>NC_088313.1:8852149-10222149 GCF_910592395.1 Lineus longissimus
CATCAAGGACACTAGTTTTGTTCACAAAGTGGTTGTTTCCATTACATTTGACCTTTTTAATCAGGCACCTCTCAAGTAAGGACAGCACTTGCCAGTCCTAAGGGTGCCCTGAATAATAGAGAGGTACTGTACTTAAGATCAAGATGACCAATTTAAACTTTTTGGCACTTTGCTCCTGCCTAAATAGTCCCCATTTCTAAAATGTTGATAAACAGATATGATGATGGCATTGTCATTGATCTTGTCAACTCTAGTTTAAAGCATTGATGCACTTGTCATAAATCTTTAACTGTATAAATATTTACACTTTACAGTGAGAGAAATATTATTTTATCATTATATTGATTGATTGTTATCAAAACTCATGTTTTTATTGTTCTTATTTCATATCTGAAATCTTTTCTACGGCTGTGACCAATTAGTAGGTAAACACATAGGGGATTCCCCAAACGCTGAGTCACACAGCAGCTGCGCTTATCTACATAATAGATGCTAATGGTGACCTGATTTCCTTCTATTGGCTGAAATCGTCACACCTCCCAACCACACCTCCAAACGATCTCAACATTAATGTTTGTTTTCTTTCGGAAATGATGTGCGATTCTGTTCGATTTCACAGCAAAAATAGGCAGTATCGTGTCTGTTTAAGGCGTGGCGAAATTTGAACTTGGGGACACACAAATGTCGGGGTAAGGCGAGTGCATTTAGGGAAGTTTTTCAGTCGGATTGTGAGTGTCTACCATGCATCGCATCGCATCGCATGCATGCATGGTGAAGCAGACGACACAACAACATTGAGTCCGTGCACCACGGGCACAAATTTTTAGCACAAAGTTTGCCCGGGGAACATCACCCCCAGTCAAGTTGTAATATTTGTACTATGCCAGGCATGAATAACTTATTGGTTTATTGGTCAACCAGCCATGTGTCGACGAGAAGACTAAAGCAGACAACAGGGAACGATTGAACTTGAAGAACACACCTCACATCCTCGGCAACGGCCTCCCAGGCGGCCCTCTTGGAAGCCTTTGACACGCAGCCCGTCCCAATGTCCCCTATCCCACTGAAACGTCCAATGCAGTGCCTCTCACGTAGGCGAACAGCCTCCATTAGCATGGCCTCCTCCTGGGATGACCAATTTGTTGCTCTAACCCGCTTGACTTCATGCACTTCCATGTTTACCTCCATTTTTCTCGGGCGTAATGTTGCTTGGCCTAGCCTACATACACAACAGTAATGATATGGTACCAATTCCGTTCTAACCGTCGATAGTCGCCGCCCGTATTTCCGTACATCCTTAATCTTCATCTTCGTCCTTATAATGTGATGGGCTCCTTTCGGAACGTAATTGATATACTTGGGCCGCTTGGGCCCAGGGGATTTGGACAGCAAAGGAGTAAATACTAATAGCGCTTGATTGTAAGAGGGGTTGTGGGTGTGGCGCATTTATTGTCTTATCGGCTATATACATGTACATTCGGTGGTAAGTTTCAATAATGAGAGCACCATAGTTACAAAATACTAGTAATTCCTTGGAAAATTTCATCATTATGGGTCATTATCATCCGCACCGCCGAGCATCAGAAACGAAGATCAATGTGCCTCTCCCGCCATGCCCATTTCCCACGTGGTCGCGATGTGGCATTCACAATCCAACCTCCTTCATTGCCGACCAGCTGAAGAGTTCCTTGGAAACGTACTCGGGAAAATTCGTAATCTCACGGAAACTCCCGAAGTCTTAGTGGAACTATCGGAGGCTGGCTGAAACGGCCGGCTCAGCACGTTTCACCTGACTTAAGTCATTTTGGGAAAACTTAGCTAAGTTCGTCTTATGATGCTTTGAGATTCGTACTTAAGTTTTTGACTTGGCTTAGTCAAAATATTATGACTTAAGACAAATACTTAAGATTCTTTGAGAAACCGGGCCCAGGTCTTTGTTGCCCGATCCCACACGCATTTCCTTTGTTTTCACAAATATATCTAAATTGTCACCGTTTATCTTGCCAATCTTTTTGTCCTTTAAGAGGCTCAAAAGTTCCTGCTCGCAATAACCACTGTAACGGTCTTGTATGGTTATCTTTTGACTGGCAGAGAGTGTCAAGTGAACATAGTTCAACTGGGTCCATAGACGACTACTTGCCTTGCCAGATATGGCCAATGTAGAAAAAAGGTGCTGTGCAGCAGACGCCTTATTGTCAATACTATGACTGAACATTGACACAACAGTTGACACGGTCGCAATCTTTTGATGACAGGACTCACTTGTTGAGCACAGAGACAACAAAATCGCAGCTAGAAATGGCATAGCTTCTTTCAGTGCGAGAAGTATCTTGGAGAAGATATCTTCTTCAGTTAAAAACTGGGGCTCTTTTAAAGTTTTCATGACTGACCGTCCCTTGACGAAATCCTGCAGGCCAGCCCTTAAATTCTTTGCAACTTGTTTTTCGATTTCGTCCTTTAAATCGGTTGTCGATAGCAAATTTGTCACCACATCCCCAACATCTCCCTCCACCGAAACTTTCACATGCTTCCTTGTCGACCTGGCAGTGGATTGTTCTTGGAGTCTCAGCATAGCTTTAACAGCGAGTTTTTTCGATAGGGCTGAATTTATATCTATCCTGGGCTGTGAATAAGTGTGGTCAGCAGTGTTCGGACGAGTTGCTGTGGTTTCAAAGGCCAACTTCTTCTTGCTTGTTATTACGTCTTTGTCAATGTCAGCAGGCACCTGGTCATGAATTTTAAGCTTCTCCACCGAAGAAATTATTGACTCAATCACACGTGTTCGCCTCTTTCTGTCTGGTTGACAACTTGCTGGGGTAGAGACGTTTTGAAAGAGTTATTGGTACCGGTATCTTTGCAGTGGGAGTCCAAGGTGGGGAGGCGTTCGTATCATCATCAGCAGCGATAGGGGAAGAGGCAGGAAAATGTAGCAGTTGCACATCATCATCAGTCGGCGTCGCGATGGAGGCGGAGGTAGTATCGGTTTGGTCAATTACAAGGTCAGGGCCAGGGGAACAGGGGGGCAGCTGTGGTTCTGCATCCACAGAAATTGCATGGGAGGTAGTGACATCACACCCAGAGGCAAAATTAACGTCAGTGAATCCAGTTGACTTTTGAAGATGAGCCGCAAGGCACTTAGACTTTTCCTCCAGGCCTCCAACCTCCCGAAGGCACAAATCACAGACACGCATTTTCATTAGGTTCGCCTGCTGCTTGAAGAGAACACTCAGAGTCGTCCGAACGCTGCTACTCTGTGAGCCACCGACTTCCTCGCCACGACCATCATTGTCAATTTTAGGGCCAGGACCAGGGACGGGTTTTTCTGCATGGCCAACACTATCACTATGCACGCGACGATGAACACTACTTGCACGTGCATCAAGAGAGGATACAACTTTCGGCTCAATTTCAACTATTTGTTCGTCAAATCTAAACAGTTTAATCAATGAATCAACAGTGTCACTATCACCGAATTTGCAAAATTTCAACACTTTTAATCTTGCCTTCTGTTTGGCACATAAAACGCATATCTTTTCATCGACTTGGAAAAGCGGGCTGGCCTTCGAGGCCGCCATGATTGTTTGGAACTACTTCTATTGTCAATAAAAATAATACTAATGAAATGGCCAGGGCCATTGTGCTCACCTCATGTGGAGGAAAGATGGATAAAGAGCATGGTATTGTGTCATGTAGTGTTAGGTTTGATGTAGGTCCAAGCAATTACAATTTCCCCAAAATGGCCAATTTACAGTACATTCGACCTCTGTGACCTTGAAAAGTAGGTCAAATCAAAGAAGACCCGGGTGACACATTGAATGGTTGTTAGAATTAGATGTACCTATGATATAAAATTGGTGCCAATCGACAAGTCATTACTAGGAATAAAGGCATTTTGAAGAATTTAGGATTTGGCCCCGTCCCTGGAGGCCAAACGGCAAATCAGATCGCACCAAACTTCGGTACCTGAGATCACCTGACCAAGGGGTACATGTGTACTTAATTTGTGATCAATAGTCATTGCATTTAAGAAACGTGCCATAGTTACGGCCTGACAGCGAATTTACGCCATTTGATCTCTGTGACCTTGACAAGAAGGTCAAATTAAAAACCTGTGTGACATATACTGTATGGTGGTTAGATGTACCCATGATATTAAATTGGTGGCAATCGGGCAAGAAGTTAAGGAATAATCACATTTTTAAGGTTTTTGGATTTTGCCCCCTGGTGGTCAAGTGGTGAATCATATTGGACCAAACTTCGATCCCTGAGATCACCTGGCTAAGGGGTAAATGTGTACCAAATTTGGTATCAATAGTCATTGCAGTTTAGAAACGTGCCATCGTTACATCCTAACGGCCAATTTACACCATTTGACCTCTGTGACCTTGAAAAGGAGGTCAAATCAAAAACGCGGAGGATATATGATGCACCTTTGCTAGAAGTACCTACCATATTTTTTTCAAAATTTCCCGACTACTATTAAGGGAGATATTGCATATTTTCACTTTTAACGTTTGGCCCCATGGTGGCCAAACCATGAAACGAATCGGACCGAAACTTGGTCTCCAAGGTGTCATTACATAAGGGTACATGTCTACCAAGTTTCAACTCAATAGCTCTAACAGTTACGAAACGTGCCCTGCTAACGGACGACGACGACGACGACGACGACGACGACGATGGACGACGGACGCCACGGTATGGGATAAGCTCACCTCTGCTAAGAGGTGAGCTAAAAACATGATCAATTCGGCCAAATTTACAAAGGAATCGATAGAAAAATTATGGGCAAGTATTGATATACTAACAATTAATAGTTATAATGAATTATTGGTAAAAGTGCTCGTCATCCATTGTAAACTATATATTGTGCATAGAACTAAAACTAAAGTTCCGACAGTTCCGGTGACAGGGCGACCTCTTCGCAATTGTAAAGATTCTTTACAATTCCACATGCGCGGTACTGCTTTTCAAGATGGTGGCAATTTAGCAGTGCTAGAGCCGTTGTTTAGGAACGACATCAGCGCATCTAGTGTCAAGATTGTTATTTTGGAACTGCGCGGAGTGATATCAAATCATCAACCTGGAGACCAGCCGCCATTTGCAATACCGTTAAAGGTGAGTGTGAATCTTTCCGTTATTTTAATCGCCCTCAAAATCGTGTTTAATCAGTACATCGGACAAAACTAACTTGTCATAAGTCAAGAAAAGAGTCTTTTGAATATATGTGAGCTATTAGTTTTGAAGATTATTGCCAGATCTTGCATATTTTGATGCAAACTTTTTGTGGTGTCGCACAGTTGCTAACCAGGTAACTGTTCAACACACGATGCCTCCACTCCGATAAAAACAACTGATTTTACAGAACACAAACTTTCCTGTGAACCAAATACGAAGTGATTATGGAGTAAACGGGCCGAGTAAACTACATGTTAGATTTGACAAAATAAACAACAGAAATTAGCGAATGATATCGTTATGATGTGTAAACAACAATGGCAGCCGTGAACCTGATGAGCGAATTCTGTCCGAACTTTTCATCACACTGTGCGTTCTGAAGACCTATAAATGGCTCAAAATCACCCAGTCCTCACTTATAGGATATACCACTACTGAAAATAAATGCTGAAACCTCGCCAAAAATGTTATGAGTGCTGAAATTAACCATTTTGAGATCGTTCTTCTCAACCTCAAGTCACCCGGCTGTAGAAATGTACAGTATAGCATGTATATACACGCACAGTGTAAATGTAAACACAAATGTACGCAAGTCTTTAAACCTGCTATATTTTTGTCAAAACTATTGAAACTATATTCTCACTCATATCAATGGACTTCCTAGATCATTAGCAACTAATCAGTGTCCCTTGGTCTCAATTAATGATATACCGTACAGTAATTTGACTGGCAAAATTAATTTCTCATGATTTTTTTCAGGGATAATCGACAGCTGCATTTCGTGAGAAGCTGAGGCACACTCATCAAATTGGCTGATAAACATACAGCTTGCAGGCCATCCCATGGTGCTCGCTCGACCATAAGAAGTACCAGTAGATTCCATTTCATTCTTCTTTACTGTAATACTTAACTCGAGTAAATTGAATAAAGAGAACAGCGTGTCAGTTTAAAAACAATATCATTGCGTCTGTTAAGTTTTATACTCGCTGTCAATCCTACAATAAAGGAGGATCGAGTGTCTTGAGATGCTAGGCCTGTTTGGTATCAACTGAAACTTATGAAAATTATGAAGTTTTCGTGGTGTCTTCCTTGGTCTCGACCATGCATTTACTGTCAGTGACCATGCGTCTCCTAATGTCCATCTACTGGTTTTTCACAGCCTACACTCCAAAGGAATTTATATAAAGGTCCTGACTGCATTTACTGGTTGTCCCTAGGTTGTGACCATACTGCTGGACTGGTTTGCCTCAACCTACAATTCAAAGGAATCTATGTAACGGTCCTGATTGCATTTAATTGTTGTCACTGGGTTGTGAAATGCATCTACTGGGTTTTGACAGTCCGAAATCTATGTAAATGTCCTGATTGCATTTACTGGTTGTCACTGGATTGTGACCATGTATCTACTTGTTTGTGACAGTCCAAGGAAATATCACAGCTGGTAACATGTACTGTCACAACCTTCAACTCGTCTTGGTTGTGTTGTGACACTCATGCAGTTATATGTAAAACCAAATTGGACCAGGCACTGTCACAGGCTAGAGCGAAGCTTCCAGCCCGACAGGTCTGTAGTTTCACAAAAGATAATTCAGTTCAACCTTTGTACATTGCCTTACATGTATACATTGTTTGTGTACAATTTGGGCACTAACAGAAATCAGTGTATCCTTAAATTCAAGAAAGATAAAATTCCCTCTATTATATTTCAAGAAAAAGTGGAATTTTTATTGTGAATGCTGTCTCAGTGTCTGTTTAGGCGAAACAGTCATGCACTTCTATCTTTGGTTTCTTTATTTTTTGCAGACTTCTAATCAACAAACAGTTAAGGAACTTGTCAAGGCATTCCATATAATGGCTGTAATGCAGAATCAAGTCCCTTGTTGGGCTGTGCTATTTTTTGACAATCAAGAGTACATTCAGTGTTTATATTATCGTGCAGAGAGCAACTATGACTGTACAGACTTTGTATATAATTGGCTTGAACTGCATTTGTTTTTTTTTGTATGGTGAATTTCTACTCACAGTTGACTGGCTAATTGATCAAGAGTTTGCATTTCTATTATGCTTTTACTGAAACAAGCTGCAGCTCACTGTCTGATGCAAGGTAAGTGTATGTTCACATGCCCAGGCATGTCACAAACTGTGCTCCTGGAATGAAGGCGCTGTTACACTTTTCAAAATGTGTTGTTAACTCGAGAAGTTGATGGCATAAGGAATGAAAATGAGGTAGCACAGTGTATGTTGTTATCTTCTAGATTTCAACCAAATATCAGTCCACACTTCAATAGCACCAATATTCGTCATTCATTGGGCTTTCTGGAATGATCTGTTCCATAAAAGGAGCCAACACGTCCTTTTTAACTCACTTCTCCTTGAAGGAGAGTCGAGCTGACTTAATGGCAGGTACGTGGTAAAAATCCGAACAGTAAAAATCCCAAGGTTAAAAATCTTCAAGCATTTAAAACGCGAGAAACTGTTTTTCTTAAAAAAACTAATTTTTCCACTAATAGTTTTCAACGTCACAGTGGTCAAACAGTGTATGTTGGCTGATGTATCTCATGAGACGTGGGCACAATGGCCCTGGCCATTTGATTCTAAGGATGCAGTTCAGCTTTAATAGACTGATCCCATGAAATGAAGACTACATCTGTTACCCTGTCCTACCTCTAGAGACTATTCGAACTCTTCCGATTTCAATTGTCTCCGAGATAGTCAACCTTGGCATAACAGGGGTTGTTGCTTCACTTGTTGGGGAGGATGCACGCAGTTGCAAACGCTCTGACAACAATTGTGGTATATCAAATATTTTTATGAATAAGTTCTGGCTTTCCTATTGTCATTAAAACTGCATAAAGTAACAGCAGGGCCTGCTGAAATTAGTTTTAGAATAGAAAATCTTTCAAAGTTGGCATACTAACGTTGGAACGAATATTTCAAAGATGGCACACTTCCAGAGTTAAATCGGGAACAAATCACACAACGATTTCCTCGTATTAAATACGTTTTAATTTTCCACTTTTTTTTTTTTTTCTTTTTTTTTTCACTTCCAGAGTTGGCACGGTACAGAAGTATAGAAATGGGGATCTGATGCTACATGTGTCCTAAAGCCCTTTGGAAACTATTGGCACAAGGGTTTCTGCCAGTGGGGGGGGGGGGGGCTGTGCAAATACCCACCTTTGCAACACGAAGGTGGGTATGTACCACCTTCTGTCTGCTGATCAATGTCTTCCGACGGAGATTTTGCCTCCCAAATGCTCAGAAAACAGTGTAAAAGGCCAAACTACATTCTTTTGTGAAATACCCTTTTGTGTTGGAGTTAATACCCATGACTGATTTGGTCTTGTGAATATAAATAATAATAGGTGTGGCTTTTAGAATACTTTTGACTAGTCACTTGAAGCATGGAGCTTGTAGAGAAAAGTCACAGTGTGTATATATATAGGTTAAAATATCAGGGATAATAAACAAGGAGTACTAAGGAGCAAGGGCTAGCCCAGGAGGATAAACAGGAGGACATAAAGCTGGGAACACACTAATTAAAGGTACACTTTCATGGTAGCAGAGCAAAAATCCATGGCAATGGCATCGGAAACGTCTCGTCGGGGTTACTCGAATCCACCTATTCTTGATCCCAATGGAGATTATGAAGCATGGAAAAATGAAAAAGCAGTCTGGGAATTAGTGACGGATTTAAAAAAGGAGAAACAAGCACTAGCAGTTGCATTGACATTAAAGGGGCAGGCAAGAACTAAAGCTATGGAAGTGGAAATAAAGGAACTCAATTCTGAAAATGGGATGGTAAAACTTTTGCTTGCATTGGATTCACTATACTTGAGAGATACAGTGAATTTGGCTTATAGTGCATATACAAAATTCGAAGTCTATCGTAGAGACAAGGAAAACATGAGTGATTACATCATTGAATCTGAAAGACTAAATAGTGCTTGTAAGAAACACAAAATGGAAATACCAGACACAGTACTCATGTGTTAGTTCCCACATTCAGTCATGGCCAGTTTGGCTGTGATAAGTTGAAAAATCAAATATCGATACTAGTCTGATACTAGTCTTGAATCTTGGTTCTAGGTTCTTCAGACACATCTGAAGGGTTTGTACTTTTAGTTATTTTTGTGAGGAAAAAAACATAATTCATTTTTATATGTTGTTTTGGTGCAGTTATTTAAAGTGGATATCCTGGATTGTGTTTGGCCGCTGATTCAGAATTTGAGACCAATAAGTAGAGACCACTACTTGTTGATATTATCACACAGAATGTGTTTGGAAAGAATTTTAAAAAGTGAACATTTAAAGACATTCCAACTGACCTTTGTGGACCAACATTGAAACCATGGTAACCACTACACTCAGCTAGTTGCTTGAAACAGTTGTCATCTCTTCATGAGACACCTGTCGTCCTCAATACGAGACAGTGTATCATCTCCTAATGAGACAGCTGTCCCTCCCCATACGAGGCAGCATATACTCTGCTTGAGACAGTAATCATCTCTTAATAAGACAGCTGTCGTCCCCAATACGAGACAGTTTTTCCTCCACTTGATAGAGCTGTCATCTCCACATGAGATAGTATATTCTCCACTTGAGATTAAAAAATACTCCACTTGAGATTAAAAAATACTCAAGATGAGTCGCCCATTTCACCAGACCATGAGACAATGATCGTCTCCACTAGAGATGGCACTACTCGACATGAGACGAAACATAATGTCTCAAATGGAGACGAAAACGTCACGCCCTGCGGACAAGCTGTTTGAGATGCTTTTTGTCTCCATTTGAAATGGATATTTTTCTCTGTGTGCAAGGGTTTGATTTCACCCAGCACATCACTAAAAACACCACAGATTATGACTCAAAGTTAGACCTCGTCTTCACCAACACCGCCATATCACACGATATTAATCTGGTTGATGTCATAGACAATTATTGGTCGGATCATAAACTAATACTCGAGACTCAGCTCGAATACACCATGCCAGCAAAAACTAGTGAACCTGCCCACATTATATTTATTCATAACTCTTCTGTGTCATAGGACCAATAGCAATGGTCTGGTTATTGTGCCATGGTCTGGGAAGCCGTGTCTATTTCATTGACTAGTACCAAGGCCTTGTTCCATGAAGAACGACTGATAGCTAGGGTGGGCCCGTAATAATGCATTGTATGACTGATAAGGGATGAATACCACATAGGCCCTTTTAATCATTGGTCATTGAACTTGATGAGTCCAAATAGGACGAGACAAGACAAGAGTTACGTGTAGACAGGCTTTTATGATGTTTCGTGTTGGCACTTTTAGCAATGTTGATCTGGCAGAGAACTGAGGCAGTATGGAAGCCCCTGAGCCATTGAAAAAGAGAAAAAGAAGTTACAGTGTATCAGAAAAACTGCAGTATCTTAGAGATCTAGAAACGGCCCTAGCAAATGGGACAGTCATCAGCCTCCGTCAGTTTGCTGACCAACGACAGGATACCTGTGGAAACGTTTCGTAGATGAAATAGGGCCGAGCTGGAACTTGACATGCAGGAAAATAACGGTGCTGCACGTAAAGTGAAAGCTAAACTGGTTGGGCTGTGGCCAAATGTAGAAGATGACCTTCATCGATGGTTGCTGCAACAAAGAGAAAAACCACTGCCTGTAGCCGTTCATGACGTCCAAGAAAAGGCGATGGAGTTGTTTCCAATTAGATTGGACGCACTTGCGCAAGTTCGGCGCGAGGAAATTGAACAATCTATGCCAATTCTTCATCACTTTCGTGCATCAATCGGTTGGGTTCGCGACTTCATGAAAAGAAAGGACATTTCATTTAGGAAGGTGAACAAGAACACGACATGTCTTCCTGCGGATGCTGCTGCAAGAGTAAGGGTGTTCAGAGACAATGTTGCTGAAATCATTCAACAATTCGAAATTGTTCTACAATTCGTGTTCAACATGGACCAAACCTTCATACTTTTTGACTGTCGACCACTTTACACCTACAACACTAAAGCAGCCAAATCGGTTGATGTTAGAACATCCAAATCAAACACCAAATTAGGATGTACCGTGTCATTGTGGGTCACAGCAGATGGGGATAAGGGGCCGTCTCCAAATTGATTTCGTTTCAAACGCGTTTGAAACGGGCAAAAAGCGTTTATTCTAAAACGAATTTCAAACGAAAATCATCCGTTTATCAGCCGTTTATCAGCCATTTGAAAAGCGTTTGAAATCAAACGCACACCCCGAAACGCTCCCAAACGATCGCACGAAACGGATCTCAAACGCACGTCAAACGATTGTCAAACGAACTTCGTTTCAAACGAAACGATTGTCGAACGCACTTTGTTTCAAACGAACTGGAAACAAACTTCGTTTCAAACGAACGGAAAACGCACTATCAAACGGACTTGAAACGTACTTCGTTTGAAACGAAATTTGCACGAAATGCGCATGCGATGCTTTTATTTCATTCTTTCATTGATTATCTTGAAAGACGGATGTGTACTTCGCCCATTTATCTCTGTTATTTTCGATCCTTATCGGTAAGTCTAATTGAGATTCAACAGTTGCATCTAGAGAAATTTGCTTCTAATTGCTACCTTATCACTGTTTTTAGTACTCGGCCTATAAAAGCGCTTTTAAAGGCCTATCTTTTCACAGTCCTGCGACATCAGGGCCGATCGCATGTGTTGAATATCAATCCTAAATTCTCATTTCAAGTAGTTATGCTTGTATCAAGTAGGCCTAGGTCTATGACTAGAATTAAATTAGTACCGATTCGCGCACATCGATCTTGCGGTCGGCCCAGACATGACATGTATGGGGTACTTGTAAAACAAGAAACACAGAAACGAAACAGAAACACAGAAACGCAGAAACGAAACGCAGAAACGAAAATCAAACGGGTTTTCATAAAAGTTGGAATCAAGCGGCACCCGATACTTTCCTTGCCCAATCCGTTGTTATTGTCGTTTAAAAGTAAAATCTGAGGTTGGTGGGTTGCGGCCAGCCGGAATGCAATAGAGTTGTTGAGGGGATACATGGAGCAACTTGGGGGGGGGAGGGGGCGGCACGATATGGGTGAAGTCTTTTGAGGTGGTGGTGTAGTACTTTGGTAGGTTCGATTCGATTCCTACAGCATGTTATTTTAAATGAAGGTGCAGTGCAACATCTTGCCTTGTTGTGTTCAATTTACATGAAGTACCAGGATCATCCTACAAATCCCGTCTGATGCAGCACTAAATGCAAGGTACGGTACCAGTACATGGGTGAATCATTTCGACGTTATGTGAGACGTGAGAGACCAATTTTGGCGACTAGAATAGAGTAAAGTGGGGGGGGGGGGGGGCGGGCGGGCACTAGACTTGGACTTGGAGTAACTCAATCTTGCCTGCCCAGCTGCTGCCTGGGGCCGTTTTTGGTCAGGGGCACGATCAAGGCCGGATGCTGCCAATCTGCGCACACGTTGATGAGGCTAAAAGGGGTATTGGGAAATGAGCATTCCTCCTTCCATTCCGACTGAATACCAGTTTTAGTTACACCCGCGTTCGCGGCCACAACCATGGCAACAAGATGGAGTCTGCAGACACAGAAACGAAACGCAGAAACCAGTCTTGTGGCGAATTCTGGTTTCTGTGTTTCTGTTTCGTTTCTGTGTTTCTTGTTTTACAACTACCCGTATCAGACGATACCTATGTCATTTTATCATCTTACATTCACTATGTACGTGTTTAGCTGTGTGATGATGATGATGAATGTAGTAGGACGATGTTAAATTTAGCCTGATATTATAATGTTTGTATTGAGCATGTGTGACGTGGTACATCATGGAGGTGTAACTATATATGTTGGGAGGAAATGAATAATAGTTTTGACAATAGAATACGTTTCGTGTCATACTTATACCATTTAAAAATCAACCAACCCACCGCCCCACCAATCAACTCGGCGACGCACACTGTGTTTCCCTATCTTGTAAGAAACACAAATATATCACCCGATAGGTCGAACATAATAATTCAAGTACACGGCCCGACAGATCGTCCAACCGATGCTCTGGATAGGGGATTGTCACAAATCGACCACCCGACAGGCAGAAGATTAATCTTCACATGTTTACACGGCCCGACCAATCGACCGACCGATGCAGTAAACCTCCGTATACGCAGTATCACAAATCGACCACCCGACGGTAATGATCACTTTCACGACATTGCCAATAGATGCCGCGACGTGCCTCGCAAATCGACCAACCGACGCCCGATACGATCCATCGACAGCCTGCATACTAAGTGTATACATACGGTATATACATGGTATACTATGTTTCTTTTCCAATGTAGAATACTTTTTGTAAGGGATCCTGCAGTAGTGCCCAAAAAAGGAAGATTTAAGCATTAGGCACCCTTGAATAATTACGTCAAAACCATGCAAAAACCATGTAAGCACGCAAAACCTTGCAAAAACTATTACGCACCGTAACTTCGGCGAAAGATGCCATTTTGTACCGTTTCGGTAATCCTAAACAGCGTCCAGAAGCGTCCAGTAGGCCGGGATTTTGTCACTCACGCATACATTGTATAAAGCTCCGCCCCGTTATGTTTAAAAATAAACTTTATGCTCATGGCCGATCCCGCGAGCTGTCGAGTATGTTGAGCGAAGAAAACGGAGAACTGTGTGACGGTTGAAAGTAGGAATCAGAACTAAGAGCCGTAAATGCTTATCGATGATCTATCATGCCCATCTGACTGTTTGATTAATGAGCGTGTTATTTTGAGAAAGGAGCGAGCGAAATAGATCATTCGCGAAACGGTATAGCGAATAGACAGGGAGATCACTACACTACTTCCTTTTGCAATGTTGGGCAGATTCGTAAAATCGCCATACCTACGTGTGAATGGCTGTGGAGCAACTCGTCATCCCCTGGTGATGGACCCAAATTTGCTGAAAGCAAAGTTCACAGTTCTAGTTCAATACTTTAGTAATGCAGTGAAGACATGATGCTTTTCTACCTTCCCAAAAGCAAAATAATGTCACAACCTGCCCTACGCATTTCCAACAAAACAATACAACCCAGCTATAACATATGACCTATGAGATCTGAGACTCAACTACGAAACTCCTTGGGTTGGTAGGTCGGTCGGTCAGCGTTTTTCCGTTTTTTGCACAGGTCGTCATTTTCATGATTTTTACGATAACTCCAGCCGTTTGGAATTCGTTTGAACACAAACGAAAAGCGTTTGGAACGCGTTTGCTGACAAATGGCGCAATGCCGTTTTTGACGAAACGAAAACGAAACGCTTTTCTAAACGTTCTTCAAACGAATTTCAAACGCTCTTCAAACGAAGTTCGTTTGGGGTGAAACGAAATTGCGTTCGCTTTCAAACGCTTATGAAACGGGAAAAAAACGGTAGGGCCAGCGTTTGACAATCGTTTCAAGATCGTTTGGGTGCGTTTCTATTGTTCACATTTCAAACGAATTTCAAACGAATTTCAAACGATCTCAAAATCAATTTGGAGACGGCCCCTAAGTTACCTGCCCATATTACATTCCCACGTTGCGGCTTTGTGAGACAGTTGGAAGCACTCGAACAGCAGGATATTCCGGCTAATGTACGTTTCACTTCTTCTGATACTGGATGGATGAAGCAGGAAACCATTCGCCACTGGATAGAACACGTGTTTCAACCCCATGTCGAGGCCGACCACTGCGAACAGTTTCTCCTGCTTGTAGACCGCTACAGAGTTCACAGGACCGAGGAATTTGGAGGTGACATCACCGAGATGGGAGGGATCCTTGTAGAGTATTACATTTGTACCATCAGAGTGTTACATCTGAGACATAGCAATACAGATCTATGTTACATCGGATGCTGAGTAAAGTAGTTGTATCAGATATCACATCTTGTTGTCTCTGAGACTTTACATGGTACCAATAGTGGTCAAATTTCTCACCAAAAGGACTGATGTCATAAAAAGACACTATTGTGGTAACGGCCAGATATCTAGTGCATCTGTTGAGCTAGTCTAACAGACTGCATTGATGGTCTCTGCAGCAGACCAGAGCTACGAAGCAGGACTTGAATCTAGGTCAAAAGGGGGCGGATTCCTGAGTGCATTGCTAGTGTAGTGACACTGTGCATCTATGTACACATGAATGTACATTTCATCTCACTCTATAGGAAGTGCTCTCTGTAAACTTTTCAGTCATGGATCGTGCAACAAAGCATCCAGTTATGAGCTGGGATGCAAGTGACTTGGACCGTGAGTTCAAACGCTTTAAACAGCACTGTGAGTTCCAGTTTGGTGGACCACTAATAGTCCTGGAGCCAGGGGGTGTTTGCATGCATAAAAGGGCCCCACAATCACTCACCTGATTTTGATAAAGGACCACCTGGGACACCCATTGAGCGAGGGTGGACATTCTGAAACCCAGCAGTAAACCTGCTATTCATGGTTTTGTTGCGATTCCTCGTGCGCATAACCGCCGCCAAAATTAGGGGTAGGGGAAATTCAAATTGACCTAACGTCGTAAGGAAACAACCTAAGGTAACATATGACCACTCAACATGGAGCTTATAGTATCAGCTATATGATGAATGCAGAAGAAAAATGATTGGTTGAAGTTTAAGGTCACCAGAGGTCAAACTATGACGTAATTCGACCCTTGCTTAAAATCTGGACCCTTAAATATTAAAACAAGCCCAGAAATAATGTGAATGAAAGAATTATTCATTTATTGACCAATTCCAGTAGAGTACAATATAGGTAAGTTTTTAAAACCGATAGGGAGCAATAATCTTGTAGATTAACCACTTGGGGTCCGATTGAAATTGTAATGAAATTAGCAAAAATTAGCAAAAACCTGAAAACTACTATTCGGAAGCAATGGATAGGCTCAGGAGTGATGTAATTATATGGTGAGGTAGTGTTTTCATCTAAAATCACATGCATGTGTCTGATATATATTTTGTAGCCCAATAAACAATTACAGCTGGAGCATTTTGTAGAATCCATGGTGGGAAATCATCTGGGGAATCTCCACTTTGACCGCATGGCATCATGAAGCCACATCTCAGTTAGTAATGATATCATCAATTTTCATAGAAATCATGCCTTTTTAGGTGAGTAGATGGGATGCTAATACCATTATCTGATTGTACAGATTGCATAGAATATTAATTACATGAAATACTTTGTGTCTATAGACATTTAATAATGAAGAATATGCTACAGTGTACACATCCCTAAAGAATTTCCAAGATGTTCTGAATCAGTTGAAACAGTCTCACTTGCCTGTTGCATGTGATGAGGGGGTGTACCATATTGCCCGTGAGATCATTATGAACAACCCAAGTGAATTTACTAACTTAGTGTTGATTTTAGGTTCCTTCCATCTCATTAAGATAGTCATGGGTGCCATTGGAAAATACATTGATGGGTGTGGAGCTGAAACGATCTTCGTGGAGTCAAAGGCCTTTGGAAAGAATGTTGTCAAATCAGTGCTTGATGGAACACACTATACCAGGTCACTGAAGGGATTATTGTTGCTCTGTGAATCAATAGAAAGGTTGCAGTGGACAGAATTCTTCCGAACCAAAGGAGTGGAACCATACAGGAATAACCTTGAAATTCTTAAGCTGATGAAAGCTTCCGTGTCAGAAAAGAACAGGGAAGAAAGCAAACAACATTTACAGGCATTCATCTCAACCTCATCAAACATGATTGATGACTTCAATGCCTTCAGGTCTGAAAGCTGCGCGATGTCGGAGACATTTGCGTTCTGGGATCGGTTTGTCCAAATGGTGTGCGTCCTGAAAGATCTAGTAAGAGCTGATCGTGAGGGAAACTGGGACCTACACCTCCATAGTGTACAGGCAGTTCTACCCTGGTTTGCTGGATGTGACCGGATCAACTACCTCCGATGGGGATCAGTATACCTAGAGGATATGAGGAAGCTACCAGAAGATGCCCCATCGATATATGAAAACTTCAAGGCTGGAAAATTTGTCGTAAAGCGGACAGAAGGGCGATTCAACTGTGTGGGCGCAGACATGTGCCTTGAACAGACAATAAATCAATCCCAGAAGAGCGCAAGTGGCATTATCGGCAGTACAAAAAGAAAACAATTCGTTGCTCAGTGGGAGATCATATAACATGAGATGTTAGCTGTCGTTAACCTTCAGCGTGAAATCAGTGGTGTGACCACACCCAGCACGGAACTTCACGTGAACCATGAGTTCAATCTACCTGCCACACGAACCTACGAAGTCTTGATCCATGATATGATACAGTACATCAAGCAACATGAAAATCCAGCAATCATGTCCACAGAGGGAGACCACGATGAATAGCATACCCTTCACAACATCCTCTCCCAAGAAATCATGTCCAGCGAAATCCGTGACAACCTTCTCAATTTCCACACGAATTCCAGCACGAAGTACAGTACATTTCGCACTGAAAGGTTTGTGACTAAGCAAAGAACCATCTTTGATACCATTCACAGGAATAACTTGAAAACGTTCAAATCCATGAAGCCCAAGAAAAGCCAAAACCAAGCAAGAGACAAGGGGAGCAAAAAGCAATTAGCAGAGACTCAGAAGATCTTCGATATTGCCCGTGTCCGAGATTATGATATGAAGTATTTGTTGACGTTTGACCTGGTCGACAGCAGCTATCTCTTTGATGGGGATGGACTCATGAATAAACCCAACAAGAGTGACCTGTGCACTGAATTAGAGAAACAGCTTAACAAAAATGACTATCTCCCACCATCAAAATGGAAGCAGGCAAACACTGCCAGCATCATTAGTGATGGGTTGCCTACGCCGCATGCGCTTAGCCTCAGTGAAAACCTTTGGTGATCTTTGCACACACTTTTTGGATATGACACATGGACTTTGCAGCAATTCGAACCGCATCGACTTTGTTTTTGACACATACACAGAGGGCTCTGTGAAAGACAGTGAAAAAGCAAGGAGATGTAGCTGCAGTCCCATCGACCTGAATGTAATGTATGGAGAGACCCCTTTACCAGTTACTATGGACGCCTTTTGGGCATCATCCACTAACAAAGTCAAGGTACAAGGGTTACTTCGAAGCCACATCTTAGGCAACCCTAAGGCGGGGACAGATGTAGTAGTCAGTGCGATGGGTCTATCTTCTGAAATTGAACCATGCAGGGCTATTTTTAGTGACTGACATAACAGTACCTGATTTAGCTGTTGACATCGAAGAGGCAGATGTGAGGATGATACCACATGCTCTGCATGCTGTCAATTGCGGGGCAACCAGAGTTGTCTTGCTATCAAATGACACAGATGTCATGGTCCTTGGATTGAATTACTGGAGCATTTTGAAAGGACATGGATTGAAAGAACTATGGATTAGGGCTGGTGTGGGGAATACCACAAGGTATATACCCCTCCATACCTTGGCCAATAGGTTTGGCACAGATATCTGCAAGGTCCTTATACCACTTCATTACCTTACTGGCTGCGATTCAACAAACAAATTTGGTACAAAAGCTGCTGGTCTCAAGGCAAATCCAGGTCATTATCTCCGAGACTTTGGAAAGGACCCAACTAACATCGACCTTGGCTTAGTAGAAGAATATCTTGTCAATGTTTACAAAGCAGGCACGCCATGTAAATCGATGGATGAGCTCAGGTACCACCTCTACCACCACAGCAAGAAAACAATCTTGGAACTACCCCCTACCACCCATTCAACCAAAGGACACATCCTCAGGGCGTTCTATGGCACGTACCTGCAGTTACACTGTTTAGATAGTCCACAGCTAGATCCCCGAAGCTTTGGGTTCAGCCAAGAAGACGGCATCACGCAACCGGACCGACTTCAGATCTTGCTCCCAGATGACTTCCCGATGCCATGTAAATGCACATCCTGTGCTACCAAACGCTGTCCTTGCAGACAAGGTGATATAAAGTGTTGCCCCTACTGTAACTGTCAGGCATCAAATAAGGGCTGTAAGAACCCTGCAGGCTGATCATTTCCCAATGAACTCAACACCCCCCCCCCCCCCCACCCCGTCTATACCTATGAACCGAAAAAGTCTTTAATATTAGCTTTTTGCATTGCTAAACACCTTTCACTTTGGTACAGAGGAGTTTTATATCATGTATATACACCACATCATCACTGTTAGTGAGTTTAACATTTTGCCAAAGTATGGCAGTTTTTATTCATTTTTGCTAATTTCAGTACAATTTTAATCGGACCCCAAGGGGTTAATCTACAAGATTATTGCTCCCTATCGGTTTTAAAAACTTACCTATATTGTACTCTACTGGAATTGGTCAATAAATGAATAATTCATTCATTCACATTATTTCTGGGCTTGTTTTAATATTTAAGGGTCCAGATTTTAAGCAAGGGCCGAATTACGTCATAGTTTGACCTCTGGTGACCTTGAACTTCAACCAATCATTTTTCCTCTGCAATCATCCTATAGCAGATACTATACGCTCCATTTTGAGTGGTCATATGTTATCTTAGGTTGTTTCCTTACAACGCTATGTCAATTTGAATTTCCCCTACCCCTAATTTTGGCGGCGGTTATGTGCACGAGGAATCGCAACAAAACCATGAATAGCAGGTTTACTGCCGGGTTTCAGAATGTCCACCCTCGCTCAAATGGTGTCCCAGGTGGTCCTTTATCAAAATCAGGTGAGTGATTGTGGGGCCCTTTTATGCATGCAAACACCCCTTGGCTCCTGCACTATAAATGCGAAAAACGAAAGGGAAAAAGTGAACTATCTGATGACGTACATGGGCGATAAAGGGCGTGAAATCTACAACACGTTCACTTGGACTCCTGCTGTAGCAGCAGATCCACATAACCATGTAGCTGCAGTTCCGGCAGAAAATCACACGCTAAATGAGGTCTTCACTAAATTTGAAGCCTATGTGAAACCAAAACGGAACCAAATACGTGCAACTGTGAACTTTCATCGCCGCAAGCAAAAAGCGGAGGAAAAATTCGACAATTTCGTGACGGATCTACGTGTTCGAGTAAGCTTCTACATTGTCCATAATAATTCTACTCCTCTACTTTCAGGCAGAGTAAGTCAGGCCCTAGGGACGATCCAGAGAATAAACAAGGTAAGTAAACCGAAGGTAAGTAAACCAAAACCTACTAAACAGTCGGAGATGAAAAGTAAGGACTTGAAACTGGAAGACATGTATCCTCAACTGAAGAAGGCAACGGGGACGTTTCCAGGAGTCTACTCCCTGAAGATAGATCCTACAGTTCCTCCAGTTGTCCACCCGCCAAGAAAACAGCCCAAATCATTGACAGAAAGAATAATTGCAAAGTTACGAGAGATGGAAGCAGAGGGACCCATAACAGGTGTAGATGAGCCGACCGACTGGGTAAGTTCGATGGTCACAGTCGTAAAAAACGGGAAAGTTAGGATATGTATAGATCAAAAGGATTTAACCCTTTCCAGACTGGGCCTTACCCTGGCCCCAGACTGAAGCCTTTTTAGCCTAAATTGGCTAAAAATTTCAAACCAGGATTTCTCAAAAACTACACTATAGAATATCATGAAACCAAAAGGAGTTAACAGAAAAGGGATGAGGGTTCTGAAAAAAAATTTGTTTTGGGGGTGGGACCTCTGTTGAGGTCACGTGACCAAGATGGCCACCGGCTGGGCTGCCGCAGACTCATTTTTTCCCCCTCAAACTGCTCTAACTCTGTCAATTCCCATTGTATTTCAATAAAATCAATTTTATATGATAGGTATGTGTCTCTTCTTTGATTTGAGTGCAAATATACATACCTAATAGTCATTACTGACTATTAGGGGAGCTTCCAAGATGGTCATACCTGGGCTTTTCACTGGTGTTTGAGTGAAACCTTTTTAGCCTGAATTGGCTCATAATTTCAAACCTAGATATCTCAAACACTACTCTATAGAATGTCATGAAACCAAAAGGAGTTGACAGAAAACAGATGAGGGTTTTTAAAAAAAAATTTTTTTGGGGGGGTGGGACCTCTATTGAGGTCACGTGACCAAGATGGCCGCCGGCCGGGCTGCCGCAGACTCATTTTTTCCCACTCAAACTGCTCTAACTCTGTCAATTCCCATTGTATTTCAATAAAATCAATTTTATATGATAGGTATGTGTCTCTTCTTTGATTTGAGTGCAAATATACATACCTAATAGTCATTATTGACTATTAGGAGAGCTTCCAATAAAGTCATACCCGGCTTTTCACTGGTGTTTGAGTGAAACCTTTTTAGCCTGAATTGGCTCATAATTTCAAACCTAGATATCTCAAACATTACTCCATAGAATGTCATGAAACCAAAAGGAGTTGACAGAAAACAGATGAGGGTTTGTAAAAAAATTTTTTTTTGGGGGGGTGGGACCTCTATTGAGGTCACGTGACCAAGATGGCCGCCGGCCGGGCTGCCGCATATTCATTTTTTTCCCTTCAAACTGTTCTAACTCTGTCAATTCCTAATGTATTTCAATAAAGTCAACTTTATATGAAAGCTGTGAGTCTCTCCTGTCATTTGAATGCAAAACTACTCACCTAATAGTCATCATTGTCTATTAGGGGGTCTCCAGAATAGTCAACTTCAGTATGGTAAGCTTCAAAGCAGTCCCTGTCCACGTGTAGTCCCGGGTGTGATGGACAATTTTTGCACACCATCACTGTTTCCAATGGTTTGCCAGATGGTCCTCTTAGGCCCCTAGCATAGCAAACTTTACAGTTCTTTGTTTTCCTCCGCTTTCCACTGGGTACAAATCCTCTGAGGACAGGAAAATGACGTCCGGTAAGTCGGTGCACGGTCTCCTCCCGAATGACAAGTTTGTTCAGCTTGGGACTTGATGTCAGTAACATGGCTACAACATCATGCAAATAGTTCAGAAAAGGAGTTTTTTTTCCTTGCTGAAGATTGTACAACTTGTTTGCACTGAGGCAGTTTTGCATTATCATGTGGAAGGCAACCTTCTTGTACCATTTGTACGATTTTCTGCACGTGTGAAATCCATGTAGTTGTTGGTCCATCATGTCGACACCTCCCATCTGCTGGTTATACTGCAGGACGCATGTCGGTTTGATCACATCATTCCCTGCTCTGTCTTTCTTTCCAGTGGGACCAGTATCAGCAGCTGTTGCAGTGCTCAACAAGTGTACAATCTTAGGCTTGCCTGTTGACTTGTCTTTGAGAGCACGGAACTTTACTGCCAAGACATGTTCATCATTACATCTGTAGAATATTGATTGTCCCTTCTCAATTCTGTCAGTAGCCAAGGCCTTAGGAAAGTTTTTCCTGTTTGATTTGACAGTTCCGATGACATAGGTTCCCCTAGCTAGAAGCCAGGCTGCAAGATTTGGTGAAGTATAGTAATTGTCTAGGAAGATGCACCGCCCAGCATTCAAATGTGGTTCTATCAGAGTGGCAACTATGGTTTCTGTAGTTGACAAACCCTGGATTTCTGGCAATCTAATACCACAGTAGATTTCAAAGTCTAGCAAGATACCATTACTCGTACAGAGCTCATAAAACTTGACCCCAATCCGAGATCTCTTTGTCTTGATATATTGTTTGAAGGCCAAGCGTCCTTTGAACAACAGGAGAGATTCATCAACACAAATATTTTTGCCTGGCTCGAATGCTCGTTGACAATTTGCCTTCAAACAGTCAATCAATCTACGAATCTTATAGAGTCTATCCCTGTCTGGATCATCTTGGTTGTAGTGCGTATTGTCATTGAAGTGCAAAAATCGTAAGATGGCCTTGAATCGATCCCTTGGCATAGTTGCACTAAAAATTGGACAATTGAATAATTCGTCACGACTCCAGTACATGCTTATTTCTGGTTGGTGGTGAATTCCCATCAGGAGAATTACACCCAGGAAAGTTTTCATATCATTCACACCCACTGGGGTCCAATCAAAAGCTTTCACACCATTTCGAATGTCATCCCGATACTTCTCCTTGAACTGATCAGCACAACGATTAGTCTCCTCCACCATGATATCTATCTATCATCTCGTTGCTAATGTAAAGATGAAAAAAATCCATGACACCTGGATCATTACCCATTCTAACCTTTATCCTCTCTCGGGCAGCCATTGGGACAACTGTAGGTTGAAAATCATTATTAGCAAGGACCCATTGCCACTCTGGTTCACGTTGTCTTCTGGCCCCACCACGCCCACGCCCACGCCCACGACCTCTGCCTTGTACATTTGCCTGGTTACCTGCACCCCCAGCAACAGCAGCAACCTGAGGTGGGGCAGGAAGTGGTGCAGGTCCTTGCGCCTGAGCTTGAATAGGTTGGGCTTGAGCTTGAAGAGGCTGGGCTGGAGGTGGGGCAGGAAGTGGTGCAGGTCCTTGAGCCTGAGCTTGAATAGGTTGGGCTTGAGCTTGAAGAGGCTGGGCTGGAGGGGGGGTGGGTGGGGCAGCATGTCCCTGAGAATTGTCACTTTCATCATCACCGGAAGGCTGGTAGTCGGAGCCATCATCATAATCAGATGGATCAGAGTCACCATGGTGCCCTAATATCATGTCATCATCACTGGACACATCCATGGCCATGAAAACAGGACTAGGGGGACGTGGACGAGCAGCAATCCCTCTACCAAGAGTTCCTCCACGAGTACGGGCGCGGGCACCACCACCACGAGTACGAGCAAGCCCTTGGCGTAGTTGTCCATGTCCTAAAACAGGGGGGGGGGGCAAATGTAGGAGGAGTCCCTACAGTCACACTTGGACCAGCAGTAACTGGGGCGATAGTTGGGGCCTGTATTGGAGCAGGCATAGGCCCAACAACAGCCTGATTAGCATCATCATTATTGTCACTGGAATCATAGTCTGACAGTTCAGCATGTGCATGCATAGTACCATTGTCTGACCTCAAAAGTGACCCTGAGCCGGTATTTTCAAGGTCTAACTCGTCATCAGAGTCATAATCTACACCTGAACTATCGTTTCCAGCTTCTTGATACACTAACGATTCACCTAAGTCCAAATCTTCATCTCCAGAATCCTCCTGACTGTCCAAAACGAAAGCTAATGCTTCGTTCAAATCGAAACGTGCACGCTTGTTGCCTCGCGCCATAGCTGCAGACGATATGTACACAACATGTGGCGAATACACTAGAAGCACGGGAAACACATTCGAGACGGTGCTGCACCACACGGAATTCAACTAAACTACGCAGGATTGTTTTTAAATCAATTTTAAGTCATCCCGTATGTGCGACGGGATGCGTCAGAAACGATGGTATTTTATCCCGTATGTACGACGGGATGCGTCGTGAAAGGGTTAAACAAAGCCATTAGAAGAGAACACTACCCCATCCCGACGGTCGAAGAAATCGTAGCGAAATTCCCCAATGCAACCAAATTCTCGGTACTTGATGCCAAAGCAGGCTTCTCATAGATCCCACTTGATTACGAATCAAGTCTCCTGACAACCTTCAATACACCAATTGGAAGATTCCGTTGGCTGCGTCTCCCACAATGTATCAAATCAGCTCCAGAAATATACCAAAAGATCATGGACAAAACCTTAGAAGGTACAGGGGTAGCAAGCATTATGGATGATATTTTTATCGGCGGAGATCAGAAAGAACATGATTCAATGTTAGATAGAGTTGTCGAGAGGGGAATAAAAAACAATGTGAAGTTTAACTTCGACAAATCACAGATTGACAAGGAAGAAGTGAAATTCAGGGGTCACATGGTTACAAAGGATGGTCTTGGACCAGACCCCGACAAGGTAAGAGCCATAACAGAAATGCCCACTCCACAATCAAAAGAAGAAGTGAGGCGATTCTTGGGGATAATCCAATATGTAAGTAAATTCTTACCAAACAAAAGTACAGTAGATGCTCCATTGCGCCACACGAAGAAGGATTTAGACTTCCACTGGGAATAGCCACACCAGAAAGCCTTCGATGAACTGAAGAGACTCTGTACTTCAGCTCCAATTCTGGAGATTTACGACCCCAAGAAAGAACACACAATACAGTGTGATGCAAGTAAGTTAGGTCTAGGGGGAGTATTACTACAAGAAGGTAAACCGGTAGCCTACACATCACGGGCATTATGAGACCCAGAGACTCGGTACTGGCCGATAGAGTTGGAAACCTTGGCAATAGTGCACAGCTGCAAGAAATTCCATTACTACGTTTATGGTAAGCATATAAATATAGAGAGTGACCACATGCCACTACAGCACATATTTGCCAAACCACTGTTGTCCGCACCTGTACGGCTACAAGCTATGATGCTAGAACTCCAACCATATGACCTCACGGTAACGTACAGTAAAGTACCCATTGGAGATACTTTGAGCAGAGCAACACTGAAAGATGACGAGCCAGATATGAAACGAATGGATGTGAACATGGTCGATTATATTGCGGTGAGTACAGAAAGGTACATAGAATTCCAAGGTAAGACAGCCTAAGAGCTCAATTGCCTTCAACAGATAATCCATAAAGGATGGCCAGATAACAAATGGGACGCGCCACATGCTGTTAGAGAATATTGGGCAGTTAGAGACGAATTGACCATAACAGATGGAATCATCTACAGGGGAATGCGAATAGTCGTACCTCCAACAATGCGCAAAGATATGTTGAGACAGCTGCATGAAACTCATCAGGGCATAAACAAGACGAAGAGACGAGGCAGAGAAGTGATGTACTGGGCAGGCATGGCCAAACAAATTGAAGACATGGTAAGAGACTGCCCAGAGTGCAATGAAAACCAAAAACTGCTGTCAAATGAGCCAATGATAGGCACAAAGACACCAGAGCTACCATGGATGAAACTCGCAGCTGACATATTCCACTGGGAAGGTAAGGACTATATCCTTCTCATTGACTACTTCTCCAAGTATATTGAGGTGGGCCAATTGAACAAC
This sequence comes from Lineus longissimus, assembly GCF_910592395.1. Taxonomy (NCBI): domain Eukaryota; kingdom Metazoa; phylum Nemertea; class Pilidiophora; order Heteronemertea; family Lineidae; genus Lineus; species Lineus longissimus. The sequence continues at coordinate 8,878,244 of NC_088313.1, forward strand.
CTCACAAGCAAACAGCTAATAGAGGTATTCAAAGCACTGATATGCCATCACGGAATCCCACAAATTCTCAGGGCAGACAATGGTACACAACTTGTTTCCAGTGAATTTGAAAATTTTCTGAAAGAATATGGGATCAAACTGGTAACCTCATCACCCAGATACCCAATGTCAAATGGAGAAGCTGAATGAGCAGTTCAGACTGTGAAGCAACTTTGGTGTAATACCAAAGACAAACAACTTGCTCTACTGGATTACAGAGCAACTCCCCTTGGAGAGTTGTGGACTCTCACCATCACAGCTTCTGGACAGTAGACGCTACAGAACAAACTATCAATCGCCAAAGAGCTCTTGAAACCACAGATACAAGATCTGGATAATGTCAGGGCAAAATTGGACCAGAGTAAACAAACACAAGCCAAGTACTACAATGAGAAAGCAGGAAGAGACCATCGCACCCTGTATCCAGGAGAAGAGATCAGAATGGCACCACTACCTAACTCAAAGAAATGGATGTCAGGTAAAGTTGTTAGTCTTCATACTTCACCCAGGTCATACATTGTTGACTGTCGGGGGAGAAAGTACAGAAGGAACAGAAAGTTTCTGAGACCAGCCACAGAGGAAGCTAACAAGCAAGATGTAAGTACTAGAGTAGAAAATACATGGTCCGAAGAAACACCGAATCCTGGCAGTGGAGAAAATAGCATGGACAACAAACCACAAGAAAAACCATGCACAACCAACACCAACCCTCCAAGTCCAACACGACACACAATCACCAAAGAACATGCCAAAGAAAACACCAACATACCACACAAAAACACCATCACAAACGCTGACAAACACACAACACAAATACCAGCCCCTAGTCCCAAAATGTCAAGGTTTGGAAGAGTAATTAGAGCTACAAAGAAATTTGACATTTGAATTATGTCATTTAATATTTTTGAAACTGTTAAACATAACACATTAAAGCCAGTGTGTCAATTTGTCAGTTTGGAGTGTGTCAATTTATTTTCACATTATCATGTACTCGTAATATATAAAAGAATGCAGATCAACGAATTGGACTTTATGCACAATAAGATTTCAATCTCAATAGTGTATACAATATCAAGCCCCCCTTCTTAAGTCCCCCTTCTTAGGAGGGGCTCTTAAGATACACGCGTGTGCGGGTGTATGTATAATGATGAGAAATAACGAGAGTAACTATTGTATATCCTAGAAACATTTTTTTTGGGGTTTTTCAAAATGGCGCTGAATTAACTCCGTTTAGTTTACGACAACAAAAACATCAAAGAATCTGCAGGATTGTATTGAAAGAATGTATATAAAGCACACAAACATCAAGATTGGTGCTTTAGACAAGGTCACAACTAACCTGGCAAACAAAAAACTATTCTAATCAATGAAATTATGGGAAAGTTTCTCTGCTTTTTGAATACTGGCGTGAAGAACAAAATCAAATATGGCGGCTGACAATGGCGTGCAAGGAGGCGACAATACTCGTCCCCATCAGCTCTTTCAGCTCCATTGGAGACGCACGATGCACTCGGAGGCCAATGGGGACGATTTTGATTTGCTTTGGCGCCAAACAAATTTTGTAAAATGCCAGCTTTACTCATAAATTTCATAAAACATATTTCATTATCATAATCTTGAATGGGCCTCATGTAAACCCTTTATTTTTAAAACATATAATTGGAAATTCTCGTATCCCATGTGAACCCCATATCAATCCCACATCCATCGGGCTTGCAATTCTCAATTGATCCCCATATCAACCATCGCAAACCCACATGGGGCCCATAACTCAAAACCCATATGGGCCCCACATGGTGAAATCCCATGTGAGAAAAACCATCTTGGTCCCACATGGGTTCCATGTGGGCCAGATGGGACCTGCTTGCCCAGGTAAAACCCATGTGGTTCCCATAATGTTTTGCTAGCTGGGATTGTACATCCTACAAACAATTTTTTTTGGTTTTTCAAAATGGCGCTGAATTAACTCCGTTTAGTTTACGATTTCTCCGCGATCTTCCGGTGGTGGTTGCTATCCCATTGGTTGAAATTAATTTAAATCTTCATAGGAATTCGCTACATATGCCTAAGAAATTAGCCAATTATATTTTTATTTTTATTAGGGAAATATCCGTCCTAAATAATGACAGAAAAGGGTGGTTTATTTCAATTTTGTGTCGACATGGTCGAGGTCACGTGACATAAACAAAACAATCGCACACACCCGTCCAAAAAAGGCACTTTAAGAAAAACAAATACGTTTTTCCTGCTTAAAACCACACTGACGACTAAGTTATTTTGGTCTACTGCCCAAATCTGAAGTATCAAAATGAATCACAAACTAGAACTAGCTCTATTTAGCAAAAGTTGCGTGAAAAATTCGGGTGAGCGACATACTGCACCCTAGCGGCCAATAATTAAACTACTTTCAGCCGTCTGCTCCGGTCTCGTTAGGGAGTTTTTCCCACATGTACGCGATGATGACGTGCCCCATTAACAGGACGTAACATCTATTTTAAAATGTGTTTCCAAAGTGAATGCATGAGGACAACCCATCTGTGTCGTATATCACTGGAAACGCCCGATTCCCGTGAATAAGGACAATCACAATGTATTACATTACCAAAACAAAAATGTGTCGGAAGAAACTATGGATGGTTCCAACATGGGGGGTTTGGGGGGGGGTTTCCCCTCCATCGTACTGGGTAAAAACGTTACGCTATCGTAGGGGGGTTCGGGGGTGCTCCCCCGACCTAAAGGGGGGCTCACCAAGTCCTTGACTTTACATATTAAGGTAAGTTTGTGTAAACCAGTGGATTTGACTTTTGCATTTTGTTGATCCACCCTGTATGTGACTATTCTGTGGCAATGCGCTGCTGCCACCTATACTGTTTTGACTGGTTTAGGAACTACATGTATTGCACGGTCGCTATGGTAACGGTCAGTTTAACTTCGTTAATCAGCTTCCTAAAATCATCGGGTTGCTGTAATATTTTGAGAATATTACTTGAGGAATTTTAAGTACCTTTTAGGCCTTGATATGAATTTATTTACGTGTGTAAACGACTGGGCACATGGTCGTCTGCTAATTTCTCCATCTTGGAAGCAAAACAATTTTCTGAATCTTGAGAAGAAAACTCTCTTTTTACGCATAAATTCACCTTTCGAGCTTATGTTTGGGAGACAGCCAAGACTGCCCATTGATTGGTTCTTCAACCTGCAGCCTGATGGTGAGGAGAAGTCCTACGACCGCTACGTGGAGGAGCTGAAGACCAGCCTTAAGAACGCATACGATAAAGCTTCGGCGGCGGCTGGAAAGAACCATACTGCTAACAAGACCCGTCACGACCGGAAGGTGAGACGTGCGGCTCTGAGTATCGGCGACAGAGTTCTTGTACGAAACGTAACGATCAGAGGGAGGCACAAGTTGGCTGACGCTTGGTGTCCGGATATATACACGGTGGTACGTCACGCTAGTGAGGGTTCACCTGTGTACGTGGTACACAGGGAGGACCGGAAGGGGCCGGAGAGGACGTTGCATCGCAACCTCTTGCTGCCTTGTGGGTTTCTTCCTGTGACAGATGTACAACGACCAGTGCCAAAGCCAAGACAAAAGCGGTCCGCAGCAACGTCAGCCCAGCATGCTTCAGACCAGGAAGACTCAGCTCAGCATTCTTCGGACCAGGAAGACTCAGACTTGACTGATACTGCTGATGTGATAGGGACGGCTGGGAATTGGGAATCGGACGACTCCTCAGAGTATGATGACCCCCCTCCGACCGTTCAGCATGCCTCAAACATGCAAGGTGATCCTGCAGCAGATGAGGGTTCAGAGGATGAAGTCGTGAGACCCCACCGGCCGCGGAGAGAGAGGAAGCCTACGCCTAGACTGACCTATGAAAGAGGAGGGAAACAGACTGTCGAATACTTGGCGCAGTTTGCAGAGATTGCTAAGTTTCTATCTTCCTGTTCTGGACCTGTACCTGTTCAGCGGTCACGGCAGTCTATGAGCCAGAATTTCATGTAATCAACCGATTTTGACACACACCGATTTTGACATTACCTTACATTGTATTGTTTTGTATAGCTGTAAATATACTTTCATGTTCGTGTTTTCTATTTCTACTCGTACGACATTACGGAGGTCCTATGTGTATTACACATGGTGTTTTGACCTGCCTATTTGTACTATCCTACCCGCGTTGGTAAGGGTTGTTGTGTGTGGAGATGGTAGGAGTGAGAGAAGTGAGCTTTGTGGTGAAGAATGTTATAGTGAATATGTAGAACCTCCTTTCATTAGGGTGTGAATTCTACCTAGGCCAATATACGTTGGACCAGTGATATGATTTTGGAAAGGATATTTCTTAGGGACCATCCTGTAGGATAAATTTAGGATTCAGCAGAATTTTCATAGTTCGTGCAGTGCGCACTTAGGCCCATGGACATAGGCATATAGCGTTGTAGGCTTACAGATGGGTGATGCGGAGTGAATCTGGTCTCGTGGCGAATTGCGCTGTGTGAAGTGCATGGATTAGTTTTTTTCCTTGTAGGACGAGGATAGACTTCATGTAGGCTCAAACTCTACCATAGTTTATATACATGTATGTATAGTGTTTAGGAAATTCCAGAGGAATTTTTTTTAGGCAGGGTGGAGGATAGTGAATTCTATGGGTTATGGTACTTTGATAGGGCTAATGTGTGTTATTAGGAGTTAAATTATTCCATAGGACTACAAGAGTGTTGTAGAATTTACGTAGAGTAAATCATGCCAAGGAATGTGTGTGAGTGTGTGTATCACCGTAACCCATCTTAGAACCATAGGAGAAGTACCCATGATGGTAGGTAGTGTGTAACCTGTAGGTTTATGCCAGAATTTTTCGGATAAGCTTAGGATTGACCTGCCCTGCCAGATGCTATTTTTTTCTCCATGTTGTCTTAGTGTCGTTGGTGTTCATGCTTTCCAAGCCAGGAGCGACCCACCATGTTATTTTTTTTTAATATTAAATGTTCTTTCACGCATTGTCATTGTGCCTTCGGTTATGGCTGGTACGGTTCATGAGCTTGAGGACCAGTTTGTCCCTGTGGCGTTAATATCGATACTGTGCCGATTTATTCGAACGCTTGAAGAATAGAACTTTGCACATTGCATTAGAAGGATTTATAATACCGTGCCGATTTATTCGAACATTTGAAGAATCGAACTTTGCACATTGCATTAGAAGGATAGTCATGGATGCCGAACTGTTTTCTAGGTGCATCAGCCACTCCTATTTATCCGTTATCGTTTAATACCTCCTTGCTGCCAGAATTGTCACAGAAGAGAGAACAGCGGACTACTTATCTATTCGTGATGAAGCATCCGAGAGAGATGGGATCATGTCGTGAACCACATTGCCCGCATATGGACGGTTATTGTTATACATGTGGTGCTGCCGGCGGTAACCCTGCGAAGGATGAACGGAAGTTATATACGTCGTGACGAGATTGCCTTGCTATACGTCTTAACGAGACGGAATAGCTATGAACTTTGGTTAAGCCAGTCATATTCTACACGTAGTGAATAATATAGCTATGTACGTCTTTACGAGACGGGATAGCCTTTATTCCCTTCCACAAAACTTATATTCGAGACCGCCGTGAGATGTAAAACTTATATTAGAGACCGCCGTGAGATGCTAAAGTATAAGTCGAATCGTTGCTGTGGGATTGCAGGCGTGTGACATGGGCAGAGGGAGGTGACGATTTATATTAGTAGTATTATTGAGTTGGCTGCACCGTCGTTGATTCATCTTGGAGCTGTTGGGTGTGAACGAAACCGAACGGAGTTCTTACTGAACAATTCCGCCGACGCTGATATGCTTTGGTTGCTGTGCGCGAATGGATGCTGTGAAAAGGAATGACATTTGTCTACATGTAGAACTTTACATTGGCATTTCCGGCACATACCTGGACATTATTGAGCAGTATACAGAGTCAACTTTTATACACCAGTCATAACCGAGTCCGCACCATGATGTGTTGTTTTTTCTCTACAATTCTTTTCCAAAAAAATCCCCGGGATACTGTGTTATCCGTTGCATGTTCTTTGATATTATTGAGACTTATAGACATGTGAACTATTTGGCTATTGAGTAATTTTGATGAGATTTATGAGATGCATAGATGGTGGGGATTGGGAATTACTAGTAGTTGGTATTGGTATCTGTCTATAATTGGGTTCAGCAGTGAGATATATTTAGTGTTGAGATTATCAGCTGTCAGTACGGTAATTTTGCTTCTCTCAGTTTCCTCCTCGGTATTCGGCGCGTATGGTATCGGTTCAGGAATTTAACTCAGAGTCGATATGTCCGTGCCGAGTGCTTGGGATGAGACAGGGTGAGGCTTTGGTTTAGAATTTTCACTGCACAGCGAGTTGTGTGTTGGTGTTTAGGTGAGTCGTGGGCGACTTGTTTTAAGTAGGGGGAGGATGTAAACCAGTGGATTTGACTTTTGCATTTTGTTGATCCACCCTGTATGTGACTATTCTGTGGCAATGCGCTGCTGCCACCTATACTGTTTTGACTGGTTTAGGAACTACATGTATTGCACGGTCGCTATGGTAACGGTCAGTTTAACTTCGTTAATCAGCTTCCTAAAATCATCGGGTTGCTGTAATATTTTGAGAATATTACTTGAGGAATTTTAAGTACCTTTTAGGCCTTGATATGAATTTATTTACGTGTGTAAACGACTGGGCACATGGTCGTCTGCTAATTTCTCCATCTTGGAAGCAAAACAATTTTCTGAATCTTGAGAAGAAAACTCTCTTTTTACGCATAAATTCACCTTTCCTAAACCTGGTGCCTGACTTGAGGAAGCATGAATACCCATGGAATGGACTAGACCCCTTTAGATGATGTTGTGGCTAGTCGGTAATACGCAATCGGGGTGATTTTGAGACCACCTCTGGCTCTGTACCTGTGACCTTGGCTGGCTTTTGCCCAAACAGGCTGGTATTCAGCCTCACTGTCCCTGTCCCACTTCTTGTTTGGTATCTAACTTTGTGTCTGGCAGGACAGGTAAGCCCTAAGTGATGTCCCGGAGATTCGTGGCCCGTCGTTTTCACGGTTGGGCCCAGTTGTAGGCCAAGAGTTAGGTTTGAGAGAGTCCTGTACATTGTGTAGTGCATCGGCCTGTGCATTGTGAGGCCTGGCCCTGTTATGATTCAGTGTGAACAATAGTTATCCCAGGGAATCCTTGCGTTCTTTTATTATCTACCCCATACCCAGACCCGCTCGTTGTGGTTGGCCCCATGGGTATGACGGTCTTAGGACAGCCCCGAACCTGGAGTGTATAGCAATTGTGAGTGAGCAAAGCCGGAGTGAACTGTGAGACAGGACCCACCCCGCACGGTGGTCGGAGACTGGGCAAGTGCGGGTTACATTTGAAAGGATGAAATCCATTCCTTCTTTCCTTTAGAAAGGGGGATGTAGAGTATTACATTTGTACCATCAGAGTGTTACATCTGAGACATAGCAATACAGATGTATATGTTACATCGGATGCTGAATAAAGTAGTTGTATGCAGATATCACATCTTGTTGTCTCTGAGACTTTACAATCCTTGACTTTATTCCTGCGGGGTGTACTTCACTTGCACAGCCACCGGACGTCAGTGTAATGAAATCATTCAAAAATCACGCCAAGAAGGCTTGGAAAAATTGGAAAGTCGAGAATACAGATAAGGAGGGTCGGTGTCCGCCTGTCTCACTACTAGACGTTACAAACATTATCAGCAATGCCTGTAGCTGCCGCTGTTTTGCTGGTTCAGGTGTTATGCCCGATTGGTACTGCAACTGCTCTCCGGTCACGAAATCCAGCTTCTTTCACTGAAAGAAGTCCCGTCCTTTGTACGCCTTAAATATAGTTCCCTGTTTGACCCCTCGGTTGAGGCCTGTTTTTGACCTGGTATGTTGTTTTCACCCTGATATTTCAATTACCTCGTTGTTCATTTGTCTACTCATGCCCAAGGTTTTTGTGTTATTGCGCAAATTGTAGCCACTACACGTGGTACAGTTGTCATCCCTTTGTTTCGCTGCATTCGCCAATACGTTTCGAGCCGAAGACTAGAAGAAGGGTCTTCTTCCTTTTCGAAGTCTGATTTTCGTAGTTTTCCGTATTTGTAGAGGTCGGCAATGAGGTAATTCATTTATCAGTGCTTGTAGTTCATGTAGACAACGGTTTTATTGATCGTCATTCTATACTTTCCATGTAATCTTAGATGTTTGTTGAGGCCCGGCCTCCCCGGAGCCCACCAGGTGTGCGGGCCGCCATGCTGGTTGGTGTAACCTCGTGCGCTATCTGATATTGGAAAGTCTTAAGTAGGAAGTTTAAGTTTTGAGCAATGTTTCTTGGTTTTAGTGCCTGTATTCAGTGTCTGTGATTGCGGCATCTGTCACCAGCTGACATTTCCTCTTAATAATTGTTGTTTAATGACCTTAAATCAGTTTATAAGTGATACGTTCTAGTTCAAGCTGCTCAGTGCAGATGGCAGCACTGTTCAAGTCATGTAGTTTACTTGTTGCTGTGCTCCCTGTGTCTCAGGCATTTAAGCTGTATTATTTCTTAACCATTCACGGTTATCTGATCATTGTAGCTGTGGCTAAGGTCCACTAATTTGTTTATATTTTTATAAGGTTATCTTTTCTGGTGTGCTGAGAGCCTTTGACTTTGAGTGCTTGGATTCTAACTTCTCTTAGCACACTGGTTTGGAGCCATTTATACTGCTGAGTTGAATCTCAAACATTTGTGTTCTTATATCGTTACAGTTTTATGGTCTAACCCATACTTCGTATGACGGCATTTGCCTGACGATTACAAGAAATAAAAGTTACATACCAGTATTCAAAGCTCGTGTCGTTTATTGAAGAATTCGCCCTACGGGAAGCTATAATGCCTGGGATGCTGTGACTCCTGAAGTTATCGAGAATGGATTCGAGGCGGCGGTGTTCAGGAATGATGACGACATTGAGGATGGACCACAAAACTTCGTTAACCTGGATGACGAAAACACGGGACTGAATTTTGTTGAAAGTGTAGAAGAATAACTCTAGTTTCCAGTCGATGTCTGAATTCAGTGTAATTCTTAGTTAGAATACAGAGAGTGTATAAGTGAAAATGTGTATTTTTCTTTAATTCGCCCCAGGCTATTTATTGCCAAGGCATCTGGCCAAGATATCATTATAAGAATTTTATTTCAAGTAAGCGATTCAGAAGACTCTGGAGAGGAGCATCCCCGAAAAAGAAAATGGTGACAGTCATTTTGTGACATTCTGTATTGGTTCATTAGTCTTGAACCAAATAATCCCTTCAGGCCCGGTCGCGAGATTTTTTTTCCTGAACCTTTGGGGACTACAGTGTACATCAATGTACGTGAGTGACGTCACGAGTTACTTCACGAAACGCAGAGTCCAAGAAAGATGGCAGCTTTATTTGAAAGAGACGAAAGTACTCGATTTGTAAATAAAAACACAGATTCTTCTATATTTGATCGTGTAAAGGTATGTATTCTTACTGCTGTCATTATATAAACATGCAAGCTAATATTTGCGTTGGTTTGTACTTGCTAAAAGTATGTGAACTTACGAAATGAAGACTTTGTAAAATGTAAATAAGAAAGTAACGAAGAACAGCTACACCATGCTAGGCCACACACTAGAGCTAATTGATAGGGGGAAATACCTGGGCGTACAGCTTGATAGTGACCTCAGCTGGGGCCCCCACATCGCCCAAGTTACGCAAAAGGCAACAAGATCTATCAACTTCCTCCGGAGAAACATAGGGAAATGCTCCAGAACAACTAAAGATAAAGCATACACATCAATGGTCCGGCCACACCTCGAATACGCAAGCAGCGCATGGGATCCCCACAAATAGAAGCAAATAGATCAACTCGAGAAACTGCAATCCAAAGCAGCCAGATTCGTGGCAGGGAACCATCGACGAGAGGCCAGCGTCACATCAATGAAAGAAGAACTAGGATGGCCGAGCCTCCAGCAACGCCGTTTCGTCAGCCGCACCTGCCTCTTCTACAAAGCCCTCAACAACAATGTAGCCCTGCCAATACCATCTGGCATCCACCACCTGAAACCATCAAGAGTAAACCACCAATTCTCCTTCACCATCCCAACAGCAAAAACAGATCTTTACAAATACAGCTTCTTCCCTCGCACTATCAGAATATGGAACATCCTACCAGTTACACTTCTACAGCTACCCCAACCTCTTCAAGACACACCTTATTCAAGAATTCAAGACAGGACATCTAGTCATCGTACCACCGAGAGGGCATTACAACCGGCCGCGCCTGGGTAGCTCAACACGATCAGAGCTACCCCAGGCAGTCTACTAGACTTTTAAATCACTGTACATATGTTCCAAGTTTACAAGTTTCAAGTTTACAAATTGCAAGTTTCAAGTTTACATGATTACAAGTTTCAAGTTTACAAGTTTAAGTTCGATGAGGAGCCAAACCCGCCACACACCGGGACCCTGGTTACAATGATTTAGCCCAAACCAGTTCAAGATAGATGTAGATGTAGAAGCGTATACTGACTGTACACATGGTACATGATGTACATGATGACATGCATATACATGGTGCACACTATACAGTTCATGTGGTGTAGTGTTTTCTGTTGGGATGAAGGCTCTGCTGTTGCATGATCCACACATCACTCGTATTATTTACTGGTGCTGACCAGTCAGATATACTATGTCTGTTGATTGACGTCACTCGATATCTACTAGGCCTACTTTTTGAGGAAGAAGGCTAGCGAGTTGACATGGTTGAGTCTGACTCAGACAATGATTCAATGTGAATCAAATGTCGGAGGCAGACAGACTGACAGAGTGAATCTCGACGTTACATTGTATTCTCAAGTCAGAAATTAGTGTGACAGAACGTCGGTAGACCTCCTATGAGTCCTACGAGTATGAGTAGGCTAATTATACACTGGCTGCTGTCACTGATGAAATTGCGTATCACTGCACCGAGTACAATGTAATGTTTGTATACATGGTTTATGGATAGATGATAACAGTTTACTTCCAATTTCAGGACCTTCTCCCTGATGGATATGAATACCATTTTTCCAAGCCTCCGATCTTCTCCACTCCTTCGAATTTCAATGCTGTGATACGTACAACAATTAACGATGAAGAGACTGCTAAGCAATGGGTTGAGGATTTCCAGGATAAAAGCAAAGTAACTTGGAGGTATATGTCTGGAAAGTTGCCAAGGGCAAAGTCAATGTCTTCAAGTGTTTGTTTCAAGTGACTTTATACATTACAGTGCAATACAATTTTATTTATAACGTGCCTTCGCTTCCAGGTCGCCCTGCTCAAAGCGCGGGAAAAAATAAATAAATAAATATTTCCAAAGTGTTTTTTGAAAATCCAGGATTTTAAAGCGGTCTTGAATGAATTGATGGTTGTGATTGATCTTATTTCTGATGGCAATTTATTATTTTTAGTGCTGTTCCTGATCCCTTCCTTCCAGACTACCCATGTCAGATTGAAATATACGGCAACCACAACCACCAGGTCCATTCAGCTGACAGTTTGCGGGAACGAGATGTGTCCTAAGAAACCAAGAAGAAATTGCAAGAGCTTTTTAAAAAGAGCCACTCTCCGTCCTCAGCCCTCGAAACAATCAAGACTGACATGCAGATCTCTGAAGGCCATAACTATGCATTTGCTGCAGCTGATAGGGCTGATTGTCCTGACTTGGGATATTGTTTCAGGTAAAATTCATTATTCAATCATTACTGGTACTGATACTCTGCATGAATGTAAAGTAGTTTTAACCTTCTATCACGAATACAGTCAGGGTTCTCAAAAGTGCTAAATTTAGCACATCGCTTCAGTGTTCCAAGAATGTGCTACAGTAGCCCTCTCCAAGCACATTCTTTATGCCAAGTTATTCCCTGAAAGCACATTTTTTATGCCTATGTGTGCAAGGGAAGCACATTTCATGTGCTTAGAATCTTGAGCAGTGTATATTTCCAAAGATTACGCCAGTGCTGCAAATGAAGAGTTTCATCTCCTTTACAAGAGGACACATGTAACTACATTACTTAGAATATTATTTTTTAACAGTTTGAAAAAAGACATTTGAAGAAAAGTCTACTCATGTCGAAATCATACATTCACTAAGTTATCTTGAGTGAAGCACAATCTGTGCTTAATTTATATTTTCAAGCACATTTTTTCGTGCAAACTGAACTTTGAAAATCTAAAAATATATGCTAAGTTCAATGACAGAAGCATATTTTCTGTGCTAAGGCAATTTATATAATGATAACACTGTACAGTACAGAGGTCGTTTGTATGATGTTATGTCTGTAAAAAAGGTATAAACCGAAGAATGTTGTATCATATTGTTATTGGGTTATTTATCATGTTACAAAAGTAATACCAATTATTCTCAATGATTTTTTTCTGACTTTATTACAAAATATTTGCTGCGTCGTATAGTGGCCCAAGTGGTGAGCAAATGGTAAAGGATCTTGAGCGTCACATCAGTGAGTTCAACTCGGAGAAGGGTGAGGATTGCGCCAGGGTTACTACTCTTGGGAAGGACCTTGTCGTGGCGATTTGCACTCCGTTGATGAAGCGGGCTCATTCTTTGATAGAGCAAAGCGGGGAGTTTTCATCGATGCCACTGGAGGAGTGGACCACCACCACTGTCGTGTTTTTCTCCTGCTTCTCTTGTGTTGGTGGTGTACCACTTGGATGCTTCGTTACAACCTCAGAATCACGAGAAGTCATCGCTGCAGGGCTGAATCTTCTAAAGGAAATCCTTCCGAGTGGTGCTTTCTACGGCCGAGGAAACGATGGACCTCAGGTTTTCCTCAGTGACGACTCAAGTGCTGAGCGTGGTGCAATTCGTGATGTTCACCCGAATGCTACGCTGTTGCTCTGCACGTTCCATTTGCTGCAGGCCAATTGGCGGTATTTATGGGAAGCAAGAAACGGAATTGGGAAGCAGGACAGGCAACATTTACTTGCATTGTTAAAAACCATGGTGTATGCCAAAGACGCAGATGCTCTGCAGCAGGCATATGATGTTGCAATGGAGGACGATACAGCTGAGAAGTATGATAACTACTTGAAGCATTTGCAGGATGTGCACGATAGATGAAACGAATGGGCTGTGTGTTTGCGTGATGACCTGCCTGTGCGCGGCAATCATACCAATAACTATGTTGAGGCAGCGATGAAGGTCCTCAAGGACAAAGTGTTTGCACGAACAAGAGCGTTCAATGTTGTGCAGCTGCTAGACTTCATTCTAGCACGCTTTGAATCACATTATGAGCGTCGCTTTATTGACGTGGCCAACAATCGCCTTGATATGACACTTTCCAAGCGCTTCCTACCTTCAGAAACAAAGATTGCTGCAGACAGTGTGAAGAAAATTAGTGACACGTTGTATTCAGTGTGTAGTGAGAGTGATCCGAACACAAAATACTTTGTCGACACTTCTCTGTGCATGTGCACTTGTTCTGTGGGGAACACTGGTGCTCCCTGCAAACACCAGCATGCAGTTGTCAAGTATTGTGGTGTGAATTCAGTAAATTTTGTGCCTGTCAACTCTCCTTTTCTTCGAGGACAGTTGTATCGGCTGGCCACTGGATGTCAGGATGTTCCAGAAGGATGGTTTGACAGCCTACGGCAAGTGGCATCCTCTGATCTTCCTCCCGAACAAGCTGAACAGTCTTCTGATAACCTTCCTCTTGCTGATGGTGATGATGAAGATGATGAAGCTGCGCTGTTCCAAGATGAACCACCAACATCATGGAGTCTAAATCAACAGACGGATCTTCAGAATCAATTTCTTGGGCATGCCAACAATGGCAGCAAGCAGTCATCAGCAGCATCCGCGATTATTGATGCAAATAACAACTGTGTTAGTTTGATTACTGAGCAGATAATGCAGGCAGCCACCAGTATCTGCCAGAGGGTGGAGAGCAACAATTCACTTGTTCCTTCTGCAAAGAAATTTGTGACTATGCTTAATGACATGCATACCGATTCTTCCCTTGACTCAGCTCTTGCGTGTTTTGGCAAGTATTCATCTTTGGGCATGAAGGCCCAGGGTACAAAATCAAGACGGACAATGTTACTACATGAAAGTAAGATTCCAGTGCAGCCCACGGCAATTCCAAGACGCACATCCGCATTAGGTGGCAGACAGCCTACACGTTCTGGGAGGAAGCCCATAGAGTCGCATTGTCCAATGAAAGACAACAGTACCCTGAAATGTGTGCAAAGTGTTGTGCCAAGGAGGCCAAAAAGGCTCCTCATAGTCTGTCCAAATGTGTTGGAAACAACCGGAGCATTGGTAAAACTCACAGTGCCAAATAAATCAGTAATGCCCTGAGATACTGTAAACCAGGAGATATTCACAATCTTGTATTCATACTGCTGAAAAGTCATGTGTCTATGTTAGTCCAGAGATTGAAAAAGAGTATTGAGTTATTGAGCTTGTATTCATACTGCTGAAAAAAACATTTGTGTTATTGTTAGTCAAGAGATTGAAACAGAGTATTGAGTTATAATTGAGCTGTGAAATACCATGTGTGATGTGAAATGTGTGTCATGTATACTGCTGAAAAACCATTTGTCTTTAATATTGTAAGTCAAGAGAGTGAAAAAGAGTATTGAGTTATAATTGAGCTGTGAAATACCATGTGTGATGTGAAATGTGTGTCATGTAAATGTCATACAAACCTCCCCCCCCCCCTCCCTCAAGACAATACTGTTGTATTGTTTCGAGGAAGACTACCACATTCATTCTGGCAACTGTACTTAGAAATCACCGAAAATGCTAGTTAGTGTTTTATATTCACGTTGTACATGTGCATTACTTCTACTTGTAATAACAATTGAGTGGATTTTGAATTAAATTTTCTTCGTGGCAGTACTGTGTGAACATTTTACATTGTCTGGACAAAATGATTGTGAATATGAATAAAGATCTGCATAGTATTACATGAACTTTGTTCCAGTTGTTCTTTGAGTTGGTAGGGTTTGTCATGGATTTCCTTGTCATTGTGGTCACTCGGTACGGTTGCCTTGCACACAAGGCCATGTACAACTGGAGTTACCGATGGCAGTGAAAGAATACTTTGAACCATCAATTAAGGATAACCCCCCCTCCCCCTCCCTAATGTATGCTGCACCCATACCTGAAATTGGTACATATAGAATGAAGACATCATCTCGGACTCAAGACCGCATGTGGCAAATATATCATACAATGTATATTATAGGGGACTGTAGCAAAAGTCATTGAAGCCAAAAGAGACGAAATGATTTAGTCTCTCCCTTTACCCCCTCTCGCCCCCCCCCCCCTGCAGTCCCTTGCTCCCCCCCCCCCCCCCCTGCAGCTCTATTAATACCTTCATCCAACTGGATATTGGATCCCTATGATCAGGACCCCTGCTACATCAGAGCATAGGCAAACAGAGCCAAACATGACCCTGTTGTGATGATAACGTAATATTTATAATTGTTTTGAGATTAATCTCCAGGCCCTACATCAAATTATGAGGACAACGTCACAGCCAGAGTGCTGGGACTAAAATAGATTTACAAATGTGAAATTCTTTGATATTTTAAAATTCTATTTCTAAATATTATAAAAATATTGTGCAAACTCCTTAAAACACAATTATTAACTAATGTAAATGAATTAAAAAGAAAGAAAATATTCAAAAACGTCGAGAAAAAGGCGGGAAAAGGAATTAAAAAATTTACTCCAAGGAGACATTCGAACCCACGCACTTCTATTAGCTGATTTGTTCATGTTCTGAAACCCACCAAATCACATTAAACTTTCTCGATGCTGATTGGCTGAACTAATGACGTCACTCATGTACATTGATGTACACTGTGGTCCCCAAAGGTTCAGGAAAAAAATCTTGCGGCCGGCCTGGGGTTATGGTAACCCCAAAACCTGGGCGGCACTCTAAGGGTTAAGGTTATTGGTGAACCCTCCCACGAAATCTGGTAGTTTCCTCCGTAAAGCCTATTTACGATACTAACCTAGGCCTATCTATTAACTAAACCTAGAACACTAAGTTTGTTGGGAGAAGAAATTTGAAGAAATTCCTCGCCACCCACCTTTAAAAGGTTTTTGTATCAACATAATCAATATCAGCAAATTCGTCCTGCCATCTCATGGAAAGCCTTGAACCCATCGGGTATTTCTCCAAACAGGATTCCCCGCAGTATAACCCCCCCCCCCCCCAACTGATACAGATAAATGATGGGAACCAGGTTGGGGGGGGGGGGGGGACAAATATCCTTAGCAACCATTTGCAGGCTATTGCTATAAAGTCACTTTTTTCCTTAAAAGGCAAATTTTGCAAGTGGTAACAATAAAAATATTGTTTAGCATGTTCATCTAAATGAAGTATAGAAAAAATGAATAGTTACCTTGTGGACGCCACAGAAATTGTTAATTAAGCTTATTTGGGGTCATGTCTTATATCTATAGTATCCTTGATAGTTAATGCCTCACCATTCTCATTGGGTTGGGAATGTCATTTGAATTTGGAGTGCCCTTCTCCTACAAACTTGCCTACCAGGGATAACGTGTTGTTCCTATTCGGGTTGAGAGTTTGGAGTTTAGTCCGACTATTTTACCCGCCCATGGCTGGAGCATGATTGGTGGATACATATCCACATACCTGTGGTCTTACCTGTCGACTTCTCTACGCCCGAGGCCACCAGTCACCAAGATGTCCGGTCACCTGAGTGACTAGTTCCCTCTAGGCAATACTGGGGATTAACTAGCTGGTCATTGACCTTAAAAGAGCTCATCTGCCCACACCCATGACTTATTGCTCACCTTGCTGATGAAACGGCAACCTTTTGACAATATGAGTCTATTTTTTTCATTTTATATGTTCTTGTTTTTTATTTTAGGGGCGAATCACAGAAAGCTGCGAAAGGCCTTTCACATTTGGGATAGGAAAACTATGTTCACTGTGCCCTGGATTACCACAGATGGCTGCTAGCCCTCAAAAGCACAAGAAGATAATGAAGAGCCTGTGCATGCCGCATGATGATAATGGACCTATCAGATCAACCAAACATCAAGTTAAATTGTCAAATGTGTGCGTGCGTCACTAGAGTTTAAATACTTGTTCCGGTAGCTTATCAAGGAAACGAGCACGGATATCCCACATCACATTAAGTTTTGTCGAAAGACAAGTGTCACAGGCTGCCCGCCACATGTGGAAAAATATTTCCAATCATAGTTCAAAATTACTTATATATCCTTGAGTAGTATATACTATTTGTAACAAACATAGGCCTACTCTTTTGTTTTATAATTAGTCTTTCTATCTATCGGAAGCTACACATATTTTATTGCATTTCTGGTTAACCTTTTGACTTTTACTTAGAATTTCTGACTTGATGGCTATCCTAGTTCCTGTGTAGGTTAAGAGTTCACTTGTCACCAAGGTTAGCATCTGGTTTTAGGTAGCTTTCTGGACAGAAAGTGCCTCTCCCGGCAAGATATTTTCCTTAGAACAGGAACAAATCAAGAAAGTTTATGAAATTTACATGTAGTTAGTAATTTGTAATTTGTAATGAGTTATCAAGCAGTGAGACTAGATTTATCAAGGAGGCAAGACGTGCCCCTTTTGTTTCCCTGGACAGACGGTCCAGTTTTTTTTAATCTAAATAGATACTTTATTCGTGACATGTCACAGATAAATACACAGGACAATTATAATGGTGTGAACATAAGCAAAGAATGGTGCAAACAAAAAACAACAAAACACACAACATAAAAACCTATACCGCACACAGGAGAAATCAGGTGAGAAATAATGATATTATGATAAACACAAGAAGTGAAGTATATTATTGACTTGTTCTCTTTCTGCTGGGTTGGCATCCCTGTACTCGGCGAACTCACGTATGGCACGCGCCCGCCGACGAAGGTCTTCGTCAGGCATGTATATATTATGAATGGCACAAGGATTGAGATGAAGTGTGTCCCTGGGTATATTGAGAGCTTGAGATAAAAAGGTAATATTATTTGAAACTGAAGAACCGCTGCCTCTGAGCGCGAGGTTTCCTGAGAGTTTGATAAGAATGTTTGAATGGTTCATGACCCTACTGTAGTAACTGACAAAGCGTTTTTTTAGAGTGATGTCTATAGGTCAGGAGTCCATAGTGAGAGGTAAGAGATTGCCACGAGTCCAAGGATGCAAACCCAGCAGTCTCCTTGCAGTCATTCTCCAAGCGGTACAAAGCCAATTTGCTTGCCCGTTGCTTAAATCCCACAGTGAAGTTCCGTAGAGTGACATACAGTAACTTTGGAATATCCGAAGCCTTGTATCAATATTACAATAGTGAAATCTGGACATAAGAACATTAACTCTCCGATTAAAATCTCCAACCACACGCACAATGCTATCAGCTCTGGCTGTAACTCCAATCAGGTGACCCAGGTGAAGCACAGAATCCTCGGCCACAATGAGTGAGCCTTGGAATACAATGGATGGAGGATTAGCGCGCCAATCCCGGCCACCCGATTGAAAGTACAACAAATGACATTTGGAAGCATTGAATAAATAAGGTACTCCTCACTGTAAGTCGAAGCAACACCTAGTTGAGTTTTCAGTGACGTCTTTGTTGGGCACAGGATGATTATATCATCAGCATAACCAAAAGCCCCCGCAAATACATGACCAACATAACAACCGTGTTTTGAATCTCTTAGTTGCTCAAGCAGTACATCTATATAAACAGAAAAGAGAGCAGACGACAATATTCCACCCTGTTTTACTCCATTAGAAACAGCAAAATAGTTCGAGTCGTAGTCTCCCCATCGAACTCGCATTCTCTGTCTTGTATATATTACAGCTATTACCCTCGCCAACACAGGACAGATATTTTTCTTGATTAGCAGTCGAAAGAGCCTGGTGTATTCTACCCTGTCAAAAGCTTGGGACACGTCAAGCTACATAGCATAAACTTGTCCACTGCCATTTAGATAATACTGTATAATCTCATTAACCGCATTTGTGCAGTTTGTAGTAGACACACCTGCTTTGTAACCAAATTGCATATCAGACGACATCAGTTGCTCCTTGCCTTTCTCAAGAATGATTGTTTCTAGTAATTTACAAAGAGGGCTATTTAGAGCTATAGCCCTGTAATTTGCCGAGTCACATAACGAATTCTTACCATTTTTTACGATTGGAATAATAGTGCTTTTTAACATATCATCAGGTAAGTAACCATGTTTCAGCATACTAGTGAACAAGATAGAAATCATTGTGAAGAGCCTCTGTGTGCCAAAATTAAGATGATTTGTAGAGAGCCCCAAAAATACCATTATTTTTATGCTTATTTAATAAACTAACAGCTTTTCTTATGTCTTCAACAGACGTACTGTGATTATGCCGACAGGTAGAATGCATACAAGCACACGGGGATGAAATGAGATCTCTTATTTCGTTAAATACCGTGACCATGTCATGGTCATCATATGTGACAGACTGATAAAGGCGGTCATACTTTTGGGACAGATGATTTCCGATAGCTTCCTTACCAGTGAGCCCATCCATGCTGGTGGGTAACTTACTTGAGCTTTGATTTATATTTTTTATTTCTCTCCAAAAGTTTGTGCTATTTTTGTTGAGCAGTGAATTTGCTAAGCTGTTCGCAAACATGCTTCTCTCTGTTCTTGCGCGCAGTTCTAATAGCTAAGTGATAGCACGCACGAGTTCTTTTTCTGATATCGGCAATGATGCCTTGCCTAGGAGAGTCGTTAGCCTTCCACAGGGCGTGCCAGAATAATGCTCCGTTTTTTTCTTCTGCGACTGTCTCATTCCATCCCGGTATGCGGTTGTCTGCTTGAGGCTCAGTGTGAGGAATATGATTCGACGATGCCTCCAAGCATGCATTAACTATATAATCATACAGCATTTGAATAAAATGGTAATGATCATCGCACTGCAAATCTTGACAGACCAGTAACTCCATTGGTATATTAATATTGTTTAACAAAGCATCCAACTCAGCCCTATATAACTCAATATCATTTTCTGTGGCCTTGTGCCAGTTCATTTTTCGGACATACGAGTGAGGATCCGTAGGTGCGGACTGGGCTTCAAGTCTAACCGATAGTGATATTGGGCAATGGTCAGAGACATTAGTTCCGTCGTGAACAGACCGGTATTTAACAGCTAAACGATATAAGTTTTCGCACATAAGAAAGTGGTCAAGGATTGACCTTTCACCATTTATGCGACTCTCGTAGGTATAGCACACATTTGCTTCAGGGACGTTGATGCCCTTGCATAAGGACTCAGACTCAATGTACTCATTTAGAGTTAATGTGTTTTGGGATGCTCTTCTAAAGTCCGTATTTAAATCGCCACCAATTAGCACATAATCAGCTCTCTGCGAAAGAACTATAGCGGATATGTCGTTTAGGGCCAACCTAAATTTGGGTAAGTTGGCTGGAACATTATGACACGGCATATAGACATTTATGATGAGCATGGTTTCTCCATTTTGAAATCGGACATTCACTGCGCACACAGTTTACACTGCAAATTTGCCGGCGTGGCTGGCGTGACCTCGAAGTTGAGTGTTTTCTTCCAAATAATTGAGCAACCACCATGTGGCCTACCCTGCAAAAGTTGTGCATCATCACCGCTCGATATGCCATGGGATGCAGTACCAGGAATTCTGTCATAAAGGCCCAAATTGTCCTTAAGTAACCAAGTTTCCTGTACCAGGACAATATCATGATTGTCAAAAAGCTGTGCCAGATATTCAAGTCTACCATCACCGGAGCCACACGAATTGTACGTGCCAATGTTGATCAGTTGTTCACCAACTCTAACGTCATCTCCTTGAACAGCACAGTTCATAGCTGCCATGCAAAGAGAAGGATTGCTATTTGGTGTATTATCATGAACGGTCCCACGCAATGAACTATCCTCCTCGTTCCTAGGAGGGATATATTTTCGGATTTGAATTCCGTCGGGCCACACCGAACCGTTGAGTAACTTTGGGTAGTCAGACTTAGACACAGTTAAACGAAAGGATTTGAACTTGGCTTGATCATGCGATACACATTTTTAGACGCCGCACACTAACGCCTGACTCCTTTATGAAACTATCTAATTCTGCAAGAATCGTTGTTTTATCTACTCTGGCAATGAATAAATCCCGATTAGGCTCAGGCTTCCGTTACACTCACGTGTTCATTTCCCGACAATAACATTATGGCGACGACGCTCGTTTCGACGCTGTTTTTTCCTGTCATAAGAAGGTAACTCGTAACCTCTGGATTCGTCAGAGGCTGCAGATATCTCACCATCTCTGTCCAAGGAGCGAGAGCTGCCCCTTAACCTTAGCACATCCGGTGGGCGTAACCTGCCGCCCCGACTAGAAATACCTCGAAAACTCGGCCGATCAGAGCCACGCCCTGATCGACCTCGTGATGCCAGTGAACCACGTTGCTCGTAGACAGAACGAAATGATATCTCATTGCTACTTTCGCCACCATCATTGTTCTTTATGGAGCTTGGTATGGATCCATTCCACACCGATTGACACAGGCTGTTATCGTTGGCTGGCGGTTCTGATAGTGCAATGGTTGGTACCTGTGTTTCAACTCTTTCCGAAGAGACAACCTCCTGAATCTTTTCAAGTTTATGAATGTCGTTCGAGTTCATGACAACAGTATCCGTCACTTTGCTCACCTTGTTCTCCAACTTGGTAAGCCTATCAAGTATGGAAATGCTGTTCAGTTCCTCTGGTAATACTCTTGGGATCTGACCAAGGTTATGCGCAGAAATCACAAAGTGCGGCATTTTGTCTTCCTTATCTAGCTTGGCCAGGCCTGCAACAATGTCATCGACATTGGCTTCCTCTTCCTTTCAAACTGCAGTAGTTTTTCTTTTCACTTTGTTTCCCAGTAATCCACTATCATTCGCCCATAGAACGTTTTTTGCGACAAGGATCTGCTCCTGTGTGAAATGCCCTAGAATAACTTTCTTAACGTTATTCACCGTCCCCGCATGCAGCGAGAACACCGCAAACGATAAAAGCGACTGATTCACCAACTTTTCCTCAACGTTTTCGAAGGACATATCTTGCCTTACAACGTCACCATCTTCAGGTACATCCTGTACATCCGCGTCCTGTTTTGACATTTTGTGATCGGGACTCAGTCCGTCCTGAGGTGACCTCTGGTCGATTTTCCGCTTATTCGGATCAATGCCTTCGGTGCTGGGCGTAGAGAAATGATCGGTAATTGTTTTTGCCGTGGCCATTACTCAAGCGTCACGAAAAACTAAATCGTGCGTTCGTTAGCACTATCCACAGATTATAAGGAACACACATGTATACACAATGTACATAATGCATGTAAATTCAGCGCCAATTGACAGGATACTTCTCAGAGTTCTCTGTTTTAGCACTCAGACATACTATTTTCACCAACAAAGTTTATCACCTGATTGTCCAAGCCTTTACAAAAGTCGAGAGAAGTCCTCTGATCCCACTACTGGACAAATCATGAGAGAAATATAAGAAAAATGTGCACCGATGTCGAATGGCATGTCACTCGGTCGCCATCTTGAATTTAGGGAAAAGGCCAGCTTTGTAAGTAATGTAGCAATTCCCAATTTCTCGGTTTTTCCATTAATTCAGTAATATTTTAGATATTTTTATTATAACATGTATTTAGGATATTTTACTTCAATTGCAGATTGAACCACACTTCACTTCACTAGAACCACACATCACACTCTGTGATTGTATACTTCAAACTTCCATCTCTTATTCATCACTCACATCACATATGTTCATTAATTTGAGGAGTATAGACATTTTTATAGTGCGTATTAATAAGCTGGATATTAATTATTACATCTCCATTGGATAGTCCTAGACATCGACTCTCACTCCCATGTGGTCAGCACGGACCACATTTAGTTCAATTAAGGCCACTGGAATAATTCACTTCAATGCCGAGAAGTCAAGTTACAATGGATTACGTTTGATGTACATGTAAAGCAATGGAACAAAGGTTTTATTGGAAATCAGCTGGATTTCGATTGGTATTGTTCAGTACGGTTCAGTGCTCAGAGATTGAAGGTTTCATTTGAAATTCTGAAACTTTCATAAATAACTTTCATTCATGATTCTGTTCGATTCAGGACAGGGGAAACTGCTCGTTACCGGAGAGTGTTAAGATATCATCTACAAATTCGGGATTATTCACAATAGAAGGAATAAACAGTGTTATACCAGTATATATTGCAAACATGGCAACCGCCAACCTCACAGCCGGGATAAAAACATTGAAGAAAAAGAGATCTTATGCAAAGGGACAACTAACAAGAAAACTGAACAATTTATATGACCTTATGTCGGATCCCACCAATGTGGATAGGATTACACTAGCAGCCAAGGAAATAGGTAATCATTTTCAATTCTTCTTGGCATGCCATAATGGGTATCACCAAAGTTTAGTTGGTTCTGTAGATATTGAAATGTCACAAGGTTATTTAGATGAGGTTGTTCATGTCATGCGCCAGTATCGGAAAAACTTGGCAGGCTGGATAAATGGCCAGCTTTATACTGGGGAACTGTCGGCAGTTAGTAGCGTAAGTAGGGACATAGAAGATGATGTCCAACCTCAGGACTCGGTATCAAATATTAGTTTGGGTGACAGGTCCGCCAGTCGCTTGTCTGGGTCCAGAAGTTCAACGCCTTCAAAGGCTCGTATGGCAGTGGCAGCTGATAGAGCAGCTATCGAGATTGAGGCCTCTATCTTAGAAGAGCGACAGGCCTTAGAAAAGCAGGAGTTTGAGTTGTCAAAGGAAAAGGAAATATTAGAACTAAAAGTTAAGTTAGCGAAGCACGTGCAAAGGAAGATATTTGTACGTCAATGAGTGATAAAGGCTCAGCTGCTTCGAGTAAACGTTCCAGTAAGCATTCCATTAAACATTTCGATGTAAACCGTCCACTTGAAACTTCCAAGTTGGATCCATCGACCACTCCTTTCGAATCAAAAGCTGTTGCAAGTAGGCCTAACCAATTGGAGAGGTGTGCCGAGCCAACCGACCCACGTCAATCAATTCCAATAAGTGACACACCAGGAAATGTGCCTCTTGTCAGCATCCCCACTGAGACTGCCATACATGTGCCAGATGACAGCAGGCCCAATATAGCCGCAGAGGTCAACGGGGTGAAAGATGTATACACCGAGGTCAAAGATGTTTACACAGCAGGTCAAAATGAGGCAATAGCATCGCAAAGTGACTCCATGTCAGCATTACCAGACACACTGCTGCAAGTCCTCAACAAAGGTCAGAAGCAACAGCAGTTGATGTTGGATACGCTCCAGCTACCAAAGGTGGATATGATGTCATTTGATGGAGACCCGTCCAAGTATTGGATGTTCATCCGGGCTTTTGAAAACTCTGTTGACAAGGTAACGATTGATGACAGTGTTAAACTCAGTCGGCTTCTTAGGTTCTGCACAGGCAATGCCAGAAGAGTGATAGAGAGTTGCTCTATCAAGGAACCAAATACAGGCTACAAATTAGCAAGAAAGTTATTGAAGGACAGGTTCGGTAACGATTTTGTAGTGTCACAAACATGGGTAGACAAAATTGTCAATCGGAAACCAATCAAAGCATCCGACTCAGAAGCTCTCCGAGACCTAGCCGATGATCTTCTCAACTGTGTTGAAGTGTTGACTGCCATGAATAGGTTGGATAGGCTAAATGAAAGCAGTTAAGTTGAAATCATTGAGAAGTTGCCAAACTATTTGCAAAATAGGTGGAAAACTAGGGTTCACAAGATAAGAAGGGATGAGTCAAGGTCGCCAGTGATTCAGGACATTTTGAAATTTGTACCTAATGCAGCAGAAGAAGCAAATGATCCTGTGTTTTGGAAATGCGGTCACATGTCTAGGGAATCCAAAGATGAAGGACGTGACAGAGGGTCCAAGCCTAGGTTTAAATCGCAGGGAAAAACAACATTTGGTACACAAGTCGGGCCAGAGTCCCGACAACGTACATTTACTACAAGCTGTGCGGTGTGTGATGGTAATCATGGATTACATACCTGTGACAAGTTCAAGGAAATGACACAACCGGAAAGAATGAAATTGGTTCGAAGGGCCAAGCTTTGCCTTAATTGTCTCCGTGGGGGTCATTTCGTCGACAAGTGAACAAGGCCTTCTTACTGTAATAAAGAAGGGTGTGGCCGGAAACATAGCAAGTTCGTTCATCTTGAAAAGCCAAGGCATACTCCCGCCGACCCAGCTGATGGTGACAGGAAGTCTGACAGAACCAAGGATGAAATACCAGTCGATGCTTCTAATCATTGTTCTATCAATGGGGCCGGTGCAGTAAGGAGCCACGTGGTATTACCAATAGTACCGGTAAAGGTGAGAGGGCGTGGCAGCATGAATTACATCCAGACATATGCGCTCTTAGACAGTGGATCTAATGGGACCTTCTGTGCAAGAGATTTAGTAGATACGTTGGCCCTGTCAGGGATTAAAAAAAAGGTGGAAGTCACTACTTTGGAGAAAAGGGCCAATGTGATGGATACAGCTATATTTAGCCTTGAGGTAGCAGACCTTGGGGAAAGGGAGATTGTAGGTTTACCTAGCGTGATAGCACGACCAGACCTCCACATCAGCCCGACAGCCATGACCCATGAAGAGATTGACAAGCATCCTCATCTCAAGGATATAGAGTTTCCAGTGGTAGAGCCAGGGAAGGTGCAGTTGTTGATTGGACAGGATGTACCAGAGGCATTAATTCCACTTGAGGTGAAGAGAGGTGAAGGAGGAGCACCGTATGCTGTAAGAACAGCATTGGGATGGACGCTAAATGGACCAACAACAGCAAATCAGAGCAGTCACGCCACTGCACACTTCATCAACAGTGTTGACTTAGGCCTACAAAAACAAGTAGAGCAGTTTTGGAAACTAGAAAACATTGGAGGAGATGATCAAGGGATGTCTGTAAATGACCAGAAGGTGATATCTCTTTGGGATAAGGAAATGAAACATGAAAATGGCCAGTATGTTTTACCAATTCCATTCAAGTGTGAGCCACCAAGCTTACCTAATAACCTCATCATGGCCACCAGAAGATTGGAATTACTGGGAAGAAGGCTCCAGAAAGATACCGTCCTGCATCAGAAATACACGACTGAAATAACACAACTTGTCAACAAAGGCTATGCCGAAGTCGTCCCACCAGATGAGATTGGCAGGAAGGATGGCTGCGTGTGGTATCTGCCTCACCACCCTGTTATCAACCCAAAGAAGCAAGACAAAACAAGGATAGTCTTTGATTGTGCTGCGAAGTTTCGAGAAACGTCACTAAATGACAACATCTACCAAGGGCCTGACCTGACCAACAAACTGGTTGGTGTCCTGATAAGGTTCAGGCAGGATCAAGTAGCCTTCATCGCAGACATGGAGGCAATGTTTCACATGGCTGAAGTAACAAAAGACTGTCGCGACACACTACGTTTTTTATTTTGGGAAAACGGTGATCTATCAAAGCCTCCTACCACATACAGAATGACGAGACACCTGTTTGGTGGTGTAAGGAGTTCAAGCTGTGCTAATTACGCATTAAAGAGGACGGCTAAGGACAATGAAGCTGATTTCAGCCAGATAGCGAAGGATACTGTTGACAACTGTCATTACGTGGATGATTGCTTGAAGTCAATTCCAAAAGTAGGTCAGGGCATCCAATCAGCACATGATTTATGCAAACTGCTGGCACTTGGTGGATTTCATCTAACAAAGTGGATTAGCAATAGTAGAGAGCTACTAAAAGCGATGCCTGACACTGAATTGACCAAGGAAGTCAGAAACATGGACTTGGATAGGGATGGACTGCCAACTGAGAGGGCGCTAGGTTTGTTACGGGATGTTGGAGAAGACACGTTCAGGCCCAGCATCAATAGACAAGAACGTCCGCCAACCAAAAGGGGAGTACTGAGTATTCTAAGTTTGGTCTACGACCCCCTGGGATTAGTAAGTCCGTACATCCTACTGGCCAAACTGATGTTTCAGGACCTGTGTCGAAACAAAGTAGGTTGGGATGAAAACAGGCCTGATAGCAACTTGGATCAATGGAAGAAATGGTGTGAAGATCTACCCAAGTTAGAAAACTTCAGGATTCCTCACTGTTTGAAGTCATCAATGCTAGGACCTGTAGCACACAGCACTCTACATCACTTCGCAGATGCTTCTGAGAGAGGCCTTGAGGCAGCTAGCTATTTAAGGACAGAAGATCCAGAGGGAAAGGTTCACTGCGTTCTTGTCATGTCAAAGGCGAAATTGGCACCAATAAAAACGACAACAATTCCCAGATTAGAGTTAGCTGCTGCGGTCGAATCAGTAGGACTGGACAAAATCATCAGACGGGAAATGGAAATACCTATCCATGACTCAGTATTTTGGACAGACAGTACGATGGTATTACACTACATCAACAACGAATCAAAGAGATTCCAAACATTTGTGGCCAACAGAGTTGCCAAAATTCATTAAGGTTCATCACCTGCACAGTGGCGCCATGTAGACACAGCAAACAACCCAGCTGATGATGTTTCCCGGGGACTGACAGCTGACGAGTTGATTGACAGCACCAGGAGGACTAATGGGCCAAGCTTCCTTTGGAAACCGGAGTGTGACTGGCCTCAGACCCCAAGTGTGATGTTACCTGAGGATGACAGCATCCACTTAGAAGAGAAACCACAGCTACAGGTTTTTGTAGCAGAAAACCCAGAGAAGACCGCTGCTAGCGAAGATATCTTGATGAAGCTTATTGAGCGACATTCCAACTGGTACAAACTGAAGAAATCGGTTGCTTGGATATTGCGAGCACGAAAGGTGTTACGTAACAAGGCCCTGATTCATCATCACGACAGCATAGGAGTGGAACCAATAAAAGATGGCGAATTGTCTGTGGATGAGCTAAAGAGAGCAGAAGTTGAGCTGGTGAAGTTTGCTCAGCGGGATATCAACCAGGATACCAGGAGCCAGTCGCGTGCCATCAACAAGCTTTCCCCACAGTCAGATATAAATGGAGTATTGCGTGTAGGCGGTCGCCTCAACAACGCTGTGTTGCCTCATGATGCAAAACACCCAATGATACTTCCAAAGAAACATCACATTGTCGATCTAATTGTTCACCATTACCACAACCTGACAGGAAACTCTGGGACAGAGCATGCACTCACAGAGATAAGACAAAGATTTTGGATTGTCAAAGGACGGGTCGCCGTCAGAAGGGTAATCTCGAGATGCGTACACTGTCGTAAGACAGCAGGAAAACCCATGACACAACAAATGGCAGATCTCCCAGCAGATTGTGTTAACCCTCCAATGGCACCATTTACACATATTGGTTTAGACTACTTTGGACCCTTTAAAGTGAAAATGGGCAGAGGTCAGAAACGAGCCAAAAGATATGGATGCATTTTCACATGCATGACGTCACGCGCAATTCACATAGAAGTTGCCGAATCACTTACTACAGATGCTTTCATCAATGCATTGCAACATTTCATTAGTAGGAGAGGTCGACCAGAAAGGATTCGGTCAGATAATGGCACAAACTCTATTGGAGGCCGCAAGGAGTTGAAGAAGGCATTGGCCGAGTGGAACTTGCAGAAGATGCTAACCTTGGTGACAAGTGAACTCTTAACCTACGCAGGAACTAGGATAGCCATCGAGTCAGAAATTCTAAGTAAAAGTCAAAAGGTTAACCAGAAATGCAATAAAATATGTGTAGCTTCTGATAGATAGAAAGACTAATTATAAAACAAAAAAATAGGCCTATGTCCGTTACATTCCAGCCCCATAAATGCACTGTTAAAAAAAATAGTAAATTTTACAGAACTTTCTTTACAGAATGCATCTGTAAATGACAATTAAAACAATATTTCTGTATTTATACAACGATTTCATCAACATTACAAGTTTATACCATATTATATAGCACATGTTGTATATTTAAATGATATTTCGTAAGAAGAGGGGATTTATCTGTAACTAAACAGTAAGTATTACAAATCGTCTGTAATTATACAGAGAAAAACATCTGCGCATGTGCATTTTCCATCATCTCGCACATTTCGTTTCCGTTTCTTGGTACGATTTCTCGTAAATAAATCCATCAAAAGCACCATGAAATACCGTTTGTCTACAAAAACTAAGGCATCAGTCTGTTCAATGCATTCCTAATGATGAGCGTTTGTACGTGATCTCAGCCGGATGATGCGTAAAAGCATCAAAACTACCGCATTTTGGGCGGAATTTGACAGTTCATGTATGTAGGCCTATATGTACAGCGAATGTATTGTGCATGTATTGGTACACCCATGTGCCGGTGCCTAGCGCGGGATTCTGACATAAATAGTACGGCCCGGGAGCTTAGCACTTTACTCTTATTTAACATGGACGCTAAGCGATATTAACGTGTTGTGGGAGAGAATGAATAGGCCTAGGGCCTACCTGACATAGAAACCAAATTTTTAAAGGGGGACTATAGCGGGGACTATAGGGGCCGGGCAGGCGGACATGCCAATGGCAGAGAGGGTCAAATTGGCGAAGGCCATCTATCTTCTCCAATCTGCACCATACCAACATATAGAAACTTGGTGCCTCTGAGTGAGATAAGCTCGTTTTCAGAAGCCTTTTGTTGATTTGTTTGTTTATTTTCCCTTTCAGGCTGAGATTCAAGTTTGACAGTCTCGAGTCTGCTGAAGTTGCTACCAGTTACATGTAGCCTAGGTATGTACAAGTGTCAACACTGTGCATATACATCTAACTCCCCGCAGCATTATGCTACACATTACACCATCCACAGACACGGCAATAACGTTGAATTTCCATGTGGTGTCCCTGGTTGTTCCCGAACATTTAAGGTTTATTGTAGTTTTAATACGCATCTTACCAGAGATCATGTGAAATACAGAAATCGCAGAGTGGAATCTGAGTTGTACACTGATAGATTGAGTGCAAGGAATGATGATACAGTCGAGGAAGCCATACCTTGTGCCCATTGTCAAATGCAGTTTGGTAGTGTTGGTCAATTACTTGTACATTTGAAGTTGCACATAACAAATGGTGTTGAAATTCAGTGTCCCTTTCATGGATGTCCATTCAAGTATACTGTAAAGTCTTCATTTACGTCGCATCTATCACGTGTTCATAGAAATGAACGTATACAAGCTGGTGTTGCGAACAGTGGAGAGGTTGCTTCTGGCCAGGGGGCTTCATCTTTCCCAGAGAGTAAAGCAAACAATGACATGCATGAACAACCCATTGATGAATCCCCTACTGAAGATGATCATACTGATGATGATGATCATGGTGATGATAATGACCAAGACAATGAACTTCTATCAGAAGATCTGTTCATGGAAAGCGTGGCTCTGTTTTATCTCAAACTTGAAACCAAATTTCACCTTCCTCAGTCTACTCTACAGGAAATTGTCAAAAGTGTGTTTGAATTTCATAAACTCAGTCAAAATGACTTGAAATCACGCTTGAAAACACTATTAGTCCAAGTGGACGATGCAGAGAAATCCTCTGAAAATATCAAAAATATTGTTGATGAGGCTTTCAGCAGTGATTTGTTTGATAAAGTCCATGATAGTGAAACTGGGATCATGATGTCGAACTACAGCAGGAAAAGGTTCTATGATGATACATTTGATTTTATTCCTCCAGTGTCAGTTCGTTTGGGGAGAGATGGAGCTGATATTGAAAGGCATTATCATTATGTACCTCTGAAGGATACACTGCGAACACTGTTAAAAGATTCATCTGTTAAGGAACAGTTTGAATCAACACATGTCCATAAATCTGGGATCTATGAAGAATTTCAAGATGGTGAAATATTCAGAAACAATGAACTGTTTGGCAATCATCCAAAAGCCTTGATAATTGTGTTGTACCAAGATGCTTTTGAGGTTGTTAGCCCATTAGGTTCAGGTAGGGTCAAGCATAAAATCCTAGCTGTGTATCTAACACTTGGGAATCTTTTCCAACAACATCGATCCAAAGTTGATCCTATGCAACTCGTACTTCTTTGCCGTGAAAAAGATTTTAAATATTTCAAAATGGAAAAGATTTTTGAACGGCTTTTAGCTGACCTAAAGGACATTGAACAAAATGGTTTACAAATGGATGGTGGCGATCGAGTACCTGGATCTATTCTGTTTATCCTCGGAGATAACTTAGGAAGCCATTGCATTGGTGGGTTTTCAGAAAATTTCTCTACACACCCATACATGTGTCGCTTCTGCTTCGCTACACATGAAGAATTCAATGACAATCCCTTAACTGTCTCTGAAAACAGAACACCAGAAAGTTACTCTGAATCGGTAAATTTTCTTGAAGAAAACCCTGATCAGCATTCACATCATGGCATCCTTCATCCCTCCCTTTTCAACGAGTTGAAGTACTTTCATGTTTGTGGACCGGGTTTGCCTCCTTGTTTGGGGCATGACTTTTTTGAAGGGATAGTTAGGTATGACTTGGCTCTCTATGTAAAGGATTTAGTTCGGAAAAATTGGTTCTCATATGAAGTTCTCAACAGAACAATGACACACACCTCACTGCTTGGTTTTGATGCACTAGACAAACCACCAGATGTTCCTCTGAATGCAGACAAACTCAAGGGGCATGCAGTAGAAAATTGGTGTCTACTTCGGAACCTTCCCTTATTTCTGCGAAACAAGGTAAAGGATCCGACGGATGACACCTGGAAGTTAGTCCTCCTACTCAGAGAAATGGTTGAGTACGTTTGTTCCCCAAAGATTTCTGAAGGTCAGATTGGATATCTTGGTGCTCTGATAGAGGAATATATGTTTGACAGGAAGCGTGTCTTTCCAGATGTCAAATTGCGCCCAAAGCACCATTATATCTTGCACTATCCTGATCTGATTCTCAAGTGTGGGCCACTCATAAGATCATGGACCATGAGATTTGAATCAAAACATTCATTCTTCAAGACGCATGTGCGGCATTGTGCAAACTTTATTAACATTACTAAGTCATTGGCTGTAAAGCACCAGCTGCTTCAAGCGTACTGCCAACAAGGACAACGCTTTGGTGTTGGTGTTAAAGCTGAACGTTCGATTCGATTCTGTCCCGAGTTGTATCGTGATTCGTTGTTGATGTCTGTGAACAAGTGCGGAAAGCACAGGGACAATAAGAACACTGACATTTGTGACTGTGTTGTGATAGATGAAATGAAATATTCAAAGGGAGTTCATGTGGTTATCAATCATCCTGAGGCAGATAGATACCATCTCTATTTTGGACACGTTGAGGCTTTCCTGATAGACAGCAATGATGCTAGCAACTGTCATTTCATAGTTTCCTTGAATGTGGGCTGCTACAACACCAACTTGGGTGTGTATGAAATTTCTTCAATGCAGTACGATACTCTGGTGTGTCTTGACAAGTGTGAGCTGGTCGATTACCAACCTCTTTATTCCTACGAATTAGACCACAAAGTCTACATTGCCCTCAAACATTCACTCCTGCTTTGAAGGAACCATTGTATGGTATTGGTATAAGCCAGATAAATTAAAAAAATTGTTGTTGGTGATCCTTTCTTGTTAACATTTTGGGGACGGCGGGTGGTGTCTATTTTCATTTTTTGCCAGCCTGGAAATACCCTCTGTTGGAAAATAAAAATAATTAGAATTCTGAGAAATGAGGGTAGGCAGACTTTTTAATTGAAAATGCATTAGAAATATTTTAGCCATTTGATTTGGCCATTATTCCCCAAACGTTTTGGTTGACACATTCAAATACTAGTAGGCCCTTGGTTGGTCCTAAAATGTCCAACTGATGCAAGCAGCTACTGTCTAATTTTAAGTGTCAGTCCATGATACCACCATGCAGGATCATGCAAATGGTGGCAAGGTGGGGGGTCAACAGATCTAGTTGTAATTTCTACCACAGACCTGTCCTAGGGTACTATGAAGGCTGGTGGATTGGTTTCGAAAATAACCCCACAGTTTTGGGGTACGGCTGTTAACCATTTCCTACTCATTTTCCTTTAAAAAAAACATGCATTATCCCTCAAAATAGGCTAAGTCTTTTGTCAATTTTCGTGCATCAAACAGAATTATCACTAAACACCGCCTATTGAAATTGAAAGTACATGATCTGAGCTACATTTTCATGCCTGTTGTTTTGCCCCAGGTACATTTTAATGACAGGTACAGTACGTCCCAAAAACAATGCAATCTCAAATTTCAGTAAAAAGGCAATTTTAACTCTCCTTTAGCTCCAACACTGCAGTTTTTTAGGTGATGCCACTTCCAGGTAAGGGAGTCAGAATGCTGTTTTTTAATTTGCAAAAGAAAAAAATCCGGCCGCCCTTACGGTTTTCCGGTGAGGGGGTCCAGTCGCGCCCTTATCACTGGTGCCCATTTTCTGCCCATTCCCTCAGAAAACTGACGAAATACACATGCTTTCCAAATAAAATTACATTTTTAGATGTTAGTGAACCCCCCTCTCCCTTGCCCCTCCCACACACTCCCTCAAACAACCTAGAGGCCTTTATTACCCCTGTGGAGGCTTAGCGGTCTTGGCGGAAACGATCACCAGCAACGACAACAACAACAACAGTTACAGTTACAATGCATTGTGTACATGCACGTGTACATTGTGTGATAGTCAATTGAAAATGGAACCTGAAAAATCACAGTTGAAATGTGGATTTGCTGTCATATCCAAGGATATCGAGTGTGGTACTGACGCTTCATACCCCAATGACAAGAGTGTGATCCCCTTGAAACAATGTAAGAAGGACGTGCACTCCCATTTGATGCGTTGGATGTCCTCCAGGAAAGCCAGTCAAGTCAAAAGTGAATGGGAGCTCATAGCACTTCGTGCTGGCGTGTTTGATATGAGTTCTCCAGTTCTGGACACCACAATATGCCCGAACCACCGATACAAGTTGAGTTTATCATGGAATCAGCAAAGGAGATGCCAGCACCCACTTCATCAACCCTCTAAAACAAGTCGGAAGCCCAGAAAAGATGGTGGTTCAGTTCATCGAGTGATGTCTCGGGAAATATACATCAAGTGGGGAGTTTTTGTCCCAGTTGGCTCAGGTAAGGGATCAGTCTCAAAATCACTGAAGTAGAAAAGAAGCAGTAGGCCTGTAATGATACCCACTCTGACTAAACCTAACTTTGGTGCAAAACCAACTGAGTGATAACGATTTACCACTTCACTTGTGTTCTTCCTAGAAAGTTGATTGGAGCCTTGGCTTGGTGATCAGGAAGTCCCAGTTATGATTCCCTGCCAGTGCCACTGGAGGTGATGCTTCACTGCCGTACAAAATCAGCATGGCCGGTCGCATTATCAAAACAAGTCTATCATCATCATCATGTCCTCACACTATTATATTGCACATCATATTATCATTACCCCCATAATCTGGTGCCTTTTCAGCTCTGTGTAAAGGATGTGAGGCTAAACATCGAGTACCTGTGGCAAATGTAGAACGAGAAGTAGAACCAGCACCCATGGATACAGAGGTGAGTTGAATGAAAAAAAAGGGGAGAAGATTCGGGGCAAGCCAAAGTGAATATTGGTTAATTCTGCCTGCAGCGACTGACTTGCATGTAAGAAGGTCACTGATGAGAGAGGAGGGACTAAGCTGAAAACCTTGATGCCATTCTGGCTCCCATCTCCTTGGCAATGAGGGATTCTAAGCCAAACCTGATTCTCCATCAATATCTTTTTTCAGTCCGCTGTTGCCTCTTCCTCTGTTCAACCAGCCGACGCCTTAGAAAACCCAGCAGACGGGACAGAAGGGCAAATTTGATGGGTAGTGTTGTTGCAACAGTATCATAAGGACTGCTGGTCAAGCACTCTTGAGCTGGGAGAGAGAAATGATAAGAGGGTGGAGACAGATTTTCTGAAATGTTGGTCTTTGAGTCATGACTGGGCAGAATTAGCCCAGTGAAAGTTGTCAGCTACACATCAAGAATTCTTGATTAAGAATGAAAGGGTACGACTTTATTGGATGTACATTCATCAGGCTTGACCTGAGATTTCCCACGCCATTGATTGCAAATGCATTGTTCGCATTCTGCAATACATCTCTCTTTTTCTAAAAAAAATACATGGTGAATTTCCTAAAACTGTTACATGCTGTGTTTTTGTCTCCCTTGACTAACATAACCTGCAATATGAAGGACATCCAGATTTGATGTTCTAGTATATCTAGCGGATGGTTCATCAGGTAAAATGCGGGGCTTGGTTAAAAAATGATTTTATAGCGATATCTTGGGATAAATTTGAACTTTGGCTTTCAGTAAACAATTGTAAATGCCAAGATAGATTTTTAATGTCAGTATACTTAGTAGCGCTAATGTCAGTTTTGAACAACCAAGCCTGCTACTGGAAAGTGGGACTCTCTCCTGATACTATCCTGCACTTGGGCCTGACATGTAGTACCGTAAATGAGGTGTTACTAGTATTGGTCCCTCCCTAGTAGTGGTTAGTAGTGGTTTGGCTATTGTCTGCAAAATAGCCTTTTTTCTATGTATCATTATATTAGCTTGTAAATAAATCACCCATTTGTAAAAAAAAAGTGTCCCTGCTTCTTAGGTGGCAGCACTGTCCTCTGCAGACAGGTACAAGTGTAGCATGTGGAAAGTTGTGATCTCTCCTAAGGGACTGGACAGTACCGTAACTCAGTTAATGAAAAACTTCTCCATTCCAGTACATGTATATGTACAATTTAGCCAATGCTAGAGCAACTCCAGGAGAACATTTCACCGCCAACCAAGGAGCTAAAAACTTCCAATAGCAGTACTCTGACGGTGCAGCCAACTGCAGGGTTGTCCTCATCAAACAGTAATTATACAGTAGGAACTGCACCATTGGTCAATTGGCTCCTTAGCAATGGAAGGTGTTACTAGTATGTGAAATGAGCACTTCTGCAAGGTTCTTAGGAACAGGATGATCCCTGCATGGGTTGATAAAGATGTATTAGTAGGTCATACCACATGCCCTTCAGGTGCCTTAGCCATGGGGGGGGGGGGGGGTCCAACCCTTACAACATGCTCTGGCAGCATGACACAGGCTAATGAATGGGTCAACATTAGCATCCTCACCAACAGGGGGGTTTCTTAAGGTTTTCGGACTGTAAGAAGGCCTACATGTAGCTTATTCAATTACGTTGCCATCAGGTAGGCCAAGACCGAAATGTTATTTGAAATTCAAATCAGCATTTCAGGACCTATGGGGCCCAATTCCCCAAAGGGCTTTCATCAAGGGCAAATTTGTAGTGATGAGCTTGTTCTTTTTTTGGGGGAAAAATGCAAGTGGAGTTATTTACCGGTAGGCCTACTTAAATAAGTTAAAATAGGTTAGTAGGCCTAGGCATGGGGGGGGGGGGTGATCATGGTGGTTGACAGTAACTACTAATCCTCATGGCCAGCACCAAGCATAAATTATGTGTTCATTATGCATTTATTTTATAATTCATCAAGTGTACACAAGGTGGCAGCACTAGCCAATGAGTGTCATTTTGGTGGAAAATAGCACTTTTTCCTTGGTTTATCCTGGGAAAACAGTAAAAGCGGCCGGAAATTATATTTCTGATTTTGAAAGTAGGTATCATTACCTTTATCATGTGCAAGCCACAGCATTCAAAGACCTGCAGTGTTGGAGATATGAGCGTCGATAGAGAGCTCTTCCTAAGCACTGCCCCTAGGTATGCATAATTACTAGGCCTAGCACGACCAAAGTATGAAGTGTTACTCAATGACCTGTTGCAGAATGGAAGATCTCATCAAATACTTCCATCATACAAAGGGGGAAAATCCAGCTATTTTTTTTAGTCTCTGCAGGAGTGCCCAACATTGACCCAAAAATACACAAAAAATAGGGGGAAAAAAGCTAAAACAAGCCCCCTAACTAGGCCTGCCCCTAACTCGGTTGCTAGTGATTTTTGAGAGTCATCAATTGCTGTGTAATGATGTCTTAGTGGAAGGATCTTGCATACCTAATCTCGTTAAAAACGGTTGACCCCCACCTTGCCACCCTCTGCATGATGGTATCATGGACTGACACTTAAAATGTACATGGTGCAGAAATAGAACTTGTGTTTCATTGCTGTTTCAGGAAATGAGCTCCCAGCCGAATTCACCAGTGCCAGTGGATGACCTTATGAAAGCGTTTTTGATGGAAATATTCCCCACCTTCAGTGATCATGATATCGAAAATCTGGCAATTAAGTTGCAAGAGCTAGGGTGCAGTGAAGTGAACGATGTTCAACTAGCCACTGAAGCAGACTTGAGCTTTCTGAAGCCAATTCAGAGGCGAAAGCTACTGTAAAAGCTATCCACGAATATTTAAAATATTTACTGTTTTTATTCGGTGAACCCAGACATGCAGTTTTTGTTCAGAAAATTCTAATCTTTTAATTCCAGGTTTCTTGAGGAGTCGCCCGGCTGACCATCCCCTGAATATGGACCTGGATACATCATCGCTTGCGTCGACGTTTGTGCTTGGATCGTCAGTTGATTGTGTTCCAGAGACGGATGAGGAGGATAGTGCGAGTTCAATGATGACTTCACCTTCGGCAACTTGTTCGAAGTCTCAGGTGGAGACATCTTCTGTAAACTTTGTTGTCCCATGGCACAAATTTCCCAGTGATGTTATCAAAAAATGTAAGAAGGGATCACGAATCGACCCGGGGGAAAAACGGAGAGTTGTTAGTATTGTGGGTGATGAGATGGTGGCAAAGGGACCGGAATGCACCAAACGTGCCGTTATAAAACGGGTGGCCAGGCAGCTTGTTGATAAATACCCCAATTCATTTCAGGATAGAAAAATGGATGGGGTAAACTTGGTGATGGTTTTCAGGGAATCTTCACAAAACTGGAAAACTACATTTACAACGATGGACAGAAAAAGAGACGCCAGTCCAAGAGGTCAAATGAAGAAATTGGGGATGATGCAACTGTTGCCACTACTTCTACCAGCAAAGATAAGTATGGTTGCATAAGTGGTCAATGGAAACCAGCTTGCCTCGACGGAGAAACAATGGAATCGCAAATTCAGAAAAAGGAGATGTTAAAAGGGTTAGGGTCTGACGACAACAAGGAAAGGATTATCGATATCATGAAGTCAACATACTTTCTTCAAAGGAATGACATTTGTGATGGTATGCCGATCAATGAATTCATTAAGCAGTGGCCATTCTTTTTCGATTTCGCATGCATTTCCGACCACTTTGAACAACTTACGGGGATAAAAATCGATTTTGCTCAGGAAGAATCACTGGTGGCAAGGAACAAGGCAAACCGGATTTGGGAGTACATTTGTTCTGGCAAAAAGAAACCGAAAGAACTGAAAAAGTGGGTGTCTCGTGTGAAAGAGGAAGTGGGGTTGACTAAAACAACGAAGTCGCAACAAACTGCAGTCTCCCTACTCCTCATCAACTACTTCGAAGAAGATGAGGGGACCCTATTTCGCTTTTATGGGGTAAGTGTTGGGGGAAACAAGGCTAGGGCTTACATGAATGAATGAATGAATGAATTGAAAAACTTATATTGGGCGCCTTTCCGTGGTCCACCACGCTCAAGGAGCCACCCCCCCTAAATAGTCCTCAAACAAGGTGGTTTTGAGTTGCCTCTTAAATGATGTTTCTGGTAGAGCCCTGACGGAAACAGGAAGTTTGTTCCACAGGTATGGGCCACAGCATGAGAAGCTGCGGTCACCATACCTGGACTTACTTCTTTTGATTTTAAGCGCCTTGAACGTGGTGGACCTCGTACAGCCGCTTGTCGCCACCAGCAAATCTGACAGGTACATCGGACCCCCACTGCTCACTACTGTCTTGTGTACAAGAGTCAGAATTTTGTAAACGACCCTTGCCTTGACAGGAAGCCAATGGAGCTCGCGGAGCAGTGGGGTGATGCTGTCAAATTTCCTGCGGCAACAAACAAGCCTAGCAGCGGAATTTTCATTAGATTTACATTTACATTTACATTACATTAGAGATTTGATTCACTATTTTAGTATGTAGTAAAATATTTCGAAACGGCTCATAAAAATATCATTCATAAGAAGTGTGTCACTAATACGCTGAATGTAGATGAGGCGTTGGAAGTGTTAAAAATTATCTGATTATAGAAATCTGT
Organism: Lineus longissimus; assembly: GCF_910592395.1. Classification (NCBI taxonomy): domain Eukaryota; kingdom Metazoa; phylum Nemertea; class Pilidiophora; order Heteronemertea; family Lineidae; genus Lineus; species Lineus longissimus. The sequence continues at coordinate 8,917,535 of NC_088313.1, forward strand.
GAAGTAAATCCTTGGTTCTCCACTTAGGAATTCAGCGGTATAACCCCCGCTTCCGGTTGCCAGAGGTGCGACGAAACGACGGACACCCTCCTGAAAAGAGCGCTACGTCACTTTGCTGATGTGTTGGAATTACGTCATGTCGTCTCATGACGACACAATTCTGGCACATTTTTTACGACAATTCAGCAAACCGGAAACGGGAATGATTCCTCTGACAGGTAGCAGAGAACCAAGGATTGTACATTCAATCTACATTTTAAATCCAAACTTAATCTTTTCCATTGCAGGTTACTGGTAACAAAGAGAAAATGAAATGGCCAGGGCCATTGTGCTCACCTCATGTGGAGGAAAGATGGATAAAGAGCATGGTATTGTGTCATGTAGTGCTAGGTTTGATGTAGGTCCAAGCAATTACAATTTCCCCAAAATGGCCAATTTACAGTACATTCGACCTCTGTGACCTTGAAAAGCAGGTCAAATCAAAGAAGACCCGGGTGACACATTGAATGGTTGTTAGAATTAGATGTATCTATGATATAAAATTGGTGCCAATCGGGCAAGTCATTACTAGGAATAATGGCATTTTGAAGAATTTAGGATTTGGCCCCCTCCCTGGAGGCCAAACGGCAAATCAGATCGCACCAAACTTCAGTACCTGAGATCACCTGACCAAGGGGTACATGTGTACTTAATTTGTGATCAATAGTCATTGCAGTTAAGAACGTGCCATAGTTACAGCCTGACGGCCAATTTACGACATTTGACCTCTGTGACCTTGACAAGAAGGTCAAATTAAAAACCTGTGTGACATTTACTGTATGGTGGTTAGATGTACCCATGATATCAAATTGGTGGCAATCGGGCAAGAAGTTAAGGAATAATCACATTTTTAAGGTTTTTGGATTTTGCCCCCTGGTGGTCAAGTGGTGAATCATATTGGACCAAACTTCGGTCCCTGAGATCACCTGACTAAGGGGTAAATGTGTACCAAATTTGGTATCAATAGTCATTGCAGTTTAGAAACGTGCCATCGTTACATCCTAATGGCCAATTTACACCATTTGACCTCTGTGACCTTGAAAAGGAGGTCAAATCAAAAACCCGGAGGATATATGATGCACCTTTGCTAGAAGTACCTACCATATTTTTTTCAAAATTTCCCGACTACTATTAAGGGAGATATTGCATATTTTCACTTTTAACGTTTGGCCCCCTGGTGGCCAAACCATGAAACAAATCGGACCGAAACTTGGTCTCCAAGGTGTCATTACATAAGGGTACATGTGCACCAAGTTTCAACTCAATAGCTCTAACAGTTACGAAACGTGCCCTGCTAACGGACGACGGACGACGACGGACGACGACGACGACGACGACGACGACGACGACGGACGACGGACGCCACGGTATGGGATAAGCTCACCTCTGCTAAGAGGTGAGCTAATTAAAGCTGATACATCGAAGCCCAAAACACCATTCATAGCAATCATTGGTGAGTATCGTTCTCTAGTCACTCACAACCAAGAATCTTGATGTGGAGATTAGAGAATACGAGTGAAGGCCTACGAAGAATCCAGAGTTGATTGCTTCAAAATACTTCTCATAGTATAGTGCACAGGTTTAACCTGCTGTTTTCTTCATTTTGAGGGACCAACACCAAGGCTCTTGTCAAAAGATTTGATAAAAACAAAAGATAATGTATGCAGAGCAGAATTGTTTGTTTTGAGCTGTTGAGTTGCTTGGCCTTGGTGTCAATTTTTGGTTTAACTGGTAATTCTTAAATCATTCTGTTACAGGTAACGAAGAAGACATATTTCAAGGGGTAAACCTCTATTACTTGGTTGTTGAGTGTGAAGTCGTTACAGACCGACTACGAGATTTTTCAGAGGCAGTGCTTGTCCTGTTCGCTTCTTTCTATGCTCTCAACACTCAATATCTGAAGGATGCAGAAATAACATTGGAATTCATTCAAAGATGTGTATATAGGAGGGAATATGGTGTAAATACAGGCCAACTTCACCCAAACGTAGTCCTTGAAGCAGCATACATGTATTTCATCAAGTTATCCCAAATTACATCGCCATGATGTAGTTTTCAAATCCATCTGTCGTGTCTGCTTGTAGAGCAAATCAAACCATCAGTTGGTAACAGTTCGGCCAATCAGAAATAACTTCATGTTAGAGTCTGTTCAACAGAGATGAATTATTTGCCCAGTCGCTTGTGAGATAAAATTTTCTAACCATGACCATCTTTCATTCGCAGGGAAATTGTAGGAATTAATCCTGATACTGGTGCAAAAAAGAAGAAGAAAACTGCAAGCCATGTTGTGCATCCTGAGATCGTATCACTTCTAAACGGGATTAGAGACTTCGAATCCGACTGGGAATCTTCCCGTGTCTAGTTGTACAGTTGTACATGTACTTTGTTCATTGAAGATGCTTTACATTGTTCATTGAATAACGTGTTAAGAATGAAGGCTACCGGTACACATTTTAAAGTTCATTTCTTGCATTGACATAGTCCTTGATACAGTATTTTGTACATGACCAGTTTGGGTGCGGTTTATTACTTTAAGTAGGTATAATTGTACATGTACTTGTAATATAACTTGCTGTCATTACATTGTTCATTGAAGATGCTTAAAATGTGCATCCTGAGATAATATCATTATATCGCTTCTTAACAGGGTTAGAGACTTTGAATCAGATTGGGAATCGCCCTGTGTCTAGTCTCATAGTGAAGAACTGTTAACATTGTTCATTGAATAACGTGTTAAAAATGAAGGCTACCGGTACACATTCTAAAGTTCATGTCTTGCATTGACATAGTCAGTCCTTGATACAATATTTTGTAAATGACCAGTTTGGGTGCGGTTTATTACTTGAAGTTGGTATAATTGTACATGTACTTGTTATATAACTTGCTGTCTTTACCACGTTTTCATGACTTGCTAGGACACCCTGGCTACTGAATACTCCATCGAGCCGTGGAAAATTATGAGGCCTCCCAATTCTCCGCGAACCTGTCCACGAGCCACGTCAGATTTGACCTCTATCTACGCTTATTTCGTCTTAGAATATGGCTCCCTCCAGAAAAAATCTCGGAGATTCTGCCATTTTAAACGCGGGTATGGGTAAAATCTTTTGCGGTTTGTGGACGGGTCTGTAGAGAATAGGGAGGTCTCATTATTTTCCGCGGCTCGATGGAGTATTCATAAGCCAGGGTGTAGGAGCATGAAGCAGCATTGAATTGCAGTACGACTTAATCATAATGCATTAGGCCAGTAATAAAGAGGATTAGGTCTGTTACTGAGCCGCTCAAACTTCATACCAGTTTGGCTGATTTTGACTATGTCATTTGCCAGTCGCTAGCATCAAAGTGGAGCTTCTGTGGCAATTCAAATGCTGCTACAATCTTCCGAAGTGACTGTGTCCTGAAGTGTGCCTATCAAGCTTGGGGAAAGCTGTAATCTAGTTTTGTTGAAACCAATCAGTGACAAATAAGTGGTTACAAAATGTATCTGAATTCAACATGTCAAGGCACAGCTATACTGCATGTATGTCTTGAGTCATCAAGTGATTGTGAGGACACTAAGTGCTGTCAAAACGATATGTTGCAATCTATTTGGGCCTTTGCATAATCTGTCGGAAGTACTCATCAATCTGCCCGATTTGAAAAAATAGTTTGTATTTTTTATTGCTACTACAGTGTATACCAGATGATTTACAAACCTTGTTTTGGTAGTTCAAATGAAGCTACATTCAAAGTGACTGTGTTCTGAAGTGTGCCTATCAAGCTTGGGGAAAGCTGTAATCTAGTTTTGTTTAAAGCAATCAGTGACACACAAGTGGCTACAAAATGTATCTCAAGTCAATGTATTTTGGACTCTTGCATAATCTGTCAGAAGTTATTAATTATCAATCTGCCAGATTTGAAAAAAAATAGTTTGTATTTTTGTAATGCTACGGTGTGTACCAGATGATTTATTACAAACCTTAGTTTGGTAGTTCAAATGATGCTACATTCTTCTGAAGTGACTGAGTTCTAGAGTATGCACACCAAGCCTGGAAAAGCTGTAATCTTGTTTTGTTTTGCTTTGCTGAGACAGATGTTTTCATTACAGTTTATAAGTGTAATGCAGAACCAAGATGTTTTTTATTACCTCACCTCGGTGAGCTTAGGTTGTCACGTCTTGTCCGTCCTTCATCCGTCAAAAATGGTGGCACGTTTGCTCACTGTTGAGTCTAGAAAGTTAACGTGACTTGCCATAAATTGACACAATTTTACTTACATGATGTACATTTCCTTGGCTACAGGCAGCCGTCTTTGAAAAAGTGTATCTTGTCAATATTTCATGTACGCTGATAGCCAATGCCATGAATAGAGAGATTCGGCTATCCCGTAACCGGGATCGAGTAGAGTGGCAACGCGTCATCATAAAATGACGTGACATCATCATTACATGCGTAAACTTTATTGATCCTGTTTTCGCGGTCCGAGATAAATCGCCTCTGAGACGTAAGTGTGAAACGAGATAAAGTTTCCTCTAATTTCACGTTGTTATCACATTTCAGTATGAGAATCATACTGCCACATGTAATGTTCAGTATATATAGAAGCCGAAGATATAGCAGAGAGTGATTGATTTCTTGTTGATCGGCCTCTATTTTAATGAGAATGACGGCTGTCACTTTTGACGTCTGCCTACTTCTATGCATGCATGTAATGTAGTGTTCTGTATAGCCTACACAACAACAGCGGAGTGATGAAAGTGCAATGGCGATGCCGATGACATCGGCAGTGTCATATTTGAAAGCAGATATCTGTAGCCTGGGTCTGGTAAAATATTTGAACAGTTGTGGCCCCTGCATGTTGGCATGCCTCAGGCCAGCAGGGCCAGGGGCATTATGATTTAGGCTATAGCTAGTTTCAGCGATTCATTGTCATTGACCATGTTGACTGACAAACAAAGGTTACTTTTAGTTTGATTAGGCCTAGCCTATTAGCTAGCTATTTTAGGCCTAAAAAGCCATGTTTTTCAATTTCCATTTGATTCATTTCAGGCTAGCCTATACTGATCATGTGAGGATTTCATTTAAACCTAATCTCAATTAAATTATGTAATTTGTGCAAGAAAATGGAACCTCAAAAGTTGAAATTCATTAGGTTTACCCCGTCTGTGGACATTTTGTTCCTGCGTGAAATAGTAGCTGTTCCTCCATTTGAAGACTCCAACAGATGGGCGGCTATAGTTACAAACGTGAACACAGCCATTGGTCAGCTTCGGAAGGATGCCAAACCATTTTCAGAACGTTCTCTGAAAGACCGCTTGACTGGTCTGCTTGCTAATTTTGTCAGAGATGACATGGACGCACTAAGGAAGTAAGTAAATTTCATCACTCTCTTTTTCATCACTTCTACATGGAATTAACATGCAAAAATTTACATTTGGAGATGCTAGTCTCAAGAGTAGGAAGTCCTTAGGATATTTTTGACAGACTGAATGATAAATTCAAACAGGGAATTTGGTGAGCAACAGCTCGTAATCAAACAAAGCATTGGAGGTGCCCCCATATAAAAATATAACCCTCATTAAAAGTGAAGTAAATTTGTTTGACATTTCGTCTATTTTGTTCAGATCTGGTACAGAGGAAGAATACAACGAGCGTGAACAGTTACTCCAAGAGATTCGCGAATGAAAGGAAGAAGCAGACACGGTTAAGAAGGACAAGAAGGTTGAAGACAAGCGCAAGAGGGAAAAAGAGGAAAATGAGGGGGAAGCAATCCGCCTCAAGCGATGGAGGGAATGAACAGTAGGTGATAGATAATTGTCATGGCCTTCAACATTCTTCTTATACTTATTGATATGTATTCTCATAGCTTGATGATGGATCACCCCCTCATCATTCATTACAAGTCATTGCAGTATTATCTAAATGCAAGGTGTTAGAATAACATAATATTCTTCAAACAACTATTTCAGTTTTTTTTCAGAGCCAGAAGTAACTCCAAGAAAGAATGCAAAATTCGATGTTGGGGAGTACCTAACGAAGAAACTTGAGTTGGAAACCCGCAGGTTTGAGGCCGAGAAAGAGAAGATAGCAGCAGAGGCTCAGGAGAAACGTGCTACGATTGAACTTTTGGGGAAATTAGCCAGTGACATAAACAAAAAAGAACAGTAAAGTCGAATGGTATAAGATTTAATGAAAATGGCAAGGAAGAAAATTTTGATTATTTAATGAACATTTGGTAAACAATAAAATTGCATTCACGTTTTAATTGTCACTGTAAAACATGAGTGTGCGCAGGCTATGAACAGTCAGTCCCAATATTGAAATCAGCCCAGACTCACTGGATTTGTTGTGAATTTTTGAATTGCTTATTAAATGTTATGCAGCTAAGCTTACTGTATACTATCTCTTTTCTGTTCCTTGAGGTCTGAAGGGTGGTCATGTATGGAACCCTGCCACTCTTATTCTGGTCGAAACAATGGTGCCAATACTTCAGCAATCCAGTTCTATCATGTGCAACAGAGAACAGTCCAATAGTTCTTATATTACTGGAAAAGACTGAATGAAGTCGAAGAGGAAAACATGAAACGGCGTTGAGATGGATATCTTACACCGTAGGGTGCTGCCATCTGGTTATAGGATGATGACCTAAACGTTTTGTCTTCACTAATCTTCTTTTGTCACTAAGACATGGATTGTCTTCAATAAAGCCCTATTGCAAGGTCAAGTAGTCTTCCAGTGCTGGTGGGTCAACACTGAAATACGTGCTAGTGACCGAGCCATTCAGACAGGTGTGGCAATTTGAAAACAAAGCCCCTACCATGTACAATTTGCCAACAGGCTGGAGGTACAGTTTCAAGTTTTTTTTGAAGTCCAAGAAAGCGAAGTTCAACACAATTTTTCCAAATTGCCATTCCACACATTCACGTACGGCACTCATGCTTTTGTTGAAAGCCCTTTGCTCGTCAGTCACAACGGCACCCCTGAATGGTGCTAGAAGCTGATCCCTGATGGGATAAGCCGGATCCCCATAGAGACACATAGGTGTGTTATCAATCAACCTGTAGTTGACCCTAACCAACTCCGCCAATAGGTTGCTCATTCTCAGCATGCCTGAATCATGTCTACGTCCCTCAACAGGACCGTAAAGATTAACGATGAGACCATTCGGAGCCACAACGGATTGGAACTTAAGACAGTGCACCCTTTTATGTCCACTAAAGCATAGCCTTTGGTTGACTGTTGGTCGGCAAATTGGCCTAGGTGTACTATCTATAAACCCCCAACAATTCCTAAGAGCAGCTCCCTTCTCGTGGACAGCATCTGCGAAGTGACGAATGGTGGCTATGGTCATCCATGGATGGGCATCCAGGCCAGTGAACTTCGTTCTAAAGCGCGAATAGACATCTTCAAGGACTGTTGTGATTATTGCGGACAAAACACTTTTGGGCCTTCCAAACTCTTTGTCTAACTCGCAAAGCCTATTTGGATAAACCAAACGTCGCAGCAGCATACGCAGCCCGTCATGACCAGTAACGATAGACCTATCAGCTGCTTTGTACACAGGTGGGATACCTAGAGCAACGACCATTTGTGTGATTTGCTCTTTCGTAAACCGAAACATTACTTTGGCTTGCTCATCTGTTATCTGATTTATGTTGAAACGATTGTAAGTTGGGTCAAAGGTTGACGATGATGGTTTCACATCTTCTAAACTATAAACAAGAAGGTCATCGTCGTCTGACAACAAGGCCGAATCTCTCAAGTTCAAATCTGCCGCCATTTTTACATCTAGACATGGATGACATCTAACGGCAAAAAACGTAACTCGCCGACATAGCCGAACCAAAAAAACGACGTTACGACAACGAGATCGAGAACGGCTCAGGCGTGACGCAATCTATCCCGGTCTCGATCTCGGAAACGACGTAGCCGAATCTCTCTAATATTTTTCTGTGGACACCCCTAACATGCCTAATAAGATTTCACGATCTTTCACACAGGTTTTTGATTTGACCTACTTTCAAGGTCATAGAGGTCAAACTCTTCAAATTTCATTAGGGTGGTGCATTTCATCATTATTTGGCATAGACTCTTCAAATTTGGTGTGTTGATGCCTATTTGGCATCTCTACATGTTGGCATAGATAAAGGTCAATTTGACCTACCTTTCAGGTGTTGGTGGGACTCTAAGTCATGAAATCCAAAGTGGATCATATGATATCAAGAAACCTTCAATGTTCTAATGTATATCATAATTGTTTAGATCAATCTTAATATAATGCTTGAAACATTTTGACGTTGACCTGATTTCTACGGTCACAGAGATCAAACTCAAAAGATTTCCGTATAGTGGCAAGTTATGTAATTTTTTGTCCTAGCCTGTAATCGATTGTAGACGCCTCTTAATAGTAAGCATCTCTACGTATTGATTTGGGTCAATGTGATCTACTTTCAGGTGTAACTAGGTCAAGGTCATAAATTCCAATGTTGGTCTATCAGTGAAACCTAGCCCTATCATTTTGTCTCCTACTAAATCATTACCAAGTGAGCACAATGTCCCCAGGACATTTCATTACCTTTAGATGAGGAAATTGTATCTATTTTTGTGCCCTCGAACCTGTTAGTGTTACCATTTCCACAAGACCATGATTTACATGATTTACTGGAGGGCACTGTGAAAAATCATTGATTTTGCCTTTACTTGGGGACAACTTGTAGGCTTGATGTAGGCTTCAGGTGACTGTTTCATGTCCCAGTGGTAAAATGTGTTTTAAAGTAACTCCAGGTAAAATAAAGCTAGGGGAGAGGAGGGTTAGTTGAGCCGGAGTGTAGGGGTGAGGGTTAGTTTAGCCATCACTCGTGCATGTATATTGTTTAAATGTATTGTTAGTCACCCATTTTTAAGACCGCCCACATCAGAATGGGCGGTCTTACTTGTTTTTGCTGTTTTTCTCTCTCTCTCTCTCTCCGGTTTCCAATCTGTGGTTTCCGCAAGATAACTCCAGAAATAATGCATGCTTCACTCTGAAACTTTCAGGGATTGTTGATGTATGCTATGACCAGAAACGATGAGATTATGGGCCCAATCGGATTAAAATCTGATTTTTGGCGATTTATTTAAGTTTTGATCATTAATCCATTGCTCTTCTATTATTCGCGCGGCACCCCGCCGCTTGGTGATCATCAAGGGTCATTCGCTGTGGGAAAGTAAACGATTGACCTAATAGCTTCGCGTACAAAACATCTTTGATATGTGCATGTACATACTAACATGGGGGCGAAATAGTGCCGATATTTTACGGATAAAATCATCTTTCTATACGAGTTTTTGATAGTATGTTTGGCTCAGTATGTTTTGAAATAGTACATTATATGTGGGACAACATTTTGGATGCTTTATTCAGGGATGTATTGTGAACAAAACCACCAAAAGCCGATCCATCCGCCAGGAGCAGTGATCAGGCTGACAGGTTTTCGCACATGTTGGGGAAACGGTAAGTTTTGTATTCTCCGGACATTCTTTGCAAAAATGACAGGCTATTAGCGTTGAATTGCGTAAAATATAAAATGAGGGGAAGGGTGATTTCTTCAACTTGAATTCTATTAACCTTTGCATGGATGAAAGTCTGTTGTTTGTTAATTATCGAGGTTTGATTTCCTAAATGAAATGGCCAGGGCCATTGTGCTCACCTAACGTGGAGGAAAGATGGATAAAGAGCATGGTATTGTGTCATGTAGTGTTAGGTTTGATGTAGGTCCAAGCAATTACAATTTCCCCAAAATGGCCAATTTACAGTACATTCGACCTCTGTGACCTTGAAAAGTAGGTCAAATCAAAGAAGACCCGGGTGACACATTGAATGGTTGTTAGAATTAGATGTACCTATGATATAAAATTGGTGCCAATTGGGCAAGTCATTACTAGGAATAATGGCATTTTGAAGAATTTAGGATTTGGCCCTCTCCCTGGAGGCCAAACGGCAAATCAGATCGCACCAAACTTCAGTACCTGAGATCATCTGACCAAGGGGTACATGTGTACTTGTGATCAATAGTCATTGCAGTTAAGAAACGTGCCATAGTTACAGACTGACGGCGAATTTACGTCATTTGACCTCTGTGACCTTGACAAGAAGGTCAAATTAAAAACCTGTGTGACATATACTGTATGGTGGTTAGATGTACCCATGATATCGAATTGGTGGCAATCGGGCAAGAAGTTAAGGAATAATCACATTTTTAAGGTTTTTGGATTTTGCCCCCTGGTGGTCAAGTGGTGAATCATATTGGACCAAACTTCGGTCCCTGAGATAACCTGACTAAGGGGTGAATGTGTACCAAATTTGGTATCAATAGTCATTGCAGTTTAGAAACGTGCCATCGTTACATCCTAACGGCCAATTTACACCATTTGACCTCTTGTGACCTTGAAAAGGAGGTCAAATCAAAAACCCGGAATATATATAATGCACCTTTGCTAGAAGTACCTACCATATTTTTTTCAAAATTTCCCGACTACTATTAAGGGAGATATTGCATATTTTCACTTTTAACGTTTGGCCCCCTGGTGGCCAAACTATGAAACGAATCGGACCGAAACTTGGTCTCAAAGGTGTCATTACATAAGGGTACATGTGTACCAAGTTTCAACTTAATAGCTCTAACAGTTACGAAACGTGCCCTGCTAACGGACGACGGACGACGACGACGACGACGACGACGACGACGACGACGACGGACGACGGACGACGGACGCCACGGTATGGGATAAGCTCACCTCTGCTAAGAGGTGAGCTAAAAATTAACTACGAAGTAGAGCCGCCATTTTGTTTGTTGTGATCGGATGGTCACTGACACTGCTTTCATGATCAAATAAATCGATCTTAAACTCAAATTTTTTTCGATGAAACTTCGTACGCGTTCATAGTACAGGTATCCCCGTTTAAGCAGACCAGTTTTGCGTAAATAAAAGTTCAGGAAGTGATTAAATATCGACTTGGTCCGAAGACTTGGTACTCCGCGGCACACGGTCAGGACTGGTCAGCATGATGATGCCGATGATGCAGTGGATAGGCCTACGCATATGTGCTATCATACCTACTGTAGGCCTAGGCCTACTGAATAATGACACTGGGCCAGATGTTGGACATGCACTTTTATGCAGAACATTAACTTTGTCGACTGTCCAAGTAGCATTAGGCCTAGCCCACCTGGTGACCTTACTTAGATAAATGTAATTGTAGGCTTGGACCATTCATTTTACCCCTCCCCCTTCCCTATAGGCTTTGGTTGGAAAGTGGCATGAAGCGAAATGAAGTATCTCCTTTCCAGTCACCCTTGTCCCCACCCCCCCTCCCTCCCCACACACGCACACAAAGTAATGCACCCTAATCACTTTATTTCTTTTTTTCAAATAGCCAAGGTTGCAAACCTGTGTCAGGTGGCTTTTCAAAGCTCTGGCCCTGCTGTCTATCAATCAAGACAATTCTGTCAAGACATTTCTCTCAGTCTCAGGTAAGTTCAATTATGAAAAAAATTAAGCAAGGACATTGAACTTGAAGTTCATTAAAATCTGGTCATTAAATGGTAGAGTCATGGTACCGTATCATTTTATCAAAATTCCACTGTCAAATTTGTCTGACATCGACAGAAATTTACTTCAAATTTTCATGAGATGCCTTGGCATCATTGACATCAATGAATTCCATGTTAAAATGAGGAAACTGTTCTCCAATGTGCATGGCAGAAGTCATGACATGGACGTAATAGCCTTGTAGTTGTATCCACTCGCCCACAGTAATACTAATCACTTAACTTTTTTCTTTAAATAGCCAAGGTTACAAACCTGTGTCAGCGTTTCAAGCTCAGGCCCTGCTGTCTATAAGTATCAAGACAATTCTTCCAGGTAAGTTCAATTAGAAAAAATAGCAGGGACATGCAAGTTCATTGAAAACTGGTCATTTATTACGTGTATGTAAGTGGTTGTGTTATGATACTGCCACCGTCTAGGTTTTTAGCTCACCTGTCAGCAGAGGTAAGCTTATCTCATACCGTGTTGTCTGTTGTCGTCGTCCGTCGTCCGTTAGCAGGGCACGTTTCGTAACTGTTAGAGCTATTGAGTTGAACTTGGTACACATGTACCCTTACGTAGTGGCACCTTGGAGACCAAGTTTCGGTCCAGTTTGATTCACGGTTTGGCCACTAGGGGGCCAAATGTTAAAAGTGAAAATATGCAAAATCACTGATGCAATATCTCCCTTAATACTGGTCGGAAAATTTTGAAAAAAATATGGTAGGTACTTCTAGCAAAGGTACATCATCCTCCGGGTTTTTGATTTGACCTAATTTTCAAGGTCACAGAGGTCAAACTTCATTAAATCATCGTTGGGGTGGCACGTTTCGTTTCTATTCGAGCTATAAGCTTCTAAACTTGTGTGGACATGTATCTAGTGACCCTCTAATGTACCCCTAAAATTTGGCGTGCTTGGACATCAAATATGGCCGCCAGGCGGCCATCTTGAAAATTGAACAAAGTCATATTACTCTGAAACCGATGATTGGATTTTAACCAACTTTCATGTGTTTATGTATCTATCTACCCTTTACATTATCCCAAATTTTCAGTAAAATCTGTCTCCTAATATGGCGGCCATCTTGAAAATTATTCAAAGTCCTATTACTCTGAAACTGATAATTGGATTGCGATCAAATTTCATGTGATTATGTATCTATGTACTCTTTACTTTATCCAAAATTTTCAATGCAATCTGATGACAATTATGGCCGCCAGGCCGCCATATTGAAAATTGAACGAAGTTTGGTTACTCCCTAAACTGTTGATTAGGTCTCAACCAATTTCCATGTGACATGTACATCCACTGCAAATGACATGTACTGACATTAACAGAGGTAAGCACATGGTTCCTGGACCATTCATCTAAATTGTAGTATCGTACCGTATCATAGTCAAATTTTGCTAAATTTTAAAATGAGGAAACTCTTCTCCAGTGTTCATGGAAGCAGTCATGACATTGGCCATGCCGACTAATCGGCGGCTCATATCGATCCTAAAGTCCTCTCATTGCACCGCCGACATCAACGGGCGGGATAGTGATCAGGCGCACATTCATAAACGAATGGCCAATCAAATTGCTTGAAACAAAGTAATTGAACGAGGTCCTGAATTGATTTGGACATCCTCGCTTTATTATCAGGTTACTCTACTTCTATATAACACGCACAGTGCATTTGTGTCTGGTCAGCGGCCTGGAATCGCGGATGCAATAACAACTATTACAATTGAACACCTGGTCAATTATAGCTTTTAGCGCGTGTCTCTTACAGGGTCTCTTTCAACTCTTTGTGCGTAATGATAGTGTTAAGCAAATTCTTGGAGACAATAAATGATGTTGTGACAAACGTCCTGACAGCCTTGTACATTGTTGCAGGGGCCTTGTTATCGGCGTAGACATTGGCACGGGCGTAGTGATATATCTTATTTGCAGTCGCCCGACCAACACCCTTGTCGCCTCCCCCCTCCTGTCCAGTCACCTGGCAACATCCTTGTCCCCACCCCCAACAGTAATAACTAATAATAATCACTTTTTTTTCCTTTTTCCAGCGCCAAGGTTGCAAACCTGTGTCACGTGACTGACGCAGGATATTACATACATACATACAAATAGCATTTATATAGCGCAAAATCCAATTAGAAAAATTGCTCAGCTGCGCTTAACAAAAACACTGTTCAAATAGTTTGGTTTTTAATCTTCTTTTGAACTCGCTGACGGTGGAGCTGTTGCGGGCGTTAGTGTCCAGCGAGTTCCATAATTTGCTGGCATAAACTGTAAAGCTTCTGCCACCAAATGTCTCAAGGCGATACCTGGGAGTCATCATTATCAATCATTTCTCACTCATCTCACTCAACCTTTAATATGCCGCCTGCCAAGAAACAAAGTGCTGCTACTCGACGTAAAATAGATAAAAAACGGAAGCGTATGGATTTGCGGTCTTCCGCATCACTTGATCAAGGTGACTCTTTGATTCAAAGTACCATCAGCATTGAATCTTCCTCCACCGACTCTGACTGTATCACAAGAAAGCAAGTGAATTATGCTAAACTTGAACTTCAGGCATCTATGCATCAGGGCTCAGACTGTTTTTCTGTTCTGTCTGCTGGTATGCAGTGTACACCAATTGCCTATGTCGCCCTTTTGTTTGCTTCCTTGAAAGATCCAACGACTTGGCTTAAGCAAGATCTTGACCGAATTTTGACACTTGGTGATTTCTTGTATCAAACTACACCTCATGTTCATGATTACATGCTTTACACTGAATTGCCCATTGCCATTGACATCAACGTTTTCTCCTGCTCAATGATCACAGAGTTCAGTTCTACAATGGCTGGCCCATTGATGGGGATCCCAGACATAGAAAGCATAGAACAAGGAGCATTATATCCCTTGAATTTGGCATTATTGAAGTCATTGTCCTCAGAATACATTGGTTGCTTACTGCTGACATGTGGTTACACTGTTGCCATATTTGCTCACGATCAAAATTATTATGTCTTTGATTCACACAGCCGAAATTTGTTGGAACAAATGACACCTGATGGAACAGCTGTCCTTCTCTCATTTTGCAGCATAGAAAATATTGTATACCACATACAGTCTCTGTATCAACAGCGAAGCAATGCTCAGTTTGATGTCATTCCATTGAAATTAGTATCTTCAGTTCAACATAGTGAAACTACATTAAATATTGCAGGTGCTTGTAATGTGCAAGCACCACCACCCAACTTACTTGATCAGTACTTCAACTTTCAAAATAATAAACAACTCAAAAGACGTGAAAGCATCGAAAAAATTCATGAACAAAGTCAATGGAAGCAATGGTATCAGTCAAAACCCACTTCGTACAAAAGGATGCGAGCATTAAAACAAATAGAAAATAGGAAAATTGCTGAAAGGCGCCATTGCCATGAAGACCAACATTTTCAACAACAGAAACTGTATTTAGATAGAGTTAGAAAGAAACGTCGATATGATGAAGATAATGGACACAGAAAACAACAATAGTCGTCAGATAGAGATCGAAAAAAACGTCGATATGAAGAAGATGATGAACACAGAAAACAACACCAGTTGTCAGATAGAGATCGTAAGAGACGTCGATATGAAGAAGATGATGAACACAGAAAACAACACCAGTCGTTAGATAGAGATCGAAAGAAACGTCGATATCAGGGAGATCAAGCATATCATGATAAAGTAAAGACATCAGCAATAGCAACATATAAAACATGCAAACAAAATGCTGCCACTTTGGCAAAGGCTATCGACAATTTCAAGCAATCTATTGCATGTAGCCCGGAATACATATGCACTGTTTGTCATAGATTGCTTTTTAAGAATCAAGTTGTCCAGTGTCATTGATCCAAATATAAGACAACACCAGACAAAGAAGCCAATGCTGAACTATGCCTCACTGGCAAGTATGTTTGCACCTGTTTACAAAATGACAGTTGTGAAGAATGTACTCAATTTGAACATAGTTACAGCACCTGTGATAAAGAATGGATTTGTCATGCATGTCACCACTCATTACTCATTTGCAAAATGCCCTCACTTGCTGCTGTAAATGGTCTGCAGTTGGAAGATATACCCCCTGCATTACAAGGTCTTAACTTCTTGGAAAAACAATTAATTGCAGTGAATATCCCTTTTGCTAAAATAGTTCTATTACCGAAGGGTGGACAAAAAGGAGTCCATGGTCCTGTAGTATCCGTACCAGCAAGCATCACTCAAACCGTCAATGCCCTACCTCGTTCTGTACATGAATCTGCACTTATCAAAGTCAAGTTGAAAAGGAAACTAGAGTATAGGGGTCATGTTGCATATTCTTTTGCCAGACCTTCTAAACTGCATGCAGCTCTGTCCTACTTGAAGGTAAACAATACCTTGTACAAAGACATTCCACTAGATAATGATTGGGAAGAAACCAACTTGACCACAGATGCTGATGTCATCAACAGCAGATCTGGTGACAACGGATATGAAGCTTTGAATGAACAACCAGGAAATGAAGACAAGTCACCCACTCTTAGTCCTAATAGTACGACAGAATCTTGTGAATTAGATGATCAGTTTAGTAGGAAAGAAGGCAACAAGGAAACTGTTCCAGACATTTACACTAGTGTTTATGAAACTCCTGTTGATACCTGTTTGCAACCAGTGGACATTGGCCAAGAAGTGATGGATCAGTATGATAACATTGCATTTTGTGTGGCACCAACTGAAGGCAATAGACCAGTTTCAGTGCTTAATATCCCAGACATAGAAGCCCAATCATTTCCACAGCAATTACCATCTGGAAAATTTGGGTACAACACTGATAGATCAGTCAAGATTGGATTGAATTGGTACTACAATGCCCGTTTGTTTAATGCTGATAACCGTTTTGCTACAGACACCAATTATTTGTTTTTTTTCTCAATACACCAGTGAACTGCAACAAGTGCTTTCGAATATCTCCATTGCACTTCGTAAAGGAAATGCTACCACCAAGACTGGCCAGAAAGTAACGGCAGACATGTTAAAAGACAAAGATAGTGTGAAAAAAATACTGTTGTCCGATACTGGATTCCGATTCATGCAACCAATCCGAGGTACACCTCCATATTGGGAGCGAACATTAAAGGATATGTTTGCCATGATTCGACAGATAGGTATCCCAACTTGGTTTCTTACGTTCTCTGCAGCTGATCTGCGTTGGGAAGAAGTGCTCATTAACCTGTCTCGTTGCTCACAAAGTGACATTCCTGTTGAAGAACTTACTTATGTTGACAAAACAAAAATGCTACGCGAGAATCCTGTCTCTGCATCAAGAATGTTCAATCAAAGAGTGCAGATGCTTTTCACTAAATTGATATTAAGTGAAGCCCAACCAATAGGCAAAGTGATAGACTTTTTTTGGCGGACCGAGTTCCAAGCAAGGGGTTCACCTCACATCCATTGCCTTGTGTGGGTTGAAAATGCCCCAAAACTTGA
The DNA here is from genome assembly GCF_910592395.1 of Lineus longissimus. NCBI lineage: Eukaryota > Metazoa > Nemertea > Pilidiophora > Heteronemertea > Lineidae > Lineus > Lineus longissimus. The sequence continues at coordinate 8,934,599 of NC_088313.1, forward strand.
CATCAACAGTGATTCTAAAGTTTGTGCATTTGTGGACAAATACATCTCCTGCAAACTTCCTGATGAAAACACCAATCCTGAACTACACAAGATTGTCAAAGATGTACAGACGCACAGCAAAGGCCACACTAAGTCATGTCGAAAGGGAGGAAAGAAATGCAGATTCAATTTTCCAAAACCACCATCACCAATAACATTCATTGTCCGCCCAGCAAAGGACTAAACAGAGAACCAACAAGATGCAATGTTAGCAGACTTGATAAAAGCTTCACTCCCATCTGGTGAGCAAGATTTGTCTGTAACAGATGAACATTCATCACCAAGACAACCATGTGTTCTAGAGAGCAGCAAAGAGCAATCCTGTAACAATAATGATGATCATTCTGTTAAGATCACCAGAGCTATGGCACAAACAAACATTGAGAAGATATGGGCACTCATGAATGACCCCAATGAAGCCCTTGAGATCCTTTCAGCAACAGACATCATACAAAAAGCTGGCCTGTCAATGAAAGAATATGAGAAAAGCATGGCAATACTTTCTAAGAAAGTGAACATTGTAATGAAGAGAGAACCAAAAGATGCTTATGTAAATAACTACAATCCTAGTCTTCTTCAGGCATGGAATGCGAATATGGACATTCAGTATGTCTTTGATCCATACACTTGTGTTATGTACATCTTGTCATACATAAGTAAGGCCGAACATGAGATGAGTCAGTTACTTAAACAAGCACAACAGGAGAGCAGACAAGACAACAATGAAGATGATGCGAATGAAATGAAACGTCTTGGTAGTGTATACTTACACAATCGAGAAGTTAGTGCGCAAGAAGCTCTCTACCGTGTCACAGGCATGAAATTAAAGAATAGCTCTAGACAAGTCATTTTTGTACCAACTGACCCCAACTGCACAAAGATGAGTCTTCCTTTGAAAGTTATACAAAGCAAGGCTAACACAGAAAACTCTGACGATGTCTGGATGAAATCAGTTGTAGATAGATACAAAGCTCGACCTGAAACCCCTGAGTTTTCTGATATATGTCTTGCCAGTTTCGCGTCAAACTACAGAATACTTCCATCCACAGCCAAATCTCAGGCCAACGATGAAAAAGATCCAATAGACATAGAATTGGAAGGGAATCTTCCTGATTTGCAATGTCCATCAACAAAACAGGTACCAATTATTGACTTAAAAAATGGTCTTGGAAAGATCCAAAAAAGATCCAGAAGTTCTCCAGCTATTGTGCAATCCGCCCGGTTCCCAAAGACAAAATTCCCAGAAAAATACTTTCATAATTTGCTTGCGCTCTACCTGCATTCTGGACTGAAACCCAACTAGGTCCATAACCTTTTGAAACTTCGGAGGAATTCTATTTCAAGGCAGCCGTCAAACTTTCAGGTACCGATGACCTAGAAAAGGTTCAACACATTGTAGACCGTAACAGGGCTGTGTTTGAAGAAGGCGCAGAACCTCTTGACGAGGCATATGATCAACTACAGGAAAACCCACCATTACAAGATGCATGGGCACAGATTGCACCATCAACTGAAGAAGACCGTCTAGACACACAGCAGGAAAATGGTGACCTCCGTGAAGATACAGACATAAACAACGAAGATATACCTGATTTGGCCAGTACGAACTCCCCATCCCCGATCCTGCTGCTAGTTGTGGCCACATGGAAATTGTCCTTAAAGGCATATCCAAAGACGAAGCTAAACACCTCCTTCAGTCACTCAACACAAAACAGTCTTTTGTCTTCCATTCCATTCGAAAATGGTGTCTGCAGAAACGTCATGGCAAAAATCCACAACCACTCAACATCTTCATATCGGGTCCAGGAGGAACCGGTAAAAGCCATCTAATCAAAGCTATTGAGTTTGAATCAACCAAACTGTTGCAACCAGTGTTGGAGTTCCCACAGTCTGTGTGCGTGCTAAAAACTGCATCTACTGGCCCAGCCGCTTACAATATTGGTGGACAAACTGTTCATGGTGCACTATGCATACCACCAAAGGGCACCGTTCTTCCATACAAACCTCTTGGAGAAGACAGGGTGAACACACTCAGATCAACCTTGCATGAATTACAGATCTTGATAATCGATGAAATATCCATGATAAAAAACATATTGTTGATCTACATCAGTGAGAGATTGAAGCAAATCAAGCAGAACACCAAACTATTTGGTGGAATTACTGTACTTGCTTTTGGAGATTTCTACCAATTGCCACCAGTCAGAGCCAAGCTCTTGTGCAATCTGAACCCTCATGATCTCTACAATGAATGGTCCACCAACTTTTGTCATGTTGAACTTACAGAGATCATGCGCCAGAGGGAAGAAGCTGACTTCGCACACTTACTCAACAGGATAAGAAAGCGCGTAATTTCACAACCGTTGGAGGCGCAGGATGAAGCTATCTTAAAAGAGCGGATTATCTCAGTGACAAGCGATCATCCAGCATATCCCAGTAATGCATTACATGTTTTTGCTACACGAGACGAAGTCAATACTTACAACTTAAAGAAATTGAACACTCTCCAATCACCCACTGTCACCATTCATGCCAAAGATTCAGGCCGAGATCCGATGACTGGAAATACTTCCAAACATCCTTCAAAGAAAACTACAGCTAAGCCCAGTAGCAGTGACTTGCCAACAAATCTTCAAATGGCAATTGGTGCACATGTTATGCTGCTTCGGAACGTTAGTGTACAGGATGGTCTAACTAATGGTGCAATGGGTATAATAACTGATATTCTCCCTCACTCAACTGAACAAGCAAGATTCCCAAAAGCAATTTGCGTTGAATTCAGTGACAAAAAAGTAGGCAGAGAGTACATGAAAAAATCTCCTTTCAGAAATCAAGTTCCCAATAATTCTGTATGCATAGAACCAGTCCATGAAAAACTTGAAAACAGCCCCACCACAAGATCACAATTTCCACTATCACTTTCTTGGGCAACCACCATCCACAAGACTCAAGGAATGTCACCACAAGAAATTGTTGTTTCGCTCGATAAAATCTTTTCTTCTGGTCAAGCATATGTTGCCCTCAGCCGTGTAACCAAATTGGCTGGCCTACACCTGCTGGACTACAGATCATCAGCACTGTATTGTAATAAGGAAGTTGAAAATTCAATGCTTGCAATGAAGACCTTGGAATATGCTGACAACATATTATTGCATGATCCCCCAGCAAACTCACTTTTTGTTTTCCATCACAACATCGAAAGCTTGTCAGCCCATTTTCATGACCTTCAATATACCCTATATGTTCAACATGCACATTTCATCTGCTTGTCAGAAACATAGCTCCACGATGATAACAGCCAAAATTTCCAGATTCCCGGATTTCTATGCTTCCAAAGAAACCGACACGATTGCTACCAAGACGATTCCACGTTTCATCAACAACAAAGAGGTGGTGTTGCAATTTATGCTAAACAGACTCTAACTTGTCATCAGTTTCATCTGGGAATCAGCAATCTTGAATACCTTGCTCTCCTAGTAGAGTACAATGAAACAACCTGCATGATTGTGGTTGTCTACCGACCACCCACTTACAATGCCACCACATTCTGCCGTACCCTCAAGCTTGCCCTTCAAAATGCTGATACACACTTCCCAGACCATATTGTAGTTTGTGGTGATTTCAATGAAAATAGTACCAACAAAGGCAGTTCACCAGTAAAGAATGTTTTCACTTCTGAAGGGTATACCCAACTGGTAACTGAACCAACTACCCTTGATGGTGTACTGTATCACCCAGCATACCATTGCCCTTTAAGAGGTTAGAGAGACCGGCCGGTGGCGCCCCAATTTGTAATGGCTTTGCCATTGTGGCGTTTTGTAGAACTACTTGTTCTGTTACGTGCTGTGTACGTTTTTCCGACATGTTTTGATTCCGATGATTAAAACCTGTTAAACAACATCCTGCGATTCGATCTTCTCTTCAATCAGATCACGAGGCTGTTGACCAGGAGGTAAATACAGATGGAACAACCATTGACCACATTTTTGTCAAATCATCCTCGCCAATTAACAACATTTCCTCTGGTGTGCTCTCCACATATTACAGCTACCATGACCCTGTTTATTGTTTCCTACCTATTTAATTTAAGCAGTTTTAATCTCTTGCAGATACATGCACAGACTCTTTCTCCAATACTGAAAACCTCCATCACGACAGACTTTGCCACAAATTACTTCAAACTTCACTACTTTGTCCTCAAGTAATTATTTTAACCATTTGGTAAATTGCTATATTTCCAGCATGAATATTGCAAAAGCCCTAGCATCCACAGCACCCTTGAAACTGCCCCTGGGGTAGAAGTTCAAAGCAAATTCTACCGAAAAGAAGGAAGGGAAACCAAAATGTGGATTGCAGCAATAATCGACACCACAGCTGCTGCTAAGCTCCTGATCTATGACGAAAAAACTGCTGCCAAGCTTACTCCAATGGCCACCTACATCATCAGAAACGTCACATCCAAAACAACGCACTTCACAACCAACTCATCATTCCAACTTTTCCGTACTGCCAAAGCTGAAGTCGACCAACAGAAAGTACAAGAAGCTTGTGATCTTCTGCACCCACCAGCACCACCAGTCATCAGTATCGCAGAAGCAAAGACGTCACCAGTGAAGAAACTTGTGTCAGTTAGAGGACAGGTCGTTCAGGTATGTATGCTATAGCCCTTCTGAATAGGAATTTTTCGCATTGTTTAACATCCTAATGGGTCAACTACTTGTTATTGATTACTACCTTGCGACCAAATAATCAAGTTCAGTCAATCAATGTACATCTACATGTAGTGTGCATGCATAAATCTGTAATTGTAATAATTTTCATATATTTCATATAACATCATGTATGCATGAACACATCCCTCAATATAAAATAAATTACTGTAATGAATATATATCAATGTACAACTTGGACCTTGTCCAATGGCATTTATCCGGCAACTCCTACTTTCAGGATGAACCCGTCCAAATGGTGGGTGACAATATACCATTACGACATGTAACGCTGAAGGACACTACAGCTAGCGTACAACTTTCCCTTTGGAGAGATATGGCAGACACACATCTCAACCCAGGAAACTACATTGAAGTCCGCAGTGTGTACGTGTCTTCCAACCCCATCAAGAAAGAAACCCAACTTGGTTCAACACAAACAACAGTCATTGAGGTATGGTTAGTTCTCCTTCCACTTCACCATTCTCACCTACATTGTAGAAGTACTTAAATACAAGCAAACTTTCAACTCCTACACATGCCTATGTAATGCAATAAAGCATTTCAGTTACATTAAGAAATCATCTACCTGCATGCTCATTTCTTTTGATAGTGATATCATTACTTATAATATTGTATTGACAGCAACAACCATTACCAGTCGAAACACACACCGGAACTCTCACAGCATTCGACATAACTGATACCGAATGCAGCCTCATCATCGATGACCAGCAATATCAGTCTACCACGACCAATCTACAGGAGCTGATCCCAGACAACGACGAAGACGACATCGAAACCGAGTTGTGTCTAACATTCTTCCACTTTCAGTTGATTACACACGCCTGCCAACAAACAAGCAAATTCTTTCTATTACTGCCACCAAATCGGAATGAACATGTTTGAGCATACCCATGGCATGTAAGCCTAACTGAGGCTGTCTAACGATGTTTTGTTTGACATGTTTGATTTTACAGACTTCTGACTCAGTATAACTCTGCCAGCAAGGTCAAGCCTTGGGCTTTGAAAGTGTATCTGGTAAAACACCCCTTACCAATGTTACTCAGTGTAATGCTAGTCTGAATGGCTATTTACCATACCGTTAGCCTCCTAGCATAATTGCCTAACTCACAGTTGATTTTTTTGAGAAGATTTTTTAAAAAACATAATTTTTAGGAAAAGCTAGATAAATTTTGATTAAAACTTAACAATAACTTATAACAAATTGATCATGATGTTGCCAATTATACAGGGTGATGCAGCATTAATTAGGGGTCTCAGTAAACTACCGTTCCCATCTAAGCAAAAAAATGACTTGGGCAATTATGCTATGAGGCGCACGATACACAGGTGTTCATCGCTCAACAGCTACTTACACTTTCCCCAACACTTTCAAAACCCAAGACTTGTTCTCAAATGTGTGGCATTCGTTTCACTTGACATCTTTTATAACAACTTTGTTACTGATCTTGACTAGGGTTATGATGAGACTTTTGGTTGTATGATGTATCAGTAAATACTAGTACAACATTGTAATTTGTTTTCAAATGTGTGGCATTCGTTTCACTTGATATCTTTTTAAACAACTTTGTTACTGATGTTGACTGGGGTTATGATGAGACTTTCATTGTACTTTGTATCAGTGAATACAACAGCATTGTATAATTTTATTTTGTATTTTTAGGGCTGAGGTTAAGTGCAGTCACAATGAGACTACTAGTATATTTCATTGTATTGATTAGTGAATACAGCAGCATTGTTTAATTGTATTAGTCACTCATGGTGTCCGCAAATCCTACTTAAAAGGTCAGGTATTGGACCTCCAGTCATTTAAGGGCTGAAAAGTCCATAAAATTACCAATATCTGTCTATAATGGCCATAAAACGTCATAATTTCTATAGTTCTTGCTCTTCCCAAAAGAAAATAATACAATAGAAAACTTGTTGTGTTGTTTTAATCAAACCCCCGTTTTTGTAAAATCAGCTGCAATGTAAATAATGCTATTAGTATACAATGTATGCACATAGGCAATGCATTGCCCATGTAACGGAGTTCTATGCATATCACTGTTGGAGTGCTTGGATGTAAGTTTGACAGCTTGGCAAAACGGATTAGCTGGTGATGTTTGGTTCTTTCAATTTTAATTCTGAGAGGATGTTTTCGTTAGAATTATTGATTAGCCACACTTTGGGACATTTTGTTGACCCTGACGTTGAGTTATTGTTTCATTTGATGTATCTTTGAAAACACATGTTGAGTCCTGAAATGAAAGTGAAAGTGCCAATGATAATCAAACTTCATGCACTGAGTGACTGAAGTGTGGTGTCATTCTCTTGAGTTCTTTTGGAATTATTATACCATCCTCTAGTTCCTCACATTTGTGGAAGGAACTATTAAGATGACCAGAGTTTGGACTGGGAAAACGTTTGAAATAAGTTAACTGTTGGCTTGAACTGAATAGAAATGAAATGGCCAGGGCCATTGTGCTCACCTCATGTGGAGGAAAGATGGATAAAGAGCATGGTATTGTGTCATGTAGCGTTAGGTTTGATGTAGGTCCAAGCAATTACAATTTCCCCAAAATGGCCAATTTACATAACATTCGACCTCTGTGACCTTGAAAAGTAGGTCAAATCAAAGAAGACCCGGGTGACACATTGAATGGTTGTTAGAATTAGATGTACCTATGATATAAAATTGGTGCCAATCGGGCAAGTGGTTACTAGGAATAATGGCATTTTGAAGAATTTAGGATTTGGCCCCCTCCCTGGAGGCCAAACGGCAAATCAGATCGCACCAAACTTCGGTACCTGAGATCACCTGACCAAGGGGTACATGTGTACCTAATTTTTGATCGATAGTCATTGCAGTTAAGAAACGTGCCATAGTTACGGCCTGACGGCGAATTTACGCCATTTGACCTTTGTGACCTTGACAAGAAGGTCAAATTAAAAACCTGTGTGACATATACTGTATGGTGGTTAGATGTACCCATGATATCAAATTGGTGGCAATCGGGCAAGAAGTTAAGGAATAATCACATTTTTAAGGTTTTTGGATTTTGCCCCCTGGTGGTCAAGTGGTGAATCATATTGGACCAAACTTCGGTCCCTGAGATCACCTGACTAATGGGTAAATGTGTACCAAATTTGGTATCAATAGTCTTTGCAGTTTAGAAACGTGCCATCGTTACATCCTAACGGCCAATTTACACCATTTGACCTCTGTGACCTTGAAAAGGAGGTCAAATCAAAAACCCGGAGGATATATGATGCACATTTGCTAGAAGTACCTACCATATTTTTTTCAAAATTTCCCGACTACTATTAAGGGAGATATTGCATATTTTCACTTTTAACGTTTGGCCCCCTGGTGGCCAAACCATGAAACGAATCGGACCGAAACTTCGTCTCCAAGGTGTCATTACATAAGGGTACATGTGTACCAAGTTTCAACTCAATAGCTCTAACAGTTACGAAACGTGCCCTGCTAACGGACGACGGACGACGACGACGACGACGACGACGACGACGACGACGACGACGACGACGACGACGACGACGACGACGACGACGGACGACGGACGCCACGGTATGGGATAAGCTCACCTCTGCTAAGAGGTGAGCTAAAAATGGCAACTTGAAGGCCTTGGTCATAAATTTGGCTTAATAAGTGGTCATAAAACGTCATATGAAAGTCATAAATTGTTTGCTCTGTCAACTGAATATACCGTGTTAATTCCTGTGGGAACCATGTTCAGTTTTTTAATAAACATTTTCATCTTTCGTATCTTATCTCTTTCAATTTATTCATATTGACTACAATAATAATAATAATAATACGAGTCTTATATAGCGCAGTATCCAACCATTAACTGGCCGCTCAAAGCGCTTGATAGGCCTCTTTAAAAAGCAAATGTTTCAGTTGTCCCTTGAAAGATAACAGAGAGCTGCAGTTCCTAACAGTTGAAGGAAGTTTGTTCCACAGCTGAGGGGCTCCAATTGAAAATGCTCTACCACCGACTGACATGACATTGGTCTTTGGGATAGACAGAAGAACGGCCGATGAAGACCGCAGAGTTCGAGAAACGGTATGAACGGAGAGAAGTTCTGAAAGGTATTGGGGAGCAAGTTGGTGAAGACACTTGTAAGTAAGAAGGAGAACCTTGCACTTGATGCGCAGGAAGCCAATGTAGAGACCTGAGTACTGGGGAAATGGAAGATCGTTTCTTGGTCTTGGTAATTAGGCGTGCGGCAGAATTTTGTACCTTCTGTTGGGGTATAATTGTTGAATTGGGACAACCAAGGAAAAGGGAATTACAGAAATCCAGGCGAGATATTACAAGAGCCTGGACATATAACCTGGTGGTATTTGGAGTTAGATATTTTCTGATTTTCCCGATGTTACGAATGTGAAAATTGGTGGCCCGTACACAGGTGTTAATGTGTTCTTTGAAATTGAAATCACAGTCCAAGATCACACCCAAATCTCTTGCAGAAGAATATACATTTGCATCAATGATACGGATGGCGGGGAGATTAATAGTGCTGCTGAACCTGCGGGAACAGATTAGCAGAATCTCGGTCTTGTCGCCATTACAGCTAAGAAAGTTGTCGACCAACCAGAGATTTAAATCGTGGGCAATGATACAACCCTGAATTCCTGAATTCTCCTAGCCCTACACACCAGTCGCGAAGTGGCGACATTCAAACGCCTGTCTCATCTCATTCCGAATAGTAGAGTAGTAACTTCTAGACATCCATTTCTGGCACTGCGTCGGACTGTCGGTACCCACGCCAACTTGGAAATAATCGAACTTGAATATGGAATATATGGATGGATAATAGAATTACGCCTCAAATCCCTGTGTTCAATTCGGCCAGATGCGCTAACACCCTGGCAGGGCGGTCTTCAAATTAGCTGACAAGTTAATTCTAGTTTAAAATCACCTCTGCTCTAGGGAAGCCATAAGAGGGGGTGGATCAACTTACCCTCTCGCTTGACTAACCCTCCTCTCCCCTACTTAATTACCATTGGTAGAATGTTTTGAAATATGATCCCGCTACAGTTTGAAAGTATGTATCTTTTGATATCAATCATCAATATCGATGTAAAGTTTTAGTTTTTGTAATTTTTATTGTTGCATCTTTTGATATCAATCAACCATATGGATGTAAAGTTTTAGTTTTTGTAATTTTTATTGTTGCCAAATAAAATACTTAAAAGATATTTGACAGTCTGTATACTTATTTGATATCATCCCATGAATGTACAATTTTACAGAAAAATCTGTAGGGTAAATTTACAGACAAGAAAATCTGGAGGGTAAATTTACAGACAAGTCCTGGCAGCTAGGTTTCATGAACTTTACTGTATTTTCACAGACATGGTTGTAAAAGTACAAAATCAGTGTAACATATTTTTACAGAATTATTTGTACTTTTACAAATTAGTCATCCAATTTACAGATGGTCTGTACAATGAGATTACAGTATAACTGTTGTTTTATATCACAGATTTGATGTAATTTTACTAGTTCTGTGAAAATCCAGTAAAGTTCGTGAAACCCAGCTGCCAGGACTTTTCTGTAAATTTATCAGATATTTTTTTAACAGTGTGCGCGCGTACACTACGAAGCATTAATGAAATCAGATGTGGAGAAGGATGCAGGTGTTCTGTTTCTGTAAACTACAGAGCACCATAACCACTTTAAATAATGCAGATGAGGTGGTACATGAGGTGGTCCTTGCTGGTGCCTTCATTTTGATACGCACTGTATGAGACGAGACGGTTTTTGAGTTATTTAGAATGAAGACATGCCAATCGATTAACCGAATCGGGCTACCATCGCCATATTTGTTTTGGCTTGCAAGTGGCTGAGTCCAAGGAAAATGTGGAATCCGGGCTTTGAATGGAGGATGCCATACCGAGAACCATGAATGATTTTCATGACCAGCACGCGCCTGACTACTACATCAACGGCTACAACTACGACCAAATTTACTTGGTATCACCCCACATAGAAGAGGCTGCCTTGAAGGCCCCACAGGAAGACTCGTACTCCTCGGCATGGTGTCTGGCAGCAGCATCCTCTGTGTTGTTCCTTCCGATTTCGTTCGTCTATCCGGCCGTAAAAGGCGAGCAAGACAAGGTCGTCAGTATTCTCTCCCATGTTTTTCAACCAAGACAATTTCTCCCAGTCCCCAAGAGCTCGCGACTGAAGGCGCTGTACATAATGTGGACAAGTATGCAACCGAAAAATCCGCCGACTGTGGACAGCCAACCATTTTGTTCCCCTCCTACCTTGAGATAGAGCCCCTGCAAGACAACGCAGCACGTATACAGAAAGGACCAAAGTTAAACCAGCCAGCCAGCCTCGCCACCGCCAGCCTGCCAGAAAGCCTCGCCATCACCAGCCTGCCAGCCAGCCACTCCACCGCCATCCAACCTCTCCACTGCCAGCCAGCCACGCCACCACCAGCCAGCCTCGCCACTGCCAGCCAGCCACTCCACCGCCAGCAAGCCAGCCAGTCTCGCTACCGCCAGCCAGCCAGCCACTCCACCACCAGAAAGCCTTGCCACCGCCAACCTGCCAGCCAGCTACTCCACCACCAGCCAGCCTCGCCACTGCCAGCCAGCCATTCCACCACCAGAAAGCCTTGCCACCACCAGCCTGCAAGCCAGCCAGCCACTCCACCACCAGAAAGCCTTGCCACCACCAGCCAGCCATCCAGACAGCCTCACCACCACTGCCAACCAGCCAACCAGCCTCGCCACAGCCAGCTACTCCACAGCCAGCCGTTCGGTCACCAGACAACGTGCCAAGTGATGATTTGCTCCTTGACCCCTTGAACGATCCATCCAGTGATGAGGCACAAGAGCCATCGATCGGTACGCCTATCAAAACATTCCAACAATGGGAGAAGATTTGGATATTATCAACGGAACTACGCTCGCACGGAATCGCATTCCATGAGGCAAGAAGGAATTCGTTTACGTTACCTTCGAACGTAGTGCAGGCCATGGTAAAAAAGGAGACTTCGCCGATTATTGTGGCACGTGAGATACCAAGAATATCTCGAGCAAAACGAGATATTTCGTCTGCATCGATGGAACAATGACTTTTATCGAAAAAAGAAAGGGGGTCTACAGAAAGGTCCAGAAGAGAGCATTCGTGACGTTCGACCCGTAGCCAGCAGAGGCCAATATCGCAACGATGAAGCAGTACTACACGACTTCAAAGCGTGATTCCCAGTTAAAAAGACAAGTGACGTGGTTTGAGAAGATGCCAAATAATCTGACAGCCGGAAAACATTGCCGTTGCCGAGTTCAAGTGAAGTGGCAGAGTACAAGATCTATTTGTGGTAATTCGACAAAAAATACAGACGCCTACAAGAGAGCCCAAGTTTTAACAAGGAAGAATATGCGCGACATCGTGAAACACCTTCAGCCGAACGACGCCTACACTGACATGATGGCCAGCGATTCGATGCCACGGAACTTGAAACAAGTTAAAAAAATATGAAATACAACGTCGATAAAGATTCTTCGCACCCAACCCGAAATCGAAACAATAACGCAGACGATCTACAATATACTGTACCTACTCAGTTATACCGACAGTCCATTAAATATTCGTAGATCAGCGGACCGCCTTTTTCACCATGTGACTGTGGTAATGCTACTCACGTGGTACATATAAGCCCCGGCAACATTTTAATATTCATTTATCGGGGTCAGTTCAAATGCAATGGAAATGTGATCTGACAAAAGTCTGTTCAATAGCCGTGTCGGCGGGTTTCATACCTCACGGATTGGCTTTACAAGGTGATATTCAGGTTGTTTGAAATACAGGGTGTCCCAACATTAAAGTTGCAATGCTCCTATTCATTTATCGGGGTTGGTCAAGTGCATTGGAAAAGTGATATGAATCTAGTTTCTAAGTCTCGTATGGGGAGTCCAAGACCTTCTGTGAATGTTTTGATCTTGGCCGATCGCTGGTGCAACCAGTAGGTCTATAGTGACCCAAGCCCATGACTTAATGTGTGCAATCATTACAAATGGCAGGTTTACTTCGGGCGTCTTATTCTGTAAAACAGAAATTAAAGTACATTGATGCATTCCGAATGCAGGACAGATCCGCGAGCAAATTTGCAGCCTGATGTTAAAGAGGACAACTTTTCTATCCTGGTTGACCAATCAGGAGCGGATTCGGGACAACTTTGCATCAAGTAAAACGAAAGGCCAAGAAAGGAAAGTGAAGGATAGTGGAATTTGCGGCTTGATTTCAACACCTGATCATCAATTTTGTTTGCTCTCAAATTGTGCACAATCATTTGTATCTGTATGGTCAGTGACAATTCATGAACACTGTGGTCAACTACACATAGACGCTAGGCGTTTACCGCATAGATGAACTTCCGAAAGCAGATGCTATATTTGTCAAAGCACATTTTGGTTGCCTTTGCTGCCCAAATCAATCAATTAACACCGGGGTCTCGATTTTTTTATACTGGGTAACCAATTCTTTATCTTGCGTGACATTCTTTAAGTCATTCTATCTTGTAATAAATTCTAAACGCGATGTAACCCTTGCGTTGAAAAAAAGTTCTGTCTTTGGAGAAATTGGGAACATTTCCAGCATTCAGTCCCAAAGGGAAGAATTCAGGTACAAATGAAACATTTTATTGTGGGAAATTGTGTGAAGTTTGAAGGTTTTGCTGAGATTTGAGGCAGAAAATGTAAATAATCTTTAAAAGTCGGACACCCTAGACGCCATCAACTTTTGTCTAACTTCACTAACACAATGCACTCGATTCACTGCAAGTAAGCAAGTCAGAATTGCGTCAATGCGGGTGAACGCCTGGCAAGTATCTGTACGTTGACCACAGTGATAAATCTTACACCAGTGTACATTTATATTGGCTCACTGTCTATAGTGACCATTAAAGTTGCATGGGTTTTTTAACCTCATTTTGCGATAACCTTGTTTGTCCATAAGGGCTGACCGATTCGGGCGCAATCGGCATCATTGGCTGTGTTTGGCATCATAGGTGTGTCTCGTGAAGTGATTTTGGACAACAAACCATTGTATATATCTGTTTTTTTCGTTTTTCCATGTAATTTTGCCACGCCCCTTTTCCAGGGTGTTATTCATATTGATTCATTATGGTCATATGTACGTACATTCGTACAAGGGGACGAGCTTACTATGTTCCAACAAATCGAGTACATTCGCAAAATGTTGATTTTTTGGAAGCGTGTGAGTAGTGCAAATTGGCCACAAACAATTTATTCCATTTTATTCCATTTGATTCCATCGACAAATATTTAAAGAAAAGAACATATATCGTGCCAGTTCGATAGTTTCAGGTTTTATTAGTAAGGTTTGATCCGGGGGTGTGATAATGACATGCTACATTAGCCGATAATCAACCTGGGATCGATGAAGTATTGCAGGTGTATGACTGTATGCAACTAAGCTTATGGTGAGCATTCGGAACGAGGTAATCACCGTAATTACCGTCATCCATTAATGTTTACATCGTTCACTGCTTGCTTTCCGTACAAAATCAGTAAGTTTTCAGATGTCGAGGTGATGGAAATACTCATCGAAGTGTCAATTAGTTGTCTGTGAATCGCTGGCAGCATTGGTATGACCTGGTTTGGGTGACACTGACTGACAGAGTTGCACTTGCAGCCTGATGCGGATGGCCGGTGAATTCTGAAGTCAACGTATACGTATAGGCCGGACATCCTAAACAGCGTCCACCAGCGTCCACCAGGTTTCAAAGTTATCAAAATTATATTTTCTTGACATAAATCAATAAAATAGGTTATTTAAAACATATTTTGCAAGTTTTATTGCAATATATTGAAAAATAAGTGAATTATCTGTGCTAGAAGGCTGTAGGAAAAACCCGGAGGAAAGGCTGGCGGTATGTTTCTTCTGGATTAGGCCTACCCACAAGTATGTCTGTGAATAATTTAACAATCTGTAATGAAAAAGGTGAATTAACTGATGACGGCTCATCCAAGGCAACCAATTTGGCCCCAGGCTTTGGCCAGGCTTATTTGCCTTCTCTTCCCAACAGCGATGGATATGAAAACTCCCTGCACTCCTTCGTGTACGTGGTGAAGTCTTTTCAATGTATTTCACTATTTTTAAACAAAGATTAGATTGCTTATGTAAACTCATTCTTATCATGTACATGTATTTTGCAATTAACGTAGCGAGAAGTCACCACTATATCAGATAAAACTTACATCAATACGCCTGCATATTTCACTGGTAGAGTAACCTGGCCCAGTAGCACTGGCTCCACCATGTCCACTTGCACTGGAACGACTACAACAATCGTTCGTGCCAACCAACAAAAAAATGTCCGAAAACGAAGACCATCTAATCCGCCGACATTTTTCTAACAAGCCGGCAGTTTCATAACCCTGGTATGCAAAAGTTATATGGCTCTTGAACGAACTCCCTAACGCCTCATTATCCACGTACTTCAAAATTGATGCGGAAAAAATTGCAGTACGCTTCTCATTCTCCGACACTCCCGCCATTTTGGTTTTTTTCTTCCATAACCTCGGCGGACTAATTCTACATCGCCCGCGGAATGCCGAAGACATTAGAAACCTGCACATCAAACGTCGTCGGCTAACTGTACACCTTACGACTTTGCCTCCAGACGTAATATTATAGTAGGAGGAGTACACAGCTTCACACCACAAGTTTGTTGTGGCAATCTACATCATGTCTTTAGTGGCCGCATCAGGGACACCATGCTAAGTCACATAAAGTGTGTCGTGGAGGTGTGTCCGCCAGACTACCGCGTGATTAGTTGACCTAGTTGATATCTGTGTCAATTCGTTGTTTTTGCGACGACCAATAATGACGAATCATCAGCAAGAGTATTGACTTGTCGTAGTGGCCGGTAAGGGCGATGGGACGAGGCCTTATCACTAAGTCCGTAGTGTAACTAGTTGTAACAACCCTTCTTGGTTTATGCACATTTTGCAGTATTTATACCCTTAAAGAAGCAAATGCTTTCAACACATATAATCTGTGCCTCTTAATGATTCAGCGATATCTAGAAATCATCACTTGCGTGTTTCCAGGGAATGTGAAGATTTTTTTCATATTTTTGCATTTTTCTCCAAATATAGGGTTTAAAATGTGCCTTAGCCTGATTATACTTCTAAGCTCTTCAATTAGTACTCGCATTTTAGTCTGGTGGTCCGCCATCTTGGATTCAGTAAGTGAACCAATTGGTCCAGTCCCTGTACACATTGACAACATTAGAGCAATCATTTCTCACAGTGAGCCATTATCGCCGAAGGGCTTGTTATGTTATTATTTTTAATTCATTGTGAGAGACATGCAATATTTCACTGAATAAGCTCTGCTTTAAAGGTCACACGAAAATCGTACAAACTTTTGTTAGAAGTCCGTCTATCCACTTGGTGGACATCCTTTCAACAAAATAGTGCGCCAACATCAGACATTGGCCCCAAGTATTGGTAAATTGGTCACATAATTTATTTTTAAGGACAACAATGACTTTGAAGAAATACCGGACATCATCCATCAGCCTAGACAAAGACATGGACGAAAGCCTAATCAAGTAACGTAAGTACAATACGTAAACCTATTAGCCAATCTCAGCTGATCTGAAAATATGATCGATACCGAAATGTGACCAACGCCCTTGGCTCACCGATGGTATGATGTACACTGATAAATGCAAGGTCTATCAGTAATAAGACTGAACGCATTAAACTCTACGTCAGGGACAATGATATTGATTGTCTGTTCATTACTGAAACTTGGATCAATGAGAATGACACTGCTGCAGTGACTGCTATCACTGAGGAGGGTTACAACTTTTTCCATGTTCCTCGCCCAAATAGGCGTGGAGGTGGTGTCGGTGTAATGCATCGTACCTCACTGAAATGCAAAGTCAAGTCCATCAGCTGGCCGAAAAGTTTTGAATGTCTCCGTGCAAGGATCATGTCTGATCATCAGAGTTTCTCATTCGTTCTTATCTATAGACCTGAGAAAGGGCCACAGGCAGATTCCAATCGTTCTGCTTTCTTTGACGAGTTCTGCAGCCTACTCGACAACATATCTATCACCGCAACGAAGGATAAGTTATATCTCTTAGGAGACTTTAACTTTCATCTCGATAATCCCAATCACCCTGACTCTAAGAGGCTACTTGAGATACTCGAACAGCGAAGTCTTCTTCAACACGTTAACAGTCCTACCAACGACAAAGGCCATGTGTTAGATCTCCTCATTTCGCGTATTGGGGACTCCTCTATTGCCGACATTGAAGTCACAGATCCTAGCATATCTGATCATTGTGCAGTTTCCTTTGTCCTACGTATGGTAAAGCCATCGGAACTGCAGAAGACTATTTGTTACCGTACGATTAAGGCGATCGATGCTGATTCTTTTGCCTCTGACCTTACGAGGAGAGTGAAGGCTCTTGACCTCGCAAGTGATCTTGAGACTCTAACTGTGTGTTATGACAAGGTTCTCCGAAACACACTTGACCAACATGCTCCTGCGAAGTCCAAACGCGTTACAGTCCGTCCCAATGCACCTTGGTTCAGTGACGAGATTGTACAGGAAAGAAAGACTGAACGTAAACTTGAACGGAAATTTCGGCGCTCAAAACTTACAATTGATCGCCAGATTTGGAAACATCAAGCCAGACTTGTGGATTCAATGATTGAGACAGCCAAGGAGGACCATTTTGCTGTGCAGGCTGAGGAATCATCAACTGTTGACACTTTCAGAACAGTGAACTCTTTACTCTATGGCAAGAAGAACACTGTTTTGCCGAGTCATGAGTGCGCCAATGAACTTGCAGAAAGGTTCAGTGCATATTTTGCAAATAAGGTTCAACTGATTAGGGAGTCTTTCCCTGACCAGGACGGTGATGAGCAAGTGCATGAACAGTATCTGTGCTCCTCCAAGCTTGATGAGTTTAAGCCTGTTACTTCCACTGAGTTTGTTAAACTCCTCGGTCAAATGAGAGCTACTAGCTGTTCACTTGACCCCATTCCAACACCTTTGCTGAAAAAGTGTACACCGGGTATAGTTGAGCTTATGATTGCAATCATCAACTCCTCTCTCAGTTGTGGTGTTGTCCCTGATAGTTTCAAGAGGGCTATTCTTAATCCACTTATTAAGAAACCAT
Source organism: Lineus longissimus (assembly GCF_910592395.1). Taxonomy (NCBI): domain Eukaryota; kingdom Metazoa; phylum Nemertea; class Pilidiophora; order Heteronemertea; family Lineidae; genus Lineus; species Lineus longissimus. The sequence goes on from NC_088313.1 coordinate 8,952,562, forward strand.
CATTGGATGCCGATGTACTTAAAAACTATCGCCCGGTGTCCAATCTATGCTTTCTCTCAAAGGTGCTTGAGAGGGTAGTTGCCAATCAATTATCAGTACACTTGGATAGCAACGATCTGCGTGAACCTTTTCAATGAGCCTATCGTCCTATGCACAGCGTTGAAACTGGGCTTACTCGTGTCCATAATGATGTCATTCGTGCGCTCGATGAAAAGAAATGTGTCCTCTTAGTACTTTTGGACATGAGCGCTGCTTTCGATACTGTGGATCATGTGAAGCTGATAAATCGCCTTGGTGCAATGGGAGTCTCAGGGGTGGCATTGAAATGGTTCACGTCCTATCTTAGTGGCAGGTGTCAGGAGGTGTGCGTTGAGGGTAAACTTTCAAAGCCAAGTATGATCAAGTGTGGGGTACCTCAGGGTTCCATACTTGGTCCCCTGTTATTTTCCATCTATACTACACCTATCGGTGCTATCATCTTGGCACATAGCATTTCTTACCACTTTTATGCCGATGACAGTCAGTTATACCTGGTTTTCACACTGCCTGAGCTCCGCCCCACATGTGACTTGATGTCAACCGGTGTTTTCGACCTCAACAAATGGTTGGTAAGAAACTTTCTCAAGTGTAATGGTGAAAAGACAGATCTATTGTTCATTGGTCCCAAGAAGCACATCGACGTGCTTAGGCTGCAATCAGTCCGCATCATTGACGCTGATGTGTATGCTTTTCTTTCAGCGAGAAACCTTGGTGTAGTTTTTGACAGTGATTTCACTTTCAAACAGCACATCAGTGCTTGTGTTAGGGCCTCATACTTTCATATCCGCAATATTGGAAAGATCCGCAGATATCTATCGGTCATCACCACCAGGCTCTATATTCAAGCCCTCATCACTTCTAGACTTGACTTCTGCAATTCCCTTCTTCTTGGCTTGCCTAAATCTACTTTCCGTCCACTGCAGTTAGTGCAAAACAACGCGGCTCGTCTTATTACCAAGTCTCGAAAGAGGTCACATATTACCCCAGTCCGCAAGTCTCTACATTGGCTCCCTGTTGAACAGCGTATCGCTTACAAGGTCCTCCTCCTTACTTTCAAATGTCTCCATGGTCTGGCCCCATCCTATCTCTCCGAGCTTATATCAATCTACACACCTAACCGTCCCCTTCGCTCCTCAGCTGAAACTCTCCTTCAACCTCCCAGAGCAAAGGTGCAATCAATAGGAACTAGAGCTTTTTCTATTGGTGTACCAAAAATGTGGAATAAACTTCCAGCAACTATCAGAAACATCCAAGACATTGTTCCTTTCAAACGTTCCTTGAAACATTTCCTCTTTTCTGAAGCCTTCATTAGCAGTGATGCAGCGCTTTGAGCGATCCTAATGGATCGGATACTGCGCTATACAAGACTCGTTATATATATATATATATATATATGATGTCAGATGATTCATGGGTTGGCCACCAGGACGAAAGGTCAAAGATGAAAATTTGCATTTTCTCCTTTACGGGTCCGAAGAATAGGAGAAAAAATATGGTAATGTACTTCTACTAATGGTACATCGCATATCCTCCGATTTTTTATTTGACCTAAAACTTTAGAACAGAATATATACGATTACTCACGAAAAATTTGAAAAATATATGGTACTTGGTAGGTTTTCCAATATTTATAGCAAAGGTACAATATCCTCCGCATTTAAATTCTTTCGACCTAATTTTCCAGGTCGCAGGGTCAAGGTCAGATAATTTTGTCCTTAAATGTCCTTAGACAACTCTGCCGCCCATGGCAAAATGAAGTACAGTTGGTTCAATGTTAATTCTGGATTTATTCCAACTTAAATGTGCCAACTCGTAAAGTAGAGTAAAGTTGACCATTTGTCCATCAGACGTCCTGTTTATTAAATTAACCCTATTTTTCCTCCTCCTGGCTCCTCAAATAGAGGGGGTAGACCCAGAGGCTGTACACCGCACCTTATTCAGTATTCTTTAGCATACCAAATTTTGTTTCTGCTTTCAGAAAGTCACTAACAACTGTGCCACGTGAACCAAAAGACCAAATATCGGTGAGTAAGATATTTCATTTGTTTGTGGTCTTTTCTTCCTTTTGAAAGGAGCAGTGTATGTGTTGCAGAAAACTGTAAATGAGAGGGCCGCTATTTAGAAAAACCCATAGGGCACCTTGATTGACAGTTGAAGACTCATGACATTTACCATTGACCATGTACTCTTAGAGTATAGAAGGCGTCAAGTGCGGCCTGAGCTGGATTTGAAACGTTATTTTAGGGGTCTAAATGTTTGGTTCATAAATAGACTAATAAGAGATGACAAGAGCAATGCAGGGTGTGGCTTATGCCCCCGACATGGTCCAGAAAAGATGTGCTTTTCTGAAGAAGACAAATGTAGAATATGTTATGTCCCATCATTAGATGCATCAAACACGAACATTTGGTTGAGCTGTTTCCAATGAAAAGGGAGAAATTGCACTGACTTTGTTTCCACATCTAACCCTGGTCCTCTTGTGGCCAAACGATGGATCGTACAAGACCGAAACTTAGTGTACAAGTCAATGTTACCTAGAGGTACATATGTATCAAATTTGGTCTCAATAGCTTCAGTGGTTGTAAAGAAATGAAACTTCAATTCAAATTCAAATTCGTAAATTCAAGTACACTTTGACCTCTGTGACCTTGAAAAGTAGGTCCATTAGATGGCGGATATGATGCAAAGCTATTGTGTCACACATGTGTTGGACAGGGTCAGAGCTGGCTGGTTACTGTCCCTTTCGGGGTGGTCGGGTCTGAAGGGGTTAAGAGTACTTTAAGGTTGATGATATCAGATTGCCACTGCCCTGCTTCAACTGGCGATTCCTTGCTAGAGATGGTGACCATGAATGACTCTGGTGTCAGATACATCCTCCATGAGGCCGAAAATTCCTGTAGATTGCACTTGAAATTGCCACCATATGAGAATCATACAATATTCGCCATCACTTAAAGCAGCAGTGTACTGCCTGAAGTTATGCTGGTGACAAATTAGTCAGTTTGTGCTTGAATTGTTATTCTATCTCTTTTTGCAGGATGATGAGGAGGGATATGCAGTATTGGGAGACTTCCACCAGGCCTCTGACTTGATATTTGATGATGCATTTGCCGGTTCTCAGTGCACTTCCATGAGTGTGATGGCAATTGTACTTGCCCTTCTCAAACCACCTGAGAATTGGACGAAGTTTACTCTTCACCAAGTGCTCATTGAGGGACACCGGGCACATGCGGAAGCACTGGAACGTCTCGGATGGCCAGAGAATAGGACAGACTTGACAGTAGATATTGATGAGATTTCCGAGATCCAGACTGGTACTCTAGATGAACAGCACATACAAGCCAACATTGGTGTGTTAACAGAGCCACAATTCGGTATGGAGATGAAGGGTTTAATCAATGAGCAGGTGCAGGAGGAGTCGGCTGTTTCATACGTGCTGAGAGTTGGTGACCGATCCAACGCAATATTGCCAGGACGGAATGGGGCATGGTTTGTTTTTGACAGCCATGCCTGCCAAGCAAAGGGCATGTCCGACCCAGATGGAAGTGCATGTTTGATAGTATTCCGATCGAAACAGAAGCTCATTCAACACCTCACAAGACGATATCCTGATGGCGGGCAGCAGATAGACCTGTTCAAGGTTAATGTGCATAGTTTGGCAGAAGAAGGTGAGTAATTGTCAAGAATGGAATGAGTGGTGGTCAATGAAGTGATAACGATTTACCATATAGTTTTTTAAACACTGGTAATCCATGGATTAAAAACGCAGCACACTGCAAAATCTGGCTTGCAGCTATTAATTGAAAGGGGATGTACAAATATACTAAAATTGCACCAATAATCATCGTGATCATATTATGAAGAAACAAAGAAAAGTTCCAACTCTGACTAGGACTCTAAACCCACGACTTCGACAACACTGCCTCGCACGAATGTACCAACGCCTTAGCCCTCTGAGCTAAATCGCCATTCTTAAAAAGAATGGTCATTTATTGTCGAGGCAACCATTTTCAGTTGACTAAGGTGTCTTTCAACCTGAGACTGTAGGCCTATCAAAAGAAAACCTTTTTCAGAATTCTCAACAGAAGCCATTTTCTTTCAGTTATTGGTCGTAGAGATGACAGAAATGAAGGAAACTGCAGCAAGAGAGATGAAACATCACCTGGTAAGATTATTTTTTGTTTTAGATTTAGATTAAGATAGCATTTTTGATGTTAACATGAAAACCTGGAACGTCCCCTGTCTTTGGTTGATGGTACCACAGAAAATTTGCGTCTGTCAGACCGCCTGAGATAGAAGACGGAATAAATAAAACAACATGGGTGTCTTCCCTACCTTTGACGAAGGTGTCCCAGAAAATTAATGTCCACGAAAAAGAGCGGTTCTAGAAATTAAGATTCAAACACTAAGATGGTTGCCTGGCCGACATCTTGGAATTTGGGTCGGAACCCAGTCAAAGATACCACAAACAATTTTAAAGTCTAATGGGCCACAGGTTCTTTTTGAAGGTCAGATTCTTTTTAAGGTCAGAATTCATAAACTAAGACGGCTACCTGGCGGCCACTTCGGATTTTGAATTGGATACAAAATCAGTATGTAATTTACATTTAGGTAGTCGATGGGATGCCTAAAAACTGAAGTAGACATGCTGGATTACTTCACCTTTGGGCAGAGGGTGAAAGTGAAGGCTGAAAATTGATAGGGAACATTCAATGTGCTAGGGCAACACCCCATAGAAATTTCTGGTGGGGTGCCTATGATTTCTCAACGGAAACCATTTGCTTTCAGTTATTGGTCGTAAAGATGGAGGAAATGAAGCAAACTGCAGCAAAAGATATGAAACATCACCTGGCTTTGTCAAAACAGGTAACATTCTTTTCGTTATGATTTTTGCCACATAGCACTCTTGTTGTTAACCCTTTCAGTGTCGATGTCAACCAATTTCCAGCCCTTTGACCCTGACCAGAAAATGGACGTGGGGACATGTTTTTCACCCCCAGTGCTGCCACCAGTCGCAGTGGAAACAGGCCTTAATGCCAGCGTTAGTGAATTACACCGATTGTGCAACTGGGCCCATTAGTTTAGGCAGGGCCTGCTTACCTACCTATAGTTCTTATCATATAAGTTCACTTTTTTCAGTTGATCTCCTGATATCGTCTATTGACAGCACAGATGAGACTGCTACAAAACCGAAGAAGAAGAATAGGTATAGAAACGACCAGTATGATCCAATACATTGGGCAGAGTGCCAGCCATGAAAGGTAGAGGAACTTCCCCATGATATTGATGGGTTGAACACGTACCGTGTTCCTTGCAGTGAAAAGAAGGTTATGATGAAGGTCTCCAAAGATGGTAGACCATGGGCACGTTACTGTCTTAAGTTCAAGAAAGGGATTTTCAGGAGAGCGGAGACTTGCTCATTGCAAGGGATCCCCAATATGTGTGAATGGGGAGTGCCAGTTTCGGCATACATACATACATACAAATAGCATTTATATAGCGCAAAATCCAATTAGAAAAATTGCTCAGCTGCGCTTAACAAAAACACTGTTCAAATAGTTTGGTTTTTAATCTTCTTTTGAACTCGCTGACGGTGGAGCTGTTGCGGGTGTTAGTGTCCAGCGAGTTCCATAATTTGCTGGCATAAACTGTAAAGCTTCTGCCACCAAATGTCTCAAGGCGATACCTGGGAGTCACCAACAACTCTTGGTTATCCGATCTCAGGGATCGCCCTGGGACATACGATGGCAGGATGTCCGAGATATATGATGGAGCCATGTTGTTTTTGGCTTTGAACACCATGAGTAAAACCTTGAAATCGATACGATATGGTATCGGAAGCCAGTGGAGAGTTCTCAAAACGGGTGTTATGTGCTCACGTAGTGGAGTCCTTGTAATTATTCTTGCTGCACGGCTCTGCACTAGTTGTAATTTGTGCAGGAGTTGCTCATTAACCCCAGCTAACAGACTATTTCCGTAGTCCAAACGAGACATCACCAGTGAGTGCACTAGCTCTTTCGTTGCTGCAGTTGTAAGGAGCTTGCGAGCGCGACCAATATTGCGCAAGTGGTAAGTTGCAGATTTGACGATGTAGTTTATGTGTGATGCCATAGAAAGAGTTTGATCAAAATACACGCCGAGGTTCCGCACAGGGCCACTGGACGGAGTGTATGGCAGCCAAAATCGAAAACAATTTAAGAAGGAAAGTGACACTCAGGTGTGTTTTTCCTGCGGTAAACCTGCTGAGAGTGTTGAGTGCCCAGCTACAAAGATTTGGGAATTTCGCAAGGACTTTGTGACAATTATGCACACTGGTACACATACATGTGTAGCCACAAAACCCAAGATTTCGTTGGATGTCATTGAAAAAGATCTGGAGCAAAATCCAGGTATCACTCCAGGTAAAATAGTTTCATAAAAAAAAATGGCCAGGGCCATTGTGCTCACCTCATGTGGAGGAAAGATGGATAAAGAGCATGGTATTGTGTCATGTAGTGTTAGGTTTGATGTAGGTCCAAGCAATTACAATTTCCCAAAAATGGCCAATTTACAGTACATTCGACCTCTGTGACCTTGAAAAGTAGGTCAAATCAAAGAAGACCCGGGTGACACATTGAATGGTTGTTAGAATTAGATGTACCTATGATATAAAATTGGCGCCAATCGGGCAAGTCATTACTAGGAATAATGGCATTTTGAACAATTTAGGATTTGGCCCCCTCCCTGGAGGCCAAACGGCAAATCAGATCGCACCAAACTTCGGTACCTGAGATCACCTGACCAAGGGGTACATGTGTACTTAATTTGTGATCAATAGTCATTGCAGTTAAGAAACGTGCCATAGTTACGGCCTGACGGCGAGTTTACGCCATTTGACCTCTGTGACCTTGACAAGAAGGTCAAATTAAAAACCTGTGTGACATATACTGTATGGTGGTTAGATGTACCCATGATATCAAATTGGTAGCAATCGGGCAAGAAGTTAAGGAATAATCACATTTTTAAGGTTTTTGGATTTTGCCCCCTGGTGGTCAAGTGGTGAATCATATTGGACCAAACTTCAGTCCCTAAGATCACCTGACTTAGGGGTAAATGTGTACCAAATTTGGTATCAATAGCCATTGCAGTTTAGAAACGTGCCATCGTTACATCCTAACGGCCAATTTACACCATTTGACCTCTGTGACCTTGAAAAGGAGGTCAAATCAAAAACCCGGAGGATATATGATGCACCTTTGCTAGAAGTACCTATCATATTTTTTTCAAAATATCCCGACTACTATTAAGGGAGATATTGCATATTTTCACTTTTAACGTTTGGCCCCCTGGTGGCCAAACCATGAAACGAATCGGACCGAAACTTGGTCTCCAAGGTGTTATTACATAAGGGTACATGTGTACCAAGTTTCAACTCAATAGCTCTAACAGTTACGAAACGTGCCCTGCTAACGGACGACGGACGACGACGGACGACGACGACGACGACGACGACGACGACGACGACGACGACGACGACGACGACGACGACGACGACGACGACGATGACGGACGACGGACGCCACGGTATGGGATAAGCTCACCTCTGCTAAGAGGTGAGCTAAAAATGATGAACCTCATGTCCTCAGAAAACTTTCAATGGGAAAATATAGAGGAAGTCGCAGAACAATACACTGACCTTAAGCGAATGCACAATGTTCGGCAGAGACTGAAAGCTGACACGTTTCCGGGCGGTGAAAATTTTGAAGCACTAGCCGCATTTAAACATAAATGCGATGAGAAGGACCAGTTTTTCATCTTCCGCATGAACAACAGGGCGCTCAATGGTGAGCATTCTTACGTGTTCAAATCAAGCAAAGGGATGGTCGAACTGATGCTGGCGATGGACAAAGATGGGGGAGGTGTGCTTTCCAGAGAACATGCCTATGTTGACGGAAAGCACGACCATTGTAAAGGATTTGTCACTCTGACCCTTTGGGTCTATCACCCCTTCATGCGAAGATTGGTACAGCTAGCCATCTGTGACACAGATAAGGAGGACACCACAAATTTACGATCATTCTGGACAACCATCAATGCGATGGTCGCAACAGCAACTGAGACTGACCAGAAATTCAACCCTCACGGATTTGTGGCTGACGAGAACCATGCCAACTGGCGCAGTATTGAGCAGGTTTATGGGGAGGATGGAGTGAAAAGAACAGTCTCCTGTGAATTTCATTGGAAGCAGAGTGTTCATCGGCAGGCCAAAAAGATGCCATCACATCAGGTCGGTGAATTCACTGAAATAACAAACGAAATGCTTACCGCTTTAACCATTGCTGACTACAATAGTGCCTGCGCCAGAATGACAGAGTTCATGAAAAGTGGCGTCACGGAAATTGAACATTGGTTCAACTGGTGGCATAAAAGACGCAGCCACATCTTCAGGGCATTCAAGCCAAGTGACGCACCATCATCCAACCTTGCTGAAGTCGGTCATGCCAAGATGAGCAGTATCGGGAAAAAAAACATGACGCTTCTTGACGCAGCCAAAGAAGATGTTATCGGAGCGATCCGTCAAGAAGCGGAGATCAAGGGCTTCTACGAGAGAAGATGTCCTGGGGGTCGTGGTCGATCTACAAAGCAGAAGAAGGCTGACCAGTTCAAGGCAGATAAAAAAAGAGTTGCTGCCTTTTCTAAAGAACTGGGCCGAATTTATGTGTCGGAGAGCGGTTCTCATCGCCCTACAGAACAGGGACCTAAATCTAAACGCCGAAAGAAGTCCCAAGTTTCCAATACGCCAAAAGAGCAGAGGCAAAGAAATGAACCAACTCAAGAACAAGGCACGGCCACACCAAAAAAGGATGAACAGCCTGTTTGCGTATGCCTTGCTACCTTGGTAATGAACCTTCAAACATGCTGTGGGTGCAAGCATCAATTTGCAGACAAGTATAAAAAGCCACCAAATGATGTAATTCTCAAAACATTCCTGAAGAGGACATACAGTCTACGATCCAGACCAGGAATATGTAATTGATATCAGTTCCCGCGTGATCTGATGGCCTCGGTTTGGTTTACGCTGAGTGGCATATCTGCTTACAAGCAGGCCAGACTCTAATTAGGACACGCTCAATATAGCCATTCCGGGATAGAGAGGCATCCGTAATGACTGGATAGCAATCCAAAAGAAACAACCCCAAGCATGTTGTCTGTTGGACAACTAACTCATGCTGACCACATGGGCTCCATCCACCCATGGGTGAAAGATAAAAAAAATTCATGAATATTATAAACCTATGGGGCTATGCTAACTAATATAAGTGGACATTTGGGATATATTATTAATTAGGTATATGTACTAGTTACTTCAAACTCTACAATGAACTAACTTAACTAATGGTGAAAATGCCCTAGCCATAGCAACCACTACACCAACGCCTAACTGACACATGCATACTCGTGCAGGGTATACAGAATGTGCATCAAGGAAGTAGGTCATGTCCTGGATTTTTAACTCTGATTTGCAAAATGAGCACCAACAAAGTACTGATTTTACATCATGTGTGGTATATTTCAGTTTAAGATGACTATATTTTGGTACCTTAGGACATTATGCACCCATGGATATCATACATCAACTGTCTTGAACTCTAAGCCTCACAGAACATGGCACCCAACATGTGTCTCTCAGCATGTTTAACCCCATCTATCAAGCCACTGTTTATTTCAAGATTTCTCAGAACTATTTTAATTTCAAGCCATCAGACCGCTTGCATCTGAAAGAAGGCATCATTATGTGCCAAAATGTGCATAGATACTGAGCTAATTGGCTGAGACCACGCTAAGACGACAGCTTTTTTCTGTTGATTGGCATTTTAGAACCCTGCCCCTTCATGACTATAACCAATAATATAGCAGAGACCAGTTGAGATATGAAATCAACATTTTGCATACCATTAGTCAAGATATCAAGAGAGAGGCCTAGTGGATTTTTCACCCTCAAGGCTCTTTAAGCCTCCCAGAACACGCCCAAAAAGGGCAGCCACACCCTTCAGGATTATTTAGGATTATTAATCTGTCTACTGGAGCTAAATAGGATAATATGTTCGAGGATAAATATCATAAACAGTCAGTGAGTAACCTATTCTCCAATATCAGCAAGATTGAAACAGATGTGGGTAACTGTATGGTCACAGGGGACACTTTTAGTGGCACATAATCATTTGGCTACTCTCTATCAGACAGGTAGTACATTGCAGTACCAATGCACTATCATGCATTGGTACCAAAACGAGGCTGAGTTTTAGCAACGAGGCTGAGTTTTAGCAGATAAGGATATGATATGGCCTAGATTGCAGACTGATACATGGTTAATGGGGAAGAACGCGTTGCTTCCAAGACTTCTGCAACATACTTCCATTTGAACATCAACTGCGTTAGGATGGTGAAACCCTACAGTCAAATTAGTCAAATTGTTGTACATGACGAGGTGAAACCTGATTTATCTGAGGGACACAAGAGAATTCTCACCAAGTTTGGCGTGCACCTTTAATAATTCACTTTTCAAACAATCTAACCTGTCACTCGAGGTGCCCCCCACAACAGAAGTCTGACACCGCATAAGTCTGACAAGGGAGATATCTTTTCTGACCTTTTCCCATAAGTCCGTCACACAACAAGTCCGACATTCAAGAAAAAGGTATCACAAGTCCAACTTCCCATAAAGCCACTATCAAAATCCCGATGGATGCTCTGTTGTTGGACATATGGGACGTCTGGTCAGACCTATGATACCTTTTTCTTGAATGCCGATCGGACTTGTGGGGTGTCAGAAATATGATGTTTCAGACTTATGGGGAGGAGGGCACCGTCACTCGACTAGAAAGGAAAACACACTGGCAAATTTTGTAATCTGTGTACCGAATTTTTGAACTTGTTGTCCTTAACTGCCAGTCAAATTTATTTTCATTCCAATACAAGAGATGCTAAAAATGCTTCTCGACCTTTGACAACAGGAGAGCACATGGTCCCACTTGACCATTTTATTGTATTTCACCGTGTAGTGCGATATCTATTCATGCATGTTTACTGTTGTTCGCAAGTACGATTCATCTAATACATGTGTTTCTGTCCTGATAGCAATTTTGCTCAAAGGTCAATGCTGTTTAGAGAGCATGGCCTGGTCAATTCATAATTTTGATTGTACATTGTATTTTGATTGTATACCGGTAGCTATATATCATGCCAAGGCTACTATTATCTCGATCAATCTCATGTCATGCATGTTGCCTGACTATGCCTACTGGACATTTTTAGCATAGTCTATATTGGGTTGTTCACTTTCCAACGTTTTCACTAGGTTGCTAAGAGTACTCTTTTCCTTAGACCCCCACCCCGGCCCTCATAAAGAGTAGGCCCCCTACAGTAAAAAAATTTTGATTTTAGAGTTCTAGATTCTAGAGTTTACAGTGAGCTTGACCACACACATCCCCGGCTCCCAAGAGCGCATACTTTAAAATTCCACTCAGCTGACACATTCTAATCTAACTGAGTCCAACTATAGGGTAGGGTAGATGAGCAATGCAAAGAACAGCCCAGGTTAAAATGATCAGATCTGATTTTGCCCTAGGCTCTTCCGTTGTCGCATTGTCAAACTGTCCGAACGCCTCAATTCCAAGGGCCAAATTCATGCATGCAAGTATGATTGATAAAGCTGCCGATCGGTTAGGGCCTATTAAAAGAGTGTGTTGACTTTTTTGGTCAAATGATAACTGGTGAAAAGGTTTTAAGTGTCCTGGGTAAAGTGTCCTATGAACAATAGCTTGGCATTGATATAGAGTTAGGTTTGGGATCAAATAGATTTTGTAATATTCAAAATACATGCATGCTGTATTTTGGACGAAAGCGCGACAAAGGCAACAAATCGCGTCCGTGGGTATAACCCTTTACTGTAGTTTTAAGTCTAATTTTAAGTTCTTTGGCACTATCCTAGAATTTTTCCCACGTTCCGGTTATGGGTGGTTTCTAGAGAGTTGAAGTTGGATGCTGTCTAGATAAATGATTTAAGAAAGCCAGGAATTCCATTGCATATTTCAATATTGGGTTTCTTGATCTGTTTTCATCACATTTTGTGCATGTTACGTAAGCCCTATAGTATTTTTAGCATAAATTACCTTTTTGGGAAGCCCAACCAATTTTTGGCTCCTATGGGCAATGATCAAAACTGAAGCTAAACACACTCAAGGTCAAGATTTCTATATCCTTTAAACATTAATCATGTATATGCGTGGTTGCACGTGATTTGGAGTAGTGGGATAGATACCCTGCCAGAGCCACTGTGTAGTTAACTGTGAACTGGCCGAATTGCCAAGTGTAGCGCTGGTTGTAGCATTCCTTGATTTCTACTGAAGGTTTGTGGAGAGACTGGGTGTAAAGAGCTGAGAGGGGAAAATCATTGATTTTGCATGGTTGGGACCAATAATTTTACGTCAACTTAGGGATTTTGGCGACTAAGAGATGGCAAGTTAGAAAGTTAGAAATTATAATTTCATACTGTACCTATTATAATAATCCTTCTTATGTCTCAATGTTCATGCTTCAATGGTGTCAGCATACAGAGTGTTTCCATAAAAAATAGTTCTGCATTATTATATGATGATTCAATAAAGTTAAGTAAACATTTTTTCTAACTTTTTGTTGATGCATTCAATCCTGAATAGAAATCAAAAGACTTCCTGTTACTTTAAATCGAGGAACCAGTTTCTTCACTGGAATCATATTGAAGATCCAAGGAATTTACTCTAAAGGGAAACTGAAAATGATTATTTGCATGATTTTGTTCAGTCTGTGTTCAGTAGACTCAATAATTCAGTCTGGGGTCACCGCAAAACCCACTCTATCCCCTGTTTGTGTGAGTAGGTGCGAGGATAGACGACTGGATTAACGGGTAGTGTTCAGATGCTGAAAGTTGCCAGCTGCCTTGATTAGGAGGGTGAACTGCATGCCAGAGTCACAGAATAAGGCGTCAATGGCCATCTTATAATCCAGATATGCATCATACGCCAATCTTGTTGATAATATGGTGTACATACTATACGATAGATTGATTTGACCAAGCCTGCTAGACCTTTTCAAACACAAGAGCACAGTATCAACCCCCTATCAAGTTGACACGTTGGGAAAGTTTCACGAGCACAGGTCCATTGGTATTTCCGCAAAGTCCCGTAGTCTATTCTTTTAATAGTATAGATAGATGGAGAACACAACACAGAAAATAACCCAGTACATGTTCACCTCACAATGACCATGGAATAGAAAATGGAATAGACACGTCAATATTTAAATGTGGGTTTAAAGAGTTTACTGAAGAAACCCAATACTTTTCCTGCCATTTGGTTCCTTAGACAATCTATAGACAGTCTACCTCGAGTAGGCCCACCAGTAACATGGCATTAGCAATCTACTTTGAGTACTACATTGCATAAGATTTTCAATTTGATTGATTGAAACTTGCAACTTGCATTTTCAACTTGCAACTTGCATTTTCAACTTGCAACTTCAATTTCAACTTGCAACTTGCATTTTCAACTTGCAACCTGCATTTTCAAGAAAACCGTATACAAAGGGGTCCTCCCATTCCAGTTGTTCAATGAAACGGACAGTTCTAAAAATCCATAAAGGCAAATGTAGTTGGGATAGTGTCAGAAGATTCTCCCCAAGTTCAACACTTGGAACTGTGCTCATAGACTGGAACATTCCAGGGATTTAGAACTGTCATCGAAGAAGGTGCATCGTAGTATGTGCAGTGCATAGGGCATTGAATACTAACTCCACAACAGTATTCAATCTCTCCGCCAGGAGATGCTCCAATATCAAACACTGCCGGCGTTGCGAAACTTCCATTTTGAATGACGACAAGGCGAGTTTAAAAATAGATTTCGCCAATTCACACGAACACTCACAACCCCAAACTTGCCTCAAATGGGCTGCCAGAACTTCTTCTAATCTTTCAAAAAATAAGTTACGATCATAAAATCATACTGAGCTGGTCCGAAACTTTCGAAAATACACAATTGTCACCGCCCCATGATAGCTTACTCGTAAATCCTGATCACAAAAGGACGAAATTCATCTTAAACTTCCGCGACGGAACTACTTTTCAAGATGGCAGCCACTCATCGATATATACTAGAGGGTACTTTGAGCACCGAAAAAGCACTCTCTAGTGTTAAGTTTGCATTGAATACAGTCCTCAAGGCTATTGAGCACACAACACTGCGGGGGGGGGGGTTAAGTGCAAGAAAGCATCGTGAAGTGGCAAGACCTATGGAACAGAAGTGAGACAGGTTGATGGCTGGTCTATTTGTTTGCCTCTGGAAAAGGGTATATACATTTTTTGTAACTTGCATTTTCAACCTGCAACTTGCATTTTCAACTTGCAACTTGCATTTCCTACTTGCAACTTGCATTTCGAACTTGCAACTTTCATTTTCAACTTGCAACTTGCATTTTTAACTTGCAACTTGCATTTTTAACTTGCAACTTGCATTTTTAACTTGCAACTTGCAACTTGCAGAAAAGAAACCCTCAAGTAAGGGTACTGTTAGGTCGACGACTTTCGCGAGTGTGAGTTTGTGTTTACCTTGGTTCCATAATCGTCGTAAGATGGCAGGGTGGTAGGTAGACTTAGTTCCCCGACCAGCCAACCGGCACCCGTCCCGAACTGTACAGTACACAGGGTGGTATATCGTACGTTAACGTAATAGTGTTGATTTTTGTCTGCATTCAGTGGTGTAAGTAGATTTTGACCTGATAAACCTGATATGTGTCATCCCCGGAATGATTGGATCGGTTTGATAGGCGATTTTCTTCCGTGAAAGACACACTTTCGTGCTCTGTTCAATCAATGTCAATGAGTTCAGTCACTCGCATGGCAGCATGTCATGCATGTCGGCGTGTGTTTTCCAGCCCGGCGGTACAGTGCCAGTGGGAAGACGCTATACATGATCATGATGATGTACAATGTAGGCCTAGTGTAATGTGTTGCATGGTTGCATGCAAACTGGTTAGCAGCCATTGCCACTGCAATGCCACAGGCCGACCGGGTGTAGAAGTAGAACATGTCCCCTGAAAAAAAGTGTCCGGCCCTATGTATTCTGCTAGCCTAAAGGCCCTATGCCTGGTGCGGTTACTAGCCCATGACCATCAATAGCACAGAGATCAAAGTTCATAATAGAATCCTTTGTTTCCTGGACATTCTACCCTATATAGGTCAAAAGGAACTTCTACACCAGCCTCTAGCTACTGCCTATAGTAACAGTACTGGTCAGTGTTGTGTTGCATTTCATTGCAGTGACAATTGACTGTGTGAATTATCCCCAGGCACAGCCCTCCCCCTTCCTATTTTGTAGTTCAAGATATGAAATGCTACATTAGGGTTAAAGACGTCTTTCTCAGAAATTTGTGCTCCTATCATGTGTGGCCTTGGGCAAGGCACTTTATACACTTTGCCAGCATTGTGATCAACGTCTTTTTGCAATACACATTTCACAAAGTCTCCTCTGCAAATCCGGATAATTGGCAACATTTTTTAGCCATTCAGAAGCACCTATTGGTAGAACCCCCCCCCCCCCCCTCAGTTTTGCAGAACAGAAAAAACGTGTTTTGCTCTGGGCCCCACATACTGAGCACATGGTTGCTTACCCATGCCCCAAAATCTCATCAAGTACCAGTATTAGATGAACCTTCCTTAGCACACACCTCTCATTTAGGACACCTATCAAGGACAACACATTTTTGTCCCAAACAGGTCATTTCCATTGAATTTGACCTCTGTAATCAGGAAAACTCTTAAAACCTAAGACAGCATCTGTCAGTCCCAAAAATGTCTGCCAAATAAATGGATGTGGTACTGGTGTGATTCAAATGATTGCAGTCATGTGGGGATATGGACTTAAGGTTATATTCTTGTCTCTTTTCAGGTAGAAACAAAGAACATGGCTGCCGTCGAAGAGGTTTGTCTTGGGAGTTTTAATATACTGACGAAAAGAGATTGTATAGTGTTTTTACTGTCAGGGTCATCACATCTTCTTCTTCACTGTATTAATTTTGTGCCAAACAAATGTTTTCCTGTTGTTTATGCACACTGAAAGTCAGAATATCACTGTGGACAAGCACGTGGTGCGACTTTCATGCGAGTTGCGAGTTGCGAGTTACATTTGCGAGTTGCGAGTTACATCTGCGAGTTGCGAGTTGGATTTACCACAATTTGCTAATTTCAGCAGGCAACAAAGTTAGACATTCCTAGACCCAATCAATGACACTGGTAATGAACGACTGGTAATCAATGGCCAAAAAATGTTGAACTAGCCCAACTTGCAGAAAAGAAAACCCCCATGGTTATTCTTTTCTGCGAGTTGCCTGGCTGAAATTGCCAAATCATGGTAAATTCTCTTGAATTTGGTCATGTTTGGCCACACTGGTAGGATGCCTCATATCAGAGATGCCCTCTCTCATTTCAAGTGTCATTTATTGGGTCTAGAAATGGCTAACTAGCCCAACTCGCAGAAAAGAAAACCCCCGGGGTAATTCTTTTCTGCGAGTTGCCAGTTGAAATTGGCAATTTATGGTAAATTCTCTTGAATTTGGCCATGTTTGGCCACACTGATAGGATGCCTCATATCAGAGATGCCCTCTCTCATTTCAAGTGTCATTTATTGGGTCTAGAAATGGCTAACTAGCCCAACTCGCAGAAAAGAAAACCCCAAGGGTAATTCTTTTCTGCGAGTTGCCAGTTGAAATTGGCAATTTATGGTAAATTCTCTTGAATTTGGCTATGTTTGGCCACACTGATAGGCTGCCTCATATCAGAGATGATTTCTGTTATTTCCAGTGTCATTTATTTGGTCTAGAAATGTTGCGCTAGTTTAACTTGCAGAAAAGAAAACCCCCGGGGTAATTCTTTTCTGCGAGTTGCCTGCTGAAATTGGCAATTTATGGTAAATTCTCTTGAATTTGGCCATGTTTGGCCACACTGGTAGGATGCCTCATATAAGAGATGCCCTCTTTCATTCCCAGTACCATTCAATGGGCAAAACATGTTGAAATAGCCCAACTCGCAGAAAAGAAAATCCACAGGGGTAATTCTTTTCTGCGAGTTGTCTGCTGAAATTAGCAAATCATGGTAAATTCTCTTGAATTTGGTCATGTTTGGCCACACTGGTAGGTTGCCTCATATCAGAGATGCCCTCTCTCATTTCCAGTGTCATTGATTGGGTCTAGAAATGGCTAACTAGCCCAACTCGCAGAAAAGAAAATCCACAGGGGTAATTCTTTTCTGCGAGTTGCCTGCTGAAATTAGCAAATCATGGTAAATTCTCTTGAATATTTCCCAAATTTATAATTCAAATACATGTACATATTTCTTTTACCTCTTGGCTTTGGGGTAAAAGCAACCCCTAATCACCAGTCTTACCATGCGTTCACAGGCATTGTTTTATCATTAGAAGACATGCCACTCTACACTATCCTTGCAGGTTTTAGTGCATCTAAAGGTGTAGGCCTAATCGAGGTGATAGTGAATGAAACGGCCAGGGGCCATTGTGCTCACCGTAAGTATTTTTAGTAGACAGTTACAGAAAGTGCTACAGTATGTAGGCCTCTCATAATTTATACATGCATCTGTGACCAGTTCAGAGCCGGCCCTGGCCAAGTGGTGAATCCGAGACTTGTTGTTCCAAGCTTGTAGAGTCTAGGTGAAAATGATAGTGAAGAAACGTGCCACTCCATGACAATGGTGAATATATTTTTAACTTTGACCTCAGTGACCCTGACAGGTAGGTCAAATAACAAACCAGGGTGATATTGTGATGTAGACACATCCACCTGACCATAACAATTTCATCACTCGTTACACTACAGCAATCGGCAAAAAACGATTTCCAAGATGGCCGCCTAATTAAATCTATGGCACCAAATAAATCAAAAAATGAAGAAAATGTAAGATAGAACTCAGAAAAAAAAAGGGAAAGATGAAAAATAAAAATATTTTTGGCTGTCCTTGACCGGGGTTTGAACTCACGACCTTTGGATTGCCACAATACGAGGAAAAACCCACAAAACATGCAATTTCGGCCATATTTGAATTCCGATCTGGCTGAAACTTGGCATACAAATAGTGGCTTCTTAGATGCATCATTACACAAAATTAAAACTCTTTACATTGAACAACGACAAAACGTACCAAGAACGGTAAATTTTCAACTTTGACCTCTGTGAACTTGAAAGGTGGGTCAAATCAAAAACCCGTAAGATATGTGATGTATCCTTGCTGGGGGAACCTACCATGAAACTTTTATCAAAAACAAATCAGTAATAAGCGAGAAATCACACTTTTTGAGTTTTGAGTTTGGGCCCCCTGGTGGCCAAGTCAATAATCAGACCGAACCAAAATTCAGTGTAAAAGGTCAACTGACCTAGGGGGTCATTTGTTCAAAGTTTCAAGTTCATAACTGTTGCGGTTGAGAAACGTGCCATAGTTACACTCAAACGGCAAATTTACGCCATTTGACCTCTGCGACCTTAAAAAGTAGGTCAAATCCAAAAAATCGTGCAACATCTGAGGTAACCTTGCTAGGGGTCCCTGCCATAAAAATTTCATCAAAAACAATTTGCTAATAAGCAGGCTATTGCACTTCTTACTTTTTCTGTTTTGGCCCCCTGGTGGCAAAGTCAAGAATCAGATCAGGCTGAAATTCAGCACCAGAGGTTATCTGATATAGGGGGTTATATGTACCAAGTTTCAAGCTCATAGCTTTGGTGGTTGAGAAACGTGCCATAGTTACACTCAAACGGCCAATTCACGCCATTTGACCTTTGCGTCCTTGAAAAGTAGATCAAATTAAAAACCCGTAAGATATATGATGTATCCTTGCTATGAGTACCTACCACAAAAGTTTTATCGAAAACAAGTCACTAATAAGCGAGATATCACACTTTTTAGATATCCACATTTGGCCCCCTGGTGGCCAAGTAGAGAATCAGATCGGACAGAAATTTAGTGTCACGGGTCATCTGACCTAGGGGGTCAAAGTTTGTGTACAAAGTTTTAAGTTCATAGGCCTAGCGGTTAAAAAACGTGCCACTGTTTTTGAACTAGGATACGACGGACGACGACGACGACGACGGACGACGGACACTGCGGTATCGTATAGACTCCCCTACGGTGAGCCAAAAAGGTGGTTGCTTTTCCCCGATTTTACCTTACACGGCATTCGGCAATACCAGCTAATATTGTGCTTAGGTTGTTTCTGCCCATCAGTTTCCGCAGATTCCACAGTTTCCGCAGCTTTTGCTAAATCAAATTGCCATGGCCCAGCTGGAGGTGTAAAGATAAAAAGCCAGTTAAAACACCTGTTCTTGGAATCCTCGAATATTATATAAGATATGATTGGAGATAACTTTCTAATTATGTAGTAGTTATATATAGCCATCAGCAAGGAAGCAGGACTTTATCCCTTATCTTCGATTATGTAACCAGACGGTTGGCTCATGTTTTGACCTATATCATGATCATTGTGCTCAAGATGTGGCATGTGCTTTGAGTGTTGTTTCGATTTGAGTGTTGAATGTGTACGAGAGTACAAAAAAAGTGTTTTCCGCGGTTTCTGAGTAAAACTAGCCCTTGCATGGTCACCAGACAAATGCCAGAGAGCGAGACTATTTTGACTGGAGTAACCCGAACCAGACATGTTTGATTGGAAGGATTTACACACCTCTTGATCTTGACATGACATGATGCCTGTCATTTGAGATTTACCCGTTTCGGCTGGACCAATGTTGGGATTTTCAGAGCCATTACAGAAACAATAAGCAGGTAAGATAAGCACAGTTCATTTCGTATCAATAATTTTCTGGGGAGCTAGCTCAAATAATGCTTTTTGGTTTGGGGAAATGAAAGTATTTGGCCAAAATCTTGGTCAAAAACCCATTCTTAGTGACTTGGGGGGGGGGGGGATTATCCCTGGGAAATGATCGAAAAGACACTAGAATTTACCACAAATGAAATCACCATCATCATCAATTTAGGTCGAAGGCCTTTTTTCATTTGCCTGTAAGCTGTTGGCCTGAGGTATGGAGTCCACTAAAGGCTCTTCTATCCACCTACTTGGGGTCTTTTACCGGCGGGCAGAAAATGCATGCTGCATACCGTCTGCAGACTGGGGGTTTTCTCATGAGTCAATAGAATCTAAGGTCTGGAATTAGGGGACCATATCAGCTGTTGCTTTAAGCCAACTTCTGCTTTAATTCTGTTGAAGTGTTTGATGTTTTAAGTTGAGTTGTGTTGAGGGTTTGATAGAAGAGGAGCTGATTTGAAGCCGGTTAGGTATCTAAATCGGGACTTCTGTTGAGGTGTTGTTTTCAACCTCAACACAACTCCCCTTTAAAACCCAACCCCTCAGCAAACCTCTGCATGCTAGGCCTACTTGCATTAACCTACAAAACAAAGACAAGGACCCTATCTTGATTGTTAGGGTTATGAAGTCAGAGTGTGATGGACACTAAAAGGTAATCCTGTTAGCTGTGAGAATGTTTTGATGTCTGGGCACTTGGCGAACCCTACAACATATCATTTTACACTATGTACCGGTACATCAATGTTTTAGGTTAGGCTGAAATGGAGTCAATCCAGAGTCAATTCTTACTCTTTACCACTGATGGGGGTCATTGATGCATACTCATTCCTTTGGTATGTAATGTGAACCATTGCACTTTTTGGACATTGCTTTCAACACAATGGTACTCAGCCACGAAAACACACATCAAGGTCATCAAGGTGTCAAATGAAAGCTAAAGGCCTATATTTTGATATTATGAAGCATTGAATGGTTAGTAATAATATGTAATCAGCTGCCCGTATTAACCCCTTCTGTCGGGATTTTTTTGAGACACCCTGTATACCCTAAGTGACCGGTTCTGGCAGAGATGATATGAAAAACATCAACATTTGCCAGTAAAAGAACATGCAAACTTCTCAAGATTCATTGAAATTGTTATCAAGGGATGTCTTTACTTGAAAATGAAGTCATTGTCACTTGAATGATCATTATAACAAAACTGTTTGAGAAAGTTTGAAAAAGTTATTGCACTGTATTTTTGGTGATATTTGGTATATGATAAATATGATGACTATATATAACCCGTTAATTTTCTCAGGCTTCAGAAAATCAACTTGTGCGATCTGGTGATTCGGATCAGCCATTCGGGCAGTATTCTTATTAAAAGGGTATCCTTCTGAAAATGTTTGTTAAAGAGTATTATCATGATGCTGTAAACTTCCTGTTTCATTCACCATTTGGATTTTTTAATTGGGTTGGCCTATTTTGGATTTTTAATGATTACTTTATACTGGTGCAAATTACAGGGTTAGGTTTTAATTGTTGGCATTGTTTCTTTTCAGAAATGTTCAAGCGGCCAGTCCTGAGACCGGTTCTCGTAAATGACAGAGAGAAGGAAAGGCGAACTCTCATTCAGCACCTGACGGAGGATCTCCCAAAGTCGGATTCCAGAATGCTCAACATTCTTGGCATCATTGGCCATGGCAGCTATGGAAAGGTGCATTTATGCAAGAAGAATGGACAACATGTTGTGCTGAAGGAATTAATTGATTGTAGTGATGAAAAGAACATCCGCCTCATAATAAAGGAAGCCAGGCTATTGAATAGCATAAGACATCCCAATATAGTGCAGTTCAATAGTGTTTTCCATGACTCCGAAAATGGCTCCCTCCCCATGAGAAATGGTTTCATCATGGAGTATGTACACTTCAGTTTTAAGCCATTGAATATGGACAAAGATGTATCATCTCTAACAGACTTTCTGAACATCGTAGACCAATACGATGGTGTTGGTTTTGAACATGTGAGCAAGTTTATTGCCAAGGACATCGTCAGTGCATTGGCTTTCTTACACAGCAAAGATGTTGTTCATAGGGACCTGCAAATGTTCTAGTGTCAAATAGCCACTACAGTTCTCTGAGTGATAGTGAAATTAACAACTTCTGGGCAACCAAGCCAATTGTGGCAAAACTGACGGACTTTGGGGAAAGCAGGGCTGCTTTGATTCAAACAAACAGCTTGGTCCAAACGGCAACTCGAAACTTAAACAGGGGATCGCCTGTGTTTATGGCCCCAGAACTGCTACTCTGCGATGAGGGACTTAGTTTGTCGATCCATGAACTGAAGAACGCTGACGTATGGTCATATGCGATGATCTTATACACAATTCTCAATCCAGAGTATAGATATCCTTTTGAAAAGGAATTTAAAGCCCTCCCCCAGAATAACAGCCTTGATCTCCTAAAGAAGATCCTTAGGTTAGGGAAATTGCCTGAGCATGGACACAAATATGAAAATTTAAAATCGAAGGACTGGAAAGAAATGTTTGCAGCTTACGAGAAATGTGCCAAATTTGGTCAGCGACCTACATCTCAGCAACTGCTGTCAGTTTTTGGAGAGAACATCATCAAAGAAAGGTAAGACATTTTTGATTTGAATCAGTTTGCTGGCACATTTTTGTTAGCGGGGGTGTTTATCAGTCGTTCGTGGCTAATGATCTCTATTTTTCCATGTGCCTGTGATCAGTTCACAGTGACTTTCGTAGTGACTAGCTGGAACCAAAAGAGTTGCTCATGTTCAATGAATAAAACTGACAAACTGAACCCTCAAGGACCCAAGGGGTCCATACAAACGAAGAAGTACTGCATATATTGTAGCATGATTTCCATAATTATTATATATTGTGTTTTTTCAGCGTGCCATCAACAGGAAACACTCTAACCCATGGACAGCAATTGCTTCCTCCAGTGCCATCTGCAGGATGCATGCAACAAGCTGGACAAGTGACGTCGAGGTAAGGAAACTGTATGACTAAAAATTAAACAGAAAGTCTATGCATTAACGCAACTGTAGGATGCTGTCCTGTTCTTTGATTCTTCCAAGGCTCCCACTACACTACGTATGCACTACGTACGAAGCTCACAGCGATTGACTAGTAATACAATTCTTGAGTTCAGGTCTGCAGTTCAAGTCATAAATTGTCCGGTCCATACAAACGAAGAAGTACTGCACATATTGTAGCATGATATCCATAATTATTATATATTGTGTTTTTTCAGCGTGCCATCAACAGGAAACACTCTAACCCATGGACAGCAATTGCTTCCTCCAGCGCCATCTGCAGGATGCATGCAACAAGCTGGACAAGTGACGTTGGGGTAAGGAAACTGTATGACTAAAAATTAAACAGAAAGTCTATGCATTAACGTAACTGTAGGATGCTGTCCTGTTCTTTCATTCTTCCAAGGCCCCCACTACACTACGTATGGACTACGTACGAAGCTCACAGCGATTGACTAGTAATACAATTCTCGAGTTCAGGTCTGCAGTTCAAGTCATAAATTGTCCTATTTTTCAGTGCCTCCACTGATTCTCAAGGATCTCCTGTGTTGACAGTTAACCTTCCTGAAATTATCTACATGCCCAGAAACAGAAGTTGTTCTCCTGATGAGAGGTCTTGCCAAAGACAGACTAATACGAGTAAACGTGACAATGAGAGGAGGTAATGATAACCCAAATTTTACACCTGTCAAAAGGGACCACTTGTTCACAGATGCAATGTACATGTGAGACACTTTACTTGAAGCTGAACTGTTCAAGATAGAAGCTCTGTTCAGCATTCAACACCCAATGACTTTGATAGCAGTGGTTGATTTGGGGGTGGTGTGCTCCCACTTTCGCCCGGCAGAAACATAAAAATAATTTCTATTTTGGTGCCATTTTACTAGGCGCCTTTTCAAGCCTAAGGCAGCTGCCTATTTATGAACTACTCCATATTCCCCTGACTTAACAGAGCCATTATATCGCATGAAATTTCCTGAGAACATGTCTCAGAGCATCTGTAATTTAAAGCATTTCCTGGGGTAGGCCCCCTGAAGTATGAGAAATGACCTTTTCTACCATCTTCTTTCAGGCATCAGGAAAATAGTTTCAGAAAAAGTTTCCCCAGTTCCCATGCAGACAGACCATCTACATCTACTGGTGGTAGCTTCAATCCCGGGATTATTGCCCCTGCTACTCGTGTAAGTTTATTGCTTACTGGTATTATGACGTGTAACCCATCAATTCAAAGTCGGTGCCCAGTGACCGGTTCCGACGGGAAATTGGTAGGGTTGGATGGCCTGGTGACTGGGCTCCAAGTGAAGAACAGGTTAAGAGCTGAATCCATTTTGCCCTACAAATTGGAGTACAAATTGTAAAAACTGTCAAAATTGAGGTGGCACACAGCTTGCCCTTGGAATGTTATTAAGTCTCAGGTGACTGTCAGAATGTATCAAAGCAAGGAACCAAATATGAAAGGGTAAACATGAATGTGGTAGGTTAGAATTTATATCACTGAATGTAATGTTCAGATATTGTTGACTTGGCAAATTGATGTACGTCCACTGTGCCTGCATTACCGCAGCTGAATGAAAAAAAAGTAACGTTTAGTGATATACCTTCCATGATTCACATTGTAACTAATATTCCCATGTTAAAATTCTCTGGGCCATACATGAATAGGTTGCCATAGGAAATACCACTTATTCTGGCATGCAAAGTTCATCTAATGTGCAATATGCCAGAATGGGTTAAGTGTGTATTTTATGATTGCATCCCAGTCAACTGTCAACTGACAGCAGGATGTTACTTTACCCACGAAGATAAACATTCATGTTCAATTCAAGATGAGTTACAATCAAATTCATTTTTCTCCAAAACATGAAGAGTGCACTTATGTAAACCACTCTGGCACTACCCTCGCGTTGGGTCCTGAACCATAAGGTATATCTGATATCCTGTTCTTGTCTGTGCTGTTTCCGATCAAGAGAGATGACTAGCATGTAAAGTTTAATAATTTCTTGGTTTTCATTACAGGTGAACTGGGATTTTCTTATGATGGGTGAATTTCATCAGGCATCTGAGCACATGTTTTCCCACGGAGCGGCAGGTTCTCAGTGTGCTTCAATGAGTGTCATGGCCATCATGTTTCCCAATTCAAACCACCAACTTGCTGGAGCAAGCATGACATGAATGACATTCTGATTCAGGGAAATGATACCCATCTGAGAGCTTTGAGGGAATTAGGATGGCCGGACAGAAGAGAAGAAACCTCACTGGACATCGATGAGATATCACATATTCAGGAATTTTCAGTCAATGGGAAGAATGTGGCTGTTAAACCCATTGTGCTGGTGCAGCTTGACTTTTTTGGCTTCGAACTGCAACCAGTTTTAAATGCAGCCCTGGATCAACACAAAGGACAGGCCCTTGTCCTGAGGGTTGGGAACACATGCAGTGCAATCATTCCATGCTCTGATGAGAAGTACAGCCTCTTTGACAGCCATTCATGTAGTGAGAGAGGACGACAAGACCCTGATGGTGCTGCATGCATGATGATCTTCAGGACAAGGAATGACCTCCTACTTCATCTGAACAAATGGTACACAGATGATGCGAGTCAAATAGATGTCTTTCCAGTAAATGCCAAAGTCCTAAATGTCCAAGGTAAGGAGAATGCTAGTCAGACAGTGAAATGACTCGACAGCTTTCGAAGCTATTTTGCAGTAACTGTTCGATTGTTTATTATGGCTGCACAATCAAATAAAGAATTTGGTTGTGCGGGACTACTAAATTACTGAGGGTTGAGGGGGTAGACTCTATCAGAACTAGCTCTGCACTTGACTCGGAATCCAGTCCCTAGTGGTGACTGCCCATAAGTCCGAGGGTTCACAAGACCACAAAGAAAAGTCTGAAATACCATTTGAAACGTGTGTATCTTATTGTTAGTTACCAGTCTATGTAGCATCAGTATTAAATATACGCGGAAACATCAAATACGGGAAAACCGATCAACCTGACCCAGCATCACGCGATTTTCATTGCAGGTATTCCTTAGTTAGCATGGCGTACGTGACAAGGCCGAGGGCTAAATATTTCTTATTTTCAATGATTTCTGCTAACCATCGTAACAAGAATGCCATGGAAAACTTATATTGGCGAGATTTTTTCACTGCTTAATATAATAGGCCAAAAATCATTAATTTCAAAGTTTTGTTTTCGGCCTTGTGGATGCTCAGCCCTATGGACTTTGAATGGACCTTCGGAATTGTGGACTTTTGGACTTATGGGCGGTAATCGTCTCTAGCGCTGCGCTGACTATCAGGTTCTCATGCTAGTGACTTGGAAAATTGGCTCAGCTGTTTCTTGCCAATGGCATTGCAGAAGCACCGGTTTCATCAAGTTGGTCTTATACATATTTTCAGAATGCCCTGTTTAAAATCAATGTGACATTCACAGTGTCCGACTCAACTCAGCACTTGGGGGCGTTTTCAAGTAATATGAAGCGACAAAGGCAAGATGAACTGTCGTGCATCCAGTAATCCCAAAATGGCAGGAATTAGGATTTGATGACACTCATACTTGAATCGAATTTATCTTTATCTTGCAGCCTTTGATTCACCTCACGATGATAGAGGAGCAGTTGATTCAGAAAGTTGGAGAGAGGCTGCAGAAAGTTCGCATTCCGTTAAAGGTAAGAGGGCATAACAATCACAATCATAGTTAAACACTAATTATTTTGTGTTTAACTAAAAATACGGCCTACATCCTGTTACCTAAATACTTGGGAATCTCCATACCCAGCTACCATTAGGATTGATTGGAATTTGTGATGATTTCTGGAGAAACCCAAACATTACAAGTATACATGTACTGACTTTTAGCTGGAAGTTTAGTTGTGTGCAGCTATAGGCCTATCCAAATTATTTAAGTTAAACTCATATTAATTAGACCGAAGTGGTCATACTTCTGATTGCAAACTCTGGAAATTCCAAATATTTAGGTTTAACTGGATGTAGGCCATAATTAGAGTTTAACTCAAAACAGTTATAGTTAAACTTATACATGTATTACTCTTATGACCACTTCATATCGCCATACTTGGGGGCATTTTGAGTAATATGAAATAGGTGACAAAGGCAAGATGTACTGTCCTGCATCCAGTCATCTCAAAATGGCAGGAATTAGAATTTGATGACACTCATACTTGAATTGAATTTACATACTTGAATTTACATGTATCTTTATCTTGCAGCCTTTGATTCACCTCACGATGATAGAGGAGCAGTTGATTCAGAAAGTTGGAGAGAGGCTGCAGAAAGTTCGCATTCCGTTGAAGCAGGTAAGAGGGCATAACAATCACAACCATGTTCACTAATTTGACTATGTCCATTTTGACAAATGACATTCTCTGAGTCTTTGGACAATGACGCTTTGAATGTCTCCTTGCATGAGAAGGCAATATCAGGGTTGCCTAGATAGTCAAGGAAGTCGGTGTTGCTGGTCTTTGAGCCAGCCTCTTTAAAAACACTGGAATGCATTTTAGCATTGGCCTACTTCTGAAGTACATAAGGGTAGATGATCAAAATCTTGTTTATAGGGGAACACATAGCCCATGGACCATACCCCTAGTGTTAGCGTACTACAATATCTTCCCTTTGAGGGTTTCTTACCTATGCAATGGAATGGGAAGCCTGGGCAGAATGATTTCTTGATACATATACATGTACAGTCAACCTCAGCTAGGTCGAATATGATAGGATCCTCACCACAGCTTTGACTAGGCCAAAATTGAAACTACGAGTATGTTTCGGCATACAAATAAATATTTGTGAGGGAGGCCTGTGAGTGATCGTGACATTGTTTACTGTTGGCTCATGAAATTTACTGTCTTCCTTATCTACATGTACCCATTAGGTGGAAATTTGCCGTATCAGAATTCGACTTGGGTGAATTTGCATTAGTTTCGGACCAGGATTCCAATTCGAGATAGCCGAACATTTGAGTAATAAACATAGTCTTATGAAGTTTCTACAGGAAAATGCATTAAGAAATTTGTGACATTCCCCTTACTTTGACTTGGTCAAATTTCCGAGTTAGACGGCATTGTCTAATGCAAGGTTGACTGTATCTCAGATGCATATTAAGCTGGCAAAATTCTGGGCAGTTCCTGCATTAGAATATCACTCAAAAGCCATAATTTCCTTTCAGATATTACCCCCGGTTCAAAGGATGGAATTTCAGTGGGTGCAGAAGGTCGGAGACTGCCCAAGGAAACGGTGCTTTCAGTCGATAGAGGTAAGGATCAAGACAATGTATTTGTGGATATTTGTAGCATTTTAGAATTGACCTACTTCTCAAGGACACAGAAGTCGAGACCTTCTATCATAACTGGTAGATGATCAAAATCTCTTGATCCTTGGACCATTTCTTCTAGAGTTTGTGTACCCTTGGTACAATATTCCCTTGGAATGGTGACAAGCAAAGAATGGACTTGATCAGAGAAGTCCGATATTGGCTATCTAATGGGACCGTTGCATGCATCATACAATTAAGCATTGGGCCTCAATGTCAGACCATGCAGGTGTTGAAGATTTAAGGGGTGACTCTACTCTACCCCTCGTTCCTTCACTTCAAAACACTAATAAAATCTATTTCTTACAGAATCACGTGGTTCATCTGATGGTTATCTGACTGAATCAGCGTCAAAAGGTCCAGTTAGCAGTAGGAAGACAGTGTACGATACATCGATTTGGGCCTCATGCACGCAAGAAAAAGTTAAAGAATTGCCGTATGATATAAATGGGTTAAAAGTATATCATGTACCTTGCAAGTCACCGAAGGAAACAATGAAAGATATGAAAGATGGCCGACCATGGGGTCGTTATTGCAAAAGCAGTAGGAAAGGATTCGCTGGCATACGGCGCGGCGCATTGGACACTGCAAAGGCTCAATGATATGTAGAAACGAACAGTGCCCATATCGTCAAATGTATGGCTGTGAGAACCGAAGACAATTTAGTAGGCAAGGCGGTATTATGAAATGTTTTACTTGTGGTACTCCTGGTGAATTGATTGACTGCAATGCCACAAAAGTGTGGGAGTTACACGGTGATGTGGTGCATGTGATGCACATCGGGCACCATTCTTGTGTGGCAAAGAAACCGAAGATTTCTATTGAAGTTCTTGCCAAAGATGTCCAGGAGCATCCCGGTATGAAGCCTACTGGAATGGTGAACGCAAAAATGTCAGAAATCATCTGTAGTGAAAATTTCAATTGGGAATATGTCGAAGATATGGCACGGAGATATGACGACATGAAACGTCTCCATAATGTTCAACAAAGGCATAAAGAAGTAGTCTTTCCCATGGGAGAAAACTTTGAAGCCCTGGGGGATTTCAAAAGGAAGTGCGATGAAAGGGACAAGTGTTTCATTTACAAAATAAACAATCGGGCATTAAACGGGGAAAATTCCTTTGTATTTAAGTCGAGTACTTCCATGGTTAAGCTTGCAATGTCCATGGATAAGGACAAAGATGGTGTTCTTCACAAAGAGTATGCCTATATTAATGGCAAACATGACCGTTGTCGAGGTTTCGTTACCCTGACCCTTTGGGTATATCACCCAGTGCTACGTAAGGTCTTGAGGATAGTAGCCTGTGAGGCTGAAAAGGCAGACACTGCTAATATTACCAATCTCTGGTTGGTTCTCAATCAAATGTTGGCAGAAGTTGGGGGTCCAAATACAAGGTTCAACCCAACCGGCTGGGTGGCAGATGAGAATCATGCGAATTGGCGAAGTATTAGCGAGGTTTTCGGGGAGGAAGAAATAGCGAGAACAGTGTCATGCGAGTTCCATTACAAGCAAAGTGTGCAGCGAAATGCAAAGAAGGTGTCAGCTGATGATGCGGGTGAATTTATCCAGCTCGCTGATGCACTGCTCACTGAATATTCATTGGCCGGATTTCAATCTGCATGTGAGGATATGAAGTGTTCATCAGAAAATATGGCGATCTGAATCAATGGTTCAATTGGTGGTTCACAAGAAGAAGCCACATTTTCCGGGCATTTAAGCGAAGTGATGCTTTTGCCTCAACATTGGCTGAGGTGGGACATGCAAAAATGAATGTCGCCAAGAGTAACATGACTCTGCTGGAAGCAGCCCGACAAGACGTGATCGACGCCATTCGTCAATCTGCCGAACTTGAAGGTTTTGAGAAGGGAGTCCATCAGGGTGGACGGGGTAAAACTTCCACAGCAAAAATGGCGGCATATTACAAACAGCAAAAAAAGCGGGCTCTTGAGTACAGCCAAGAACTGGACCAAATCTACCTTGCAAAGAAGGGAAGCCATCGTCCACCAGAATCACGGAAAAAGAAAGCAGCAAAAGACAACAAAGAAAAACCTCCAAAGAGGAGCAGAACTGAAATCCAAAGCCCAGACGTGCAGTTGAAATCACCGGCCCTCCCATTGAGAGATGATCAACCCTTCTCTGTCTGCTTCTTCAGTATGATCATAAACCTGAAGACCTGCTATGATTGTAATCGTAACTTTGCTGAGAAGCACAAGAAAGAACCGAATGATGTCATTTTGAAAACCGTTCTCAAACGGAGGTTTTTCAAAGATGGTAAGGAACGTGTTTCCACCAAGCCTCAATATTTCAATATCACCAAGCGGCATATTTCCATTTGAAGATGGACTGTGTCAGGATGGTGAGACCATATACCGAGATAGATGACATTGTGATTCATTATGAGGTCAGGAATAGTCTCTCAGAAGGGCAGAGACGGGTACTCTTGTGTTTTGGTATGCACAACATATAGCCGAAGTAGTGAATGTTTGTCAGAGGAGGCTTCATTGATCAGTTTACAATCTGGGTCAAATTCTATCTGAAACAAGGACACAGAAGTCGAGACCTTCTATCATAACTGGTAGATGATCAAAATCTCTTGATCCTTGGACCATTTCTTCTAGAGTTTGTGTACCCTTGGTACAATATTCCCTTGGAATGGTGACAAGCAAAGAATGGACTTGATCAGAGAAGTCCGATATTGGCTATCTAATGGGACCGTTGCATGCATCATACAATTAGGCATTGGGCATCAATGTCAGACCATGCAGGTGTTGAAGATTTAAGGGGTGACTCTACTCTACCCCTCGTTCCTTCACTTCAAAACACTAATAAAATCTATTTCTTACAGAATCACGTGGTTCATCTGATGGTTATCTGACTGAATCAGCGTCAAAAGGTCCAGTTAGCAGTAGGAAGACAGTGTACGATACATCGATTTGGGCCTCATGCACGCAAGAAAAAGTTAAAGAATTGCCGTATGATATAAATGGGTTAAAAGTATATCATGTACCTTGCAAGTCACCGAAGGAAATAATGAAAGATATGAAAGATGGCCGACCATGGGGTCGTTATTGCAAAAGCAGTAGGAAAGGATTCGCTGGCATACGGCGCATTGGACACTGCAAAGGCTCAATGATATGTAGAAACGAACAGTGCCCATATCGTCAAATGTATGGCTGTGAGAACCGAAGACAATTTAGTAGGCAAGGCGGTATTATGAAATGTTTTACTTGTGGTACTCCTGGTGAATTGATTGACTGCAATGCCACAAAAGTGTGGGAGTTACACGGTGATGTGGTGCATGTGATGCACATCGGGCACCATTCTTGTGTGGCAAAGAAACCGAAGATTTCTATTGAAGTTCTTGCCAAAGATGTCCAGGAGCATCCCGGTATGAAGCCTACTGGAATGGTGAACGCAAAAATGTCAGAAATCACCTGTAGTGAAAATTTCAATTGGGAATATATCGAAGATATGGCACGGAGATATGACGACATGAAACGTCTCCATAATGTTCAACAAAGGCATAAAGAAGTAGTCTTTCCCATGGGAGAAAACTTTGAAGCCCTGGGGGATTTCAAAAGGAAGTGCGATGAAAGGGACAAGTGTTTCATTTACAAAATAAACAATCGGGCATTAAACGGGGAAAATTCCTTTGTATTTAAGTCGAGTACTTCCATGGTTAAGCTTGTAATGTCCATGGATAAGGACAAAGATGGTGTTCTTCACAAAGAGTATGCCTATATTGATGGCAAACATGACCGTTGTCGAGGTTTCGTTACCCTGACCATTTGGGTATATCACCCAGTGCTACGTAAGGTCTTGAGGATAGAAGCCTGTGAGGCTGAAAAGGCGGACACTGCTAATATTACCAATCTCTGGATGGTTCTCAATCAAATGTTGGCAGAAGTTGGGGGTCCAAATACAAGGTTCAACCCAACCGGCTGGGTGGCAGATGAGAATCATGCGAATTGGCGAAGTATTAGCGAGGTTTTCGGGGAGGAAGCAATAGCGAGAACAGTGTCATGCGAGTTCCATTACAAGCAAAGTGTGCAGCGAAATGCAAAGAAGGTGTCAGCTGATGATGCGGGTGAATTTATCCAGCTCGCTGATGCACTGCTCACTGAATATTCATTGGCCGGATTTCAATCTGCATGTGATGTTATTTCGAGCCTTACACTATGTGTTGAGTCAATTAAGGAATGGATGGTGAGAAACAAACTGAAATTGAATGACAGTAAGACCGAATTTTTCCTTGCATGTGTAAAGAACCTACAGAAGTATGTGTCTGATCTGAAATTGAAAATTGGCGATACTGAAATTGAGCTGAGTGATACCATCAAGATTCTTGGTGTAACATTTGACAGAGAAATGTCCATGAAAACGCATGTTAACAATGTATGCCGTGCGGCAAATTTCCATCTCTATCGTATAAGCAAGATAAGATCTTTGCTCAGTAAATCAGCAGCAACAAGTGCAGTGCGGACCTTAGTTGTCTCGCGGTTGGACTACGCAAATAGTCTGCTATATAACATCTCTGAGGCCAATGTGCGTAAGCTTCAACTGGTTCAAAACTCGGCAGCTCGTCTCGTCACTAGGGTGTCCAGAGGGGATCATATCACTCCGGTTCTGTGCGCACTCCACTGGCTTCCTTTGAAAGCAAGGCTCGAGTACAAGGTTAATCTAATGGTCTACAAATGTCTACATGATTACGCACCAAAATATCTCGCAGACTGCTTGGAAGTTTACAAACCCTCACGCTCCCTGCGGTCAAGTACAATGGGTCTGTGTAAGGAAATGCGCACAAACCGGGTGATAGGCTCCTCTGCATTCGCAGTGGCGGGACCAAAGCTATGGAATGAGCTTCCAAATAGTGTTCGTGGCCAGAGTACCCTGGGTCGTTTTAAAACTGCACTAAAAACTCATATTTTTAAGAAATTCTTTTGAATCCTTTGCACGTTTTTTTTTTTTTTTAGTAATGACTTTTATTCTATCATGTATTAATGTTATGTTTTATTATAAATTGTAAAGCGCTTATAAGTTTTAACAACGTTAAGCGCTATAAAAATGTTTTTAATAATAATAATATTAATGTGAGGATATGAAGTGTTCATCAGAAAATATGGCGATCTGAATCAATGGTTCAATTGGTGGTTCACAAGAAGAAGCCACATTTTCCGGGCATTTAAGCGAAGTGATGCTTCTGCCTCAAACTTGGCTGAGGTGGGACATGCAAAAATGAATGTCGCCAAGAGTAACATGACTTTGCTGGAAGCAGCCCGACAAGACGTGATCGACGCCATTCGTCAATCTGCCGAACTTGAAGGTTTTGAGAAGGGAGTCCATCAGGGTGGACGGGGTAAAACTTCCACAGCAAAAATGGCGGCATATTACAAACAGCAAAAAAAGCGGGCTCTTGAGTACAGCCAAGAACTGGACCAAATCTACCTTGCAAAGAAGGGAAGCCATCGTCCACCAGAATCACGGAAAAAGAAAGCAGCAAAAGACAACAAAGAAAAACCTCCAAAGAGGAGCAGAACTGAAATCCAAAGCCCAGACGTGCAGTTGAAATCACCGGCCCTCCCATTGAGAGATGATCAACCCTTCTCTGTCTGCTTCTTCAGTATGATCATAAACCTGAAGACCTGCTATGATTGTAATCGTAACTTTGCTGAGAAGCACAAGAAAGAACCGAATGATGTCATTTTGAAAACCGTTCTCAAACGGAGGTTTTTCAAAGATGGTAAGGAACGTGTTTCCACCAAGCCTCAATATTTCAATATCACCAAGCGGCATATTTCCATTTGAAGATGGACTGTGTCAGGATGGTGAGACCATATACCGAGATAGATGACATTGTGATTCATTATGAGGTCAGGAATAGTCTCTCAGAAGGGCAGAGACGGGTACTCTTGTGTTTTGGTATGCACAACATATAGCCGAAGTAGTGAATGTTTGTCAGAGGAGGCTTCATTGATCAGTTTACAATCTGGGTCAAATTCTATCTGAAACTCCGAAAATCATGCAGCCTCGTTTTCCTACTTGTGTTCGTAGCAAATTCTGATACTTCAAATAGTAGAATTTCAATACATACACGTGGAAAAGTTGAGCAGGGACCAAGCATCTTCATACAAATGTGACATTATATAATGGTAAAAACCAAAAATAGACGAAAATACGCAAAAGGTCTCGGCTTTTCCCAATTTTGTGGTCAGCTGTTCACATTTTCAGAAGGCTCATTTTTGTCTCATTGAAATTTTTCTTATTTGATATAACTGTTATCAGTGGGATTTTGAAGCCCAGTTTCAGCTGGCAACTCGCAGAAAAGAATTACCCCAGGGTGTTTTCTTTTCTGCGAGTTGGACTAGTTAGCCATTTCTAGACCCGATAAATGACATTGGAAATGAAAGAGGACATCTCTGCTATGAGGCTGACTATCAGTGTGGCCATACATGACTAAATACAAGGGCATTTGGCCATGCTTTGCCAATTTCAGCTGGCAACTCGCAGAAAAGAATTACCCCAGGGTGTTTTCTTTTCTGCGAGTTGGACTAGTTAGCCATTTCTAGACCCGATAAATGACATTGGAAATGAAAGAGGACATCTCTGCTATGAGGCTGCCTATCAGTGTGGCCATACATGACTAAATACAAGGGCATTTGGCCATGCTTTGCCAATTTCAGCTGGCAACTCGCAGAAAAGAATGACCCCAGGGCGTTTTTTTTTCTGCGAGTTGGACTAGTTAGCCATTTCTAGACCCGATAAATGACATTGGAAATGAAAGAGGACATCTCTGCTATAAGGCTGCCTATCAGTGTGGCCATACATGACTAAATACAAGGGCATTTGGCCATGCTTTGCCAATTTCAGCTGGCAACTCGCAGAAAAGAATTACCCCAGGGTGTTTTCTTTTCTGCGAGTTGGACTAGTTAGCCATTTCTAGACCCGATAAATGACATTGGAAATGAAAGAGGACATCTCTGCTATGAGGCTGCCTATCAGTGTGGCCATACATGACTAAATACAAGGGCATTTGGCCATGCTTTGCCAATTTCAGCTGGCAACTCGCAGAAAAGAATGACCCCAGGGTGTTTTCTTTTCTGCGAGTTGGACTAGTTAGCCATTTCTAGACCCGATAAATGACATTGGAAATGAAAGAGGACATCTCTGCTATGAGGCTGCCTATCAGTGTGGCCATACATGACTAAATACAAGGGCATTTGGCCATGCTTTGCCAATTTCAGCTGGCAACTCGCAGAAAAGAATTACCCCAGGGTGTTTTCTTTTCTGCGAGTTGGGCTAGTTAGCCATTTCTAGACCCGATAAATGACACTGGAAATGAGAGGGGGCATCTCTGATATGAGGCATCCTACCAGTGTGGCCATACATGACTAAATACAAGGGCATTTGGCCATGCTTTGCCAATTTCAGCTGGCAACTCGCAAAAAAGATTTACCCGGGGGTTTTCTTTTGCGATTTGGGCTAGTTTGACATTTTTAGACCCATTTAATGACACTGGAATTGAAAGAAGGCATCTGGCATTTTTAACTCGCAAATCCAACTCGCAACTCGCAAATGTAACTCGCAACTCGCAAATCCAACTCGCAACTCGCAAATGTAACTCGCAACTCGCAAATCCAACTCGCAACTCGCAACTCGCAGAAAACCCTCAGAGTTTCAGAGTATCATGTTTCCCGATAAAAAAAGTTAGTTTCTTATCATGTTGAATGCATCGCATGCACATTCTAAACACTTTGATTCATTTAAAATGATCTTTGTGTGACAAATTTCCTGTCACGTTGCATGCATCACATTAAATTTTTTTGTTTCATTGAAGTTGTCTTTCTTGAATCATCCGAGGCCTTATCTGTTGTAGGGGAAACACTGGCATACAGAAACACTCACAATACTAGACCGGTATTAACGGTGGAAGACCATATCTGGCTAAACACTGCTTGTGACAAAGACCAAATGGTTGCTAGTATGACAGCGAGACCACATCAGGCTATGCAGAGCTGGTGGTGACAACGAGACAGAATGATTATGACACTGAGACAACATCGGGCTAAGCAGACAATGTTTTGTGACAATGAGACAACATCGGGCTAATGCAGACACTGGTTGTAACTATGGGACAAAACGGTTATGAGACCACATCGGGCTACATGCAGACAATGGTTGTGACAAAGACCAAATGGTTATGGCAATGAGCTCGAGACAACAGGTGAAAGCAGACACTGGTTGTGACAATGAGAGAAATGGTTATGGCACCGAGGAGACCACATCAGGCTAAGCAGCCACTTGTTCTTGCAAAGACTAAAAGTGATGATAGTAGGACCAGGCTGGGCAGACATTGGTTTTGAAATGAAACCATCATGCCAAATGGTTGTGACAGGGAGACCAAGAGGGCAGTGAGACCATCACGGCCCAGCCAGACACAGATTGCGACATGAGACAACCAAATGGAGCCAACCAGACAGCTGATTACGGCAGTGGGAAAACTCCCCCCCCCCATTAAAGTCCTTTGCTGTAATTAATCATGGCGACAGACTATGCTCTATAGAGACCCCCCGTACAGAAGGCACGACGATTTTTCGTTGACCACACGCGACCTATTATGCTCTGTTGCTCATACCTGTCAATCCAGTAAGGAACCGTCGAGACAATCTGCTAGAGCGATGATCAGCTTTAGTCGCCGCTGGTGACCGAAAAGAACAGTCTTCTTTTGCTCGAGTATCTTGGGTAATTTATTGATATAACCCAGGTATGACTCGCGGTGTCTTGTCAAGTTCACTTACACCAGATACTCTAGTTTCATCCATCTAAGACTGTATCTTAATCATATCGCTGAAGAGCTTTATTGGAACATGGAGGTTCAATGACGAAATGACAGTTTGGGGCCTCACCCACTTTCAATCCTCATGTAATATTGGATATGACCACTACCATGTGCGTATTGCAAAAATAACATTGAATGTTATATTCAGAAATGGTCTTCGATTAGTGAAACAAGAGTACACATAGTACTGTAACTTGTCTCTTCCATTCTGAATATAATATTCTGCCTTCATATCATCCCATTCTCGAAAAGCTCGCACACACCGTCAGTATTTTAGGAGTGAGATAATGTTTGCGTCGTTTGGGTTGCTTTTTCACAACTCCGTATTTATTTTTCTATGTCACAATAGGCCTCTCTCGGATTTTCGGACAGTACAAGTATATGGCGATGGATACTGCATAATGAATTCGTTTCGCATAGCTGTGGAAACCAACAGACCATCTGCGAAGATGCTAGAAGAACTACAGTATGAGATTCTTGCCAATCTAGATACATACAGTCCGTTTATGACCGAAAACAGTGATATTGTC
The DNA here is from genome assembly GCF_910592395.1 of Lineus longissimus. Classification (NCBI taxonomy): domain Eukaryota; kingdom Metazoa; phylum Nemertea; class Pilidiophora; order Heteronemertea; family Lineidae; genus Lineus; species Lineus longissimus. Next base: position 8,990,236 of record NC_088313.1, read on the forward strand.
GCTGAACTCGACGCGTACGTTTACCACGGCAATTATTCCAACGAGGTCGGCGATTTAATCGTGCACGCCCTGGCCAACATGTACCGGACCAAGATTGTAGTTCATGTTGTGGGTGGTGGGACGATTGTAGCAACCCCTAATGATAATGTTGTCCTCGATGAAGCACACCTCCAGAAAGTTGGCGAGCACTACGACGCATTGCTTCCGAAAGACGCCAATCCAGTTGTTTTGAGTAGCAGCGATGATGAGGGGGACGTGGCCGATGACGTAATCATGAGAGGTATGTCAGAAATCGACCAGCAGGCCTGATAATTATTATTAACTCGTTCTTGTTCTTCTATCCCCTATTTAAGCATTCTGGTTGTGCCTTGGTCCTCGTAGACCAACTTCTGTTGTTACATTAGCATCGTACACCTAAGTATCGGGCACAACCAACTTAGGCCAACACATCTGTTGAGGGAAAAGAAGTGCTGGTTGGCCTACGGAAATTAAATCACGGCATACAGTAACGGAATCTGATACAATTTTATGCGATAAATTACATGTGCAACAAGCCACGACGAGATCTGAGGGAGGGACAATCATATATCGTTAGTTGATATTGTCCTGTCACAAAGTTACTCACTTGATTTTAGTTGTGTGTTTTTTTCCAGAAGAAGAAGAGGAAAATGAAGCTGATAGGCCTGTGCCATGTGCCGGTATAAAGAAAGAACAACTCGGCAAGATGTAAAAAGAAACATCGTTGTGAATCAGGTCATTGTGAATGGCTTTTATTTGTACGAAACCCATTCTAAAGCCAAGAAATTCAAGTCCCCCGGAATCTTAGGCCGGTGTAAAAGTAAAATGTGTCCTTCGGACCGTTTTCCCCAGAGAGAAAAATGTCCTATGGGACATTTCTTCCTGTCTTATATATAGACGATCCGGACATTTTAAACGGCCGGACACTTTTTTCTTTTACACCTATGACAGTTAAAACTGTCCGCAGTGAAATTGTCCGGCTACGGTTCGCAGTAAAAAGTAAAAAGGGATTTCTTAAGTTTTTCTTTCCTGGGCTTTAGAGGGGGCAAGCCCTCAAGACCCCCCAAAAGGGAGCTTTCATTTACACTTTAGAGCACAAGGCTGAAACTGGCGATGATCAACACCATTGAATAACCTGATCAGAATAAACCACTTAAGAAAAAGAAAATTCTGGGGTTTCGGTTTTAAGAAGGGTCTCAGTAGGTGGCTCTCAGGGGTTCCAATTACACTTTGGAGCACAAGGTCAGAATTCATACTGGTGACTCTATTTATAAACCATGTCCAAAATGTGAAACTTAAGAAATGATATTCCCTGGCGTTTCCAGATAAGAAGGGTCCTTTTTGATCCTAAGGGTCCAAATTGGGGACCATTTACACTTTGGAGAACAAGGTTGACTTTGGTATATCTTACACCCCTGGCGACACCTAACATCGAGCGTTAGTATAAATATGCCCACCCATTCGGCCTCGTTCACTATTCTCTCTCCTGCCGTCTGTATAGGCAGTCTTTTGTTCGCCGCTCCTCATTTCACGGTAGGTTTTCCACGCGGATTCTTCCTTGGATATTCGTTTTCTCTCTTTCCCTGGATATCGCTCCTTCTGGCCGTTTTTTCTCGGCACTTTGTTATTTATTCCGATTTTTGTTTTCGCATTTCCCGTTTTCCTCGCTTTTTTCGGGTTATCGTGACAGTTTTCTTACGTTTGTTGTGTGTACGGCCGGTCTCTTTGATTCACACCGTTGCGAGCTTTGCTGGCGGTGGCCTTGCGAGCTTTGGCTGGGGCGTATATCTGTATATCGTTGCGAGCTTTTGCTGGCGATAGCCTTGCAAGCTTTGGCTGGGGCGTATATATTACCTTGTAAGCTTTGGCTGGGGTACAGACCGTTGCAAGCTTTGGCTGGCGGCAATTTTTTGCTCCTTCTGGTGGGAGAGCCACGCTCGATGGTTTCAGGATTTATCCCCAGACATTTCTTCTGAGTGCATGAGTCGCTGTAAGGGCCCTTGTACGTTACCCGGGGTGGCGTCTAGACGGCCCTTTGTTTGGCACGCGAAGGCAGGCCCCTCGTATGTTGTAATGTAGAGGTGCTTTGCTCGGACTGGAGCTTATGCTTGTTGCTCTTATGCAAGCCCGTTAGGCCTATTTAACTTCTGTATTATGGCCTTTTTTCTCGGTGATTGTTTACTCGCTTTGTTACGGTCCTATCCTTTGCACTTCATTTATACCGCTGCTTATATTTTCATATGGTTCTCCCTACTACTTTGAAAAAGCGTCACTCTCTGCGGGGTAAAAAACTTATTGCCGCTCTTTAAAGCGATGGCAGCTGCGGAGTCCCCAAAACAATTGGCTAGAATTTCAAAGGATGAACCGCTGGACGGCATGTCAATGGATAGAATGTGATTCCACTTCTCCAAGTTGACGGGAGAAGACACCGACGATACACTGAAAATGCTAGGGCGAGATCAGGATTCGACCCCTCTACTTTTGCATCATACGGTTGTCCTCGCCAACTCCATTGGTCAGCCCACCGGCCAGTCTCTCAAGGTAAGCTCGATTAAGCTATAAGCGATTTTCTCATTCCACGTCTGAGGCTTTCTCACAAAGCTCGTTGGCTTACGTACCAGTCGTAGTCGCTAAGATTATATATATGTAAGTACTTAATGACAGATCGTTCCATACATCCCGCCTCCGGTCCGAGTCCCTCCCTGTCTCCCACAGTAAAATGAGTCGTGTTCTTTTCTTTCTAGTCCAAGCCTGCACCTCCATCCGCGGTTCCTTCGGCGGCCGAGCCCCTGTCGTCCTCTGACGCGGACGCTGTTGATTCCCCTCTGCCGCTCCCTCCTGCCGCCAAAGTTCGAAAAACTTCTGACACCGATTTCGCAACGCAGGCTGCTAAAGAGAAGGTGAGGTCCCTGGCTCTCCAGCAAGAGCCGAATGAGTCTCTTCTTTTACTCTTCTTGGACGAGTTGGCAACAACGGCGGCTGCGACAATATCGAAGGACTCCAGCCTCTATGAGGATCTCTACCGGCAAGCCAGAAGGCACCAGGGAAAAGTAGACATTGCGGCCTTAGCTTTAAATGTGTTAGGGGGAGGGGTTGCCGATGTGATCTCCAAGGCACTAGTTAAATGCCTCAAGCCAAAGCCAATGCCTCCACAGTTTTTTCCAGAGCGTCCCCCTAAGCCTGTAAAGCAATCCCCTCCTCGAGAGGCCAAGTCGCCCCTGGCGGATCTATACCCCCAACTGGCTATCTCTCAACTGCTTTCCCCGCTACTTAATTCGGGTGGTAGAGGGTATTCAAATTACTCGCGTGGCTACTCTAGGGGATACGGTGGAGGATATGGAAGGCGCCCTTTCCGTGGTGGTCCAGGGGGTACTTACGGCGGCAGAGCTGCCTACACTTGTTATTTCTCTCACTCCCCGGACCACTACATACGTGACTGTGACAAAATGAAGCAGGCCAAGCCGCCCATTTAGTTTGCCACCTTTTTCTTTCGGTTTCCGTACCCAGTGCGCCTGCCCTAGTGGAGCCTTGCCTTCACTTGGGTCGGAGACTGAGTTTTCTGTCCTTCATGTCCATACCGTTTACAGTTCGATAGCCGTCGTTAGTAACCGCTATCTCATTGTATTTTCAGGTCGTTTCTTCTCTGGGGTTTAAAGTGCCCGATTGGGAATTGCAAGTGTCTTTCGACCCATTATCAGCTCTCGATTCTAAACGCTCGTCTGCGGTATGGACAACTCTTGCAGGACGGGAAACTCAGCCTTCGGTCCACGTGAACCCGGATTTTGAAGCTGTCTTAAAGGACAACGCCCCTTTTGATTATAACGTGTTACCTTTAAGAGACCCAGAATATTTCCTAGCTGGACAGCTGCATGATGCTAAAGAGCAATGGGAGAGAATAATCCCGTTACTTCAGCATGACAATCCGCCTGCAAACGTAATTCTTTCTTGGTTTGCCATGGTGTTGATGTTTCTGATTTTTTCATACCGTATAAGGGTAATTTTAAGGGTGAGGCATTCGAGTCTGACGCTCCCCCTTCAAACATTTTTCAAAATTTTTCCACATCTGCAAATTTGCTAATTTCATCGCTAATGAGCTAGAGCAAAGAATCAAGTCTGGTGCAATAGAACTCCTTGGTAAAGTTGGTGAATGCGATATGCCTTTCATCATAATGCCTTTAACCGTAGAACCTTCTAAACCTCGATTATGCCACGATGAGCGATTCCTCAATCTCTGGATTAAAAACAGCCCGTTTCATTTAGAAACCCTCAACCACGTTTACCGTTTAGTCGACCGCAATGCTAGAATGATCTCCACTGACGAAAAATCGGGATATGACCATATTTTTATCTCCAAGCGGTCTAGGAAATACTTTGGCATCCAGTTTGGCGGGTGGGTTACGCAGTGTAAAACGCTACCCTTTGGTTGGAAGGCCTCTGCCTTCATTTATCAGTCGGTGGGGATGGTCGCAACAAATTACCTGCGCTCTTTTGGTATCAGGACAACGCAATACGTTGATGATAGATTCGCGGTGGAAACGATTAATTCTCACGCCATCGCGCTAAAAATAACGATCGTCGTCGTCTGCTACTGTCTATTACAGCTCTTAACTAGACTGGGCTACACATTTTCCCTCCACAAAGTCAGCATCGACATAAACACTACTTTGCTCAAGCATTTAGGCTTCATGGTCGATTCGATAAAACAGGCCTACATCCTTCCCCCTGACAAAAAATCAAATTTCATTTCGCTTCGCGAGCATATTTTGTCCCTCCCACAAAGTAATATCAAAACCCTTCAGCGCTTTGCGGGAAAGTGTATGTCCATGGTGTTGGCCGTGCCGGCAGCGGCTCTGTATACCAGGGAGGTCAATAAAGCTATTTCTGTAGGCATAAAGAATGCTCGGGAAGTAAAGATTGAGGGCGGCCTGCGCAAGGAAGTAGAACATTGGAGATTCCTAGATTCCTGGAATGGCAGTCTCTCTTGGAAGTCCGAATCACACAAACAGGTGACAATAGCAACTGATGCCTCGCTCTACAAATATGGCGTTACGATTTTGGGGGGGCAAAGCGAAAACAAAGGCTTGTGCTTTTCTGACATTTGGGAAAATTCTGACACCCGTCCAATCCTGTTAAAAGAAGCCGATGCGCTATTAAAAGCCCTCCAGTCTCTACGATCTTCAATTTCCAATAGTAGAGTGGACGTCATGACTGACAGCCAACCTTTAATATTCGCTTGCCGAAACCAAGGTTGTCATTTAACGGAGACGATTTAGATTCTAAAACAAATCTTCCAGCTCGTCTTCCAGTTGAGTATTGATCTCCGCCTGCTTTACATCCCTTCGGCGCAAAACCCTGCGGACGCCCCATCTAGATCGCTGGATATATCCCACACGATGTTATCAGCATCGTCCTGGCGCAGAGTAGAGTCGACTTTTGGCCCGCACTCTACAGATCTCATGGCTTTGGATTCAAACGTTATGTCAGCCCGATCAGGCGCCCCTTTGAGGCATTTCACCCCTACGCCAACCCCAAATTCGTCCGGCATAAACGTCTTTGCTCAAACGCTGGCCCAAGAGCGGAATCCATATGTATTCCCTCCGCCGAATCTAGTTCTGCCCTTAATCCATTTCCTAAGGCAGCAAACAGTGCCCTTTGTCACAATGGTAGTTCAAATGGCACCATCATCTTCAGTTGCTCTGCCATTGCTTACCCATCACCGCCGCTCATCATTCACCCTAGGGCGTATTGGGGATAAGGGTATCGTTAACATCCCCTCTAAGCAAGGTTTTATTTTAGACAATTTTGGCCTAAAGTTCGCTCTAGTCTTGTACAGGTTATCTTTCAAATAACGCGCCCTATCGCCCTATCGTTTCAGGTGTCGACAAAAAGATCGCCATTCGGTGAAGTCAATTTACGGGATATTGATAGTCGCCTTCGGTATTTAGACGAGCTTAGCGCTACTTCAGACAGCGTCAAAAGGAAGTGCAGCATTCATACTAGTCTCTCTAATTTCCTGTCTCAACTCCCCCTCAAGCCCACTTTGCATTCCTGTACTCCGAACGATGTAAGAAAATTTCTCGTTTGGGGAGATAATAACGGTAAAACAAAGGTCCACAAGATAGCTTGTCCTTTTCTCGGTGAAAAGGGCAAGCCCCGTTGTGCTTGCCCCCTTAGGCTGGCGTCGGGATCTGTGGTTAATCTGGTGCAGAAATTGGCTTCCATTTTTGATTACAAGGGAAGGGGTAAGGATTGGCTCGGCAACCCAGCGAAGGCTTCAATAGTTAAACGTTATCTTAAACAAGTCTCTGAAGAGCAGGCGAAGGCCCAAATCTTGCCCAAACAGGCCAAACCTTTCTTCCTTTCTAAACTAATATATATTATGAGGGAGACATCCATCATAATAGGTTTTATGCTAAGATGCTCCAGTTTGGCTAGTAGGCCTATCGATCATTTGGGGTCACGTCTGTCATGACTCATACTATCCTACTTAGGGGACATCGCCGCGCGTGTCTACCTCATTCGAGAGAAGTAGTTCAAGATTCATGATCACGTTGTCTACAAAATTTCATCTTTAACTTTTGGGGAATCTTGGACGTTCTTTCGATTTCGAGGAAGGTTCTTTACGACAGTTAAGTAATCGTATTTATTAGAACCCTTTTCTCTGTATTGGTTTGCGCTGAGCGCAATGGCTTCTGACCAGAATCACCCCTTTCGGGTTCTTATTTTCGGCCACAGCTATATCGAAAGGCTGCGGAAGTTTTCTGTTTCTGTACCCCGATTCGAGTTATTTCGCCCTGGCATGACTGGGCAGAATTTACAACTGGCCGAGTGTGACGTTGACTTCTGGGGTGCCAGGATTAACTTTGGCGCGCATATACAACTCGGAGGTGTACTGCAATGAGATTCGTGTTTTATCACCTGATTTGATAATACTTCAGATCGGGGGGAACGATTTGTGTATTTCCTCCTATTCGGCGGATGAAGTGGCGAGGGATGTTTCTAGATTTGCCTTCGAGTTACACCAACTTGTAAATTGTAGAGTACTGATTTCCCAAATTATTCCAAGGGTTCAGTGTCCTGCCGGATACAATGACAAGGTATTTCGGTGCAATGGGCGCCTTGCTCAGCTTAATCCAGTTTATTCACCAGTGTCTCTTTGGAAACATAAGGGGATATGGAACCCTCAGGATTGAATATACAATACGGATGGAGTCCACTTCAACGACCTGGGCAACTTCAAATTGTTCAACAGCTATAGGGCTGCAGCAGTATCTGTCTTACGCGGCCATTGACTTGGTATGATTATATGTTTGCTCTAATTTCAGGTCGCAGGCGTATCAACTGCTAATGTAACGATCGGTAAAATTGTTTGTTTTGCAGTTTTCAGCCGCACTAGATGGGCATTTCCTACATAAATAGCCTTGCTAGATTGTTTGCGTGGGTGATCTTTTCCCGCTTTCCCTCAAAGGAGGGGGGGGGCTTATTCTCCCCATGGCTCTTTTACATGTAACTGCTCACCCTATGCCTGACGAAAATCTTTGGCCCGAAGGGGCCTTTTCTTGGCCACACTGGTGGTCTTCGGCTCCTAGAGGGTCTTATCTGTCCACACTGGTGGTCTTCACCTGGCTCCTAAGGGGGTCTTTTTGGCCACTCTGCGGTCTTCGGCTCCTAAGAGGGTCTGTTTATTGGCCACACTGTGGTCTTCGGCTCCTAACAGGGTCTTATTGTCTGGCCACTCTAAGGGTCTTCGGCTCCTAACAGGGTCTTCTTCGGCCGTACATTATAATCGTCGGTCTTGGCCGGAAACGGTCTGCTACTGCACCAGCTTAAATGGTTAACATTCACTTTACCATGGTTTCGGCCTACTGTCGTTTCCCTGGGCAGGTGATCCATGGCTGGATGTATTTCGATTAGGACAAAGATTACTGTTCAATTTCTCTTCCAGCATAAATGGACAACACCCGCCCAAAGACAAGGGGGAATAAAGCGAGGGATGCAGGCAGGAAAGGCAAGAAAGGCACTCGTAAACGTTCGTCCGAACAAGGGGATGGGCAGCGTGGAGCAAAGCGCACTAAACGGGATCAACCGGCTGATAACGTTGGCATTGGTTATCAGGACATGACCCAGACATGCAAGGACATGATGGCGAACATGAATCTCATGATGACAAACATGAACAAGTTCTTTGCCACAAAGGCACTTTCCCAGGATCCTGTAACTATCGAGGACACGGACGCAGCTGGCGAGGTCGCTGGGGCTGAGGCCAACGAGGCATCCGAGGACACTGGATTGTTTAGTAAGAATAATGCTGTAACTGATATGGGCAAAGCCCGCTTGAGTAGCTCATTTACTTCGGTTGCTTTGGCCTTGGATGCACATGTTAAAATAGAACACAAGGAAAAAATTTGGGCTAATGAGTATGTTGACATCGCCAAGTTGTTGAATCCGGCTTCCCAGAAAAAGCAATCTTTCAAAGTCAATGGCACTGGCACCGATGGAGATGAAACACTCACCTTCTCCTTTGGTGTACCCAAAGTTAAGATAACCTCATTTTCGCAATGGCAGTCGGCTTTCGCCATTTTTCAGTCCATTTACCTTGATAAGTTCCCGGCAGTATCTAAACAGCTCCTCAGTTATGAGGCATCCGTTAAGGATCTTATTGTCAGAGGGGGTGACTGGATGTTCTACGACGAGGGTTTTCGCCGCAATATGGGCGTGAACCCCCGTCAGTGGGACGAATATTTGTGGGAGCTCTGGGTCCGGGCCATTCACCAAAAGTGCAACAACCCCGCGCAGATGAACCAGCAGCCCTTTCGCCAAGGCAAGAAGGGTCTTTCAGGAGCCAGTACCCGGAAGTTCCCTGCTGGGACCTGTTGGAGATACAACGGAGGCAGACCATGTCCCGGATGCAACTTCCCACACAAGTGCTCCGATTGTGGTGGGACACACCCGGCAACCCGATGCGCTGGCCAGACCCGTAGCACCAGTAACCCTACCCGCCAGCCTCAACTGCAGTCATCCCCTACCTCCTCTGGCCGACCAAAATCCATTGTTACCCTGCCAAACGGACCAATGCGCTCCAACCAACTACCTGATGCAAAGCCGGCTGCCAACGCCCATTAAACCTCAAATACTTGCTAAATACTTACAAGGTTACCACCCAACCCTGGCGCACTTTCTACTCAATGGCTTTACAGAAGGTTTCTCTCTAGAATATCAGGGTCGTCGCTCAAGCCGCGTCTGTCCTAATTCAACATCAGCTGGCGAGCACCCTGAGGTAATTGATAGGAAAATTGCATCGGAGCTGAAGGAAGAGCGAATCCTTGGTCCTTTTACTTTCCCCCCTACATCAGATTTCAGAGCATCCCCGATCGGGGTGGTGCCTAAAAAGGAACCCGGGGATTTTCGTATGACACATAATTTGTCATACCCCCGGGAAGGGGATTCTATCAATAAGAATATTCCCAAAGATCTCACCAGCGTTCATTATTCCTCCATCTACGATGCTATTTCCTACATTAAAAGACAGGAAAGCCAGGTTTTCCTGTCTAAGTGCGACATCAAGTATGCCTTCAGAATTATTCCTGTTGCCCCTAGGGATTACCCTCTTTTGGGCTTCATGTAGCGCCGGGAATACTACATGGATCGCGTTTTACCCATGGGGGCTAGTATCTCCTGCTCTCATTTTGAGAAGTTCAGTACTGCTATAGAATGGATTTGCCTACACAAGTTAGGGTTTTCCGCTATGGTCCACGTGCTAGATGATTTCCTGATCATTTCCCTTTCGGAACGTTCCTCTAGGAAGGATCTACAAAAATTCGAAAGATTTTGCGCGGAGGTCGGTATTCCGCTGGCCCCTGAGAAAACGTTTGGACCCGTTATTGCACTACCATTTCTTGGCATTACTCTAGATACTGGTAAAATGGAGGCCCCTTTACCTGGGGAAAAAATCACCAAGTTTAAACAAAAGATTACTTTCTCAGCAAATCCAAAGCCATGTTATATGAATTTCAATCCTTACACAGGTGTTTGAATTTTGTTCCGTGGTGCTCCCAGGTAGAGCTTTTTCCAGGCGCTTGATTGATTTAACTGTAGGGTACAAAAACCCATTTCACCATATTCGTATTTCAAGGGAAACTAAAGAGGACCTTTTAGTTTGGCGTGATTTCCTCGACCATTTTAACGGCAAATCATTCTTCCATGGTGACAACTGGTTATCGAATGCCGAGCTCAGACTGTTTAGTGAAGCTTCAGGAAGCATTGGTTTTGGCGCCCTATATAAAACACATTGGTTCAATGGGACTTGACCTGATACTTGGAAGAAGCTCAACATCGCTACATTATAATTGTTTCCCATTGTGTTGGCAGTCTCAATCTGGGGCAAAGATTGGGCTAACCAGAATATTATATTCTTTACCGATAACGAGGCCGTGGTATCTGTTATCAACAAACAAACATCTAAGGAAAAGCAGGTCATGTCCTTAGTTTGCTCTCTGGTGAAAACATGCCTCTTTCATAACATTGTGGTCAAAGCTAAGCATATTCCCAGCAAAAAGAATGTTCTAGCTGACATGCTCTCTCGTTTACAGATACCTGCATTTCTGAGGCGGGCACCTTGGGCGGATGCGACGCCCACTCTTATCCCTCCAAACCTGTACCCGGATGGATGGAATCTGCGCTCATAGAATTGCGTGGCAATCAGCTACTATGTCTGCTTATCGCAGATCTTGGGAGAATTTTTCTCAATTCTACAATGACTACATAGGCGGTAACTTAAGCCTACCCATATCCATACCATGTTTGACTCTCTTCATCGCATTTTTGCATGGGCGGGGGTTTTCTCCCTCCTCCATAGCGTCATGCATGTCAGCTATAGCATATTTGCACAAACTTCGTAATCTACCTGATCTGACAAAGTCATTTGTCGTAAGTAAATTAATCTGCGCCGCTAAGAATTTACGCGCGCAACCAGACATCCGCCTGCCTGTTACCAAAGAAATTCTTCACAAACTGCTGGTTGCGACACCTCGGGTGACTTCATCACACTACAAGTCAGTTATGTTTCAGACCGCATTGGTTCTTGGCTTCAACGCCTTCCTGAGGATTGGGGAGATGCTTCCTTCGTCTAAATCCTGTGCAGCCAACTGCCTTCACCTGCACGACCTCATAATCCAATCAGATGGGCTAATACTCTCCTTCCGGAGATTTAAGTCTAGCAATACTCAGGGTTCTCAAACCCTGAGGTTATCGGCCAAGACAAGCTGCTGCCCTTTAGTGCATACGAGGGAATTTCTAGCTGTCCGGGGTTCAGCACCCGGGTTGCTTTTCTGTTACCCCTGTGGCTCCCCTTTCCTACGCAGAGAATTCGATAACACGCTTAAGCGTGCTCTCTCCTTTTGTGGTCTCGACTCGTCCCGCTTTAAAAGGCACAATCTGCGCATCGGGGCAGCAACACAGTCTGCTATCGAGGGCAAATCTGATGCTTACATACGGGCAGCAGGCAGGTGGGCGTCTGACGCATTCCGCAAATACATTAGGATCTTATAACTACATGTAGTTTCATGATATTATGATGTATACCGGGTCAGACTGAGGCTGCCCGACTTTGATTATCTCACTGTAACGGTATTTCCCCAGTCAGACTTAGGCTGCTGGGTTTACGTTAACTGGCTCTATATTATACGTGTTGGAGAGAGCATTCTCTGCCGGTTGTGGGGTGGCCTCAATGACTTTCGGCTTGTGGCGGTACCCTCTCAACCGTTTCTGCAAATTGTCTATTTTAATATGCTTTTGGTCACATGACCCACAAGTCCAATCTCTATTGTCAACCATGGTCATGTAACGCATTTAGTTTCATACCCTTGCTAGGGTATCTTATTTCATGTTTTGCAGACAATGCTCTCTCTTGTAATTTGTAAAATAAATATATTCCTCATATCTTGGCCTAATCGGCCCATAATCAATCTATATAACGTGTTGTGTTAGTCATCCTGAGTATCTGGTGCATAAATATATATTATGAGGGAGACATCCATCATAATAGGTTTTATGCTAAGATGCTCCAGTTTGGCTAGTAGGCCTATCGATCATTTGGGGTCACGTCTGTCATGACTCATACTATCCTACTTAGGGGACATCGCCGCGCGGGTCTACCTCATTCGAGAGAAGTAGTTCAAGATTCATGATCACGTTGTCTACAAAATTTCATCTTTAACTTTTGGCCATCCGCCTCCCCATCCACCTTCCTCGTATCAAACGATAATGTATTAATTGCACCTTCCGGTGCGGATGTTCTTTTATAAATTCAATTGGTGGCGGTACCCTCTCAACCGTTTTTTCTGCAAATTGTCTATTTTAATATGCTTTTGGTCACATGACCCACAAGTCCAATCTCTATTGTCAACCATGGTCATGTGACGCATTTAGTTTCATACCCTTGCTAGGGTATCTTATTTCATGTTTTGAAGACAATGCTCTCTCTTGTAATTTGTAAAATAAATATATTCCTCATATCTTGGCCTAATCGGCCCATAATCAATCTATATAACGTGTTGTGTTAGTCATTCTGAGTATCTGGTGCATAAAAAAAATTATCTGCTTACATCGACAATCAATTCCAAAGGCCAGATCTATCCCTTAAGCAATACTTCGTCCTAGTCAGAGATCAAGCGTTTTTCAAATTACAATTTTTTGCAGGCGAAAGGCTCTCCGATTTAGCTCGAATGCCTAGTCAGGGTGTTCGTTAACTCCCTGATAACTCTGGTTTTGCTATATCACATTCCTTCACAAAGGTCATCCGCGGAACTGACGGTAAATGCAATACTTTTGTAATCAAAAGATGCGAGGATAAGCTCGTATGCCCAGTCCTTGCCATCGAAAGATACATACAATGGGCGAGATCTTTCGGCGCAAATCTCTCGCTCGGCTATCTATTTAGGGTTGTCGCGGAGTCTGGCAGGGTGTTGGACAAGAGCGTAGGTTACTCTGCCATGTATTCTCATTTCGTCCTATATCTCACGACACTCGGCATTTACGAGGGCGAAACCCCCCACAGCTTGAGAGCCGGTTGCGCTATTACCTTAAAGCTATCTGGAGCCGCAGAGTCAAGCGAAGAGGCCATGAAGCACGTCGGCTGGTTCTCAAAGAATACATGTGATTATTACACCTAGTCAGGGTGTTCGTTAACTCCCTGATAACTCTGGTTTTGCTATATCACATTCCTTCACAAAGGTCATCCGCGGAACTGACGGTAAATGCAATACTTTTGTAATCAAAAGATGCGAGGATAAGCTCGTATGCCCAGTCCTTGCCATCGAAAGATACATACAATGGGCGAGATCTTTCGGCGCAAATCTCTCGCTCGGCTATCTATTTAGGGTTGTCGCGGAGTCTGGCAGGGTGTTGGACAAGAGCGTAGGTTACTCTGCCATGTATTCTCATTTCGTCCTATATCTCACGACACTCGGCATTTACGAGGGCGAAACCCCCCACAGCTTGAGAGCCGGTTGCGCTATTACCTTAAAGCTATCTGGAGCCGCAGAGTCAAGCGAAGAGGCCATGAAGCACGTCGGCTGGTTCTCAAAGAATACATGTGATTATTACACCTAGTCAGGGTGTTCGTTAACTCCCTGATAACTCTGGTTTTGCTATATCACATTCCTTCACAAAGGTCATCCGCGGAACTGACGGTAAATGCAATACTTTTGTAATCAAAAGATGCGAGGATAAGCTCGTATGCCCAGTCCTTGCCATCGAAAGATACATACAATGGGCGAGATCTTTCGGCGCAAATCTCTCGCTCGGCTATCTATTTAGGGTTGTCGCGGAGTCTGGCAGGGTGTTGGACAAGAGCGTAGGTTACTCTGCCATGTATTCTCATTTCGTCCTATATCTCACGACACTCGGCATTTACGAGGGCGAAACCCCCCACAGCTTGAGAGCCGGTTGCGCTATTACCTTAAAGCTCTCTGGAGCCGCAGAGTCAAGCGAAGAGGCCATGAAGCACGTCGGCTGGTTCTCAAAGAATACATGTGATTATTACACCAGAGAGGCGTCTCTAGAAGATGCTGCTGAAACTGCACAGCGCCTCGCATCCGTTGTTCCCTTCGCCGACGAGCTGGAAAGTATTTTCGGGAGGTCCTCAACTTTCAGCCAACTGCCCCCCGTCGTATAGCTGTGCTTTCCCAGGTGATTATCGTGTTTATGCCATTCATTTCTAGGTTATTGGGCCTACTGCTCGCGGCCGAGCATGTCTCCGACTGTTACAGCCTTCCCGGGCTATATCTGCACTGTAAATAAATTGTTGTAAAGTTCTGCTATATATGACAGGTCAATCTCGAAATGTTAACTCGGATATCATATAAATGCGATTTTGGGACCAATATATTTTCTAAATCTTTCTCCCTCGTGTATACTCATTAATAAAACTCTCTTTGCTTAATCATTCTGGTTGCTTCAGTCTCTTCTTTTGTTTCGCTTTTCGTTCTCTGTTCCTTTGCGGTGGCTCTACCGTTCGGAGGTTTTGGGAGTTTTGGGATAGTTTTGGGGTATGGAGGCCAAGAAGTCCTCGGAAAAGGGATAAACCCTTTATTTCGCCACTCCAAGCAAAGTTGTTCGTCTTTCCCAATACTCCCAAGCGAGACGATGGGTGTCGCCGAGGATGTGTGCACACCCCTGGCGACACCTAACGTCAAGCGGTAGTATAAATATGCCCACCCATTCGGCCTCGTTCACTATTCTCTCTCATGGCGAGGATAGGTGTTGCACGTGAGGTGCTCTACACTTCGGCTAGACTGCTTGTGCCCCCCGTCGGGTTAGAAGGCTCAACCCCCGCACGGTTAAGTTTTGCCCTCCCTCCCCCCCTTTTTTGGCTTCACCATTTTCTCGCTGAACAACTTTCAAGCAAAGTTGTTCGTCTCTCCAAATACTCCCAAGCGAGACGATGGGTGTCGCCAAGGATGTGTGCATACCTCTTGTATCACTTTCTCCAAAAACACTCCTTAAGAAAACCAAAATACTGGGGTTTCGGTTTAAGAAGGGTCCTAGCAGGGGGCCCTCAGGGGTCTTAATTACACTTTGGAGCACAAGGTCAGAATTCATAATATTGACTCTCCTTATATAAGTTGTCCAAAATATGGAACTTAAGAAATTATATTCCCTGGCATTTCCTTATAAGAAGGGTCCTTTTTGTAGGGTAACAGTTAGTCAGGACCCAGTTCAGACCACTAAACTACGAAAAATCCAAGCAGTGGACATCTTCTTTCGGACCAATCGACAGAATTATTCAAGGTGGATGTCAAAGCACCAACTTGACTTGATGAATCTATCCTCCAAACATCCGGGCCTGAAGGAAGTGCTTGTCGCTGGGCTTTTCAGCATAAGAAGAACGGAAAATCAATTCAGCAGAATTCTAGTGGATTTGACTCTAGAGCAAACTATTAACGCAGATGCAGCATCGAGGATGACAGGCTACACAGATTCGACCAACAACTTCACTGCCCGTCTTCGATGGAGTGCTACTAAAGGTGCCAGGGCCGCTTTCATCAGTGCCATGCTTGAAATGGCTGGAATGCGTAAAAGTGGTGACACGCAAGCAGAGCTATCTCCCAGCTGTATCTCACGTGACAACAAAGACCTAGCGACCTTGCTAAGGACGATTGACGAAGGCTTTGCCAATCCATTCAATGTCAATGAAGAGTCCATTGTTAACATTCAGACTGGGAAAGCAGCAACTACAGAAATATCGGAGTCATTACTCAGCATTGAAACCAAAGGTCGAGAAAAACATGATGCTTTCGTGTCAGAGTGTGTGGAAAATGCCGACCGATTTGAGAAATCAATCACCCAGAACAAGTTGAAAACATTTGCTAACCAAGGCGCAACTAACAAGCGGTCAACCAACTAAATCATAAGGTAACTGCGGTGCACTCGGGACCTCTTAGGCCGGAAAGCAATCATTGCGGTCAAAAGGGAAGTAGACCTGGAGTATCTCATGCAGTTTCCTGTCACTCCTGTGCCTCTCACCTTGTGTCGAACAAATGGAACCTTGGTGTCCATTGCACATGGGAAGAAATCTGACCTCTTCACAGTCCTGGAGAACAAGGTGAACGATCATGGTTCCCCAACGAACTTGAAGTCCTGCATCATGGATGGCAACTTCCTTCTACACTGTCTCCCACCAAATCTACCGCCAACATATGGAGGACTGTCACATGCTGTCTTGGAATCGGTCATAAGACAACCGTCAAAACGAGTTGACATTGTCTTTGACACATATAAGGAACCATCAATAAAGGATGAGGAGCGTGAGCGCCG
Source organism: Lineus longissimus (assembly GCF_910592395.1). Taxonomy (NCBI): domain Eukaryota; kingdom Metazoa; phylum Nemertea; class Pilidiophora; order Heteronemertea; family Lineidae; genus Lineus; species Lineus longissimus. The sequence goes on from NC_088313.1 coordinate 9,006,568, forward strand.
CGGAGTCGAGGACAGTATCTATCTGATCAATGGGGCAGAACAAGTTCGTCCCCGTAATCTTGACAATGCCCTCAAGTCTCGATCGTTCAAACAGCAACTTCCTCGCTTTCTTGTCAAGGACTGGGCAGACAAGCGGTACTTTGCTGAGTTAGATGGTAGGGAAGTTTATGTTGGTGTGGATACATGTTGTACACGATTCAGAGGCATCAATGGCGACATTGAAGTAACACCCATTCCTCACTTGGAATGCAACCATCCAGAGGCAGACACAAGGATCTGTTTACACGCAATTGATGCAGATAGCACCATCCAGGAAGGAGACATTGCTGTTAGGGCCTCAGATACTGATGTTGCAGTTATCCTCTTACATCATTACCATCGTATGAAAATGAACGTGTGGATGGACGTTGGCACACAAGCCAAGAGGAACAGGCGTTATGTTAGCATTTCGGCCATAGGTAGGAAGATTGGACCTAATATATGTGAAGGCCCTGCCTGGTTTCCATGCGTACACAGGGTGTGACTATACGGCAGCCTTCATCAGAAAAGGAAAAAAAAGGCCCGTTCAAAGTTGCTGAAGAGAGCCAGGAGTATCTTGATGCCTTCTCGTCATTGGCAAGCACGGAAGTACAGCAACCAACCTGTGCGATACTGCAGAAATATACTGCAAAGCTTTATGGAGCTAAAAAGGCAACACCACTTAATAAGCACCGGTTTAACAAGTTCGAAAAGGTATACGGGCCAAAGAAAGGAAAGGGACTCTTAGCAAGTCTGAAAGGTGCAGATGGGTGCTCCATTCCACCATGTGAAGATGTAGTAAATCAGAAGATACATCGAAGCAACTTCGTTGCAAGAACATGGCATTCGGCATGTGACAGGGTTGTTCCAAAGCAGCCACAGAACAGATGGGAACTGGTAGGGAATAACTACCAAATTGCCTGGTTCACGGGTGCACAGATGCCAGATAAGGTCGTTCCTGACACTGCAAATCCAGATGATGACGACGATGATGATGATGAGGATGATTTACAGGCTACAGGCACCTACATTGACTCGGACTCTGATGACAGTGACGATGACATACATGGTGACAACGAGACTGATGACGATGACTAAACTGACTTAAACAATGTCAATATCATTGATACGAGTAGAGCTGACCAAAGATTTGGGGGGGGGGGGGGTTGCTCCTTTCGTATGCCACTCGCACACTAAGTGTGGAAGATCAGTATTTTCCTCATTCAGAAAGATTGACTCAAATTAGATAACATTATGTCAATTGATATTTCTCTACTTATACATGTAGAACCATGATAATAATTCACTAAAGTAGTGAGCATTGCTCCCAAATCATTCATCGTTATGGATGTGAAATCGTTTACATTTTTTCTTCTATTGTACATTATATCATGGTAACTTGAAGCTTTAAAGTATCAACACTTATCATTCAAAAGACGTATTATTTTTGATACAGCTAAGCCTCTATATTGACAGGTTATTTCAAATCGGAAATAGATGGTTCAAGTTGAATTAGGTATTAGTTATATGACCTGGACAATCATGTCAATTGTCATTTTCGACTAGCTCAATACAAAGCTAGAATGTAAATACATGTATGTAGAACCATGATTAATGCAAGGATCAATTCGTATTGTACAACCCCTCCCCTCAAGGGAGGGGGGTTATTTTTGAAGAGTTAAGCATCGACATAAGATCACCACATAAGAAAAGGATGATCACCATGTGTAAGAACAAAATCACAAATTGATACTTGCACAAATCATTCACTTAGTATCGGTAGTTAGCATGATATTTTTGAAATATGGTGTAGAAACACAAGTAGGCCAACTGAAAAGGCATCCATGCTGGTGAAAAGTTTCGGTCAAAAGCCATAAATTCATTTTTGTCAATATTATCAGCTGAATATCCCTGCCCCATATAATATTGTGATTCATCAGGGCAGTGTAGACATGCTATCACTATCAGAATGTTTTGTCGTCATGGATGGATTGCCAACTGGAAATTGTCATATCATGTTTTGTTCACTGGACAATTATAAGTAATTCTATGTAGTTCGTAATAAATTGAAATCACTTCGCAATTCAATTTGGTTATGTTAAGTTGTTTTCTAAGATTTGTTAATGTCCCAAAACCATGGCCAATTGTGACCCTTCTTATATGGAAATGCCAGGGAATATCATTTCTTAAGCCGAGGACACACTACCAACTATTGCTCAACAAGATCAAAAACAGATGTAGGGTCACCTGGCAAGTCACTCTTGCTGGCCTCAACAACTGTGCGTTCACACCAATGTTAGGCCCAGACAATTTTAGCTACCTGTACCTGTCTGTGACGTCACTGGAGGGAAACATTTTGGAGGGAATTTTCAGATGAAAACAAACATGGCTTATGAGACCCCTGCTGTCATTGCTCCTGATTAATCAGGTATATACATGTAGTTTTATAGGCCCATGGACATTCTCAAAACAGCCAACCCAGGGTTATATCTAGGCCGTTTTGGAATGGCGCTGCGCCATGCCCCCTTTCAGTCCCGCCATGCTGCCCCCTTGATCTCAAATCCCGCCAATACTGCCCTTTTTTTGACGCCAATGTTCCCCCAGTTAATCTGCCAAGCCCGTTATTATCTTCAACAAATGATCGCCATGCCTTATCTACAAGCCGCCATGTGCCGTCGTCTATAATTTATGCAGTTACCGCGAGCGCGCAATCCAATCCGCCAATCCGAGCCTCAAGCTAGTGATGGGTCTACCTCACCAACAGCCGTCGCCAACAGAACGTCTACCTGTATATCCATCTGCACATTATTCATCACTGAACGCGAGGTCGTCACACCAATGCCACGTGCAAGAGGACGAAGGGTGGCGCAGACTGGTGGTAGTTGAAGAAACTATTAAATCATGTCGGGCAAAAAGAGGCGGGCGAAGGAGAAGGAGGCAAAGTTGGCTCAGTTGGCGGCCAAATGTCCTCGGATAGAGGCTTTATTTGGGTAAATAAAACAGAAATAATCTTTAAAGAGGGCATGGTACAAAATGCATTTGTGCAGGATATGTTTGTCCCTGATGGTTCGGCAGATAGGATTTATGAGGCAGTCGTGAAGACAGTGAATGAAAAGGAACTTGATTGTAACAAGCTTGGTGGAGTGGGCACTGATGGTGCCTCTGTCATGACTGGTCGGGTGAATGGTGTCGTTACAAAAATGAAGGCTTTAGAGCCAAACATCATTGCAGTTCATTGTGTTAATCATAGGCTTGCCCTTGCAAGCAAGGACAGCTTTGGACAGATGCCAGTTCTTGTCAATTTAGAAGAAACATTGGAGGCCCTCTTTAAGTACTATAACTACAGTTCTAAGAAAAAAGGTTCATTGGAACAGGTAGGCTAAATACAGTAAATCCGATCGCCTAAGCCAGAGTCGCTAAGTCAGATTTTGGCCTAATAGAATACTTTTTAGTGTGTATTTTATAAAGCAGATAATGTGTATTGTATCTCAGATCAGATAAATTACATGTAAAATTCTCTGATCTACAGAATCGATCTTAAGCAATTCAGGTGGTGGTAATCTCATTTTCTAATCACGTCCTTGTCCTTTCTTTCAGTTGCAGACTTTACTTACTTCAGAGGAAAGAGGACGAGCTGTGACAATCAAGCATGCAGCCCATACTAGGTGGCTGTCACATGATGCAGCCGTAGATAGTGTGAGAAAGGCATATGATGCCATCCTTGTTGACCTTGAAAGTGAGGTGGTAAAGCAAACCACTGGAGAAGCTGGGGCCAAGGCTAGTGGTCTGAAAAAGCGTATGATGCAGTACAACACACTGGCTTGCATTTTGCTGTTGGCTGACGTGCTTCCAAGACTGGCCCAACTAAGTCTGCATTTTCAGAAGGAAAAGGTACTAGTAGGACACAGTGCTAATAGTTTTTTGAGTCTATCCCCATCCATGATGTAATTTTTGACTAGAGATCAGTTGGTATTAATTCTCTTAACAGTGAAGTCACCACTGAGATTTATGCAGTGTCATCTTCATAATTTGTGCAGTGCATATTTAGTTCATGGTTCTCCTGAACTTTGAGGCTTTTATTCAATTTCAGGTTGATTTGACAATGATTGACAGTATGTTGTCATCAACACTGAAGTCAATTGGGGACATGAAAGAAACCCCAGGGCGACATCTCGCAAAGTTGGAGACACTTGCTGAGAAATACAAAATAACCAAGTCGCATAATCAGAACTTTGAACTGACTAAGTGCAGATACATAGATGCTACAATTGCCTCAAAAAAATAAACGCCTGGAAAACAGTAGTGTTGTCCGTGCCATGGGTGTGTTGGATTTTTCAAATGTGAGTGGTCAGAGAGTACTGCTTCCTAGCCTCTATGGCAATGAAGAGATAGAGACACTAGCAGAATACTTTGGCTTGGAATCTGACGAGGTTCTCTCACAATGGGACAGGTTCAAAGATATCTATTGGCCCATGGATTCTACACTTTCAACAGATGTAACCTCGCAGGGTTTGTGTGCTGGTGCATGTAAACAACCACTAGTACAATCAGCTTGCCCAGCCATCTGCAAATTCCTTGCTGTGGCTGCCACTCTGTCTGTGAGTACAGCCACAGTAGAAAGAATCTATTCTCATCTGAAGCTTATCAAAACTGCTCAGAGGAATAGACTGGGGGAGGACCACCTCAACAAAATCCTAATGATTAAGCTGAATGGTAGGTATGTGAGTGAAGGCCTGCTACAAAAATGCACCAATGCATACCTCAGCAAGAAAGACAGGCGATTGAGCTTAAATGCATGGAAAGCTGCTGCTTCTAGCAAGAATGCCTAGTGAGTCATCCATCTGGGGTGCACTTGTGCACTATCTATAGTAAATAAAAAAGGTGAAATAAAGAGATCTGTTTCTGAGAACCTTTTTATTTATTCCTTTTTTTCATTTCATGGTTATAATCTGTATATTATGTGTCTGTACTTGTTGGAAGATCATGATGCCCTCCCCTTTTCTCAGGACTTGGGACCTGCTACCACTCAAACTGGCTTTATATAAATCCTCCATATAATGTAGGATTAGCCCTGGTCTCCCTGTCACCTCCACAGCCAATTGAAATGAAAATAATCTAGCAGTTGTCACTCAGGTTGGTGTTATTAAATGTCAAGTTTACTGGCAGTGGAAGAAAACACAGACTAAAGCTATACTGCTTACTAATACTACTGACAACACTTTGCTATTTAAGCTAGCACTAGTACAAGACAATGACATACTGGTAGTGAATGATGATGTGAGTACAATAACATGTAGTAGGTTGTATGAAGGATGGTGCAGGGAGGAGAGTACATGCAGTGGAAAGGGTGTACAGTGTGAGTGGTAGGTAGGGTTACACCATGATAATGATAAATCCAACACCACATATTAGAGAAAGAATAAAGAGATGAGATATACTAGGCATTGACTTATCACTAGAAAGCAATATGACAACATAGACAACATAAAGCATGATACACAATTACATAAATAAATCACTTGATAATTTTCAGTGGTCAGATGTACCAGATGTACCAGATGTGGTCAAAGTGTAAATGGTCCCCAATTTGGACCCTTTGGATCAAAAAGGACCCTTCTTATCTGGAAACGCCAGGGAATATCATTTCTTAAGTTTCACATTTTGGACATGGTTTATAAATAGAGTCACCAGCATGAATTCTGACCTTGTGCTCCAAAGTGTAATTGGAACCCCTGAGGGCCACCTACTAAGACCCTTCTTAAAACCGAAACCCCAGAATTTTCTTTTTCTTAAGTGGTTTATTCTGATCAAGTTATTCAATGGTGTTGATCATCGCCAGTTTCAGCCTTGTGCTCTAAAGTGTAAATGAAAGCTCCCTTTTGGGGGGTCTTGAGGGCGTGCCCCCTCTAAAGCCCAGGAAAGAAAAACTTAAGAAATCCCTTTTTACATTTCTCTTGCTTATGCCAACTAATCAAAACCATCAAACCTTATGTGCTCAATATTGTAAATGAACTCCACTGGGCTCCCAGTCTACTAGATTGATTGTGAGCAATAATCAAGGCCAGCGATGGGGTATTCAGGCAAACGGACGAAGGTCACATATACTCCCCCTTTAACTCAGCTGGTTTCAATGTCCATGACAATGATGTTTATGCATTGAATTGCATCGTAATCAACTGTCTGCGTTGTAAATTCACTATTGTTGTGAGTTTTGTTAAAATAAGACTCAAAAGAGTAGGTAAATCATTTAAAAAATTGATAACAACTAGCAAGGGATTTCGATCACATGGACAGATATTACTGGGAAAAGAAGTCCATAACGGACATATTTTCCTAGACCCTGGACAATCTCCCCTAGGTAAAATTGCCCACCCGGACATTTTTCCCCAGAATAAAATAACCTAGGACATTTTTTCCTGGGACTTAGTATCCTGGGGACATTTTTACCAGGGGATACTTAAAACTTCTACACCGGTCCTATCGTTGCAGTAAATACAGTCGCCGTGTTCCTTTGCGGAAGATTATGTGGCGAACCCTGACCAAACCATTAACCACAACCGTTGACAATACACGGCTTTTATCTGGGGTCCTGCATTTCTAGGATGTCCAGTCCATTCCTTTTCACTTATGAACGTTTCTCCGTGTACCCCATATCCTAGTGTTCCCCAACAATCGACTGACGGAATAAGCCGTGACTTGACTATAGGGGAAACAGCTGAGAAACTGTGCAATTTGTTATCCAGCGTTCCCTAACAAAATGCTTCCACCCATAGCAGGACTTTGGGTCGCACCTTTTGTGAGTGTCAATATTCTAGGAGCGATCCAAAGGCCTGCTATTGGAGGTTGCCACCAATGGGGAACATATAGACATACAGATAAACGGAAACACTCAGAATCACTACACAGGTGCCATAGAATTTATTCATGCCGTTAGTTTTGTGTCCCACCCGAAACATTTTTTTCTTCATATTCTTAGGCTCCTGGAAAACAGCAAAAATGCACATTCGAATGCATTAAAACCCTTTCTATTGATAGAGCATGAACGTTGTTTTTAAAAAGTGATCGTCCTCCCTGACTGACCACAGCTTATAATCAACGGAGATCCATCATCTAACCTAATGATGTTCCACCCGAAAAAAAAAAGTTGAGTTCAATTACTATGGTTACAAGGTGAAAGCGGTATACCATACAATAGTAATTAGAGTGTTCTACAACCAACATAAATCTAATGGCATCAGGAAACATTGAAGTGAAATGCCACGGTCATTCCAATAAATGGTCCGTTGTCCCACCCGAAACGCATGTCCCACCCGAAACATCACAAAATGAAGTTGGCATTGAGCTTGAGTTTGGGTGGGGTCATGTTACACGAATTTTCATTTATTGCATTGCATATTAGGGTTGGGGTGGGGTCATGTTATAAAACGTTATATAGTTATAGTAGCCAACTGGTCATTTTTGCAAAGTAAAGCGATTCATTGAAATGTCTGCAGGTATAAATTGTAATTCAATAATGTTGACTGTCGGAGACAGTGCTAGTGGACACCGGCGTAACGTTTTTTTAAGTGTTCCCCGTGTCATAGTGTTCCATACAGTCAAAAGACTGACGGAATAAGAAAACATTACACCGCAGTTCTGTATTTTCATTGCATATTTCTGTTCATTTTGAAACCCATGTACACAGTAATTTTTGCCCTGTAGGTCGCATACATGTACTTATAAAGTCGGTATCATATAGTCGTTACATTTTATTTCTTAATTCAGCTGTACAGACATGTGGTAGGTTATTTGGAAGCTGAATTTTTGTAAACCATCTTGTGGTGCCGTAGACTATAGAACAGATTATGTAGTGACATCGATAAAAGGGTAAACTACAATGGAACAAATACCGGTGTTAGTATTTGTAAAGGTGAACTGCCTATCTGAAATTAAGAATGATGCAATCACGTGGACCTGGCTACATATTCTGTGTCAGCCTAACAGCACTATCCACCTGTCCTAATATACAGCCTGTGTAGGTGCGGGGGTGCCTCTCAGGTGAAATCACTTAATTGCCGCCAGATCGAATTCAGGACTTAGAATCAATTTCCAATGATTGGAGTGTTCCTTTAAATATATTCTCGGACTCAATCTGCAGAAAACTATACTTTTATTCATTTATTCATTCACCTTATTTGGGCTACATAAGATATAGCTACGAGCGTTTCAAAATACAAGACAGAGATATAAAAACCCCTGGTTTATGGTTCTACCGTATTACCCTATGGTATTTAGGTCCCGATTATCGTGTATCATCTGTCATCTGTGGGTAATCGCCTGTTTTTTTCTCTCTTCAAATAAGGATATTTGTCAATCTAACCGGCGATATTACGCACTACATGTAACAGAGAATTAATCTTATCATACAATCATATCGTTAATATTATGCCTATACAGTCAAAATAACTTGAGTGATCTCCCGATCATGGCTTTAATATGTAACAATCAAGTAATCATGATGACGTCACATTCCTGACAGCCAGTCACACACCGATTGTTTTTCTTTGCCCAAATTAATGAGATAACACTTAATGCTACTGATAATACTTGTTTGACCGGTGATAGTAAGTGCCTATGACTTGCAATATAATTTTCAATGAGTCGCATTTATAACAAAACCTTTTCCCAATGCCATTATGTTTTTCTCATCACTGGTAATTAGACTGTTAATTATACTTCGGTAGGTGACCACTTCAAAATAACCTTCCAAATACAATATCGTATCATATGTCAAATTACTGCAAATATCATAGATGTAGGATGAATACCGGGCCTGAAATGGCGCCTCAAAGGTGGACGCGTTCTTATTGGGCCACCCGATATTAATAATATAATCGTTGTAGTAATTCTTTAATCAACCACAATCTTTATGTATCATGTACACTTAAACTTACATCCTTTGGAGAACTGCCTGGCCATTAGACAGGTCCCTGGTCTCCCTTTACTCTTCACCTCTTTCTTTTATATGTACAATGTAGATGTATCAGCACTGCACCCCAGTTTAATATTTTCATCTTCTGTAGAACAAATTTTATTAATATTTTCATCTTCTGCACAGTTTATTTTGATAGTATGAAACGCGTAAATCCTGTTTAATTAAAATCATCGTTTGAATAAAATGCTGTTCGCCTCATTTATCTTGTGTGTTGTCATTGCCTCAAATCGTCAAGAAATTAGAAACCAGCAAAGCCTAGACTCTTAACCCAGTCTCTTCGGATTGCGGCGTCCGTCACCCCCACCGCGGGGGAGTGTAGCAAAGCCCTGCGAACGCAAGAGTATGGTCTCTGCTGAGGGACAACTTGGTTACAAAGCCGGGGTCACGTTCTAGTCCTAATGTTACATGTCCCAAAATTAGTGATGATCTGGGATTTTTCATGATTTTGCACTCGGTGACCCTTGAAAATCATGACATTTGACCTTTGACTATTTAAAAGGCCCTCTGGCATTTCTGGGGTCAACACCCACTAAAGACCCATACATGTCCCAAGATTGGTGATGATCGAGCCATAGACTGAGAGGTTTCGTGATTTTGCACTCAGTGACCATTGACCAGTCATGACCTTGACAGTAGTATTTCGGGGTCAACCCGCTGATGATAGATCTGGGAGCTAGAAAATGATCAATATTGCCTTCCTTATCTCCCCACCAACCCTTATTTCCTGATTCCCTTTCCGTTCCTATCACCTCTTTATCCATCACTGGCCTTCTCCGCTCATCACTCTCTTCTCACCGAGGCTAATCCATTAGTAAATGCCTACTCCCCTGGGGCTTATTAAAGGGGGACTATAGGCCTAGGCAGGAGCAGAGGTGCTAATTTGGCCATCTTCAGGCGACTTTTATACAGTGAGGGCGCTGGGCCATGTCCGATTCAGCACTAAATATATTCCTTACACAAGCGTGATGTGAGAGAACCCTTTTGGCGACTTTGTGTAACTTTATCTCGCTGCCTATATTGTCTCTTTAAGGTAATCTTTATTATCCCAAAGCAAAACAGACATGATATTCAAGCTTATAGGTCACCGACACCACACCATGTACTACTACTAGTATATATCAGTAGATCAATAGGCGCGCCATCTATGAGATGATACGATAACTGACATCTACCCTTGTTTCATTGTATTTTTTAGTGTCAGAAAATAATGATTGCTCCCGAGGCGTAATATTGCACTAAATAGGTGTAATATTGCGCTAAATACAGTAAGCCCGACTCAGAAACCACAAATGCCCAACCCTTCCTGCTACCTTAATACTTCTGGATAATGCTGAGGGTGGAACATATTATTGGCAACTTCGTTGGATAATTCTGAAAAGTGGAACATGTTATTGGCAACGTTGCTGGATAATGCTAAGGGTGGAACATATTATTGGCAACTTCGTTGGTTAATTCTGAAAAGTGGAACAGCCAATAACATGTTACATGTTATTGGCAACGTTGGTGGATATTGCTGATGATGGAACATCATTTGCAACTTCTATGGATAACGCCACAAGTTGGATGTATAATCGTATTGCGCAGTTTTCCAAACCATATTTGGTGACATTTTAGTTAATGCATTAGTAAAAAAGGCGCGAAAACCATTATCACAGATCATGATGATTCACTTCGTATCTGTCGCTTTCTTCGTATTTACAAGTCGGATGGACTTGTTCGTCGAATCAATATTTTCTTGAAAATGAATATTAGAGTCCTTTGAGTGTTTTTGGTTGGTCTTGGATCAATGGTTCGATTCATTTGAGTTAATGGTGGCGTAGTTCATATAATTTTGTAGTGTTCGGTCACCCCGAGATCGATACTTTCTCAGGGTGTTTTTCTATTCTCATGCATCCTATTACGTTTACATTGCAGTATGACAAGGTGGCGTTCGAGATACGGAATAAGTTACACGAGGCGGAGAACTCAAGAATGAAACAGCGGGAAGAGGAAGCCAGGCGAGATGAAGAGAGAAGTAAGGAGGAAAAGAGTCAGCTGGTGGAAGAAAGGGAGAGATTAAGGAAGGAGGTGGCTCTTGAGGAGGATGAAGCGAGGGAGGCCTTTGAAAGAAAGCGCGAGGACGAGGAAAAAGTCAGGAGATGCGGCGACTTCAAGGCACCGAGGAAAATGAGAAGCTTAGCCCGGGAGAGAAAGAGAGCGCAACGATTGAGGAGACGACTGAAGGAAGGGAAATTGGCGGGTAAAGAGGCCGAAAAGGCGGAGGTAAAGGAACGCACACAGAAGACGGTAGAACCAACGAGAATGGAGGAGGCTGAGATGAATCCACAAGTAGAGTAATCAGAACTCGTCCCGTCTGTTGAGCCAGAAAAGGTAAGAAAACATTAAACTCCTTTCCATTGCGAGTGTGTCCATTGCCTATTATTCGTTATAAGATGAGTTTTTTTCGATTATTAGAGAGCTTTAGATTCATTGCAAAACTTGAGACGGTATTGGTCCATCCTCAAACACGCTCATGATGCATGCTAGAGTAGAACTGCATAGGTGACAGAAAGCCCCAATTTCAATTTCGTGATTATCTTTACTACATTGTAAGGTGTCAGGCGTAAAAATCATCCCGAAGGTGCCGAGTTGCGCGAGTATTCTGCATTAATACCAGGGAGGCAGGCTTCAATACCCAAAGGAGACATCACCGACGGAGTTCAGTTGGAATGGAATGATACTTCTCTATTATTAGAGAGGTTAAGATTCTAGCAACATCGCTCCACCTGGCGCACATACACGCTATTAGAGAGGTTGCGTTGTTCAAGGATTAACTTTCGCTCCACCGCATTTGATTACTGATGATGTGAAAATCCACCCCCACTAACGTTATCCAGCGTTATTGTCAAACGCATATTCCACTTCAGCGTTATCCAGCAACTTTTACCAACATGACATTTCCGTTTCAGCATTATCCAGCACAACAGGCCACATTACATTGTCCACTGTTCCAGTTTCAGTGTTATCCCGCCGAATAATACACGGTGAATAATATGTGTCACCGTGAGACAGCAGTCCTACTTGTACACTATGTAGCCTTAACTTATCATGTGATTCTTTACTCGTTGCAGCTTGATGAGAGGATGGCGAAATTTTTCGGAGATGGCTGAAGAGATTAAACAGCTATATGAAGAAGGGAGGGGGACCCGCATTCAGCTAGACGTCACCGAGGCCATAGAAGATGTTCTCAGCAGAAAAACAGTGCAGAAGAGGCCAAGACGGGATGGCACGAGAGTCTGTACTTCCACAGAGCCAGAAAAGATAAGGAAAATTAAATTTGAGTTTTAGTACAGCGTAATGTTATTGTTTCAGGTCAAGAGAGAGCTTTGAGTCCTGCGAATAGTGTCAATATCAAAAAGACAACTGCAGATTGTAACAGTGGGCAAATCACCACAAGCTCGGCACACGCGACACGAAATGAAATCAAGTTAATTCAACATTGACATTTTTATACTTTTTTCAGGATGATAATTCAAGGCAGAGTCCGAAGTTGTCTTTATTTGCACCACTGATTATAGATGAAGATCCACATAACAGTGACGTAGCGGAGGATCACCATAGCTGTGACGTAGTGGAGGAACAGCATAGCTGTAACGTAGTGGAGGAACACCATAGCAGTGACGTAGCGGAGGATCACCATGATAACAGTGACGAAGTGGAGGAACACCATAGCTGTGACGTAGTGGAGGATCACCATGATAACAGTGACGTAGTGGAGGAACACCGTAGCTGTGACGTAGCGGACGATCACCATGATAACAGTGACGTAGTGGAGGAACACCATAGCTGTGATGTAGTGGAGGATCACCATGATAACAGTGACGTAGTGGAGGAACACCATAGCTGTGATGTAGCGGAGGATCACCATGATAACAGTGACGTAGTGGAGGAACACCATAGCTGTGACGTAGCGGAGGATCACCATGATAACAGTGACGTAGCGGAGGATCACCATAGCTGTGACGTAGTGGAGGAACACCATAGCAGTGACGTAGCAGAGGAACACCGTAGCTGTGACGTAGCGGATACCCGTTACGTAGCGGATACCTGTGACGTAGCGGAGAATCACCATAACAGTGACGTAGCAGCGACAGTCAGTTATGACGATGACGATGATGTTGATAGAGTCGATATGAGTAAAATATCTTACCATTTTAATTGCGGTCAATTTGAGGAGAGAAATTACTGGCTCAAATAAAATGGTGCCCTCCGGGATGTCCTTCACGTTTTTCTACTATCCAGGACCTGAACGAAAATTGGAAAAAGCATCAAACACGTTCAGAAAAATTGTTTACTGTATCCACTGGGTTTAAGTCCCTCAAAAATGACAAATTTCGTAAATATTAGCAGTGACATCTGCAGGAAAAAAAATGGAACTGAAATACTGTGGTCATATCGACAAGAAGATGTAATATTAATCTCAAATTTATAGGAAAATTGCAAAACTGCAGAATCGTTAACTACTTTCCTTTCCTAAACATAATTGTAATTCAATTTCAGTCTGGAGCACATCTAAGTTAGACAATGACAGGGGCTTGGTAATGTAAAATGCCCCCCCCCCCCCCCAAACGTTACCCAGTATTATTGCCAACACCATATTCCAGTTCAGCGTTATCCAGTACTTTTGACAACAACATATTCCAGTTTCAGCATTATCCAGCACAGACTGTCCACATTTTATTCCAACTTCACCGTTTTCCTTCATATTATATTTATACATATTAATCGTAATTCAATTCCAGTCTGGTGATGATTACATCCCATCGATGTCAACCATGGACGGGAGCTCTGAACACGAGGCATCACATCAACGCACCGTTAATTCGCTGATAGGGTCGGTGTCGTCCTCTGAGAATGACGATCAACAAAAGGACGAGAGACAGGCAAACCTGGCAACTGTGATATCAAAGGAAGTCGCAGCCAAGCAACCCACGGTGACGACAAGATTCGAGAAGCTTGCCAATGTCACAGGACGACCGAATGCGGGTATCCCTAGGCAAGGCGCGGGGAAGAGGCCGAAGAGATGCTGCCCGGTAGTTGGATGCGAAAGTCAGGTAGCCGACCTGAAGGAACATTTATTCCTTACCACATGTCATGCCAACATGGACCTGCAGCTCCGAAATCAACTCCTCATGCAGGCCAAACAGGAGCAAAAATTGGCGAAGACAGGAGGACAGGAGCCAGGTACAAGGAAGAAACGTACTAGATACTTCCATCTCTGTCCCCTGTGCGATCAGTACAAAGCCAACTTGGCTACTCATCTATCAGGAACTCACAAAATGGCCGATCGTCGTCAGATACAGTCGTGCCTTCGGGATGCAACGAAGGTCAAACGCGGATCTCCTGAATTGGGACCGCCTGTGGAACCAGGGTCGGTTTTGACACGTATGATAACTGCCTTTGAAATTCACCTGAGGAGTCCGGCCGTGAAGGGCTTTTTGGACACTCACGCTCACAACATGGGTAGGCGATTGGCACAGGATTGTCAGGCCCTTGCAGACGAACAGAAGGAATTCAACCTGACAGACCTGAGGCGAATCATGGAACTTGGCCAGACTGGCGGAATAGTCGACCAGTGGATAGACAATGGAAAATACAAAGCCGGCAGCATAAACAATTTCATTGTTGCGCTGAAGCACTTGCTGAAGTTTGCTACACTTCACAAGGCATACCGTTACGGATGGGTCTCCAACGACTGTGGTCTGGATGAATACTCAGCTCACTTGGATGGAATAACGGCCAGTCTTTCAAAAATAAGAAGGAAGCAACACATCTCAGCAGAGGACAAGGCTGGTAGAGACACGATAGACAAGGAGGCCTGGGCTGGTTACAAAACAGCAAAATGTGGCGGGGGATAGTCGATCACATGAATAAGCTGGCAGATGATTCCCGGTTTGTGGTTCCACACGCCAACTACTGCATGATCTGATACCACATCGTTCTCCGCTTATTTCTGGACAATTATCGCCGAGCCGGAGATTTGGCCAATTTCAGGCTGGAAGAATTGCAGAGGGGAAAAGCACTCGGGAACGACTTCGTGACGACCCAATGGCCTGGCGCTCAGCTGAACTGGTGAACAGGAGGGAGGGCTAGTCTGTTGATGCAGTCAAATGTTTGGGATGGTGTTAGTTGCACTGAAGAAAAGACAACAACAAAGAGTTGGTAAACAAAATAAACTTTATTGTTCAAGATTGACCTGCCAAGCAGGTGATTGGAATTTACTTAAAGAGGTTGATTGAAATTAAGAAAATCACATGGGAATCAGATATCTTCATGAATATATTGTAAAAGTTAAAAAAATTACACAGGAATCCCTGATCAAGATGGTGCTGTGGAATAGAATAGATACAAGGCGAGTCAATAAAAAGGTAATCCGAGATTAAATTTGCCATGTTTAGGAAGAAGGTTTTGGTTTAAATTATGGTTGCTTGTGAAAGTAGTAGCTGGTTAGTTTTGGATAACCTTTTTATGAGTGCCTTAAATAAAACAGACATGTCAAAAGCATGATATTTTGATACGTACAAATGAATGTTTACAATTACAGGCAGTGTTAACATAAATAGACTTATTGGATTAGGCAATAGATTTTGAGAGGTTTATTGGATTGCACAGAGGCAATAGATCTTGGATTGCCTAGATGCAATCAACCTTTTTCCAATAGGTGCGATCCTGATGGGGAGGCAAATTCAACTCTCCGAGTCACGAACTCGTCTCTACATGTCTTGGAGTCACAACCACCATGTCTATAAATGTCCAACACAGACCCACTGGATGGATTTATAGTGGATACACTCTGCGCTCATCCAGGAAAATGCATACTATTAGGCCTATGTCATTTATGGTACGCATAGGTTACTCGAAAGCGAAGACAAAACATAATAATTGAAATAAATCCAAGGGGATCGAGACATACCCTAGTAGGCCTAGCTCAAGCTGTAGCACAGCATCAGAACAAATCAAATGTCTGTCAGTGAGTGTAGGCTACCGAATTCCTTACAAACTACCAACCATGCATCACACTGTGCATGATAATGAACCACTGGCTCTTGATTATTAAACGCATATTTGCATATTTAACGCAATCTAAACGTTTTTCGACCAGCATCACAGAAACATGACAGACTTCATGACTTACCTTGCACTTCAGAAGTGAAGATGGCGAAATACACCAGAACATAGAAATGCGACGAATCGATTTTAGAAATATAAATTATTTACGAAACTCTCAGACTAGGTTTAAAAACCTGCAAATAGAAACAAAATAATATAATTTCCGATCCGAGCATTGTGTCTTGCCCATAGGCCCTAATGGTAAGCCATATTTTTCATATTTTCCTATTTTCTATTGTTTTATTGTTATTGACATAAGCGACCCGTCATTGAAGAAGCGAATTCTGTTGACGTCATTAGCGGGAAATTCCTTCTAATCAGCGCTAATTTAGACAATAAAACAGCAATTTTAGATTAAAATGCCCAATTAGATAGCAATAACGTCTACCATTGTGGTGTTTACTACCAACAACACCTTGTGCTTGCTTACATCAAAAAATCTGAGCCATATTGGGCGAAATCGTCGTCTAAAACTTCGCGAATCGAGAGCTCATATGCCAAGACCGAGCATAAACCCTGAATAAGCATAGTAATAGTAGTTCCCCGCGAATTTTGAAAACCACTTGGCTTCTTGCCAATTACATAACATGTGATAGCACCACTTAAACTTGGTCGAAATTTGAAATCCTTTGGTGATAATTATATGCAAATCTTTGTCTTTCAGGGGAAATGAGCTGTTGTTTGTCCAATGAATAATTCATGAGAAATTGCACTATTTCAACTTGACGCTCCGATTGCCGTAGTATGCTTATTTTTAGGCGCATCGCTCCAATTTTTTGTGTCAACATACCCTTACTCCTGATGTACACACATGCCAATTTGAGGGCCTCTAGCTCTTCTCAATTCAAAATGTGCACCAGGTGTTTAACGGATGGATGGATGGATGGATGGATGGATGGATAGATGGATGGATGGACAGACGGACGCCACTGAACAACTTATTTGACAAGCTCGGCTGACTGAGTCAGCTGAGCTAAAAACACAAGACGGATGGTTACTATGCTGTGCCACTCGTCATGAAGCCAGACGTCTATTTGGTTGTGAAGATATTCATAGAAAGGGTGAGACCCAGTGCCAAACCGGGACCAGAGGAGGACAATGTTTCTCTGAGCAGTTCTGGAAGGGGAGCGAATGGCAGCGACATTATCAAATACCTGGAGGCATGGAAAGATTATGGCGAAGACCTAGGTCGTGACATCGGGGAAATAACTGCAACCAGAGTGCGCCGTTCAGCCGTGACAGTTTGCAGAAGAGCAGCAACAATAACGCATGACCAGCAACAAAAATTGTCGTCAGCAATGTGCCACCGAATGGAAACCGCAGACTGTATTTACAACCGGAGCGGCCAGAAAGAAGTTGGACATGTTTCAAACCAGGTCGTGTCGGAGGCTTTAGAGATTGTCATGCGAAAGCAGCAAACCCAAAAACGAACACGAACTCCCTCTCCTTCCGATGAGGATGATGATTACATTCCGGCCACACCACCACGCGAGACAGGAAAGGGGGCGAGAAGACGTATGCTAGTAGAAGAGGAAAAAAAGAGACAATGGTCACGTGACCTTTCCGAAGAGGAATTTGACACCCTTTACAAGGCCTGCAATCCACTCATCACTGAGTTGGTTATGGATTACAAGTCCCCCATTACCAAGGCTGATATTCAGAAGCAACTGGATCGCGAGGCCGAACTGAGCAGAGCAATCAAGCAGCCGGAAAGGGCGCGAGCAATTAACAACCTTTTGTCTACATGGGGATTGGTCAAGCTGACAAACATCATACGATACATGGTCAAGAAGTATAGAATCGAAAAGGATTGGATGAAGCCGACGAAGACCATCAGGATGAGAGTGCAACCAAAGAAGAGAGTACCGTCGCTGCGGGATCTCAACGTAAAATTGAGGCTTAAGAAGCTGCCGCTGCTGTGGCAACGCCAGAGATGTCGCAATCCGAAGCAGAGGAGGAGGACTAAGAAAACGTAGGGAAACATTAAATAATTTTCAATCGCGATTGATGCCCATGCCCATTATCCGTTATAAGACAAGTTATTAGAGAGGTTAAGATATTCAAGAAGAACATAATTATTATTATCGGCTCCACCTAATTGGATTGTTGATGATGTAAATATTCACCCCTCCAACGTTATCCAGCGTTACTGTCAATAGCATATTCCACTTCAGCGTTATCCAGCCGCTTTTACCAACATAACATTCCAGTTTCAGCATTATCCAACACAACAGGCCACTTTATATTCCAACTTCATCGTAATCCAGCAAAATAGATCACATTATATTCCAGCATATAGTTTCAGTGTTATATTGGTCTAATCTAAATATGTAAACACTAACTTTCTCAGCCAGACAGCCATAACCATCGGCCTTCTCATGTGATTCTTTTACTCATTGCAGCTTGACGAGGAGATGCTGAATTGGCGAAGACTTTTCATCTGTGTCCACTAGCCGACTTGGCTACTCACTCTAGTACAGAAGTATCCAAAATTGTATCCATAATGGGGTTGACTGAAATCTTTAGGTTTGGAGATAGCCCGCTCTGCTTAGGAGTCCAGCTGTTAAGGGTTTTCGGACAATTTCATGTCTAGATAATGTGTATTGATTTTTTTTGAAAAACATGTCAACTTTTTATTGATTTCTCGTTGAGACGATTCTGATGATGTCGTC
This sequence comes from Lineus longissimus, assembly GCF_910592395.1. NCBI lineage: Eukaryota > Metazoa > Nemertea > Pilidiophora > Heteronemertea > Lineidae > Lineus > Lineus longissimus. The sequence continues at coordinate 9,025,381 of NC_088313.1, forward strand.
AATGCAAACTGTGTAATCAACATTTTACCACGTGGTTATAAATGATTAGGTAGTTTCGTAAATTCATTGTTATAATCAAAGGTTATCAGCTTATTGAAATAATTCTCAACCTGTCTGTAATTTTCTACTTACCATGTTAATCGGTTGTTTCTTTGTTAAATAGTTCAATTAATAAAAATATTCAGAAGAATTTTACCTTCATTACTGTTGTTAATCTACTCAAAACCTCTGGGCCGACCGCATAGAAACTCCGACAGTGAAGCCGTGTTAGTTGTCCTAACAGGGCCTGACAACATATACGGTAACAGCGCTAAAATATTGACCGCATAGAAACGCTGTTAAGATGTTGTTAGTGAAGCCTTCTGTTAGACTATCGGTAGTGTTACGAGACCATTTGCCGGGCCCAAGGTTGATGTCCAGTACCATAAGATATATTGTTGCGCTTTTATGTCTGTTTATTTTGGTGTGCATGGGGTTCAAACAAGCGCCTTTTTCGCAGTAGTTGTTGCATGTGTCTCACGGTAGGACTGTCAAACATGTCCGAGACAAAACGTACAAGGGCTGCCGATTATTCGGCGGAGGAAAAGCGGGTAATTAAACGCTTGTTTTGTAAGCACAACAACATCCTGACAGCAAAACATTCGTCAACAATTTCGCAAAAGGATAAAACAGTGATTTTCGCGGATATTCTTCATCAAGTTAATGCTGTTGGTGTCACCAAACGCAGTTTAGACGGCATCAAGGACAGGTCGTAAGCGATCAAAAGAGAAGTGAAAGCAAAAATTGCTGCGTATCTTCGCAACAGACTTAAAGAAGCCGTGAAGACAGGAGGTGGCGAAAACCCGTACGCAGATGATGACGATCCTGAAAGCATCATCAACGAGTATGAGAAGCTGGTTTACGCTATTCTCCCCCCAGAGCAAGTTGCAGGTGGGTTTTGTATTGTTTGCATTGTTTTAACCCTTTCACGACGCAGCCCGTCGTACATACGGGATAAAATACCATCGATTCTGACGCATCCCGTCGCACATACGGGATGACTTAAAATTGATTTAAAAACAATCCTGCGTAGTTTAGTTGAATTCCGTGTGGTGCAGCACCGTCTCGAATGTGTTTCCCGTGCTTCTAGTGTATTCGCCACATGTTGTGTACATATCGTCTGCAGCTATGGCGCGAGGCAACAAGCGTGCACGTTTCGATTTGAACGAAGCATTAGCTTTCGTTTTGGACAGTCAGGATGATTCTGGAGATGAAGATTTGGACTTAGGTGAATCGTTAGTGTATCAAGAAGCTGGAAACGATAGTTCAGGTGTAGATTATGACTCTGATGACGAGTTAGACCTTGAAAATACCGGCTCAGGGTCACTTTTGAGGTCAGACAATGGTACTATGCATGCACATGCTGAACTGTCAGACTATGAGTCCAGTGACAATAATGATGATGCTAATCAGGCTGTTGTTGGGCCTATGCCTGCTCCAATACAGGCCCCAACTATCGCCCCAGTTACTGCTGGTCCAAGTGTGACTGTAGGGACTCCTCCTACATTTGCCCCCCCCCCCCCTGTTTTAGGACATGGACAACTACGCCAAGGGCGTGCTCGTACTCGTGGTGGTGGTGCCCGCGCCCGTACTCGTGGAGGAACTCTTGGTAGAGGGATTGCTGCTCGTCCACGTCCCCCTAGTCCTGTTTTCATGGCCATGGATGTGTCCAGTGATGATGACATGATATTAGGGCACCATGGTGACTCTGATCCATCTGATTATGATGATGGCTCCGACTACCAGCCTTCCGGTGACGACGAAAGTGACAATTCTCAGGGACATGCTGCCCCACCCACCCCCCCTCCAGCCCAGCCTCTTCAAGCTCAAGCCCAACCTATTCAAGCTCAGGCTCAAGGACCTGCACCACTTCCTGCCCCACCTCCAGCCCAGCCTCTTCAAGCTCAAGCCCAACCTATTCAAGCTCAGGCTCAAGGACCTGCACCACTTCCTGCCCCACCTCAGGTTGCTGCTGTTGCTGGGGGTGCAGGTAACCAGGCAAATGTACAAGGCAGAGGTCGTGGGCGTGGGCGTGGTGGGGCCAGAAGACAACGTGAACCAGAGTGGCAATGGGTCCTTGCTAATAATGATTTTCAACCTACAGTTGTCCCAATGGCTGCCCGAGAGAGGATAAAGGTTAGAATGGGAAATGATCCAGGTGTCATGGATTTTTTTCATCTTTACATTAGCAACGAGATGATAGATATCATGGTGGAGGAGACTAAGGAGACAGGGATCATCTGGTGTAGTCATAGGTGATTACACTCTACCAGGTCAAATCACAGGAAGTCTCAGTGCCCACAGTTCCTCACAGTTTGTGTCAAGAGCCATGCCCGGAAGATGGTTGCGGTAGGATGTTCCCTAGCCAGGAGGCACTCACCATGCACATGGCTTTCGGTACTCATGATGCTCTCCCACTGAAGGACACGAAAATCGATAAAGTCAAGAGGAAGTGGACTGAAAAAGTCGATGCCCTTGCAAAGCCTTCTGTTTCCAGTGGTGCTATTGAAGTGTCGGGCACCGTTGAGTCTGGAAGCAGCCTCGTTAAAATAGGATGGGCTCAGCGTGGCCAACGGACTGCCCGGCGCAATGCCCCAGAGGTGCGGGAATTCCTGGAGAAAGAGTTCATGAAAGGTGTCAACACCGGTATCAAGGAGAATCCCTCAAACGTTGCCACAGGTCTGAAGGCTTATGTGAAGTATATTCAGATGCACTTTTGGAATTATCATTTAATTCCTATCCAGATGGTACATATGAGCTTCAACAGGAGATGGCCCTGGATCAGTTCTTCAACAATTACTGATGCGCTCCCCGAAGACAATTCAAGAAGCCATCCGTACCGCTCGCCAACTAGATGCAGCTCAATTGCTATTAAAACAGGGTGTACCAGCAAGCTCTGACAAGGGTAAGGCCAGGGGAGGGAATTCAATTCAAAATTCAGCCCCGGTGGCTGCAGCTACATCCACCCAGTCACAGTCGGATCTATCACAGGTACTAGAAATGCTGCAAAAAAATTGATAGCAGGATAAGTAATCTTGAAACTGCAACCAAGAACAGTGGTGGGGGTGGTGGCCCCTGTTGGAGATGTAATCAGTAAGGGCACAGACCCAGCTTTTCCCAACTGTAGAATGCTTTGACTGCCACAAAATGGGGCACATATCTCGATCCTGCTCTACAAAATCGGGAAACTCAAAGCAGGGGTCGTCGAGGGGCGGACAGACCCCGACACAACAGTAAGAGCCTCATTGGAGACAGAGACATTGAACAACTTGGGTACATTAGAACCCCAGTTGTCCGAGGAGGAATTGTGGATTACGCCGGTGCATACAACATCACTTGTGGTTGATCAAGAATCATCACACAGGGACAAACTGGGTTCTGCCCAAGACGCTCAGTTGTCCAAAAGTGGCCCTGCCTTGGGAACCACAAATTTCTTGATTAATCCAGCACAGGCGACATTGACGGACACTCTGAATTCTGCCCTAGAAATTCAGCGGTCAAAGAGTGGCCCTGCCTTGGGAACCACGAATTTCTTGATTAATCCAGCACAGGCGACATTGACGGACACTCTGAATTCTGCCCTAGAAATTCAGCGGTCAAAAAGTGGCCCCACCCTGGATACCACCAGTTCGCAAAATAACCCCCAGCCCCAGAGTTTTGCCCAAAATCGCCATCCTTGTCAGTTGGGCAAATTCAGTTCACATATTGAAGTTTATATGCATCTGGATTTATTGCCGACATACCTGCTTCATTACTCTTGGACACCGGTGCCGCTCGGACAATCATCAGTAGTAATCTGTGGCATCAGTGCAATAAGTCTGGAAGTTTTGAACTTACAGGAGTTGATGGCTCCCTGCACTCTGCCACTGGTCAAAGTCTCAAGATATTAGGGGTGGCTGATCTTGCCTTCCAGTTGGGATCACAGGCCTTCGTTCACCCCACCATCGTTGTTGAAGATCTGGCATATCCGTGTCTACTGGGGAGCGATTTCTTCGCGGGACACAATTGTAGTATCAGTTATGAAACAGCAACTCTGAAAATAGGCGAGATTGAAATTCCATCGCGCCAGCAATGTGAAGAGCCAAAAATTTGTTGCATTGTCCTCGGCAAAACAACAAAAATTCTGGCAAATACAGAGATGATAGTACCTGGAAAATTAGCTGAGTTGCCATCAAAGAGCCACATGGTACATGGACTGGTAGATGGAGGCACGGGTAATCACAACTTTGTCACTGGGCGATCTTTGGTGTCTTCAGATCATGGTAAGGTGTCAGTGTGAATTGCTAATTTCACAGATAAGCCTATATCAGTCCATACTAATCGTACCCTAGGCTGGTTCCACCCAGTGATGGAAGTCGAAACTGCTAAGGAAATGGAAAAATTCCGCAGTGCGCCACAGGCAGAGTATACAGCCCCAAAATATATCAAGAGGGAGAAGAAGTGGAAGAAGCCTGACCATCTCTCTTCCAAAAATAAAAGGGATACGAGTGGTGCTACCTCTACCGTTAATGCTAAAGTCAAAGAAACAAGAAGTATGCCTGGCCCAAGGGCCACCCCTGGTGATATCAATTTTGTATCATCAGAAGTGAGTAAACCAGCCGAGACTCAAGGACATGGTAGCAATTCAGGTTCTTCATAACCTCTCCCTTCAGGCTTTATTGAAGGGGGAGGGGGTGCTGATTTGGATGCCCTCTTTGAAAAACTTGATATTGACAACTTGAAAATTGATGAGGAACAACGGTCCATTGTCAAGGATTTAATTGCTGAACATCAGTCAGTGTTTTCGATGGATGATTTCGATCTCGGGAAGACCAAGGTGATCGAGCACAAGATTGAGACAGGTGATGCTGTTCCCATTAAACAGAGACCTCGTCGTGTCCCACCACATCACCAGAAATTTGTGGACAAGACAGTGAACGAGTTGCTTGATCGTGAACTAATTGCAGAGTCACAAAGTCCATGGAGCTCCCCGATTGTCTTCGCCAAAAACATTATGGTTCTTACAGACTCTGCATTGACTGTAGAAAATTTAATTCTTGTACAGTGAAGTCGGCCCAGCCATTAGCGAGGATAGATGATACATTAAGTAAACTCTCAGGATCCATTTACTTTTCTTGCCTCGACTGCGCGAGCGGATACGTCCAGCTAGGTTCATCAGGCTTCTGAATCATTATTTACCGGACAATGACAACTATGAGGGTTGCAAATCAAAGGGAAAAATGACTTTACACAGTGCTGCGCAAAACTATGAAATTCTAAAGAATGGTCTCATCCCATTTTGCCAAATTCCCATTATGCCTAAAAATTCTAATGAGTCTTTATCACATGAATATCTTGAATCCCTTTTTACTCCCTTTGGGGAGTTGTAATCTACCACAAAAGCAGCGGTAACGGACTGACATTTTCCGGTTACGAACTGACCACTCTGAAATTAAGCAAATTGAACAAACTTATGAATCATTGAGGTTATGGAGGATGAGGCCACTCATGCCCCTCCTCGCTCACACAGCAATTCGGACAGAAAGATTGTAGCATTATATTCCATCTGAAAGTGATTTTGAGAATTTTGTATCTATCTGAATGGCAAAAAAGAGACAGTCCGTTACCATTTTGTACCTTTTTTTGTCTATATGGTGGTACAATGTACATGAAAACGGATTTTTTTTGTATGATTAGGATATAGGTATCATATGTGTAGACAGAGAATACATAGTAACCAAAAATGATCCCATCCATTTTTCTATGAATAAACTTTTATGGTCTTTTTGGTAACGGACTGACATAGCGCCCCCATAAGGTCTTTGATCGCCAACTGGAGAAAAAGTAAGAGTCACCAAATGATGTTTTCCTTTAAATTTGTTCATACGCACCTATCTGTGGCCAACTCAACATTTATTTCACAATGTATCCAGCAATATTGCCCTCTATTGACCCAGCTAATAGCACCTCCACTTTTTTGGCATAACCCTTTTAGTGAGGGGGGGGGGTCTAATTCATTACTTTAATTTTAACTTTCAATCTGTGTTAAAATCCATTTACAGAATTTTTAGCCAAAAGTTGACAATAGGTGAAGTTAGGCAAAATGGGTTAAGAAGAAATGGGAATTAGGCAAAATGGGCCATTTTTTATATGCGAAATGGGCCATAACAATCTGAACTGATCTTTTAATTTTTTTTCAGAGGCCATTCTGATACCAATACGCAGTCCTCTGACAGCGATGTTGAAGTGTTGACTGAATTAAGGTAGGCCTCATATCCTTGCAATGATATGTAGTCATGATAGGTGCTATTCCATCTGCTTTTGACCATGTTTTTTTGAATGGTTACACAACACCACGTAATGCTTCAGTGGAATGCCTCCAAAACAACATAACTTAGCTGATCAAATTATCTTATAGGTCAGACAATGATCCTTACTCATATTGATTTCCTCAATTGTTTTTCAGAGACCGTTCTGATACACATACCAATATGGTGTCCTCTGACAGTGATGTTGAAGTGTTGACTGAATTTAAAAGGTAAGCCCCATCCTAAACCTGCAATACCATTGAATACTGAGGGCTCTCTAAACTTGTCACTTCATGGCCAAAGAAAATGAAACCACATTAGTCTGCGGAATATATATACATGTAGCTCCTGGTAGGGAAAGTAGCCTAGCATGTCCATCATGATTGTATTGTAATCTAATGTAATAAATGTATGCCATGCAATGAATGTGTATATGTTCGTAGTTCTCCCTTGGCATTGTACCAGTATGAGAATTATATTCAATTTTTCTCTGGTTAGTCATATTGACTAACATTGACTGACTAACCAAGTTAGCCAATATGACTACCCCTAGGTTAGTCAGTTTGACTAAGAGGTTGGTCATCCTGTGGATCGAACTTTGACTAACCTAAGTTGAAAGTCAGATTGACAAACCTCAGGTTCTCAGTGAAGCGAGGAAGCTTCATTTACAGATTTCTGCGAAACAACTAAATGATAAGAGAGAATAACTCGGATTCAGAAATGAACTCGTTTTACTCCAGACTTTTAGTCAAAATTTTCGAATCGTTTTCAGGGCAACTCCAATTCTACATAATGGCCTACCAATTTATGAGGCAGGGAAGACTAGGCGCTACACTGCAGAAGAGGTTGTCCGCATATTAGGCCCTAGACTTCCGACCGAGTATATATGCTACCATGTCCCAACCAGGGTCCAGAAGAACGCATCTTTTGTTGTCGACCTCTCAAGACTGGATAAAGAAAAGGAAATAACAGCTGATGATAATGGAGTCTACAAGTACTCCTCATCGAGACCAAGCTATCTGACCCTATCAAAGGACTGGGATATTGTTTACCAGTCAGGTAGTCGCCCAGAAGATAACTTGTCTGATCCAGCAAACAAATCATTCATGCTAAAAAACTTGCAGCACGTCTCAAAAATGTTTCCGATTTTCAGCGCATAATTTACCGCTTGGTTGATGCAAAAAATCAATTCTACAAATTCTCTTTGGTACAGTATGTTTTTGATGGGGAGGAGCATGATTTTGACGTCACTCCTCATGGGAATTCTAAGACAAACAAAAAATCCCTTTAAATCCACCAGCCACAGCGTCAGGTCTAGAATAGCCGAGTTTAAAAACCGAAAAGCCGAAGGAAGCAGGATATCGGATCATGTCGGAAAGTGGTGTCTTCTATCAGCGAAAAATGCAGCATCTGTGCCGCGCAATTACAAACAATTGGAAAATTTCCGCTCCAGAGTCACCAGTCCAGTCCAGAGCACCAAAGACACATTGGCGCATATGATAGAAGAGTGCAAAACCACAAGAAACAAGGTTGACGAAAGATTTGTTAGGAATGTGTATGGAGCACCTGAACCAATGGCAGTTCTTGGCACCAACAAGTCATTCCAAGATGTTGAACGTTATTGCTGTGGAACAGACAGGCCATTCAACAGCGTTCTTACAATCGATCCCACCTTCAACCTTGGAGATTTCTACCTGACTCCAACCACGTACGAAAATATTGGGATTGTGAATCGATCATGGAAGCATCCGTACTTCATTGGCCCCTGTCTAGTTCATTACAAAAAGGAGTACAGAACTTATCACCACTTGGCCTCATCACTGGTCAGTGAACGCCCTGGTATAGCAGGCCTAAAATGCTTCGGAACAGATGGGGAGGAAAGCCTTATCTCTATTTACAAAGGTATTCCCAACTGCTGATTCACTGAGGTGTGAAATCCATTCAAAAAAGATTATCAAGGAGAAGCTGACATCCCTCAATATCCCCACTGAAGACCAACAGCAGTACATGTGGGAGATCTATGGGAACTCCGTTGGATCTACTTACCATGAAGGCCTTGTTGACGCCGAGGATGCGGCCATGTTCTGAACTTGTTTGGAGAGTCTGGGGGATATTTGGGACAGGCGTGAAGCACCCCACACTCCTCGGAACAAGGAACCATCCTTCTTTCATTGGTTTGATCAGCATATTTCATCATACATGTCAACCTGCATGCTCAAGCCAATCCGAATCAGGAATGGGGTCCAAAATAAATTCACCACAAATGCCAGTGAAAGCATCAATGCCATAATCAAGCGCAAAATGCAATACAAGGCCGAAAACCTGATAGCGTTTGTGGACAAAATCCATCAAATATTCTTGCAGCAGGAGGAAATGGTCAGGAGCGCCTTGCTTGGTGAAGGGGACTTCACAATCGTACCAGAGGCAAAAAAATTCCAACTTGGGGAAAGATACCTGCGTCTGAGCGACAGTGGAAAGAAGAGGCATGAAGAAAGATTTTACCACTGGGTGTTGAACAGAACCGGTGATGACGAGGAACCAGCCCAACCCCAATCAGCAGAAACCTCTTCATCGGCGTACGAACCAGCCGATGAGAGCCAAGCCCAACCCCCATCAACAAAAACCTCATCATCCGCGTACAAACCAGCCGATGAGAGCCAAGAGGCAGCTTCAACTCATCAACCCGATTTAGATTTTCGGGATATTATGTCAATTGTAGGGATGCCCCAGGATCACTGCTGCAGAATGGTGCAAAAAGCTAGGAAATTTACAAAGGATGGGTCCGTGAGGAAAGGTTTTGATCAATATACTTATTTTGTACACGACTCAGATGCCAAAGCCCCACACTTCATTGAGAAAGTTTCCACTGGTGTGTATACATGTGATAAGGAGGAACGGGTGAATGGATGTGCTGCATACAAGTCTAGGGGAATATGTTCCCACACAATGGCAGTCTCCATGGTTGAGAAAGATGACGATATCCTCATCGTGAAGTACAACACGAGTGGAAAAGGCAAGGTGAATCTATCAACACTGTCACAACATCAGATAATGCCTGGTGCCGGGTAGAAAGGTGGGCAAGTCAGGAAGAGAAAAAACAAGCCAAATGTGACTGAGAGGGTACCAGTGCAGCCGGTCCTGCAGGAAGAGCCTTTCGCACAAAAAGAGCCCGTTCCACCTCTGAAATTCACCATTGCACGAGCTGGACCGAAGGAGAAATTACGCATGGAGAGGGTACCTGAACACAATTGCAAAGAAGAGCCATTCTACCTGACAACCTTGTCGAAACATCCAAAGGTGAAGGTTTGCTCAGGTTGTCACCAGCAATTTGCAAGACCAGCTCCTGGAAAATCTCCTCAACCACCACATGATCTGATTATACAGCATAGCGAAAAACCATTCTGGCTTGACCGTGAAAACAACATCCTGAGGAGTGGTCGCAAACAATTTGTTTACTACCATGTATCTGTCAACTGTGTACGAAGAGGAGGCGAGGGTGGCAACGGAGGTTTCACTGGGCGAAATATCAATATGAGCAAACTGGAAGATTTCACACCTACAGATAAGCACAAGAACTATCTTCTCTCGCCCTAAGCTTGATACTGGATCATTATCAGGGGGACCTACAATCCCCACTGCCGGCTCAACCCGTTTGCCTCCTAACACCTCTTGTCGTTACTGCCCTAAACTCAACCTGACAGGAAGGATCGGCAGCACAACTACCACGCGCTCATACACGGCCATGAAGCACATCACATGCAAAAGCAGTAACCTCATTTACTGCATCACATGCAAAAGATGCAACCAACAATACGTTGGTCAAAGCAAGCTCCGCCTCATGGACAGATTTGTAAAACACTTTTACAATATCTCCAAGGGCAACAAAGATGACACCATCGGCCGGCACTTCACCAGCCATAACCACGCAGGCATTGATGATGTGTCCATATCAATCCTGTCCTTCATCCACGCCCACCCAGAATCGCCCCAAAGTGCTGTACTCAGGGACACCATCGAAATCAGATGGATCCATAGATTGCGCACTGTAGCTCCGCTGGGAGTCAATGTCCTAGACTAGTATGTACTGTACACATACATTGCCACGTCTTTTAACAACTTTTCCCTATGTGTACTCTACAGGGTTCCCCCAGTCTTACTCCAAAGACAGGGGCAGCATTACTTAAACCGTATCCCGACACACTCCATGTCACATCCTATCCACTCAGGACAGGCTATCCGTCAAGCTATTGACCCCTGGAACTAATATCGGGACCATTCCGGTCCCAGACTGTCCGACGTGTAAAATACCAACAGGTCAACTGGATATGCGGCCTTTTACTCCCCACAGCCGCACATCTAGGATAGGAACATTTTTCTATCAACAGTCCACGGCCCGCCTCTGCAGGGCCAACCCATCTTGATCAATATCGCCTTTATAAGTGTCTGATGAGCAACTCCTGCGAAACCGTTCACACCACCCCTGGCATAACCCACATGGCGCGCCTCCCCGCCATTCCGCGCAACTTTGCCGCCATGCTCCCTAGGAGCATGACGTCATGTCCGTCTCAAAGCCATGACGTCATAAAGGGGCCCAGCATCACGTCAACCACTGCGTCTTGACGTCAGTTCCAACACCTCACACGGTTTAAGAGATCAAGCGAAGACTTTTGAGCCTTCACAACGGTCACACAAGCCAATTAAGCTGGTCGCATCTCACCGCATTGCCACGTCAAAAATAAAATGGATCATTATCTAAGGTCTTCATATCGGATTGACATCTTGCATCAGAGGAATGGCTATCGGGCGCCAAACGTCTTAAGATTATTAATCAAATCAATCAGGGCCAATCAATCATACCTTTTATGAGCGGGTCAGAATGTCGGAAACACATTTTATGGGGTGTGGCTGCATAATCAATGAGCGACTCTCCCTGTCAACAAAATCTGGTCACTATGACCAGATACAATAATCTGGTCAATAACTTACACTGGTCAAAGTGACTGGTCACTTCGACCAGATAGAACTCGTCATCGACGCTCAACTTGTTAGATTGATTAGGTAAACTTGTCAGGTTAACCAGATGTTTCTGTTAATTTCGTTTCTGTTTTCGATTTCGTTTACAGTGCTGCATATTATAGCATATTGGATTTTTTCGGCCCCTGACATATCTTACCATAGCAAGGGTAAAATACTCCTCCACTTCAATTCTACTGGTATTATTGTTGCATGTCATTCCTAAGTTTGAAACATTCATGCTTGCTTGCACTATATGAATGCGCTGTTACCTCACACTGGGATGTCCAGTTGATCTGAAGGGATTGAATGAACACACCTGGATATCCGATAATAAGTTGGATTACGGACCAGCCGGGGGGGGGGGGGGTTGGGGGGGATGTGAAATGAAAAAAAGGTTATAAATGTTCCAATGGTCCATTTTTAGGCCACTGTTTTTTCCCGACTATAGAATAGTGAAGAATTCAAAAACACTTTTCCCGACGTTTCATTCGTTTGTATCTTGTAAATTCACGCATCTGGCTGAATAGCCCTTGCATGTATCATCCTACCCCTTTCCCTAGTAATATCGCATATTGTAGACCATTCATTGTTTATGTTCACAAGTACTGTAAACTATGAAACTATCACAATTTTCACCATGCACAGTATATATCAATAAACTTCACCTGATTTAGAATGAAAACTAAACTTCCTTCATTGTTGTAACTATGCAGCGACAGGGGCCATCGTAATATCAAAATAGAGTGACACAGGCAAAGTTTGACAGTTTGTTTGTAAGAGACCCCTATAACTGATACAGCAATAATGCGTTTGGAGTTGTCAAGCAACACCTATACAGTCTGTAGGAATGGGTCAGAATCCAGCTGAAAATCAGCCAACAAAGGGATTCAGACTGGACGATCCCTTTGAGGTTAACCAACCATGATAATCTGTATCAACAAACCCACGAGTCCTGCCCACACTGCCTGGGGCTGCATGTAAGGTTATATAATATAACGCAATCAAAGGCATCACCTGGCTAGCTTTTTTATTATAATAGTACATTGGTTCATTTAGTGACCCAACCCAAGAAACTGCTTGGAAACATATGTTGAGATAATTTTTGATAGGCCAGACGCATGCATTGTAACAAACAATGTATCGCTGCAAATCATGAATTTTGGCATTGAATGCATTTCTGAGATGGCCCCTTGGAACTTGGAACTTGGAACTTCATGGAACTTGGAACTTCATGGAACTTGGAACTCTGATTAGGGAGTCCCCTGTAGGAATGGGTCAGAATCCAGCTGAAAATCAGCCAACAAAGGGATTCAGACTGGACGATCCCTTTGAGGTTAACCAACCATGATAATCTGTATCAACAAACCCACGAGTCCTGCCCACACTGCCTGGGGCTGCATGTAAGGTTATATAATATTACGCAATCAAAGGCATCACCTGGCTAGCTTTCTTATTATAATAGTACATTGGTTCATTTAGTGACCCAACCCAAGAAACTGCTTGGAAACATATGTTGAGATAACTTTTGACAGGCCAGACGCATGCATTGTAACAAACAATGTATCGCTGCAAATCATGAATTTTGGCATTGAATGCATTTCTGAGATGGCCCCTTGGAACTTGGAACTTGGAACTTGGAACTTCATGGAACTTGGAACTCTGATTAGGGAGTCCCTCCAAGATGGCAGCCGGAATATAATACACAAAGCTTGGTTCAGGTCAAGTTGGTTCTAATAAACGCATGCAATCTTAATTACTACTAACACAATTAAGGGGCATACATGGGTGGATTCAGGCCTTTTATGTAATCCTTAAGCGGTTGGGGTGAGGAACTGGGTTGTTTATTGGGGTAGCAATTAACACTTTCATGCCAGCACCTCCCTAAAAAGCGGCGTCTGGTGCCGTCTGATTAAACTTGCGTTTCTATTCTAGCTGAAACATCTGTGAGAAATGGCTGACCAGGTAGCTACAAGATCTTATACATGAGCAAATTCTACTTGTTACCACCGCGTGTCTTCAGCGGGTCCAACGGCGTGTGGGGAATTGGTCCGCAAAATTTGCTTACGCCATGACGACATTCTTTTCTGAAGGATCCTTGCGGATCGCTTCTTTCTTCGACAAATAATTTGTTACAGGCAGCTTGCCTGGGGTGCTAAATGTGTTAAAGTCCTCGATAATTGCACCAAGTTTCTGTAAGTATGAATAAAATGGTATAGTTCGGCCTACTTTGGTCACAAATAGAGTTTTTCTGGCGATGCCGCTTAGCCCTGGACGCCAGCGTGGTTGGGACATGTGTCTTCAGTCTTCGACTGTCTGTATTGCTATTATTCTAGTAACTTGATCGATCATCTCATGATTATAAGGACTATAGGTTGTTTATTTGTGATTCTGATGTTTAAATGAGTGATCATTGTCAGTAGAATACTGTATAAAATTGTTTTGCTGATATTGTCTCAGCTCCAACATCCCTTGCGGTTCTACTACCTCATGGTGTAGTAGTTCCATTGTCTTCTCGTAGATGGCAGCACCGTCCGGGACGTCTGCTAGCTTTGTCTTCAAGGTTGTGACTTTGTCCTTCTTTGGATTAAGTGCTGTTTTTGCTACCTGAATGGTATTGTTTTAGGCTTTTAGCTTATGCCTGTCTGTAATTTGTGTATTTTCAGTGAACCCTCACATGATCCTCAAGTGTTTACCTCACCATTCCTCAGCTGAAATCTCACCTGTTAGATGCGTCATCTTCACGTCAACTTCACTTCGAAGATTCAACCCTCAACTCACCTTACCTGATGTACCTTGCCATAGATGTTGTTGTTTTAATAAATTTACGAGGAGTTTACAAGACTTGGACTGGAATTTTTGTTTATCTAGGAGGACTTAGATATCGCTAACAGCCTACTAGCCTAGGTTGTCCTGATGTGATTGGACGCCCGTGTGAGGGCGCTCACATTATCGTTCAAGAAACTTGCTTTCTTCACAGTGGACACTGTGGACAGTCATTAATGACATTATGGCTACAAATTATAAGACACCCGGTATCAATTCTGAAAGGAAACGTGGACAGCGCCTACAGATAGGCGGGATGAAGGCCGCTATGACGAGGAAGACCAATGAGGTGCGTGACCTCATGGAACTGGGGGAAGACATTGAGTGCATAAACCGCCGCATGTCGGGCATAAAGACCCTTTTTGAGAAAACGTACGACAAAATAACTGACATTGCAAACTCTGCTCAGTCGAGTACTGAGCAGGAGAACTTTGATGGCCAACTGGCCACCATAGAGGACAATTATCGCTCCCTCGTGGATGAGGTCCACGAGTGGGACCGTGCTGTGAATGACTTCAGTTTTGACTGTGATTATGATCACAGTCAGTATGAGGAGCAAACCAACCCCAAGAGCTTCTGGGTTGGTCTTTCAGATGATCAGTCAAAATCGAACAACACGCGTGATAGGCACAATCATAAACCAGACAAGGACAATGCTAGTATTGATCATGACAATGTTGACAATGATGTTCACATCAAGCGTGAACCAGATGATATTCATGGTGCATGTACATCCAATGATGGGGACAAAGTAGCTGCAGAGCCTCGAGAAGCCCCTAAGCTTGAGCCAATTGCTCCGCCGACCGGGGATGCAATAGGGACCGGGGGTGCAGTAGGTGGTGACATAGTGCCTCGCCCTTGGTGGCTATGCACACCACCCATGCCACTGATGAACTTGAACAATAACTGCCTGGACATCCTCCAGCTGCCGAAGTTTGAACTAATGTCCTTTGATGGGGATCCGTTAAAGTATCATAGATTTATGAGCAGCTTCGAGAACAGTGTTGGCCGACTAAATGTGGAGGACAACTCGAAGTTGAATAGGCTATACCAGTACTGTACTGGTACAGCGCTGAAAGTCATTGAGTGCTGTGCCGTAATGGACCCCTCCAGGGTTACAGCAGGGCACTTAGCCTACTACACGAACGATTTGGGAACAGTTATAGAATTACGGAGGCCTGGATTGCCAGGATAACCACTCCCAATCCGATACGGTAACATGACCCGAAAGCTTTGCAAGATTTTGCAGATGACTTGTTAAACTGTAGTGAGACTCTCAAGGCCATGGGATGCTCTAAGAAGATTGATACACAGCGATCTTTGGTGAAGATCGTTGACCGCTTCACCAGATCATTCACCAGGTGGTGTAAGGAGGCCGTATCCACCCTACAAGTTACCGGGGGTTACCCGAATATTGAAGAATTAGTGCAGTTTGTTAATAGAGCGGCCAAGGAGGCCAATGACCCTGTTTTCGGAAGTCGACAAACTCAAGGAGCGCCAAACTCAAAGCGACCGGACAATAAGCTGGGCTATAAACCAAAGCCCACCTTTGTCCCTGGGCGTCCCAAGGCCACGAATTTCGCCTTGAGCACCGAAGCAGGACATTCCCAGGGCCACAATGATCATGACACTGATGGTGTTTGTCTCCTGAATCCGAGCCATGGAGTTCACACGTTGTTCCAATGCCCAGATTTCAAGGAAATGAAACCATCAGCTTTAACTTTGAATAATTTGATTGTACTTCGAGAGGGTGAAAGTAGGCCTACTTCCGCTCAGGAAAAGGGGTGCCGTGGGGGGGTAGTGCCCCACAAAAAAAATTGTTTTTAAAATTTAAATTGTTTTTTACCGTTAAGGATAAATGACCCCTCCTAAAGCGTTTTCTGACCCTCAAAATGGCAATATCTGCTCCTATCCTTGTAATTGAAAGGCCTGTCGCACTGGTCACTTACTCAATCCTAATTCCAGCCATTGGCTTGATTCACAGGCACAGCTGGTAGTTGAGTTTATGTTCCAGTCTGGGAGATTAACCCTCTGCAGACCATGATCTTTTGGTTTTGGGCTAATCTCTCCATGTGAAATTCACATGGATTCTTGCAAAGGCACTACCTTTACAAGAGCAGACTGCATCCGGTGGCTTGTATAATCTTTTTGATGGCTGTTGTATAGAAACTTTTATTTTCAGGAATCTATGATTGTGAAACAACGGAAACTTCACAACATGATTTCTGTATCTATGGATTGTATGGCCCCAGTGTAAACTCCTGACAACTTGGCCTCAAATTTGTCCTTGACTGGCCTTAAAAAAGCCTTAATTTTGTTCACCAAAAAGCTGCAGGAACCATGTACAGTCAGTTACAACATCTATTTGTTGCCTTGTTCTTGTGAGTCTGGGGCATATGCACTGCTTTGCAATGCTCTTGTCTGAATAATGCCCAGGCAGTCATTGAAAACTTGAAAAAAATCTTGAAATGTCATTGAAAAGTCATTGAAAAAATTTCCTTTGAGGTGTTCGAACCCTGTAGATTAAACTTGTAGAATTCCTACCCATCATCAGTCTAGCATGCAACAGCTTAATACCGGTACAGGATAAATGGAACGGAACAGTATCATTCCCAAGATTTTTGCGGAATGCCCGAACAGGTTGTTAATTCAGATTTTCTTTGTATTCCAGGTGTGGAAAGAGAGGTACGCACGGGAACATCAAGGCATCGTGAAGTCGAAGGTGTCAGAACATAAAGCATACTGTCTTTATTGTAAAAAAGACTTTTCGATTGCAGCGTCTGGTGTCTATGATATCAAAAGACATTGCGCCACCACTAATAAAAAGCATCAGGAGAGAAAAGACCTAGCAAAAAATAACTCAACCTTGCTTGCCTTTCAACCTAATGCTCCATTGACTAATGTAGAAATGCAAACTATTCGTGCAGAGGCAATATTTTCAGAACTGATAGCAGAGTGCAACTTACCTCTGTGAATGGCCAACAAGTTTAGTGATACCTTTAGTAAGGCTTTCCCTGACAGTCAGATTGCTAAACGTTATAGTTCTCGTCGGAACAAGACCACCGCAATAGTCAAGAAATTGGCAAGAGATGAAAAGTTTGCTGTTGCCCAAGCAATGAAAGATGGCTCAGCACAGAATGATGGATCGAATGACGTCAAGGAAAAGGAGTTCCCTGTAGTGATAACCACTGGATCAGTCGAGCATGGGGTTAAGATCAAGCTGCTATCCCTGCCAGTTCTTGTGCCTGGACAAAAGGCCACAGGTATGTATTAATCGACTGGTGTTGTCCATCATTGGATACTGGCTTAAAGTGAAAATTTAATTGGTTACACTTTTTTCAGTGAGCATTCAAGTGTACGTGCTTGTTGTTGAGAGCTAGTAAAAGGGTACTTTGTCCCCGTATCTGAAAAGCTGGTTTGCAAAGAGGAAAATGACTGCAAAAAGTTGGTCGTCGTATTTTGCCAGGGTAACAAAACACAATAACTGCAGTCAAGTGCCTACCATCTGCCCCTGAGGCTTAGATTTGATTTAAATGATCATTTATTGAATTGATTGTTTTTGTTTTCAGGAGAGAATATTAATAAATTGGTAGCTGGTGAAGTTGACCAAGCCCGAGCTCCTTGGAACTGGTGTATGGCATTCGGTACAGATAACGCCCCAGTAAAGCAGGGTGTACATTGGCAACATTTCTCCAACATTTCTCCAACATTTTTACAACATGCCCTGTGTACACTATTTTAAGAGTGTTGGAAATTTGTTGGGAATATGTTGGAAGTTTGTTGTAAAAACAGAGCAGGAAGTTTTTTTTGGTGGGAAAATAATGGATGAATTCAAGGAGAGCACATGTGTTTTGGCTGCTTCTGCCACAGTTTTGGCAATTGTCTTGTCAAGACGGCAAAGGCGGAGGAAAAAGGAAGCCAAGAGACTGTGGACCAGGCCGTGGATCCAAATGAGGCAGCAGCATGGAGCATACCATTGCCTGCTGAGGGAGTTGAGGATGAGTGATAAGCCCTCCTATAAGAACTTCCTGAGAATGGATGAGGGGGCATTTGAGGAACTCCTTGCTGAGGTTTCACCCCTTATTGCAAAGCAAGACATCCAATTAAGGGAATCTATACCTGCTGCAGAAAGACTTGCACTGACCATCTAGGGCTGGTCACATGACTTCAGGTAGATCACACGATCAATTAGATGTTGTAAGAATGTTGGAAAACTGGTTTTGCTCTGTGCACACTTAGCAACAATTTTACAACACGACCAAAAACTTGCAACAACAAATTGACCAGACAATTCTTTTTGCAACAAATTTCCAACAATTCTCCAACATTTTTACAACATTATTTTCTCTGTACACACTTGGCAACATTTTTACAACACGGCGTTGCAACAAGGAATGTTGGAGAAATGTTGTAAAAATGTTGCTAGTGTACACAGGCCTTAATGGTAGGAAAAGAGAATGGAGTCTTTGCACACTTGAAAAAGAAGAAGCATCCAACATTTTCCTGGCCGGTTGCCCCATCCATTTGATCCACATTGCTGCCAAGAAAGGTTGTGAGGCTCTACCTTTCAAGATAGATGACAAACTGGTGGACACATTTTGCCACTTCGATAAATCAAGTAATCGGCTTGGAGACCTGGCAGAGTGGCAAGCATTCTATGAGGTTAGTTGTGGCACTCATGATACTGCTGTTATGGCTACAACATTTTATGTTTCTCCATTGTTGTCCAACTTGCAACTTTCAAAAGATTGTTTTGTGTCACTGTTCTCACTTGTAAAAAACATTGGATGGCCAAATTTTGGTTGAGAATTGGTGGATTTAGTGTCTTTCTGAAGACTGAACATGATCTGAACAGCATGTACGTTGTATCATTGTTACCTATAGTTCATGCAGAAAAGGGCAATGCATTGGTCTGTTAGTAGGGGAGCCTCACAGTCGCCATTCCATTGGGGTGCTTGCTTCAAATGATCATTATGCTACATACAAAGTCTACGCTCACTATTTTATTTTTTAACATTGGCAAATTGCATTTGAGGTTGACCATACAACCATACTTAAGCATGCCCAGACAAGGTGGTTGTCAATAGGAATGTGTGTCAACAGGATCTTGGAAAACTGGGATGCGCTGAAGCAGTTGTTCTATAGTGCTGTCTCCAAGCTGCCGGCAAATGCGGATGATGACTGCAGGGAGAAACGAATGTTGAGGTTCTACAGATCTCCTACGAACCATCTATTCTGTATGTTTATCAGAGACGTGATCAAAGTATTCGATGTGATCAATACGAGACTCCAGCAGGCGGCGCCACGTACACACACTTTGCGCAGAGACTCGACTAAACTATTGCTGGACCTGCTTCTGCGATACAAAGAACCAGGAGCTATCAGAGGGGAAAAAATTGACCAGATCAATGTGGAGACTAATCTTGGACAAAAAAAAGACTGTGACCTCATAATTGGTGAAGATGCAAGGGCGTTCATTGGAAGAGCTGCAGAGGTCAGACTACAGGATGAACGTCTGGTTGAGTTCTACTCAGTTGTCCGCCAATTCTTTTTTGAATCATGCAAATACATAAAGAAGAATCTCCCTATTACTAGTGACCTGTTAGAGAGTGCTGAAGTTGCTGATGTCTCACTGAGGAAAACTGAGGCAGTCAAGGTTGGCTATCTTCGATACTTCTTGGATCGGTATCCTAGTCTGCTCCTTGCAGGTAATTATACTGATTGCTACTTACTTGTATGGTTTCCACCTTAAAGTCTCGGCTCTCTGGAAGAACCCCTGTCAGCTTCCTACTTCTTTACTTGATTTCATTTAGCTGTGTTTCTAATTGATGACTATCAACACAGTAGGCTACAATTGTTAGTCTGGTGGATTGACATTTCTTTGTGCCCTTGAGCAAGAGTTAGAGTAACCCTATTTGCTTCTCATACTGAGGCCATGGGTATCCTGCAATGGACTAGAATCACATACACTATCCAGAGGGAGCAAAGCTCATAAGTCACTTTAAATGTTTTCTGTCTGCCCTGATTTGTTGAATGATATTACGAATTTCAGGCTGCTTTATACATGATGTTTCTCTTTCAAGATATGCAGTGTGTAGTGCCCCTGCCATGGCCATGTTTTCTGACATGCTTTATTATTCTTCTGAAATATTATTCTTTGCCAAAACAACTGCACTGTCTCCCTTTTTACTTTTCAGAGGTTTCAAAACAAAATTTGGAACTAGAATTTGCTGCCTACCAGATACCTCCAGATGAGGAAGTCCCCAAGTGTGACAGAATGGACCAAACATGGGTTCAAATAGCCAAATTGGTGGATGCTGAGGGAGTGCCTAGATTTGAAAACTTGGCAAAGGTCATGATCGCAATCTTGACCATCCCCCATAGTAACGCAGCTTGCGAACGGGTCTTCTCTGGTGTAAGGCACCAGAAAACATGGAAGAGGTCCTCCTTGGAGCAGAGAATATTGAAGCCCTCATGTTGGTTAGGAGCAAGGAAAGGGCAGCACAGAACAGGGATTACTCAGTGGAGAAACTGAAGGAGATCAAATCAGCCTACTATGAACAGAAAAAAAAGTAGACTAGCTAATAACTGGTTTATCTACATCAAGAGAAGTGTTGTGCTGGAATATTTGTTTCTGAGGAAATATGCATTTTGACTGTGTATTACTGCTGTTTGTTGGCTCCCTGGCAGAGAGGTTTTGAGTCAGTTATTCAGATATTATGTTGTTGATGTTGTTACTACCTCAAGAGAGGTGTAGTGCAGGGTAGTACCTCAAGTACCTCATTGTGACTGTGATTTACTGATGCTTTGCTCATAGTCAAACTGTACATTTTGAGGTGCTGAGTGCTGCTAAACGGCTCATAGAATGTGTAGAAAGACTTAGACAGACATTTTGGTAATTGTACTAGGAGGAATTGCTATTGTAAGCATAAATAAAAGGAACTTGTCAAATTGTACTCAAAGACTTAGCTTTTTACTCAAAAATCTGGGAAATTTATAATATTGTACTCAGAGGTTTTTCCAAAGGTACCCAGCCCTGAATCTGCCTTTGTCAGTGGCTGATCGCTTCACACTAACACATGCTAAGGCATTTCCTGACAGTAAGATAGCACAACGATATAAGTGTGGCCGAGATAAGACTACTGCGGTTGGCAAATTTCTTGGAAAGGAAGAGGCCAGTGATGTGGCATCAGAAATTAAGCGGGGGCCTTTTGTATGGCAACAGATGGAAGCAATGACCAGCATTTGAAACAATATCCTCTTGTTGTGACTTCATTTGATCTGAAGGTTGGAGTCAAAGCGCGTCTGCTTGGAATTCCCTGCCTATCGGTGCAGGAGAAATCAACAGGTAGGTGTGTAGTGAACCCTAGGCCTACTAGTACTACACCCCCCCCCCCCCCAAAAAAAAATAATGTGAAACCCATCATGCCCATATATACTGCCATCAAAAGACATAACTTCAACCATGATGGTAATTCTGTGGGCATCCATTGATATACTATAGTCTCATTTGGCGTCTCATTGTTTACTAAATTGGCATTTCTGTGATGCATGTACTTTTTGTAAAATGAAACTTTTAATTCCTTTCAGATTGGAATGCCACATTTTGTACATAATTCTAGTGGCCTGTCCTGGTCGTTGTATTTCCTTCTTTATGCTTAGCTTTTCAAATTTCTGATTTCAGGAGAAAACATAGCTGATCTTATAATAAGAGAGGTAGAAAAGAACAATGTCCAATGGACCAACTGCATCGGTTTCGGTTCGGACAACGCTCCAGTGATGACAGGCCATAAATGAAATGGCCAGGGCCATTGTGCTCACCTCATGTGGAGGAAAGATGGATAAAGAGCATGGTATTGTGTCATGTAGTGTTAGGTTTGATGTAGGTCCAAGCAATTACAATTTCCCCAAAATGGCCAATTTACAGTACATTCGACCTCTGTGACCTTGAAAAGTAGGTCAAATCAAAGAAGACCCGGGTGACACATTGAATGGTTGTTAGAATTAGATGTACCTATGATATAAAATTGGTGCCAATCGGGCAAGTCATTACTAGGAATAATGGCATTTTGAAGAATTTAGGATTTGGCCCCCTCCCTGGAGGCCAAACGGCAAATCAGATCGCACCAAACTTCGGTACCTAAGATCACCTGACCAAGGGGTACATGTGTTCTTAATTTGTGATCAATAGTCATTGCAGTTAAGAAACGTGCCATAGTTACGGCCTGACGGCGAATTTACGCCATTTGACCTCTGTGACCTTGACAAGAAGGTCAAATTAAAAACCTGTGTGACATATACTGTATGGTGGTTAGATGTACCCATGATATCAAATTGGTGGCAATCGGGCAAGAAGTTAAGGAATAATCACATTTTTAAGGTTTTTGGATTTTGCCCCCTGGTGGTCAAGTGGTGAATCATATTGGACCAAACTTCGGTCCCTGAGATCACCTGACTAAGGGGTAAATGTGTACCAAATTTGGTATCAATAGTCAATGCAGTTTAGAAACGTGCCATCGTTACATCCTAACGGCCAATTTACACCATTTGACCTCTGTGACCTTGAAAAGGAGGTCAAATCAAAAACCCGGAGGATATATGATGCACATTTGCTAGAAGTACCTACCATATTTTTTTTCAAAATTTCCCGACTACTATTAAGGGAGATATTGCATATTTTCAATTTTAACGTTTGGCCCCCTGGTGGCCAAACCATGAAACGAATTGGACCGAAACTTGGTCTCCAAGGTGTCATTACATAAGGGTACATGTGTACCAAGTTTCAACTCAATAGCTCTAACAGTTACGAAACGTGCCCTGCTAACGGACGACGGACGACGACGGACGACGACGACGACGACGACGACGACGACGACGACGACGACGACGACGACGGACGACGGACGCCACGGTATGGGATAAGCTCACCTCTGCTAAGAGGTGAGCTAAAAATGGAGTCATTGCTGCACTTAGAAGGAAGCATCCTGACATTTACATGGCTGGATGTCCAATCCACCTGATACATATTGCTGCAGAGAAAGCTGCTGCACAGCTTCCTTTTGTTCCAATAAAGGTGGATGATGCACTTATAGATACCTACCATTACTTTGAGAAAATTTCCAATCGCCTAGGGGAACTGCAGCAGTGGCAAGTGTTCTATGAAGTCGACCACCGGACCATCCTCAACCATCCAAAAACATGATGGCTCTCCCTTGGTGTCAGCTTGGACAGGATTCTTGAGAACTGGGAAGCCCTGAAGCAGTTGTTCAGGGAAGCAGTAGATGCATTACCTGATGGTGCCAGTGATGAGTGCAGGGAGAAAAGAGTATTCACATTCTACAAGTCCCACACCAATAAGTTGTTATGCCTCTTCCTCCAAAATGCAATAAAGGTCTTTGAGACAATAAACACTCGTCTGCAAACACAGTCCCCACAGATCCATGTGCTGAGGCGAGACCTGCATAAATTAGCAAGAGACCTACTTTTACGATTCAAAGAGCCAGGTGCTGTGAGAGGAAAAACAGTCACCGAAGTGAACTTTAATACTGATCTTGGGGTGAGAAAAAATGAGGACGTGATGATTGGTGACAAGGCACGTGATTTCATTCAGAGAAAAGCTGAAGTTAGCTTGAGGGAAAAGAGGATCGAAGAAGCCTTCACTGGAATTAAGAACTTCTTCAAAGAGGCTGTCAAGTACATCATCCAAAAACTGCCGTTGAATGATGACCTCTTTCACCATGCAGAGGTGGCCGATGTCAGTATTCGGACAAATGCCTTGGAAGGAGAAGATTTGCGGTACTTCTTGAAAAGATTTCCAGTTCTGCTCCCACAAGGTAAGTGTGCAACAAATGGAACATGGAAGACAGAAGCAAATCTAGTATCAAAACTAATTTTGCTGTAGCCACTGGCTGAAACCCTCACTATTCACCTGTTGTCATCCATGACTGATACAGCCTATACTGTTTTAAGCATGTATGCTTACATTTTAGTAATGAGTCAAGAGTGGGTAGCAAGAAGCCTCAGACTTCTCTGCCCTGTGCCATCTTTTCAAATAAATAAGTGAGGGCTCTGCATATAGGTCCCAGTGATGCAATCTTATGGGTATCCAGAGTGTTTAAGTGCAACAGTACGTGTACTCTTATTGTGAATCATCATTCATGTACACATCCTCAATATGTATCACGTCATGTACTCTACAGTGGTTTTCTTCTTTCAGGTGTTGATGAGGAAACGGTGGAGATGGAGTTTGCTGAATACCAAGCCGAGGACAATATTCCAACAGGTGTGGAGGGGATGGACAAGGTTTGGGTTAGGATAGGTGCAATGAAGGACGGTGCTGGAGTGCTGAAATATCGTAACTTGTCTCATGTAATGCTAGGAATTTTGTGTATCCCCCATTCAAATGCGCAGAGCGAGAGAGTGTTCTCTATGATCAGGCATAATAAAACGTGGAAACGAGGTTCCCTTGGGGATGACACTGTGGAGGCTCTAATGTTGGCAAAATCAAGAGATGGTCAAGCCCATACAAGGGTTTACTCCAGTGACAATTTAAAGCATGTTAAGTCTGCATACTATCAATCACTTAAGAAGTGAACAAGACTGCTCACACTGGTGACTGGTGATGTCATGGTGTCATCCGGTCCATTTTTCTCATTGCTACATATGTGAAGGCTAAAGTGTGTCAATGATAAAGTAGTCCAAGGATCGTTCCCAGAATGTATAGAAACATTGGCAAGGTATTTGCAAATTGTTCATTTATGTGTCAGGACAAGTTGAAGTTCTGTTTCTGTTAACAAGTTCCAACAAGGTTGGACTTATTTATTCTTAATTTTTAATTATATGTTTAAAGTTTATGTTGGGTTTTGCAATACCTGTTTGTAATTTTGAATTCATGTACCATGTTTACTGCTGTATGACATTACTGCTGATATGACATGGGTAGACAATCATGCTAGCCCTTGCAATGCTAGTTTTGTTTCATTATCATGATTAATTGTACCTATGAAGAAGTTTCAAGCTTATTATTTCAGTCTCATTTCTCTCCCTTTTGGGTTGCACCTTTCATTATCATGATAAGGCTAAAGGTTTTCAGGAATAGAGAAAAAGCATTCATGGTTTTCTAAAATGTACATCTTTAGCTAGGTTGAAGCATAATATATATATCATATATATGGATGAAGTAAATATATGTAACCATTGTGAGTTCAACATATTGTTAGGATTGACTTGATTCTATCAGTGTTCATGGTGTTCTTGAAGGGGTAACTCGGGTACAACTTTTTATGTGAAAAACACTTTGAGTATGATATGAGCCTCCTGTAGAGTATACAATTTGGATGATTGTAATTCTGTTCTGTTTATCTTTGAAATAAAACTACATTACACGTTTTTGGCAAAGATCAGCTCTTTATTTTCTTAAGTTACATATAAAAACAATGTGAAATTTTAAGGTTGTGACACATTCTCCATTTTGTACTAAATAAAGCTGGAAAACCACCCATATTTCAAAGGCTGTAAACAATAGTACTCACAAAAATTGAAAATAAGAGAAAGAAGACAAAAATACACATTACTTCAATACTGTTTGGAAGAAATACCCACAACTTGGGAAAAATACTCAAAGCTTGGGGGGAAAATACTACAGACTTTCAGCCAAAGTAAGCAGCCCTGCACAGGGTTAATGTGTGACTTTGATGTATACCAAGGAGGGACTGGAAAAAAAACTGAACAGGGCATGGGTGGAGATGTTGTGGTAAAACTCTGTGATACCCTTCCAAAACATGAAAACTACAAAGTCTTTGCTGATAACCTTTTCACCTCCATAGCTCTGGCAGAAAAGTTACTTCAGGATGGTATTCTGTATGTTGGGACTGTGCGAAAAAACCGTCTAGGGTGATGTCCCCTTGCTTCTGACAAGGCTATGGAAGCTAAGGGGCGTGGTTCCATTGATAGCCGTGTGGAGACCAAGTCAGATGCAGTGATTGTCAAGTGGTATGACAATAAGTCTGTTACATTACTATCAACCTACGCAGGAGAACAACCCATGGACACATGTACATGATGGGACAAAAAGAAAAAGGAAAAAATTATAGTGGATCGTCCATTCATTGTAAAAGAATACAACCATTTCATGGGTGGGATAGATCTGATAGATGCTTGTGTGGCAAGGTATAAGTACCATATGAGGTCACGGAGGTGGTACCTGTACTTATTTTGGCAAACAATCATCCTTGCCGTCGTAAATTCTTGGATGCTTTACCGAAGGGCGTGTGCAAGTTTTGGAGTCAAAAAGGTCAAATCACAGCGCAAGTTTCAGGGTGAGATCGCTTCTAGCCTGATGTGATACTAATAAATGCAGCCCGGAGACCGGGACAGCCATCATTGGACTCTCAACCTGCTACACCAACACCAGCACCACCCAAGAGAGTGCATGTCGCACCGCCTACTGATGTTCAAAAGGATCAGTACGGACACTGGCCGGTAAAGAGTGAAAAGCGTGGCCGGTGCAAATTGTGCTCTGTGAACAATACGGACACACTCTGCGAGAAGTGCGATGTCCGCCTCTGCTTTACGCATGATCGCAATTGTTTCAAATCATAGCATAACTAATTTTGCATCCAGAACAGTCAGTTGTGGTGAATAGAAGTATTCTAAAATCTGTGGGGAACCATCATTTGTGGTAGGGTTACCGTGGTTAGAGACATTTATAGATGTTGCCGTCTGCATGGAGGGACAGTAGTGAAGTATCCAGATCAATTCCACAGCATGATAAGACTAATTCTCAATGCATCAAAAGCTAATGAAGGGACCAGTTTCTCATGCCTGAGAGCTCTGCTCAATGTTTTGCCTCAGTTGTTTTCATGAATGATTACATCCATCAAAACCCGATGTTACATATGTGTAACAGGGTCCAAAAAGACCCCTTTCGATCAAAATAAAATTTTGATGCCAAAAATGTGTTTATTTATGTCCAAATAGCCAACACATTGCAGGAAATACTTTTAGGCAGGGTAAAAATACCCTTGGGTCTGAGAGGGTTAACTCACATTTTGTACTCTCTCAGTGTCGGTCAGGAAACGGGCGCGATCACGCATGCACCCGCAAACGCCGTGAAAAATTTCCAGCAGAGCGATTGACAATGCCAGTGGAAAATGTACCGGCGCGAACAAAGCAGCGCCCGTAAACTGCATATTTCGTACGTTATCACACCAGCCAGTTCTTCAGAATCGCGCCCTTCATCATTCTTTCCGGACTTTCCCGAACCCACGTCCGGACTTTCCCACATCAATGCTCAATGACGTCAATTGCCATATTTTCTTCATTCGGAAACCTTTGGGCCATTCCGTCAAAGCTCAGAAACCAATCAGCCAATCAGAGTCGGCCTTACAAATTATGTCGGAATGTCACTGACAAAATGAAACTGAAAACATATTTACACTGGCCGATAACCCATGACCATCACACCCAGGAAGAAAGGAAACACCTCCCGTCACGTACCGAGTAAGAAGCCTTCCTCTAAGCCAAAGCCATCAACCCCCCATGCGGAGACGGTGAACGCAACTCTGCTGCCAGCTCCAGGCTTGATATATGCCCCGACTGCCAGCATGAGCGTCAACCCATTCGATGGTGTCCTGCCCCTACGGTACACGAGAACGATTACAGAGATACGTCCAGACGGTTCTAGACATGTAGAGGAGGAGACCTACGAATATCCAAACTATAGTACAAACTCGTGTTTGAGTCGTAAATAACTCTGAACTCTTGGCCTAGGTCATTTTTCTTCTGCGGGTCAAATTCGGCTGTGCTCGAATTTTGGTTGGGGGCTGTGTAGAAATCTTGGGTAAATTTCTTATCAGAAAAATGACTACCCCATCCTGTTGTCCATTCCACCTTTTATACACACCCAATCTACCCTTTTGTCCTTACCTCACCAGTAGTTCAAAATTTGTTTCAAGGTGAGCAATAATTTTGCTAAATTTTACACTCCCCTCAATCAGAATTCAGTCCCTGATTTGACCTGCAGAAATTCGATATACAGTGTCCCTTTAAACACATTAGCATTACAGTACTATCCTGGATTTAAGATCATATTTTGTGGTTTAAGTCTGAAATGTCAAATGTATTGACCTCCCGAGTACCGTTTTGGAGTTTACAGTATAACATGTTTGTGTACACTGGTCATGCATACGTGCATGTTGAGTATTGATTTTTCATGTGTACCGCATTCACATTTGGACCTTGTGAGGAAAAATATAGGTAAGGGCAAAACTTGTGAGGAAAGCAAAAACTTGTGGGGAAATTATTTTTTCCCCACAAGTTTTTCCCCATAAATCGACTCCTGACACTCTACATGTTGTTGTGGGGTAATATTTCATTTTCCCCAGAAGGACAGACTGAGGCACAGATTGCTTTGAATTCAGAATGCTGACAGTCTTGTGATGTTTGATTTTCCTCAAAGAGAGCAGCACTATCTTTCAACCTTGCTCCCAGTGGAAAAGCCTAGTGTGTCAATGAAACACTATTTTGTGTATAGGAATACCAAAGGCTGACCTAGGGGCGAGGTTGTCATGTGACATTTCACATGTTTCACAAATGCAAGATTTGGATTGGAACTGCATTGATTTGGAATATATTGGAAATAAAAAGGACTTCAAGGTATGTTGCTCAATTTTATTCTAATTCTATGATGTGGTTGTCTTAACCATGTGACTGGTAGTTTGGCTGAGATCATTTTAGAATTTCCAGCAGAGCGATTGACAATGCCAGTGGAAAATGTACCGGCGCGAACAAAGCAGCGCCCGTAAACTGCATATTTCGTACGTTATCACACCAGCCAGTTCTTCAGAATCGCGCCCTTCATCATTCTTTCCGGACTTTCCCGAACCCACGTCCGGACTTTCCCACATCAATGCTCAATGACGTCAATTGCCATATTTTCTTCATTCGGAAACCTTTGGGCCATTCCGTCAAAGCTCAGAAACCAATCAGCCAATCAGAGTCGGCCTTACAAATTATGTCGGAATGTCACTGACAAAATGAAACTGAAAACATATTTACACTGGCCGATAACCCATGACCATCACACCCAGGAAGAAAGGAAACACCTCCCGTCACGTACCGAGTAAGAAGCCTTCCTCTAAGCCAAAGCCATCAACCCCCCATGCGGAGACGGTGAACGCAACTCTGCTGCCAGCTCCAGGCTTGATATATGCCCCGACTGCCAGCATGAGCGTCAACCCATTCGATGGTGTCCTGCCCCTACGGTACACGAGAACGATTACAGAGATACGTCCAGACGGTTCTAGACATGTAGAGGAGGAGACCTACGAATATCCAAACTATAGTACAAACTCGTGTTTGAGTCGTAAATAACTCTGAACTCTTGGCCTAGGTCATTTTTCTTCTGCGGGTCAAATTCGGCTGTGCTCGAATTTTGGTTGGGGGCTGTGTAGAAATCTTGGGTAAATTTCTTATCAGAAAAATGACTACCCCATCCTGTTGTCCATTCCACCTTTTATACACACCCAATCTACCCTTTTGTCCTTACCTCACCAGTAGTTCAAAATTTGTTTCAAGGTGAGCAATAATTTTGCTAAATTTTACACTCCCCTCAATCAGAATTCAGTCCCTGATTTGACCTGCAGAAATTCGATATACAGTGTCCCTTTAAACACATTAGCATTACAGTACTATCCTGGATTTAAGATCATATTTTGTGGTTTAAGTCTGAAATGTCAAATGTATTGACCTCCCGAGTACCGTTTTGGAGTTTACAGTATAACATGTTTGTGTACACTGGTCATGCATACGTGCATGTTGAGTATTGATTTTTCATGTGTACCGCATTCACATTTGGACCTTGTGAGGAAAAATATAGGTAAAGGCAAAACTTGTGAGGAAAGCAAAAACTTGTGGGGAAATTATTTTTTCCCCACAAGTTTTTCCCCATAAATCGACTCCTGACACTCTACATGTTGTTGTGGGGTAATATTTCATTTTCCCCAGAAGGACAGACTGAGGCACAGATTGCTTTGAATTCAGAATGCTGACAGTCTTGTGATGTTTGATTTTCCTCAAAGAGAGCAGCACTATCTTTCAACCTTGCTCCCAGTGGAAAAGCCTAGTGTGTCAATGAAACACTATTTTGTGTATAGGAATACCAAAGGCTGACCTAGGGGCGAGGTTGTCATGTGACATTTCACATGTTTCACAAATGCAAGATTTGGATTGGAACTGCATTGATTTGGAATATATTGGAAATAAAAAGGACTTCAAGGTATGTTGCTCAATTTTATTCTAATTCTATGATGTGGTTGTCTTAACCATGTGACTGGTAGTTTGGCTGAGATCATTTTAGGTCAAATATAGGCCTAGCCTACCCGTGACTGTGATGTGTGAGTTGTGCTGGCCATGATGATGATGGGCTGCAGGCAGGCTGCTGGATTCCATGCATATTGCATCATCATGTGCATTGTGGCCTTGTGCTTGCATGCATTTGTTTATTCAAGCCCATATGAATAGTGTCCATAGCATAGGAAAAGGCCTTTTGTCAGAAATGGATGAGTCCTGGGTAGGCCTATCTTATAGCTGGAAGTGGTCTTGTGGGGAATAAAATGGGTACAAACAGGCCTTATGAGGTAATGCCCTTGTGGGGATTAGGCCTGGTGGTCTAGTGGGGAATAAACAATCGGGTCTTATGAGGTAATGCCCTTGTATGGAATATTGGTCTTGTGGGGAATAAAATGGGTACAAACAGGCCTTATGAGGTAATGCCCTTGTTGGGATTAGGCCTGGTGGTCTTGTGGGGAATAAACAATCGGGTCTTATCAGGTAATGCCCTTGTATGGAATATTGGTCTTGTGGGGAATGAAATGGGTACAAACAGGCCATATAAGGTAATGCCCTTGTGGAGAATTTCTTTTGCCCTACTGGCACTATGACTAGTGTTACCTCTTCTACTGGTGCTACAGCCATTTTCATAAATCCCACTCTCCATTATTTTTAGATTCCCACAAGTGAGTCGTTAATGTGTCACTCGTCATTTTGGTATAAATCTTTAAAGCTTTTGTGACCCATTGCTTGCAGCCTTGTGTGGAAGTACAAACACTGCCCTGTGGAGAATGTTATTTCAATGTGCAGTGTAGGTGTCTGTCGAGAACACACTGGATGATTTTCCAATATTTTTGCTGTGAACTCAGGTCATGCCCCATGACATGCATGATCCATTTGGCTGTCACAACCCATCACGACATTTACAGATTTTACCCACAAGTTAGGCCTCTTCCCTGCCCCAGAAGGCTTAACCCTTTCACGACGCATCCCGTCGTACATACGGGATAAAATACCATCGATTCAGACGCATCCCGTCGCACATACGGGATGACTTAAAATTGATTTAAAAACAATCCTGCGTAGTTTAGTTGAATTCCGTGTGGTGCAGCACCGTCTCGAATGTGTTTCCCGTGCTTCTAGTGTATTCGCCACATGTTGTGTACATATCGTCTGCAGCTATGGCGCGAGGCAACAAGCGTGCACGTTTCGATTTGAACGAAGCATTAGCTTTCGTTTTGGACTGTCAGGATGATTCTGGAGATGAAGATTTGGACTTAGGTGAATCGTTAGTGTATCAAGAAGCTGGAAATGATAGTTCAGGTGTAGATTATGACTCTGATGACGAGTTAGACCTTGAAAATACCGGTTCAGGGTCACTTTTGAGGTCAGACAATGGTACTATGCATGCACATGCTGAACTGTCAGACTATGAGTCCAGTGACAATAATGATGATGCTAATCAGGCTGTTGTTGGGCCTATGCCTGCTCCAATACAGGCCCCAACTATCGCCCCAGTTACTGCTGGTCCAATTGTGACTGTAGGGACTCCTCCTACATTTGCCCCCCCCCCCCCCTGTTTTAGGACATGGACAACTACGCCAAGGGCGTGCTCGTACTCGTGGTGGTGGTGCCCGCGCCCGTACTCGTGGAGGAACTCTTGGTAGAGGGATTGCTGCTCGTCCACGTCCCCCTAGTCCTGTTTTCATGGCTATGGATGTGTCCAGTGATGATGACATGATATTAGGGCACCATGGTGACTCTGATCCATCTGATTATGATGATGGCTCCGACTACCAGCCTTCCGGTGATGATGAAAGTGACAATTCTCAGGGACATGCTGCCCCACCCACCCCCCCTCCAGCCCAGCCTCTTCAAGCTCAAGCCCAACCTATTCAAGCTCAGGCTCAAGGACCTGCACCACTTCCTGCCCCACCTCCAGCCCAGCCTCTTCAAGCTCAAGCCCAACCTATTCAAGCTCAGGCTCAAGGACCTGCACAACTTCCTGCCCCACCTCAGGTTGCTGCTGTTGCTGGGGTGCAGGTAACCAGGCAAATGTACAAGGCAGAGGGCGTGGGCGTGGGCGTGGGCGTGGTGGGGCCAGAAGACAACGTGAACCAGAGTGGCAATGGGTCCTTGCTAATAATGATTTTCAACCTACAGTTGTCCCAATGGCTGCCCGAGAGAGGATAAAGGTTAGAATGGGTAATGATCCAGGTGTCATGGATTTTTTTCATCTTTACATTAGCAACGAGATGATAGATATCATGGTGGAGGAGACTAATCGTTGTGCTGATCAGTTCGAGGAGAAGTATCGGGATGACATTCGAAATGGTGTGAAAGCTTTTGATTGGACCCCAGTGGGTGTGAATGATATGAAAACTTTCCTGGGTGTAATTCTCCTGATGGGAATTCACCACCAACCAGAAATAAGCATGTACTGGAGTCGTGACGAATTATTCAATTGTCCAATTTTCAGTGCAACTATGCCAAGGGATCGATTCAAGGCCATCTTACGATTTTTGCACTTCAATGACAATAAGCACTACAACCAAGATGATCCAGACAGGGATAGACTCTATAAGATTCGTAGATTAATTGACTGTTTGAAGGCAAATTGTCAACGAGCATTCGAGCCAGGCAAAAATATTTGTGTTGATGAATCTCTCCTGTTGTTCAAAGGACGCTTGGCCTTCAAACAATATATCAAGACAAAGAGATTTCGGATTGGGGTCAAGTTTTATGAGCTCTGTACGAGTAATGGTATCTTGCTAGACTTTGAAATCTACTGTGGTATTAGATTGCCAGAAATCCAGGGTTTGTCAACTACAGAAACCATAGTCGCCACTCTGATAGAACCACATTTGAATGCTGGGCGGTGCATCTTCCCAGACAATTAGTATACTTCACCCAATCTTGCAGCC
Source organism: Lineus longissimus (assembly GCF_910592395.1). Taxonomy (NCBI): domain Eukaryota; kingdom Metazoa; phylum Nemertea; class Pilidiophora; order Heteronemertea; family Lineidae; genus Lineus; species Lineus longissimus. Next base: position 9,058,799 of record NC_088313.1, read on the forward strand.
TGGCTTCTAGCTAGGGGAACCTATGTCATCGGAACTGTCAAATCAAACAGGAAAAACTTTCCTAAGGCCTTGGCTACTGACAGAATTGAGAAGGGACAATCAATATTCTACAGATGTAATGATGAACATGTCTTGGCAGTAAAGTTCCGTGCTCTCAAAGACAAGTCAACAGGCAAGCCTAAGATTGTATTGTTGAGCACTGCAACAGCTGCTGATACTGGTCCCACTGGAAAGAAGGACAGAGCAGGGAATGATGTGATCAAACCGACATGCGTCCTGCAGTATAACCAGCAGATGGGAGGTGTCGACATGATGGACCAACAACTACATGGATTTCACACGTGCAGAAAATCGTACAAATGGTACAAGAAGGTTGCCTTCCACATGATAATGCAAGGCTGCCTCAGTGCAAACAAGTTGTACAATCTTCAGCAAGGAAAAAAAACTCCTTTTCTGAACTATTTGCATGATGTTGTAGCCATGTTACTGACATCAAGTCCCAAGCTGAACAAACTTGTCATTCGGGAGGAGACCGTGCACCGACTTACCGGACGTCATTTTCCTGTCCTCAGAGGATTTGTACCCAGTGGAAAGCGGAGGAAAACAAAGAACTGTAAAGTTTGCTATGCTAGGGGCCTAAGAGGACCATCTGGCAAACCATTGGAAACAGTGATGGTGTGCAAAATTTGTCCATCACACCCGGGACTACACGTGGACAGGGACTGCATTGAAGCTTACCATACTGAAGTTGACTATTCTGGACACCCCCTAATAGACAATGATGACAATTAGGTGAGTAGTTTTGCATTCAAATGACAGGAGAGACTCACTGCTTTCATATAAAGTTGACTTTATTGAAATACATTAGGAATTGACAGAGTTAGAACAGTTTTAAGGGAAAAAAATGAGTCTGCAGCAGCCCGGCCGGCGGCCATCTTGGTCACGTGACCTCAACAGAGGTCCCACCCCCCCAAAAAAATTTTTTTTAAAAACCCTCATCTGTTTTCTGTCAACTCCTTTTGGTTTCATGACATTCTATAGTGTAGTTTTTGAGAAATCCTGGTTTGAAATTTTTAGCCAATTTAGGCTAAAAATGCTTCAGTCTGGGGCCAGGGTAAGGCCCAGTCTGGAAAGGGTTAAGTTCATGTAACTACACCCCCCCCCCCACCCCTCCAAAGATTTGAGTAGGCCTACAACTGACATCAAAACAGTATAAGCAATTTCTCAGGTTTCTGATCTCACTACAAAGTGAAATTATACATAATTTATACATACAAAATCAGAAACCTGAAAAATTGCTAAATACTGTAGATGTTAGGTGTTCTAATATGTTAGCCTTATGCGGAAATGATTATAATCAATGTTGCCTTTAATGGGGTAAATCGTCACTTGTGGGGAATATTTCAATTCCCCAGAAGCTTTCCTCCCTGGGAAGCCTTCTGGGGTAATTGAAAAGCAACATTGAAAATACCCCATAAGGAAAAAAAATGTATGAATGTCCCACAAGGAGAAACCGCTTGTTTTTATGCAGTCTCCACTTAACGGTCCCCTTTAAGGTTCTTTTCCACAGATTGAATCCATGCGGAGATGTTTAATGTTTGCAGGGATTCTTCTACTTCCTCACAAATTGTCATTTTTAGTTGTCAACTCCTGACTCGTAACTGAGGAGTTATTTGCTCGTGGGGATGCTGATATTCCCCATAAGTGTCAACTCCTGACTCGTAAAGTATGAGGAGTTATTTACTTGTGGGGATGCTATTATCTATACAATAAGACTGTCATGTCCGTAGAGGCATTCATTCATGTGTCTGGCCCCCTTCTTGAGATCGGCACCCTCCACAACATATTGACAACTGCGCCTGGGACCTAGGAACCACCAGTGAGGTTCTCCAAAAACAATATTGCAGAGATCTGAAGTCATAACTGAGTAATCAATGATTTTCTGCAGGGTTCCTCAATTCTCCCTGCACCCCTGTTGTTATTTTATTCCTTCAAGGTTGAAAGCATGCAATCCTCTGGGTACTTCCCCATTCTCAATACAACCTAGAGGATGGTTATTGCAATGAACAATACATACATGTATCATTCTCCCAGGGTCCTTTGACATGTATAAAGGCTACACGATTTCATAATTGTCTGCATGCAGGTATAGTGGAAATTCCCAGTAAGGTTTTAGACCTTAGAAATTTTGAAGATAAACCTGAAAATGTGCCTTTGAAGATGGCAAAGTTGGTTTGTTTTGTTTGCACAACCGCAGTCAGCCACCTCTGGGACGGACGATTCAACCAGTTTCCTGGGAGCCTTGCCCTCTCCACTCATCCCCCCCCCCGAAGTTAGTCATCCCCCCGCATCCCCCTTTGAGTTCCTGGCCAAAGTTCCTTGACCGTGTTTACTATGCAGACAGTGCTGAACCTCGCTGGCTGAATAATCAATAAATAATCTTCCCCAACAATGCATAGGCCTACTTTGGCATTGTTGACCTGTTTACACTACTGGGTACATTGGCAGAGGAGAATGCTGTGTGCTGGACAGTGTGCTAGACTTCCCATTGTTTACTTCCAGCCATTCTTCAAGGCATGTTAGCGTGGTTACGTAGATGGTGTCCTGTCCAAAACCTTTCCATAGAAAGGACCTTTTTAAGAAAAAATGTATCTATAAAATCAATTTTGACAATGCCTGCATGCCACAAATCATTTTTTTTCGGGGACAGTGGCCAAAGTCAGTGAGGGAAGGAAATGTATTTTTTCGGGATGCTCGGATTGAGGCGACGGGATAGCCCAAAAGTTACAATCATCAGGAACTATACTGGGATTCAAATATCCATAACCGTCTCGGAAAACGTGATGAGCGCACGTTGCAATAGCCTATCATCGGGAAACAGAATTGGCAATATTATTCTCCCTAACCCCACATGCCAGTGCCCAGTAGATTAGGCCTATGTCAAATCAGTGTCCTTCACACCTACCACACTTACCAGATTTCATTGCCAAAATGCCCCATCACTCTTTCACCCATCGACCGTCCACTGGCTAGGTAATTTGCTAGTTCCCCATAATAAGGGCTAATTTCTGCATGTAACTCCTGACTCCTAACTGAAGAGTTATTAACTTGTGGGGATAATATTCCCCATAAGGGCTCATTTCTTCTGACTCCTAACTGAGGAGTTATTAACTTGTGGGATGCTAATATTCCCCATAAGGGCTCATTTCCGTATGCAACTTCTGACTCCTAACTGAGGAGTTATTAACTTGTGGGTATGCTAATATTCCCCAAAAGGGCTCATTTCCGCATGCAACTTCTGACTCCTAACTGAGGAGTTATTAACCTGTGGGATGCTAATATTCCCCATGAGGGCTCATTTCCGTATGCAACTCCTGACTCCTAACTGAGGCGTTATCACTTTGTGGGGATAATATTCCCCATAAGGGGTCATTTCCACTTTGTCAACTCCTGACATGCCTGACTTGTAAATTTGGGTGATAGGCGAAAGGGGGTATTGAGTACTATACTCTCGTTTGTTTTAAAAACCACCTCTTTATTCTTATTTTTAGGCTTGAGTTGGATCTATACCCCCAGTGCCCCTGGCCTTGTGTTCATGGCTTGATTGAAGGCCTTCAGCCTCCCTTAATTAGTCTTCCAGGATCTTGATGGCACTCCCAACCATTATATTTTGCCGAGAAGGCCAATTTCTTGTATTTCTCGAGACATTTTCTACACTTGAATTGGACTGTACAGATTCTGTGATTTTGGGAAGGCAGTGTATCTTTTTCTATTCGTATACAGACTTGAATATAGCACTTCAGGTGTTATTTGACTGTGACAATATAGAACATTTTGTGTGCTTTTACACGCCGCCTACGGCAGGGGAGCACTGGGTGGCCCTGCAGTGGCTAGAGTAGCTTTGGGTAAGCCAATGATTTTGCTGTTCAATATTAAGCCATTTTTAAAGCTGTTTGAGGAAGCTTTCTTTGGTGCTGATGCGTTCAATCACAAGGTAACTGCTTCTTCAGGGAATTATTTTTTGAATTAGCACAATAACTGTTTAACTTGGTTACTAATATTTTATTCTATTAACATTCACCTGATTATGCTGGATTTTTGGCTCAGTGCAGGGCTTCACTAGACCATGGGGAGTTTAGGGAGAGGTGGTAGGCCCTATGCAATTTCATTTCCTGACATGTCTCTCTTCATCTTGGATATGAAGGAGGGAAGCAACATGACGCCAAATTTCTTTTGCTTGATGTCAGTTTTATACCTACTTTCCCCACAAGTAACAGATTAATATTCCACAACTCGGATAGTAGTTTCCAGGTGGTAGGCCTACTGCATGCTACAGGGCTAAAGACATATTTGGGCTCGGCCTATAACGTGTTGGTTTCACTAAGCAGGGTGCGGTCTGTCTCACCTCTTTCTGCTGTCGGAACACATCCCAACAATTTAAGATTGAGTTGACCCCCCAATCCTCTCGAGTAGACCTAAATATATACCCCCAGAGGGCATTGTTTCACGAAAGATTTTATACATTTCTACTTCAAAAGTAGACCACAAATAATAGGCATGAGGCCAATATCTAGACAGGGCAGCCGGGGTGCAATTTTCCTTTCTTACTGAAACGTACATCTCTCCCTTTGGTATGTTTGGTATGTTGGCCTACCTTAGTAGGATGAACAACATGCCAAATGTTTCACTTTGGCTTGCTGTTTTCGGTGCTACCAATCAAGACCTCATTGTGAGACATTTTCTGATTTCCCCACAAGTGTGCCTCCTATGCCAGGGCATCCCCATAAGTCACTCGGATGAGGTGCCACAGCTAGGGCAGTGATCGTGTGATCTTGCTTGATAATCTAAGAGTGGCATTTGTTTGAAATAATAATCAAACATGTAAAATTTTATCTTTCATAATTTCAGTTTTAAGATGCCAAAAAGGAAACAGAAGCGACTTGGTAAGTGTTCTTTTGCTGTCATGTTTGAATTGATTGGCAATATTTCCTAATTCAATGTGGTTTCACTATGATATGGTTGCCCACATTCTGACATGCTACTAGAATAACTAAAGTATGCTCTGTTTTTTCCTTGAAATACCCATTTTTATAACAGGTGGGGGAGGTGTGTAAGAAGATGATGGGTTGATACACTTGGTGGCCCCCTGGAATAAGGCCTAATGTCGCCTGTCCCCTGTGTTCATTTCAGATCACCTATATCGACCTGGTGATTTGGTATTTGTCTGTCTAAGGACATCATGGGGAGTTTGGTGGCCAGGCTACGTTTTCGACACTAAAGACGGTAAAGTGACGGTACGATTTTTTTGAGAGACAACGGAGTAAGTATAATTCTGTAAAGCATGGATTACATGTGATCTGTAAAGTGTAGATTAGTCCCATCCCCTTCCACTCCGCAGCGGAGGGTCCATAAAAAATTGCTTCATGCTACTTATCACTTGCCATATGTTTTTTCCCATTTCTGCTGAATAGTTTTCTGACTAAAGAAGACATTCAACAAAATGACTTAGGAAAATACTGCGAATAAAATACCCCAAACTCCAAAGGCGACTATTCCATAGCCCGGATTTCAACCCACCCATTCATTTCCTTTGCAATTGACACCAGACCTAGCCCTTCAGCCACTAGGCCCTCTTTTAGCCCTTGAATTCAACAATGGTACCCTTCACCAGGTAACTCGGCTGCAAACATCATGCCAGCCAAGCGAATTTGTGAACATTTCTGTTGTTTCATTCAGAGAAATCATAAATGACGGCAAAAACATTTGCCATTTCAAAACAACCAAACAAGTGGAAGCTAAAAAAAGTGAAGGTATATTTAAGCAGAAAATGATGAATTTTTTATTTTTTATTTATGATGATGTTGATTTGCTGTTTCTGTTCATTTACAAATTCTATTTTTAAATATTTTCTGTTGATGTAGAAGTGTTTTTTGGCTCACCACAGGTGAGCCTTTAACATTATGTTGTGTTTGTCGCCCATCATCGTCATGCATTGCCACTGAACTCAAACTTGGTACACATAATATATGGCCCTTGGTGAAAACTCCTCAAAACCTTTGTTTAATTTAGATTTTTTCAAGAAATTTATTAGCTGAAATTTGTCTGTGAACGATCTTATATCGTACAATCTTAGTATTTCAGAACGTTTTAGGTTGGTCGAACTTTTATCTCTACCTTTAAACTGATCCCCTTTGTGGCCTAATATTCAATTGCTGATGCAGCCCTTTTTTATTTTTGGTAGAAATACTTCTGAGGAGGGCCAAAAACCTCATCAAAAAATTCACGACAGATTTGGCCAACTGTGAGCACAAGCTTTCACTGAATTCTCAGCATTCCATCAATGTAGATCAATCAACAACTACCAGCGGGGCTTCCACCAGTGTGGATCGATCAACAACTAGCACGGTGCCCTCCGCCAATGTTGATAAATCGACAACTAACAGAGTTGCCTCCGCCAATGTGGATCAATCGACAACTAACAGAGTTGCCTCCGCCAATGTGGATCAATCGACAACTAACAGAGTTGCCTCCGCCGATGTGGATCAATCGACAACTAACGGAGTTGCCTCCGTCGATGAGGATCAATCGACAGCTAGCAGAGTTGCCTCCGTCGATGAGGATCAATCGACAGCTAGCAGAGTTGCCTCCGTCGATGAGGATCAATCGACAGCTAGCAGAGTTGCCTCCGTCGATGAGGATCAATCGACAGCTAGCAGAGTTGCCTCCGTCGATGTGGAACAATCGACAACTTACAGTTCGGCCTCCGCCGACTCAGATCAACCAACGACTAGCAGCGTGGCTACCGCCGATAAACTGATGACTAGCAGCGTGGCTTCCACCGATCAACTGATGACTAGCAGCGTGGCTTCCACCGATCAACTGATGACTAGCAGCGTGGCTTCCACCGATCAACTGATGACTAGCAGCGTGGCTTCCACCGATCAACCAACGACTAGCAGCGTGGCTTCCACCGATCAACTGATGACTGGCAGCGTGCCTTCCGGCGACCTGGATCAGTTGACATCTAGCAGCGTGGCTTCCGCTGATGTGGGTCAATTGCAAACTAGCAGCCTGGCCTCTGCCAATGTGGATGAAATGAAAACTAGCAGTGTTAGTTGGTTCTTCACAGAAGATGATAACGACCTAACAGACATGATTGTCGAGTTGGCTGGCTCAGATATCACCGAGTCTGAAGTATTAGATAAAATAGCGGCAGCACTAGAAGGAGTTGATGCAGACAAAATGACTCAACATGATCCAGCAAATAACATGCCGTCTGCCGATGTAGATAAAATGCCAAACAGCATGGCTTCTGCCAATGTGGATCAACCGACAACCAGCAGCGTGGCTTCCACTGATGTGGATCAGTCAATAACTAGCAGCGTGGCTTTCACAAAGGCACAACAAACAATTGAATACATGCATGATCCTGCCAACAGGGAGGTTGCCACCGACTCTGAAGACTCCTCTGAAGAAGATAATGACCCAACATATGAACCGATTTCCTACGTTTCTGCAAGCAGTGGAGAGGAAAGCGACGTTACTTTGCTCTCTGAACTTCAACGTTCCAAGCACAGTGCTCGGGTAGAGTCTGCTAGCTCAAAGCCACTTGTCACCTACTCAAAAGGTAGCTCCCTCTTCATAAAGTCCGTGTGTAAGAGTGAGCGACATTGCCGTACAGGGAGAGAAAAGAAAATGTTACGCGTCCATAACAAGTATCACTGTTGTCTCTTTTGTAAGAAGATGATGTCAAAGATAAGTGACCAGCTCGAGCGAAAGCATTCAGATGAAAAGAAAGTGAGGGATCTCATGGCAATCAAGGTTACCGATAAAGATACTGCCGATGAAAAAAAGAAAAACTGCATGCTAGAAATAAAATTTTTGAACTGATTCGAAACAAGGGAGATTTTAACCATAATAAGAATGTACTGGATGAGGGTGACGGAGAACTAATCCTTGTTCGAAGACCAGTTGGAGATTTTTCCGCATCGGAATACGGGCCGTGTTCTTTCTGCTATGGCATGTTCCTGAAATCAGATCTGGTAAAACATCAGAGGAGCCATTGCCATTTCACAGATGGACATACAGCATCAACGGCAAAGTTGGAAAGTGAAGTCATTCTGGGTAATGTGGAAGAAAGTACAGCTTCAGAATTTGTCCGATCAAAGGTGTTCCCTTCAATGCAAGATGACGAGATTAAGAAAGCAGCCATTCAAGACCAGTTGATTGTTGAGTTAGGAAATTCGTGGGGGAGAAAAGCAAGGTCCAACAAAGCAAAGAGCAAGAACTATGTATCACAAAAAATGAGAGAATGTGGAAGGTTACTGATTCAACTTCGGGAGCTTGAACCAGACAAGAAGGATGCATCCATGTGGCAGTTTCTAGCACCCAATATGTTTGACCTCTGTGTGAGGGCTGCCATTGAAACAGCAGGTGAAATTGCAAAGGACAAAGAGCTGAAAAATCCAAGTGTGGCCATAAAGAACGGTCACAATCTTGAGCGTCTAGCCGCCATCAAACGGGCACTGTCCATTCGTGAAAATGATGATGTTGGTATCAAAGAGGCAGAACGTTTCCTGACACTAAAGGATACAGAGTGGATTGAAAAGATAACATCCCTGGCACGATCAAATCTTGCAACACGAAAATTTAACAAACCTGCGAATCTGCCCAAGTCCGAAGACATTACGAAAGTTACCGAGTATTTGAAAAACCAGCTGGCTGTATGTTCAACTGATGGTGATAAAAGCAACATGCAGGATTACCGAGAGCTGCAAACCTTGGTCTTGGCTAGACTGATGACCTTCAACAGACGTCGACCAGGGGAAATTGAACAAATGTTGTAAGTTTGAAGAAGATGATCTGCCAAAAATGTTTGAAAGGGGCTGGAAGTTCAAAATGTGAAAGGTCCCATTGTTTCATCATCCCTGAATATGTTATTTGTACCCTATCATACATTATTACAGCAAACCTGAAGACATTCAGAGTTATGGTCGAAGAATGGGACATTATACATTTTTCAACTCCCAGCCCATTATATATTAGAACAAGTGGTGGCCTACAATGCTGTTTCCACTTCTCTAAATCCAATGTAATTTAAACTAACAATTGACACATTGTAAAAGATGATGCTTTATATAGGCCAGGATTAATATATACATGTACAATGGGTTTTGATAGAAGTCATATTCGGATATAACCATTGTCCTCATGATAATTTGTTCAGAACTTCAATACTCCTGATTTCTTAGGGTTACATCATACACCGATAGACCAGATTGGGTCAGTGCAGGTCTCGATACTATCAAAGAGGTTATGACACCATTAGAATCGAAGCTTGTCAAAACTTTGGACATGGTTGAATTGCGAGGCAAGAGGGGAAGGAAGGTGCCTGTCTTGATTCCTGTAGAGTGCAAAGCGCCAATGGCACAACTTATGATGCATCGCAACAGAGTTGGCATTCCATCAACAAACATATACTTCTTTGCGACCACAGGTGAGGGAAGATAATGATTGAAGGAACCACAATAGTTTATTAGTGAAAATTATCATCCTCTTCAAATAGTACCAGTTACAGATATTATTTCTGGAGGAATTGGAGACCTGGCCAAATATGAAATAGCTCATGGAAAGCTGGCACTGTGTTGTCTGATGACTTCAATTGCAAATAGGATGAATGATTACTTGCAATAATTCTTCATTTGGGTAACAGGTGTTTCCCCTTACATGTTAGTTTACCTGAAGCATTTTGCCATTTCAAAACGTTAATAATGACTTACATCGCTTCAGGGGAAGGTTGTTTGCGGGCAGGTGACTGTTTGGATAAAATTGTGCAACGCCTGAAACTTGCGAAACCAGCTGCAATGAAAGTGACCCCCATAAGGAAATACATAGCAACCTTTAGCCAGGTTTTGGACCTGGGCGAGAACCAACTAGAGTGGCTGGCTAACCACCTTGGCCATGATGTCTCAGTTCACAGACAATATTACAGGTGAGCAATAATGATATGATATCAATATTCGTTAGAAAACATTGCCATTTGATAAAGATTTCATTATCATCCCACGTTGCTTTTTTGTTGATAAGTTGCTTCATCATCACTTCAGGTTGCAAGAATCCACCCTTGAAATGGCCAAGATTTCGAAGCTATTGATGCTGGTCGATTCTGGGAAAGGCAAGGAATATCTTGGAAAGAACCTGGATGATATCAACATTGAAGGTGATTCTTTTGATTCAAAATATTTCTAGACCAAACATCTATTCTTTCCTCGCCTCGCCTCTGTCATATCTGGAGTTAAGATAATGCACTGTGCAACAGAAGTTCCTGGTTCATAGAATTAGAAACTTGACATGAGAAACAGCTGTGTCCTCCCCATTTCGAGGAATGTCACCTGAAGAAAAACAATCCTCACATTTCTTTGTTCTAACACTCATTCTTAAAATGTTACAGACCTCTGCTTGCCTGATGAAACCGAGGCTATGGAAGAAGGTACGTAAACTTAAGATTCCATTAACAGTGAGAGTGACCATTCAAAGTAATATGTACAAGACAATTTTGAACGACATGCTTTCTTTAACATTTCTCTGTTGAAGCGGGTCTACAGAAGATCAAATGCCATTTGGCCTAGAACCCGAAACCCTGTTCTTAATTTTTAATGTGTCAAATCAATATCATATTAAACTAAGATCAAATAAAACCAATTGCCATAATTTCCTATAATTCTATTTTTCTTTCTTGATATTTCAGAGGGAGATGAGGATGAAGTTGCCACTGGCATCCCTCCAACCAAGAGGAGGAAGGTCCAGTCCACAAAAGGTATGAGTCTTGTAAAAGAATAATTCTAAAAGTTATAATTAGTACATGTAGGCTATAACGCTGCAATGAAATAAGGAGAGAATGACGAAATACTGCAGTAGTATGTGAAAAACGTCTCCATCCTGCCCCTTGTTTCTCCTACATTTTATTTTGGATGGGTCATTCTCAAGAGAGTATTTCCACTCCAAAATGAGAGGAGCATTGTTTCACATTTGTCCAAAATACCTTCATTAAATACTACTTCATTCGATTCAGTTTCTTTTCATCTAAAGAAGTTGATTTTTCATCTCCTTATGTGACAGTTTGTTACCTTTGTGTATTCATTCACCTTTTCAGAAAATGAAATGGCCAGGGCCATTGTGCTCACCTCATGTGGAGGAAAGATGGATAAAGAGCATGGTATTGTGTCATGTAGTGTTAGGTTTGATGTAGGTCCAAGCAATTACAATTTCCCCAAAATGGCCAATTTACAGTACATTCGACCTCTGTGACCTTGAAAAGTAGGTCAAATCAAAGAAGACCCGGGTGACACATTGAATGGTTGTTAGAATTAGATGTACCTATGATATAAAATTGGTGCCAATCAGGCAAGTCATTACTAGGAATAATGGCATTTTGAAGAATTTAGGATTTGGCCCCCTCCCTGGAGGCCAAACGGCAAATCAGATCGCACCAAACTTCGGTACCTGAGATCACCTGACCAAGGGGTACATGTGTACTTAATTTGTGATCAATAGTCATTGCAGTTAAGAAACGTGCCATAGTTACGGCCTGACGGCGAATTACACCATTTGACCTCTGTGACCTCGACAAGAAGGTCAAATTAAAAACCTGTGTGACATATACTGTATGGTGGTTAGATGTACCCATGATATCAAATTGGTGGCAATCGGGCAAGAAGTTAAGGAATAATCACATTTTTAAGGTTTTGGGATTTTGCCCCTTGGTGGTCAAGTGGTGAATCATATTGGACCAAACTTCGGTCCCTGAGATCACCTGACTGAGGGGTAAATGTGTACCAAATTTGGTATCAATAGTCATTGCAGTTTAGAAACGTGCCATCGTTACATCCTAACGGCCAATTTACACCATTTGACCTCTGTGACCTTGAAAAGGAGATCAAATCAAAAACCCGGAGGATATATGATGCACCTTTGCTAGAAGTACCTACCATATTTTTTTCAAAATTTCCCGACTACTATTAAGGGAGATATTGCATATTTTCACTTTTAACGTTTGGCCCCCTGGTGGCCAAACCATGAAACGAATCTGACCGAAACTTGGTCTCCAAGGTGTCATTACATAAGGGTACATGCGTACCAAGTTTCAACTCAATAGCTCTAACAGTTACGAAACGTGCCCTGCTAACGGACGATGGACGACGACGACAAAGACAACGACGACGACGGACGACGGACGCCACGGTATGGGATAAGCTCACCTCTGCTAAGAGGTGAGCTAAAAAGGGGGCCAAAGGATCTTCGACAGGTTCAAAACCAGGTAGGGGCCTACATTATATGGTTTTTATTTACGTAACATGCATTAGACAGCTCCTTTTCGTTGAGGGGCATTTTCCAGAAAGGAAGAAGTCAGCGTAATTGTTTCATAGTTGGCCAAAATACCTCCATCCACTAATTCAACAGTAGGTATGGCTTAGTCTTTGTCTGGTGTCGTTCAGCCGAATGTTTTTCTATTTTACTAGTATCTCTCTGTTAGTGTTTTCTTTGTTCTGAAGTATAATTAACCCTTTTTAAATGTATGCACTTATTTTCCAGACACAAAAAAGGTTAAAGGCAAAGAGTCAAGAACAGGTATGGTTTAAGCATTAGAGACCAAGCTAGAGGTCATAAGTTGCGTAACAAAGAGTTGGAGGTGTACCGAAAATGGAGACCAAACCTGAGGTGCTTGCACCGAGGTTTTAGTCGGAATTTAGGGTACACCCGACAGGTCTTGATTACACAACCAATGACCGATGGCGAGGTATCAATTTCTATTCTAAAATACCCAACTAACGAGAAAATGCTTGGAGGTCTTGGTTGTCAAACCAAGAATTCTTAGGACATTAATAATCAAGGTATTTTAGAATTCTTATTTAAGCAACCCTAAACTCTTTTTCCTGGCTGTCAGTGATTTTCTTTATTCTGAAGCATAAACATTTTTAACTGTATACACTTATTTTCCAGACACAAAAAAGGCAAAAGGTCAAGGATCTTCAAAAGTGTCAAGAGCAGGTATGATTTTTCATTTAAGTAATCTGAAATTGTGCTTTTTTCTGTATTTGCTATGTTGTTAAAGGGATCAGCACCATTTTTGCCTATCAACTTCAATCTTTGGTTGAGAATGAGCCAAGTCTATTAGTGTTATTCATGTTCTTCAGTTGGATGAGCTTTCATTTGGGCTGGATTAGGAATAGACAATATACCTATTTTATGTTTCATTCGAAGGATAAACAGCTTAATGGTGGTTGCAAGCTGACATTGAGCGGGTATTCTTGACCCAGTGACCTTCGAATTGTAAGCCATACACATTTACATGTAGATAACAATGAATGCAATGAACAATTGCAATGGAAACTTTAATTCTTGAAAAACTTTCAATCCAGGAACCAAGAGGAAGCATCAGGGAGCAGCAGGCTCTGGTTCAGGTAGAGGTATGTTTCATTTCAGTCAGCTAAAAGCCTAATCCTTGGCATGGTTGGCGGGCCAAGTTCTCCTTTCTCACATGAAATTATTTTCTTTGCTTCCCAGGGCTCAAGAACAGCTTAGACTAAATGTAGTATATTTTAACTTTTTATATTTAAACTTACTGGAGTATCCTATATGTCAGATCGCAACATTATAGAAGGCAGGACTGTCACTGCAGTGCATGATACATGTCAACTATCGCATTGTCCTCTATAATCATGTGATCTGACCTACGGTACGCTATGGTAAATGTAATGGATGATACAACCATCGGAGCAGTGGAGGAAAGCAGCCCCTTAGTCCCTTTCATGGATGGTAAATTGAAAGAACTGAATAATGATAATGCAAATTGATTTTCTTATTTTTCATTGCAGGTCGTAAACAGAGGAAAGTTTGATGTCATGAAGTCATCAAAATTTTTTAAAAATTCGAAAACAAAGGTTTAGGAGATAAAAGAGAATATAAGAGAGTAGGTTGGGTAGGATAAACTCGCAAAAATATTGATGTAAGACTGTCAACGATGTATTTTTCACTTCTTCAAAATGGTGTATGTATACTTTTGACCTCAACTGTATTACCATGCATAGTCGCTTTGGGTAGGCTGGAGCATTGCTGAGGGGAAATTAGAATCTCCCGACATAAATTGGGGTGCCTGCCCCTTTAAACTACTTCATGTATCGTTCATTTACATTATGTGTGTAGCTAATTCAGCAAACATGTATTCTGTTGAGAAGTTAACATATTCGTCACTATAGGTAACGAGTTCTTTATTTGAAAAACACTGGAGATGTTGTGGTCTGACTTGATAAGCTTTCGCAGGGAACATGGCTGGTATGGCCTTATTTGTTTGTTTTTAAACTACTTCATGTCTCGCTCATTTATGTGTGTAGCTATTAAATTCAGCAAACATGTATTCTGTTGAGATGTTAACATATTCGTCACTATAGGTAACGAGTTCTTTATTTGAAAAACACTGGAGATGTTGTGGTCTGACTTGATAAGCTTTCGCAGGGAACATGGCAGGTATGGCCTTATTTGTTTGTTTTTAAATTACTTCATGTCTCGCTCATTTATGTGTGTAGCTCAACTCAGCAAACATGTATTCTGTTGAGAGGATAAAATAATAACGAGTTCTTAATTTGAAAAACACTGGATATTGTTGACTTATTTTCATAAGTTTTCGGACTCTGCTGAGTCCTTGGACTTGTGCGGGAAATCCAAACGTTGTTCCAAAACCGTCTTCCCCACTAGGGCCTCTTGGCCCAAAATTTGTTTCCTCACAGGTTCCTCTTGCACGTACCAAAAATTGCTTCCTCGCAAGGTCCGAATGTTTTATTGAGGGAAATTGTCTTCCCGACAAGCTCCTGTTACAAGTCCCAATCTTTATGCGTCTAGAGGACAAGATATACATATTGTAATAGTTTTTTTAGAAACACCTAAAATCACTGGATAGAAATGACAGTAAGAGCCTGTGAGGAAAACCGTCTTCCCCACTAGGGCCTCTTGTTCCAAAATTTGTTTCCTCACAGGTTCCTCTTGCATTTACCAAAAATGGCTTCCTCGCAAGGTCCGAATGTTTTATTGAGGGAAATTGTCTTCCCCACAAGCTCCTGTTACAAGTCCCAAAATTGGTTTCCTCACAGGTTTCACTTGCATGTATTAAACAATGGCTTCCTCACAAGGTAAAAATGTTCGGATGTATATCCATGTTAAGGTAGAAGAGTTATTGTTTCCATGGCGATAATTGGGATCCCAGCATAAAAGATGCAGAGATCAACTTAATTGTAAACCCATCGAGGTAGTTTTTTCCCTCAAAGTTTGTCCTATATGTAGCAAACATTGGATTCCCCATAAGGTTTAAACGATGGGTTACCATTTCTCCTCCATTCTATCCTGCAAATCTTTATGCGTCTAGAGGCCAAGATATAATAGTTTTTTTTAGAAACACCTAAAATCACTGGATAGAAATGACAGTAAGAGCCTGTGAGGAAAACCGTCTTCCCCACTAGGGCCTCTTGTTCCAAAATAGGTTTCCTCACAGGTTCCTCTTGAATGTACCAAACACAGGCTTCCTCTCAAGCTCGTAATGTTGGGATGCGTTTTTTCTGACAAATCCTGTCCTGAAACCCTGTATCCTGCATACAGAAATCAACATGAAAACGTTATGCAGAATAGTGTTTTCCCCACAAGTTTGTCTTGTCTGTCCAAAACATTGGATTCCTCACAAGGAAAGAGGCATAGCAGCATGTTACTCGGGGAGGGGGGGGGGGGGGGGTTAATAGTGATAAAAGTAATGAGTGAGACAGATATTTGGAAATAGAAATAGCTATTCAATGGACAGGCCCAAAGGGCAGGGTGGAAACTACATACAGAGCAAAGAAAACCCCAAAACATACAAAATAATGGAGGAACCAAACACGTTTCAAAACTATGGAATAAATCCAACAAACTTGTCTTTCAAGCATAGCATGCATCAATATCTCTGTTGGATGAAAGTCATGAGTTATTCATTGCTCACAGTACTTTGACATATCCTTCATGATAATGTGGGGAATGAACTTTATTTCCTCATAGGTCACAGCTGAATAGGGACGAGGCTTCTTCCCGGAGACGAGGTTTATCAAGTTGTGAGGAAAAGAGGAACTTTCTCACAAGACACTTAAATTTTAATTGCATTTCCCCACAATTTTTTTCTTCTTAACTCTTTCGCTACCGCAGGGTTTTTCTCTAGTATGGTACCCCTGGCCCGCAGTGTTTTAGGTAAAAACACCAAAAACAACAAGTTTTATTTGAAATTTGTAACTTTTTAATTCATAAAGGTATCAACGAGATATTTACATATGTTGTAGGTTAGACCCGTATCTATCATATGAAATAATAAAATTGAGTTTTTTGGCCCCCCTGACCCCCAAAATCTGGGGTCAATGAGTGCACTTGTTCCAATTATCTGTGTTGTTGCGTGTTCTCCATGGTTTTTACTCTAAAATTGTCAAAGATAACATGTCTAGCAAATGTTTATGATGAGAATCAAAATAAAGATGCCTTTTACAGTAAGTATTTTGTACTTTGGTTCATTATTTTGACCCTTTTGGTCTCAAAAGCCTAAAGAGTCACATAGTCTTGATTTTACGTGAAACCCAAGAAAATCCTAAAAAGCGACCACCATGTCTTTTCTTCCTTCACACCATGTATTTCACTTCAGTGTGTGCCAGAGTTTGAAACAGGGAGTTGAATGCAGAGGTACGTTGCACTTAGGGCACATTATGCTGGTCTCAGGTCTTTTGGGGGGTTGCTCCAGACCATGGTGTTCCGCGTACGGCTTTCGGTCCTTTCGACAATGGGCACAAACGCGAGTCTTGCGTTTGACTTTTTTCCCCGGTGTAGCATCTTGGAAGGGTGTGTCATCTGGCGAATGCTTAGATAGTCGTGATTCCAGACGTTCCACATGACCTACAGTGTCCAACTGATGTTGTCTGATGCCTTTAGGGTCTGGTAGTTCCAGTGCATTTCCTGTCTTCGCTTTACTCAAGATCTTTTCGATGAACTTCATTTTGAATTCTAGGTGCAGCAACTTTTTCGCTTCTGGTTCCCTGTTGTTGAACAGCACAAAGGCATTCAGTACTGCAATGTCAATCAAGTGGAAGAAGAATTTTGACGTCCACTTCAATGACTTCCTTGAATGTCCATAGTCTACTACCATCTGGTCACTTTTATCGACACCTCCCATTCCCTTGTTGTAGGCCAGCACCATTGATGGTTTCTTCACTGCGATCTCAACATTATTTACCTTCCTTTTTTTCCCTGTGTCGATCAAATCAGCATTATGCATGTTACTGATCATAGTGCAAGGCTTCTTGGTCTTCTTTTCACGCCATGAAATTACCGTCATGTTCCTTTTCTGTCTATGGATTATTTCGCCAACACGAACAACTGCATTTTTGACAGCCGGCGGTACACCCTTCCTTCTCATGTCTTGAGTTCCACAAGTGTAAATCTTCTGCTCCATGAGGTGTTCAGTCAATGCCGGACTGTTGTAATATCGATCCATATACAGTTGTCTGTATTCACCTACTACATTTGGATCTGCACCTTCTCGTATCAAATATACAACGATTCGAGGAATGGCTTCGGTCTTGAATGGGTCATCATCTTGATTTCTGAGATACGGTATCATCTTGTCCTCTCCTGTACAGACTATAAAGTTCCAAGTGTAACCTGCTGAATCACACAGCAAGTACGACTTTATACCATACTTTGCAGGCTTGTTGGCAATGTACTGTTTGAATACTAATCTGCCTTTCCACAGGTACAGTCCCTCATCCAGTGACATAACTTTCCCTGGATCGTAGGAATCCATAAACTTTGGAGCAAAGCCATCAATGATTTTTCTCAGCTTGGACAACCGGTCATAACCTGGTTGTCCACGTGGAATGAGGTTGGCATTGTTGTTGAAGTGAAGGAATCTAAGGATATGTTCGAATCTATTCCTTGACATGTACTTTCCAAACACAGGAGTTGCCAAGATCGCCCTTGTAGACCAGTATAGCTTGAGAGACGGTTTTCGGATGATACCCATCAACATGTTTATGGCAATGAACAATTCGATTTCATCAGGTGATGTGGGATACCAGTCCTTCGTGATGAGTGCACCTTCATTCGGAGCAAAGTTTGCAATGGATTGGGTAGCGTACCTGTTGGTTTTGTCACAAACAAGTCTAATAAATGCATCGTCCAAAAATACACGAATGTAGTCATAAACTGTATGCCCAACTCGATCGTCAAGGAGATGTTTGCCTTCAAGATTCGGGCCAGTATAACTCTCAACATGGGGTATGTTATTAGTCTCATACCAAGGCGATGTCGCACGATTTCTAGCTCTGCCTTGGGCAGCAGGCCGTCCCCGATTACCACGGCCTCTTCCCCTGGCTTGTACACCGCGAGCTCGATTACCACGCCCTCCCCTCGTTTGAACACCTTGACCCTGGTTGCCACGACCTCCGCCTCTGACCCGTACACCTCCCCTGACTCGCACACCACGGCCCCTGGCTCTACCTCTTGGCATGGGAGCACGATTTCTATCGGGTGATTCACTTCTACTCCTGGTGGATGCATCACTGTCGTTGTGAATGTCTTGATTGGACCCTGTCCTGACTCGCACATCACGGTCCCTGGCTCTACTTCTTGGCATGGGAACACGATTTCTAATGGGTGATTCACTTCTACGCCTGGTGGATGCATCACTGTCGTTCTGAATGTCTTGATTGGAGTTGTTATCTGTAGGTGCAGACACATTATACCTTGATCCAACTGGGGCACAATGTCCCCGGTTGCACCCTGTCCTGACTCGCACACCACGGCCCCTGGCTCTACCTCCTGGCATGGAAACACGATTTCTATCAGGTGATTCACTTCTACTTCTGGTGGATGCACCACTTGCTTGATGGTCCTCATAGTCACTAAGTTCCTGATTGACATCGTTCTCACTCACAGAATGACCATCACTGTCGTAGTTGACATCGGCGTCGGGTTGATAATCGACATCCATGATGTCATCTTCAGATGCAGGGGCACCATTATCTACATCCATGTCCTCGTTTTCGGATGCAGGTAAGCTTTCAGCTATGCTCATGTCATCATAGGCAGGTTGTAACAAGCTAGAATCTACACACACTTCATCATCCAGAGGACCGTTATCATCATCATCTGATTCACCAAGATCCAAATCGTCATCATCAGAATCAGCATCTATCAGCATCTCAAGTACTTGGCTGGTACTGAATGCTGCAGAGAAAAAGGGGCAAAAAACTGGTAAGGGGCGAGTTCTGCAGCAGTACAGGTCATATTGTGTGCTAATATGATAATATTTGTAGAAATAATAGGTACAAAAACAGTTGGAAGGGTATTTGAAATGCACTCGCGCCAAAGTCCTATGTTCAAATTTCCCGCCATTTCTGGGTAATAAAATGGCAACAATGTCCGCTTCAAAAACTGTTTATACGATCGATATATACTGTTGTAGGCCTTCAAATGCAAATGTAGGGCCTCATTAGTGTCCATTCTACGACCTGTGCAGGGATTCATCATAGAAGAGCCTGGTTTGAGTAGATAGATCGGCATGTTTTAGACGGGCATGAGGATTGAAATGCAATGACATCACGTGCTCACCACATGTTAGTGAGCTACAGGCGATATTATGAACGAACACCCAATGAAACACCATCGAAATTAAGCTTTGGATTACACTTTATCAATGTGTATACTCACCGATACTTGATATCGCCAGATAACAGCGATATTTGCGATAGTTTCACCAGTGCAGACTTCAAATCGAAACTTCAATTTTTCCAATACCACGTGTCCTTGTCGTCTGCTCTTCACGCCGAAGGCAAGGACATATGTTGACGGAAAAAATCACGAGATGGCAGCACTATACATTCTACAGTCTAAGCCTCGTCCAAAGGCGGTGTTATAGCGAGTTATTGAGTAATTTCTATTTATCTGAAGTATGTAGGCCTCCCGGTAAATACCGGGTGCGGGCCAGGGGTACGGGATAGAGGCACCTGGTATATACCGGGTGCGGTAGCAAAAGAGTTAAGGCTCAGATGTAAGTATGTATGTTCGCATCTCTAAAAGTACTCATAAAGTTGTAAACACCTAAAAAAAAGTCTAAATTATGCTTGAATCTGAAAGAGATGCACTGATTTTAATCATGTACTATTGAAGTACGATCTTGTCTTCTTTTCCGTAACCATTGTGGTCTGAAATATTAACTTTGATTAGCGAATTATCGAACTTTGATTGAAGTCCGATGTGTCCGAGTTTGATTCTGCACGGCGCTATGCCTCCCACGGTAACGATCTTTCGGAGCTTGAAAGATCACACTTCACGTCAATATCATGAGTTAGTAATGCATCCATTAGGTTAAATATACATATATTTGTCTTAGGTATTAGTATGAGCATGATTCATGTACGAATTCTAACCTTTTTACGTGAAAATCCAAGGCCTGTACGATGTCAACACTGCGATCTCCGTCAATATGGCCGCACGTGGTTTGGAACCACGCCTTCTGTGTTCTGCATCGGTGATTCATAGGCCGATTATTCATAAACTGTACATTATATTTTGATATAATGTGCTCCGATGATTGACGAATATGATGTTTGTATCCATTTGTGGGTGTCGAACTTAGAAATCGGGAAACTTTGAGAAAGTTTGCGGACTTTTTGAGAGCGTGTCTTCACGTGGCCGGCAGCCGCGATGCAGGGACGTTGTAGTACAAAATGTACGGGGCGCTAATCGCGCATAAATTAACAAGGTTTCGAAAACGAAAGTGGTATGACTTTCGTGTTTTCTCCAAAGCGTTATATACGAATTTCGTCAAACTTCGGGAACTTAATCTTTGATCTCTTATGAACTTAGTTGTGTTTGTGTGATTAGGGTGTCGAACCTGTGACTTTGAGAATTTTGAGCCGATTTTTGGGTGTGGCCCTTCGCGTTCTCCGTTCCGACGTCCAACGTCGTTGCTAGTGTATTTACACATGGATTCTCCATGTATCACAAAGTGCGATACGGCCCCGGTCTTGCACATCATGTGTAGAATATTTCTCATAACTTTTGTTGCAAATCCGACACCCTATACGCATTTTGTATGTATAATATTTGATATCTTACGATGTGGATATCCAAATTTGAGAAAAATCGTATGTGTGGAATTCGAGATATCTGCCTGTAAACTTGGGCTAAATACTGTAAATTCGCACTTTTTGCGATGAAATGCGCGGAAACGATCCCTCGAAATCTTGGAAATTTTGCCTTCAAAGTCCTGTTTAGCCAAATCTGTACATACGAAATTTGATTTAATCCTTCCATTATACCCTTTGGATTGTACGGACTCTGAAATTATATACCTCATTAGGGTGTCGCACTTTGATTTCCGGGCACCTCATTGGCCCTCGCCGCGATCTCAGGACCTGGCTGAAGGTATACAAGCAGGGCTCGGATGGAGGATTTCATTCTTGATCTTGGTATCAAACTGGTCAGATCGTTCTATCAGCAAGGTACGCAGCTCAGCCCTAGCGGCCGCTCGGGCTTGGCCGGTGCGGCCCGCGTGTAAACCAATGTGTTATGCAATCCTCATAAGCCTTTCCACCATGTCGCAGCGATGTGATGCCTTTACATTGATACCACCTAGATTAATCCCTTACCATCCTTTGATCAAGAGTCACACCATCCTATCCATCCGTCGCCCGGTTTAAAGCTGAACTGCCTGATAAATGTTGTGTTATGTATTGCCTCATATACACTGCTTCTACCATGATTTGACTGTCAGCTTACCATTACCAACCACCCGCCGAGTTCCATTAGGATAGCAATGCCCAGCCTACCATGAGATGACCAGTTTAAAGCTGAACTGCCTGTTTTCCGAAGCATGCCTACGTGGTATCATAGGTTTACTGTTTAAAAAAAAAACTTAACCAAGCTGATTTATGTAATCTTTTTCCGAGTAGAATAGCTGGGTTACACTTGGGATTTCAAATGGGAGGATTTGGAGGATGTGGCTGATAAGTACACGGACATGAAGCGGCTGCACAACGCAAAAGAACGACTGAAGAAAACTCTGTCACCATATGGAGAGAATTTCGAAGCCCTTGCAGACTTTAAACAGAAATGTGACGAGAAAGACCGTTTTTTTCATATTTAAGATCAACAACAGGGCCTTTAAATGGTGAACATTCCTTTGTGTTCAAGTCAAGTTCACAGATGGCAGAACTATGTCTCTCTATGGACAGGGACAATGATGGAATATTGGCAGAGGAGTACGCATATGTTGATGGAAAACATGATCACTGTCGAGGTTATATCACCATTACGCTGTGGGTATACCATCCGGTCTTAAAGAGGGTTGTGCGGCTGGCAGTTTCAGATGCAGAGAAGGAAGACACCACCAATCTGACTACGTTCTGGCAAGTCCTAAATCAGATGCTGTCTGAGGCAGCTGGAACGAGTGTAAAATTTAATCCATCTGGGTTCGTAGCGGATGAAAATCATGCAAATTGGAGGAGCATCAGCGATGTTTTTGGTCAAGATGCAATTCGTAGGACAGTCTCCTGTGAGTTTCATTTCAAACAAAGCGTGCGACATGCAAAGAAAGTATCGTCAGAGCATTGTGCACAGTTCATTGATATGGCACATGCTATGCTTACTGCATACACCATTCCTGAGTTCGACTCCGCATGTGAAAGGATGCAACAATTCAAAGAGAAGTACAGCGATCTGAAGAGTTGGTACAACTGGTGGTATCAGAGGCGAAGCCACATATTCAGAGCCTTTAAACAGAGTGACGCCCCTGTGTCCAACCTGGCCGAGGTTGGGCACTCCAAGATGAGTAGTGCAAAACCAAAGATGTCCCTTTTAGAGGCTGCCCGGCAAGACGTCATTGACGCCATTCGGCAGGAAGCAGAGATCAACAGCATTCAAGATGGTGGCTATAAGGGAGGAAGAGGAAGGTCTGTGAACCAGAAGAATGCCGAAAGATTCCAAAAAGACAAGAAAAGAGTCGCAGAATATGGTCGAGAGTTGGACATCTACATCCCAAAGAAAGGAAGCCATCGGCCACCTGAAGCAAAGAAAAGGAAAGTAAGTGCTCCTCCTACATGTGCGAAGAAAAGCGATGACCAGGCTCTCTCGGAATGCTTCTCAACACCCATTCCGAACCTGAAGTCATGCTATGGTTGCAAGAAAACATTTGCCATGAAGTACAAGAAGAAACCAGAAATGTCATTTTGAAAACGCACCTCAAGAGGAGACATGTGGCAAGTGGTGGTGAAGAATGTGTTGCCCCAGAGTCATCTGCAGCCTACTTCCACCTCAATATGAATTGTGTGCGGATTGAAAAACCGTTCGCGGAACTGAATGAAATAATAATTCACAATGAAGTGAAACACCATTTAACAGAGGGTAACAAAAATGTGTTGAGAAACTTTGGCATAAATATATAATGTTCACATGGATAATTGATCAGTTTGTCCTTAGACAAAACAGTGACGGTCTGCCATCAAAATAGCATTTAGCATAACATTTAGGTTAGTGTCGATATGATGCACTTAGCTCATTTTCACATTACTAACTTTTGATACATGCACGTATATCATTTTGTTGCGCATAACTCAACATAACTTCAACATGAATGCAACTCGTCTGATGTATTTCATACCAAAGCAAGATAGGGATGAAATCACCATCAAAAAAACAAAATTAGGACATTTCTTGTGCATATTATAGACAACGGTGATTGAAAACTGGGGAAAGAAAGATGGGTTTTATATGACACAGTTTATGTCTGCCCTGATAACCCACTTTTGGGTACCGTTTTTCTATTATCTACTGATCTTGGGACAGTTTCCAGGATCTGCTGTTCTGATCTCCTCCTTGGATTCAAGGTGAATCTGGGATAAGTAAAGTATTCGGTGGGTTCTACCATACTGCAAAAGAGAAGGAACACTTGTTTTGTTTGATCCTCATACAGCATACTTTTTAAATTAAATTGTATTATAACTTGCATGTCATGTCGCTTATTACACCTAATTTCACTTTTTATGTCGACCGCATGTTGTTTCATTATAGGATGCAAAATGATTTTGTTGCTCCTTTAATTTTCGAGAAGAAGTTTCCCCGGGGAGTTACGAAGTAATTTGAACAATATATCTATAAGCATTGCTATAACAAAGGAAGTAGTAACTTCATTTTCGATAATACTTACACTAAAATACTCTACCAGAAAAATATACTAGTCAGATAATTACAAAGTTTGGTATTTTTCTAATTTTAATTTTCAAATACTTCTCTCCACATTGATAAAAAAATTACTTTGTTCGAATCCGCCAAGTAGTTTTGAAGCTAGCACCCTGAACGACTTGGACATGACTGGTTTTACAGTAATTTTGTTACTCCTTCAACTTTCGAGCGGGAGCTTCCTTCAACTTTCGAGAAGGAATTTTCGAAGTTATTTGAACAATACAACGTATATCTATAACAAATCTTTTCGATGATACACAAACTAAAATACTCCACCAGTCAAATCATTACAAAGTTTGGTATTTTTCTAATTTTAATTTTCAAACACGTCTCTCTACATTGATAAAAACTTACTTTGTTGGAATCCGCCAAGTAGCTTTGAGGCTAGCACCCTGAACGACTTGGACATGACTGGTTTTACAGTAATTTTGTTATTCCTTCAACTTTCGAGAGGGAGTTTCCCTTTAACTTTCGAGAAGGAGTTTCGAAGTTATTTAAACAATAGGGGCCTATATCTATAACAAAGTAAGTAGTAACTTCATTTTCGATGATACACAAACTAAAATACTCTACTAGAAATATACCGGTCAGATTATTACGAAGTTTGGTATTTTTCCAATTTTAATTTTCAAACACTTCTCTCCACATTGATAAAAAACTTACTTTGTTCGAATCCGCCAAGTAGCTTTAAGGCTAGCACCCGAACGACTTGGAAAAAATGACTGGTTTTACATTCTGTGAATGCCTCTTTGCATTGGTCATCTTATGACTGGGATTAATCGTTGGCTTGCTGAAAGGTTTAGGTTCAGGTTTGCAGTAAGCAATATTGCCAATGCTGATTGGTCTTTAATACTGGATCAATCATACCTGCTGATATACTGGTGCGATGGACTGGGCACATATAGGGTTCAGGGTTTTATTATCATTGTTATTGCTTTTTTTTCTCGTCTTGCTAGCCTTTCTTCTGTTACTTACAGACCTGTCAGCAAATGTGTACAGAACTTATAAAAAGGTTTGGCCTAACTTTGTAAAGGACCAATTATAAAATGCAAAATTACTGTTCGTTTGAAAAATTGATCTTCTGCACTAAAGCCTATAATTGTCGACAAGCCCTCTTAATCTACTGTTGTAACATTATTGCCATGTCGATTCATTGTAGAAAAAAATCAAATTTATACTGATATGAATTTGTACTCTTAAGTTTTTTGCTCAATTTCATGCAAGGTGTTCCTCTGTGATCTTTGGTGGACAAAACAAACCAGTGTGCAGCCTGCCATTTGCTGGTCCCACTTGAATAAATTGTCCCTTTTTCAGCTGAGATACTTATATTATTATATTCAAAGATCTATCCAAAAAGGGGATCTTTCCTATCATTTGGGCAGTTAAATCGATAGCAAAAGTACTCCCATCCCTCTCTAAGCGCCCCATCACTGAGGACACGGAAAGTGATCCCTGAAGAACGTCATTCAGTAATCAACCAGCATAGCGATGAATGTCCCCCGTCGCTGTTGGGGTGTTTATTGAAAAATGTGTAGTTTGAAACCTCTCTGGGCAGTCTTCCTTGAGACTGTGTCAGCATAGGGATGTTCAAACACGAAATGGTCACAATCAGACATGTTCTGACTATGGGGCCATCCACTTAGTATGTAAGCACTGCGGGGGGTCTATGAATTTGGACCTCCAAAGTCGAGAATCAAACACGATCGGACGAATATTAAGCGAGTTCTAACACTTTAAGTGTTTTTGGTTTTGGTCCCCTGGTGGCCAACTCGAGAATCAAACTCGGCTGATTTTTCGACGCGACACACCTTTGGCCCGCCCTCTATCAGCAGACCAAATTTCAACCCAAAATATTGTGTCGTTCAGAAGTTACAGAGGGGAAGGGAACAGCAGCGAGCGGCACCGCAGACTGACGGGCTCAATAAGCTTAATCACTACCATCAATCGCACTTTGTAACTCGCAACTCGCATTTTGTAACTCGCAACTCGCACTTTGTAACTCGCAACTCGCATTTTTTAACTCGCAACTCGCATTTTTTAACTCGCAACTCGCACTTTGTAACTCGCAACTCGCACTTTGTAACTCGCAACTCGCATCTTGTAACTCGCAACTCACATTTTTAACTCGCAACTCGCACATTGTAACTCGCAACTCGCAACTCGCAATTTGTAACTCGCAACTCGCAACTCGCACTAAAGTAACACTCCAAGGAAACGGAAAGAAGAAGAATGCCACTTCCCCTGCCAGTGCTCCTTCCCCTGCAAATGCCAGTGAGAATCTAAAAGATGCACTCATGACCATTATGAACTCTTTCGTGACTTCTCAGAGGGAGACGGACATGAAATTCATAGCACTGGAGAAAGAGCACCAGAGCCAAGAACGACAGGAATGTACTGCTGCTGCTGAGCGCGAGGAACAGTGTAGACGAGAAGAGTGTGTCGTGTCTACTTTATGTTCAGTTATGTCACAACCGGTCGTCCTGGAATTGGTCCTGGAGGAGACAACTTTATGTAACAACAACAACAACAGACGCACTTTTATCGGAAAACCAAGGGATTTTCTTTTTCTTGATGCTGTATAGGACAGCGTAATTACATACTCCTGCATGAAAGGCATGCATAAGTTTATAAGCGGGTTGAGGAGCAAAGTGATGTAAGTCATTTTGGCGGTATTTTTATATGTATTTATGCCTCGGATAAGGTGTTTTTGCCTGCCAATGGGGCAGCGGTTTCAAGTAAAATGGTGGTCGTCTGCATTGTTTTCCCGGGTTTTTAGTCACGTGGTTCGTGCGCACTGATCTCTCACCTATTCTGTCTTTATCATCAAGATACATCCGTTAGTACATTGATTAACATAACTTAAACCATAGATGTTGTAATTGGAGCCAGTTCTTCATGTTTTATGCTCAAGTAAGGGCACAATCCCTGTCCAATTCCTATCCTGTATTGCATGTGCACAGTACAGTGTACATTGTTATAGTGCATGGTGTTTCTCGCAGGTGGCAGCACCGTATGGTGTCTTCAAGACGTCCTGTCTTCAGGTTGTGACTTGATGAGATTTGTCTTTAGTTGTAGTTTACAGATGTTTGAAACTGTCATGTTATTTGTCATTACAGTTTCACCTTGGGCAATAGAGGTAAATACAAGGGTTTACGAATCTGAGCATTATCTTCCTTATAATCCTGCGAGACCCGCAACGACGTCGTGAGCAGACGTTACAAAGAGAGAGCCCACGAGTTAAGGGTTCTTCAGCTGTTAACGTGTAGTTCTAATAGTCATGCAGAGAGGCAAATGCCATATGGTCAAATAAGACCCGATACAACCCAAAATGCCCAGAGATATCCAAACCAGCATACTGTTACTCACAACTCGGCAGCTTTCAGACCTGTATTGCCAATGCCAACAGTTGTTCAAAGGACAAGAGACAATCGGCACACTGCTCCCAGCCCTGCACCTTACAGACCAGTATTGCAGATGCCACCAGCTACAACAAGAGACAATCAGCACACTGCTCCCAGCCCTGCACCTTACAGACCAGTATTGCAGATGCCACCAGCTACAACAAGAGGCAATCTACTGTTAACAAGCACAAGTAGTAGCATTCCATCTCTGACAAGTCTAGGACCATACACATATCCAGAAAACTAACTTTGACTATACATGCTATGAAATTGCCCCGGTCAACCCACCACACAGTATTGTTATCAATATCATTTCATGTGCAAGGGTTAAGAAAATAACTTTGGTTCCACTAAAAGGGGAGGTATGTCGCTACTTTTTATTTTTATTTTGATAATATATTTCACAAAATTATACGGTGCTTCAAAGATTCTATTCAACAGTTTTCAAAAAGGGAAATTTTTTTAAAAGAGAAGTTGAAGTGATTTTTTTTAATTCTATCAGGGCTGCCATTAACTAAAGATTGTGATGTCACAAGTGCTCAAAATGTATTGACTTCACAGGCCACAATTAAGGCCCATTCATTGCTTAGGACGACTGGGCATTTCAACACTTATGACATAACAATATTCTCTTAATGGCAGTCCCCATTTAATTTGAAAAATTACACTAAATTTAAATTCAAAATTATACAATTTTGGCAAAATATTTTTTATGCATGAATGATTTCTCTACTTAATAGTTTGATGGGTGGGGTGTCCCTGGTGGCATTCTAGTTTTATTGACAGCCAGTCAATCATTTGCTTACAACAATTACTGCAGAAATTGGTCTTTTAACCCTCTTAGACCCCTTGTGACATATATGTAACACCAATTTCTAAGGGGGTAGGAAATAAGCATGACACATGAAGTGTGCTAACTAACCTTAAAAGCCCATTGT
Organism: Lineus longissimus; assembly: GCF_910592395.1. Taxonomy (NCBI): domain Eukaryota; kingdom Metazoa; phylum Nemertea; class Pilidiophora; order Heteronemertea; family Lineidae; genus Lineus; species Lineus longissimus. The sequence continues at coordinate 9,087,435 of NC_088313.1, forward strand.
AACACCTATGTCACACTAGTGGTGCCATCTACACAAAGATTTATTCATTATTCTGGCTTGGAGAGCCAATCCAATATGGCAGCCCCCATGCTCATGGGCTGACGAGAGACAAGACCACTAATGAATATTCATAGGTTGGAGGGTCCAGGCCTATCTATTAGACGAGTGCATGTTTTTTACTCTCAAGTACATATTTGGAGAGGTATTGACAAAATATTTGTTGTGGCAAGTCTACAGATATAAAGAAATTATTTGATGAAAAAATTAATTTCGAATTTTGCTAATTGGGTAATAGGGGGCGTGTTTTGAGTTTTTTCTGCCAGTTGGCTGAAAAGAGTGGAAATATCAAAGTCTGTCTAATTTGTCGATTAAAAAAAAATTTCCGTGGTCAATCACCATTTTATTTTTCACCATTTACTTGCCCGACTGTCCGGAATAACATAATCTAAATTTCAGATTCACAACACCACGCGTTCTTTGATGCGTCGCGGTCAAACATTGACAATTTAACTGCTAAAAGGCTTAAAAAATCAATTGTGGTCTTGTCTCTATTTACACTACATTTTGGGTCAATTTAGTGAAAAATTTGAATGTGCTCAAATCACTCTAATTCATTTAGAATATTGTATTGCTGATGATTTAAGGTCAAAACAAGCTAAAATAATGAGAAAAAAACTTAATTTGACCCAAATAAGAGTCAACCTAACCCCGGTCTAAGTTCGGTTTCATTTTTACAAGTCTTGTTGTGTTGCCATTCATTTTGTAATTTCTTTGAAACTACTTAGGCCTTGATTCTGAAAGTTGTGCCCTAAGCAGCAAAGATATTCCTAAATCACATCCTAAAGTTTCAGCTCCATAGCTTGCTTATTCTGGCCAGGGCAGGTCTTTGAATTTGGTGCTGTTGGGTGCAAAATCATGACTTTTTGTCGATTTTGTCCTCTTTCGTCGCTTTGGCACAGTTGTACCACTCTTTGAAATGTCTCTCATTTCTCCAAAAATGTCCAGATATGACTTTCCTTTGTTGGAGAGTTGTGGAATGTCATGTACATTAGTTTGAAAAAAATCTCAAAATGTTAACCCCTGAAATGTACCTTATTTACACTACATTTTGGGTCAATTTAGTGAAAAATTTGAATGTGCTCAAATCACTCTAATTCATTTAGAATATTGTATTGCTGATGATTTAAGGTCAAAACAAGCTAAAATAATGAGAAAAAAACTTAATTTGACCCAAATAAGAGTCAACCTAACCCCGGTCTAAGTTCGGTTTCATTTTTACAAGTCTTGTTGTGTTGCCATTCATTTTGTAATTTCTTTGAAACTACTTAGGCCTTGATTCTGAAAGTTGTGCCCTAAGCAGCAAAGATATTCCTAAATCACATCCTAAAGTTTCAGCTCCATAGCTTGCTTATTCTGGCCAGGGCAGGTCTTTGAATTTGGTGCTGTTGGGTGCAAAATCATGACTTTTTGTCGATTTTGTCCTCTTTCGTCGCTTTGGCACAGTTGTACCACTCTTTGAAATGTCTCTCATTTCTCCAAAAATGTCCAGATATGACTTTCCTTTGTTGGAGAGTTGTGGAATGTCATGTACATTAGTTTGAAAAAAATCTCAAAATGTTAACCCCTGAAATGTACCTTCATTGAGACAAGACCACTAATGAATATTCATAGGTTGGAGGGTCCAGGCCTATCTATTAGACGAGTGCATGTTTTTTACTCTCAAGTACATATTTGGAGAGGTATTGACAAAATATTTGTTGTGGCAAGTCTACAGATATAAAGAAATTATTTGATGAAAAAATTAATTTCGAATTTTGCTAATTGGGTAATAGGGGGCGTGTTTTGAGTTTTTTCTCCCAGTTGGCTGAAAAGAGTGGAAATATCAAAGTCTGTCTAATTTGTCGATTAAAAAAAAATTTCCGTGGTCAATCACCATTATATTTTTCACCATTTACTTGCCCGACTGTCCGGAATAACATAATCTAAATTTCAGATTCACAACACCACGCGTTCTTTGATGCGTCGCGGTCAAACATTGACAATTTAACTGCTAAAAGGCTTAAAAAATCAATTGTGGTCTTGTCTCACGAGACAAGACCACTAATGAATATTCATAGGTTGGAGGGTCGAGGCCTATCAATTAGACGAGTGCATGTTTTTAACTCTCTAGTACATATTTGGAGAGGTATTGAAAAAATATTTGTTGTGGCAAGTCTACAGATATAAAGAAATTATTTAATGAAAAAATTAATTTCGAATTTTGATAATTGGGTAATAGGGGGCGTGTTATGAGTTTTTCCTGCCAGTTGGCTGAAAAGAGTGGAAATATCAAAGTCTGTCTAATTTGTCGATTATAAAAAAATTTCCGTGGTCAATCACCATTTTAAATCGCACCAGTTACTCGCAAGACTAACCCATATATCATATCCGAATTTCAGTTTCACTACTTGACACATTCTTTGATGCGTCGCGGTCAAACATCGACAATTTAACTGCTAAAAGGCTTAAAAAATCAATTGTGGTCTTGTCTCTGACTGAGACAAGACCACTAATGAATATTCATAGGTTGGAGGGTCGAGGCCTATCTATTAGACGAGTGCATGTTTTTTACTCTCAAGTACATATTTGGAGAGGTATTGAAAAAATATTTGTTGTGGCAAGTCTACAGATATAAAGAAATAATTTGATGAAAAAATTAATTTCGAATTTTGCTAATTGGGTAATAGGGGGCGTGTTTTGAGTTTTTTCTGCCAGTTGGCTGAAAAGAGTGGAAATATCAAAGTCTGTCTAATTTGTCGATTAAAAAAAAATTTCCGTGGTCAATCACCATTTTATTTTTCACCATTTACTTGCCCGACTGTCCGGAATAACATAATCTAAATTTCAGATTCACAACACCACGCGTTCTTTGATGCGTCGCGGTCAAACATTGACAATTTAACTGCTAAAAGGCTTAAAAAATCAATTGTGGTCTTGTCTCTATTTACACTACATTTTGGGTCAATTTAGTGAAAAATTTGAATGTGCTCAAATCACTCTAATTCATTTAGAATATTGTATTGCTGATGATTTAAGGTCAAAACAAGCTAAAATAATGAGAAAAAAACTTAATTTGACCCAAATAAGAGTCAACCTAACCCCGGTCTAAGTTCGGTTTCATTTTTACAAGTCTTGTTGTGTTGCCATTCATTTTGTAATTTCTTTGAAACTACTTAGGCCTTGATTCTGAAAGTTGTGCCCTAAGCAGCAAAGATATTCCTAAATCACATCCTAAAGTTTCAGCTCCATAGCTTGCTTATTCTGGCCAGGGCAGGTCTTTGAATTTGGTGCTGTTGGGTGCAAAATCATGACTTTTTGTCGATTTTGTCCTCTTTCGTCGCTTTGGCACAGTTGTACCACTCTTTGAAATGTCTCTCATTTCTCCAAAAATGTCCAGATATGACTTTCCTTTGTTGGAGAGTTGTGGAATGTCATGTACATTAGTTTGAAAAAAATCTCAAAATGTTAACCCCTGAAATGTACCTTCATTGAGACAAGACCACTAATGAATATTCATAGGTTGGAGGGTCCAGGCCTATCTATTAGACGAGTGCATGTTTTTTACTCTCAAGTACATATTTGGAGAGGTATTGACAAAATATTTGTTGTGGCAAGTCTACAGATATAAAGAAATTATTTGATGAAAAAATTAATTTCGAATTTTGCTAATTGGGTAATAGGGGGCGTGTTTTGAGTTTTTTCTCCCAGTTGGCTGAAAAGAGTGGAAATATCAAAGTCTGTCTAATTTGTCGATTAAAAAAAAATTTCCGTGGTCAATCACCATTATATTTTTCACCATTTACTTGCCCGACTGTCCGGAATAACATAATCTAAATTTCAGATTCACAACACCACGCGTTCTTTGATGCGTCGCGGTCAAACATTGACAATTTAACTGCTAAAAGGCTTAAAAAATCAATTGTGGTCTTGTCTCACGAGACAAGACCACTAATGAATATTCATAGGTTGGAGGGTCGAGGCCTATCAATTAGACGAGTGCATGTTTTTAACTCTCTAGTACATATTTGGAGAGGTATTGAAAAAATATTTGTTGTGGCAAGTCTACAGATATAAAGAAATTATTTAATGAAAAAATTAATTTCGAATTTTGATAATTGGGTAATAGGGGGCGTGTTATGAGTTTTTCCTGCCAGTTGGCTGAAAAGAGTGGAAATATCAAAGTCTGTCTAATTTGTCGATTATAAAAAAATTTCCGTGGTCAATCACCATTTTAAATCGCACCAGTTACTCGCAAGACTAACCCATATATCATATCCGAATTTCAGTTTCACTACTTGACACATTCTTTGATGCGTCGCGGTCAAACATCGACAATTTAACTGCTAAAAGGCTTAAAAAATCAATTGTGGTCTTGTCTCTGACTGAGACAAGACCACTAATGAATATTCATAGGTTGGAGGGTCGAGGCCTATCTATTAGACGAGTGCATGTTTTTTACTCTCAAGTACATATTTGGAGAGGTATTGAAAAAATATTTGTTGTGGCAAGTCTACAGATATAAAGAAATAATTTGATGAAAAAATTAATTTCGAATTTTGCTAATTGGGTAATAGGGGGCGTGTTTTGAGTTTTTCCTGCCAGTTGGCTGAAAAGAGTGGAAATATCAAAGTCTGTCTAATTTGTCGATTATCAAAAAATTTCCGTGGTCAATCACCATTTTATTTTTCACCATTTACTTGCCCGACTGTCCGGAATAACATAATCTAAATTTCAGATTCACAACACCACGCGTCGCGGTCAAACATTGACAATTTAACTGCTAAAAGGCTTAAAAAATCAATTGTGGTCTTGTCTCGACTCGATTTCTTGTCATTAAAATCGGCTCACTGCACATTGGCCAGGTATGTATGAATAGAATTTACTTGATATACGCAATAAATATAACTAGTAGAACACATAGAAGTGGTTGATAGTCTTGATTTCATCTTACCTTGAAAATCCTAGGTCACTTTTGGTCGTTGTGACAGCGATGTCACATCGGGTCTTAGTGGTCACAGTGTACATGTACACAAAATGTACAGTGCACATGTATATATCCTTTATCAATGTTCCTGTTCAAGGCTTTTGACTTTTAATAGAAGTGCAATGCATCCTACCCTTGTAAGGGACCTTCTGGCACCCCTGATAGCTGATCTAATATTTTGTCCTTTATTTCAGGATGAATCGCCCGGGCCGTATGAGTGTACAAGATGTCTTAGATGCCATAGATGGTGAGGACAGTGAATTTGAAGGTTGTGAGTCGGAGGATAGTGATGACGATGATCAAGATTACACTAACGATGCTGATGACGGGGATGATGATATTTCTTCACAAAGTTCGGGTTCGGACGATTTCAGTGATGAGGATGACATTCCGTTGGCAACCCTGGCAGCAAGAGCAACCACATCAAAAAAGAAGAAACAAGGCCAAGGGAATAAAGCAACTCAGTCATGGATAGACAAGGACTTTGACCCACCTGATACAACATTTCTCGGTAAAGAAATAGAATATCCAGCGGACACTGACATTCCTTCGCCATACTACTATTTCAAAAAGTTCATTACTGATGAGATGCTTGAACTTTGTGTGGAGCAAACTAACATGTACAGTGTCGAGAAAGGTGGTAAGTCCGCCAATCTCACCAAGAAAGAGCTTGAACAAGTGTTGGGAATGGTCTTGCGAATGGGTCTAATGCAGATGTCGGGAAATCGTGCATATTGGGAACAAGATTCCAGATATCCTGCTGTGGCAGATATCATGGGTCGTAACCGATTCTCATATTTGCTTACTGTCCTCCATTTCGTAGACAACAACGCAGTAACAGATGATCAAAAAAAGGACAAGATCTGGAAGATTCGGCCCTGGATAGATGAGTTTCGTGACCACTGCCGGACTGTGGTGCCAGAAGAACACAATTCTATCGATGAACAAATGATCCCCTTCAAGGGGAAACGGAGCCCTATCAAGCAGTACGTGAAGGGTAGGCCTCACTCTACTGAGACTGGAATACTTTGTCACTTTGATGTTTACCAAGGAGGGGATGGAAAGAAAACTGAACTCGGTATGGGGGGAGATGTCGTAACCAAGCTGTGTGAAACTCTGCCCAAACATCAAAACTACAAGGTGTTTGCAGATAACTTCTTCACTTCGGTGAAACTCGCAGCAAAGTTACTAGAGAGCGGCATTCTATATGTTGGGACTGTAAGGAAAAACCGCTTAGGTGTATGTCCTTTTACATCTGACAAGCTTATGGAAAGGAAAGGTCGTGGTACAATGGAAAGCTTCGTTGAGAACAACTCAAATGTCGTGGCTGTAAAATGGTACGACAACAAGGCTGTAACCTTACTCTCGACTTACGCAGGAGAACAACCAAGCGACAAGTGTAAGTGATGGAACAAGAAAGATGAAACGGCCAGGGGCCATTGTGCTCACCGTAAGTATTTTTAGTAGACAGTTACAGAAAGTGCTACAGTATGTAGGCCTCTCATAATTTATACATGCATCTGTGACCAGTTCAGAGCCGGCCCTGGCCAAGTGGTGAATCTGAGACTTGTGGTTCCAAGCTTGTAGAGTCTAGGTGAAAATGATAGTGAAGAAACTGTGCCACTCCATGACAATGGTGAATATATTTTTAACTTTGACCTCAGTGACCCTGACAGGTAGGTCAAATAACAAACCAGGGTGATATGTGATGTAGACACATCCACCTGACCATAACAATTTCATCACTCGTTACACTACAGCAATCGGCAAAAAACGATTTCCAAGATGGCCACCTAATTAAATCTATGGCACCAAATAAATCAAAAAATGAAGAAAATGTAAGATAGAACTCAGAAAAGAAAAAAGGAAAAGATGAAAAATAAAAATATTTTTGGCTGTCCTTGACCGGGGTTTGAACTCACGACCTTTGGATTGCCACAATACGAGGAAAAACCCACAAAACATGCAATTTCGGCCATATTTGAATTCCGATCTGGCTGAAACTTGGCATACAAATAGTGGCTTCTTAGATGCATCATTACACAAAATTAAAACTCTTTACATTGAACAACGACAAAACGTACCAAGAACGGTAAAGTTTTCAACTTTGACCTCTGTGAACTTGAAAGGTGGGTCAAATCAAATACCCGTAAGATATGTGATGTATCCTTGCTGGGAGTACCTACCATGAAACTTTTATCAAAAACAAATCAGTAATAAGCGAGAAATCACACTTTTTGAGTTTTGAGTTTGGGCCCCCTGGTGGCCAAGTCAATAATCAGACCGAACCAAAATTCAGTGTAAAAGGTCAACTGACCTAGGGGGTCATTTGTTCAAAGTTTCAAGTTCATAACTGTTGCGGTTGAGAAACGTGCCATAGTTACACTCAAACGGCAAATTTACGCCATTTGACCTCTGCGACCTTAAAAAGTAGGTCAAATCCGAAAAATCGTGCAACATCTAAGGTAACCTTGCTAGGGGTCCCTGCCATAAAAATTTCATCAAAAACAATTTGCTAATAAGCAGGCTATTGCACTTCTTACTTTTTCTGTTTTGGCCCCCTGGTGACAAAGTCAAGAATCAGATCAGGCTGAAATTCAGCACCAGAGGTTATCTGATATAGGGGGTTATATGTACCAAGTTTCAAGCTCATAGCTTTGATGGTTGAGAAGCGTGCCATAGTTACACTCAAACGGCCAATTCACGCCATTTGACCTCTGCGACCTTGAAAAGTAGATCAAATTAAAAACCCGTAAGATATATGATGTATCCTTGCTATGAGTACCTACCACAAAAGTTTTATCGAAAACAAGTCACTAATAAGCGAGATATCACACTTTTTAGATATCCACATTTAGCCCCCTGGTGGCCAAGTACAGAATCAGATCGGACAGAAATTTAGTGTCACGGGTCATCTGGCCTAGGGGGTCATGTGTACAAAGTTTTAAGTTCATAGGCCCAGCGGTTAAAAAACGTGCCACTGTTTTTGAACTAGGATACGACGGACGACGACGACGACGACGACGGACACTGCGGTATCGTATAGACTCCCCTACGGTGAGCCAAAAAGAAGTTCATAGAGGTGGATCGCCCCTTCATTATCAAGGAGTACAACCGCTTCATGGGGGGCATTGATCTCATCGATGCATGTGTGGCCAGGTACAAGTATCATATATGATCACGAAGGTGGTACTTGTACCTGTTCTGGCAAACCATCATCTTGGCTGTGGTAAACGCCTGGATGAAATATCGTAGGCGCTGTAGAGGTACGGGAATCGACAAGCCATTACGGCAGCGCAAGTTCCAAGCAGAGATCGCGACCTGTCTCGTGTTGGTCAATACAACACGGAAAGTAGGGAGGCCATCATTGGATTCACCTCCGCCAACACCAGTGCCACCAAAGAGAGTCCGTCACGCGCCTCCGACAGATGTTCAAAAGGATAATCTTGGACACTGGCCGGTGAAGTGTGAAAAGCGTGGCAGGTGCAAAGTTTGCACTGTCAACAACACCGACACACTTTGTGAAAAGTGTGATGTCCGACTTTGCTTTACCCGTGAGCGAAACTGTTTCAAAGCATTTCACTGCTAGAAACTTCTGACAATCAGAAACTGCTGACGATCAGAAACTGCGGACAATCAGAAACTGCTGACAATCAGAAACTACTGACAATCAGAAACGGCTGACATTCAGAAACTACTGACAATCAGAAACTGCTGACATTCAGAAACCGTTCAACGAAATCTCTACAGAACAATTCTAGAATGATATCCGTGAGAGCAAAACATGACATTTAGGCTACCCTATAGGCCCCTATGCATAAATTGTTAGTCAAGGGACCAAGACAGTTCATAGTTACATTATAGTTCATAGTTCCATTATATTTGTTAATCTTTCTATCTGAGTTGAGTTACACAAAAATGGTGTCATTTAAACCCAATGTGACATATATGTAACAGGGCCTAAAAAGACCATTTTTGACCCAATAAAAAATTTGAAGCTAAAACTGTGTTTGCTGATGCCCAAATAGTATATTCTATGCAGGAAATAATTTTAGGCAAGGTATTAGTACCCTTGGGTCTAAGAGGGTTAAGGCATTGCGAATTCTCACAGCATTGTTTTCTATCCCTTTGCCTGCAGATCTCTTAATCTACATTATCACATTCATCTGGATACCAGTTCCTTTTGAATACCTCCTTGAAAGTTTCACACATATTATGAAGTACAACACATGCCCCAATGATGTTATTCACGTGTTCAAGTTTTACATCACAATGCTTCAATAGTATTCGCCACCTTCCTTTAAGTCATAAAAAGCGTTTTCAACCACCGTTCTCGCTCTGCTCAAACGATAGTTGAAATGAACCTGCTGCCTTGTAAGTCGTCCATTGTCTGGGTAAGGTTTCATACAGAATGACATAAGGTGCAAAGGAATTTCCACGTCGCTGCAAAACTCCGTCCAATCAGGGAGAAGGTCTCCATTTTCAGCAGATTCGTAAATCTGTGAGAGACAAAAACACGTGCATCATGTACACTACCAGGCCAGCCAATGTTAACATCTATAAATTTGTAGTGAGAATCTACTAATCCTTGCAGAAGGACACTGTACCGCTGTTTTCGGTTAAAATAGTCAATTGGGCTGTGCGTGGGGGCCAGAATTTCTATGTGAGATCCATCAATTGCACCCACACACTGTGGGTAGCCCCACTTCACTTTGAACAATTCTACAATTTCCTTCAACTCATTGTTTTTTGGAAACTTTACAAATCTTGGTAAAAGAATATCAACTATTGCCTGACAAGTTTCATTCACAATACGAACTACAGAACACTGTGCGATTCCAAACAGATGTCCAATGGTTCGGAACTCGACATTCGTTGAAAGCTTCCCTAGTATAACGGCTACACTTCGTTCAGTTTCTATAGATTTCCTCAAATGAGTATCCATCTTTTCTATTCGTTGTCGTAGGGCATCACATATAAACTGTAAAAAAGAAAGAAAAATGAATAAGTATGCAAATTATGTTGTTAATCACAAATTTGTAAGTGCTAGTCACAATTATACCCACGAAAGTTTGCAATATTGTTATTACAGATAAATGCATGTTAATCAAGTTACAATTTCATATTGAATTTATTAAATTTAAATGTTCTATATTTTAAAACTGAGCTTTAGTCACATCCGACCATGACATCGCATGACTGTAGGTTAACCCACTTCATATATATCTTCTGTTTTGATACAAGTTTGATAAATTTTAATGTTGATAGATGTACAGGGTAGTCCAGTAGAAATGTCCACCATATGCAAATGTCCATGAATGAACATGACTGTGCAGGCAGTGAGTGGTAAGACTACATTTTAATGGACCACCCTTTCATCATTTCATTTCATTATTCATTCATCATTGGTGCTATTCGCTTTTGTGTGCTATTGGATGTGCTTTCTGTGTGTGGATCTGTGCTAAGCGTTTGTGTGCTTTGTGGATTATCGTATATTTCACCTGGATTACTGTGTGCTCGCCTAGTTTTGTGTGCTTTTGCATTACATATTGTGGTTCAAGTGTGCCTGGCTATTGTTTGTTGTGCGCATTTCTGGAGTGGTGTCCGCGGATTTCTCAGTATTGTGTTTCTGTCACTCGGATTTCACTGTGTTGTGTTTTGCTGTGTTAGTTTGTGTGTATTTCCGTTCATATAGTGTGTGCTTGTGTGTTTTTTTGCAACAGTGAAATAGTTCTTCTCAGAATAAGTCACTATTCAATCATGGATTCTCGTCGTCCCGTTGCTCGTTTGAGTCACACTGCTTTTCTTCTCTTGGAATCCCCCACATCTACCGCCTATATCATGCAGAAGTTCAAGAAATCACTCCCCGACGTCACGATCACTAACGCTATCCACGTTAACCCAAAGCTGTTCCGATTATCCTTTGATTTTAAGCGTGATGTGAATAAAGCCCTGAAGAACTTTTTAAGCCGATGCATCCCTGGTGCCCGTCTAGAACCACCCAGATGAGCTGTAAGCCGTATCTCAAATGGCCAGAGTTGTGTTATCATCACCAACGTTCCTACCGACCTCACCGAAAATGCAATCGCTGATCTTCTCCTAAAGGAACGTATAAACATTGTTGCCGCTAAAAGGATCATCTTGGCCAAAACGGGCAATACGACAAATCTCGTTCGAATAACCCCTACCGATCAAGACATCGTTTCAAAACTTATCATACAGGATACATTCGCTGTGGACCGGACAACCACTTCTATACTGAGGCCCCTCGACACCGTGTTCTCCCTACGAGATGCTACAACTGCCAGGGTTACGACCACGTTTCGTCTTTAAGTACCAAACCCCGCCGTTATCCAATGTGTTCAAAGGATCATCAACAGTCCGATGCCTGCCATGACCCCACGCGATGTGCGAACTGCGATGGTGACCACTCCGCCTCCAGCTCAAAGTGCCCTGTTTGGATCGCCAAACTGCAGGAGAAGAAGGCCCATACGCGATTCCGTTCGACTCCAACATCTCGTACTCAGCATGGCCCTCCTCCACCGTCTCGACCTCAGCATGCCACGACTCCTTCTTCGTCTGCAACGGTCTCACGGAAAGAATTCGACCTCCTGGTTTCACATGTTGACTCTATTTAGAGATGTGCTCGAGGAGAAATCGCTGACTTACAAAACACATTCGATGAACGCAAACAGGAGGACGACGAATGGTCCCATAAAATGGTTGTGGACTTACAAAATTTCGAAGAGGATTTCTTGACACTCCGTGAACACTGCATCAGCCAACAGGAAGAGATCGAGACGCTTAAAGCCACAATCGCATCCATTAAGTCAGCAGAAACACCGTCCGTCCCATTCGTCCAATCGATGCAACAAATTATTGGTGATGCCCTATCGGACTCTCTAGCAGACACGAGCAACGTCGTTTTCTCTGATGTCGTTAATCGTATTGACTCCCTCCTCGACGACAAGATTGCATCAAGAATCAAACTTAGAGCAAGCCGTAAGAAACGTGCCGCCTCATCTCCAGCCAATGATGAACGAGCAACCAAGACCGCCAACACAGTGATGAGTCCACCCATCCAGCTTCACAGTCCTGTCATCGTGGATGTCCTTTCCGTTCCATGTATGAACCAGCCGACACCCGATGCCTCAATCAACGTTGATAACGCGATCGCCACCTCCACCCCTTGTGATGTTTCTACCCACGCAGTCCTCAGGTCCGTCGTCAAATCCATCTCACCAGCAGGCCTTCCACGTAAAACGATGTGTCCCACGGGTGAATCGCACCAGTAAAGACTTCGGTATAGGAACTTTCACATTCGCATCTCGGCTGTTATCCTGACCCTAACATGGATACAAAGAAACAGGATCAATTACTTCTGCTTCACAGCAACTGCCAAGGATTCAACACAGCCAAACCAGACATAGACATACTCATACATGAACACAAGCCAGACATCATCAACCTACAGGAAACACTTCGCACCAAGGACCAACCCATCTCATACCCAGGGTATACATCACACCATATTTACAAATCTCAGCACACATGTGGCACAACTCTACTCATCAAAAATAGCATCCCTGCCGGTCGCATCACAGACATCCCAGCAAATTTTCACCACAATGCATCTCAGTCAACTTACACACCTCAAACACAACACCACTATGCATCTCCTCATTATACGCTCCCCAGGACACACTCCCAGAAGCCTATCTACATACATCACTCACAAATCAACCCAATACCATACTCATAGGTGACCTTAACGCAAGACATCCAACATTTGGGGACACAGTTACCAACCGCAATGGAATCGCTCTCAACAGACTTTTCAACGACGACCCTGTCCTTAGCATCAACCCTGGTCAACCTACCCGCTACTCACAAAAAACTGTCAACCCAGATCCCCCCCTCCCTCTGTCATCGACTATGTGATTGGTACTCACCAATCCTTTCCCAGCCTCACAGACTTCAAAGTCCTTGACCCCATCAGCAGCGACAACAGGCCAGTGTTGGTCACAATCAAGACCTCTCCATTCACTCCTAGCTCAACCGACAAACCCAAACCACGTTTTGACATTGCCAACTGGAAATCCTACCGCCACGAAATCTCAGAACAGATCCAGATGTTACCTCCAGTCAACAGTACCCAAGACTCCATTGACCAAGCCATACTCGCATTCACGGACATACTTAAAGCAGCTGACACTCGTCATGTTCCAAAGACCGTCCAGACAAGCCGTCCTCCACTACCTCCGTTCATTGTCACTCTCATCAAGGAGAGAAAATGTCTCAGACGATCACATGCCTCCCAGCCCGACCAAGCCAAGAAGTCACGCATCAACTCCTTGTCTGCGAATATACAAGAACTCATCAAAGTCCACCGTGAAAACACAGCCTCCATCCTATGGAACGACATCTCCCACAAAACGCCCCAGACGTTCTGGCCCACTGTTAGAAGATTCCTGAAGACCGGACAGTCATCAGCAGCACGTCCACTCCTTTTCAACAACAAGGTCTACAACACTCCTGAAGAACAGACTCGATGCCGCCATGAATTCTACCAGGACATACACAGTATCCCCCCCCCCCCCCCCCCCCGCCCAGGACATGATGATCTCAACCGTGATGTACAGCAGTTCATAGACTGTTCACATAAAAACCGGAAAATTCCCAGACGCATTACCGAATTCAAGTCTACAGTGACACCAGAAGAGATCATCACCATCATCAAGAAAACACGTGACACTGCCCCGGGTAAAGACGGACTTTACTACTCCCACATCAAGAATCTGCCGCTCACTGCCTTACGCTATCTAGCTGACATCTACGAACAGTCCATCACATCGCAATACTTCCCGAAACTGTGGAAGCAGGGTACCACCACCCTCCTCCCCAAACCCAACAAGGACCACTCCAACCCAAAGAACTACCGACCCATCACTTTCCTCCCTGCACTTGGTAAAACACTGGAACGCATTATCAACTCAAGACTCCGCAAACAACTCGAAGACGGTAGAATGATCAACCCCCATCAATCCGGTTACAGACAAGGACGCAGTACTGCCGATCCCATCACTCGCCTTCTTCAACAAGCTTCTCGCAGCATCCATCAGAACAGGACAGTTATGGCAGCCTTCTACGATGTTGAAAAGGCTTTCGACAAGGTCTGGCATGACGGCCTCATCTTCAAATTACGTACCCACTCACGTCTCTCAATTGGTTTAACTCGACTTCTACAAAGCTTTCTCACGGATCGATCAACATGCTACACAGTCCGCCTCTCTTACTTCCAGCCGGCACTCCACAGGGCAGTGTCCTCGCACCCACCCTCTTCCTCCTGTGGGTTAATGACATCCCTCGCCCCCTGGCCCCAGTCGACCTCAATGGACAAGAACAGTACGCCAACGACTTGACTGCATGGTCTGCCCACCTTCACGACTACGTAGCCAGAGAAAACCTCCAGACTCAAAACAAAAGCGTGGAATCTTGGAGCGACAAATGGAGGCAGACATACAACGCCGACAAAACTCAACTTCTAGCCATTACCAAGAAGAAAAGACATGTCCCTGCCTACATTCAAGTTAAAGGTCAACGCATTGATGCCAGCCCCACTTCGACTTCCCTTGGTATCACGCTAGATAAAAGACTGACAATGACCAATCACTTCAAGAAGATCTACGACCGAGTACGTACCCGCATCCCACTTCTCAAAGCCATTGCATATACCTACGACAAGCCCAGAGCTCCATCAACTGTGACTATCAGCATTTACAAAGCAATGATTGCTCCACTCATGTAGTATGCACCGACCGCCCTCACACTCTTCACGGACAAGCAATTCGCTAAATTGGAGAAGCTTCGCATCAAAGCTCATAAAATAGCGTTTGGCATCCCCAACTCCATGCACTCAAGACATGTACTAGACTTGATGTCCCCGATCACGCCCAAACAACGCATCCAAACACTAGCTATCAAATACATTTTCAGCGACAAGAGAGCAACAAGCATCAAGAGACTTCTACACCAGGCTCAAGCTAGATTTCCATACCACATGAAGGAACCATTGAGACACACTCCAATTGGGAAAATTCTGATTGCAAACAAGGCAGCTCCAGGCGATTAAAAACATCATGCACATCTCAAACACTGCAACCACTACACACAGAAAGACACATCTCAAACTCCGCTCATTCATACAACCCGTAGTACTCTTTCTTCATCCTCTTCAAGCACAGTCCCAGCCATCATTATTAGTCAGTGAATTATAATGCAATCGCCAACTTTATTATTTCTTTTCAGATCTCACAGCTTCTTCAATCAATGAATGCTGAAAACAGGTTTTCCTGGTAAAAGCGTAAGTATCCTTCTCCCCCCCCCCCAACCACCCTTTTTTAGATTGAATTTGATAGTCAATTATAGTAAAGTATATCACGTAGTTTGGTCTTTTCTGTACCATTTATTTTTATGTAGGGCAAAAATGACTACCTGTATGATGGTCCATGTTGGCAATTGTGATATGAACTTCATAGCCACAATACAAACATGTATCCTTATGCATTCATGTAGACAAAGAAGTTCTAGAGTTGGAAGTTTCATATATTCTATTTTGGTACTGAGTTATAGTCAATTCAAATGTTTTTAATGTTTTAAGATTGTTAGTCAATATTGTAGTGAAGTATATAATGCAAATTTATCGCACTTGTTATCTCCTAGTCGGAATTCCATTTGACAAGTTATTTGATACAAGATTATCCTGGCTCATGTTACTTATGCTCCTTCTATAGAGGAAAAGTTTTTAAATCAGAATGTTGTACTTCTCAGGCTAATAACAAATAATGTGGTGGTAACATGGCCTTCCATTAGGCTTTATAAGCTTATAAAAAATAGGTACAAAAGTCATTATTATTATTCTGAGAAGCACATGGAGTTTGACTTTCAAAACTTGTCTATTCATTAACTGTGTATCTACCAATTATTCAATAAACACATGCTGCTGATCTCTGTACATCATATCCACAGATATTCACTTTACTAAACTTCAAGTGTATGCATCAGCATGGCCATGGCCATGGGCATGGACGCTTGTTTACTACACATGACTCTACCTCGTAAGATCCCCGTTTCATCCTGAAGTTTTCATGCCAGTGTCCTTAGCACGATGTTATACCAAAACTCTCCTCCCCGGGGTTCCATCCACATCGCTCCAGGCCAATGGATCCTGTAGTGAGGTATTTCCTGCGGCTCGAATGCATTTATATTTGTCATCAAGACGGTCATGATGGTCAAAAATAGTTTGTTAAGGTGTAAACTTTGTGTGAGTGATATTTATCAAATGCCTGTGTACTGAATTTTGTATGGTAAATGCCTGTGATCAGAATAGCGCACTGCGCATGCTCCAAGAATAAAAGGGAAGTCCTCTTCCTGATGTAACAAGATTTCCGGCTGACATGTTTTTATTTCATCCCTATTTTATCAGATTTTATCCGTCCAATCCTTGTGCTAGATATCCCCTGACACCCCAAAGTGAACTCTGGTAAGATGTCAACAGGTTATGGGCGCCGTTATCGTCTTTGTTTCGACGGGGATGAGAGAAAGTACGAACTTTGGGAAGTGAAGTTCCTGGCGTACATGAGAATCCAGAAACTCCATGACGCACTGACAACAGAGGATTCGACGAAGGTTGAAAATTTCAATTCGAAAAATGCCGAGGCCTACGCTGAACTAGTTCAGGTTCTTGACGATAGAAGTTTGTCATCAATTATACGTGATGCACCGGATAACGGTAAAGCATCTTTGAGTATTCTGAGAAATCACTACCTTCCCAAGGGGAAACCTCGTATAATAACACTGTACACAGAACTAACGTCACTGGTGAAAGGTTCTGACGAGTCCATAACGGACTATTTGATACGTGCTGAAACGGCAGCTGCATTTTTGAAAGACTCTGGTGAGACTATAAGCGATGGTCTCGTGGTGTCAATGGTATTGAAAGGCTTGCCGGGTGACTACAGATCGTTTGTGACGGTTGTCACACAACATGAAAAACCATTCACGTTTCCTGAATTGAAAGTGTCATTAGGAAACCAAGAAGACACAAAGAAGGTTACGCAATCTGCGTGTGGCAGTGGTGATAGTGCTGTTTCTTCAAACTGTGATAGTTCTGTGATGAAAGATGGTACATATTCAAAAGTTCATGGACGTGGTGATAAAGTCGAAAATGTCAGATTTCAAGGCACATGTTTCAAATGTCAAAAACCGGGACACAAGATAGCTGATTGTCGTGTGAAGTTGTCGAACTATTCGAACAGAAGTAGTGCCGGTACGAACAACAACAGATTATGTGAAGTGTGCAAAACGTCAACTCATGACACTCGTGTTTGTAGAAAGAAAAAGTTCAACACTGCAAATTCTGTTGATGTAGGGTGTTCAGACACTAATGTTGATTGTAATGATTACATGTATGATGACATGCGTAACCATTCCTTTATTTTCAGCATTGATGATGATTCTACTGACTCCTTTGCTTACAGTGTTAGTGGGTTGTTGGTGGATTGTGGTGCCACCACCCATATTGTGCGCGATGAGTCAAAGTTCACTAAATTTGATCTATCTTTTTACCCTCCGCGTCATTTTATTGAACTGGCTAATGGTAGTCGATCAAATGATCTCGCATTCAAAAGAGGTGACGCACGTGTAGATTTGGTTCATTCATTGGGAAAGGTCCACTCAGCTATTTTGAAAGATGCTTTGAACATTCCATCATTTTCTCAAGATATATTTTCAGTTCAGGCTGACACAGAAAATGGTGCCTGTTTTGAATTTGGGCCTGATTCGGCTGTTTTGCACTCCGGTGGCACTAGGTTTGATATTGCCAAAAAGATTAAATTGTACTTCTTGAACAAGGTTGCTGAGCATAAGGTATCAAAGAGTTTGAAAGATTGGCACGAGGTCCTAGGCCATTGTAACACAAAAGATGTTCTGAAACTAGAAAATATTGTTGATGGTATGGTCATAACAGATAGATCTGTATTTGAGTGTGGTGTTTGTATCAAAGGAAAGATGACTTAACATAGAAACCGTAATCCTGATAGACGTGCAACGTAGTCACTTGAACTTGTACACTTCCATCTTGCTGGGCCAATTGAGCCTGTAGCCGTAGATGGTTTTAAATATGCCTTGGGATGTGTTGACGATTACTCTGGTTTGATTATGGTATACTTTTTAAAACTGAAAAGTGACGCATTGCATGCAACCGAGAAGTTCCTTGCTGATGTAGCCTCTTATGCAGCGGTCAACATGAACCCTGTACCCCCCCTGTTCAGGGGTCAACACCAATTCGACGCCAAATCGGCGGCGCGTTCTGAGTGATGCTAAATTTTGCAACTGTCTTCAACCTGTCGAGTAGTCAAAATAATGAGAAAGAAAAATGGTCGACGCCGTGGGGCCAACAGAAAAGATGCAGCGCCGCAATTCTGTCATCGCGTGATTATTTTTGAGACGACTTCCTGGCGTGCGTTTGCGAATCTGCGGCTTTCATATGGAAAGCTGGCCGAGTACAATGGCGGTGCAAGCAGATAGGTATGCACTCCTTTTTACGCTTGATTTTAATCCTTTCCAATGGTTCCAGACACTGCGAGTGCAGATCGTTTTTATCGATCATTACTGATTGTATTGCTGGCATAATTTATGACTGTTTCGCATGTAATCTTGCCAGCTGAGTTTGAAGTTTGCGGTGTCCGCGATCTGCACGTGTGAAAGCTGTAGCCTACACACACATGTACTGTAAGAATGTACGTCAGATATGTATGCTGTGTGCATT
Source organism: Lineus longissimus (assembly GCF_910592395.1). Classification (NCBI taxonomy): domain Eukaryota; kingdom Metazoa; phylum Nemertea; class Pilidiophora; order Heteronemertea; family Lineidae; genus Lineus; species Lineus longissimus. The sequence continues at coordinate 9,106,286 of NC_088313.1, forward strand.
GTCTGTCTAAAGCATTCTACTTGGTTATTCCACAGAGAAGTGCACCCACCCCAGCTTTTGCTATTGAAAATTACTTTGAAATAATCCTAAGGGTGATATATACATGGTAATCATGGTAATTGGTCCATACAGAGTCTTGAAATAATTTGGGTCCCTTTCATTTCTGACTTTTGTGGCGTTTTATATTGTCCGGAAATAGATTCAGTGTGCATCCGACAATTGAGTTCATGTGTATTACATCTTTTTTGCATGCATTCTGTATCTGTTTTCAGACATCTGTAACTGCTTCAAAAGTCACATTTTTTTGTGAAATAGTATTTCACCACCCTCTCTGGACCTCATACACATACATTCAAAGAGATTATTCATATCGCTTAATTGCAAGGATTATTGCAAAATATCGAGGTGGGTGCACTTCTGTAAAATAACCCTGTACTCATCCCCACCATGTTCTGAAACTGAATTTCGCACAAGTTTTTGAGAGGCTGTTTCGCATAGTGGCATAGACCATTATCCTTGCATGTACGGTACTCAATCTCAACGCCCACGTCTCTTGAAAAAGTGAGGCCGGTTTACTCATTTCTTTTTGCTTTGTAATTTCAGAATGCTTTTACGTGTATTGATAAATAATGAAAAGCACGGCCTTTCCGGAGTGAACTCTGACGAAATTCTACAAAAAGGTAAACAGATCTGGGCACCCTCTCTAGCTTTTGAACATTGTCATGTAATAATGCCAGTGTTGTTAGTTGTCCAGTGTCATCTAAATACTGCCCTGGTTATGATGAATATATTTAATTCAGAGCCTGAGGAAATATAACATCTTTTTGATATTACCATGTTCCAAACTGTCTGACTGCAATTTGAAAATGATCTCAAATGCACTTTGCCCAGAGCAATGCATAAACTAATGTATGTTATTCCAGTTATTGCTGCATATTGATGTGTTCTGTTGTATTCAGTGCAGCAAGATTTTGGAAAACCCAGTAGTTCAGTATAGGTTAAACTCATTTTACTTGCAGCTTGCGAAAAGGCTGGTGCGACTGAAGGACATTTTGTCCTTTCAGATGATGGGCAAGCGATAGTGGATGAGAACTTCATGGGGTCACTGCCAGGACTGACATGGCTGGAGTTTGTAAGCACTGGACCTGATTCAAGTACACCTAATACTAGCCTAACCTCAGAAAATGAGGATGGTAAGTTTTCCTTTGCTTGATTGGCACTTCTTGAAAATAAGCCTATACACATTGATCAGCTGGTTATAATTATATTCACCTTATGTGGCCTGATGATTGATAACCTGAAACTGAATTTCCATTTGGTTCACTAGTTAGTAGTTACAGGTCAGGAGGAATTGCTATCTTGGCCTCTGAACCTGGACCTCAGTCATGCAATAATCAGATGCGGTGCCAAGGGGGGGCACTCCCGGCCCGTGCTCTCTATTGTTGTGAAAAATCCTTGAAATCAACCAGGATAATTTATTTAGATTCTGAATGAATTCGACCATATTTATCAACTAGGAATAGCAGTCAGCTACAGAAGAGAACAGCAATCTTAAAGCAGTCAGCTACAGAAGAGAACAGCAATCTTAAACACTTCTTCTGACAAAAACAAGATGTACAACATGACAGTAAACAAGAAGTGCTATGAATTAGCAACGGGAAACCCTGACTTGCTTGAGAGCAAAGGTACACTGCTGAAAAAAGCAAGGCATGAGGTGAGTTTCTTTCAGGAAGGAGCAAAAGCAAGGCCAGAAAACGTTTTAGAAAGGGTGAATTACTTTACTAAAAGCAAAACAAATATTTCTTGCCCCCCTCCACCAGGGGCAAAATCCTGGCAGAAACACTGAGTCTGCGACATTCTTCTATTTTTCTTTCCTTTCTTCCTTCTTCATCACCAATCTCAGATTTTGACACTTGGTGTCCAGTGTGATTTTTCAAGTTGTCCTCGTTGTTAAAAGGAATCCGACAGTCGAGTTATCATGTATCGATAGGCTTCTTGTTTAAAGTGTGAATAGTACAGAAGTAAAACATTGTTCATTTAGCTATATATTTAGTAGGCAATACACTGACATTCCATTTTCATTTGTATTTGAAAATATTTTCAGGTGAACAAGGAGTACACATTCAAGAAAAAGACTCGGGGTCAGTGCAGAAAAAGGCCTGATTTGAAATTAGTCAGCAAAGAACTTCGAACAGTTCGACTCCAGGAGATCCCCAGTGAACTTCGTGAACTAGAGTTAAACGAAAAAGTTTCTCAAGCAAAGCTGAAAACTAAAATCGAATTAAACCTGGTGGAGGAGGCAGAGGTGTTGAAGTCCTCCTTGACTGAGATGAAGCAAAAGCGGCATGCCTTGTTGTCGGAACAGATACTTTTGCAGAGAAAAGAAAAGAAGGTTGTCAGGGACAAGAGGTATCGAATTAAAGCTAATAATGCATCGGTGGTTCCTGTTACTGCTTCAACCAGTACTGAGAGTAGTTGCAGTATGGACTTATCGCATGACTCCGAAATAGACTTGACTGAAGAGTGTGATGACGAAGATGATTTTCTGTCTTCTGCAGAAGAGAGAGAAACTGTGCTAGTCTCTGAAACACCATCACCATGTAACTCTGAGGTTGACCGAATTCTGCATTTCAAGCAGGAAAAGCTGTCCGATTCTGGCTCAGGTGATGACCAACTTTCTGTCGCTGTAGACCAAAATGTGGTGTGTGTCCCTGAAACACCATCACCCTTCCCTGTTCCAGATGCTGAGCAAACCCAAGATGCTGGCACGTGATTCTGGCACTAATGATGCTGGTGCACCAGGGATTGACACATCTGATATTTTTGACCCAAGGTTAGTATTGTCAGACAAAAGTACTAGCGTGCATGCATTGTACAAGAAATACCACACTGAAAAGTCTAGCTTGGCACCAAAGTATGTAAATGTTGGCAGCCATGTTAAAATATCTAGGTTCAGAGAACTTACACTTGAGCAGTTTGTAGAGGTAAAGTCAAACATGTGTCCTCAGTTACATCCGTCATTTGAAAGCTGTGAATGCCAGAGTTCAATTGAAATAGCGCAGTACATTTTACAAAATGAACCAGTTTCTCTTCGCCAAACCTTCAAGCATTGTTTTCCTGGCCGAAAATATAATCGTACAACAATTTTTAACAAGGTTCTAGAGATGCCCACAGTCTTGTTAGAAATGGGGCGATCTGACAAACAAACCATAAAGCAGGGTGAAACTCAGTTGTATGTGATCCACAAGGATCCCAAGATAGATTATCAACATTTCATTGAAATGGGAATCAGTACTGGCATAGTGTCATCATCATCAAAACAGACCAGTTTCATTCCTAAAGAACAGCTGAAGCTGTTGCACAGACTAGCATCATCAGAAAAATATCGACAATTGATTACTTATGCAGCAACATCAAATATGTCTACTTCACAAACCAGAAAGGCCTACAACAAGGACTGTGGGCAGCTGAAAACGAAAGTTGAAGAAAATCTACAAAAAATGCAGAACATCTATGCTGCATATGAAGAACTTTTGTCAGTCCAAGACCATGCACTTGTGCAATTCTTTGGGTTATGTGATGAAGAAAGTTCCATGGACTCTCAGACTACAAACACTGATGATGTTGATGCTGGTGCTGATGAACCTTGTGAAGTTCTTCAGCGAGAAGATATGTCTGACAGTGATTCAGACACTGAGCATGTTGTCATTGATTCATCGTCTTCTTCATCAGAAGATGAAGTTGCTGACAAATTAATTGGGATGAAGTCAATTAAAGATCCTGCCCTTGTTGTGCTTGTTAACCAGAAACGAGCCCAGCTTAGACATAAACATAACCGCCTTCGTAGTGAACGATTGGCCCGGGAGCGGCTAATGAAAAGGACAATAAATAGTTCAACAAGAACCTTACTCCAGCGCCATCCAAATATTGGAAAGATAATGGAGCGTATTGTCAAAGATGCTGGTGTTGGGGCGGACAAGTGGCGTTCCACATCTAGCCTTACGTGGGAACGCCGCAAGGTCGGACAGAAAATGACCATATCTAAATTGAGGCGTGAACTGAGCAAACAAATTGGAGAAGATGTCAGTCATGGTACAGTAATTCAACTTTGTGTTCCACGCAATAAAAGATATCGTTCAAGTGCCAGGTATCATGGCGCTGCTAACATTGTCTCTAAACGGGCCCGCAAAGGTTTTGACGTCAAGATTAATGTGGATGACCATTGGTCTAATGCACTATATCAATCACTGGATTGTTTGCAGCAAACTGATAACAGTGGTATTTTTTACTTAAACCGTGATGATGCTGCTGGCTTCAGGCTGAATACTTTAGCTACTGCTAACATATTTCAAACTCTAATGGTTCGGGGGGCTGAAGATTTGGCAACGCGTACAGACTTCACCACAAAGGAGACCTCACAGTTACAGGTGTCGAGTTATTGTTTCACTGGGTCAGAAAGTACTAAGGAAGACTATGCCGGTGTTGTGAAAGCATCTGCTTTAACTCCAAAGACACCGACACAGCATGCTGCAGACTTGCGAATGCTTATGAAAGATGCTAGGTTTGCTCATGTTTTCAAAGGTCCAAATGGTTCACCCAAGCCCATTTATGTCATTCGAGTTGATGGTGGGGGAGGATGAAAATCCTGAGCATGCAGAGCAAAGATTTCTGTGGACTGAATGGCATCTTGAAATGGGAAAATTGGCTACGTTCGTATCAACCAGATATAGTGGGGGTAGCTACCTCAATGAAGTAGAGCATTTGAATGGACAGCTCTGCAGGGCCCATGCAAACCTGTTCATACCGTCAAATTTGTTAGGTCCAAATAAAGACCCAGCAACTGGACAACAAGATGACGCAATGGCTACTGCTAATCTCAAGGAAGCTGTTGACATTTATATCTCTCGAGTGGACAACACCCCTTTCAAAGATAGCACTATCAAACTGTTCCGAGCTGCTGCTTCTTCAGATCTCAGTGAAAGGCGACCCATTTTATTGGAACATTTAAAGGCAAGTGGACCCAAAAGAGAGCAGTTAAAAAGAAAATACTCACATGATCAAAAGGTTCAGGCATATTTAAATCATTTTGCAACTGTTCTGGCTGTACAGAAGGCACATGAAATAGACACTGTCAAATATGTGTATGGATTAGTGTGCTACTTTTCTTCTGAATGCTGTCATCCATTTTGTGCTGCCCATGTTGGCAGTGAACCAGCAGATTTCAATTGGTTTGAAGGTAGCCCTAAACTCAGCTTTTTTCCATGGCCTGCCGTGGATGTATCTAGAAAATCCGAAGACTGTCAAGTGTGCAAAAAGTGTTATGGGCATTTTATGAAATACACTGATCTGCTAGAACAGCATAACCAGTGTATCAGTGTAGACCCTGACTCACACCTACCTTCTACCCAGATTGGGCAGGTATTTACTTCCAAAAAGGAAGATGCCAATCGGAGGAGAAAGCAAGATCCCAATGCCGATGTTGAACCACTGTCAGAAATTGAATTGTCATCACTGTCCAAGAAGCTCTGCTTGTCTGAGGAGCGAGTTCAGTTTCATTTTGATCACCTTCTAAGTGTGCATAATGCACGACGAAGAGATGCTAGAAAAGCAGTGGAAACACGCCGGGCCCAACATGACCAGTAATACTTTGGTACTGTTATAGATCATACTTCCCAGTGGTTCCCCCAGAAATTAAGTTTGAATGAAAATCCTGGTCAGAACAACAACATTATCCCATATTTGGATTTCTTTGGGGGGGGGCATCTGGCAGAAACACTGCTTTCTAAGCATTCCTATTATTTGAAATCTCCGGGCCAAAGAATCCATTTGCAACAGTACTGATAATCACACCCCTGTTTACAAGAACAAGAGGCCCAAGGGCCTGGCGCTCAGCTGGATGACCTAATAACATAGGACTGAGGGTATAAAGTTGTAAATATCGGCTTTATACTACTGTTTGAAGGTCAAGAGAACACGTTATACCACTAAAATTTCCAATGCAGAGCTGCCAGCTGGATGAAATATGATTGAACTAATCAGCCATGGTATGTAAATATTACAGGAGGCAACGGAAGATATCCCTAGTTCAGTATAGCTTTACAGAAAAATGGGAGTAACATTATTGTGTTGCTTAAAACGTCTACTTTTTACTCATGTAAGAATCGTAGTACTAATAATAACTTTAACTTATTTTCCAGTTATGATAACACAACACGCATCTTCATGATCATGATCTTTCTCAAACTAACTGAATGACCTATTAGTAATCGCCTTGGATGCACAACCTAACCACATATCAATCCGCCCCGACGATCGACACATCCATTCGATTCGATAACCGGGTAACCCTCGATAAAGTTTGATAAATAAACTAGAACTGAGATTTCACAGGAGCACCTGTGAATTCATGACTCCAGGGTTGTTTTGAGGGCGATATTGGTCTTGAGTTGGTCTTGAGTATGGGGACGTGAAGGTCCGTGTGAGGCACCTGGGGAGAGAAGACTAGTTGAACGATGGGATCTGACACGGACACTACTATTGATCTCATTATATGACTGAATACCATTTAATTACAAATGAAACGGCCAGGGGCCATTGTGCTCACCGTAAGTATTTTTAGTAGACAGTTACAGAAAGTGCTACAGTATGTAGGCCTCTCATAATTTATACATGCATCTGTGACCAGTTCAGAGCCGGCCCTGGCCAAGTGGTGAATCCGAGACTTGTGGTTCCAAGCTTGTAGAGTCTAGGTCAGGTGAAAATGATAGTGAAGAAACTGTGCCACTCCATGACAATGGTGAATATATTTTTAACTTTGACCTCAGTGACCCTGACAGGTAGGTCAAATAACAAACCAGGGTGATATGTGATGTAGACACATCCACCCGACCATAACAATTCCATCACTCGTTACACTACAGCAATCAGCAAAAAACGATTTCCAAGATGGCCGCCTAATTAAATCTATGGCACCAAATAAATCAAAAAATGAAGAAAATGTAAGATAGAACTCAGAAAAGAAAAAAGGAAAAGATGAAAAATAAAAATATTTTTGGCTGTCCTTGACCGGGGTTTGAACTCACGACCTTTGGATTGCCACAATACGAGGAAAAACCCACAAAACATGCAATTTCGGCCATATTTGCGATCTGGCTGAAACTTGGCATACAAATAGTGGCTTCTTAGATGCATCATTACACAAAATTAAAACTCTTTACATTGAACAACGACAAAACGTACCAAGAACGGTAAAGTTTTCAACTTTGACCTCTGTGAACTTAAACGGTGGGTCAAATCAAAAACCCGTAATATATGTGATGTATCCTTGCTAGGAGTACCTACCATAAAACTTTTATCAAAAACAAATCAGTAATAAGCGAGAAATCACACTTTTTGAGTTTTGAGTTTGGGCCCCCTGGTGGCCAAGTCAATAATCAGACCGAACCAAAATTCAGTGTAAAAGGTCAACTGACCTAGGGGGTCATTTGTTCAAAGTTTCAAGTTCATAACTGTTGCGGTTGAGAAACGTGCCATAGTTACACTCAAACGCCATTTGACCTCTGCGACCTTAAAAAGTACGTCAAATCCGAAAAAATCGTGCAACATCTGAGGTAACCTTGCTAGGGGTCCCTGCCATAAAAATTTCATCAAAAACAATTTGCTAATAAGCAGGCTATTGCACTTCTTACTTTTTCTGTTTTGGCCCCCTGGTGACAAAGTCAAGAATCAGATCAGGCTGAAATTCAGCACCAGAGGTTATCTGATATAGGGGGTTATATGTACCAAGTTTCAAGCTCATAGCTTTGATGGTTGAGAAACGTGCCATAGTTACACTCAAACGGCCAATTCACGCCATTTGACCTCTGCGACCTTGAAAAGTAGATCAAATTAAAAACCCGTAAGATATATGATGTATCCTTGCTATGAGTACCTACCACAAAAGTTTTATCGAAAACAAGTCACTAATAAGCGAGATATCACACTTTTTAGATATCCACATTTGGCCCCCTGGTGGCCAAGTAGAGAATCAGATCGGACAGAAGTTTAGTGTCACGGGTCATCTGACCTAGGGGGGTCATGTGTACAAAGTTTTAAGTTCATAGGCCTAGCGGTTAAAAAACGTGCCACTGTTTTTGAACTAGGATAGGATACGACGGACAACGACGACGACGGACACTGCAGTATTGCATAGACTCCCCTACGGTGAGCCAAAAAGTGAAAACAGATCATATCATATTCCTTGGGATAAATTAAAATAGGAGTGTTGGAACAAGGTTTTTTAGCAGGAGGAAAGCGAGAACATTTTGCGCCGTCGTATTTCGATTTGGCTGGTTAGTGGTGAAATCTGCTTTTAATTTTGCAAATTAACATATTCGTCTTTCTAGTTCTAACGTTGTCTGAATAAAAGATGCTTTCCCAATGCTTGACTGGTCTGGCAAGAGGCATTGCCAGGAAAACGTGACGTCATTTTGGCCATTCTTCTTACCGCACGCCCTCTCTCTCCGTAAAAGTTCCTGACATGGTGTGAAGTGGGAGGGCGCACAATGGGAACCACACTGCCGCGATGTTAATAGTTTCTATTTATAGAATTCAGCGGCAGAGATTTTAGGCACGGAAAAAGTGGATTAACTCGGCTAATCTCAATGGATTTTACCCAGGAATGTTTTCAAGGCGAGAGAAACATCTGATTTAAGTACTGCGCTTATTAGATTTCATGTTCAGGCCGAAGATTGGCCTAAAACGTGGACGAAAAGAGTGCATTATCGAGTGTTGGAGAGGTCACGTGATTGGACGAGAAACTTTTAGCTGTCAACATCAATGGCTATAATATACTCCTACAGAATAGTAGAACTAATAGAACTAATTTCCGAAGTTTCCAATAGTTTGAACACAAATCAAAACATCGCCCATCAGCTGGACTCAGATCTGCATAAATTATGATAAATAATGAAGTCGTCGCTTCAATTTCGCAAAGAAAGTTGACTCCATTCGAAGGTTGTTTTGACCAAATTCTGTTGAACTCATCGTTGTGAGGGCATTTGAACACATTCTCGTTGATCTTTCTATAAACGTGTAAAGTTTCGTACCAAAATACGTTTCCGTAAAGGCTTAAAAAGAAAATTTGTCACTTACAAAATCATCGCTCTGGTAGAAATAAAAAGGTCACCGCCATTTTCTTGATGATAGTACTCCAGGTAAACGGCGGGAAATTTAAAGCGGGGTCATCCGGGGTCAAACAACAGTTTTGCTCACTACCGCCAACTGGTGATATAAATCCACACTAATCTATTTTATATCAAAACTTCTGTATCATGAAGACCTTTTCAACTTTATTTCGAGCTTTTATCTGCTGGAATAGAGCGTCAAAAAATTGTTTTTTCATTTACGCATTTTGCCCCCTGGGGAGCTGAATTTGAGTCGAATCGCCCAAATTTTTTTCCGAAAGCAACATTTTCTGCGGTGTTTATAAGCAAGACTAGATTTGAAGTGCCTCGGTTGTATGATTACAAAATGCCCAACTTTGCCTACAGATGGCTGGATGGATGGAAGGATGGCAGGATGGGTGGAAGGACAGACACCAATCGAATAGCTATTTGACTAGCTCCGCTGACTTTGTCAACTGAGCTAAAAATGACATACATGTGCATCATGCCATGATATCCATTATTCTTCCAATTTCAGGACTGATTTCTCTGAATGAAGGAGAGGATGAGGTACACAGAATTTATCAAGTCCATTCCACTTGGGCCAGCCCTTCTGGAACATTTCTCACCCTGTGACAGTGCCGTTTCTATTTTAGTTATACTTACCAAGTTTGAAATGTACCGGTATACTAAAAAGTATGGATGTGATTATGTCAATTTGTATTTTTAGTCAATCATCAGTGCAATTACTCCATTGTATATCAGTTGATTACTTTTGTTTTTTAGAAGGTAGACAAAAATGTACAATGGCTTCAGTTGTGTGATAATCTCAGGAATACATGTATTCTTGCTGTCTTCGCTGATAATTTTTCCTATTAAATGATCACAGATAGCGACTTCAGTTGATGTTGTATTGGGCTTTTTAACCCTTTCGCTGCGCCGCTCAAAATTATTTCAATATTGATTCCTTGCTGCCCCCAAAATACTGTAAAAGCCAATTTTAACATAGGTAACTTTGAGGCCAATATACAGCCTGAAGGAGAAGAGATAGAGCTTTGGACTATTGGAAAAGGTTGTTGGGGACAGCATGGACTTTCAAATTATGCATTTGTCAATCACCTGAAATTATGTTAATTAACTAAATAACGCTAATTAGTATTAATCAACGAGGAGAAAAACACCATTTTTCATCTTGACCCAGGCTATCACTATCATCCCCCTCGGACCCTGAATCATGCACACTTTCAATCCCCATGCACGCCGTGTACATCGGCATTATGTTCAGAATCATAATCACTAATCAGACTCGTCTTCTAACGCCTCGAATTCACTATTTCATCAATTATTGATTCTGCAGTTCGTCGAACACGTGACTGAGGCATCTAAATTTGTTTACAAAACTTTGGACTCAAAATATCGCCTAAACTTTGAATAAAAACACCGAAGTTTTCACCTAGAAATCGGAAGTTCTAGCGGTAAACAACATGGCAGGACACCTAGCGACAAGTTCCTGTACTAATTTGCTATTGAAAACATCGTCTTATTCAGGTCTCTCCCAAGTCGCAGTTCTGCGTACATCCGCACAGATCGGAAATTTTTTTTGGTCGCAAAAATGCGTACATCCGCAGCGAAAGGGTTAATCAGTGAACATGTACTACAGGTCGTAAGTCATGTGGCTGTGAGTGAATTTAGAAATTAAAGGGAATAGAGCGCAGATTTGGCATAGGGGTTATTTGTTACAAATAACACATCCTGTTGATGCCCCAGAGCTTGTCAGGCTCCACGTATTGAAGTAAGTTTATTCAGCTATAGCTTGACTGGTACTGTGCCAACCATACTGGGCTGGCCCAAGTGGAATAAACAATGATAAACAGGAAGTGTTACCCCTATTCCAAATCAGCGCTCTATTCCCTTTAAGCGTGCATTTTGCTTCCTGGACAACTGGGTAGTGTTGTATCAGATTCTGTACATGTGCTGCTGTACTTGGCACCATTGATGAAAAAATCCATAAATATTTTTTGGGTGTAGTCACTTTAGGCAGTAATTGGCCAAGGAGGGTGTTATTAACTAGTATTCACTAGTGTATACAAAATACATAGTTTATGAAAGCAGTTATGGCTGAGGATAGGAGGAGCAGTGTTTTTTGTTAGGGGTCGTTCACAATTATCAACATTTTCACAAGCGTACAAATTGTACTCGTTTTCTTAGCCCCCCTCTTGATCTCCCCCCTTAATAGAAAGCGTACAGCACAAAATGTTTAATTGTATATCAACATTTCCTCTTATGTACTAGAGTGTACAGGAAGGTTTACCCCTCCCCTCCCCCAAAAGTGTATGGTTTGTACACTTGTGAAAATGTTGACAATTATTAACGACCCCTTAAAGTTCTTTGTATTGTATTATATTCTTTGAGGAGTGTCTTGACTCTTAAAGAGTCTCCATCACATGGCGATTTGAAGTACGACAGATGTGCAATCATTTTTGAAATATCATTAAAGTTCTTTTTATTGTATTATATTCTTTGAGGAGTGTCTTGAATCTTAAAGAGTCTCCATAATATGGCGATGACAGATGTGCAATCATTTTTTAAATATCATCATATTAAAAGTAATTTGTTGTCTAATTGATGTGTTGTCTTGATAATTTAACTGTGCTTCGGGATCATCTCGGAATTGTTTCGCCCCTGGCCTCCATGTTGTCTTCAGGAATCAGGTCTGATTTTATGGTCGGGATGCTCCATGCAAGAACTCTGCATCATGGCCAACAGGCATTCAATAGGAAACAACTCAAAAAAGGATCACAAAATATTCGAGGCTCTCAAAACTTCCATCAGATCTAAAGTCTGCAGTGCATTGGTGGGAGAGTGTCAAGAGTCAGTGACCTACAAACCCTGACCTGACCCAGAACAGCTCCTCACTTCCCCTATTGTGTCCCTTGATTGGATGCCACTATAAAGCCATGGTATGCTTTTCCCTCTTGGAGTCTGGTCCTCCATCAGTATAATGGCATGTTCTCATCTTTACTGCAATGACTAAACAAAGCTAGTGGAGCTGTCCTCCCCATTTTCAGAGGCTTGGAACTCTCTACCTCTCCCCTTAGCTTGCATGTTTCCTTTCTCCATGCAGTCATTCAACTAGTAAAGGTTACCTTGGTCAAACTCCACCCACCAATCCATGTAGACTGTGTGTGCCTGTGAGCATGGTGTCAGAGTGGCTTTGAATGGTGTAAAACACTTGATTAAAGCTATGTTAATACTATAATAACACTACATCACACTTAAAAGAATAGCAAAAAGACATTCCCGCTATGGATAAGGCTGAGGATAGGAGGACAACATTGCTAACTAAGGAGAGAAGTAGGCAGGGATACAGCTGGCTACCACCAGTAAATTGGAAGACAAAACATGCATACTGTAGACCCACATGACCATGGTCATGCAATTTCTTAATGACAGATAGTACATACATAGGGACAGTACATGCATAAAAAGCTCTCCTTTGCTTAAAATGCCGAATTTCTGGCGTTCACTATGTTCACAAGGGTGTCTCAGAGTCGTCTCTCTGACCCCTGGATAATTGAGGGGAAGTGTTTTCCTGGTGATTTGTTAGGGCAGTCTGGGTGGGAAAATGTCTAGTCCTGGACGACCATCATACATTTCAGTGTCGACTTAGTGTCGACTGCCTGAACAGGGGGGGTACAGGGTTCATGTTGACCGCTGCATTATGGGAGAGTGAGGTGCATTCGGAGTGATCAGGGGGGTGAATTCATGTCTGAAGATTTTGAATCACTCCTGACAAAGAATCTGATCAAACATGAGTGGTCTGCACCCCACTCTCCACATCAGAATGGAACAGTTGAGAGGTCCTGGAGAACCTTGTTTGAAATGGCGAGATGTCTAATCCTCCAATCAAAATTGCCAAAAACACTATGGACCTATGCGGTCATGGCATCATCGTTGTTACACCCCAAGAACTGGCTGTACAGCATTTCCGTTATTTACTGGTATAAAAACCAACATTTCCAATATGCAGAAGTTCGGTAGCACTTGTTGTGCCATTGTACAGAACCCCAAGAAATTGGATGACAGGAGTGCGAGAGGTATTTTTGTCGGATACGACAAGGGTAGCCCTGCCTACTTAGTGTATTTTCCTCAGAGTAAGAAAATCAAGAAAGTGACATGTGTGACGTTCACAAATGAATCTGTACCTGACTGCAATACATGTGAGAAACCTAAATGTTTAACAGATGATGAAATTTTGGTGAGAGAAAAACCAACAGATGTGATTTCTAGTGCTGATCCTGTTGATGTTACCCAGGCTGTTAGTCCTGATGTTGAACTTGGTAGGCCTACCCAGGGCCGAGGTCCTGATGTTGTCGCTAGGCCTTCTCAGTCTGTTGATCCAGATGTTGATGTGGATGATCCTGTTGAACCTAGGTATCCCAGTAGAAATAGAACCCGCCCAAAGAGGTATGATGAATTTGCAGTAGGTGATGAAATTGATGACTATTTGATGAACTCAACTGTACATTATTGTTACAATGTGAATGCTGTACCTATGTCATACAAGGAAGCTGTGTCTAGTGATGAATCCAAAAATTGGCAAAATGCTATGGAAATTGAAATGAATGCTTCAAAAGAGAATGACACTTATGAGTTGGTATCTTTGCCCCCAGATCGGAAGGCAGTGGGGGGAAGATGGGTATATGCTGTGAAAGAGGGACCGATCAATGATACTATACATAAGGCTAGGTTTGTGGCAAAGGGGTATTCACAAAAACCTGACATTGACTACCAGGAGACATTCTCTCCCACAGCTAAAATCACAACTATCAGAGCTCTCATGCAGTTGGCTGTGCAAGAAAACATGACTATACATCAAATGGATGTAAAAGCGGCATATTTGAATGCCCCCATAGACTGTGAGTTGTATGTTGAGCAACCAGAAGGTTTTCAAGTAGATGGCAAAAATGGTGAAAAACTGGTGTTCAGACTAAGAAAGTCACTGTATGGTTTAAAACAAAGTGGTAGGAACTGGAACGATGTGATCCATTCTCATTTGATAGATCAAGGTTTTGATCAATCACTGGTAGATACTTGTTTGTATACTAGACATAGTGGCAGTGAGAAGACTGTTGTCATTATTTGGGTTGACGATATCATGGTTTCTTCTACTTCTACTGTTGTTCTTGAGGGTGTGAAGAGAAAGCTCAAAGACAAATTTAAATGAAAGATATGCAGGAGATTTCATGGAGTCAAACTAGATATTTGAAAAATATGCTTGAGAAATTTGGAATGAAAAACTGTAAACCAAAGTACACACGTTGTGATATGAATACAAATAAGATCTGTTCTGAAGATTCTGAACCCACTGACATCAGGTTGTACAGAGAAATTGTTGGAAGTCTAATTTATGTCATGACAGGCGAAAGACCTGATATATGTTATATTGTAACCAAGTTGTCACAGTTTATGTCCAATCCTACCTCTGCTCACATGACCATAGCAAAACATGTCCTTCGGTATTTGCAAGGGACCATTGATCAAAAGTTGATTTTCAGAAAATCCAATGAACCATTGAATTTGATAGGATTCTGTGACGCAGACTGGGCAAATTCTGAAGACAGGAGAAGCATCACAGGGTATGGTTTTGAACTGAGTAGTGAAGGCCCATTGATTTCATGAAAATCCAGAAAACAAAGGACAGTTGCTTTGTAGACATGTGAGGCAGAATACATGGCGTTATCTGCTGCAACCCAAGAGGGTATGTTCTTAAAATCATTGATGTCTGATATGTCAGGATCCAAATTTGATCAGTTTACTTTGTATTGTGATAATCAGAGTGCGATGGCTCTTGCCAAGAACCCAAAGATCGTTGGTTATAATATTGCGTCCTCATTTTCCATGTCCCAAACATCACTTCACCATGTTTACACAATCTGCCAGTAAATTCTAGCCAAGTAATATTTTGAGTCATGTAGGCCACTTGTATGAAGCGGTGCACTGTTCAACCATACTCCCCTCCAGTGAAAATGGATCATTCCCAAGTTAATGCAGCGGGCTGTTTTTAGGCGGGAAGCAATAATTTTTTTCCTAGAATTGATTGAGAAATACTTTGAGTTGATAGAGTGGGGACACATGTGATTTGAGCAGACGGCAAAATATGGCTTCAAAACGAAAGCAGATTTCCTTGTCAGAGAAGGCTGACATATGTAGGGACTATAAAGTGGGGTGAAACAGTAAACCCGTCATGTCAAAAGCTGAGGTTGAAGTTTCTTTTGAGCAAGAGAAGTGAAACCATGGCGCGGCTTTTTTACCTTGGGAAGCCCTGAAACTAATCAGCTGACAGTTTCTTACTTGCTCAATAATATTCCATTGTTTTTCACTGCACAACACAGCACTGCACTCTGTTGAATGTACTACTATGTACGATTAAATTAAAATTAAATTAAATTAAATTAATCTTTTCATCAACATTTTCCTTTCTTCACAATCTCACTAATTAACATTTTCCTTTCATCAAATGATCAGTAAATAACATTATCCTAACAGCAACTAACGAAACCATCCCTACCACACCTACCTTTTTGGTAGGTAGGCCAGATGATCCATGTGATCATTCTCCCTACTACACCACTCATCATGGACATGGCCCTGACTGCAGTGTTATTTCTATTGCGAAATAGATGCCTTTTTGGTAGGTAGGCCAGATGATCCATGTGATCATTCTTCCTACTACACCACTCATCATGGACATGGACATGGTGACTACAGTGTTATTTCTAATGCGAAATGATCCTCATTTATTCTATCATTTGACAATTATAAATCTGTTCCTACTAGGCATCACAACCCCCCCCCCCCCCACCCCCATCAGTACTAGTATTATAGACTATAGCGGACACAATAACAAAACAGGACA
The DNA here is from genome assembly GCF_910592395.1 of Lineus longissimus. Taxonomy (NCBI): domain Eukaryota; kingdom Metazoa; phylum Nemertea; class Pilidiophora; order Heteronemertea; family Lineidae; genus Lineus; species Lineus longissimus. The sequence goes on from NC_088313.1 coordinate 9,122,348, forward strand.
GCCCAGGAAGCCATCATATATGGGATAATTCTTCCTACTACACCACACCACTCAAACTCATCATGGCTGCCTTTTTGACATTCATCAGCGATAATATGGATGCATGCACTTCGAAAATTGTTGGTCGTATTTGTGGTTTTCCATCGATATACAATGTCAATGATATTTTTAGAAAGTTAACATCATCAGCCACCGAAATATACTACACGACCGGAGGTTAGGTGACGAAAACCTGTAGAAATGTGCTCTTGAAGATGCAAGATTGGTCAAATCACCATGAAAATCACCAAATCTACGAGTGTATACAGTTGAGAAAAAGCTGGTCGTATTCATGGATTTCAAGTAATCAGTAAAACAAAATGGTATTTTAAGAAAGAGTACTCCTCAATACATCGTTTAACTCTTTGACTGCCAAAGGACGTCGTTCGACGTTTTTGCTATAAATCACTTGACTGCCAAAGGACGTCGATCAACGTTTTTTTAGTTCAAGGTCTTATAGCAGATGGCGTGGCGATTTGAGCTCATAGAATCAATGTATGACTCATGTGGCATCAAGCAGACGATCGAAAGTGTGCGTAAGCATTACGAGGCGACGTCATTGGCCAAAAATGGCGGGCAGGAGAGGGAAAACTTTCACTGTGGAAGAAGTCGCTGAGATTTGCGCTGATTCTGGTTCGGAAAGCGATCCTTTTGGCGATGATTCAGACACTGAATATGATTGTGATGTTGAGGAAGGCCTTGATACAGGTGAGAGAGCTGTTGAGTCTGTTGATGGCGATTTTGGTGGCCCAGATGTTGACTCTGATAACGATAATGGTAGAGACAATGACTATGTGCCTGTGTATCAAAGTGACAGTGAAAGTGGCGATGCTCTCGGCAGTAATAGGCCTGATTTAGATATAGATATACATAGTGACGATGGTAGCACTGTTGATAATGAACCTTTACCAGGGCCTAGTACTACTACTAATGCAGCTAGGGGTCGTGGGGCTGTACGCCGTGGTGCTAGAATAAGGGCACGCCATGGCCATAGTCCAGCCCGCATGGACACTTCCGGGAGTGATGCAGGGAATGCCTCAGGTGATTCAGATAGTGATGGTGGGCCTCTAGCACCAGTTGCTACTCCTAGGGGACAGGGCAGGGGACGTAGACGAGGTAGAGGTCGACGAGGGAACCAAGGAAGGGGGAGAGGGGCCCAAGGTCAACAAAATCGAGGTAGAGGTCAACCAAATCATGCCCGGGGCCAACAGAATCGTGGAGGACCTGCAAGAGCCAGGAGAGGCAGAGGGAGACCACAAGTTCTTCCCCCTAATCCATTTGGGCCTGCTGGACGTCAGCCAGTGGTGCAGCCCTGTGACGGGAACCCTGGGCCTAGAGGGCCTGCACGCAACCTAGGGAATAACCCACTCGATCATTTCCGCCTGTTTTTTGATGACGATGTCTTGGAAGGTATCGTAAATGAAACAAACAGGTATGCAGATCAATACTTCACTGGTCTGAATGCTATTCCCTCCCCTCATTCACGAGTTCGAAAGTGGGATGCTATGACTATGGATGAGTTGAAAAAACTACTCGGGTTGCTCATGCTGACTGGTATCACGAAAAAGCCTGAGTTATCTATGTTCTGGTCTACTGATGAAGTGCTCGCCACCCCATTCTTCAATAACACTATGTCTAGAAACAGGTTTCAGCTGTTGATGAAGTTCCTGCATTTCAACGATAATGCAGCGATGCCTGCTGACAACGCAGACAAGCTTTATAAAATAAGGCCTGTCCTGGACGCATTACTTCCTAAGTTTCGTGCTTATTACACTCCGAATGAGCACATATCCATAGACGAAGGTATGCTCCGTTGGAAAGGGAGGCTAGCATTCAGGGTTTATAACCCTATGAAACCAATCAAGTACGGTATAAAGAGTTACATCCTTGCAGACTCTCATACAGCGTACTGCTGGAACTTGCAGATCTATGATGGAACTCGAAACACACTTCGGGAGATAGTAATGGCTCTTTGTGGCAGACTACTGGGACACTTCTTCTCACTCTATATGGATAACTTTTATAATTCAGTTGCTCTGAGTGAAACATTACTTGATAGGAACACCTATGTTGTTGGTACACTGAGGAAAAACCGTGGAGAGCCACTGGAGATTCGTGAAGCTGGGACTCGTGGACACGCTCTTCAGAAAGGAGATACTATTGCCAGAGACAATGGACGTTGCCTTATAATGGCTTGGCAGGACAATCGAACTGTGAGAGTTATAAGTACAAAGCATGACAATGCAATGAGAGAAATTCAGATCAGGGGAAGGGGTGGCGCTCGTACCAATGTGAACAAACCTGTGTGTGTCATAGATTATAATGAGAATATGAATGGGGTTGACCGCATTGACCAGATGCTTTCGTACTACCCCTCTGTGAGAAAAACAATCAAGTGGACCAAGAAACTTGTATTATATTTGTTAGAACTGTCCTTACACAATGCCCATGTCATTTACAATGACAATAACCCAAATGACAAGTTGTCATTACTGGACTTTCAGCTATCAATAATCAAAGAATTATGCAAAACTGATGAGGAAATGCCGTCCAGCTCAGATGATGAGAACCCCCCTCCAGCACCCCAACCACCCCGTAGAGCACCCATTCATGACCCCCAAGGTAGGCTCATTGGTGGGTTTAAAGTCCACAAGAAGGCTATGTTCCCTGCTGGGGAGGGAAAGAAGCATAAGCAGAAGAAATGTAGAGTATGTCAAAAAAAGGGAAAAAGGCGCGATTCTCGCTACTTTTGTGTAAAGTGCAAAGTTACCCTTTGTCCAGATGAATGTTTCAATGTATACCACTCAGAAAGAAAGTATTATTGAATTGTTTCATGAAGAGGAAGCATAGACAAAGAAAATAAGACATGTTTCATTGGTATATCTTCTTTATTTCTATTTCATTTTTATTTCACAAAAATGGTCAAAATACAGCAATTCCTGGCAAACTAGGGGTATTTATCGAAAAAATATCTGGCAGTGAAAGAGTTAATATTACACAACCGAATTTTTGATACCGGGAAATAATTTTAAAAAATACTTTGCTAGGAGAGTGGAGGACTGATTCTACGTCGTAATTCCGCCAATATTCCCACTGGGGTTGACCTACAAAGTACGATTTCCTCTATTATTTTTCCAAAATAATTATTTTTTTTCGTTTTCAATTGTGCATTTGAAACTAATATTATAAAATATAAAAAAGAAAACCCAAAGAAACCCCTCAAAAGTTTAAAAAATAAGAAAACCCTAGACCCCTCTATCCGGTCGGCGAGTGGTCCGGGGATTATACCATACCATGATATAGGCCCACTTATCTTGATTAATAGTTAGTATATAATCGGCCAGCCAATGGCGTATGAGTGTTTGTTATTTCATCGCGCCAATATCATTTCGGAGAATCAAATAGGCTCGTTCCTTGTGGTTTGACAGTTAGCGTATAACAGGCCGAATGTTGTTGGGTGACTTATGGTTCGTCGATGATGATAACCATAAATCATCAACGTTGCAACAATTAAGCTTGATTAGATAAGGTTAAGAGACGGGCTACTGTGTGAATGCATAGTTCGTCAATCTTTTCGGGGTTTCGTAGCCGAACTTCGTCATTCTTTTGAAGGGATTTTAGTAGGGAGTTCAAGGCCTAATGCATTGCAACCGGCGAACGACTGCAAAACACCAAATTTTCACACTTAAACCACCCCAATTTTCTCCACTTTAATGATAATATACTTGTTTTAAAAACATATTCATAAATAGAAATATGTGTCTTTTATTCAAATATACTAACGAAATTGTCATTAAAGAATGTTAATGACGCTAAAACTGACTTTTGTTGGACGTTTCTTTCGTTGTTTACAAAATTCTGCGTCGCGGCGGAAAGAGGGGTTCCCCACTTCGGAGATCCCATCCGGCCGGTTCCTGATTGGCAATCACTGGGAAACTCTGTCAGAATGACGTATGAGGAAGGCTCCAAATAAGGTAATATCCGTCTTTCCTGGAAATTTAATGACAGCTGACCTTCGACCTTTTTCCAACTTTGGATCCCAAAATTCGCTAAAGTCACGATGTTTTCATCAAAGACGCATATCTCATAGGAAGAGGATATTATTCACGAAGAAAATGAGACCATTTTTGTAAATAAATTCGACTGGGAACCGGCCGTATCGAAGAATTTGTTCCAACTAGGTCACTGCGAAATTAACATATCCAACGCGATCGCGTCAACATGGCGGCGCGTTGATATTTTTCGAACTGTCATGTTGACATTTCCGGAGATATCGGCCGCTTGTGGCTGGCAACCTGCCGAAATTTGTTCAATTGTGGAACAACCAGCATGTATAGGTTCGTAACTCTTTATTCATATATCCTTGTAGTCCTCTATGTCTCTTTAATCAGCTAAAAATCTTCGTCAAAACGGATTCAACTAGATTGACGGGGGGATAAGTAATGAGTGGCACAGCCGCTAACGGGATTTTCCAGAATATTCCCAGCCAAAAGGCTGTACGCCTCGTTTTCGTTTGCTGATCCGTTTAAGGGTTGCACCCCCGCCGTGCATAGTTCAACGATATTAGATTAATACAGCGTATCCCAAAAAATTTCAACCCAAAATATAATGAGTTTTTAAAAGCTGCCTTTGATGGAGTGTTCATTGAAAATAGACTAACTGATCTTGTATATTGTTTCATATTCTACATTTTCTGACTTTTTTGTTTGTTTTTCTAGGTGATTTTTTGTACCAAGGCCACAGTGTGGTTGATTTGGATGACGCTGCTGTGGGAGATGGTGAAGTTGCAGCTGATGATAGTGATAGTGATGGTTAGTATTTATGTCTTAATACTTAGGCACACTCTGACATTGTTCAGTTCAAGTAGGAGGCAATTTATTAGGTTAAACTTTATATTATGCAAAGGCTCATCAGCTACTACAGGGTGTTACCACTACCAGCCTCAAAGAGGTCCAATTGTTTTCCAGTTGGAGAAAGATCAGATGGTGATGCAGTTGTGATGGTTCAAGATGGTGATGGTGATATGCATGTAGGCATCAACTATGGGTTCATATACCTTTGTCTTGAAGCCATAGAAGAGAAGGGACTTCCCCAGGCTGTCTTGCGAGACATCCTCCGATGTTCAGGATTATTGGGAAGTGTAGAAAATCTTAATCTGTCAAGTCTTGTGCGGTCAACAAGGAGATGTTTCAAGAGATCTTCAGTTGAAGAACTTAGAAAGCTGCCTCCACAGCTCAATGCCTTTTCAGTTGGGCCCCTGTGTATGGAGGCTGGTATCAGCCTCCAATGGCTGATGAACTCAAATGAGCCTCTCCTGACTAAGCCTAAACTAACAAATGGACTTCTTCTCGAACTGAACAATGTCAGAGTCTGCCTAACTAAGACAATAAAGGACCTTGCAACATGGGTAGGGAGAATAGTAGGTGTCAACTCCCCTAATGTGAACAGTTTGAACAGTCAAATCAAGGCTATTTATTCTCAGAAGGAAAAGTTACGCCATAAGCCTGTGCAGCAAAAGGAGTTCCTTGAGAAGCTTTACAAATTACCTTGTAATAAAACAAGCCTTTTGCAAGTTCCACTGTCACTGTCAGTGCTTTGTACCAAGGTATTGTCAGATACTAGGCCTAGTTCTCATGTACATGTAGATGGTCAGCAATTAGGCCTACCTCTTAATTATGACTATGAGGTTTCTTCAAAAATGAGAGAAATGAGAAACTTAGAAAGGCAACTTGTCTATTTGACTAGCAAAGTCAAAGATAGAAGTTATGCTCCAAAAAATGTTGATAGACGCCTTGCCAGGAGGGACAAGATCATTTCTGAACAGACACAAACCATCAATGTATACCATGAGTGCTTTACATTGGCCGATGAAATCCTGATAGAACAGCGCGAGAGGATTAACCAACTGGTACATGAAAAAAAGAATGCTCAAAAGCTTTACAGCAAGTGGCGCAACCTGCATCTTGATGACAACCAAGCTAGTTCCTGTTCAAGCCATGACGATCTCCCCAGTAGAGTTTCCGAACTTGAGGTAGAAAATGATATGTTACAAGAGCAGTTGAAACAGTTGAATGATGAGCTTGTCGCAACCAAGTGTAAGGAAACTGATGGGCCTGGTGGTGCATACAGTGCATCTGTACGAGAAGTCTATTACAAGCTTTTGGGGATGGGCCTTGCGATCAGTAAATGTTCAGATGCATTCAAGGTTGTGAGTGAGTTCCATGGAAAGAAGGTTCCGACTCTACCAAGTAAATCTACAATATCCAATTTCCAAACTGAGGCTCAAATCCATTCAGAAATGCAAGTTGCTGAAACCCTCTTGAAATCCCCAGACTCCACTCTTCATCTTGATGGAACGAAGAAGAATTTTATAGAATATGGAAGCTTCCAGGTGACAACTCTCGACAAGGATCTCGAAGCACAAAAAACCTACTCATTAGGAATTAAAGAGATGGTATCTGGCCACGCTGACTCCTACTTGAACACCTTCAAGGACTTTCTGAGTGACATGGCTGAGACCCTTGCAGATGAAGAGACTGAAAGGGAAACTATTGCAGCTAAGCTGCTCTCATGCATCCGAAATATGATGACAGACAGGCACGTTGTGAACAAGTGCTTGGGAAAGAAGCTACAGGATATGAAACTTGCCATGTTTGAGGAATTCTTGGAGGGCTTCCAGGGCAAGAGCGAACTTGAAAAGGCCAAAGATGTCGCGCTGAACGTCTTCTTCTGCGGCCTCCACGTGATTGGCAATATGGGAACGTATGCTGCGAAGGCTTTGAAAGCAGATGAGAATAACTTTGTCAATTTCCCCAAACCTAAGTTCACCTTCAAAACTGGGAATGCTCGATCCTTCGACTTTATGTACCAGGTGTCCCAAGCATTCACCTCAGGTGGTAACAAGAAGGCTGGCTGTGCTCTTGAGTGGGAGGCCTTCCTCTTGAGCAGGGGTCGCATGAATCATATCGTCCCATTTCTACACCATCGGTTCAACGTCATGTTTGATGTCGCTGCAGCTTGTTATTACCATCGCCAGGACATCCATGACTTTCTGAGTGGGCCATGTCCTCTTAATAACAAGCTGATCCAGGCTGTTCGAGAGAACATGGACTTAGATGACATTCATTCCACGTTACGGGCGTTGGGGATATTTGGTGTTCTCGTGTCAAGCCCCCTATGGCGGAGGATAGAGGAGAAACAGAAGTCGGTTCTCTTGCTCAATGACATGTGGGCCGAGTTGAAAGAGGCAGTGGCAGAATGGAAGACAGATGCGAGCCCTCTCCTTCAGCAAAGAACAGTGTTCCAGCCAAGGTCAATCAAGGTGGACAACTTATATCGATGCCTCTTCGAGGAGGAGTTTCAACCTGAAAGTGGAACGAAAAGGTGCTTACAAGAAATCTGTAAAGAAATCGACATCCTATTGCAGCGTCAACTTGAGGACCAGCTGCCGGGTGGCAGTCACCACAACCCATCGGACGAACTTCTTGCCCAGTCAGCTTCTTGTCCAACCCATAACAAGGCCAGTGAAAAGGACTTTTCAGACCTTGACAGAATTGTCAACCGTGCTCCACAAAAAAGTACCTCGTCAATTAGTGGGAACATTACATTTGTCAATAACAAAACTGGTGACTATATTTCGAAGCTCACTTCAGAGGAAAAGGAGAAGAGAATGTGCCGGGCCCGTAAACTCCGTCCAAAGCGTCAAAAGGCAGCATCTGAAAGTAGGAAGAAGATTCGTAGGTCACTGTTCATGGCTCAGAATCAAAGAAGAGAGGCCAAGGAAAAGAAACAGAAGGATGTTGATGACGTTATTAAACGGATAGACTCATCAGGTGGTTCTTGGGCAAGTGGTACCTTATTGGATCGGTTGGGTGAAATTGGACCAGATGAGAGTTTGCAACTGGCTGCAGTACGGGATCAGGTCGCTTTCCACAAACTGGTATTGAAGACTCCAGGAGCTAGATTGCTACCAGCCAAAATATCCATCAATGCAGCTTTGAAGCGCCTCCAGAAAATACTTGGGGATACAACAGCAGTACCCACCACTACAAAGAAACGCCCCAGGAAACAGCCGCAGCTACTGACAGCCGATTCCAGCTCTAGCTCCGATTCAGAGGTGGACATATCAGATGTCGACTATGACAACATTCCCTCAAGTTCTACAGATGACACCGGCAGTGATGTTGACCTAGATGAATCGTTCCATTTCACCACAGACATGATCGGTACCACAGTGGCTGTCAGCTATGATGATCCTCCGAAGTTCTTCATTGGTAATATAAGCGTAGTCCAATCAGGTTCAGCAGACGGCACTGCAAAGTCTGCTAAGGTGAATTTTCTGGAGCAAGTGAAAATGACCAACAAATTCAAAAGAACAAGTCTTGTTGAAGAAGTCTCAGATGAGTTTGTAATCGCCCACAGCTTTGACATCTTGGCGATGAGTATGTATAGTGATAGGTTCTGGCACTTGGAAGAAGGGGTGTTTAAAAGTCTCTGTCAGAAATTTAAGGCGTATGCCAAGAAATACTTTTGAACATTTCATGCAATGTACTAGTATTGTAATTGTTTGGTGATACGGTCTAGCATGTTTGTAATTCAAATGAATGTTCAGAAGTTAAAAAGTTAACAAAAGTTTAGTGAAAAACCTATCGTTTGTTTTTATTTGAATAACTTGCCCCCCCTAGAACTAGCAAATTACCCACAAGGGGGCACTTAAATGTGTTAATGGACCCCACAGACATATTCAGCATGAAAAGTTACCCTCAAGGACCAAGTTTCATGAAGCTGGTGACCTTAGTTTGGAAGATGTTAAGCTTTTTCTGTATAAGAGTTGTTGCCGGGTGGCGCCTAGTTACCAAATTCGCCACCAGGGGGCACTTTTAGGGGGAATCCGCCATCACGGATAGATTCAGCATGAAAAGATACCCCCAGGAACAAAATTTCATGAAGCTCTAGTGGTCTTAGTTCGGAAGATGTTAAGCTTTTTCTGAAAGATTTGTTGCCGGGTGGCGCCTAGTTACCAAATTCGCCACCAGGGGGCACTTTTAGGGGAAATCCACCATCACGGATAGATTCAGCATGAAAAGATACCCCTAGGAACTAAATTTCATGAAGCTAGTGGTCTTAGTTTGGAAGATATCAAGCTTTTTCTGTATAAGTTATCGTTAGGGGCGCCTTGTTACCAAAATTCGCCACCAGGGGGCACTTTTTAGCGGAAATCCGCCATCGCGGATAGATTCAGCATGAAAAGTTACCCCAAGACCCCGAGTTTCATTGCAGTAGTTTAGGAGGTATTGATATGGTGGACTTTTTTGTACCTTATTTTTGAGAGTTTTGCAAGATCTCTAAATTACCATCATTAAGACATCATTACATGCAATTAGACAGTGCTTCCTAAAGACAACAGTTCACCGAATATATTGCTAATTACCGAACTAAAAACGCCATAAAAAACTAACCACTCAACCAATTTCAAAAATTTTTGCACCAATATCTTTGTTTTGATGTGCTCTATGCTGCAAATGACTTTAAACACACTCTTTCTGAAATTCTAATTAGGCCTTGAACTCCCTAATTTTAGACCGGGTGGGATTTTGGACTGGGCACCGAGGTCTTTCTTGAGATTTAGAACAGGCGGTGCCCGTTCTAAATCTCAAGAACCCTGATATTGTTTAAATTTATGTGAGTTAAACTCACATAAATTTTCACGAAAGACATCGATTTCCCGCCATTGAGCCCGCACGCCTCCTTCTTCATATATGACGAACCACGTACAGCCACGCCTTTCGCCGATGATGATTCGTTGCCACTAACCGACACAAACGACAACGAACATGCTGAAAATGTTTCAACACACTCGACCGGTCTAATCGCCTCTACTAGCATGGGTGCAGATAATTTACGGGAACCGTCAAACGATTGCATCGTTATAACAGAATTTGTGAAAGACATTGAACGTGTAATAGAGACAATCAAATCACATGAAATTACTGGTATGGAGAAAATTCCACCCGGGATTAAAGAAAACGTGTGTTTTGTAGTGAACAACCGGGCCAATATTGAACGCAGAAATAACGGCGGCAAAAGTGATTTCACTGACGACTGTGGTGCATGGGAAAGAAAGGGAACATTGACCAAGAAAAAAATATAAGCGAGGATGGCTGACGGCGGGAACTTCACATATGTGACTAAAAAAGACAATGTGTATGGCAAATAGAAAAGAAAAAGACATGGACACCTCTAACACCTCAACCCATTGAAGACGATATAACAATTGTGAAAAGATACTACTGTATATTAAAACGTCAACCTTCCTTCAAACGGAGAATAACGTGGTTCGAAAAATTGGTAGATGGCGCCACCCTTTCCACAGCTCGTGATCCACTTAAATTTGCTTTAGTAGAGTACATTGGTATATGGCCTGAAGATATATGCGTGCACGGCAACTGCAGGAAGACTGCCAACGAATACGTCAAGACCACTAGAGACACTATGAACAGTATTAAAAACAATGTCAAGTCAGCCCCAGCTCGTGATGTGTATTCCAATCTAGTCCTGAAAGATCCTGAAAACGCACCACGTGACCTAAAACAAGTACAAAATGCAAAATATGAAATAGAAACGCACCGAGAGCACCAACCATACGCAGCCTAGATGCAATGCAGCAGACGACCTACAATATGTGCTTAGCCAGATGCAACGGGACGAAAATTCGATTGTCCAAAAAATCATCCATACGAAAAATAAACCCCCAGCAATAATTATGTACACCGAAAATCAACTCAACAACATCAAAAGCATCTGTGATAGCAACTGTCAACACTCTAGTGTAGTCGGAATTGACAGAACATTTAATCTCGGTCCCTGCTATGTGACTACAACTGTTTTCGAGAATGTAAAGCTGGTCCGTAAACAAACGCAAGAACCACCTATCTCCATCGGTCCACTTTTCCTACACTGGGACGGGCAGTACGAAACGTATCATTCGTTTTTTTCACATATCGCCAAGAAGTTGAACGGGGATTTACCTGCAGCATCATTGTCGAATTTCGTGTTAGGCTCAGACGAGGAACGAGCAATAACTAAGGCCCTCGCTAACTGTTTTTTCTGGGAGCTACGACTTTACTCTGCATGCGACCTCTCAAGGAAAACGTGAAACGTAAACTTACAGACCTTCTAGTGGACAATACCCTTAAGAATACAGTTGTTTCCGGGATTTTTGGACAAAACGGGATTGTTTATGCAAGCGACCAAGAGACATTTGATACAAAGGTTTTCTAACTTCGAAGCACCGTAATCCCAGACAATTTTGCGCAGTATTACGACAACCTTATATTAAAGATAAGAAATCACGTTTTTGAACCACGCCAACGAAATGACCACTTACCAGTATCGTGGACAAACAACAATTCAGAATCTATGAACAACTTGTTAAAGCTAGCCATCAACTGGAAACCCTGTAAACTACCAGAACTAATCGAAAAAGTCGGCAACGTCATTAGATTACAAGATGTAGACGAAAGATGGGCTTCGCACGGACAAGGAAATTTTGAAGTTGCTTCGTGGTTAAGTACAAGATTCAGGACTACTCAAGCGTGTTGGGTTCTACTGCCCGAGGATGAAAAGTTAAAACGATACGCGAAATTTACGAAATACAGGTTACTCCGGGAAACACAAGGACACATCATCACATCAACTGACGGGAAACTATCAATACCGAGGACACCAATGACGGCAAAGAAACCAGGACAACGCAAGCGTGGAAGAAATGAACGAACACAAACAATTCAAAGCAAACGAGTACGCGCTGACATGGTTGAGGAAATCTAAATGGCTAGCCTATGTTTATTCTGTTCTTGTTTATTGGACTTTACCGTGGTGAAAATGTTTCAAATGTTCTGAATGTTTGATATTCAATCTCAATTCGATATGGGAGTCTAAACAGTGTCTCAATAAAAATGTTACACTATACTAAAATGGTTCTTTAACATCCTAGTATTATATTATAGAAAATCATGAAAGATACTAATCATTAAGTGTAACATTTGTATTGAGACACTCTGTGTATTGTAATCATGTCGGTTTTGAAAATATCATGTCTGCTAAAACTAAGCTTTTGATAAGATTTCACTATAGATAATAGGCTACATGTACTTTATATCTCATATCTTCTAAATTGTAAACTTCTGTTTATCTATGCAAATTGGGCGTCAGTCGCAACCCCCAGATTCAGTCACCTGGGGGCTTTTGGAAATTATATATATGAGTTGTACAATACCGGCCATCCATATCCTTGCGATATAGTTCATCTACTTTACCACAATTCTTGAAATTTAAGAGCAGTTGTTGTCTTGTGTCTTCATTGCCCAATGCCTTATTGCAATCCATACCACACCACCATTTCATCACTGTTGGTTGGAACTGTATTAATTCATTGTTGTCACTAACGGAACATGGGTGTCCGACCCACTACAACGTATCTCATGTGTCCTGCTTACTTACTGTGGATAAGAAGATAAACTGAGTTGAAACCTCAAAAAAAATTTAACACACTAAACTCCCCACCAGATGAACAAAAATTAGAAAACAAGCTTTTTGGGTGCCCTTCTTACATATGCTGTCAAGGGGACGACCCTTTTTTGCATCCTGAAGGTCAGGGCCTTTCGCAGTGAGCAGCGACAGACCCTGACTCTCAGGATGCTTTTTTGGGTACTATTTTGTCAAGTTCTGTGTCGCCAAAGATTTGAGGTTTCAACTCACTTTGATAATAATATTTAATAATGATTTTTTTTTTAAATTACAGTATTCTGTCCCTTTAATGCGGTTGTAATATTTTAGTATAGATCTATATTTGTGATGTCTATGTAATTGTAAATAAATATATTTAGTGAGAAAAATAAGTGAAAATTGTACTACTTCTTTGATGTGAGTGTATCCTTAAATCCACTGTCATCACTAGATCCTTTGATAATAAGCCATAGCTAAATTTAAGTGTAGCCAATTAGAAATTAATCTAAATGAAATGGCCAGGGCCATTGTGCTCACCTCATGTGGAGGAAAGATGGATAAAGAGCATGGTATTGTGTCATGTAGTGTTAGGTTTGATGTAGGTCCAAGCAATTACAATTTCCCAAAAATGGCCAATTTACAGTACATTCGACCTCTGTGACCTTGAAAAGTAGGTCAAATCAAAGAAGACCCGGGTGACACATTGAATGGTTGTTAGAATTAGATGTACCTATGATATAAAATTGGTGCCAATCGGGCAAGTAATACTAGGAATAATGGCATTTTGAAGAATTTAGGATTTGGCCCCCTCCCTGGAGGCCAAACGGCAAATCAAATCGCACCAAACTTCGGTACCTGAGACCACCTGACCAAGGGGTACATGTGTACTTAATTTGTGATCAATAGTCATTGCAGTTAAGAAACGTGCCATAGTTACGGCCTGACGGCCAATTTATGCCATTTGACCTCTGTGACCTTGACAAGAAGGTCAAATTAAAAACCTGTGTGACATATACTGTATGGTGGTTAGATGTACCCATGATATCAAATTGGTGGTAATCGGGCAAGAAGTTAAGGAATAATCACATTTTTAAGGTTTTGGGATTTTGCCCCCTGGTGGTCAAGTGGTGAATCATATCGGACCAAACTTCGGTCCCTGAGATCACCTGACTAAGGGGTAAATGTGTACCAAATTTGGGATCAATAGTCACTGCAGTTTAGAAACGTGCCATCGTTACATCCTAACGGCCAATTTACACCATTTGACCTCTGTGACCTTGAAAAGGAGGTCAAATCAAAAACCCGGATGATATATGATGCACCTTTGCTAGAAGTACCTACCATATTTTTTTCAAAATTTCCCGACTACTATTAAGGGAGATATTGCATATTTTCACTTTTAACGTTTGGCCCCCTGGTGGCCAAACCATGAAACGAATCGGACCGAAACTTGGTCTCCAAGGTGTCATTACATAAGGGTACATGTGTACCAAGTTTCAACTCAATAGCTCTAACAGTTACGAAACGTGCCCTGCTAACGGACGACGGACGACGACGACGACGACGACGACGACGACGGACGACGGACGCCACGGTATGGGATAAGCTCACCTCTGCTAAGAGGTGAGCTAAAAATAAGTCCCCCCCTCCCGGGCCCACTCTGTCGAATGGTAGAAAAACTGGCCTTTTTATTTTAATGAATAAGATATATACCCAGGAAAATAATCATTAAGCTCATCTTTAGTTGAAGCTCTTAAAACCCCACTGAATTTTGTTGACCCCGCCCCCGCCCCCCTCGATCCCCTCCCCTCCCCCCTAAAAGCGCAAATTGGCTGCATAATAATTGCTATTGCCCCTTATCCCACGGCACACAAAGACAAACTCATACCGACTTAGACGACCACAACAGGAGAAGGCGCGTAAGGAAGTTGGGATATGAGTATGGCATTAGTAATTAACCACCTCGCTGAAAATTGTAAAATACAAAGTCACCAAAAAGATTTTTTTCAATTTTATTTTCTCTACATGGAATTAAAATGCTATTTAAGCCATCTAATGCAACAATAGGTTCATATTTTATACATAGGAAATTGTTCCGGACGCGCATTTTCTCTTCCGGACGTGCTCCGGACGCGCAATCAGAGTTCCGGACGCTCATTAGGTGGACCACATTATCAAGCAACCAGGGGCGCTACCATTTTGTGTCGGTCAATCGCGACTCCAACAATAACAAAAAATCAGAGAGTTCTACAGGAATTTCATATAGACCACGCCATCTGTCGCCGTGTTCAGTAACTGCTTCTATGTAGTGGAAGTCCTCACCGTGTCTTCTCCGGGCTTTTTCTGGTTCGGAGTATCCCCGGGGTTTAAAAACGCCGGGGTTTTCCATGTAGTGGACGTACTTCTACAGTATGAATGGAAGGGGGAATGGGATGTGTGATAAGATAATTTCTATCTTAATTGGTTTGGGAAGTCATGCTTTGTCTCAAAATTTTACTGGTGCCTTTTGGTCTGTATTACGTATTAAGTATTATGCAACTAAGCTTGTTCCTGTAGGATAAATCCACTCATCATGAACTAAAATGTGTTAACATTATGCACAAGGAACAGCACAGTATATGGCTCAAATTAAGGTGAAATAATTTTGATTGTAATAGTATATTAAGTCTGGCTGGCTGGACTTAAACTCCTCAGTGTCATTTTGAAGCATTTATGGATACAAGCTACAAGCATCCCTTCCTTACACTGTGTTCTACTAGAGCTGAAAGGGTGGATGTCGCCCTGGGTGCCGACAAATGGCACCCAGGTTCGAGATCGACTGGACAATAAGCACCCTGGGTGCCATAACACAAGACAAACAGCACCCAGCTTATTTTTTCCTGCCTTACGGATCTTAGGGACGAGGACTTTTCTTGCAATCTCGTTTTATCTCGCGCCGTGGTACTTGCGGCATTAGCAGTGCGCGAAATAAAAAGAACAGACATGACATGCATGGCAGACATTTGACAGATAAACAGAAAAAAACGCATTTAGGACTATAGGTCTTTGAAAGCACATTTCGGATGATTTATTCAGAAAAGGTATGTAGGAGGGATATATTCAGAGAATGAAAAATTGTGTGATGACAAAATGAATGGATTTGCTGCGTATTTTTCTTGACAATCAGTCGATATGCCTGCGTCGGTATGCTAAAGCTACAGTAGCCTATGCATGCGCATAGGCCTACATGTACATCGCATGTACATAATGTAGGCGTGTAGGCCTATAGACAAGTTCAAGATAGGCCCTGACCACGCTCCACGTATGCCCGAACAATACAAGTAGGATTAAAATTTTGATCTTTCTATTGTAAGGGTGCAGAAAAACAGGAAAAAATCGTATTTGCATCCACTTTTTTCAAAATCAAATTGAATACTTCGTATCTATTTTGATGTCCGAACATATATTCCAGGTTTGACGGTCACTTTATTTGGGCTTTTTCCAAGTTAGCCTAGGCCTATGCTATAGTGCATTTTCCTGTAGTAAAATGGCCCTGGCTGGCTATCTTGAATTTGTCTATTGTTCTGCTGCCATGATAGGGCAAGGCATAGCGTGACAATCACACAGCCACATTCACAGCTTGGAGGAATTTCTCTAAGGTCGCAGGGACAATTATTAGGCCCTATTGCATGATTTTTATTTCTGAAGCAACCACTGCTAAAGCATTTAATTTCTTTTTTAGTGACTACCTCTATACTGCCCTATATATACTGCTGCTAGGCTAATGGATTTGATCAATACGTACAGCAGCTCTGATGATGATGATCATGACGTGGTGGAGGACAATGCCAACGGTGCTGATCATGATGATCATGACGTGGTGGGGGTGGGTTATGTGGGTGACAATGCCAATGGTGCTGATGAAAACATGAATCTTACTTGTCCTGTCAAAGGAAATGCATTGGCCGATTTGCTTACCCAAACGATGAAGGGTATTGAACTTGTGAGGAACAAAAGAACTGTGAAGACAAAATATGTTACTGTAGTTCCTGAGAAGGAACGATTGGCAAGTGGGTTGTTGTTCGACAAGGGAAAGAATTCGTGCAAACGAAAAACCGCTTCTCAGATCGTTACGAATTAACAGATGTAGGCATGGCCCGGGCAAGGAGAAACAAAGCCCAGGGAGGACAATTAGATGTCGTGACCTGGTTTTCGTACTGTCCTGGGAAATACGAGATGTGCCGTCGAAAGTGTGGTGGAGTGGGGCACTGCATTGAAGGTAAATATAGAGTAATCTGGGTATGTGGGAAATACGAGATGTGCCGTCGAAAGTGTGGTGGAGTGGGGCACTGCATTGAAGGTAAATATAGAGTAATCTGGGTATGTGGGAAATATCTATCTGTACAGTAATGCACTACGGTGTCGATACAGTGATGGCATCTTGAAAGTGGCGCCATGAAAGTGACTCTTTCGACACTGCATAGCTCAAATGTCCATCCATTTAAAACCTTGGAAGTTATGTATTTCTTTCTTTCAGGGTGCTCGGGTGCCGGCGGAAAGCGTCACAGCAGACACCTATGTGATGTTGGTGATGTCTTGTCGCTTGACATCACTGACGTTGACACCTGGAAGATCAGGACAAGTGGAAGCTTTGGTCCCCATTGCCAGGCCTCTTCGTTGCTGCACCCCAGAATTTCAGAAAAGGCAAAGGATGATATCCTCAACCTAAGAGTAACAGGCCAGAAGCCATTTGAGATTTTCCGCAGAACCCTTCGAGATGTGGGCTTTACCGAGATACAAGCGAAATTGGATTTCTCCTGTGACCATCCCACCTATAGCCAGGTTAAGGACACAATTAAAAATGCTGATAAATCAACGTTCACGAAGGGTCAGTGGTCAGCAGTTGATCGCCTTGCGACTACCGTGCTTAAAGATGAAGGCATTGCCTTGCTGTACCAAAATGGCAATACTGAGGCCAGTGGTGGTGACCAGGATAGGTGATATGTTCTCGCGCTTTCAAATGCTGCTGCCTTGAATTCTGCCCGGAAAAACCAGCAAGTTCTTGGTATTGATGGAAAGCATGGCCTTCAAGACGAAGGGGCATGCCTCCAAACATCTGTGACAATGCATTCTGCAGGCTTTGTCAAGAGAAAATGCCGATACAATCTATTTGGCATTGTGAGCAATTTGTGAAAATGTGCCATGTTCTGATCCGCAGTGTACCCACGAAGCAAGACACTTTAATCTCCCAGCAGGACAAGGTTACAGGAGGGTTGTTTTGTGCAGTGATTATCGTCCTTTGGTGATGATAGATAAGTTCGAAGCCCAGGCGTCAGCATACATAAGGCAAAACCTCGAATACATCTTGTGCTGGTTCCATGTAGTCAAGGCCATCATGGAAAAGCTCAAAGACCTGAAGTTATCCTTGGTGAATTCATACCTTGTCATTCTTGGAATGAAAGTAGTTGCGAGATCAACCAATGATGACATAGCATCTACTCGCTGGCGGCTGTTCCTGAAGGTAGGTCAATGATTCTTATCCTGAACATGCATTCACAACTAGTGAAATTTATATCATAAAAAGATTTTCAAGTTTCAATCATTGCATTTAGCTGGTAATCAAAAGATATATTTTCTCTTTCTTATTTCAGGTTATTGATGACCTACCAAGTGTTTCCAATGTTGTGAAAGCCAAGCTAAAGGAGTACTTCAATAAAGAGTGGTGGTGTGACAGATGGAGGTCAGCCTGGCTTGATGTGAAACGCCTGCCCCTTATGAAAGAATATAATAGAACAATGACACCGAACAACCTGGACGAAAACATCAATCTCAAAGTTGCTGATGCAATGGGTGGCCGTCGGAAAAGGTGTCAACTCTTGTGAATGAAATCAGAGGTGAGCCATTATTTCACTTTATCATTTCAACATTTCTTTTTTTCCAATGAGCTGATAATTTCCAACTGCAGATGTCTGGGTCATGATGTAATCTACACGTCACAATTGTTGTTTGTCTGCTTTACTCGTGCCCTTTTGTAGGTTCACTCAGGCACACTTGAAGTGTGGTACTCAGTTCAGTAGTGCGCTTACTATCCACTTTCATACATACAGGTTACAAAGCTGCGAAAGAAAATTCAGGACATTTGAGCGGAGAGAGAAGGAAGGCAATGATACCTTAGCAGCCTCCGAAGAAGATGATCATGTCTTCTTTGTGAAATCAGAAGAACAGACTAACCACAGGTGAGGGATGCACTTGTGTCATATGAATTTTGTAACTAGGGTAGATGTTTCTGATGAGAAGTAAACACAATGGCCTCAACAATTTCATTCTTTTCCAGATTCCGAGATCACAAGGGCCAATGGGTGAACATATGTAAGGAGAAGACAGCAATTCTGAAGGAGTTGTTTGCTACACTTCACCCGGATGCCATAATTCTCAATGCTCCAGTACCGGAGGGCCATGTTGTGGTGAATCTGAAGAATCGTACTTGTACCTGTGCAGATTATATGTGGAGAGGCCCGCTCCGGGATGCATGCATCCACGTGAAAGCAGCACTACTCTTTTTCGAATCAATCCACTCACGACATGAAAATGGAATAAGATCTGAGATTATGCAGAAGGTCGCAAGATACTTCAGACAGAAGTAGAAGGCAAAGCCACGTCTTGGCAGAAATTCTAACCTATGTTCCAGTGAAGATGAGGTAATTGTTATGTAGATCCTACTAATAGTAATAAATAAATCTCCTGAGTTATTGTTTGAAGCTGCATGCCCTTTTGAAGGCAACTCCATCCTTTGTCTTAATCTAACCACAGATATGTTTATAAATCTGAAATGTGAATACCCAGCAAATTCTTTTATCATTATCAGTTTCTCTTTTTCTGTTAGGTTGTCTACACCGAATTCATTAAGTTGGAGAATTTACATGGCGACAAAGTGTGGGACATCTTATCCACTACTCGTAAAGCTGCCAAAGGTGACTTGTGTCGTCCACACAATTTGTCCAAGTCATCAAAGATCCCCATTGCTGGCCGAGCTTAATCTCGAAATGCGAATCCTAGATCAGCTTAATCCATTCAAGAGGAAACGTACAGTCACAATGCGGGTATGTATTAGTCCAGTCAGCCTGTGACAAAAAAGGGCCGAACCCATCACTAATTGCAATAGAAATGAAACCTCTAATTTCTGATTCCTTACACCCTCCCACAGGACATATTCAAAATCTTCCGTTATCATCCGTTTGGAACATGGTGTATTTTAGGTATAAACTCGTGCAATCGGTTGATTTCGGTCTACTTTGCAAAAACTGAAATATGGCTTAAAATGGTTATTTTTTATCCAAAATCAATGATGTTTGGCTCTTTTTCTATGTTTTTATGTCAATCTTTCATTTAAACTAGGTTTCATTGGCATATCTTGACCCTTTATACCCAAATCATGGGTACCCCTACCCCAAACCAAAATTTTTCAGCTTTTCGTTACATATCAATATGCACTGAATCTCAACACATTCTTTGAAAATTAAGGAAACTACTTTTTTCCTGTTTCGTATTTCACATGAAGTGCAGCCATAACCCTAACTGGGGTCTACCTTCTGAGCCAAAGTTTCTTAACAGCATTTAAAGGCAAGTCCTTAGATAATAACTTAATTGATGTTTCTCTTGACAAGGCTCAATGAAAATGACAACATCCGTTCATTTTCAGCATGGAGCAGTGTGTGTTCTGTGACCAGTCCCTCGATGACGTCTCATTGAAGACCTGTACCTTGACAGCTAAGGGATGCAGAGGGATTGCAAAAGCCAGCAATGAACGTGGAACAGAGGTGAATGTTGTTCCAGGACAGAAAGTACACATTGATTGCCGGAAGGTTTTCTGCAATCCTAAAGCAATTGAACAAAGTGGTAAAAGACTTTCAGCAGAAACTTCAGGAAAAACAAAACGACTTCGGTCTGGTGAGTCAGTATTCTCATATAAGGACCATTGCATATTCTGTGGACAAGGTGATAGATATGAGGGAAAAAGGAAAGGTTTTGAACTTATCCCTGTTAGGACATTTGATTTCCAAAACAAAGTGATAGAGGCTTGTGATAGCAGGTCTGATGAATGGTCAGAAACAGTCAAGAGCAGAATAATATTCGTCCAGGATCTCCATGCAGCCGATGCAGTTTACCACAATGCTTGTAGTGTGAACTTAAGGACTGGCAAAAATGTACCTCAGTTTTTCACATTAGATGAAAACGCACCCAAGAAGAAACCCAAATATGGAAGGCCCAAAGACTCAGTGCGAACAGAAGCCTTCTTAAGAACCATGGAATATCTGGAGGAAAATGATGAGAAACAGGTGACAATTTGGGACCTCATCCACAAAATGAAGGAGTTCATTGACGAATCAGATGTTAAGCCTTATTCATACACTCACATGAAGGAAGAACTCCTTAAACATTTTGGTGATAAAGTGATTATCACTGAAATAAATGGTGTCAGCAATGTTGTTACATTCAGGGCAACAGCATCCTCACTTCTCTACAATTTTTTCAACCAGCCGAAGGAACAAGACAGCGAGAAAGAAAAATTGCGTTTATTGAGTGCTGCCGCTAAGCTCCTGAAGAATGATATAAAATCAGTCGTCCAAACAAGAGACATATACCCAACGAGTTTAGAAATGTCAAGCACAGAACATGCAGCCTACTTTTTACCTCCGTCATTAAAGTTGTTCCTTGAAACACTCTTTGTTGGTAAGGGAAAAGGACTGAAGGTATGTTCTCTTGGGCAGGCAATAATGCTGGCAACTAGGCCACGAGTCCTTCTCCCTCCAATTTTACTGGGCTTGGGCGTGCAGATGCACTCTCATTTTGCTTCAAGGTTTTTAATTGATACGTTACATGCGCATGGCATCAGTTGTTCGTATAACGAAGTCCAGCAGTACGAACGCTGCGCAGCAGTAGCCAGTGGAACTGTAATGCAAGAATACTTTCCCGGTCGCTTCGTTCAGTATTCCGCAGACAATGTTGATCACAACGTTTGTACACTAGATGGTAAGAATACTTTTCATGGGATGGGGATCGTGGCCAGTGTCACACCAGGAATTAAGCACCAGTCACTGATCCCAAGAATTTCTGTGTCGGCAGAGGATATTACTCGAGTTGGGAGAATAAGTATCAAGAAGTACACTGCAGCCTGCGGTGGTTTGAGGCAGTTCATGTATGAAAAATTGCCAGATTTTGAAAGCTCGGAAACACCTCTTGGTGTTAACCTTCTGTGGAAGGTATCATTGGCTGTGCGATCACCACGACCTTCCTGGTCGGGATTCATGCAGATGGTTCACAAGGGAGAACACCCTGGGGGAACATCAATTCTATTTCTTCCTATGATAGATCTGAACCCAGGTGATCTCACATGTATAAACTCAACATTAAACTTTGTGTGTGAACATGCAAAACGCTTCAATGTGACGCCTGTCCTAACCTTTGACCAAACCCTTTGGTGGAAAGCCTTAAGCGTGATACAGAGTGAACCAGCCAACAGCTTGTTGCGATCTATCATACTTCGCCTGGGAGGCTTTCATACCCTAATGAGCTTTTTGGGGAGCATTGGACATCTCATGGCTGGTACTGGATTGAAGGAAATCCTTGAGCTCTTTTATGCCAAGAATACGACATCACATATCCTCTCCGGCAAAGCAGTAGCCCGAGCGTTACGGGGACACTTTCTAATTGATTCTGCACTCAACTCACTGCTGTTGTCAAGGGCCTTTTCCATTGATCACGACTTGGATGGGTCCAATGAGAGCACAGATACCCCTAAAGAACTTCATGATACTGGAGAATTGTTCGACAATTTAGTTGAGGGTACAATTTGTATTGAAGACCTGGCCTCATCAGAAACTTTACAAGCCATTGAACAGCAAGTTCATGAAGCAAAGGAAGGCTTAGGAGGCCATAGAACAGCCAAACTTTGGTTACAATATATGACAATGGTAGATATAGTGCGCGAATTCTTGGAGTCTGAGAGAACCGGAAACTGGGAACTCAATCTTTTAGCGACAAGGAAAATGTTGCCATATCTTGCAGCTTCGGGTCACCATCTGTATACGAAATCTGTTTACGTCTACTTGCAGCTGATGTCAGATCTACCAAAACAACATCCTGACATTTATCAGAAGTTTGTGAATGGTCTGCATGTTGTGAGGCGGTCAAATAGATTTTGGGCGGGTCTGTCACCTGATTTGGTCATTGAACAAGTCCTGATGAGAAGTTTGAAAACGTCAGGTGGACTAACACGAGGCCGGGGCATGACGGAGACCCAATGATCTGTTTGGGTTATGTCTAGTCCAATTTGTGCAGAGGTAAACCATGCTATGCAAGGACTAACAGAAATTGCCTACGAAACTAGCGAGCAACACAAGGATCTTTCGAGGCCAAGGCAAGAGAGAGACAAAAAAGATATCATGACTATTCTAGGGTATTTGAATGATCGGAATCCAATTGCCACTGACTCCTCATCCCTCCTGAACATCGCAGACGGGATTTCGGCTGACAGTAAGGTAAATGTTGACGAGGCAAGGTCAGTTGGTGAAGAGATATTGAAAGGTATGGTGGGGAAGAGAGTTGCTGAGGTCAAATTAAGGAAGAAGGACCAAGTCACAACCATGGATTCAAAGTCAACAGTTACCATCAATGGTGAAGAGGTACACATTGATACCCAACTTTTATTTCAAAGACTTGTGATAGCTGGTACTCAGTCTAGTGACATAGAGAGTCTATTTCAATATGAACTATGCAGCTACCCTCCGGCATTGTTTGAATCGAAAAATTTGCTATTGGCTTCAAACAAACCTGTCCTTGCAAAGGCCCTGACAGACATGGCAACTGAGGTCGAAGAAGGACCCCGAGAGAATCATGTTTATGTCCTGGATGGTGGTGCACTTTTGCACAAAATTCCATGGCAGCTCGGAGAGACATATGATAAAATCATAGCTAGTTATACGGATTACATGACCAAACGATATGCCCGAGCAGCAGTGGTATTTGATGGCTACTCTGAAAAAGCATCAACTAAAGATGGAGCACATCAGCGGAGAGCAAAGGGGGTACAAGGAAGAGAAGTAGCATTCCATGGTGGCATGGAACTCCGAATGAAGAAGCAAGAATTTCTTTCCAATACCAAGAATAAACAGAGGTTTATTGAGTTGCTTGGTGCTGGACTGGAACGAAGTGGATGCGATGTCATCTATGCGAGTGGTGATGCCGATGTACTCATAGTGAAAACCACCATTGCGGTGTCCGCAGATTCTAATGCAGTATTGGTAGGGGAGGACACTGATTTGTTAGTGCTTTTATGCCATTACTCAAAGAGTGGACAGTACAGCACATTTTTCTTGTCTGAACCTAAGCAAGGTTCTGTTGAGCCACGAAAGTTTCTGAACATAACTCATCTCAAAAACTCTATTGGAAACATTGTTTGTGACAATATTCTGTTCATTCACGCATTCTTAGGTTGTGATACAACCTCAAGGATTCATGGTATTGGCAAGGCTACTAGCCTTAAGTTGGTTAAAGAAAATTCCTTCTTCTTGCAACAAGTAGAAGTGTTCGAAAAATCTGAGCTGGGACAAAAGGAGATTGCTATCGCAGGAGAGAAAGCAATGGTTGCTATTTACAAAGGTAAAAAGGCGGATAATTTGGACACTCTAAGACACCAAAAATTCGCAGAGAAGGTCACTGTCAGCAAAGTTCAAGTGCATCCCCGGGTACTGCCACCAACATCAGATGCGACAAAATTTCACAGCTATCGCGTTTTCCATCAAATTCAGGAATGGAAAGGACAAAACCTTGACCCAGAAAAGTGGGGATGGAAAACTTTGGAGGGAAAATTGGTTCCGGTACATTCAGAAAAGGCCATTGCTCCGAAGGCTCTCTTGGATGTAATCAGGTGTTCTTGCAAATCAGGATGTGCATCCATGCGCTGTGGGTGTCGTAAGCAGGGCCTCTCATGTGACCTGGCTTGTGTTGGCTGCAGAGGAGTGTGTTCGAATGTTGAAGAACTGGACGATGGAGAATATGAGTGAAGGATATGAATAAGGACTCCACCATTACAACATGGGTAAAGGCACGTGTTTCATAGATACTCTGTGTTTATTGGACAAACTATGCTTGACTCAAGTTTTTGATGAGCACTGGGGTAGGGGTACCCCTAGTTCAGATCTAAGGACCCCTCCAGGATATCTATTAACCACAGCATGTGAAAGATTGACCCAGAAAACATAGGTAAAGGCACCTATTTCACTGATTTTCCATGTTTATTACACAAACTATGCATGACTCAAGTTTTTGAGGGGCACTGGGGTAGGGGTACCCCTAGTTTAGGCGTAAGGACCCCTCATAGATATTAAACAACCACAGCATGTGAAAGATTGACCCAAAAAACATGGGTAAACACTGGACGAAAAATTAAATTTCAGTCGGCTTAAAGATGCCTTAAACATGACTAAAACACATTCTTTCAGTTGCCTTTAAGCAAAAATTAAAGACACTGAATGGTGCTTAAAGTCAAAGCTGAAAGTGATTTAATGGCCGATCTATTTCAGTGTCTTTCAGTCATCTTTACCTTCCACTTAAAGGTAGCTGAAATGTCTATTAAAGCCGTGTAAAAGATCACTAAAGGTCCATCTTTCAGCCATCTTTAAGGTCACTTAAATGAGCATGTCGGATCACCTTTCAGCCATCTTTATGGTCACTTAAAGTAGAACCAAAGGACCATCTTTCAGCCATCTTTAAGGTCACTTAAATCAGCACGAGGGATCATCTTTCAGCCATCTTTATGGTCACTTAAATCAGCACGAGGGATCATCTTTCAGCCATCTTTATGGTCACTTAAAGTAGAACAAAGGACCATCTTAAAGGTCACTTAAATCAGCACAAGGGACCATCTTTCAGCCATCTTTATGGTCACATGAAAGATAACAAATGACCATCTTTCAGCATTCACAGGAAAACCAATGATCTTTCAGCCATCTTTCAACTGAAAGCATTTTCCCGTTATCATGGTCATCTGTCATATGCAGTTATTCCATTATAAAACAGATGCAAGACACAATTCTATCAAAAAATCAACTTTATTGAAAAACGCAAGTATTTTAACTTCATAAAAATTAACAGTAGTAAACAGTAGTTTTTAACAGTAGTGAACAGTAGTAAAACAGATGCAAGACACAATTATTGAAAAATGCAAGTATTTTAACTTCATAAAAATTAACAGTAGTAAACAGTAGTTTTTAGCAGTAGTGAACAGAAGTAAAACAGATGCAAGACACAATTATTGAAAAACGCAAGTATTTTAACTTCATAAAAATTAACAGTAGTGAACAAAGTAGTGCCTACATTTTGTACAATAATATCTGAGGACAAATTAACACAATTATTCATAAATCATGAGGTCATCTTCATGCTTTGATAGTCACATTATCACCATTAGTAAAACCAGCATCTTAAAGGGAATGGATCTCCGATTCAACCCAGAATTTGACCCCTTTCTAAGAGTTTGGAATTCTAAAAGCACCGAAATCAAAAAGTGATATTTTCAAGTGCCCATGATGTACTCAAAACTATAATCAATCGTTACTATTGATTGTTGGCTTTGTAAATGCATTCTAACCATCTGAAATTAGACTTGGTAAACATGTCTGCTTCAAGTCACTAAGTGACCATACCCTTTAAGAGTTCTTCCTAGTACTAGGACTTACAGGGATGGAACACATCGAGCCTCTAGATATGTCGGACTGCCCAGTCTGGGGCCTGCGCTGGTGCCGGACGTTTTGAAATGACATTTGGCACGTCCCGTCGCCCCTCCAGGGCCATTGCCTTCTGGAGGGGCGACAGGGAGAGCTCATTGATCCTCCTCAGTTTTTTCTTTATGTTCTTGACTTTCGTTCTCTCCCAAGGGAGACGCTTGACAACCAGGAATTTTCGTTCTTTGCCATCCTCTACTTCGACGTCGGATTCCTCCGAGCTTAGAAGTTCTGGGAGACTCAGTATGATTTCTGCCTCCTCAAGTTCCTCCGGTTCCCATGGTGGTGATTTAGCCTTTGAAAGGGCCATTGACATTTTGTTTAATTTCTGAAGGGGAAAAAACATGACTTAGGTTATATCACCCTCTTTTTTAACAGATATCACTATGCAACACCGACCATATTCGATATACAGTACTGTCGACAATATGGCTGTGATAGGGCCAACGGCGAAATCATCATTCTTTCCGAAACGGACCGTAGACTTTCAGAGGGGTTGTTCAAAAGAGTACTCTCTGTACGCTCATGAAAATGGTGGATGACCCCTTATTGAACCTCTTACTCCTGATCATATACATGCATTACCTTCTGGCACAGTCAATGTCTGTTAAAGGGCCTGTAACCCGACTACAACCCCGAATTCAGCGCCCCTCGTGATTACTCATCCACTAGTACAATGCATATAGGATGGCTTATACACGGTAGCCTGCCAATGCATGGACTGCGACTATCATTACCAGAATAGGGGTGATTACTACTGATTAACATGTGTGCGACAGCTTAACGACGCTCGGGTGCATTCCCCTTTAACTTAGGATATAAATAACTCTGCAAAATTAAATTACCTCACGCATCCTCCCCTGGCGTCTGCATCTCCTTGCATGCTCTAATGACAGCCCTTTTTGCGTCCTATTATGGGAGTCCCTGTCACTTTTGAATTTACACCGGAGTGCAGCTGAAATACAAGGAAGAGTGGCTAATGAAAATTTCTTCCTAGCAAGAGCCCTAATAAGCCGTACGTGCCCTAGGGAGTTCTGTTGGCAAAATTCAAGATGGCCTACGCTTCACCTACTCCACTGGCTTCACTCCCAAAGATGAGGCAAAATGCAGGTAAATTATTACTAAGAATGGCACAAAAATTTACCACTAAGTGCTCTTGAAAATGTTGTTTCTACTTTTGAGACCTGATGTGTACATTCCCGGCCAGTGGTTGAAAGTTGAGAAGGCCCCATGCGTCCAAATTAATTCCCCCTTAGACAAAAATAAAACTTAAGTATCAGCACTACCACCAGGGTAGCTATATTCAATACCATGTACATGTACATGAATTGAATATCATCCATCTGAACAAATAAAGAAGTGAATACAATATGTGATGTCAATTTATACCTTCAATAATTTCCGTGGGCAGCTGTTCCCCAGCTGGGCAAGCATCCTTAACGGCTCGCAATACCCTGGAACTAATGGCCTGATTATGTGTAGAATCTAACCTTAAAAAAAGAAAATCCTCATTCATCACAAGTTGAAACATCATTTCAAATCATTACTAAGGGAGCATCTGTAAATGCCAAAAAGATAAATTTCATGACATTTTATGGCCGAATATTTATTCTCTCTGTAACTTTCTGACTATCCTCAATTTTTCATCTCTTGGAGGGGAGGGGTCCACAGAGCTAGATAAAAAAATTTCATCTGTTTGGCTTCAAGTTTATTTTGAGAAGGACCCTAAGCAGACAGCGCACCATATTTGAAAAATGCTTTGCTTACTGACATCTCCAACACTATGATGTTAGTTTATAAGAACAAGCCCTTCGGCTTTAAGTTCGGGGCTTTGGGTCTGAAGTAAATAAAACAAAAAGAAAAAAAATTCCGATATAAACGTGAATCGAACCCGGGATCTCCTGATCGGCAGTCCAACGCGCTCACCACTAGGCCATATCTCCTTGTTGACTTTGGTATCAATAACTCATTTATATTAAGTGAGTAACCATTTTAGTTCCAGGTGCGATTCAGAGATCAGAACGGCACAATTTTTGACATCAATTACCCCCCCAAGGTGTTCATAAAGTGACCCCGAGGCAATGCATTTCAAAGTACCTTGCCCAATTGTGCACATTCTGTCTGTATACATGACTGTAATCTATCTGTCAGTGGCACAGTTCATAAGATTGACATCAATGACCCCCCCCCCCCCCAAGGCGTTCATAAAGTGACCCTGAGGCAATGCATTCAGAGTACCTTGCCCAATTGTGCACATTCTGTCTGTATACATAACTTTAATCTCTATCTGTCAGTGGCACAGTTCATAGGATTGACATCAATGACCCTCCCCCCTCCCCCCAGGCGTTCATGAAGTGACTCTGAGGCAATGCATTTCAAAGTACCTTGCCCAATTGTGCACATTCTGTCTGTATACATAACTTCAATCTCTATCTGTCAGTGGCACAGTTCATAAGATTGACATCAATGACCCCCCCCCAGGCGTTCATGAAGTGACTCTGAGGCAATGCATTTCAAAGTACCTTGCCCAATGGTGCACATTCTGTCTGTATACATGACAGTAATCTATCTGTCAAGCTGCATACCGACACTGGGCATACACATCTAACAAATGCAGGGAAAAATTCAGCACAAAAATGTGGTCAGTGTTCCAACACGGTAAGCGTAAAAACTCGGTGAACCTCACCTGACACAAGCGCGTCCAGCGAGTGCTCAACCCACATTTCTCACCCAATTTTCACAGGCATTATAGCTAGGCATGTGTGCATGCCAACAACTTGGTTTATTTCCAACCTTTGCTTTTCAATTTCACCTACCGGTACTCTTGAAATATATGAAGGCGAGTTTTTACCAGTGTGGCAGTATTTTCCATTATTTGCCTGTAGGCCTACTAGTATTACCTACCGTACCATAAGCAACAAGAATTTGCTAACTTAGACTATACTAGTGATAGTATACACAGTAACAGTTGGATTTTATTCTGCCCTGGAAGAATCATGGACCATGCATACTGCAAGCTGCATACCGACACTGGGCATACACATCTAACAAATGCAGGGAAAAATTCAGCACAAAAATGTGGTCAGTGTTCCAACACGGTAAGCGTAAAAACTCTGTGAACCTCACCTGACACAAGCGCGTCCAGCGAGTGCTCAACCCACATTTCTCACCCAATTTTCACAGGCATTATAGCTAGACAGTAGGCTACTTTTGTGTATGCTGATTTTGTTTCAACTGAAGTCAGGCTGGGTTGGCAAAACTTCTGATACAGTCAGTTACCAATCAAGATTCAAGAATATACAAGTAGCCTATTGGAGCATCAATCAAGGGCCTCATTAACAATGGCAGTACAATGTAGGCTAATTTCAATTAATATTAACCCAACAAGATTGTCGTCTTTCAAATAAATGAATTTGTGTACTCACCTCTGAGTTAAGTCGAACCCAACGAAGTCTTCATTTGTAGTTTCAAGCTCCTTGTACACACTTCTCACCCTGCGCTGAAAAAAGAAAATATTGACTGTGATGATGGGTTATCCTAAACAGCGTCCATCAGCGTCCACCAGGTTTATAGTCGTGTTTAAAGTCATGAAAATAAAATTAAATGGTCTTAAACGAAATAAGCAGGTCATTTCATGACATTTGTGTATAAGATAAAGGAGCTGTTGTCTAAAATGTACAAGCGTCCACCACCTAGCCGGCGGCCATCTTGGATTCAACTTGGATGAAATGATAGGGCTTCCCAAGAAGTTCTTCCCAAGTAACAGCAATGTGCTGGTAGTGGTACATTTTAGACAACAATTCCCTTATCATGCACACAAATCTCATGAAAAGTTTAGGACATGATTAAAATGGCCTGCCAATTTCGTAAATGGTGGTTAAATTTTATTTAGATGACTTTAAACATGACTTTTAACCTGGTGGACGCTGTTTAGGATGACCGGTGATGATAGATGATAGCCGTATTGTTTTAGTGTGTGCACCAACGTGAACATCAGTGTCAGATGTGTATTCTAGCCTGCTGAACAGTTAGGCCCCATTATCGAGCCCGACGTGTCCTGAAAATGGGGGCTTCAGGCCGGTACTTCAAATCAAACATTGGCCCTACACTAGGCCTATAAGGCCTATATATAATACACTACACAGGCCACACTTACACGGCAACTCCTTGGAATATCTAAATCTTTTGGCCGATTTCTAGGGCTTCGAAATGACAGGCTTTTCCTACTTGTTTTTGGAGGAGGGGTTCTCTCTTCGAGCTCCTTTCTCATTTCTACATTGACGCTACGCTCCTTGTCGAGTAGATCCATAATCTTCCGATTATCTTCCCTCTGCCGCTGGCTTTCAGCAATTGATCGCTCCAGCACCAGGATAAGGTCGTTTGGAACTTGATTGTTAGCCATTATGGGCTATCAAAGTTATATCAAATGTAAAAAATACCTTGAAATGCGGGAAAAACTACGAAAAACTTTGTTCAAACAATGGAGGAAATGACGCCGAAGTCCGAGGCGGGAAGAAGGAGATACCGCGGTCGCGGGAATACCATGGTCAGCGTTTTTTTAAACTTTTTTTATTGTGTTGTACCGGAATTTCAATGATAATGAAAGTAAGTGTGAAATTTTAGCCAAAAAACGTCCAAAAAATATTTTGGAAGAAATTTATTTGATATTTTTGCCCATAGTGCATCACGAAGTTGACCTACATTTCGTAACTTCCGGCCCGGCAATTTCACACAGGTTCATCAAGTTTGTTCCTTTTTATATCGTTTTCGTGTAAAAACGGCATCGTAAAACAGGCTAATCCACCTAAAAGTAAGGTTGGGCGTGTTCATCAATGCTATTACCGAGATCATACGTTGGATTTTCATTTTTGGTAAGGAAAAATAACGAAAAAAACACGGAAAAAATCTGATGCACTCACTGACTGCATACATAGTACATACAATGCATTATGCAAAGCATGGACTGTGTGCACTGCATGCATGCACTGGCCTGCTGGCCGGATCTGGACATGCTGGACCTGGTCACTGGCACTGCACTGCACAGATTGACCAGCTGATTTAACTGTAGTACTGTAGCCTGTGTATGTACCCTAGCCCTGGCCTAGGTGTCCTTTGATGAGTCTTTTTGCCGAGCGTGTAATAAGCAGGCTTGTCACTCACTCCACTGAAGAATGGCAATTGTTCAGTGAGTGTTACTTCACTAAAGTCATGTTACAGCCTTACCAGGCCCATGCCTTGGCCTTGAAAGAGAGACAAGTAAAAAGTTATATCAATATACAACACACTGCAATTTGTGCCTTGGGGCCGGCTATAGCATAGGCTAATCAGGCCTTTTCGTCAACAGCTCCCGGAGGGCTTCATCCCATTGTTCCGTAGGCCCGAACAATGGCACTACAAGGCTCGAACAATGGGATGAAGCCCTCTGGGAGACCTTGAGGGAAAGGCCTATTGTTTCCACTGCTCTGTAACGTAGACCATGAAAAAAGGGCATTGTTTGCACCACCAGAGATTAAATTGGTTAGAGCATGGTGTAGGAAAATACTTTTTACTTGTCTCCCTTTCAGCAAGCAGCTCTGCTTACACTAGAAGACTTGGTTAATGCCTCACAGAAATTCTGCGCCATGCCCAATCATAAAAAGTCCGATGAAAAAAAGATTCGAGATCGTCGGAAGAAGATGGATAAAAGAAAAGACAAACGGATAGAGAGTTTTAAGAAAAAGAAGATTGAAAAGATAAAAGAGACTGTCGAACTTGTCAAGCTAAAGAAGCAAGTTGAAGATTCAACAAGAAAAATTAACGGACTGAAAGCCCAACTGTGGTCTCGCAATCCACCTCCTCAGTTGCATGCTACAACGAATGAGAGGAATAGTCATGGTCCTTGTACTAGAACTTCAACTCCTAATATGTGTAAGAAAGGAGTCAGTGGTTATCATCGAAGTGGATTAGGGACTGTTAGTGTCAGTCAGCCATGTTTTTTAA
Organism: Lineus longissimus; assembly: GCF_910592395.1. Taxonomy (NCBI): domain Eukaryota; kingdom Metazoa; phylum Nemertea; class Pilidiophora; order Heteronemertea; family Lineidae; genus Lineus; species Lineus longissimus. The sequence goes on from NC_088313.1 coordinate 9,154,633, forward strand.
AGAAAAGTAATGAAGTGCCAAATCTTCCAACCACAACAAAACTCTCCAAAGATGTAATAGAAACCTTGTTGGTTGATGGTCAGCAAGTTCTGTTGGGACGTGGCTCATTTGGTTGTGTGTCTCTGGGGAAAATGAAATACTTGTGTACAGTTGTCGCTATCAAAGAGTTACTTGCGCCAAATGACTCTTTGGATGAGCTAGTCAGAGAGGCTCGTATCATGCAACTGCTCTTGCAGAGCCCTTTTTTCCCGTATGTTTATGGGACTATGGATACACGTAGTTCACTTGTGATGGAATTCGTAGGGGAGGAATTTGTGGAAGGAGCGGTCACGCGTTATCGGTCAAGAACCCTGCATGATTTTCTTAGTGGAACTCTTCAAGAAAATGACAGGCAACATCTACCAAAAATGTGTCTTAATATTGCAGAAGGCATTGAATTCATGCATAAGAAAGGCATACTCCACAATGACCTCAAAGAGAACAATGTGCTCCTTGGCGTATGCCATCAAGAGGTGGGATACTTTCCAAAAATATGTGATTTTGGGAAGGCAACATCTGTACAGAATCCAAAGGTGTACAACATTAAACAAGGAACAAAGAAACATGGGATATATGATAAATATCGCCACTTAGCGCATGAACTGCGGAATTTCCAGGGTCAAGGCAGTCAAAAGCCAGTGACATGTATTCTTTGGGAAGGATTTTCAAAACAGTTTACAATTCTGGGGGTATTAGTGTACTAGCCAAATTGTATAAAAAGTGCAAGAATAAACTACCTGAGTGCAGACCGACAGCCACAAAAGTATGTGAATACCTCAGGGCCTAGGTCTAACAATTTCTAGCATCATATGTGACGTGACATAAGGAAGACTTTGTAATGATAATCATAACTCTTTGTGTCTGGCTACTATAACTATGTACTATGCTAGAGTAGAAAGAGCAATTTCACTTGGACACTACATGTATATATTCGAAGTATGATTTAACTAAATTGGACATATCTTCGAAGTACGATTACGCTTGTTGGACACTTCTTCAAAATCAGACTTGAAATTGGAAGGATGCATGACGGAAAGGATATTCGCTCCAAGTGTAGGCATTCCATGTTTATTGCATTCAGTCAAGAAATGTTCATGATTTGTATTTTTCAGACAGCAATGGATAAATTAAAACATTGTATAGAATGCAACGAAGAATTTCCTACACGTTCATTTCAACGACACAAGTACAAATGCTACGACTTCGAGAAACGAACCTGGAAAGCACATGATGCAAATAGCGTGGAAGGACATCAACAACCTGGCAGTTCAAGAACTTCAGATCTGAGATATAATCATATCGATGACGTCAATTCATCAGACTCCGAAGTTGATAGTGTCGTGGTAGATGATATTGGTAAGTAAGGTGTTCAGTGAGGCCTTTAGATCACCCCCCCCCCCCCCCCCCGAGAGTATAGATATTGCACTTCCAGCCATGGGAGTGCGGATGTTTATTTTAATTTTATCTCGTCCTCAAAAAAATAATGGTAGGCCTGACATGCCTGATGATAAACAAACAGCCTGTCTATGTCATTCAAACGAACTTCCGACCATTTTCACGTAACCCGGACGCAATCCGATGTCACAATACATCGACGTCAAAGATGACGTTGCTGTGACTGTGCAATGTCATTAGATTGTTTGTGCTGGTCGCCATCATGGCGGGCATCAGTGCTCTGGTGTCCGGTCGAAGCAGTTTCAAAGCAACTTCAAATGTCAACGGTCTATTTCGACGGTTATTTAGCATCGCACAGATTGAACAGATCAAAACTTACTAAGGTTTCACTTTGTTAGCAACTTAAAACTCATTGTCATAATTTGATTACTTACCCCTGCTGGCTGACCACTATTCATCTGGACTAAATAACAACACCCAAGTTCGCACGTACTTCCAATGAGCTTTTCAATGTGACCTACATTTCAAGATCACCGTCAGTGATGTCTGGCTGCGATGTCTGCAAGGGCAGGCTATTGAAGCAACTTCTGTTATGTTGCTGAAATTCACTGTATAACTTTGTAAAATGTACTTGTGCGGTGTGCCCCTCGTGACCCTATAGTTAGTACTTGAGTCTGAGACAGAGCAATGCCAAGCCAGATGTTACCATGTAGAGTCAACCACATGCGTCAAATTGTAGTTTCTGTTGCAGTTATGGAAGACCTTGACGAAGCAGCCTATATGAGTGATGCCTCAACTGATGTTCAAGAAGAAGTGGTGATGTCTTCTGCTACTAATGATGATGATGGGAACAATCCTGGCAAGCCTGATTGGGTGAGTGATACAAAATAGATTACTGTAAAATACGGTAGGTGGGATCGCGGCTAGGGTGGGGAGCCACTAGTAGTAAACCATACAGATTGATACATCATGAATACTATTACTAGTGGCTCCCTCATCCTAGCTGCGATCCCACCTGCCGTATTGTACAGTACACTACAAGGTCAACCCACCTGTAGTCAACTGTGTGTCTCAACCAAGTTTTGATCGATGGTTTGTTCGGTCAGTGACAGTGCAGCACACAGTGTCTTGAATCGAACTGTTGCATAATTTGTCATCATAGAATATCCTCGCCTCCTCTCGGTATTGGCTTGGCTTCTCACTCCATTTTCTCCTTACCTTACAATTGAATGTTTTTTTGCCAGTGTGTGTGGGGCCAAATGACAGTGGGTCATGCATTGAATTGCTTAGTTATTGTGCTGTGCCCGCTTCTCATCATGGCACAACCTGGTTTGTGAATAAAACATGAATTTAGATCACTGAAAAGTGTATCATATCCTACACTTGCTGTTCCTTTCCTTGTTTCCTTTATTGTTCCGATGGTCAGTGGCTTTCTTGTACTGTGACAGTGAAGATAGCAAAATTTTGACAAGGTAACGTTGAAGGACCTTAAGTAAAGTCATGCTCCACACAAAGCTCAGCTCAGAATATGGGGTGTGTACGGGGGGGGGGGTCTAAAAATCTGGGTTTGGGTGAGTACGTACTTTATGGACGGCCCCTTAGTGACAAGTAGCTGTCAGTGTCACCCAATTAAGTACCGTAAGGTGGGGTGTAATTGGCCCTGGGGTGAAATTGGCCCATTCTTTAATGCTTGCCTAGAAAGTAGTGTGAATGTTTTGATCTGAATGACATGTTGGAAGGTCAACTCAAGCAGCTGTTTGAGGACACTGTACAGTTAGTATTATTGCAATCATGAAAATGTGTCTTATTCTGGCAACAAAAGATTGGGCCAATTTCACCCCCCAGGGCCAATTACACCCCACCTTACGGTAGTGATCATTGTTGCTGCAGAAGGGACATGACAATCATCCCATCGATCTATACACAGCAAATGGAACGATGATGCTGAATTCCTGGAGACAATAGTCTGTTAAAAGTGGTAGATACATTGAGACGAATGCAATGTGTAGGTACCGTAGCATACATGAATATGCTAATGGTAGTTTCCCTTTTTCAGTCTGACATGGAATCAGAATTGGATGAAAATGACCCTGTAGACACTGATGGCGACACTGATGCAGAAGACAACCCTGATATTGAAGCTGTAGATTCTGATGATGAAGAGGACTTTCGAGTAGAGCCTGCTGCAATGAATCCAAGCCTTCGGAATAGGTCAACTTCCCAATTTGTCAATGCTATCTTATTTTATGTAGTCTATTTCATATTGTATTGGCAAGCTCTTGTTCATGTCAGTGACAATGCTGTGGAGTGGCTGTTAAGATTCCATTTTCAACTTTTCCAAGTACTTGGTGCTCACGTGGATAACCAAGACCTGTCAGAATTTATCTTATTATTTCCAACTTCAATGTATATGCTTAGAAATTTGGCCCTGGTGGACAGAGATGACTTCACCCAGTTCGCTGTCTGTCCGAAGTGTACAAAACTATATCCTATTGATAGGTGCACAGAACGTGTTAATGGGATTGAAAAAGGGAAAACATGTGAAAATATTGTGTTGGGCAGCAGAGGTAGGATGTGTGGTTCTCAACTGGTGAAACAAGTTGTGCTGAAGAGTGGTGTTGTAAAATTCTACCCACTCAAGGTTTTCTGTTTTAAAAGTATCATCAACGATTTAGAGACAATCATGTCTAGACAGGGGATTCCCGAGTTGTGTGAAGAATGGCGAGCACACGTGAATTTTGATTTGCCTGAAGAGCGTTAAGTTTTTCGTGATATATATGATGGTGCTGTATGGAAAGACTTCCAAATTTATGATGGTAAACCATTTCTTGCTTCCAAGTACAACCTTGCGTTGATGATGAATATTGACTGGTTTCAGCCATTCCAAAATAGATCTGACTGCTCAGTTGGTGTCATTTATTTTGTAATTCTCAACCTTCCACGAGATATTCGGTTCAAAATTGAGAATGTACTAGTTGCTGGGATCATTCCTAATCTCACCTACGTTACTTTTTTGAACCTATTGTGCAAGAGTTGAAATGCTTTGGAGAGGAGTGCCGATCCATACTTCACTTTCAAAATTTGAATTAGTTTACCGTGCTGCACTTCTTTGTGTTGCTTCGGACATTCCAGCTGCAAGGAAAGCCTGTGGCTTCAAAAGTCACTCAGCTGAGAAAGGTTGCAGCAAGTGCTATAAGGTTTTCCCTGGTGGTTTAGGTGAAAAAAGAAATTATGGTGGTTTTGAAAGGAATCAGTGGGTTTCACGCACAAAACAAATGCACAACAGGTTTGCTAGATTAGTAAATAATTGTAAAACGCTAACTGAGTTTCAGAAAAAGTCCAAGCAATGTGGTACATATTACAGTACCCTGATTGAATTAGAATATTTTGATGCAGTGAGGTTCTGTGTCGTAGATGGGATGCACAACCTTTACTTGGGTACTGCCAAACGAATGTATAAGATTTGGACTGAAAAGTCAATCTTAAACCTTGACAAATTGAAGACGGTTGTAGAACGTATCCACTCCATGAAGGTCCCCACTGATATTGGACGTATTCCATCTAATATAAGTTCAAATTATGGAAATTATTCTGCTTCAGAGTGGAAAAATTGGACAACAGCATTCTCTCTTCATTCACTGCATGGTCTTTTACCTGAAGACCATTTTCATTGCTGGGAAAAATTTGTGTTGGCCTGTGAAATTCTTTCTGAACCATTTGTGACTAAGGCTAATGTTATGAAAGCAGATGCTCTCCTCATTAATTTTTTCAAAAATGTTGAAAGGCTCTATGGTGAAGAGGTCATCACTCCCAACATGCATTTACACTGCCATTTGAAAGAATGTCTCTTAGATTATGGCCCTCTACCAGCATTCTGGTGTTTTCCATTTGAGCGCTATAATGGCTATCTGGGTAATTTTTCGAATAACCATAAGAATGTAGAAGTTCAGTTCATGAGGAGGTTAAATGTTTTCTGCCGCACACAGAATGTTGAGTACCCAACTATGTTCTACAAGAACTTTTCTGATTTACTTCAACCTCCTAAGGCAAAAAAGCTGCCAAGAATTCACATTGGTAATATTCTTAACATCGTGTCTTACTTGAAGTGGCCGAACATAGATTGGTTGAATTACTCAATCATGAAAATTCCTTGTGCATTCATAATTGCCTGTTTGTCCTCTGAAGATGACAAACCATGGCTGTATAGTGTTTATCAGTCAATGTACCCTTATGAAACAGTCACTGTTGACAATTTAAGTGAAATTATAAACAAGTACGGTTCCTTGTATATAGCTGGTGAGCGATATGCTTCAAAGATGGAGAACAGGGCCCTGAGAAGCGCACAGGTCTATGCATCTTATTCATGTGAGGATGGTACAACAGAGTCTCGTCCATGCCGCATCAATTACTTCTTTTCACATGCCATTTGGCTTAATGGCGAACAGAAGTACCATAATTTTGCTAATGTCTCATGGTATAAAGCTTCAGATCAAAGGTTCATAATGTCTCGGATTCTTCTTAAGTTTATATGCCATCATCATTGCGTTGTCTTACAGATGCTTCTGAACAGGTACGAGGAAGGCATGGACCTCTCCAGAGAACAGGCTGTCACGGAATGGGACTCCCTCCGTACCAATATGGTGAAGTACCCGGAAAGATATGGGAAGCTGCCAGAAGCTTTAAAAGTTGTGGCGAAATCGGAGGTATACCCCAATTTTGGCAAAATTGGCAATGGCCGCTCTGGTCATTCCTGCCTCCACTGCTGATGAGTTCAATTAAAAGTCGGGAAGTATATAACTGTAAATCAGACATAGAATATCTTATCAGCTGAGCATCATTATATTTATAGGATAAATAATTTCCATTCTTCTAGATTGCGAGCGAGGATTCAGTGAACTTAAACGAATTAAAACAAAGTTGAGGAGCCGCCTCTCTCATAAAATTCTCAATGCCCTGATGATGGCCGGTATTGAGGGTCCAGAGGTTCGTGATTTTCCTTTCCATGAGGCCTGCGAACTCTGGGCAGGGATAAGGAATCGGAAGATCCAACTTAACTTTGAGAAGTTGTATGCCGCACCAGTAGAGATACCAGAAGACCACGATGAAGACAGTGATAGCTACTTCGACATTGAGTAGAGCGTTCATGAGGGCAACCCACTCCACTGCATTGCCATGGGAGTAAGAGTGACGGACTGGAGTGTTCCAATCTTTCTATCGACTAGGTTTCATATTGTCAGTCAACATCATTTAAATTTCTTTGATGAATAAATAAAAATCTAATCTTGCAACGAAATGGTTTTGTTGTTATTCAGTCTAAAATAAAATGCTGGATTGAGGATTGAAGGGTTCACGTGTTAATGTGGAATCTCTCTAGTCTTCCAGTCGTCTAGTCTACGTCATCAGGTTCTGTGGTTCACTGGTTTAGAGGATTAAGGGTAAGAAGTATTATTGAGCCAACGTGTGACAGAATGTTCATTAATTAATTCAGTGACAGTGGTGAAAATTAAATGATTTTTACGGAAACGTGACATGTTGCAGGTAGTTCTGGTTCTCGGGAGGATGTCCGCACAGAGTTGGTGTACAAAGAGGACCTATGCTGCAAAACGAACGACCGGGTAGCCCGTCCTTAACTTCGTGCGTCAAGCCAAAGTGGCCTTTGCCAGCCGCTTTTCACTCCATCTGAAAAGATCAATTTAAAAACAGAGGAATAAACTGTTCAGATAATAAAAATACTTAGTAGATCCCAGACAGAGAACCGAGAGAATAAATCTGGAAATTAAAAGAAGCCGAACATCGTCATTAAAACCAGTATTTAAAGCGGGACTATAGGCAGGAGCTTGGGTGCCGAATTGGCGGTCTTCAGGTGAATTATACATGTATGTACGCGGTGTTGTTCGGGAACTCAGTCAACTTGGTCGTGTTTGATTCAGTGACTAATTAATATATTTCTGGTACAAGCCTGAACAGTTTCGATGTTCTGTAGTAGGACAGACCCCTAACTTTATCTTGCCTACCTTGGGTCCTGCCTATAGTCTCCCTTCACGTTATGCATGGAAAAGTGAGTAGCGGCTGTCACACCACAACCAGATCGAACAGTGCGCCGTGAATGCAAGCCGCTGACCTCGGCGGCGGAGAGTCAGTAGCCTTCTCTTTGATCTCTTTGATCTGGCACCGCATGCACTAAATTATTTATTTTTAACTGAGCGGCGGCGAATAAGCTGTCCTAATTTCACGTCAATCATCGACACACGCGATGCTTGGATGGGGCTACGCACTACATATCAGCGGCTCTAGTGTTGAGATTGGAATAGGTCTTAAATGCTGGTGACGACGGAGGAAATTGCGCGCGAATTCATTGATTCGTTTGCATGGGTCTGTCGATTTGTGAGCATGGATACTTATCAGCTGAGCAGGGTCAATCGTCACTGATTATCAAATAGATATTAAAGGCCTATGCAGTCCTTTTCTCTCGTTGGGTCTGCTTGTAAGCGGTGCAATGTAAGTCTAGCTGAGCGATTTTTTCAGCTTACTTCAGTCTTAGTTGATTGAGGTTGCCGATCAACATGCTACCAGCTTTGTTATCTCCGAATTTTTGAAGCTCTACGTATTTTATTTATAGTGAGATGATATTTTACAACCGAAAAACGGCATTATTCAAGCCTAAACTGCCGCACGCATCGGCAGGAAATCTGCGCTCCAGATGCCGGGAAATCACGTCTAAGCCATTCTAGAATTCGACATTTTCTGGGGGAGGTCCCCCAGACTCCCCGCTCGAGAGCGCGCCTGCGGCGCGCATCACCGACTTCGTTGGCGATAGTATCAGTGATCGGGGCTAAACCGCCCAGATTAAATTAAGACCTGTGGGGAAGGCTGCCCACTAACACTTAGAAAAACTATTACAAACACAAATAAATATCTTTTTGCAGGATCAGCGGTTGGAGAAGCATTGGGGCAGAGGAACAGATCGGAATCCACAACACAAGAAAGTGAGGGTGATGGAAAGGTATGAACTCTTCATAATTATAGCGCTTTGATACTGTGGCTGGAAAGGAAAATTAATAATTTTTTTCTCAGCGGTAACTCAGGGGCACAACTTATTATCTCGGGGAGGGGGGGGAAGGGGGTGATGACTTATCATCTCGAGGGGAAAGACTTTTCATCTCTGGGTATGACCACATCCCCGCATTATCACTGACCTTCTGTCACACTATATCTGCTGAGAGGGTCATTGCTTTGAGTGACTTTTAAAGTGGTCTACCGCTGATGTCTTTTGCTAGCATGGCCCTTTTTGATAACCACTTGTGTTATGGACCTCAAACATGTAAGAGTAGGCCAAACTCAAATGAGACAACAAGCAAAGCTCCATCAACTACTTATTTTCGTATCTTCATTTGCAATCTTTCATAGGTTACATGGGAATTCGCTATTACCGCAGACCTCCATCAAGCTTCGGAAAATATCTTCACGCATGCAGCAGCTGGATCACAGTGCTGTACTATCAGCGTGACGGCTTTGGTAGCAGCCTATGCAAAATCACCAAAAGACTGGACTTCAGATAACCTAAATGAGATTGTTCATGAAGGGGATCAAAATCACTTAAAAGCTCTGCTTTTAAAAGGATGGCCTGAAGAGAGGAATGAAACTAGGCTAGATCTAGATGAAATTCCGAATATAATAACATGCAGAGTCGATGGAACTAAAGTTAAAGCTAGCATTGGTATACTGACAGGGAAGGGCTCTTATGGACTTCACGGCCTAAATGTGCTACTGGAGGCAATTGCACAGCGACCTACTAGTTCTTTTGTCCTGAGACGTGGTGCGAAATGTACAGCGGTCCTTCGATGTCAACAAGGTGGTTACAGTTTCTTCGACAGTCACGCTTGTAACCTGCGGGGATCACAGGATCCAGACGGCACTGCGGTTCTGATGCATTTCAAGACAGCTAAGATAATGGTCAGTTACTTGCAGACTTTGATACATGTTGAAGCCAGAACTCAACAACATGATGTTACTCCGATAGATGTGGTAATCTTGGGAAACATTCAGTATTCGCAAGGTAAGAGTCATTCCCTACCTGTATTTTATATGGATCGGCTACAGAGACTAAAAAAGGCTTTTGAGTTTTACCTGGGCTAAGGTGCAAGAAATATCAGGAAAATTATTTATCGGTGTCAAACAAAGTGCGAAATTCATTCCGGGCAAATAACCTTTAAAAACAACTAACTCAGGGCCTTCTCTTGGCAAACAAGCATGCCTGCATGTACAAAATTCAGGTAAAAGTTAATCGCCACCAGATATATCTGAAAATGAGATGAAATGTATGAAAGCAGGGTTATTTTGATATCAACCAATTTCTTACACGTGGACATGTCAGTGGCCCTGAACTGCCTTACCTGCATGAACAAAAAAAGGGTAAGACAGGGAGGGAGTGACCAGAACCATAATTGACCCAACTCCTCGGAAAATGTGCTATATAATTCTTATCTCATTAGTTGCAGATGGATGCAAGTCATTAGACAATTCTTCTGCTGATAACAAAGGGCTCCAACAAACAGATAGTGACTGTGACACGCATATTGCATCAGGAGAATGCGCAGGCAAGTGATATTTGAAACTCCAACCTGGACAATTAGACATTGTATCAGTTGGTCAAATTGTGTTCGGTCCCAGTTTTGAGCACAGTGAGGTGTTTTAGCCACAAAGCTAAAGATATGTTCATTGAATTCCATGGATGTTGAAGTCCTGCACCTTGGCGATGATCTGAGAGTATTGCAATTAGTAATGGCAAAGAAATGAGCATAAGACGGGGTCCTCTCACAAAAAAATCAACTTCCTGACAACCATCCAAGAACCAACCAACTTTGCAGACCTTCCTATTGAGTTCATTATTTGGATGAGAAGAACAGTAGTTTGGAGATTACCTCTAACATGCAACTCATTGACTGGAGTCCAAAATGTTATGTAATCTTACCAAGATGCCAGCCCGCTGGGTAAACCACCTTTCTTGTTGGCCCCCTTTTCAGGGTGTTCTTATTTTCTTCGAACAGATTATGAGTGGTCAAGTCAGAGAAGTTATCAGGGCAAATCTCTCATTTAAATGGGGTCACAGAGCCAGATGCATTTCCAAATAGTCATGCATGTCGCGGTAAGTTAATTCACATAATATTTATTCAGTCTTAAGCACTGTACATTTTGTATTGTTTAATTATTTTCACTGAATAAAGCACTTTTTGTAAAAAAAAAGATATTCATTTCAAAGTGAAAGGGGATGTCACACCAAAGAAGATAACATGAAGTTGTACGAACATGGGCTTTGTAAATATTGATATTCTAATCTCACGTGTTGTTTTTTTTTTCTTTCATAGGATATAGCAGGAACCTGAATCACAAGGACGGAGCTTATGACAGGACCAGCACAGCAAGTGTCGACAACAATTACAATTATCAGGTATGTTTTGTAAAAGTTTGTGAACTGTTAGCTCACATGGCTTAGGTGAGCTCATGTCATCACGTCTTGTCCGTGGTCCGTCATCCGGCCACGTTGCCAGTGTGCGTATTAAGGTCCGTCAACAATGGTGGTCATACAGGCTTAATGTCATGCCTGAAATACTCTGACCTAGCTAGACCTTTCAAGGTTACTGATGTCGAACTCCAAATTTTTGCGAAGCTGGCACATTTCATGATTAAAATTGCTACACCTGCTGGCTATAGTGGTCTTCACGTGACGTCACACTTCACGCTGCTCCATAACATGTTTTTCAGTGCAAAAATAAACCGTTTGAAACTGGTTCTTACCCGCCCTTGACCCGAATTGTGCACAAGTAATGCTTCAAATTATTTACGATATTAACCTCTACTACATGTATGATGTGCAGTCATGTGACTTCCAATATTTATGCCGCCATATTGGACGGCAAAACAGGCAGAGCAGTCAGTGACACCAAGTTAGAAAATTCTTGAGCAGCGAATGCCCCAACCCATCATTTTCGAAACACGCGAACCATCTGCCAGAATGCACATGATTCTCAGGAGTTTGGGAAAGTCCAGTGTGTTAGTATAATAACTTTTCCTTATACAGTGGAACCCCGGTAACACGACCACCCAAGGGACTAAGCCGAAGTGGTCGTGTTACCGGGGTGGTCGCGTTAGTGAATTTAAGAATCATAAGTAGGTTTTCCCGCCAAAACATCGTCCTGCTGTGTGTACATTGACATGCATTAATGACTACGCCACCGGGTGATTCGATAATTTTGTGTGTATATTACGAATAAAAAATCATTTTCTTGAGTGTTTTGCGTTTAATTTGCAACTTATGTAAATGAGTAAATAAACTGACGAGAGCTAATTAGACCAAACATTACATTAAAACTTGAGCATGCTAATTAGAACAAGCATGTAATTCACACCATCGGCAGCTGCCCTTCTTGATGTCAAGCTAATATTCCCGCTAACATTGAGAGAGGTGATGTGAGAAGATGTTGAGAATTCTTCCTGATGTCTTCCTGCTTTAACATTAGCCAATTTGAACTGGTACTGATTAAATCATCTTTTTAATAACGTATTTTATCAACATTACGACGTAGTAAGCATTCTTTACTTTGAGTATCGGTACTCTTACTAATCAACATAATTTATTTGTCCTAAAAACTACGTGTGCATGCCTCTTGACATCATTAATACTAAATGATGAAAAAACAAACCGTGAGTCGAAAAGGAAGTTTATTCTTCATTTTATTTGCGCTTACATTTGATCAAACCTTGCAGGAATTATACTTGAAGTATAGTTCCTCCAAGATCAAACTCACTTACACATCATTTATTTTCATATGGATTCCCATGGTCATTGTGTTCGAGGTGCTAATTATCAACACGGATTTGCGAGAAGGTGCCAATTGATACCATGCAGTCATGGTTGATTACGGCAATTAGGCCTCATGGTCGCGTTAGCGGGGTTAATTTGCAGTTTGGGACCGACCAAGCTGGTGGTCGCGGTCTGGGTACCGGGGTGGTCGTGTTAGCGAGGGCCAGTTAATGGGAATTAGAGAGAAAACCATTCGGGACCGGAGAATTTTGGTCGTGTTCGCGGGGTGGTCGCGTTACTGAGGTGGTCGCCGACCGGGGTTCCACTGTACAACTATTTCGTATTTCCAGCCAGTTCGTGACGGTGAAGATTTCACACTCGGGAGTTCTTTGGATCCACTGACGTATCATGAAGGAGATCAGTTACTACCAATATACAGAAAAGGGCTACCTGATAGATTTTCGTCAACTGCAGCCGTTAAGATCCTCCTCAAATCGAAGCATCCACGTTGCACAAAATTGCCACTCAGAGTGAGACATAACTGTGCATTCCTTGTCGACTTGACCAGTTTCGAATCTCGAGAGGACGTGAAAGCTGATATGAATGGGACATATTGAAACAACTTAGTGTGCGGAAACTGCACCGTTGAAACTAAATCTGCAGTTGAATTTGACATGCACACTATTTGCAGAGGTAAAAATGATATTCCAGACTCGGTGTCAGAGAAGAGATATTACTTGTCAATTAACTCTAGAGAAAATTGTGTCGGTTTGTGCAGGTCAATTTTTATGTTGTTAAATAATCGAGGTGAAGTCGTTGATAATGTATGTTTGTTACAATATCACATTGCGAAGAAGCTTGGAAAGACAAGTGTCGAAATTGAGGTTGCTTCTCATGGTAATCGTAAGCATGGCATTAAACCGTTTTTCCGAATGCAAAAGAGCACCCTTGATAAGATGAAAGATCTACTTAGGGATGGGTCAAATGCAGCCATTGTCTATCAGCATATGTCAAGGTGGGATGGAGGCATAGCTGCTGTTCGCAATCCAGGACAAATACGGAGACACAAACAACAAGTCTACCAATTCAAGTGGCATATGGATGAAACAGATGAAATTGGAGATTTACAGTTCTATGCAGGAACACTTGAGGAGCCCATCGTATTTGACCACCATGATTGCCCGGGTGCGGACCTCTGGACGCAAGGGCCCAACGCGCCGCGTAGCGGCAAAAAAGCGAAGCTGGCGAAACATTTATAACGGGTCACCGTCACTTATTATTGGACTTATAGCGCATTTACGGGGTTGCAACTATTTTGCTTTATAGTGTCACCAGGAAAAAAAAGCATGCGACCTAACGCCGATCTATTTGTATAAAGTGATAATTTGAAGGTATATAGTAGGAAATATCAATAAAATAATCATTCCATGTCGTCTTTTGAGGGCATTTTTGATTGTAAAAAATATATGTGTACGTCACCGTAGTCTCTGCAATGATAATTTTATCAGAGCAGTCTCGCGCAAGTAGAAGTTCTTTACCTATTAGTTCTTCATTTATTAGTCTCAACGTCTGGCGCAAAGCCAGACGTTTTCCATTACGATTTCACTACGATGTTTGACAAGAAGGAGCAGTGCGCGAGATATGCTAATGAGCAGACTTCCCTCGCTTGAGTTTCTGAAGAATGTTCCATATCGCGCTAAGCTCATCACTGCTGATTATGACAGGCGTGCAACGGTAGGTATTTGCTCCCCAACTTCCACCCTAATACGGTACAATAAGTTACCATTTGATGGGAATGGGACAATGCCCTCACTGTGTATGGAGTCATAGGGATAAGAAGACATTATTCATTAGTGTTGGTACAAGTGATTTTGCCCAAAAAGCATGTGCATTCAAAAAACAAAATATGCAAGGTATCACGTACATGACCATGACGACGTGCAGAAAGTGCACTGGCCAGTGCATACCCTATGGCTATGTACTAGTAAACATGGTAAACATGAACAACATCATTATTCATCGGCAGTTCATTTTACTCCGAGCTTTTCCTGAAACATATAGCCATGATGATTAGGCCTACCATGTACCATGACATGACCAATAACAGCACTAGATCATGTAGATGTCAACAAGTTCACATGAACCGTATAATCCCGCATGGCGCATGTGGGGCATGCGTCTAAACCAAAGCCCCAAAATCACTTGTTTTGGTCTATTTCACTTGTGTTTCCCCCGTCTCCCAGTCCATAATACATTTACAGTTTACAATCCCCGATCATGGCCCAAGAAAAGGTCATCGGTAGACTAAAGGAACACAATTGTTCAATGGATTTATAGTTGAATGCGATCAAACTACGTCTTTTCAATCGTGGATTGTAAATTTAACCCCATGGGCCTAGGGAAGGCCCTATAACAATACTTTCGACACAGTTATTATCTCCGCTGCCTCCACCATGTTACACGCAGTGCTCACTGCTGATTTTAAAAAATGTACCACCTAGTCAAAACAGGACATATGTTCTTCTAGGAATAGATCTCTTTCCAATATTTCGTCATTCCACTATCGTCATCACCTCATGATACTTTCATTGACATTACAGGCACACATCCACAGAGCACTCTTCAAATCATCTACACAGTGGTTATCCAACTAGGATTATAAAGGTAATTTCTAAGCCCCGCACAGTGGGTTTCACTCTTGATAAAGGGGCACTATTGCTAGCAGCTAGGTAGGCAAGATAAAGTTAGACGAAGTAGCCGATAGGGGTCTCTCACCCCTCAAAGTCCGTCACAACTATTCAAGCTTGTACTAGGAATACATGCAGCGCTGACTCTCACAAGACCCAATGGGAATGTCGCACAATCATCTGTCAAAAACAAGACCTATGTTGTAGTATGATCTCTTGCCAATATTTAATAATTGCACTATCGTCATCACCTCATCATACTTCATTGACATTGCAGGCACACATTGACATAGACCACTGTTGCAATGAACGACACAGTCGCTATCCAAGTAGCATTATAGAGGTAATTATCATTATCATACCTCATTAGCATGTGAACCAATCGCGTCGCGTCCTTTGCGATCACGGCAAAGCCTCATGGAATAATGTCTTTCACCGTTGAATAATTTTTCATATTCCATGCCTACAACTTCAATTTCTTCATATTCCATGGCTAGAAGTTCAATACTAATATAATATCCAAGATAAAGTTACATGAAGTAGTCAATAGGGGTCTCTCACCTCTCACTGTATGTCCACACTATTCACGCTTGTACGAGGAATACATTCAATGCTGAATCTAACAACACCCAGTGCCCTTACTCTGTATATTATAGTCACTGGAAGATGGCCCATTTCACTCCTTGCTTCTACTTCACCTATAGTCTCATTGCATACGCCTCAGTTCTATGATATCACATTCACTTTCAGCTGTCATGCAACGCAACAACTGTGCTATCTGCCATCGCACATCAACGAAGAAGTGCAGCCGCCCACATTCCACCTCACATCTGTCCGACCAGCTGCAATCCTCGAGGACGCCCCACTGTACCACGATTTCACTACGATGTTTGACAAGAAGGAGCAGTGCGCGAGATAGGCTAATGAGCAGACTTCCCTCGCTTGAGTTTCGGAAGAATGTTCCATATCGCGCTAAGCTGACCACTGCTGACCATGACAGGCGTGCATTGGACTGGTACAGGTTGGAACTGAACATTGAATATGCTGGTGGTGACGCTTTCTGATGAGAAGTTGGTCGTGACTGATGCAGTATTGTTGGACTTGTCCACAGCATCGTTCAATCATTGCTCTCTGAGCTGCCTTGATTCTGTACTTACCCAAATACTAAGACCAAATGCCTGTTGACTGTGCTTTAAGAGAGACTGGCGCCATGCCTAGAGATATGACTGACCCCTATTGGCAAATTTGTATGACTTTATCTTGCCTACCTAGCTGCTGCCTATAGTCTCCCTTTAACTGCGGAACACTTCAAAGTCGATAAAATGCCATGTTCCACCTTTTAATGTGTTCAGACCGCCATTTTCAAAATAATCAAGTCAGGACACTGGCTTCTAGTCTCATAATAAATTTTGCTTTCCTCAATAATAACATTTCTTCTTCTTCAATGCTTTCATCATTCCAAACTTCTCCTCCTCTGACTTTTACAGGGGTACAGTCATGGCAATCAAAACCCAAATACTGAGACCAAATGCCTGTTGACTGTGCTTTAAGAGAGACTGGCGCCATGCCTAGTCTCTCTTAAAGCACAGTCAACAGACACCAACCCCCTCAGACTCAGAAACCACAAACGCCCAACCCTTCCTGCTACCTTAATACTTCTGGATTTTTGGAACGGAACAGATGAGTTCAGATCTTTCGAGATTTCAAGAAACTTTCAAGAAACTATACGTTTAGTGTTCGATTTCAGAAAATTTGAGGTTACACCCTTCACGTATCGGAACCTTTTACTCACTCACCAAAGGACAGGGATAGCACCAATATTCCTTGGCCCAACAGCCCTTCATGAGAAGAAGGATAAAGGTACGTTCAGTAGACAATGGCTGACAATGGCTTGTTTCCCGCTCAGAGAAGCATGCGCATAGTAACACGTTGGTAGGCCAAGCAGATGGGAATAGTACCCGCCCCGCTCTTCAAGCCACAGGAGAAGTTCACGCCGCCTGTCCAACAGCGAACCCGAACACGTGCAAAGAGCCCAAACCAGCCCGTCATGCAACCAATCAGAGCGGAGCCGGCACCAACAGCTCCCCTGCCAGTGCCAGCTATTCAGCCAACCAGCCTTCGACTTGCAGCAGCAGCCAACGCCCGCATTGAACAAACTCCTCCTACTCTGAGAACACAGCCTGAACCACGACTTCTTGATAAGAGAACTGTCAGATCAAATCCTATAGTACCACCCACAAGACATCCGCAGACGTCAGAGGAAGAGCACCAGGCACCATCAGCTGACCAGATACACCCAGCCGCACCTTTGATAACAAACATCAAGGCTGTTAGCCAAACACATTCCAAAGCAGTATGAGCTTGATCGTGTGTTAGAGATTATCAAGAGGAAGGTTATTAGGGATTATAGTCTCCCAATTGAGGTTAATGCTCTGCGCATGGCTCAACAGGCTTCTCCAGCATTTAAAAGTGTGTACGATTACATAGCGCACAACATTTTGCCAAGCGATAAGCGTGCCGCTCTGTCTATTATGCTAAGGTCGGAACAGTTCTTACTACTACTACTACTAGTGAATGATATGTTGTTTAGATTGTTTTTCCATACCAATGATGATCATTTCAGTTTTCAGTTAGCTATTCCTGAGCAGTACAGCAACACAATCATAAGCAAATATCACTGCTTAGTTCCCACACAGGTACAGTAAAAACCTATCTGATGCACCGTAAAAATGTCTATTTCTGCGACAACATGTTTGAGCATATAGCGAGCTACATCAAAGGTTGTTCACGGTGTCAGCAGATAAAAGGTAAAACCGATAATTTGCGACCATTTCACCCACCGAAATTCAGTGTCTGCGGTAATATGGCATAGGGAGTCATGTGCATCAAATTTCAAGTTCATAGCTTTAGCGGTTAGGAAACGTGCCACAGTCACACCCAAATGGCGAATTTACACCATTTGACCTCGGTGACCTTGAAAACAAGTCAAATCAGATATCTGATGTGTGATGTTTTCTTGCTAGGAGTACCTACCATAAAAATTTTATCAAAAACGGGTAACTCATAAGAGATATCACACTTTTTAGGTTTCCACTTCTGGCCCCCTGGTGGCCAAATAAAGAATCAGATCGGACTGAAATTCATTGTCAGAGATCGCCTGACCTGAGGGGTCCTGTGTACAAAGTTTTAAGTTCATAGCCCTAGCGGTTAAGAAACGTGCTACTGTTTTTGAAATAGGATACGACAACGACGATGACGACGACGGACACTGTGGTATTGTATAGACTCCCCTACGGTGAGCCAAAAATTAAGGGTACACAGATTATGAATTAACTCAGGAATTTTCCAAAGACATTATTTATTCAAATCTTTTATTTTGTAAAGAAGTTATATTGTGCGATGTTTGATACTAATTGGAGAGTTTTGTAATTACATGTATATGTATGTACTATCTACCTGGACTTTTTCACGAATTGTTGTAAGACCCTCTGCTGCTTTTTTCAGTATTGAATTAACCTTTTCACCCCTGATTCCTGGTATACCGGTCCGTAAGTTTCGTCCCTGTTTCCCGGTTTAGCAGGCTGACAATCTTTTAAATTTCCCGCAGGCAACATCGGAACCTGCCTCATTAGGTTCAGCAATTTCCGGTAATGTATTGATCGATCTTCAGAATCCTGCAAGGTTTACCGATTCAAATCGCGTTTTTTGAGAAAAAAAAAGGTTTTTGTGGACCTGAAAGTTGTTGACAGTTGAGATTTAAAAATAACAGCTGCAAGGTTTGTTGAGAATGCTTCTGATGACTCTGGAAAAGATTCTGACGATGATAATGGGCCGTCTGCTGCGAATAATAACTTTCTGAATGTCAATGCAGGGCCCAATGTACAGAATGCAGACTATAGACAACTTTTCGTTGACAGTGATGATGATGACGATGTTTTCTTTGGTTTTCATGGTAACAGGAGTGATGTTGGTGACTTCAATTGGAGAATGAAACGGCCAGGGGCCATTGTGCTCACCGCATTCATATTTGGTGGTTAAGAATTCATCCTGATTCCTGGTTAAAAGCCATGCTTCACGTATAGGTCAAACCATAGTCGGTATGACATGTGATGTATCGTTACTTGGAGTACCTATCATACAAATAAAATTGAAAACAAGTCACTATTAAGCGAGATATTGCACATTTTACCTTTTTTAGTTTTGGCCCCCTGGTGGCCAAGTCGAGAATCAGATCAGACCGAAATTTGGTGTCAGAGGTTATATGTTATAGGGAGTCATGTGTACCAAATTTCAAGTTCATAGCTTTATCGGTTAAGAAACGTGCCATAGTTACACTCAAATGGACAATTTACGCCATTTAACCTCTGTGACCATGAAAATTAGGTCAAATCAAAAACCCGTATGATATGTGATGTATTCTTGCTAAGAGTACCTACCATAAAAATTTAATCAAAAACTGGTCACTCATAAGAGAGATATCATACTTTTTAGGTTTCCACTTCTGGCCCCCTGGTGGCCACGTTTACAATCAGATCGGACTGAAATTCATTGTCAGTGGTCGCCTGACCTGAGGGGTCCTGTGTACAAAGTTTCCTAGCTGTTAAGAAATGTGCCACTGTTTTTGAAACAGGATACGACAACGATGACGACGGACACTGCGGTGTTGTATAGACTCCCCTACGGTGAGCCAATCAACCGCTCGGATTCCAAGATTTAAGGAAGGATTTTGTCACAATGCTGAAAATTGCAAAAATGCAACCTGTGCTGGCAGAATGGGTCACAATGAGCACTTCAAATAATTTGTGACGGTAAATCTATCAGAAAGTATAATTTTTCTCCTTGGAAAATATGGCCTGCTTTGTGAAATTCAGAATTCAGATGGAAATCAGTGGTGGCTCTGAAAATAAGGGAAAGGGGCAGAGCGCCCAACATCTTGGAAACAAGGGAGGATTTGGCATCTAGGGTGTCAAAAAAGGGGGCGCAACTCATGATTCACAGTATATTTTGTAGGAACAACATGTAATATTGTAGCATTTATTTTGTGAAATGGTGCATGAATAAATGTCGGAAATTTGAGAAGTAATAAACTACTTACCACTTTCGTAGTACACATATTAAAATCGATGCCTCTATTTATGACACTTAGAGTCTACAATGTTACTGTAAGTTATTTGAAATAGCTCTGGTACCGGCCAGTCCATCCAACGTAAGTAGTCCTTTATTTCTGGAATGCTGATCAGCGGAAGATATTTCCCGATATACTTCCTTTTCCACCAACCTTTATAATCCTTGCTCCCTAGCTTTGTGTAGGAATAACGAAATGCTCCACTTGAATGTACCTGGAAAAGGAAATGAATAGGATTAGCTCGGTTCCCTTGGCACCCTTGGTTTTGAGCGTCATACGAATGGTCAAGCAATATAGGGTTCACCGCCTTCCAAGGCAAGGGTTTGTTTACAAACAAACAGAGGTACCTACTGTACCAGCATACAATACTGTACAAAATGGTCACTGAAGTACACAAAACTCACTTATTTGGAGGAATCAAATGACCTTACTTCTATTTAATCAGTGTTTTGTAAAACTTTTAGATAGCAAAATATTGTCTAGCTTTACCACAGCTTTGGTAGTAATCCCACTACTTCGTCAGTGACGATCTGTGCATGCGCGGATGTGCAGAACATATCAGGTTGTCCCATAGTAGTGGGATTACTACGAAAGCTTTGGCAAAGCTAGACAATATTATGCTATCTAAAGTTTTACAAAACACTTTGATGATAATTTGTCAGCGTCGACAAGTTTTCATAATCTAACTATACTTGAGTAATGAAAACATATTTAATACATGATCACATCAACGGTTCTAAATTATCGATTTAAGACTGAATAAGCAGGGAAAAAATGCAAAAAGTTGAGAATATCTGGTCAATATTCTCACATTTTGGTGATCTTTTTCTCCTTATTCAGAGTCTAAAACAGATAAATTTGAACTGTTCCTAGGCATATGGTTTTTAAAAAAAAAAGGTTTTCATCAATCAAAATGAAATGGCCAGTGCCATTGTGCTCACCTGTCGACATGAAAGGGAGAGTATGAGGAAGAACTTGTCATTGTTAGGGGTTAATCATGCAATAGTTGTGGGATGGTGTGGTTTGTCTTGAAAAAGTGGAGTTAGTCGTATTGTTTTCCGCGTGCACATGTTACTGACGTTGGAATAAGTGAATAGTTATTTGTGGGAGAAGCTGAGAGATGTTTTACTGGCCAATTAAGACAGGTTTACAGGTGCCTTAGCTATTCAGTGACTATTGAAAATAAACAGCGCATTTACATTTTGTAAAACCTGCTGTCATTGGCCAAAATTTCAAATGAATAGGATGTACCTGTGGAATTGCGTGTGATTACGCTATCTTGAAAGGAGTATTTATCCTCGGCTTGCGATTAGAGAGAAATGTTGAAAAATATGATACAAGAACAATTGAAGCAAGGAATGCACAGTATAGAATATGATGTACTGAGTAACTAGGTAGCAGTTTGTATTCAATTTTGAGACAATAACTACAAGACAGCCCTATAGTCGGATTCATAAGTAAATGTCACTGCCCTTTTGGGCCGCTGCGCAAAAACTACTGGGCCGATTTCTTCAAAGTTTGGTTTTTCTTGAATCTAATTTCGGGACCCAAGAGGATTTTCATATTTCAGTAACCATGCTTACGAAATAATTTTTTTTGTATGTATTGGTGTACATTGACGTAGTGTATTGATTTTGACATTTTCTGCTCTGTACTGCTTATTTCTGGATGCATTTTGCTGAAATGTTCAGGTTAATTTTTTTTCGTGTGTATCTTTAAAGCTGCCAAGTTTCATTTAGAACTATCCATAACAAGAGGCCCAAGGGCCTGGCGCTCAGCTGGATGACCTAATAACATAGGACTGAGGGTATAAAGTTGTAAATATCGGCTTTATACTACTGTTTGAAGGTCAAGAGAACACGTTATACCACTAAAATTTCCAATGCAGAGCTGCCAGCTGGATGAAATATGATTGAACTAATCAGCCATGGTATGTAAATATTACAGGAGGCAACGGAAGATATCCCTAGTTCAGTATAGCTTTACAGAAAAAAATGGGAGTAACATTATTGTGTTGCTTAAAACGTCTACTTTTTACTCATGTAAGAATCGTAGTACTAATAATAACTTCAACTTATTTTCCAGTTATGATAACACAACACGCATCTTCATGATCATGATCTTTCTCAAACTAACTGAATGACCTATTAGTAATCGCCTTGGACGCACAACCTAACCACATATCGATCCGCCCCGACGATCGACACATCCATTCGATTCGATAACCGGGTAACCCTCGATAAAGTTTGATAAATAAACTAGAACTGAGATTTCACAGGAGCACCTGTGAATTCATGACTCCAGGGTTGTTTTGAGGGCGATATTGTAAGAGTTGGTCTTGAGTATGGGGACGTGAAGGTCCGTGTGAGGCACCTGGGGAGAGAAGACTAGTTGAACGATGGGATCATGGAGGTATAAATAATTATTTATACCTCCATGATGGGATCTGACACGGACACTACTACTGATCTCATTATATGAATACCATTTAATTACAAATGAAACGGCCAGGGGCCATTGTGCTCACCGTAAGTATTTTTAGTAGACAGTTACAGAAAGTGCTACAGTATGTAGGCCTCTCATAATTTATACATGCATCTGTGACCAGTTAAGAGCCGGCCCTGGCCTAGTGGTGAATCCGAGACTTGTGGTTCCAAGCTTGTAGAGTCTAGGTGAAAATGATAGTGAAGAAATGTGCCACTCCATGACAATGGTGAATATATTTTTAACTTTGACCTCAGTGACCCTGACATGTAGGTCAAATAACAAACCAGGGTGATATGTGATGTAGACACATCCACCCGACCATAACAATTCCATCACTCGTTACACTACAGCAATCGGCAAAAACGATTTCCAAGATGGCCGCCTAATTAAATCTATGGCACCAAATAAATCAAAAAATGAAGAAAATGTAAAATAGAACTCAGAAAAGAAAAAAGGAAAAGATGAAAAATAAAAATATTTTTGGCTGTCCTTGACCGGGGTTTGAACTCACGACCTTTGGATTGCCACAATACGAGGAAAAACCCACAAAACATGCAATTTCGGCCATACTTGAATTCCGATCTGGCTGAAACTTGGCATACAAATAGTGGCTTCTTAGATGCATCATTACACAAAATTAAAACTCTTTACATTGAACAACGACAAAACGTACCAAGAACGGTAAAGTTTTCAACTTTGACCTCTGTGAACTTGAACGGTGGGTCAAATCAAAAACCCGTAAGATATGTGATGTATCCTTGCTAGGAGTACCTACCATGAAACTTTTATCAAAAACAAATCAGTAATAAGCGAGAAATCACACTTTTTGAGTTTTGAGTTTGGGCCCCCTGGTGGCAAAGTCAATAATCAGACCGAACCAAAATTCAGTGTAAAAGGTCAACTGACCTAGGGGGTCATTTGTTCAAAGTTTCAAGTTCATAACTGTTGCGGTTGAGAAACGTGCCATAGTTACACTCAAACGGCAAATTTACGCCATTTGACCTCTGCGACCTTAAAAAGTAGGTCAAATCCGAAAAATCGTGCAACATCTGAGGTAACCTTGCTAGGGGTCCCTGCCATAAAAATTTCATCAAAAACAATTTGCTAATAAGCAGGCTATTGCACTTCTTACTTTTTCTGTTTTGGCCCCCTGGTGGCAAAGTCAAGGATCAGATCAGGCTGAAATTCAGCACCAGAGGTTATCTGATATAGGGGGTTATATGTACCAAGTTTCAAGCTCATAGCTTTGGTGGTTGAGAAACGTGCCATAGTTACACTCAAACGGCCAATTCACGCCATTTGACCTCTGCGACCTTGAAAAGTAGATCAAATTAAAAACCTGTAAGATATATGATGTATCCTTGCTATGAGTACCTACCACAAAAGTTTTATCGAAAACAAGTCACTAATAAGCGAGATATCACACTTTTTAGATATCCACATTTGGCCCCCTGGTGGCCAAGTAGAGAATCAGATCGGACAGAAATTTAGTGTCACGGGTCATCTGACCTAGTGGGTCATGTGTACAAAGTTCTAAGTTCATAGGCCTAGCGGTTAAAAAACGTGCCACTGTTTTTGAACTAGGATACGACGGACAACGACGACGACGGACGACGGACACTGCAGTATTGCATAGACTCCCCTACGGTGACTGAGCCAAAAAGTGAAAACAGATCATATCATATTCCTTGGGATAAATTAAAATAGGAGTGCGGGAACAAGGTTTTTTAGCAGGAGGAAAGCGAGAACATTTTGCGCCGTCGTATTCCGATTTGGCTGGTTAGTGGTGAAATCTGCTTTTAATTTTGCAAATTAACATATTCGTTTCTCTAGTTCTAACGTTGTCTGAATTAAAGATGCTTTCCCAATGCTTGACTGGTCTGGCAAGAGGCATTGCCAGGAAAACGTGACGTCATTTTGGCCATTCTTCTTACCGCACGCCCTCTCTCTCCGTAAAAGTTCCTGACATGGTGTGAAGTGGGAGGGCGCACAATTGGAACCACACTGCCGCGATGTTAATAGTTTCTATTTATAGAATTCAGCGGCAGAGATTTTAGGCACGGAAAAAGTGGATTAACTCGACTAATCTCAATGGATTTTACCCAGGAATGTTTTCAAGGCGAGAGAAACATCTGATTTAAGTACTGCGCTTATTAGATTTCATGTTCAGGCCGAAGATTGGCCTAAAACGTGGACGAAAAGAGTGCATTATCGAGTGTTGGAGAGGTCACGTGATTGGACAAGAAACTTTTAGCTGTCAACATCAATGGCTATAATAAATATACTCCTACAGAATAGTAGAACTAATAGAACTAATTTCCGAAGTTTCCAATAGTTTGAACACAAATCAAAACATCGCCCATCAGCTGGACTCAGATCTGCATAAATTACGATAAATAATGAAGTCGTCGCTTCAATTTCGCAAAGAAAGTTGACTCCATTCGAAGGTTGTTTTGACCAAATTCTGTTGAACTCATCGTTGTGAGGGCATTTGAACACATTCTCGTTGATCTTTTCTATAAACGTGTAAAGTTTCGTACCAAAATACGTTTCCGTAAAGGCTTAAAAAGAAAATTTGTCACTTACAAAATCATCGCGCCGGTAGAAATAAAAAGGTCACCGCCATTTTCTTGATGATAGTACTCCAGGTAACCGGCGGGAAATTTAAAGCGGGGTCATCCGGGGTCAAACAACAGTTTTGCTCACTACCGCCAACTGGTGATATATATCCACACTAATCTATTTTATATCAAAACTTCTGTATCATGAAGACCTTTTCAACTTTATTTCGAGCTTTTATCTGCTGGAATAGAGCGTCAAAAAATTGTTTTTTCATTTACGCATTTTGCCCCCTGGGGAGCTGAATTTGAGACGAATCGCCCAAATTTTTTTCCGAAAGCAACATTTTCTGCGGTGTTTATAAGCAAGACTAGATTTGAAGTGCCTCGGTTGTATGATTACAAAATGCCCAACTTTGCCTACAGATGGATGGATGGATGGAAGGATGGCAGGATGGGTGGAAGGACGGACACCAATCGAATAGCTATTTGACTAGCTCCGCTGACTTTGTCAGCTGAGCTAAAAAAAATCGGGCCCTCCAGATTCCCCCAAAATGGCCAAAGGGCTCCAAAGTTGACAATTTTTTTCTTTATAATTTGCAAATCTCTAACCTGGAAATTGTGTTGGGTCCCGAAATTAGATTCAAGAAAAACCAAACTTTGAAGAAATCGGCCCAATAGTTTTTGCACAGCGACCCAAAGGGCAGTCAGTGACATTTACTTATGAATCCGACTATAGGCCTATTATAAACTATAAAAGCACTGATGACAGCTGTGCTACACTTTCATCATTATCATCATCTACTTTAGTCAACCAGCTCAGATGACCTTTCTTGGGGCAGTGATCGGTAACGGTGAACTCCTTCCGACCCAACCATGCCAACAGGCAAATGTTTGCATTCGTGTCTCCGTGTATCATGGATTCATGTGTATACTAACACCGTTGTTGTGTTGACACACTGACTGACTCCGACTGTGTACATTTCTACAGCGACGAAAAACGATCACAAAAATGGTTCGTGACATGTTTAAAAAAATTAAAGCAAGTGTTTTTAGTAGAGGTTTACCTAATGAGTAGCGTCTGGGTGATTATAAACAATTAACTTGTGTTTAAAAGCCCACATTGTAATGAAAGGTTCCGGCTTGACGCTAATCTCCACTGACGGCAGCCGCCATTTTGCCATACTCTCGAAACTTTGGGATCGTCAAATGCAATGGAAATCACATAATTTCTGACACACACTGCTACAATTCATCATTTTATTGTTCTTTCACAGTATTATTACGCCACCCCGATTCGCAAGGCAGCTTGTACCAACTGGCTCTGCATTGACTATCCCCATTCCAAGCCGAAGAACAGTGTGACAAGTTTCTCATTTTACCTTCCAATCACAGTCAAAGTTTTCTAAAACAACCGGCAATGAGGACAAACTAATAATCTCAAACCAATCACAAGAATGTAATCAACACATACGACCTCATCCGAAGAGCGGATGATTAAGTTTTAGCATTGATTCAAGGTGATTTAATTCCTTCTTCGTCTCGCTTCAAATTCATAAAATGGCTGTCTTCCATACTTGTAGTATGCAGATCTAGTGGCGCAGTACAACACTGCGCATCTGGGATACCCCAACGGATTGCCTCGAACCGCGAAATTCAAAACTGCTGGCAATGTGCCAACTGACATTTTTGCACAATACCGCCACCTAGTGATATGAAACGAAATTAATCTATTTAATATCGAAACCTCTATATCATGCCGACCTCTTAAACTTCATTTCAAACTTCAATCTGCTGGAATAAAGAAAATGGGCTTTTTTAACCTTGACCTACTTATACCTGAATAGTAGGTCACACTGACCTAAATCTGTGTCAACATGTAGAGATGCCCAATAGGTGTCTACATATCAAATTTAGAGCGTCTATGACCAATAGCAAAAAAACGTGCCATGATCAAAGAAATTTTAGAGTTCGACCTCTGTGACCTTGAAATGAAGGTCAAATCAAAAACCCGTGTGATATGTGATGTAACTTTATTAGATACACCCACCATAAAATTTTCATCGCTCTAGCTATAACCATAAGCTTCAAAATGACAAAAATAGGTTTTCAAAGAGCACCCCCTATATGGCAGACCAGCAGTCAAATTGCGCTGATTTTCATTCTGAAGGAAGGTCTTGCCTAGGGGTACCCACACACCAAGTATGAACTTTCTGGGTCAAGCGGTTAAGAAACGTGCCACGATTTTGTCAAAAGTTAACGACGGACGACGACGACGACGACGGACGCCAGACGCCGCGGTATCGTATTAACTCACCTGACAGGTGAGCTAAAAAGTTAGTTCACTGAATTCCTCCAAATAAGTGAGTTTTGTGTAGTATCAGTGAATTTTTTGTACAGCATTGTATGCCTCTGTTTGTAAGCAAACCCTTGCCTTGGATTGGACTACTTTCATGATATTTTGAATGCTTTTGGTGATGATTTGATGTAAAGGGGTACACCGTTCGTGGGGCTTGTCCTTTAAGGCCCGCCATCGTGCACCTAAAATGGCAAGAAGGCGCGCAATAATACACCCACTTTGCAAAAGACAATTTGAAATTTGGCGTGCCTCCAACTTTCCTCACATGACCACTCGACTAAAATGGTGGAGCGCAAAGCCAAAATAGACTCACCAAAATCGGTGTTTTGTTGTCTTTTGACATGTAACCGCCCGATTCCTTGTCTCATTGTTTATATGGGCAGTAATCATCCCTAACTGATTCATTCTAAGACTTTTATAACACATTGTTGTTACACGCTGGCATATTTTTTCGCATTATCGCAATGAAAAGATCGCGAATACACACGCCGCTACATTGATCGATGATTCATGCAAATGTGTTCAGGTCATGCAGGTTCGTGCTTTCTGAATGGCTCAGATCAGTGTGACGTCATAGACTTGTGCCATATTTAGGGTTGTTGATAAACATTGACACGGCCAAGTCACAATATTCACTTACTTATTTTTGTGGAAAAAATGGTGCACCTACCTCTTTCTAGGTGTCCAAAAAGATTTGTGCACCGAGCATGTTTTAGGTGCACCTGCATTTTTCAAGCAAATCACAACTCCTGCATTTGTAATCTTACTTGTGGTCCAATTAAATAATGAAAAGGCCAGGGGCCATTGTGCTCACCAGTATTTAGGTAACGACTTAATTGACAATGGACCTTGAAAAGTAGGTCAAATCAAAAACTGTATAATATGTAATAATGTATATCAAAAACAAATCAAATCACTAATTTAAGTGAGATATCACACTTTTTGTGCTTTCAGTTTTGGCCCCCTGGTGGCCAAGTCAAGAATCATATCAGACCAAAATTTGCTGTCAGTGATCATCTGACCTAGGGGGTCATGCATAAAAACTCTCAAGGTCATAGCCCTACCAGTTAAGAAACATGCCACATGCAGTTGCACTCAAACGGCAAATTTACGCCATTTGACCTCTTTGACCTTGAAAAGCAAGTCAAATCAAAAATACGTATGATATGTGATATATCCTTGCTAGGAGGACCTACCATAAAAATGTTATCAAAAACAAATCACTAATAAGTGAGATATCACACTATTTATGCTTTGGCCCCCTGGTGGCCAAGTAAAGAATCAGAGCGGACCGAAATTCAGTGTCAAAGGTCATCTGACCTAGGGGGTCATGCATACAAAGTTTTGAGTCCATAGCCCCATCGGTTAAGAAACGTGTCACTGTTTTTGAATACGACGGACGACGACGACGGACGACAGACACTGCGGTGTTGTATAGACTCACCGTACCGGTGAGCCAAAAATCCACTAATACACACTGCCGTAAGTGCAGTTATTATTAAATTTGGTATTCATAGTATTTGTATATCAGTCTACACAACGGCAATGTTGAAATTTGTATTTAGTTCCGGTACGTGTTTGTGCAACTGGAATTTTTTTAATTCAATTACAAATTCAAATCTTTAAAGAACGGTGTAGGCCTTTAAAACATTACTTTTCTATCATGGTTAACTTACGCTGCTGTGAAAAGGCCTTTTCAAAATAGTGGAAATTTATTTTCGCATATGGTTTATTGCAAGCAATTCATCGTGTTTCAGAATAGGCACAGAAATAGGAAATGGTACAGTACCACTTTTTGAGTTTTCCCCCCATTCAATGATTGCGCTAAATACAGCAAGCCAAAACGCATGACTGGTCACTGCGAAAACAAACTTCTTTGAATTGTCAATAATGTTGTTGAACCACAGTGGGTTAATATTCTCCATGATGTAAGAGTGTTATATACTAAGTGCTGAAACTTAGCTGACTCGAGTTTCAAAGCGTGAAATTTGAGCGACTTCAACCGGCAGACAGTGCATGCATAAACTCCAAAAATAGCATCGCAAAGCGAGCATAACCCCTCAGCCTATTAAGGTTGAAGGTGAGATAATGGTGAAGTTGGCTTAGTGGAGTGGCTAGTTTGCATATGGAAATTAAAATTGTGGAAACCTATTTTGAGGATGTGAGCGTGGCGGCCATATTGAATTCGAATCGCGCTGATTTTCGAAAGGAATTTCCCCTTACAAAACTGCATTAGGCCTACACCCACTAAAAATTGATTCCATCCTCCAAGCCGTTCTCCTCGAAATTGACGGAAACCGATTTCAAGCATGTTGCCCTGGTGACCATATTGAGAATCAGAACGAGCCGGTTTTCGAAAGGAACCTTCCTCTAGTCACCGCCAACGAACATAGCAAAAATGAATTTGATCGGACGAACGGTTCTCCTCAAAATTGACGGAAACCGATTTCAAGCATGTTGCCCTGGTGACCATATTGAGAATCGGAACAAGCCCGTTTTTGAAAGGAACTTTCCTCTAGTCACCCCCAATGTACATACCAAAAATTGAATTCATTGTCAAAACCCTTTTCCTAGAAATCGACGGAAACCAAGTAGCAGATGCCCGCCCGGACGGACGGCGCACTAGACGACAATACCCCTCTAGCCCATTTGGGCTGAGGGGTAAAAACTATTCTCTAACAAGCTACTTACTCTCAAGTTACTCTTTATATATCCATTAAGACCATTGTACTCCAAACTGGATCAGTCATTAAAAGCGCCATTATCTGGTTTCGAAATGGCGAAAAGCAAGGTCATCTGACTTGAACACAGCATTCTGTGATGTCACAATTAACGAAAAATAGACCCCAAATTGGATCGGAAACATTTCATTACCCAAACCAGAAACTTATGGCGAGAAATTTGCCAACCCTAGCTGTTTCTGCCCAACTGTGCAATAACTCGATTAACCTCTAACCTCACCCGCCTATATAAGTACTAGTCTTTGTTTCGTGAATGGTTAGAGTCGATGTTCGCATGCACAATGTTGGGCAGTCCGCAAGTATTTCGATTGTTCTAGAACTCAGATTTAGAAACGAACCTTGGCAAGTTGGTCCATTCGCTGCTGATGTCGCGACAATAGACATTCATTCACATGATTCCAAAGAACCGAAAGAGAGCGTGCATTATCTATTTCGGAACCTCAATGCGTATTCTTTGGTCGTTCGGGATAATGTGCGCTTTTGATGACTATCAAATTTTGTGATCCAATTTGGAGTACAACTGCAATGGTCTGAATGGATAGCCTACATGAGGAGTCACTTGAGAGCAAGTAGCTTAGTATAGAACCTTTTACACCAGGCGGAGGAAGTCATTGTTGGCCCAAACCAACCCAAATATAGGCACAACAAACCAAAGATCATGTGGTGTGCGACCTGAGGGTCTTTTGTTTGCTGCTTGTTCACTGTGGCCAACAGTGGCTTCCTCCGCCTGGTGTGAGGGTGTCTATAGAATAGTTTTTTGAGTTTATGCATGCACGGTAAAATCGCTCAAATTTCAAGCTTGGAAACTAATGCTGGCCAAGTTTCAGCACTTAGTATAACACTCTTACATCATGATCTTACTTTTGGTTTATTGTGACATCACAGCAGGCTATGTCCACATCGGATCTTACAAGATGTTGTACGGTAGCTTATTGCTATTTTGTTACATCGATGATGCTAATTGGGTGGTTCGGTTTTTTGTGAGCTTTTAATGACCATTTGTGGTCCGATTTGGAGTTCAACGGATACATGAGGAGTAACTTGAGAGTAAGTAGCTCGGTATATATAGTTTGGGAATTTCGCATGCATGCATGCACTGTCTGCCTGTTGAAGTCGCTCAAATTTCATGATTTGAGAGTCACATGGTCAAGGCGACCAATTTTCCTTACTTTATATATTGGAACTGATCGACCAGTAGTCTTAAAACTTAAGACGATAAAAGAAAAAAATACTTCAAAGAAGCTTTCTTTTACCGTCTTAACTCTCTCATCAGCGGCCATTACTCAGAAAAAACGTATTCGTATCAAGTACGTAATAAACACAGTGCATGCGCTTAAGGCCAGAGTCCTCTATTAAAACATGTGTACATTACGTGTACATTGTTGTGCATAGGTTTTGGTAAAAAAAATACTCATTGGACCAATCAATCTGCACAAAATTTTATATGTGTCAAGAAGAACCCTTTGCCAATAGCATAATAAAGTTTTAAAAAATTCCAATACCGATTGCCTGAGAAAAAAAGATTTCCGTACACCATATCCATCAAAACGTCACTGGCGCATTGATATGGCCCTGTCAAAGTACAAGTTCTAAACTGACCAGTGAGACCACATTTTCTTAAATATATTATCAAAAAGCATATTTCTGTGATGGCCTGACTCTGTAGATTAAGAATCAACCACAGATTGAGAATTAATTCCACTTTGGTCCATCCCAGCTATGTATTTACCACAACTTGACATTTTGATAAGCTCTATGTGACTGTGCCACACTTCCGGTCGTGGATGAATACAGGTCTCTGCCCTA
This sequence comes from Lineus longissimus, assembly GCF_910592395.1. Taxonomy (NCBI): domain Eukaryota; kingdom Metazoa; phylum Nemertea; class Pilidiophora; order Heteronemertea; family Lineidae; genus Lineus; species Lineus longissimus. Next base: position 9,186,631 of record NC_088313.1, read on the forward strand.
CTAGGCCAGAGTCCTCTATTAAAACATGTGTACATTACGTGTACATTGTTGTGCATAGGTTTTGGTAAAAAAAATACTCATTGGACCAATCAATCTGCACAAAATTTTATATGTGTCAAGAAGAACCCTTTGCCAATAGCAAAATAAAGTTTTAAAAAATTTCCAATACCGATTGCCTGAGAAAAAAAGATTTCCGTACACCATATCCATCAAAACGTCACTGGCGCATTGATATGGCCCTGTCAAAGTACAAGTTCTAAACTGACCAGTGAGACCACATTTTCTTAAATATATTATCAAAAAGCATATTTCTGTGATGGCCTGACTCTGTAGATTAAGAATCAACCACAGATTGAGAATTAATTCCACTTTGGTCCATCCCAGCTATGTATTTACCACAACTTGACATTTTGATAAGCTCTATGTGACTGTGCCACACTTCCGGTCGTGGATGAATACAGGTCTCTGCCCTTAAACCACAACATGAATTGCTTTTAAAACACTACCATGTTAACAAGTACCTTAGCGGTTGATGAAAAACATATTTTAAAGCCAAATCGATAGACGGAAATTAGTTAAAATCTCGAGTGAATTTGGAGGCCGTTTCGAAACCAACTTGATTTCGAAGACGGCTCGTTTCAGACAGTCTAAAAATAGGTTAAGAGATTACATCTCCTCGCAAAAACATGTCATTGCGATTGCATGTTACATGTATAAACTGCCGACAACAACGTCAAAACCTCGTCAAAATTACTGTGACAAAAAAAGAGCATTAAGATTCATTTTCTTATCTTTCTGAAATTACAAAAGAATATTATCAATCACCAATGGAATGACCCTATTGAGAAATTTGATGTAATTTTTGTTTTTATTTAATCGTTATCGGTCACCTCCTCACATATTGCTGCCAGGGGTGAAAGACTTCGGTAAAGGTGAGGAGGGTGCGTAAGAAAGCAGGAATGGACCGAAACAGACCAAACCGGGCCGGAACGGAGTTAAAATTTGCCGAAACGGAGCTTCTAGTGTTTTTAAATGGCATCTATAGTCAAGATAGGGCCCCTGAATTATAAATTATGTTCATATAATGAAGATTAGACTTCTTTTCCATGATAGCCCCTAAATATTTAATGAGGACTAAATTTACTTTCACGCAGAGCTGAAGTGACGTCATCAGTTCTTGTGCAGTATAAGCGCCGTCTGCTACTGGAATCGACCAAATCGGGCAATATCATCAATATGAATATCACGATGGAAAAGAAGTCTGATCTTCATTATATGAACATAATTTATAATTCAGGGGCCCTATCTTGCCTATAGATGCCATTTAAAACCACGAGAAGCTCCGTTTCGGCAAATTTTAACTCCGTTCCGGCCCGTTTTGGTTCGTTTCGGTCCGTTCCTGCTTTCTTATGAACCGGGTGAGGAGATTGATAACTGCACGTGACAATAATATTGACGGTGGAAGATGCCGGCTTTGCGATTTTCTCGTCAATAGTGTCCAAATATGACTTTATTTCTTAGTTGATTTCGAATTTGGTGCATATAAACACTGTACAGCTACATAAAGAATACATTAATTTGGTAGATTATGCAGATACATGTTCACTTTTTATAAAATTTGCAGTTTTTCCGGGTTCTTTGATATGCAAATGCACATTTCCACGTGCTTTCATCTACGCGGTATTTCTGATATCCTTGCATCAACGTATATATGGCGTAAATCCGATTGTCTCAGCCAATATACGTCCATGGTTCATTCGACTAATCATGGAGGTATTATTAATAATACGAGACAAGACCACTAATGAATATTCATAGGTTGGAGGGTCGAGGCCTATCTATTAGACGAGTGCATGTTTTTTACTCTCAAGTACATATTTGGAGAGGTATTGAAAAAATATTTGCTGTGGCAAGTCTACAGATATAAATAAATTGTTTGGTAAAAAAAATAATTTTGAATTTTGACAACCTGGCCATAGGGGGGGGGGTGGTTCAAATTTGGAGTGAAAATGGCCGAAATGGGTAAAAATGTCCACTTGTGTCAAACTTGTCAATTTTTAAAAAAATTTCCGTGGTCAATCACCAATTTCCATCGCACCAGTTACTCGCAAGACTAACCCGTATATCATATCCGAATTTCAGTTTCACTACCTGACGCATTCTTTGATGGCGGGCATTTTAAATAACTGGAAATGGCTTGGAAAATCAATTGTGGTCTTGTCTCATACCTATGGACTAGCCTAGGCCTAATCGACATGTATTGTACTACATATTATTTTCATATCAACTCGTGATCTACACGAACATAATGAAAGTAGAAACTGTACTAAAGAAGCACTCAAAACAATCGTAAAACTAAAAGTCAACCAAAATTATCTGGAAGGTAACCTCTGCATTCTGCTTTTGCTGCAGTATCGTTCCTCCTTTGGTTTGTTTTTGTAAAAACACATCGCACGTGGGATTGTCGCTTGTGCAAATAACAACATTGTCGGAATGGGCAATAACAATTTTAGCCTCGTACAATTAAGCCCCGCGTGGTGGCGCTGAGGCGGCCGCTGTATCCAATCTGCGATGGTGACTTTTGAACACCCACTTTCCAGGTTTTCCCGATAGTGGCGCCACTGTCTAATCGTGAACAATGTAACAGTCGTTGTAGTATTATATGCACCGAGCATATCCGTGAGTTATATGAAAAAAGTATTCCACTAAAAAAGATGTAGGCTACTTTGGCATAAAGAATTCAGTCACAAAATATCCAACTTTTATCGCCGTTTTAAGAATTTCATTATGTTCGCTCTCCAAGATACTTTTTTAAATGCTTTAAATACTTTTTTAAATGTTTACTTATTCGTATCTTGCATGTATTGTATTCTTTATGCCAAAATACATCCTTTATCTAAATATTTTTTAATATAACTCACGGATGATCGGTGCATACTACAACGACTGTTTGACTTTTCGTATTATTACTCACGCTTAGACAGTGGCGCCTTTATCGGGAAAAGTAGGCAAGTGGGTGTGCATTGAGATTTCACGGGGAATGAAATTAGGGAGTTTTCACGAAGCCACCGAAACGTCAACGCGAACGTCTATCCCACTGTCTGACCTCCTCATAACGATGTCGAACAAAAGGATAGGCGTTCGCGTTGGCGTTCCGAGAACTTTTCGAAAACTCCCTATCGTAAACAAACGCACGTGCGCAGTTCAATGGTCAACAAATGCACGTTGGTGATTGCGGACTTGGTTTTTCCCCGGTTTTTTAAAGGGTTTCTTAAAGGGGGACTATTGGTAGGAGCTAGGGATGAAATTGGTTGTATTCATTTTACGAATGATATGTGCAGTTTAGGCTTTATCATCATCATCATCATTCATCATCATTTAGGCGATGTGGTCCAGAAATTGGGCCTTTGCCTCGAGTTTTTTTGTTGGCGCATGGTCTTGCAATAGAGACACAAAAAATAAAAAATAAGATAAAAATGATTTATTGAATTTAGTCTTATGTTGTCACGAAAAACGGTCCTAGATACTTATCGTTAGGGCAGATTTCGTTAACACACAAGTTACAGATGTAAGCCTGAACTCAGGTTTTGGTGCGAGTGCATTTTTTGTTTATTTACATGTGTTGGATTTGCCAAGTTCGCCATGAGCATCCAAAAACATACCTATTTACGAAAATGTTGTTAGATGGATCTCTCGTTTTTTCCTTTCTGGGCATGTCCGCCTTGTTCTCTTGTTTATCACACAGTTAGTCCTGATATGTAGAGGTACCTCAAAAAGGATGTTCACTCTGTTCTCTGTTGATACGAATGGATAAATTTGGTTAGGAGTGCGAGGAAGAATGAGTTGATTTTATTTTTAACAGCATGACGAATCAGAAAGGCACGGCCGATTTCGGATTTGGCTGAAAAATAAGTAGTTGTTTGTGATATGATTGTATTACTGAATAGTACGGTAATGATGATATTACGGTGTTATTTACAACATTAACACTGCCATTTACAAACTCATGCCGGACGCTGCACAAAAACAAAGTTTTAGGGTTATGGATTTAATCGCAAGGTTATGACGGTTTTTACAGCAGCGAGGCAGATTGCCGAGCGCTAGCATCTGAATTTTCTGTAATAAAAAGAGAGAGGATCTATGAGTACGGTAGGGAAAAGATTTGATTATAGATGAAGGTTTGAGATTTGTTGCAACACATCATCGGGAGAAGAGCAGAAGTCTGTATAGAGTTTTCCAGTGGATTACTGCTATAAGGCTGTTTGGTAGTGATGGGGTAAACGATGATCCTGGGTTATGGAAAGGATTAAACATTATTTCGAATCTTCTCATGAAGCACAGCTCGGAGGGGTCGAAGGGCGAATTGGACGATCTGTCTTGCGTTGTTTCCGGGTATAAGCGATGGTATCTGACCAGTTCTAGAATAGCGTAAGAATTGTGTAGCCCTGGGGAAAGGAAAATTAGGATTAACATTTGATTTACTAGAAAGGCCCATCTTGAGGTATCGTCGGCCCTCACCAGGCAGTTCGAATGTCTAAGATTTCTCCCGATGATACTTCCACACTGGACCCTACACTCAAAACAGGCAGAGGGGCCTCTGGTGAACCATGGAAGGTGGTTGCATAACATATGGCGCTTCAGCCTGGTAGTGGTAAGGGGGAAGACTGGACAGCTGCTGCCAACTATGCTCCCAATGGTGACCAGTCTCGCCCCTGGACGCGGTAGTGGATGTTGTGGACATATCTTTCGTCTTCGTTGGTTTGGTCATCATTATTGGGGCAGCTCAAAAAACAACACAAACGTAGAAATTCCCTTGATTATAGAGATTTACTGAAAATACAAATAAAGACAAGTAAATGCAAGTACAGCATCAACATGTGAAATAATAGCCAACAAGTACAGAAAATAAACACTAGAAAGACCAAAGACCAGCGAAAAGAAAAAGACCTAACGTCTCCTATACGTTTTTACAATAAATTCCCCCACCACATCTAAAGTACATTATTGTTTGTAAACAAACCAGGTGACAAAAAGCCAGAGCTGGGAATTCCCAAAAATTTGCATGATAATGAGGGAAATCCCAAGGAAAACCCCCATGTAAATTAACATATCAAGGGACCACATGATCTGCAGGGCTGCCTGAGAACGTGGGCACTGGAAAGGGGTTTAGGGCTGCACAGAGAGGCACAAGAATCCTTCCTGCAGACCGTTTATACATAAATCATATTAAAAGAAGGGTTCTATACATGTTATTTAAGCTTACCAAACGATTTGTGTGCTGATAAGGGGAGCTACCCCAAGGAAAATCATAACTTGAAACTGGTAAAACAAGAAATGAATGAGTTAGAAGAAAGCAAAATGGTGGAGATCTAAAAAGGAGGCTAAAAAGGGTCCACACGAGCAAAGGGGTTCAGACAAGTAACAAACAGGGCTCATTAAAAAGGGGTTTACAAGGCGGGAAATTTAAACTCCAGAGAAACAAGGAAAATGGCCACAACGATCATCTTAGCCAGGTTGGTTGTCTTGCTCCTCATTGTCGCTACTCTCTTCCTGAGTAGTACCTGTTCCACTCCTCTCTTCCTCAGTGGTTCCTTCGGGTTCTGTACTTTCTACCGCCGTTGTTCCTTCCTCCTCGGAGGCAGTGGTACCCTCTGATATACTTTCCGTGTCTGAGTAGTCAAAAGTTGAATCCATAATGGGCTGCTTATCCATCTGGAAGATAAATTTGTAATTTACTGGGAAAAAGAACATTTTAATATATATGATCTCTATACTTGTACTTGTATGTTTCTGTTGTTTACCACTTGTATTCGTGTATGTTTCTTCCGCTTTGTGTCCAAAATTTATCCTACCTAGACTTAGCTATTTAGACTGGGGGCCATCACTATTCCAAGCTTTCACAATCCTGTAGGTAAAGAAATGCCCCCGATGTTGATAGCGTGCTCTAAGCGGAGCTAATTTGAGCAGAGTATGGAATTTCCAACATCAGTCCATGGGCGATCTTGCACATCGTGATTAAATCTCCCCTTAAACGTCTGTGTCGTAGGGATGGCAGATCCAATACTCTAAGTCTCTGCTCGTAGTCCAGGTGGCGAATGTTTTTTAACAGTCTAGCGGCTCTTCTTTGCACTTTTTCTGATGTATTTTGACCTGCTTTTGTTCTCTTTTAGGACGTTACCCTCTTCATCGTTCAAGGATGGAACGCCCTGTGGCGTCTTTGTTTTTGACTTGTAGTACGAGCAAAATGCCTTTGGAATTTTTCTACTTTCTTGGGCAATTTTCCTTTCAAAGTTTCTTTTGCCTTTCGGATAGATTTTGATGCCTTGTTTCTGGTATTTATATATTCTTGGTAATCGCAACCTTCTCCTTATTGCAGGTATCTACGGTATGCCTTGTTGTAACTGTCTCCATCCACGTTCCCGATCAATGAACCAATAACCAGTGTGGTTCCGAATATGCTGAACGCTTTATTGACCTAAAAATTGAACGTAAACTGAAATAAAATAACACGAACATTGTCAGACAAAGTTAAACTGGTAATTCAAATCAAAGTTTCCATTCTGTCCTGAATCTCTCACAATCGATGAGGATGAATTAAGTCCTTATGTTAGGAAGAAATTTATGAACTTCATGGTAACATTACCATTTGGCAGTGTTTGAAATTAGAGAAGAAGAATGTCATGAAGCATCTTTTGAATGTTACTCACCAAAACAAATAACCATAAAATCTATTACTTTGAAATCGATATCCTTTTATTCTTTGTGGGGCCTGATTCACAAAGCACTCTTAGATTTCCGATCTCAGATCACTCTAAGAGCACTCATAGGGTGAACATACGTGAAAGGTTAGGGAACCCTAAGTGTTATTCATGAAGCTATCTAAGTATTATCTAAGCAATTGCTTACGCAAAGTGAATGAATAAGTCCTGAGTGAACACACGTAGCTTGCTATAGCAAACTTTAAAACGTCTCTCGTGATGAAAGGGTAAGGTATTTTTGCTCATTGCATTGCATGTTTATACACAATCGTGACAGACGGTCTAAGGGTTTGCATGGCAGTACAGAAGACTTCTACGTGGCATTCCAACGGCGTTTCCCAATTACAATGGCCCAAAAACTCCCTAGAAAAACCAATTTCTCTCCGAAAGAAATCGACAAACTCACTGACCTGGTGCAACAGCATAACAAAGTGATTTCAAGCAAATTCAGATTTGATTACTTTGTGTTACATGAACTTTGGTGTGTTATGAAACTTAAAATACCGCGCGCACAGGGAGCGCAGGGAGAGCAGACTTGAGCATGAATTGATACCATAGAGTCAGTGAGAGAAATATTCAGAACAATTTCCAACACTCGGACATGTGCCACATTGAATCTAACTGCCCTAGTTAGAAAGCCTGAATCCATTACGAAACCGCATGTTTGTCAGACCATAGGCCCCTGAATGCTAATTAGCGGGACTATCGGGCTAAACAATGGGATTAGCTAGGAAATAATATTATAGGCCTATAGAGTTAAAAAACTAAAGGTAGGCAAGCGAGGACCAGATGTGAAGCGAGAGACACCTCCACTTCGGAACTCTCGTACGACCAGAAAACGCCGAGAAACGGAATATTTTTTGCTCACCACGCCATCTATAACACTCCAATTTTTAATCCCATGCCTTCTGTCAGCCATCAATCGCATATTAACAACATTGTCGGCATCGTTTGATGGTGGTGAAAGCGAATAAATTTAGAAAACTCTCCGCCGACCATCCCCCTCCTTGGTAAGCGTGGTGAGCAAAAAATATTCCGTTTCTCGGCGTTTTCTGGTCGTACGAGAGGTCCGAAGTGGAGGTGTCTCTCGCTTCAAATCTGGTCCTCGCTTGCCTACCTTTAGTTTTTTAAGGCCTATAATATTATTTCCTAGCACATCCCATTGTTTAGCCCGATAATCCCGCTAATTAGCATTCAGGGGCCTATGATCAGACATCGCCTGTAATTCAGCGATGGGGAAATAGAGGGCAGGAGCTGCAGTGAAATCATCTTACCGGAATGCTATTCAAAATGCTAAAATGTAAATTTTGTCTTCACACTGAAATTGACCAATTAGGCGTCGGTTGCATGGAAAAAGTAGTACTAATACGTCTTTATACAGTAGTAGTAGTAGTAGAGAGTGTTTATTGCTGACCCTTTCGAATTACATACATTCCTTTCAGGAGTCTTAACGTTTAAATTACAGACAGGTTGAGTGGATATAATGAATACAATGTTATGTGAGTTACAGTTTGTGATAGAAGTGGTAGAGTTTATGATGATTACTTTTGAGCAAATATCAACAACAATCAAACAAGAAAACAATCAAAATATTTACAGTAGCATAAAATAATGGGGTCACATGTTTGAAAATTACCTGAGAAGATTAGAGGTACATTGACCGCTGACAACAGTGTATTACTGATGGTGGACAATTGTAATTAGTTGCGTTGAGTAGGCAGATACAATATTTACAAGTGAGTTGTATGCGATTAGATTACACGATATGAAGTAGGATGGTAGATATATTCATGGCATGTTAATGCAATGTTATTAGTATGCTTGCAGGATCCGGTTTGGGTCCAGGTCCTGTAACTATAGCTTGCCACCTGAGACTAAGTTAGCCTCATATACCGGTAATTAGTCCAGAGTGTTTATAGTCTAAAAAGTCTGCCAATTGGTGTGTTGTGCAGTGGGTTTTTGGGATGTAGCGGCATCTTAGTCTGAACTGCGTTTGCCATTGTCTTAATGTCTGTGGCGCGTTTATTGCTCGAGATATAGTTCATTCCGAGTTTGTGTATGCGGTACTTCGGAGTTTCTATTGAAAGTTTATCCTTGACAAATGAGCAGTTCATTGTGAGTGGGATGCCGTAGGCGATTTTGTATGCCCTTCATACGTAAGGATTCAAGGCGGTCGAAGTGATGGTTACTCATCATGATCATAGCGGTAGGTGCGTATTCCATAATTGGACGTATCATAGAATTGTATATTCCAATCGTGACACTGGGGGAGCTCGGGGGTGGTCGTAGTTGCCCGCAATTACTTTAAGTAGGCACACGCGTTTACGTACTCTGTCGTACTCTGTCGTATATTATATGTTTGAAATGAGCTGACATACTGAGTTTGCTGTCCATCGTAACACCAAGGTTTTTGACGGTCTTTGCTGGATTTATGCGTTGGTTTTGGACGGTTACATGCACTGAGTGGAAAAGTTTTTTTCTTAGAGAAGGTGATGAATTGGGTCTTTTCTGCGTTGTAGGTCGTGCGCCAGACGTTGCTCCAGTCAGCGATTTCGTCATTCTGCAGTTGTAGTTTCTCTTGTGCTATGTAGTGCTGGCGATGAGCGGACCAGGCAGACAGATCGTCAGCGTACTGTTCTTGACCGTTCTGACGAGCAGGGCCCGGAGGGGAGGGGAGGTCGTTCACCCATAGTAGAAAGAGTGTTGGCGATAGGACGCTGCCCTGTGGCGTGCCTGCAGGGAGCACTAGCGGATCACTTTTCGATTGGCCAACTTTGTATTGAGTGGAGCGGGTCGTGAGAAAGCTTTGGATTAGGCGTATGGTCCCGAGGGATAGTTTCGTGTGAGTCCGAAGTTTGTAGAGCAGGCCGTCATGCCAAACTTTATCAAATGCTTTTTCAACATCGTAGAAAGCCGCGAGGACTACGTTGTTCTGGTTGATGTGGCGAGAGGTTTGCTGCATGAGTCGGGTGATTGCATCGGCTGTACTGCGGCCTTTGCGGTAGCCAGACTGGTGTTCGTTGAGTTTGTTGGACTCTTCTAGGTAGTTGCGTAGGCGGGTGTTGATAATCCGTTCGAAGGTTTTCCCAAGGGCCGGTAACAATGTTATTGGTCGGTAATTCTTTGGGCTCGAGTGGTTTTTGTTCGGTTTGGGGAGAAGGATCGTGGTTCCCTTTTTCCAGGGGTCGGGAAAGTATTGAATGTCCAGACAGGTTTCATAAATGTTCGATAGATATCGTAATGCGTTTATCGGCAGATTCTTTATATGCGAGTAGTACAGACCGTCAGCACCGGGGGCTGTGTTACGTGTATGTTTGATACTAGCCATGATATCCTCAGGCGTAACATTGGTGCTGAATTCCGTAATTTTCGTATGGGTGCGCGTATTAAGAGTGTTAATGAAATCATCTACTGCGTGATTAATGGTATTCGAACCAGGCCTTGCCACGGGAACACTATGAATTTCTTTTATAGTTCAAAGAAACATGACGTCTGTTCGTCCGGGGTTTTGTACACCTTGTTGTTGTAAGATAGAGGCTGGGCGGCGTGTGATTGTCCTGATTTCATTATTTTTCGAACCGAGGGCCAGAATGTTTCCGGAGTTTTGGGCGAAATGTTATTCCATTTGTTTGTGAGTGTGTCCTCACGGTAAGTGGCAATGTCTTTCTTGATTTGTCGGTTCAATTCGTTGATGCGTGATTTTTTTAATGCGAGTTGGTTTGTTGTAGAATGATCTGGTGATACGGCGTTTTTCCTTAATCAGGTTAACGATGCATGGCGGAAACGGAGGTTTTTCCCTGCGTGTTGTACGGGGAACATGGTGTATATTCGCGGCTTGTATAATGTCTGTTAGTGTGGCGATAGCTCGGTCAATGGAAGTACGATCCTTATTTACGACGGGATCTTTTGATCAATTTCATTACGATATTCCGACCAGTTGGCATCGGCGAAACGAGGTTTAGGTTTATAGTCCGGGATTGGAATAAAGTCCGTGGTGGCGATAGTTGCAAGAATTGGGCAGTGATCACTGGTAATAGGATCAAGGGCTTTAAAGTCTGAAATCCACGGGAAGGTGTGGTGGGTGCCGATGACGAAGTCGATGACGGATGGGGGGTCCGGATTGACAGTTTTTTGAGAGAAGCGCGTGGGTAGGCCCGGGTTTGCACTGTAGACTAAGTTGTCGTCGTACAGCTGGTTGAGTACAATCCCGTTTGGATTTATTTTCGTATCTCCGAAAGTGGTGTGTCGAGCGTTTAGGTCCCCAACTAGTAGGCTGTTAGGATGGTTCGTGAGTTCGGTGTGTAGAAAGTCTCGCTGTAGTTTGTTATCCGGAGAGTATAGTGATATGAGGCGAAGTGGTTTTTTAGCAGCGTATACGTTAACAATGATACATTCGCTTGGGAAGTATGCGGGAGTGTCCGTTATACGTTCCGACGTTAAATCTGATTTGACGAAGAGGGAGGTGCCTCGTGATTGACCGGGTATTCGAGGGATGTGGAAACCTTTGTAGCCTGCATAACTGATTGGGTAGCTATTGTCTCTGAGTGTTTCCTGAATGTTGATTATATCTGGATTGAGTTCGTGCACAAGTAGGTCAATGTCAGCTTTTGCAGTGGTGAAACCCTGGCAGTTCGCATGCAGGATTTTGAGAGATCTATTGTTCGTGGAGGTCATGTTGATGTGATAGTGACGTAGGTCGAGTAGTTATTCGTATATTGGCTTGACGTTATGATGTTAGTCCAGTGATCATAATTACAGCGTAGATTCGTTCTTATGATGCTGCATTAATTCGAGTTGGTCGACGACTTGCGTGGATGGTGTGATTTCGGCGTGGTGGTAGGCATTTGTTTGGCATGACTTGAGGGAAGAGTTGGTGACTGAGTGCGGCTCATCTTCACGGCTGATTGGTGGCGTCGGCGTGGATCAACTGGGGGAGAGCTGGCACTTCTTTTGTTGGTATCTTTATCGGTCGGGGCCGGCTTGGCTTGTAGGTAGGTATCAACTTCGGTGAGGACTAATGGGCGGAGCAGGGTTATCATCGAGTTTGCGAATCTGTCAGCAAAGCTGTCGAGTTGAGTGCGGAGTTCTTCGGCGAGGTGAGATTTAGTGACCAGTTGGTTTTTAATAGCGTCTCGGTTGGCTTCGATTTCGGTTTGTTGCTTTTCCAGTTGTTTGCGAATAGCTACGATTTCACGGTGTACAGTTTGATCAGTGTTAATTGATGAGATAGGTCCTGGTTTGTTATTGTCCTGGTGGGTAGGTGGAGCGTAGCGATTTACCACAGATTTAATCCGGATATGTTTGTTTTTCTCGGCTAGTTTGGACAGCCATGTCGGGCATTTGGAGCTAGACGATTCGTGATTACCAGAGCAGTTAGCGCACCTAACATCCGAGGTGCAGATTGCGTCGGTTGAATGTTCTTGTGCGCATTTATGACACCGCGGTGGTTTCTGGCATGTCGACTGGTGGTGATCGTATTCTTGACAGTTAAAACAGCGAAGTGGGAGATGGCGTTTTTTGGGAGTCTCAACGGGAAAAGATAGTGCCCCAAGAGTTAGGCATCCGCGTTCGAGATACTGTTGAGCGTCTGCAGTGTCTTGTAGCGTGAGTCGGATGAGGGAGGTAGGCTTTCCCGTTTTACTTGATATAATTCGTTTAGCCGCCGTTGCGTTGACTGAGTGTTCTTTGAGGTGTGCGATGAATTCTTCATCTTTTATATCGGGGTCGACTGACTTAACGATGATTGAAGAGGTCTTGTGATTTTTCTCCGATCGAGTAGGCGGCTCAAGTGTGGCCCCCGGAATGATAGTGTCTCTGAAGTTCTTGAGCGCAGAGTTGACATCTTGCTCGGTCTGGAAGTTTATTCTGAAGAGTTTCGAGTGGATCTGTGTTATACGAACAATTCTCAAGCGTGGAAGACTGTCGGGGAGCTTTTTCATGATCGTGAGCGTAGACATGGGCGTCTCGAGTTTAAGGAATGCAGTCGCACTAAGTCTAAACTCCGGCAGACGGTTTGGACTTGTTTTTGGTGGGCTATTGGTGGCCCTACTTTGGATCGGCTGGGATCCTGGTGATTTGGGCTGCGCCATTACGTGAGACGTATCTTTAGTATACAACGATGGACGGATGGATGATGATGAATGAATGTCTTTATACAGGTGGGGGGGGGGGGGGGGGAGAGGATATTTTGAAGGGCGGCTAGCATAAAGCCATGTTCAGCCCTGCATGTGGAGAAGGTTTAACTTTGAAGATTGGAAGTAGTACAGTCTGGCCAGTGGCAAGGAGGCAAAAGGCTTGGTGTGTCAATGTATGTATAAGCAATTTGTAAATGTGCGTATTTGCATTGAAGTCTTTCCCCATTGTGTAATATGTTGTATTTACTTTGTGGTTTGTTATGGTAGTGTTTGGCTGTTTTTTGTTTTTTTTTAATTTACTTTTTTTTTAAATTTAAATTTAAATTTGATAATACCACTGAGAGATGTAATAGGCTGTGTGAATGATGATTGCATTGGTGTATTGTATTTACTTTGTGGTTTGTTATTGTAGTGTTTGGCTGTGTTTATGTAACGGATTGTGTAATGTATACAGTGGTGACCAGTAACCGGCAAACGAATGCACTCCTCGTCCCCACTGAGAGATGTAATAGGCTGTCGAAGTCGAAGGTGAATCCGTCAACGCCGCCACCATGTGCGACATTGCCAAGGTCAAGGACGATATCGAAGATCTTCGTCTCGAACTAAAAGAAGAAATTAAAACAGAACTCTCAACGCTCGACGCTAAACTGCATAAAACAGTGGAATCAGCATTCGCCAAGCACGTCCTCCCAGCACTATCTCAAATCAGAGAACTAAAGGAATTCCAGAAAAACACAACATCCGCCCTAGAAGCCATCATGGAGCACATGGGGATTGGTAAACGCAAAGAAACATCCACAGAAACTCCCAAAGCAACAACATCATCAAGAAACCCCACACCCAACCCGGCCAAGCGACCCGCACAGAGATCCCCAGATATAACATCATCAAGGAGCAAACAAGCAAAACTAAACGTCTCAAGCAAAGCCACTGCTAACTTCACCAAGGCCCCATCCAAGTAAACTACATCAACTCATATCACAACACCAACTCATATCACAACACCTACACCAAACAGAAGCTAATACATCATGAAGGACTCGATTAGTCTTCTCCACCTCAACTGCCAGGGATTCTCAACAGCGAAACCCGATGTGGACCTACTCATCCAGAAACACGAACCAGATATCGTCAGCCTCCAGGATACACGGCGACAAGGTCCATCCCAACCACAGTACCAGGGATACACCGCCCACCACGTACCAAGAAACTACAACGGCGAAGCTGGGACAACACTCCTCGTCAAATCAAATATTCCAGCCAGACGTCTCACTGGTACAGACATACCATCAAACTACCCTCCAAACTGCATCACTGTAGATCTCCTCATATCCAAACCAACACCATTACGCATCATAACACACTATGCCCAAGAGGCTAAACTCCCATACAGCTTCCTCAGCACACAACTCACAAACCACCCAAATACAGTTCTCACTGGCGACCTTAATGCCCGCCATCCTACATTCGGTGATAGCACAGTCAACCAAAATGGCCGCTACCTCAACTATCTCCACTCGGATAACATCATCCACAGCGTCAACCCAGGTCAAGCCACCAGGTACTCACAATGTGACAAGCAAATCGCATCAGTGCTTGATTTCATCATTGGGACAAACGATACCTACCCACGTGTAACGGATTTCAAGGTTCTGGATCCAGTTGCCAGTGATCATCGTCCAATACTTGCAAACATCACCACAGCCCCCTTCAAGCCGAGCGCCACCTACAAACCAAAGCCAAGATTCGACAAAGCAGACTAGGATGCCTACAAACGCGAGGTCTCAGAAAGAATCCGATCACTTCCACCTGTCAACCAAACCAGATACTCAGTTGATGCTTCAATTCGCTCACTCACAGACATCATCAAAGCCGCGGACAAAAACCACATCCCAAAGACGTCCCAACGCCGTCGACAACCTATCCCAGCCCACATTGTCAAGCTCATCAAAGAACGCAAAGATCTCAAACGAAGGTTCCAACTACATCACGATAGAGCCCTAAAGAAACGTATCAACCAACTCAGATCCCTCATTTCACGACGAAATTAACAAATATCGATAAATCACAGAAGAAAATCGCTGGAAAAATCTCACACACAAAAACCCTCAAACTTTCTGGAACACAGTCCGTAAATTCATGAAAAAGGAACAACACCCACCAACTCAAACTCTACATCACAACAACAATACATTCACCAAACCAGAGGAACAGTCCAACTGCTTCTATGACCTCTACAAAGATATACACAGCATCCCAGATCCAAGGCCGGGCTCAGAACAACTCAACCAGGATGTCCAGATGTTCATCAACTCGCTGAACACAACAAGAGCTGAACACTGCAAGATAACGGAATTCAGCACCACGGTTACTCCAGCAGACGTTCTGACAGCCATCAAAAGCACGCGAAATACAGCACCGGGCGAAGATGGTCTCTACTACTCGCACATCAAAAATCTGCCGCTAGATGCACTACGCTTCCTCGCTCAAATATATCAAACATGCATACAAACACAATATTTCCCAACACTGTGGAAACAAGGCACAACCATCCTCCTACCAAAACCAAACAAAGACCACTCAAACCCTAAGAACTATCGTCCAATCACACTCCTCCCGGCATTAGGCAAAACACTGGAACGCATAATAAACATCAGGCTCCGACAACACCTGGAGGACAATGGTAAACTAAATGAATATCAATCGGGATACCGCAACGGCCGCAGCACAGCAGATCCAATCAGGAGATTCCTACAACATGCCAGTCATCACATCCACCGCGGAAACACCGTCATGGCTGCGTTTTATGACGTAGAAAAGGCTTTTGACAAAGTCTGGCACGATGGCCTAATTCATAAACTACGCGCAAACGAAAATTTCTCCACTGGTCTAATACGTCTCCTCAGAAACTTTCTCACAAATCGGTCAACTAGATTCAGAGTAGGACAACATCATAGTGCTAGACTCCCAATTCCAGCCGGGACACCTCAGGGAAGTGTTCTCTCACCTACGCTATTTCTTCTCTGGGTCAATGACATTCCATCACCACCGCCAGGAAACAACGGTCAGGAACAATACGCCGACGATTTAACCGCATGGGCCGCTCATAAATGTGGCCGATATTTCCGGCCAGTGGCCAAATTAGCAGGCATACAGGCACCTGCAAGCACATAGAATTAAGGATAAGCAAGGAATAATGTTATAGTAGAGTGATAAACTCAAGGAATGGCTTTTAATGACGGAATGACGGAATATATTTACAATTTACAGAACACGAATATGTACATACCTGCAAGCACATAGAATTAAGGATAAGCAAGGAATAATGTTATAGTAGAGTGATAAACTCAAGGAATGGCACTGGGCCACACCAAACATTCACTTAAATAGGTATAAGTATATATATATTATGTAATGATTAAAGGTATTAAAGAGCATTAAAACTAGTGTATTGAAAAAGGCAAGACCAGCTTGTGCTGCCATCTGCAATGGGCAGCACAACTATTAAAGACATTAACCCATTCTCCCACATAAAGAATACTTCGCCGCTAGGGACATGCTCCAAGAACAAAACGATCAAATCGCCGTCTGGAGTGACCTATGGAGGACTACATACAACGCCGCTAAAACGCAATTCATCGCTATATCAAAACGTGAACTCCAAAATCCATACGCCGCCTACATCTACGTCCGCAACGTGCGCATTAATGCTACAGACACTGTCATCGCCCTCGGCATCACCATAGACAAGAGGCTCACCATGAGACCACACTTCAAGCTGATGTACGACCGAGTCTGCAAACGCATTCCACTCCTGAAAGCCATCGCCGGTTCATACTACAAGCCACGCGCGCCACCTGAGATAACTCTACGTGATTATAAAACTATGATCAGGCCAATCATGGAGTATTGTCCAACTGCACTAACTTTCTTCGATAACGACGAGTACGGCAGGCTTGAAAACCTACGAACTAGGAGTTATAAAATCGCATACGGTATCCCAAAATCATTTCACAGTCGATACGTCGCAGATTCTATGCCAACAAACGAAACGCCAAGGGCCCGAATCGAACATCTCGCCAAAAAGTACGTGAATAACAACAAACGCGCGCCGTCAATTCAAGCCCTCATCAATCAAGCTAAAGACAGACTTCCATTCAAACTCCGCGATCCACTGCGCCATACACCAATTGGAAAAGCACTACTCATGGATTAAAAAATAGCACTCATTTCAGGGAAACTGGTTGATTGGATTGTTGCCAGTCACCAGGTTAATCCTTTCATCACACCAATGCAATCGTCATTCACACACAGCCTATTACATCTCTCAGTGGGGACGAGGAGTGCATTCGTTTGCCGGTTACTGGTCACCACTGCATACATTACACAATCCGTTACGTAAACACAGCCAAACACTACAATAACAAACCACAAAGTAAATACAACACACCAATGCAATCATCATTCACACAGCCTATTACATCTCTCAGTGGTATTATAAAAAAAAAAATACAAAAAAAAAATACAAAAAATACAAAAAAAACCACAGCCAAACACTACCATAACAAACCACAAAGTAAATACAACATATTACACAATGGGGAAAGACTTCAATGCAAATACGCACATTTACAAATTGCTTATACATACATACATTGACACACCGAGCCCTTTGCCTCCTTGCCACTGTCCAGACTGTACTACTTCCAATCTTCAAAGTTAAACCTTCTCCACATGCAGGGCTGAACATGGCTTTATGCTAGCCGCCCTTCAAAATATCCTCCCCCCCCCCCCCCCCCCCCCCACCGCATTATTCGTCACTGATTCATCATGGCACCAAAAGTATCGAGCAAGGAAAGCAAGAAGACGGCCTCTAAGGCCAAGGCCCAGCGATCTGGGGACAAGAAGCGAAGGAGGAGGAGGAAAGAGAGCTACAGCATCTACATCTACAAAGTGCTAAAGCAAGTCCACCCCGACACCGGTATCTCGAGCAAGGCGATGTCCATCATGAACAGTTTCGTGAATGATATCTTTGAGAGACATCCATCATTGCTTGTCTGGGTGCCAATGGTGTCGGATAACGTAGAAGATAGGGACTGATTAGACGAACTTGTCAGGGCTAACGTATGATCCCGAAGGTAGGGGTGTTTTTACCCAAATTGCCTTTATTATGAGTTTGCGACCTAAAAAAACGTCTCCGTACTCCAGAAACATGATGTGGGGAAATGTGTCTGATAACACACTGCTTGGATGAAACGGTCTAATATTTCACGTGCTGATGCTCAGACGTGAATTTCAGGGTCCATTTGAGTATCGTTGACATTCCCTACCCACTAAGAAAAGGGGTATATATCTCTCGGCATTCCCAAACTGCATTTTGAAGACTGAAAATAGCACTCGAAAACACGATTCTTTACTTCCCGTCAATTCACGGCTTTCGGACTATGGCCACCTTATAGGGCATCGGAACGATACCGTGCACCTCATTTTTCAAGTTCCCAGCCTTTTTAAAAATGGTGTTTTTCTGGTCAAAACTCTATTTTCATGAGCGCACTGACATAGAACAGGATGCCGGGCCTCTGTTATGTTATGTTTTGGTTCGGCATTTTTTGGTACAGAGGGCCCAGCCTGGCGATCCGTTTCCACTAAAGTATTTAGGCCCCTGCCAGTCACTTCGGGGGTTTAAAAAAACATCAAATGTGTTATCCGACTGTGTGTCATCAAATATTCCCAATTCAATTAATCATGTTCCAGTGAAATAAAATGAGCGGGAATAAAAGGGATGCAAAAAGTGGCCTAAAACAATGTTGATCTCTGGAATAATTATGTTTTGCACCAGAGGTCATGAAGCTACTAAAGATTGTTGTTATCCGACATGTGGTCAAAATTATATTCCCGTCTCAATTTGTCTTTTCACAGTATTTTTCATATTCACTTTCATTAGTGTTCCCCGAATAGCACGGCTTTGAAAGAGCGTCAGATGGGGCCCCTGCTCTCAAATTAGCACGTCTCGAGCACTCTTAGAACTGTCAAGTTTTTGCAAAACAACGTGAAAATTGTCACCACCACCGGGCCTTAGTCGCCGTCTTTAGAGACTTCGAACTAGGGATTTTTTGTCAGATGCGCAATGCACAGGCATTGCATACCTGCACCGATTTTTAGCCCTACTTCAATCGCATTGGTCATTAAAAATCGTCAAAGGCGTTATCCGACCGTGTGGCATGTATGTTCCTGCAGCAAAGACAACGGGGATAGAAATGTCGTCTTGTGATATTTCGGAACGGGTATTTTTTCGAAGATGCGCGTTGTGTAGGCCCACAATGCCAGACCGAAATTGGCATTCTCTTTCATTGGTGCTGGTCAATAAAAATCATCATAGGCGTTAACCGACATTGTGGCAAAAATTTTCCGATTGCAAAGACTCCGTAAATATACCGTCATTGGTCGGGATGTCGGAATGGGTCTTAACTGAGACTGCTCACGGAACAATTTTGTTGTCACTTGATATTTGGCATAATATCAAGTGATTGTTCCTTATAGGAACGTAATCCGACACAGTGGTTACATAATCCGACACATTGGTCAACATTGTGTTCCACCTGCGCCGTTATCCAGAACATCGGGCCACAAAATGTTCCAATTTCCTCGTTATCCGGCAGTGTGGCCAATATTCATATTCTGGAACACGGACATGGTGAAGGTTGCTGGATAACGTGGGACGTGGAACATGATGTGACAAATTGTTCTGGTTAACGCTGGAGTTGGAACACAATGTTGTCATGCAACGTTTCAGATAAAGGGAACATGAATTGGCCACGATGTCGGTTAACCACCGTGCTGGATAACACACCAACAAGTGCCACATTTTCAGATAACGGAAGACCGGTGTGCAAGGGATAGTAGTCCTAGGGCTGATAGTCCGTGTAACAATAGCCCGCATTGCTAAATGTTTTGGTTAGGGTTAGCGGTACAATAGATCATGCTGCTTAATTGATCAAATACAATGCTACCGGACTATGACTCCAGGGGGACTATATCCGCTGTCACACCGGGGAAGTTCTCAAAGCCACGAAATCGGATAACGCTTCCGCGACTTCCACGCAGTTCGACTGAATCACTATAGATGGCGAAGTCGTCGATTTGGAGTAAGTTTCAAGAGAGGCGTTTCCAACTTAAAAACAGGCCTGGTTTTGAGCTGTTCGGCAGGACGACTTGATACTACAGCTTTTTGGTGGGACAGCCATGGTATTAGAGAGCTTGAGATTCACATGTTCATCAGCCCGTTCGTCGATACGGTTGGGTTACGGACATGTGTACATTAGAGAGGTTTGGATATCCGGGTGGTATTTCATCGTTTGTCTTCCTCCGGGATAGATGCAAAGTACATGTACATGTCTCTATAATGAGGTTTCGTCTCCCTTTAGGATAGGGGTAAAGTAGTCTCTATTAGAGAGCTTTCGATGTCCAAGGGGTATTCACTGGTCGCAGTTTATGATCTATATCATAATACTATAAGGCGGCTCGCTAAAGTGCCATTTGGGGGTCGTGTTTCGTCTCGAAATTTTGCACGTTTGCAGGTGATATGTTATCCTGATGCAACGTCATGTTTATTTTCGGAAATATATCATAATACTATAAGGCGGCTCGCTAAAGTGCCATTTGGGGGTCGTGTTTCGTCTCGAAATTTTGCACGTTTGCAGGTGATATGTTATCCTGATGCAACGTCATGTTTATTTTCGGAAATTTACTTCAGCGGAGCAGTAATGAGGGATTTTTAATCGGACACGGTCAATTCTCCTTATCACTCACGGAAGCCAAGCCATTGCTGTTCAGTTATGCAGGGGATTAATGAATCACCTGCACTCCCTGTGGGGTGACTAACACTACCTGTTGAACGGCTGGCTGTAGGGGGATGATTGGAACAGCCTGTACACGTGTTGACCTGCTGAACCAAGGTTAATGTTATTTTCAATCCACGATTGTAGGTCACCTGATCTTCGAGATTTCGCGGGAAAGAAATTGTAAACAAACGCATGTGTGCAGTTCAAATGTAAACAAAAATGTATTTTGATACTTTTGGTTGCTGGACTTGGGTTTTCCCGCAGTAAGGAGCTGGGGTCAAATTGATGGTCTATCGTATATTGGTACTGTATTAGCCAGAGCTAGCCCTTGATTATGAAGGGATTTTCAAATTAAGGTTACAATGGTATGTTTATGTGCTCACCACAGCTTTCAAAACTTGATGTATCTGAAGAGGCACTCTGAACTTGGCATGGCCTTATCAAGGAGCTGCTCACGGTGCTGAACTTCTAGCTTGCCTGTCGACTAAGTGCCTTGCCCGAGATCATGCTACATGTAGGAGGAGCACGCATTTTAAAGTTTTAGTAGTGATAGTGCAATTGGTCCGAGCCATTTGGAGGCCGACATGTGAAGGCCTATCTGGGTTCTCCTTCATCTCCGTATAAAAAGGGGCATATTGCTGACTAAGGAACGAGGTATATTCACATTGCCTCATCATCTCATTCGGACCAATTGATTTACTTTTATATGCACGCATACAGCACGCCACAGGGTCCGAGTCTGTGGACAAATGGTTGGTTTAATTTGTCTCTTCGATATTGCTCCTTTGATATTGCATTATATTTTCATTGCAATTCAATCTATTCAAGGTATAGCCCATTTGAACCTGCCTGCGCCACGGGTACAATGCTAGTTACATATTAAAGGGGACTTGGCCGTTCGTCTCTATTATTAGAGAGGTTGAGATTCGCACGCACGTCACCTCGTCCGTCCGTCTACGCCGTGCATTGGAGAGGTTTGGATGTCGCAGTGGTACTTTATCGTTCGTTTTCCCTCGGGATAGGGGTAAAGTCCAGAGGTTTTGAGTATATTAACAACAGTAATGAAGATAAAATTCTTCTGAATATTTTTATTAATTGAACTATTTAACAAAGAAACAACCGACTAACATGGTAAGTAGAAAATTACAGACAGGTTGAGAATTATTTCAATAAGCTGATAACCTTTGATTATAACAATGAATTTACAAAACTACCTAATCATTTATAACCACGTGGTAAAATGTTGATTACACAGTTTGCGTTGACGACATCAGCAGAATCGTCTTAACGAGAAATCACTAAAAAGTTGACATGGTTTTCAAAAAAAAATCAATACACATTATTTAGATATGAAATTGTCCGAAAACCCTTAACAGCTGGACTCCTTAGCAGAGCGGGCTATCTCCAAACCTAAAGATTTCAGTCAACCCCATTATGGATACAATTTTGGATACTTCTGTACGAGAGTGAGTAGCCAAGTCGGCTAGCGGACACAGATGAAAAGTCTTTTTACCAGAATCCTGTCTTCGCCAATCCAGCATCTCCTCGTCAAGCTGTAATGAGTAAAAGAATCACATGAGAAGGCCGCACGATTATGGCTGTCTGGCTGAGAAAGTCAGTGTGTACATATTTAGATTAGACCGATATAACACTGAAACTATATGCTGGAACTTAATGTGATCTATTTTGCTGGATTACGATGAAGTTGGAATATAAAGTGGCCTGTTGTGTTGGATAATGCTGAAACTGGAATGTTATGTTGGTAAAAGCGGCTGGATAACGCTGAAGTGGAATATGCTATTGACAGTAACGCTGGATAACGTTGGAGGGGTGAATATTTACATCATCAACAATCCAATTAGGTGGAGCCGATAATAATAATTATGTTCCTCTTGAATATCTTAACCTCTCTAATAACTTGTCTTATAACGGATAATGGGCATTGGCATAAATCGCGATTGAAAATTATTTAATGTTTCCCTACGTTTTCTTAGTCCTCCTCTGCTTCGGATTGCGACATCTCTGGCGTTGCCACAGCAGGGGCAGCTTCTTGAGCCTCCAATTCACGTTGAGATCCCGCAGTGGCAGCTGGTGGTGCTCTCTTCTTTGGTTGCACTCTCATCCTGATGGTCTTCGTCGGCTTCATCCAATCCTTTTCGATTCTATACTTCTTGACCCTGTATCGTATGATGTTTGTCAGCTTGACCAATTCCCATGTAGATAAAAGGTTGTTAATTGCTCGCGTCCTTTCCGGCTGCTTGGTTGCTCTGCTTAGTTCGGCCTCGCGATTCAGTTGCTTCTGAATATCAGCCTTGGTAACGGGGGACTTGTAATCCATAACCAACTCGGTGATGAGTGGATTGCAGGCCTTGTAAAGGGTGTCAAATTCCTCTTCGGAAAGGTCACGTGACCATTGTCTCTTTTTTTCCTCCTCTACTAGCATACGTCTTCTCGCCCCCTTTCCTGTCTCGCGTGGTGGTGTGGCCGGAATGTAATCGTCATCCTCATCGGAAGGAGAGGGAAATAGTGTTCGTTTTTGGGTTTGCTTCTTTCACATGACAATCTCTAAAGCCTCCGACACGACCTGGTTTGAAACATGTCCAACTTCTTTCTGGCCGCTCCGGTTGTAAATACGGTCTGGGGTTTCCATTCGGTGGCACATTGCTGACGACAATTTTTGTTGCTGGTCATGCGTTATTGTTGGTGCTTGTCTGCAAACTGTCACGGCTGAACGGCGCACTTTGGTTGCAGTTATTTCCCCGATGTCACGACCTAGGTCTTCGCCATAATCGTTCCATGCCGTCTTCAGGTATTTGTTAATGTTGCTGGCATTCGCTCCCCTTCCAGAACTGCCCAGAAAAACATTGTCCTCCTCTGGTCCGGTTTGACACTGGGTCTCAGCCTTTCTATGAATATCTTCACAACCAAATAGACGTCTGGCTTCATGACGAGTGGCGCAGCATAGTAACCCTCCGTCTTGTGTTTTTTTATGGTCGTCACGAAGTCGTCCCCGAGTGCTTTTCCCCTCTGAAATTCTTCCAGCCTGAAATTGGCCAAGTCTCCGGCTCGGCGATAATTGTCCAGAAATAAGCGGAGAACGATGTGGTCTCTTATCATGCAGTAGCTGGCGTGTGGAACCACAAACCAGGAATCATCTGCCAGCTTATTCATGTGATCGACTATTCCCCGCCACGTTTTGCTGCTTTTGTAACCAGCCCAGGCCTCCTTGTCTATCGTGTCTCTACCAGCCTCGTCCTCTGCTAAGATGTGTTGCTTCCTTCTTATTTTTGAAAGACTGGCCGTTATTCCATCCAAGTGAGCCGAGTATTCATCCAGACCACAGTTGTTGGAGACCCATCCGTAACGGTATGCCTTGTGAAGTGTAGCAAACTTCAGCAACTGCTTCAGCGCAACAATGAAATTGTTTGTGCTGCCAGCTTTGTATTTTCCATTGTCTATCCACTGGTCGACTATTCCGCCAGTCTGGCCCAGTTCCATGATTCGCCTCAGGTCTGTCAGGTTGAATTCCTTCTGTTCGCCTGCAAGGGCCTGACAGACCTGTGCCAATCACCTACCCATGTTGTGAGCGTCCGAAAAGCCCTTCCCGGCCGGACTCCTTAGGTGAATTTCAAAGGCAGTTATCATACGTGTCAAAACTGACCCTGGTTCCACAGGCGGTCCCAATTCAGCAGATCCGCGTTTGACCTTCGTTGCATCCCGAACGCACGACTGTATCTGACGGCGATCGGCCATTTTGTGACTTCCTGATAGATGAGTAGCCAAAGTGGCTTTGTACTGATCGCACAGGGGACAGAGATGGATGTATCTAGTGCGTTTCTTCCTTGTACCTGGCTCCTGTCCTGTCTTCGCCAATTTTTGCTCCTGCTTGGCCTGCATGCAGAGTTGATTTCGGAGCTGCAGGTCCATGTTGGCATGACATGTGGTAAGGAATAAATGTTCCTTCAGGTCGGCTACCTGACTTTCGCATCCAAATACCTGGCAGCGTCCAGCCGGGGCCATTGGTGGCCCAGTTGGCCGCGGCCGGCTCAAAGGTGTGCCTGCTGCTGGACTCTGTGCTGGCTTCCTGCCCTCACCATCAATACCAATACCCTCACCATCAATACCAATGTGTGGTATATTTCAGTTTAAGATGACTATATTTTGGTACCTTAGGACATTATGTACCCATGGATATCATACATCAACTGTCTTGAACTCTAAGCCTCAGAGAACATGGCACCCAACATGTGTCTCTCAGCATGTTTGACCCCATCTATCAAGCCACTGTTTATTTGAAGATTTCTCAGAACTATTTTAATTTCAAGCCATCAGACCGCTTGCATCTGAAAGAAGGCATCATTATGTGCCAAAATGTGCATAGATACTGAGCTAATTGGCTGAGACCACGCTAAGACAACATCTTTTTTCTGTTGATTGGCATTTTAGAACCCTACCCCTCATGACTATAACCAATAATATAGCAGAGACCAGTTGAGATATGAAATCAACATTTTGCATACCATTAGTCAAGATATCAAGAGAGAGGCCTAGTGGATTTTTCACCCTCAAGGCTCTTTAAGCCTCCCAGAACACGCCCAAAAAGGGCAGCCACACCCTTCAGGATTATTTAGGATTATTAATCTGTCTACTGCAGCTAAATAGGATAATATGTTTGAGGATAAATATCATAAACAGTCAGTGAGTAACCTATTCTCCAATATCAGCAGGTTTGAAACAGATGTGGGTAACTGTATGGTCACAGGGGACACTTTTAGTTGCACATAATCATTTGGCTACTCTCTATCAGACAGGTAGTACATTGCAGTACCAATGCACTATCATGCGTTGGTACCAAAACGAGGCTGAGTTTTAGCAACGAGGCTGAGTTTTAGCAGATAAGGATATAATATGGCCTAGACGCAAGGGCCCAACGCGCCGCGTAGCGGCAAAAAAGCGAAGCTGGCGAAACATTTATAACGGGTCACCGTCACTTATTATTGGACTTATAGCGCATTTACGGGGTTGCAACTATTTTGCTTTATAGTGTCACCAGGAAAGAAAAGCATGCGACCTAACGCCGATCTATTTGTATAAAGTGATAATTGGAAGGTATATAGTAGGAAATATCAATAAAATAATCATTCCATGTCGTCTTTTGAGGGCATTTTTGATTGTAAAAAATATATGTGTACGTCACCGTAGTCTCTGCAATGATAATTTTATCAGAGCAGTCTCGCGCAAGTAGAAGTTCTTTACCGATTAGTTCTTCACTTATTAGTCTCAACGTCTGGCGCAAAGCCAGACGTTTTCCATTACGATTTCACTACGATGTTTGACAAGAAGGAGCAGTGCGCGAGATATGCTAATGAGCAGACTTCCCTCGCTTGAGTTTCTGAAGAATGTTCCATATCGCGCTAAGCTCATCACTGCTGATTATGACAGGCGTGCAACGGTAGGTATCTGCTCCCCAACTTCCACCCTAATACGGTACAATAAGTTACCATTTGATGGGAATGGGACAATGCCCTCACTGTGTATGGAGTCATAGGGATAAGAAGACATTATTCATTAGTGTTGGTACAAGTGATTTTGCCCAAAAAGCATGCGCATTCAAAAAACAAAATATGCAAGGTATCACGTAGGCGACGACGTGCAGAAAGTGCACTTGCCAGTGCATACCCTATGGCTATGTACTAGTAAACATGGTAAACATGAACAACATCATTATTCATCGGCAGTTCATTTTACTCCGAGCTTTTCCTGAAACATACAGCCATGATGATTAGGCCTACCATGTACCATGACCAATAACAGCACTAGATCATGTAGATGTCAACAAGTTCACATGAACCGTATAATCCCGCATGGCGCATGTGGGGCATCCGTCTAAACCAAAGCCCCAAAATCACTTGTTTTGGTCTATTTCACTTTTGTTTCCCCCGTCTCCCAGTCCATAATACATTTACAGTTTACAATCCCCGATCATGGCCCAACAAAAGGTCATCGGTTGACTGAAGGAACACAACTGTTCAATGGATTTATAGTTGAATGCGATCAAACTACGTCTTTTCAATCGTGGATTGTAAATTTAACCCCATGGGCCTAGGGAAGGCCCTATAACAATACTTTCGACACAGTTATTATCTCCGGTGCCTCCACCATGTTACACACAGTGCTCACTGCTGATTCTAAAATGCGCCACCTAGTCAAAACAGGACATATGTTCTTCTAGGAATAGATCTCTTTCCAATATTTCGTCATTCCACTATCGTCATCACCTCATCATACTTTCATTGACATTACAGGCACACATCCACAGAGCACTCTTCAAATCATCTACACAGTGGTTATCCAACTAGGATTATAAAGGTAATTTCTTAGCCCCGCACAGTGGGTTTCAGTCTTGATAAAGGGGCACTATTGCTAGCAGCTAGGTAGGCAAGATAAAGTTAGACGAAGTAGCCGATAGGGGTCTCTCACCCCTCAAAGTCCGTCACAACTATTCAAGCTTGTACAAGGAATACATGCAGCGCTGACTCTAACAAGACCCAATGGGAATGTCGCACAGTCATCTGTCAAAAACAAGGCCTATGTTGTAGTATGATCTCTTGCCAATATTTAATAATTGCACTATCGTCATCACCTCATCATACTTCATTGACATTACAGGCACACATTGACATAGACCACTGTTGCAATCAACGACACAGTCGCTATCCAAGTAGCATTATAGAGGTAATTATCATTATCATTCATACCTCATTAGTAGGTATCTGCTCCCCAACTTCCACCCTAATACGGTACAATAAGTTACCATTTGATGGGAATGGGACAATGCCCTCACTGTGTATGAAGTCATAGGGATAAGAAGACATTATTCATTAGTGTTAATCAACGACACAGTCGCTATCCAAGTAGCATTATAGAGGTAATTATCATTATCATTCATACCTCATTAGCATGTGAACCAATCGCGTCGCGTCCTTTGCGATCACGGCAAAGCCTCATGGAATAATGTCTTTCACCGTTGAATAATTTTTCATATTCCATGCCTTCAACTTCAATTTCTTCATATTCCATGGCTAGAAGTTCAATACTAATATAATATCCAAGATAAAGATACAAGAAGTAGTCAATAGGGGTCTCTCACCTCTCACTGTATGTCCACACTATTCACGCTTGTATGAGGAATACATTCAATGCTGAATCTAACAACACCCAGTGCCCTTACTCTGTATATTAGTCACTGGAAGATGGCCCATTTCACTCCTTGCTTCTTCACATATAGTCTCATTGCAAACGCCTCAGTTCTATGATATCACATTCACTTTCAGCTGTCATGCAACGCAACAACTGTGCTATCTGCCATCGCACATCAACGAAGAAGTGCAGCCGCCCACATTCCACCTCACGTCTGTCCGACCAGCTGCAATCCTCGAGGACGCCCCACTGTACCACGATTTCACTACGATGTTTGACAAGAAGGAGCAGTGCGCGAGATAGGCTAATGAGCAGACTTCCCTCGCTTGAGTTTCGGAAGAATGTTCCATATCGCGCTAAGCTGACCACTGCTGACCATGACAGGCGTGCATTGGACTGGTACAGGTTGGAACTGAACATTGAATATGCTGGTGGTGACGCTTTCTGATGAGAAGTTGGTCGTGACTGATGCAGTATCCTTGGACTTGTCCACAGCATCGTTCAATCATTGCTCTCTGAGCTGCCTTGATTCTGTACTTACCCAAATACTAAGACCAAATGCCTGTTGACTGTGCTTTAAGAGAGACTGGCGCCATGCCTAGAGATATGACTGACCCCTATTGGCAAATTTGTATGACTTTATCTTGCCTACCTAGCTGCTGCCTATAGTCTCCCTTTAACTGCGGAACACTTCAAAGTCGATAAAATGCCATGTTCCACCTTTTAATGTGTTCAGACCGCCATTTTCAAAATAATCAAGTCAGGACACTGCCTTCTAGTCTCATAATAAATTTTGCTTTCCTCAATAATAACATTTCTTCTTCTTCAATGCTTTCATCATTCCAAACTTCTCCTCCTCTGACTTTTACAGGGGTACAGTCATGGCAATCAAAACCCAAATACTGAGACCAAATGCCTGTTGACTGTGCTTTAAGAGAGACTGGCGCCATGCCTAGTCTCTCTTAAAGCACAGTCAACAGACACCAACCCCCTCAGACTCAGAAACCACAAACGCCCAACCCTTCCTGCTACCTTAATACTTCTGGACGCAAGGGCCCAACGCGCCGCGTAGCGGCAAAAAAGCGAAGCTGGCGAAACATTTATAACGGGTCACCGTCACTTATTATTGGACTTATAGCGCATTTACGGGGTTGCAACTATTTTGCTTTATAGTGTCACCAGGAAAGAAAAGCATGCGACCTAACGCCGATCTATTTGTATAAAGTGATAATTGGAAGGTATATAGTAGGAAATATCAATAAAATAATCATTCCATGTCGTCTTTTGAGGGCATTTTTGATTGTAAAAAATATATGTGTACGTCACCGTAGTCTCTGCAATGATAATTTTATCAGAGCAGTCTCGCGCAAGTAGAAGTTCTTTACCTATTAGTTCTTCACTTATTAGTCTCAACGTCTGGCGCAAAGCCAGACGTTTTCCATTACGATTTCACTACGATGTTTGACAAGAAGGAGCAGTGCGCGAGATATGCTAATGAGCAGACTTCCCTCGCTTGAGTTTCTGAAGAATGTTCCATATCGCGCTATGCTCATCACTACTGATTATGACAGGCGTGCAACGGTAGGTATCTGCTCCCCAACTTCCACCCTAATACGGTACAATAAGTTACCATTTGATGGGAATGGGACAATGCCCTCACTGTGTATGGAGTCATAGGGATAAGAAGACATTATTCATTAGTGTTGGTACAAGTGATTTTGCCCAAAAAGCATGCGCATTAAAAAAACAAAATATGCAAGGTTACGGTATCACGTACATGACCATGACGACGTGCAGAAAGTGCACTGGCCAGTGCATACCCTATGGCTATGTACTAGTAAACATGGTAAACATGAACAACATCATTATTCATCGGCAGTTCATTTTACTCCGAGCTTTTCCTGAAACATATAGCCATGATGATTAGGCCTACCATGTATCATGTAGGAGCCAGTTTTCGCGGGTCTTATCACTAAGTGCAGATTTACTAGCTTCCAGCGATTCCAAACACGCAAAAGCTTATTTATTACGAAATTTGAGATCAATAACGAAATATCTGGGGTGCTGCGTGGATGTTTTAAGCGTGAATTAATCTTGAAATCGCTCACTGAAAGATCGATGCAGACCAAAACAAATCCGAAGCGGCTCCCCCATTTTCGCGGGTATTGCGCATGCGCGACTGATTGTTGTGTTTCTGTGTCGTGTGCATGATCCTAGGTATTGACCCAGTGTTTTGAACGTAATTAGAGAATTGCTTGCCTGTTTAGGACGCATTTTGGGCGCTTTCTTTGCGGAACGAAATGAAAATCAAAAATCAGAAAATTTCTTCTCTGGAAACGAAGTGACGCGCGAGAAAACGGGAAAAAACGGGTTTTCGCGAAATTGGCGATGACTCGAAATTGGGGAGCAGCACCATACCATGACCAATAACAGCACTAGATCATGTAGATGTCAACAAGTTCACATGAACCGTATAATCCCGCATGGCGCATGTGGGGCATGCGTCTAAACCAAAGCCCCAAAATCACTTGTTTTGGTCTATTTCACTTGTGTTTCCCCCGTCTCCCAGTCCATAATACATTTACAGTTTACAATCACCGATCATGGCCCAACAAAAGGTCATCGGTTGACTAAAGGAACACAACTGTTCAATGGATTTATAGTTGAATGCGATCAAACTACGTCTTTTCAATCGTGGATTGTAAATTTAACCCCATGGGCCTAGGGAAGGCCCTATAACAATACTTTCGACACAGTTATTATCTCCGCTGCCTCCACCATGTTACACACAGTGCTCACTGCTGATTCTAAAATGCGCCACCTAGTCAAAACAGGACATATGTTCTTCTAGGAATAGATCTCTTTCCAATATTTCGTCATTCCACTATCGTCATCACCTCATCATACTTTCATTGACATTACAGGCACACATCCACAGAGCACTCTTCAAATCATCTACACAGTGGTTATCCAACTAGGATTATAAAGGTAATTTCTTAGCCCCACACAGTGGGTTTCAGTCTTGATAAAGGGGCACTATTGCTAGCAGCTAGGTAGGCAAGATAAAGTTAGACGAAGTAGCCGATAGGGGTCTCTCACCCCTCAAAGTCCGTCACAACTATTCAAGCTTGTACAAGGAATACATGCAGCGCTGACTCTGACAAGACCCAATGGGAATGTCGCACAGTCATCTGTCAAAAACAAGACTTATGTGGCAGTATGATCTCTTGCCAATATTTAATAATTGCACTATCGTCATCACCTCATCATACTTCATTGACATTACAGGTACACATTGACATAGACCACTGTTGCAGTCAACGACACAGTCGCTATCCAAGTAGCATTATAGAGGTAATTATCATTATCATACCTCATTAGCATGTTAACCAATCACGTCGCGTCGTTTGCGATCACGGCAAAGCCTCATGGAATAATGTCTTTCACCGTTGAATAATTGTTCATATTCCATGCCTACAACTTCAATTTCTTCATATTCCATGGCTAGAAGTTCAATACTAATATAATATCCAAGATAAAGTTACAAGAAGTAGTCAATAGGGGTCTCTCACCTCTCACTGTATGTCCACACTATTCTCGCTTGTACGAGGAATACATTCAATGCTGAATCTAACAACACCCAGTGCCCTTACTCTGTATATTAGTCACTGGAAGATGGCCCATTTCACTCCTTGCTTCTACTTCACCTATAGTCTCATTGCAAACGCCTCAGTTCTATGATATCACATTCACTTTCAGCTGTCATGCAACGCAACAACTGTGCTATCTGCCATCGCACATCAACGAAGAAGTGCAGCCGCCCACATTCCACCTCACGTCTGTCCGACCAGCTGCAATCCTCGAGGACGCCCCACTGTACCACGATTTCACTACGATGTTTGACAAGAAGGAGCAGTGCGCGAGATAGGCTAATGAGTAGACTTCCCTCGCTTGAGTTTCGGAAGAATGTTCCATATCGCGCTAAGCTGACCACTGCTGACCATGACAGGCGTGCATTGGACTGGTACAGGTTGGAATTGAACATTGAATATGCTGGTGGTGACGCTTTCTGATGAGAAGTTGGTCGTGACTGATGCAGTATCCTTGGACTTGTCCACAGCATCGTTCAATCATTGCTCTCTGAGCTGCCTTGATTCTGTACTTACCCAAATACTAAGACCAAACTGTCAGGAATTACGCATTCCTGAACCAAGTCATTTCCTGAATCAAGTTATTAGTTCGACAAGTCGCTGCAGCTGCATGGAGCCAGGAAGTCTGAGGAAATCCTTGCGGATTAAGCTAAGCTTAATCGTCTAAGCACCTTCTTTCATCTCTTAACATCTGTTAATTTGTAATCTTGTTTACTTAGTCAATAGTTTGTAGAAATAAAGTCAGTTGTAAAAAAAGATACGATAGAGTCAAGTTCACCATCAATTTGTAGTCAGCAACTCCCCAGTAGAAAACCCGAAGTGCGGAGTTTTCGACATGGTGCCGTGACCAGGATCTGGGAAATTCACCGAGTAAATACACAACGCAATATACTAACGTAAAGGTCAAAATGGATAAAATCGATCAACTCAAGAAAAACAGAGACTTGTTACAGGAAGCCTTGGACACCGGTTTCGAACAGGCAAATGCCGTGATTGAAAAGGAGTCACCAACGAAATTCGAACTGTCAAAAGTTGAAGCATGTTCAACAGGAATCGACGAAACGTTCGTCAAGTTACAAAGTCTAAACGTGGAAATAGCGAAACTAGTTACAAAACAGAAGGAAGATGACCTAACCAAAAAGGAAATCTTACAAACGAAACAGAGGAATATAGACAATCGAACCAAACTAGTGCACGTGAGTAAGTTTGTAGAATTACAGTCCAAGAAAACGGTCGCAAAGCCAGCGACAGTCGACGCGCCAGCCGCGTCAGTACCCAAAACAGCGCAACTGCCAAAGTTGAAATTACCGACATTCGACGGGTCTTACACATCATGGAAATCTTTTTGGGACACGATTGAAGCAGATGTTCTCAGTGCTAACTATGCGGATATCACGAAATACAATTATATCAAGGGACAGTTAACGGGCTCAGCGACAGACGCTGTTGCTGGTCTTCAAGCTTCAGGGGAAAACCTGAAAGTACTGGTAGAAATCTTGAAAGAACGTTTCGGACAACCCCGAAAAATTATTCGATCACATGTGAATAACCTCTTAGAAATGCCAGGGCCTGCAGGACATTATAATGCTCTCCGGGAATTTCACAACCGAGTAATGGGGGACATACGGTCCCTAGAAAACCTCAACGTCGATATCTACAAATGCGCTCCGTTTATTGTACCAATCATCGAAAAGAAGTTACCGAAATTCTTCCGGGAAAAAATGGGAACCTCAGGGCAACAGGATGCTTTTGACTTAAAGCGATTCATGCAGTCTTTCTCGGAACAGCTTGAAAACGTTGGAGAACGCGCAGATGCTCCTCCACAGTCGGATATTAGTCATAGGAAAAGTACGCAGAATCAGAATCGAAACCTGAACGGGAGTAAAGTTTCATTGGATTCGTTTGTAAGTGTGCCCGCAGCCAAACCCAAAATGTGTCAATTCTGCAACTCCGGTCACAGTTGTTTTGAATGCACTCTATCACCAACAAACCGATACAATGCCGTTTTCAACAAACGCCTGTGCATCAACTGTCTTCGAACATCTCGTATCGCCAAGGAATGTAACAACCGCAGCAAATGCCACAGGGGGGGTAAAAAGCACCACACCAGTCTTCACGAATACTTTGAACAGAAATACAGAAATTCAAGTGACACAGGAATGTGTGCCGTAACCCCCAAGTACTCCGATGTACGAAAAATCGATATCAATGATCACGTGGGATTTAAAACAACAAACGTGAACTCCAAAAAACGCGCAACCAATAGGCCGTCCCACAGCAGGAGTGCTGATTGATAGAGGAAGCATGTCCTCTTACATTCGCAAAGATACAGCACAAAAGCTTCAACTCAAACCGGTGCGTTCCCAATCCATAAGTGTTAATGGCTTCGGAGGCCACTCTTCAAAACGGCAATACGACATTGCAAATGTTGAAATTGCAACCACTGACGGTATCAAAATAATTGAAGTTCTCATCACCGATGAAATAGTCAACCCCATCAATCAACGAGAATGGAATACATGTAAGGAGTACCCATACATAGCGAACATTGAAAACAAGTTAGCAAATAACTTTAGTGCCGATGAATTCACCGTGGATATCATGATTGGATGTGATCATGCCTTCCAGTTCCTTGAAAATCGTCTAGTGAAAGGGGACGGGCCGACAGTACAGTATTCAAATTTGGGATGTTTTGTGTCAGGACCACTGTTTCCCGTTAAAATCGAACACTCCGTGATTACATCAGCAGATCGAATCAACACAACCGCAAACGAACATATCATCGAGGACAATGATCCCGAGATACAATCACTTGAGGAATTCATTTAAATCGGACTTCATGCAAAAAATCGAGTTCAAGGATGGGAACTATTCGGTTCCGTTACCATGGAGACCAGACCACGCGGAACTACTCACTAACAGAAGGGAATGCGAAGCCAGGCTACGTCAAGTCATGGCAAGATTACGTAAGTTAAACCTTCTCAACAACTACACCCAAGTAATGCAGGAAAACCTGGACAAGGGTTTCATCTCAGAGGGCAGCCCAGATGACTGTGACACCGGCCACTATTTGCCTCATTTTCCCGTACTCCGTGACAGTGAAACAACCCCCCTGAGAATCGTTTTTGACGCCAGTAGTGGTAGCCCATCGCTCAACTCATGCCTTTATGAAGGACCTAATATGCTTCAAGACCTAACTGAACTGATCATGCTCTTTCGGACCAAACGGATTGGTCTGTCCGCAGATATCGCTCGTGCCTTTTTAGCTGTGCATTTGTTAGAATCGGAGAGGAAGTGGGTTAGATTCCTCTGGTATAAAGACAATGATGTCTCGAAAGAACTGATTCCTTATCACTGTAACACTGTCATATTCGGAAATGTTTCCAGCCCATTCGCCCTCGCTATCACTCTGCACAAGCATCTGTCTAGTTACGATACCCCAGTTGCCAAGGATATGAAAACAAAATTCTACGTTGACAATCTGTTAACCGGAGTCGATTCAAATCAGGAAGCATTGGATTACTTCCAGGAGTCTCGTGAGATCATGAACCACGCGTCTTTCAATTTGCGCCAATGGAGTTCAAACTCGGAAACACTCGATGAAAGAATCAGATCGGAAGGAGTACAAACAAAATCTGACATTGTAGGGGTACTTGGACTGAAATGGGATACCAAATCTGATCAGATTTCAGTCGCGAAAAAGGATCTCAAATCATCAGGAGAACTTTCAAAACGTAAAGTAACATCTCAGACCGCATCAATCTTCGACCCGCTCGGAATTGTAGCACCGCTGACAGTCCCTGCTAAGTCTTACGTGAACAACCTGTGGAGAGGCCAAAAAACCTGGGATGAACACTTATCAATCACCGAACGGCAAGAATGGGAAACAATCAAACAGGAGTCCCTCTCTCTCACGCACATGCTATCTATACCCCGTTGGCTAGGGGGTGACACCAGCAAACCGTTACAAATCGTAGTATTCTGTGATGCATGTCCCACCACCGCCATTGGTTGTGTCGCTTACGCTAAACAGAACAATAAAGTCGCCCTCATCGGCTCTAAGAACAAAGTCATCTCAGAGAAAAATGTCAATTTCACAGTCCCTAAGCTTGAACTGATGGCCATGGTCTTGGGGGTAAATTATGCAGAGACCTTGCGAAATACCTACATCACGCAGTATCAGACAATCGAAGTGGTATACAGCACTGATTCAGAGATAGCGCTTTATTGGCTCAGATCCAATAAAAAACTCAAGCAGTTTGTTCACAACCGCGTGCAAACAATACGTCAGAAGTCAGACTTGACTTCTTGGTACCATGTGTCAACCAAACAAAACGCTGCAGACATCTTATCACGTGGTGCGACACATCAGGAATTGAAGGACTCTTCATGGCTGCAGGGACCAAAATGGCTCAAGGATGATAAAACCACGTGGCCTTTAACCGCACTTTCCGACCTAACCTTTAACAGTTCCGTCTCTCTGACAGCCGCGTTTGAAATGCAAAATGACTTCGTTGTTACAAGCATGGTCGCAATAACACCTGTCGCAAGTATCAGCGACGTTATAGCACAGGACAAGTTCAGTTCATGGAATAGACTTCTGAGAATTACCGCCTTAGTATCACGCGCTTTCAAACCCGGACTCAAAAACAGGAATAAACTGTCTGCACAAGATATCGCTAACGCGGAAGAAAAATGGATTACAAATCTTCAAAACGAACACTATAAGCACGTTACGGATTACTTGAAGTTAGAACAAAGTGGAAGGCATAAGCTGCCTTCTCGACCCACAATCATCAGTCAATTAGGGCTCGTTCTTGACAAAAAAGGAACAATTCGTTGCGGCGGGAGGCTTACTAATTCAGACGTCAGCTCAGACAGGAAGTACCCAATTCTCCTGCCAAATCAATCCTACATAACAACGTTAATCGTCCGGAACGCCCACCACAACGTGGTACACTACGGCTTAGGGTCCACCATGGCTTATCTTCGGGAGAAGTATTGGGTCACATCAATGCGCTCAACCGTTAAGAAAATCATCGGACATTGTGTAATCTGTAAGAAAGTGTCTGGGCGTCCATATCTGACTCCCATCGCACCACCACTGCCAGACTTTCGGATTAACGACTTGTCAGCTTTCAAGTCCACTGCTGTAGATTTTACATCACACCTCTACGTACGAATTAAGGACTCGATACAAAAAGTGTACGTTTGTCTCTTTACGTGTTGCACCACGCGAGGCATACATCTTGAAATCACGCCGGACTTAACTGTTGAATCATTTTTAAGAGCTTTCAGACGTTTCACTTCAACACATTCAGTGCCTAGCCTCATTTACTGTGACAATGCCAAAACGTTTACAAGCGCCGACACCGAGCTGAAACGGCTGTACAACATTGTGGGAACAGAACAATTCCAAAACCACCTGTCTAAGAAAGGAATAACATTCAAATATGCACCCGTACAAGCCAGCTGGTTCGCTGGCGTTCATGAGAGACTGATTGGTGTGACGAAACTTGCACTTAAGAAAACCTTGCGCAAATCACTCGTTCCAATTGATGAGTTTCAAACTCTCATCAAAGAAATTCAAGCAACGGTAAACAACAGACCACTCACATATTTGTCATCAGATCCAAATGAACTCAAAGCGATAACACCGAATAATCTGATATACGGACATGATATGTTTTTGTTGCCACACGAAGGAGAAGATAACTTGGATGTAACATACGCCGGCAGAGATAAACTTGAGAAATTGGCGTACAAACGCGCAGAACGACTACAAACATTCAAGAAACGTTTCTATGATGAGTATCTCGCTAGGCTACGGGAACAACACCAGTACGAACTTAGCAAACAACATGCCAAAGCTGACATCATTAAAATTGATGACGTCATTCTTGTACACGACAAGGATGCCAAGAGGAGACACTGGAAACTTGGGATCATAAAAGAACTCAACAGAGGCCAAGATGGGCTGACCCGATCTGCGCTTGTCAAAACTGCCACAGGGCAATCTAACCGAGCAATCGGAAAATTGTATCCGCTTGAGTTAACCGTTGACGAGAGCATCGAACGGTCTGCGCAAATCAAATCTGTTCAAAAAACAAAATCTCGACCAAAACGGTCAACCACTGACATTACGAGGCTCAAAATCAGAGAGCACTTGGATTACTACGGACAGTAGATATTGTAGCGTACGTGACATTCCGTTTTAATATTCACTTCGTCAAAGCTATACACTTGGGCAATGTATAGTAATGTGGATGCTCCCCTCCGTCGGGGTTACGACGCCTGTCGTCCATGAGAAACTGAAGAGACAATCAACATAATCGAATTGACATTTGAATTTCATCTATATTGAAATACTAGAACATTATCATGGAATATTAGTTAGTTGTAACATGTTTGACACCATCGTGCTATAGATATTCATCTTTTGATCATCACCATCTCGACATTTAGTTTAGAAACTTTAGAATCTTAATACGGATTAATCTCTTTAACGTACTTTGCATGTATTGAAGCTTATCTACCATCTCATGTTTACTTCAAGTATTTTGTGTAGTTAGCGGTTTCGAACACCGTTTAGTATCAGTCAGTCTGGATTGCAGACCACCGAGGATGATTAGCCAATCACTGTTTAACTATTCAGGGATTAAAATAATCATATGATTAAAGGATTAACTATGTGCTTGCGGGCGGGGGGAATGTCAGGAATTACGCATTCCTGAACCAAGTCATTTCCTGAATCAAGTTATTAGTTCGACAAGTCGCTGCAGCTGCATGGAGCCAGGAAGTCTGAGGAAATCCTTGCGGATTAAGCTAAGCTTAATCGTCTAAGCACCTTCTTTCATCTCTTAACATCTGTTAATTTGTAATCTTGTTTACTTAGTCAATAGTTTGTAGAAATAAAGTCAGTTGTAAAAAAGATACGATAGAGTCAAGTTCACCATCAATTTGTAGTCAGCAACTCCCCAGTAGAAAACCCGAAGTGCGGAGTTTTCGACACAAACGCCTGTTGACTGTCCTTTAAGAGAGACTGGCGCCATGCCTAGAGATATGACTGACCCCTATTGGCAAATTTGTATGACTTTATCTTGCCTACCTAGCTGCTGCCTATAGTCTCCCTTTAACTGCGGAACACTTCAAAGTCGATAAAATGCCATGTTCCACCTTTTAATGTGTTCAGACCGCCATTTTCAAAATAATCAAGTCAGGACACTGCCTTCTAGTCTCATAATAAATTTTGCTTTCCTCAATAATAACATTTCTTCTTCTTCAATGCTTTCATCATTCCAAACTTCTCCTCCTCTGACTTTTACAGGGGTACAGTCATGGCAATCAAAACCCAAATACTGAGACCAAATGCCTGTTGACTGTGCTTTAAGAGAGACTGGCGCCATGCCTAGTCTCTCTTAAAGCACAGTCAACAGACACCAACCCCCTCAGACTCAGAAACCACAAACGCCCAACCCTTCCTGCTACCTTAATACTTCTGGACGCAAGGGTCCAACGCGCCGCGTAGCCGCAAAAAAGCGAAGCTGGCGAAACATTTATAACGGGTCACCGTCACTTATTATTGGACTTATAGCGCATTTACGGGGTTGCAACTATTTTGCTTTATAGTGTCACCAGGAAAGAAAAGCATGCGACCTAACGCCGATCTATTTGTATAAAGTGATAATTGGAAGGTATATAGTAGGAAATATCAATAAAATAATCATTCCATGTCGTCTTTTGAGGGCATTTTTGATTGTAAAAAATATATGTGTACGTCACCGTAGTCTCGGCAATGATAATTTTATCAGAGCAGTCTCGCGCAAGTAGAAGTTCTTTACCTATTAGTTCTTCACTTATTAGTCTCAACGTCTGGCGCAAAGCCAGACGTTTTCCATTACGATTTCACTACGATGTTTGACAAGAATTAGCAGTGCGCGAGATATGCTAATGAGCAGACTTCCCTCGCTTGAGTTTCTGAAGAATGTTCCATATCGCGCTAAGCTCATCACTACTGATTATGACAGGCGTGCAACGGTAGGTATCTGCTCCCCAACTTCCACCCCAATACGGTACAATAAGTTACCATTTGATGGGAATGGGACAATGCCCTCACTGTGTATGGAGTCATAGGGATAAGAAGACATTATTCATTAGTGTTGGTACAAGTGATTTTGCCCAAAAAGCATGCGCATTCAAAAAACAAAATATGCAAGGTATCACGTACATGACCATGACGACGTGCAGAAAGTGCACTGGCCAGTGCATACCCTATGGCTATGTACTAGTAAACATGGTAAACAAACATGAACAACATCATTATTCATCGGCAGTTCATTTTACTCCGAGCTTTTCCTGAAACATATAGGCATGATGATTAGGCCTACCATGTACCATGTCCATGACCAA
This sequence comes from Lineus longissimus, assembly GCF_910592395.1. NCBI lineage: Eukaryota > Metazoa > Nemertea > Pilidiophora > Heteronemertea > Lineidae > Lineus > Lineus longissimus. Next base: position 9,226,623 of record NC_088313.1, read on the forward strand.
TAACAGCACCAGATCATGTGGATGTCAACAAGTTCACATGAACCGTATAATCCCGCATGGCGCATGGGGCATGCGTCTAAACCAAAGCCCCAAAATCACTTGTTTTGGTCTATTTCAGTTTCACTTGTGTTTCCCTCCGTCTCCCAGTCCATAATACATTTACAGTTTACAATCCCCGATCATGGCCCAACAAAAGGTCATCGGTTGACTAAAGGAACACAACTGTTCAATGGATTTATAGTTGAATGCGATCAAACTACGTCTTTTCAATCGTGGATTGTAAATTTAACCCCATGGGCCTAGGGAGGGCCATATAACAATACTTTCGACACAGTTATTATCTCCGCTGCCTCCACCATGTTACACACAGTGCTCACTGCTGATTCTAAAATGCGCCACCTAGTCAAAACAGGACATATGTTCTTCTAGGAATAGATCTCTTTCCAATATTTCGTCATTCCACTATCGTCATCACCTCATCATACTTTCATTGACATTACAGGCACACATCCACAGAGCACTCTTCAAATCATCTACACAGTGATTATCCAACTAGGATTATAAAGGTAATTTCTTAGCCCCGCACAGTGGGTTTCAGTCTTGATAAAGGCAAGATAAAGTTAGACGAAGTAGCCGATAGGGGTCTCTCACCCCTCAAAGTCCGTCACAACTATTCAAGCTTGTACAAGGAATACATGCAGCGCTGACTCTAACAAGACCCAATGGGAATGTCGCACAGTCATCTGTCAAAAACAAGACCTATGTTGCAGTATGATCTCTTGCCAATATTTAATAATTGCACTATCGTCATCACCTCATCATACTTCATTGACATTACAGGCACACATTGACATTGACCACTGTTCCAGTCAACGACACAGTCGCTATCCAAGTAGCGTTATAGAGGTAATTATCATTATCATACCTCATTAGCATGTGAACCAATCACGTCGCGTCCTTTGCGATCACGGCAAAGCCTCATGGAATAATGTCTTTCACCGTTGAATAACTTTTCATATTCCATGCCTACAACTTCAATTTCTTCATATTCCATGGCTAGAAGTTCAATACTAATATAATATCCAAGATAAAGTTACAAGAAGGGGTCTCTCACCTCTCACTGTATGTCCACACTATTCACGCTTGTACGAGGAATACATTCAATGCTGAATCTAACAACAGCCAGTGCCCTTACTCTGTATATTAGTCACTGGAAGATGGCCCATTTCACTCCTTGCTTCTACTTCACCTATAGTCTCATTGCAAACGCCTCAGTTCTATGATATCACATTCACTTTCAGCTGTCATGCAACGCAACAACTGTGCTATCTGCCATCGCACATCAACGAAGAAGTGCAGCCGCCCACATTCCACCTCACGTCTGTCCGACCAGCTGCAATCCTCGAGGACGCCCCACTGTACCACGATTTCACTACGATGTTTGACAAGAAGGAGCAGTGCGCGAGATAGGCTAATGAGCAGACTTCCCTCGCTTGAGTTTCGGAAGAATGTTCCATATCGCGCTAAGCTGACCACTGCTGACCATGACAGGCGTGCATTGGACTGGTACAGGTTGGAACTAAACATTGAATATGCTGGTGGTGACGCTTTCTGATGAGAAGTTGGTCGTGACTGATGCAGTATCCTTGGACTTGTCCACAGCATCGTTCAATCATTGCTCTCTGAGCTGCCTTGATTCTGTACTTACCCAAATACTAAGACCAAATGCCTGTTGACTGTGCTTCAAGAGAGACTGGCGCCATGCCTAGAGATATGACTGACCCCTATTGGCAAATTTGTATGACTTTATCTTGCCTACCTAGCTGCTGCCTATAGTCTCCCTTTAACTGCGGAACACTTCAAAGTCGATAAAATGCCATGTTCCACCTTTTAATGTGTTCAGACCGCCATTTTCAAAATAATCAAGTCAGGACACTGCCTTCTTGTCTCATAATAAATTTTGCTTTCCTCAATAATAACATTTCTTCTTCTTTAATGCTTTCATCATTCCAAACTTCTCCTCCTCTGACTTTTACAGGGGTACAGTCATGGCAATCAAAACCCAAATACTGAGACCAAATGCCTGTTGACTGTGCTTTAAGAGAGACTGGCGCCATGCCTAGTCTCTCTTAAAGCACAGTCAACAGACACCAACCCCCTCAGACTCAGAAACCACAAACACCCAACCCTTCCTGCTACCTTAATACTTCTGGACGCTAGGGCCCAACGCGCCGCGTAGCGGCAAAAAAGCGAAGCTGGCGAAACATTTATAATGGGTCACCGTCACTTATTATTGGACTTATAGCGCATTTACGGGGTTGCAACTATTTTGCTTTATAGTGTCACCAGGAAAGAAAAGCATGCGACCTAACGCCGATCTATTTGTATAAAGTGATAATTGGAAGGTATATAGTAGGAAATATCAATAAAATAATCATTCCATGTCGTCTTTTGAGGGCATTTTTGATTGTAAAAAATATATGTGTACGTCATCGTAGTCTCTGCAATGATAATTTTATCAGAGCAGTCTCGCGCAAGTAGAAGTTCTTTACCTATTAGTTCTTCACTTATTAGTCTCAACGTCTGGCGCAAAGCCAGACGTTTTCCATTACGATTTCACTACGATGTTTCACAAGAAGGAGCAGTGCGCGAGATATGCTAATGAGCAGACTTCCCTCGCTTGAGTTTCTGAAGAATGTTCCATATCGCGCTAAGCTCATCACTGCTGATTATGACAGGCGTGCAACGGTAGGTATCTGCTCCCCAACTTCCACCCTAATACCGCCCATACGGTACAATAAGTTACCATTTGATGGGAATGGGACAATGCCCTCACTGTGTATGGAGTCATAGGGATAAGAAGACATTATTCATTAGTGTTGGTACAAGTGATTTTGCCTAAAAAGCATGCGCATTCAAAAAACAAAATATGCAATGTATCACGTACATGACCATGACGACGTGCAGAAAGTGCACTGGCCAGTGCATACCCTATGGCTATGTGCTAGTAAACATGGTAAACATGAACAACGTCATTATTCATCGGCTGTTCATTTTACTCCGAGCTTTTTCTGAAACATATAGCCATGATGATTAGGCCTACCATGTACCATGACCAATAACAGCACTAGATCATGTAGATGTCAACAAGTTCACATGAACCGTTTAGCCCGCATGGCGCATGTGGCGCATGCGTCTCAACCAAAGCCCCAAAATCACTTGTTTTGGTCTATTTCACTTGTGTTTACAACTGTTCAATGGATTTATAGTTGAATGCGATCAAACTACGTCTTTTCAATCGTGGATTAAGGAATTAATACCCAGCTGGCGGTCATTGGTTGTATAATCAAGACCGCTCGGGTAGACCGAAAGTGCATTCCAAAACCCGAGGCGCTTCGCCGAGGGTTTTGGTAGTAATTTGAGGTCTACCCGAGCGGTCTTGATTATACAACCAATGACCGACAGCGAGGTATTAATTTCTATTCTAAAAGGTTTCAAAATTAAACAAATTAAATACGATTTGAAAGGTATATATGTTCCGTTTTCGTCAAAGAATGATCCAACCTGGTGTCCGGAACTCCGCCATATTGTTGCTTGTGAAGATGACGTCACGCAGCAAGGGAATTCCCAGTCTGCTAGCTCGATTTCTACCATTTCCTCGTCTTTGACCTCTTCTGAATCCTGACTGACGACCTCGAAAGAGTCCTCGGGTATCCTCCCTACTTCACAAATCCCAATATATCGGGGAATACTTCAAAATCTCGTGTTCTTGACATTGTTTTGTGGGGCTGAGTCGTTGCTTCTTGGTGAAAAATAATTCGTCTGCTAAAATTCAGAATTTTATACCTACCCAGGCGGTCATTGGTTACGATACCAAGACCGCTCCGATCAAAACGAGGCGTAATGTATTTTGTATTAGAAACAATGATATACTGTGACTAAGGCCTTTTAGAATTGTAAATTTAACCCCATGGGCCTAGGGAAGGCCCTATAACAATACTTTCGACACCGTGCTCACTGCTGATTCTAAAATGCACCACCTAGTCAAAACAGGACATATGTTCTTCTAGGAATAGATCTCTTTCCAATATTTCGTCATTCCACTATCGTCATCACCTCATGATACTTTCATTGACATTACAGGCACACATCCACAGAGCACTCTTCAAATCATCTACACAGTGGTTATCCAACTAGGATTATAAAGGTAATTTCTTAGCCCCGCACAGTGGGTTTCACTCTTGATAAAGGGGCACTATTGCTAGCAGCTAGGTAGGCAGGATAAAGTTAGACGAAGTAGCCGATAGGGGTCTCTCACCCCTCAAAGTCCGTCACAACTATTCAAGCTTGTACAAGGAATACATGCAGCGCTGACTCTAACAAGACCCAATGGGAATGTCGCACAGTCATCTGTCAAAAACAAGACCTATGTTGTAGTATGATCTCTTGCCAATATTTAATAATTGCACTATCGTCATCACCTCATCATACTTCATTGACATTACAGGCACACATTGACATCGACCACTGTTGCAATCAACGACACAGTCGCTATCCAAGTAGCATTATAGAGGTAATTATCATTTTCATACCTCATTAGCATGTGAACCAATCGCGTCGCGTCCTTTGCGATCACGGCAAAGCCTCATGGAATAATGTCTTTCACCGTTGAATAATTTTTCATATTCCATGCCAACAACTTCAATTTCTTCATATTCCATGGCTAGAAGTTCAATACTAATATAATATCCAAGATAAAGTTACAAGAAGTAGTCAATAGGGGTCTCTCACCTCTCACTGTATGTCCACACTATTCACGCTTGTACGAGGAATACATTCAATGCTGAATCTAACAACACCCAGTGCCCTTACTCTGTATATTAGTCACTGGAAGATGGCCCATTTCACTCCTTGCTTCTACTTCACCTATAGTCTCATTGCAAACGCCTCAGTTCTATGATATCACATTCACTTTCAGCTGTCATGCAACGCAACAACTGTGCTATCTGCCATCGCACATCAACGAAGAAGTGCAGCCGCCCACATTCCACCTCACGTCTGTCCGACCAGCTGCAATCCTCGAGGACGCCCCACTGTACCACGATTTCACTACGATGTTTCACAAGAAGGAGCAGTGCGCGAGATAGGCTAATGAGCAGACTTCCCTCGCTTGAGTTTCGGAAGAATGTTCCATATCGCGCTAAGCTGACCACTGCTGACCATGACAGGCGTGCATTGGACTGGTACAGGTTGGAACTGAACATTGAATATGCTGGTGGTGACGCTTTCTGATGAGAAGTTGGTCGTGACTGATGCAGTATCCTTGGACTTGTCAACAGCATCGTTCAATCATTGCTCTCCGAGCTGCCTTGATTCTGTACTTACCCAAATACTAAGACCAAATGCCTGTTGACTGTGCTTTAAGAGAGACTGGCGCCATGCCTAGAGATATGACTGACCCCTATTGGCAAATTTGTATGACTTTATCTTGCCTACCTAGCTGCTGCCTATAGTCTCCCTTTAACTGCAGAACACTTCAAAGTCGATAAAATGCCATGTTCCACCTTTTAATGTGTTCAGACCGCCATTTTCAAAATAATCAAATCAGGACACTGCCTTCTAGTCTCATAATAAATTTTGCTTTCCTCAATAATAACATTTCTTCTTCTTCAATGCTTTCATCATTCCAAACTTCTCCTCCTCTGACTTTTACAGGGGTACAGTCATGGCAATCAAAACCCAAATACTGAGACCAAATGCCTGTTGACTGTGCTTTAAGAGAGACTGGCGCCATGCCTAGTCTCTCTTAAAGCACAGTCAACAGACACCAACCCCCTCAGACTCAGAAACCACAAACGCCCAACCCTTCCTGCTACCTTAATACTTCTGGATTGCAGACTGAGTGTAGTGTTGCTGCTATTTGATCACCATTCACAGAGCGTGTGTGTATTGGCTATGCATGTAGAGCGTTAGCACGCCAACCCTACAACATGTACTGGATGAGCGAGACTAGTCGGCCTCAAAAGTTCATCTAATCGAGGACAACCACAAATAATCGATCAAAACGCCACTTCAGTATGCTTCATTCTTTAATAGACGATGGTTCTGCACAACCAAAACAACGTTGGACACAAAAATCGGGCAAATTTTACAACGTCTATCAGGGGGCGTATCAGCGTTGGCAAGACTACACCAAATCTTCCAGCTTCAACGGGAACACGGCTCACAAACCACTCCAATATCTCGGGCATGTGTTCGAAATAATCGGTTTCGCCGTCACCAGTGTGAAGACTCGGCTCTTCCGTCGACTTCTATGTTGAATTGACAAGGAAGCTCACCTTTCTAATCGAATGGACCCACTTTATTGACACTGACACACTACTCTCAACACGTACACGCCACTTGTCCAATCTCTCTCGTATCACCCTTGCGTATCACCGGAATGATGCAGTGACCAAGGACTACTGGCTGGTGGCGCCACCCCACCGAAGCGGATCGCACTAAGGAGCCCCGGATCACTACACTGTATTACTGTGAAATATTGACCTCGTCTCCACTCTTTCGCGGCATCGCCTACCCATTCCCCAAGCGTCAAAATAGGTAACTGAGGCCACCTATTAAGTCACTCTGCAAAATTTAAATGGTATAGTCTAATAAAAAGCGTCACGACCAGACACCTGGGAAGTGTCGCCGACAACAACCTGAGAAGTGTGCTTCCGCGCGTTACGTCAGACTTGTTGGATTAAGCTCTGTACACACTGACAGCATTTTCGGTAACATTTTCGGAAACATTTTCGGAAACATCTCGGCAACACACCTGGGCAACAAAAATTTGGCCCTGTTATACACATGACAACATGCGACAACATGTTGGGCAACTTGTTATCGAATGTTTCTAAGAAAATGAGGATTTTGGACGGAAATTCATTAACAATGGAAGATTCCAAGAGAAGAAGCGGATTGTCGGGGGCTCTGCCATAATTTTACGTATCCTGATTGAAAGACGACAAAGAAGACGTAAAGATGAGAAAGAGTGTGGACAAGACCATGGATACATATGAGAGACCAGCATGGGCCTACCACTGTCTCCTGTCTACTGTCATCCCATAAACAGTCACAACTTTCCCATACTGCGATAAGTTGTTCCACTTCACTCAATCACCTTTCCTTGCTGGGTGCTGCTATTTTGACTACATCACATGGCTTCAGTTAGATCATGTGATTTGTGGCCTATTTCTGATTGGATAAAACTCGCCAACACTCGGCAACAAAATTGATTTTGTATTATTTCGACATTTGAGCAACATTTGGCCAACATGTTACCGAATGTTTCCGAACTGTACACACTGCCAACATTTTCGATAACATCGCACCTGGACAACATGTTGGCCAACATGTTTCCCAAAATTTTGTCAGTGTGTACAGATCAAGCTTCATTATTTATACGTTGCCTAGCCTAGATTGAAATTTTCTCACTTGATTGACCCCCGAGTTGCCGCCCGTCATGGGCTGTTCAGTTGTGTAATTGTTATTAGGAAGAATTGTCCCAGTTATGGTACTTCCGCCTAAAATCTCAAACCGGTTCTAAACATGAAATTACCTGACTTTCACTGCCTATGAGTCATTGCCATGCGAGACAAAAAACTACCAGATTGTGACTTACGGCTGGGAATGATAGGACCCCGACCCCTGATCACTGCCAAACTTTATATGTGAGACAAAAAGTTACCTGATTGTGACTTACGGCTGGGAATGATGGGACCCCGACCCATGATCACTGCCAAACTTCATACGTAAGACAAAAAGTTACCATATTGTGACTCGTGGATGATAGGACCCCGACCCCTGATCACTGCAAAACTTTATATGTGAGACAAAAAGTTACCTGATTGTGACTTACGGATGGGAATGATGGGACCCCGACCCATGACCACTGCCAAACTTTATATGTGAGACAAAAGTTACCAGATTGTGACTCGTGGCTGTGAATGATAGGACCCCGACCCATGATCACTGCCAAACTTCATACGTGAGACAAAACGTTACCAGATTGTGACTCGTGGCTGTGAATAATAGGACCCCGACCCATGATCACTGCCAAACTTTATATGTGAGACAAAAAGTTACCAGATTGTGACTCGTGGCTGGGAATGACAGGACCCCGACCCCTGATCACTGCCAAACTTTATATGTGAGACAAAAAAGTTACCAAATTGTGACTCGTGGCTGGGAATGATGGAACCCCGACACTTGGGGTGATATGAATAAAGACTAGCAAATGCTTTTACTTCAATTTTGTACAGAAAGGCCTAGTGTATATGTACATGAAGTTTTAGATAAAAGCATTTGCTAGTCTTTATTCATATCACCCTTGATCACAGCCAAACTTCATACGTGAGACAAAAAGTTACCAGATTGTGACTCGTGGCTGGGAATGATAGGACCCCGACCCCTGATCACAGCCAAACTTCATACGTGAGACAAAAAGTTACCAGATTGTGACTCGCGGCTGGGAATGATAGGACCCCGACCCATGATCACTGCCAAACTTCATACGTGAGACAAAAAAGTTACCAGATTGTGACTCGTGGCTGGGAATGATGCGACCCCGACCAATGATCACTGCCAAACTTCATACGCGAGACAAAAAGTTACCAGATTGTGACTCGTGGCTGGGAATGATGCGACCCCGTCCAATGATCACTGCCAAACTTCATACGTGAGACAAAAAGTTACCAGATTGTGACTCGTGGCGAGGGGGCAGAGCAATCGAATTCGAGGGTCTGGTGTCTTGCCGTTTGTTGTCTATAGGCCTACCCATCGGCCAGTATATCGGCATAGGCTAAAGAATCAACACTCAAGTAGGCCCAAGTAGTATAAAAGAGTCAAAATTTCAAATTCAAATTGATTTATTGATTGATTATCTATTCGGCTACAGTCAAAAACTATATATATAGGCCTAGTATAAATTAAAAACACGTCATTCAACAATATTCCAGAATATTCAATGGTATTCTTCGTTGCGCAGAGAATGGGTGCGCAAAAGCAAACACACAGTAGAATGTTCACTGTTTAATGCGATATCGACAACAGTGAAATACTCTACTGTTGTATAGTAGAGAGTACGTTGCATATTCGTAAGAATCAACTCGGTAGTGATGAGTAATAAAGACGAAATCGGACAACATAAGATATGGTATGATCCTTTTATTGAATCAAAATAAACATCTCATCACTGAATAAATAATGTGTCGAGGGCACCAAAGTCCCGAAGTCGATAACAGCAGGAAACTGAGTCAAAGTACATATATCGTGTCCCTGAGTTTCAGAGTATTCCACGCGGACGTTGGTTTTGTGGTGGTGAACAAGCTGTATAAGAGAACAAACCAAGTCTTAATCAAACTGTTACAAGACACCTATCTACGAAATGCGAAATAACCGACCGAAAATGGGAAATTCCGACGTTACTTACGTGGTCCCAGGTCTTTTTTATCAGAAAATACAGCCAGATCCCTGTCTGGTCTAACACAGCCAGAGGTCTGCACCCTCGGCTTTTGTCAACATAACTCAAGCACCATACGGCCTTGGCCTAGCAAGCCTCTAAACATGGTAAACAGCATTACCTAATCATATTGATCATATTGACTTAGGTATCAACCACCTATGCACAATAGGGGTTCTACTTTCTACTATTTTGTCACACACTGCTGCTTGGTCAAATAATTAACCAAAGTTGACATGGTGGTCGTTGGGGTGGGAGGGGGTGGGGTAGTATTGCCCCTTAGCTATCCCTAAACACTTCCACTGCTGGTTAAAGCTAGCTAGGAAACTAAGATCCTGGATACTATGAAACTAATGTGAAGTTTCGTCGGGGGTACTTCTCCTTGCTCGGCATTAACTCACGCTAACATACCTTCATGTCTATAAAACTCCTTTATTCCTTCGACACAGAATCCTCACATCTCATCTAAAACCATGCCGTCTTCACCCTCCCCACTCCTACGGTGTCTCATCATGGTCCTGTCACCCGGCAGCCTCCGAAGAGACTGGTGGCGCCATCTGGCCTAAGGCCAACACACCAAGAGCTACCAGATCACCACACCATCCCCACCAAAATTGGTCGAGCCTCAGGATCGAACACTACATAGCACGGTACACAGGCAGTTACAAAACGAAATACACGATTGTCATACAAAACAAAATACATGGTTATCAAATTTCGATACAAAAATAATAAATGATTAAATGCACTTCCGGCACGCCCTCAGCAGTCAGAATCAAGAACTGAGTATGAAAACTACCAAAATCAGCAGTCCTTTACAGTAAACTCCAGTCTCATAATATTTCACTGTACAAGTCTTTCACGTGTCCATCAGCTATGTCTCTAGTATGACACTTCAGAATAAACAAAACATGATAAATACACAAATATCCAAAAATAAATCCGAGTAGAGAACGTCCTTCTAAACACGGTAATTGCACAAGGAAGAATATAAAACAACACTTGGGCTGGGGTCCATATGGGTCAGAGCGATCCCACCGCCAATCCTTTGCAGAGCACTAGGAAAGGGGTCCCCACTTTAATCCTGCCGGCGGATGTACTCGATCAAAAAGAGTCCAACCTCCCTCATCCCCTCCCAGCTGTAGGAAAAGAGTCAGATTCCTACAGATCCTGCCCTGAAATTATCTTAAAGTAATGAGCAGAAAGTTTGATTATGTAGGTCGACTTCCACGGAGTTCCCGCCCTTTCTTCAACCACAGGGCCTTCCTTCTGGCAATGCGATCCTGCTGGGCCAGATGGTTGACGCAACAACCAATGGACAATCTGTAGCGAGCTGGTTTTCTTAGATCGTCCCTAGGACGAAACTTGCGGCTGGGTGGTGGATCAGTTGTCACGCTTGGCGCAGAATCAGAGCTACTCTCAAGGTTACCTAGAACAGTGACCACCTCTGGTGTGCAGAGCGCTGCACCGGAGGCATTCTCGGAGTCGGAATGGCTGTCATGGTTACCTAGAGCAGTGACCACCTCTGGTGTGCAGAGCGCTGCACCAGAGGCACCAGATACAGGGGAAGTTGGTACTGAGTCAAAAACTGGCTGCAGAAGAGTTTCTCTAGTTTGTCCTGCTTTTGGGCTAGTCCCGGTGTTGCTATCTTGTTCAGCCTGTGGGTCCTCAGCACGAGAGTGAAAAACCTTGAGGTTATTGAGGTGTACTACCTTAGGACGCCGGTTACGTCCATTCACTCGTCTTATCCTGTAATTCACCTCAGATATTTTTTTCAGTACCTCAAAAGGTCCCTCCCAGCGTCTGTGGAACTTTGACACTTCCTCTGGCTTCACATGATGGTTACGTAGCAACACCATATCGCCCGCACCAAAAGATGTCATCTTAGTCTTCAAGTCATAGTGTGTCTTTTGCCTTCTCTGGGCCAACTTCAAATTCTCTCGAGCTCTCCTGTGGGCAGAGTCAATTCGGTCACGGAGTTTCGCGACATGAGCCGTTGTCTCGATGGAGGGTGTCTCTGGAGCACCAATTACCAGATCCAACGGAACTGTCATCTCCTCCCCAAATGTCATGCAGTATGGAGTCTCTTGAGTGGATGCTTGGATGCTGCTTCGGAAAGCCATAAGCGATGCTGGAAGGTGTTCATCCCAGTCCAATCCCTCTTGGTCAACCATGGTCATCAGCATATCCTTTAGTGTGCCATTGAAGTTTTCCACCTGCCCGTTGCACTGGGGGTGGTATGCTGTGGTACGGCTCTTGTGGACATTCAGCAGCTGGCACATTTCAGCAAACACAGTGGACTCAAAGTTCCTCCCTTGATCACTGTGGAGGTTCTCTGGTGCGCCGAATCGACAAACATAGTCGTTCACCAGAACCTTAGCACAGGTGGTGGCCTTCTGATTTCTCAGAGCCCAGGCTTCTGGCCATTTTGAAAATGCATCCTGTGCCACCAAGATGTAGCGATGGCCTCTCCTGGAAGGTGGATTGATCGGCCCAACGATGTCTATATGCAACCGCTGGTTGCGGCAGCCTGCAGGGATGCTCTTAAGGGGTGCCTTGTTACGCTTACCTCCCTTGCATTTTTGGCAGATTTCACAAGTTCTGACAAAGTCGACCACATTCCTTTTTAAGCCAGGGCGCCAGCAACGCTGTTTTGCCTTCCCAAGGGTCTTGGCCACTCCTCGATGGGCACCAGCAAAACCACTATGGATCTCCCCCAGCACTGGGTTAACAAAAGATGAGGGCAGTACTAGGCGAAGCCTGTCATTATCTGGAGCCCTGCAGTACAGAATGCCATCCTGGATCACCAGATTGGGGTGCTGGGCCCATACAGCCCTCTCCGTCCTACTGCATCCCATCATTACTTCTTCCAGTGGCTTGTCAGTTGTTTCCGACACGTGGAGGTACACTGACCTCAAATCAGGGTCATCCTTTTGCGCTTGCTGGATTTCTTCCCGGTTCCACATGAATTCGGGTGTCTTCAGTCCGGTGGCTTTCCTTGGCGACTGGATTGCACTCACCTGTAAGGTTTGAGATTTGGCCTCCGTGGGACCACACGTAGGGCAGTCCCCATGTCGACGCATCCTTTTGGGTCGCCTTGACAGAGCGTCTGCGTTCCCATGCTTTGTACCAGAGCGGTGTTCTATTTCATAATCAAATTCGGCCAACCTCTCTAACCAGCGAGCAACCTGACCGGACGGCTCCTTGAAATCAGCCATTTGACAGCCATATTGTCAGTCCTCACTCGAAAGCGTTTCCCCAGCAAATAGTACCTGAAGTGCTCCGCAAATGTTACTAGTGCCAGCATTTCTCTACGCGTGGTGCAATAATTGGTTTCCCCACCTTGAAACACCTTGCTTCCGTAAGCAATCACCTTCTCTGATCCGTCTTGCTGTTTCTGTGACAAGACTCCACCCATTGCCCGGTCGCTGGCGTCTGTGTCTAAGACAAACTCCCCTGCCTCTGGACTGACGTCTGGGTAAGCTAATACCGGGGAAGAGATCAACTTTTCCTTTAATGTCCTGAAAGCAATCTCACATTTCTCGGACCACACGAATGGCACCTCCTTCCTTGTCAGGTTGTGAAGAGGCGCCGCTATGTGGGCAAACTCTGGCACAAACTGTTGGTAATAAGTGGCAAGTCCCATGAACGAACGAACCTCCGACACATTCGCTGGGGTAGGCCATTCAGCTACTTTGGCAATCTTGTCTTCATCGGTGCAGATTCCATCCTTCGTCACTTTGTGGCCGAGGAACTTAACAAGTGGTCGGAATAGCTTGCACTTGGATGGCTTCAGTTTGAGGTTAGCCGATTCCAAACGAGTGAAAACCTCTTCAAGACGGGACAGGTGCTGCTCGAATGTCTCAGAGTGGACGATTATGTCATCCAGGTATACTAGACAATACTCCAAGCCCCCAAGGACGATGTTCATCAGCCTAGTGAAGGTGGCCGGGGCTCCAGTGAGACCAAATGGCATAACACGCCATTCATACTGTTTAACCCCCGAAACAAACGAGGTCTTGGCCCGGTCTTCTGGCGCCATGCCCACTTGCCAGTACCCGCTTGCACAATCGAGGCAAGAGAAGAACTGAGAGCCTGATAGCTTGTTTAGAGTTTCATCTATCCTTGGCAGTGGTTGCGCAGACTTTACTGAGGTGGCATTCAATCGGCGGTAGTCTATACAAAGGCGAAATGACCCATCTTGTTTCCGAGCGAGAACAATTGGGGCACTCCAAGGACTCTGTGACTCTTGAATTAAGTTCCGGTCCAGGAGCTCCTTGATGGTCTTGTCTACAAATTCTTGCTGATGAGGTGGCACTCACCTCGGGCGCTGTTTGATGGGTTGTGCTCCTTCAGTGTCGATCGTGTGTTCGGCTATGTGTGTCTGTCCCAGATCAAAGTCACCCATTGAGAATACATTTTGATGCCTTCTGACAAGATCTATCACTGCCTCTGTCTGTTGTCCTGAAAGGCCCAACTCAGTCACCTCTAACTTCTCTAGCAAGGCTCCTAACCTGGCCTCATCTTCCAGCGTACTTGGCTGTTCCGGTGTAGTCTCAACCTTGGTTTTACCAGCAGAACAATTATTCAGATTTTGCACCCCTTCCTTATCTACCGGTGGGGATCCATCCATCCCAGGGGACAGAATCCTCTCGGCTGACCCAACCTCTGCCACTGGATGGAACCAACCGATTGTCCTGCAGGCCCTGATAAAAATTGGCTTGTCAGTGAAATTCGCCACTCTCACCGGCATTTTCCCATAGTCGGATGACACCAGGGACCTCCCTGTTGTAAAGCCTATAGTGCCCTTTTGAGCTTCTATCAGACCTGGGGTGAGATGACTTTCCTTCCTGCTCCTAGACAGTTTCCCGGCCAGGATCATCTCCGTTCCTGCAGGTATTCTTGTATTCCTCCCCATGATCACCCTGCATACCTTGAGGACACCCTGTTGGTTGCGTAGGGGCACCTCATTCCCAGCCACCTCAAGGGTGGCAGTTCTGTAGTCAATACTGCAACCCTGAGCTTGAAGAAAGTCACTTCCCAGTAGACACTCGTGGGCTAGGTTCTCAACGACCACAACTGGGTGGCTAAACTGCGAGGATCCAAGGCCTAATGGTACATCAGCCATCCCAAGAATCTTCAATTCTTCTCCTGTTGCAGACTGTAGGCTTGCATCTACCTCCTGGAGTGGTCGGCCTGAAGAACTTGGACATCTTCTCCAGAGGTCGCCACTCACTAGAGTAAGAGCTGCACCTGTGTCAAGGAGCATTGTGGTTGGTGTACCTTCAATTTCTCCATTTACATACAAGCTGGTGTCTTTAAATGTAATCTGACCAATAGAGAGAGGTCTCCTTTGGTTGGTACCGCCCAATGGCTGAAATTCTACTGCATCTGGGTTTAGGGTCCCTGTCGATGGTAATGGTGTTTCAGTCTTACCCAGAGCGGTGACTGACTCTGTGCTAGAGATACCCAGAGCGGTGTCTCCAGTATGCCGCCCTCCAGAAATGGTGTTGTCATCTGGGACTCTATGGATGGTCTCTTTGGTGGTCATCAGGTGATCCACAGGGACAGATACCCGTACATGCTCAGCATTTGGGGAAATGTAGCCAGAAGGTGGCAAATCTAGAGCAGTGCCATTCTCGGAGGTAGCCAGAACGTTACCTCGGAGAACCAGTGACTCATTCCCACACCAAATGCCAGCTGGAGCTTCTACTGATGTCTGAGGGTCCGTCCGCCCCGTGACGACCCCGACTTGGAGTTTTCCTGATCATTCTGGGGGCAAGACCTGGCCATATGTCCAGTGCCATGACAGTTATAGCACTCTATGGTTGGGCACTGACGGGCCTGGTGACCCCACTCCTTACAACGCCAACAGCGCATGTCCTCAGACGTCCTCTCAGAATTTGTTGTGCCGGTGGATTCCAACTTGCTTATCCTGGATTCCATCTTCTGCAGCAGGTCCAGAACCTTGCTTATGTCCGAATCTGCTTTCGGTGCAGTGGTCCCAGAGGTAGCACTTGCCACCCTGCCTTTCCCGGATGATGCACTACCATCATTCCTATCCTCACGCTGCCTGGTCCCCTGTTTGAGAAGGAGCTGTGCAGCCTCTAGCTGACGCACTTTCCTTATGGCTTCTCCCACGGATTTTGGGGAACTCATGAGAAGTTGTTGCTTAACAGGTTCTGTGGCAGTCACTCCCAACAGAAACTGGTCCTTTGCCATCTCTTGTTGTAGGGAAAACCCACTTTCTGGATAAGCATTTAGGGCCAATTCCAATAAAACGTCAGCAAATGTTTCGTAAGATTCAGAGCTTCCCTGTGTGCGTGCCCTTAATTGTAGTTTATAGTCCTAACGGGTCACATTGTGGAATCTTTGCTCAAGTGCACTAGAGAACTCCTCATACGTCAAGGAAGGGGCCAAGTGGAAATTTGCTACAGCCATGTATGCTTGATGGTCAAGACGCGATAGAATTTGCTGCCTCCTCTCCGACACAGGTATTTTTGTCAGGTCAGCATAGGTGTTAAAGCGCTCAAGCCATATCCGAAAGCTCTGATTAACCATAAATGGTTTGGGGGCCTGCACTTTTGCCGAGGAATGTCGGGCCGTCCCCTCCTGTTTCAATCTGCTCTCGACTAAGGATGTAAACGAGTCCAGAAATGATGACATCAATTCTCCCTTGTCTGCACCAGCATCCAAATCTTCCCGTGTCCTCTGTCCAGCAGGGGTCACTGGTGGAAGCGGGGTACTACTGGCTCTCAAAGCGGGTGTACCAGGTGATGCCGGGGACAGGTTCAATGTACGGGGACCACTACGCTGGAAGTCCTCAAATCCCACTCTTCGGTAAGGGTTGTGACCTGGTGGTGCACATATTCCAGCAGCCCTCGGTGGTCCTCGTGGGGTGTCCATGGCCGGGACCACACCCCCCTGCACTATCGGAGTTCTACAATTCTGATCCGTCACCACATCAAAGAATTCAGCCATATTTATGAGTTTCGATAATACTTAATGAATATGCAATAAACAAGTATACTCTCCCACCACAACAAATAGCCGACCAGAATTACCGCAATAGAAACACAATATCATTAACTAATGAACAATACTATAGTGATTGGCACTACAGAGCGTGTACCACTGGTAATGCAGAACAGAGCGTTAGCACACCTAACAGGCCACCATACATTCGCACTTGTGGACTAGCCCAGTACCAGCCATGCAGTGCGCGAGACTGGCAATATAATTATACTAAAAATCCAGGCAGAAAGTTCATGAACGCCAACCACGGCGCTACAACTCACTAATGCTTGTGTCTAGGCAATGCCTGCAGTGCTCACCCGACACAAAACTCAATTAAATATAGCACAGTAGCACACAAACGAACGGCGTAAAAACAAGAGGCCGTAATACACTGCCGCAGTATATACAACAAGCCCGCACGCAAGCGCGAGTGTCAGATAGGGCCGGCAAAGTTGGGAAATTAACTGCGATCGGGTCCAGAATTCCTGTACAGCTGTCACCAGTGTGAAGTTTCGTCGGGGGTACTTCTCCTTGCTCGGCATTAACTCACGCTAACATACCTTCATGTCTATAAAACTCCTTTATTCCTTCGACACAGAATCCTCACATCTCATCTAAAACCATGCCGTCTTCACCCTCCCCACTCCTACGGTGTCTCATCATGGTCCTGTCACCCGGCAGCCTCCGAAGAGACTGGTGGCGCCATCTGGTCTAAGGCCAACACACCAAGAGCTACCAGATCACCACACCAAGACCCTGTCTAATTCATTAATTTCCAGCAAGTTTATCTTATGGATGGATTCTCCATCATTTCTTAACCAGCAGTGGAAGTGTTAAGCCCTCCCATCCCAACGACCACCATGTCAACTTTGGTTGATTATTTGACCAAGCAGCAGTGGGTTCATCTCAACCCTGGTGCATTGCTGTCAGACCTGAGAAGAAGGAATTGTAGGAACCTCCTAAATTTCATCATTTTCCTAGTGGGTCTTAGTTTCATAGTATCCAGCATCTTAGCTTCATAGTGGGTCTTAGGTCTTAGGTTTTCGTTTTCTAGACACTCCTATAGTACCCCTTTATCATATTAATCATTGTGGTCTCTGATCCATTGGAATTCTTACTGATATGGACAAAAATCTGGATATGGCACACATTACTCAAAACAAACCTCACCTCACCAATGAGATATCAACAATAGTACGATTTGCAATGAGAGGCAGTGGACGGAATAAACAATAAGCAGGACCTGTCATAGTGTAAAATTGCTCAATATCACAATTTTAAGTAGAAACGTAAAATTTTTCAAAAATATATAAGAAATATACCTAAGAAACATGGCAAGATTCCAGATTATCTCAAAATACACTGATGCTGAAATGAGGTTTTTTGTACATGTACCTCCGCTGACCCCATTCCTTCTATACAAAGACAACTTATGCTACCTAAAATACACTAATTTCAGACTACCAGGATGGCTCTACCTTAGGAGCCACTCTGGCCTTTTCTGGTTCATTCAAATTCCCATTAAGGGCAACTTCTAGAAAAGGCATACATGTACAGTCCAGATCATATTAATATCAATATCTCCCAAACTAGTGCACCAATTCCAAGGCTGTTTTCAGGATATTGTGAGAAATCTTGTTTTCTATTTACACTATGGCAGGAATGCGAATGCATGAGTCTTTCATTATGTAATCAGCCGATTAAAACACCCTTACAAAAAAACTTTTTTTGAACTATTATTCGCTATAACGATTGTACACAAAATTCTAAGAATACTGACAAAAAATCATCAAAATCGAACAAGTCAAAATTAAGATAGAGCCATTTAACTTTTTGTTACATCAAGGGTTTCACTGCCAAAAGCATGTTTTTCTCGTAAAAACATGCCACGTGGCAGTGAATGCGTTGAATAATAGCCCTATCTTCATTATTACTCGTTCGATTTTGATGATTTTTTATCAGTATTCTTAGAATTATTGGTTTTATCATTGTAGTGAAAAATATTTCAAAAAGAGCTTGAACTAAAAACGTTTTTTTGTAAGGTTTTTTTAAATGGCCGATTACATAATGATGCATTCATGCATTCACATTCTTGCCATAATGTGTAATAAGACAACAAAATTGCGGACAATATCCTGAAAACCGTATTGGAATTGGTGTACTAGCTTGGGAGATATTGCATGAAGTAGGTGTTGATTTTAATATGGTCAGGACTGTACCTTTTACTTTAGATAAAACCCCATGGCAAACATGGCATCTGCATTGTATCATGATTGAAATATATTTATGAAAATCGCTCTATCTGGTCAGAAAAATTACGAGCATGGGATTTTTTATTTTGACAATGTGCTTTATTACCAAGTTGGTATCAGCCAAACATGGCGCTGACATCTTACGACCCAACATTCTGCGCTGGGGGCGGTGTAGGATTTGTATAATAATTCTTCTCTATCAAATCATTCCCAAAGATTGCTGGCTTTTTCTTCAGATCATTGAGGATCATCCCCCATCTCTTTCGAGCATCTTTGCTTGCCTCCCTTTGGATGTAGACTTGTACCATTCCTTTAACTTGGGGGGCGCCGAATAAAAGGAAATTATTGTCAGCTGATACAGTGTACGCTCTGGCGTCCATATCCAACGCCAAAGTTCCTACCCTGAAAAAGATGAATTTACACACTAATGAAGATCACAATGCATGCGTGATTAAGTACGTATGCACTGAGGGTGGAGGAGGGGTCTATGAAAAACCGTACACTATGCGTACAGGAGGGAGGGGTGGGTATATAGTCTTGCGTACGTACGCAACCCAAGAACCATTTTCTGAACAAATTAGAAAATGCTTGAATGCTTAAATGATAGATTACTATGAGAATCAAGGGAATCAATCATACTGGTATTGCACATGAGGCCGTAACTTACACGCGATAAACTTGACTGGGTTCTGATGACACCCCACTACTTCCCACGTGTGTGCCATGTCAGCGTTAATGCGCAGTCCGACGCCGATCCGGCTGTAGCGCCGCAGAATGGAAAATAGGCAATTCATCGAGTAATAAAGTGGTCTCCAGGTGTACGCTCTTACAGGGGGAGGGGGGGGGGGGGTTTGAGGCAATGTGTACAAGGTGCATACAGGGGGGAGGGGGTCTAAAAATCTATGTTTTCGTGCATACGTACATAATGGATGTGCCCTTATTATTGAAATCAAAGAAAAATCTGTCTGTTTACAAATCAAACCATGAAATTAACTAAATTGTAGATCAAATCATGAAATTAACTTAATTGCAAATGGCAGTAAAAATAATGTTTCTCTCGACATGTTAGCTCTTTCGCTACCACAACCTGTACATACCGGTTCCGTGCACTACGCACTACTGGCCCACAGTAATGTGTACTGCTAAATTTTCCCCACGCTCTATTGATCAACTACAGTCCCTATAACCTTTTGGTAGGTCACACCTCAAAAACAGATTGCAGCACTGCACTCAACTCAATGCACACTTCGTCCCTATTAAAGATTGGGTAATGTTAGCTATTTTACAATGAAACTTTTCCTAAGCTAAGTTGGGATCCAGGCAACCTGGTCGATACAGAGTGCGGGCCAGGGGTACAGTACACTTCAAAAACCCTGCGGTAGCGAAAGGGTTATACAGGGACGCACCTTTTTCCTCTAGCTAGATCATAGACAAGGATACTGTTAATCGCCATGCCATTTGATATGAACAGTGAACCATCTTGGCTGAGGTGTGCCTTCATGATGATCTGCGATGCAGTTTTTACCAGTTGTGTCTGATTTAATGTATCAAGGTCATAAACTGCAACGTCACCTGAAAAATAGATTGATTATAATGTAAGATTCATCTTGAAAGGCAATAAAGAGGCAATGTTGTAGCAGGGCTGCTTTATGTCGTGACTAGGGCTTCTGAAAGCAACATCAAAGCACATGTTCATGCAAGCAAGTACCCATTCCATCAAACAGTGTGCTATTGAAATGTCAAAATATCGTTATCACTATCATTTTACAAAAAGATCCTTGCTATCACAAGACGCTCATCACTACAGTTAGCAGTCCAACCAATGATATTATTTGATCTGAATAGAACCTGAATAGACATGTACCACTCTGAGTGGTAAAAGACAAGCCAATTATCATCATTTCACAGTCCTTGTTAAATCAGGAGTCATACCCGTTACAAAAACATTTCTAACCTCCGTTGTACAGTACCACTACTGCCTTTAATGACTCTGAAAACAGGTAGTTCATTGGATACTGTGGCATGCCATTCTCAGTGTGAGCAGGCACGGAACGTCCAGATCCTGAAACATGATAATAGCCGATGAAATTGTAATCTGGTACTGTGTTACCCATTTCCAGTGAGCATAGAAAATGGGTCACCATGATAGCTTCGGGCCACGATTGGGATCCCTAGACATTTGCACACAGTTTAGAAGTCTAGCTGTCCAGTTTGGGCACTCTCGACAACAGCAAATACTTGGTCGAGCAATTCCCTGTTTCATGACTCTAAGTCCAAACTTCTTAAAATCAGCTACATGTAACTGGAAGTTGCACATACCATTCCTGACATCCCAAACAATGACCTCTACTGGTGGCATCAATTCATTTGGATGTGCAAACAACACGTATCTGCCGTCACTGGTCAGGCTGAAACCGCCCCGGTTGTGGAGGTCCTCGATTTTTCCACTGATGACCTTAGGTAACCACTTGGCAGCCTTCAGGTCATAGCCGACCAGATGACAGTCTTCTGTGGGATAGGTAGCGTGGTTGACCGAACACATGATTATCTGGCCATTCTTGCTTGCCTTCACCGACTTGATAGGGTGACCACCAGTGAGTTGGATGGTTTTGGTCAATTTGCCTAGATAATCAATGATTGAAGTTATTGGATGGAATTTCTTCTTCTTTGTTACTTGCTCAACTACATCGTTTAGCATTCAACAACAGAATTCATAACTTGATGGAGGTTGGTTTATCATTCAGTTTATTACAGTTCAAGTCTCATTGAGCTTTATTATGCAGCGTGATGACATCATTCATTCTACTGACTATGTACACCAGAACTGACTGCAGATCTTACTGACATACGTGCAAGGAAATGCTCCTAAGGCACAAGAAAAACTTACCAGTGTGTATATTGAAAACCTTCAAGCGGTCGTTTTTGAGTTTTGTTGGATTGTACAGCGATGGACTACCAGAGGGCGGTCGGGATGGAGTGGCATAGACGATGTGGTCTTTATCAATGAAATCATAACTGCGAAGATACAAAACTGCAAACTTTAGGAAGGAATCAAATGAAACGGCTAGGGGCCATTGTGCTCACCGCAAAGATATTTGGTGGTTCTGAATTCATCCTGGTTAAGAAACATGCTACATGTATAGTACATAGGTCAAACCGAAGTCAGTATGACATGTGTTGCATCGTTGCTTGGAGTACCTACCATAAAAATATCACAGAAAACAAGTCACTAATAAGCGAGATATTGCACTTTTTACCTTTTTCAGTTTTGGCCTCCTGGTGGCCAAGTCGAGAATGAGATCAGATCGAAATTCGGTGTCAGAGGTTATATGATGTAGGGAGTCATGTGTACCAAATTTCAAGTTCATAGCTTTATCGGTTAAGAAACGTGGCATAGTTACACTCAAATGGTCAATTTCCGCCATTTGACCTCCGTGACCTTGAAAATTAAGTCAAATCTAAAACCCTTATGATATGTGATGTATCCTTACTAGGAGAACCTACCATAAAAATGTTTATTGAAAACGAGACACTCATAAAGAGAGATATCACACTTTTTAGGTTTCCACTTCTGGCCCCCTGGTGGCCAAGTCAAGAGTCAGACCAGACCAAAAATCAGTGTCACAGGTCATCTGACCTAGGGGGTCATGTGTGCCAAGTTTAAAGTTCATAGCTTTATCGGTTAAGAAACCTGCCATAGTTACACTCAAATGGTCAATTTACGCCATTTGACCTCCGTGACCTTGAAAATTAAGTCAAATCTAAAACCCTAATGATATGTGATGTATCCTTACTAGGAGAACCTACCATAAACATTTTTATTGAAAACGAGTCACTCATAAAGAGAGATATCACACTTTTTAGGTTTCCACTTCTGGCCCCCTGGTGGCCAAGTCAAGAGTCAGACCAGACCAAAAATCAGTGTCACAGGTCATCTGACCTAGGGGGTCAGGTGTGCCAAGTTTAAAGTTCATAGCTTTATCGGTTAAGAAACGTGCCATAGTTACACTCAAATTAAAAACCCATAAGATATGTGATTTATCCATGTTAGGAGAACC
Source organism: Lineus longissimus (assembly GCF_910592395.1). Taxonomy (NCBI): domain Eukaryota; kingdom Metazoa; phylum Nemertea; class Pilidiophora; order Heteronemertea; family Lineidae; genus Lineus; species Lineus longissimus. Next base: position 9,249,452 of record NC_088313.1, read on the forward strand.
TACCACAAACATTTTATTGAAAACGGGTCACTCATAAGAGAGATATCACACTTTTAGCGGTTAAGAAACGTGCCACTGTTTTTGAAACAGGATACAGACAACGACGTACGATGGACACTGCGCTGTTGTATAGACTCACCTACGGTGAGCCAAAAACATGTCAAACTAAAGGACCAAAATATCTCCAATGTCTGTTGACTCAAACGCAATGTCATCCACTTCACCAACAGAAAGTCATTTTCAACGGATTGCTGGATGAAGTCTTCATGTACAATGAAAATTTGACTCTAATAGTGCACCTCCTTGTGCATAGCGATATGTGTGGAAACTATACATGTACAGTTATACGAGAAAGTAAATGTCTACAGGGTTTTTTAATATCACAGAGATAGAATAAGATAATAGAATGTGGTTTCAGCAGAGAATGGTATATCTAGTTGGTCATGTATCAGTGGTATTTGGACCCAGGTAATCCTGTCTCTTCATTATGTAAAGGCAATTTAAAAAATGTCCAAAACGTAACTTTGGCTGGTGACCTTTGAGAACACCCCTCGTAGTCAGCATTGCAGTCAGTCAGAGACTTTATGGCCAACTCAGCTCATATATGAAGGATTTGGGGCTTTATCAAAGGTTATGGAAGAGATTAAAAAAATGACATAAAAATCCTAAGCAAAAATGTGCATTTATCATGACTATTGCACACACTCTATGGAATTGCAAGTGCCAAAAAATGTTGGTCATAAAGCACAGTTCATGGGCTCATTTGAATTTTTGGACATTTTGGACCTTTTATGAAATATTTGTTACATAATGAAGGGATGGAATTAGCTGCATTCATATACAACAGATATATGACCAACTAAATATACATGTACCACACTCTGCTGAACTGCATTCAAATATCTTATCTTATCCCTGTGATATTTTAAAAAACAGTGGACATTTACTTTCTGGTAGGACTGTACATGTAAGCAGCAGGAAGAAGGAGTTGTGGAAAGATTAAACAGGGCACTTACCCTCCGTCATAATTGCAATGATCCTTCAGTGTAAACAGCTCCACCATTTTAACCAGATCGTATGCCACAAGATGCTGGGTGTGGTTCATAAACATGGCACACGTGTTGCTGTGTAGCCGGCCGTACATGCAGTAGCCGTCTGAAAGAATATTGGTATTCAAGTGCATGCTTTCTCAGGCGAGGACAACATTAACTATGCACTTAACTGAAGATCTTTGCATATGAACGCAGGTGGGAATCTGGGGTCTAGTGTACATTTGCAGAGAAAGGGGAGAGGACTAAAAAATCTAGAAATTGTGCCCTGCGTACGCTCTTACGCAGTAACAGAATATGCATTCACCTTTAAACCAATTAGGAACCCGCAGAACAAAAAATCCAGCTGCCAGCACCAGGACTAAAAGGTACACTTTCAGTGCATTTTCCATTAAAATTAAGTTCTGTTGATTTTCTCCCTAAAACTCATCAAAATAGCATTAAGGACCAATAAAACAAATTCCCCATGTAGAATTGAGGCATGAAAATTAAGGGATGAAATATTCAATAATCATCGACCCGGGAAATGGCTTTCTCATTACAACCATGGTCCACTTGCCTGCAGGGCCCCCTATTGGCAGGTTTTGTTGTTCAGGTTCCTCATCAGGAACTCAAAGACTTAAACTACCAGTGCATTATAACATCTGATCACCAATTAAACAAACCTGGCTTCAATAATCTAACAACTTTCTGCTCAGCAAGATCATAGACAAACATCTGATTCAATGCGGTGCTACCAGCAACATATCGTGTCGAATCGGGCAGTGGCCAGATGTTATCCGCATGCGCTGTAATTTCTTCCGTCAGAAGTGTGTTAGGGTCAAGATCAAAGGTGGAGGTATTGCATCCGATGTCTTTCAAATCAATAGTGTTCATGTTCCTGACAGAAATGGTCATAGCTCGGTCGTCGTCTACACAGTCCTATAAATAGAGAAGACAGAGCTTAAATGAGTACAATAGCAGTGTCTGTGAGTGGATGGATTAAACCAAATACAAAATCAGGGTTTTTCTTTTCTCAACTATGCTGATCGTGGCCCTGATTCGATCATATTCACAATCCCTGCTTGCAAAATTATTAGACTCACAAAAATAAAGGGTTTTACAGTACTGATAAGAAACTTACCATCCTATAGAAGGGAGTGCTGCTCTGGAATAGCTCCGTGTCTGCTCCTGTTTCAAGGTCAAGTTCGGTGAGAGAGAACGGATGAACCTCTCTATTCAGATTGGGGAAGATGACGTGATTACCATCAGATTTCGGATACAGAACCTCTGGAAGTATGTCAAATTTAATCAAGCGTGGAATAAGTCTTTCTATCAGTTCCTACTCTGCATCCGATGCACATTGCATACGGTAGAATGCAAATGTTGAAACTAGCCAAATGAAACAGGCCAAACTAAACGAACTAAATTCACATTCTAAACATGAAATTGAAGATCACGTTTAGATGTAGTATGATTGTAAAGCATTGGGTTGATATTTGCATGAAATGAAAAAGCACTTTTATTCACTCAGGCCCATTTAATTTGGCACGTTTAAGTTTTAAACCAGCCAAAATAAACAACAAAATTGAACGGGACTATGTGAATAATAATATATTTTATGCCATAAACATACTTGACCGAATCCTGCAATGAATATTACATGTAAACTTGATCTTTCAGTAAAGGTTTAAGGCGTTCATTTGGATCGTTTAGTTTGGCTTGTTTCATTTGGCTTGTTTCAACATTTAAACACTACCCATTGCATACCACCAACATCTGAGTAAGACAACTGGTTGTCCAGTACATCAGACACTGACAGCATCCTAACCACTGCTAAGAAAAGAAAACTGAGGTGGTTTGGTGATGTCACGTGAGACTAGGGAACGCTTTCGATTACCATCTTTGCAGGGCACCGACAAGGGTGACTGTTGACAAGGCTGACCAAAGAGACAATTTGAAATAAATAGTACTGGTCTGGATGAAAGACCAGTGATCTGATCCCACTTTTCAGAAGTGCTGCATCCTCAATAGCTCAGGGTCGTCAAAATGGCCACATACATTTAGCTACAAATGATGTTGACATGCAGTGCATCAAAAGCTTTTGATGATGATGATGATGTAGACATGCAGTGTATCAAAAGCTTTTTATGACTTTTCAATTTTTTGAGAACCCAGGAAGATCATGTAACACATTGCAATGCAAATACTCACGTGTTCCACTCATTGAAAATGCATGAAGGTCAAGGTCAAACTTCTTCAACAATTTCCCAGTCAACGGATTAAAAACTTTCAATGTCACATCACTTTGTTCTGTGTCTTCGTTGAATACCAATGCTGCTAGTTTATCGCTCGACGTTGCTGCTAAGTAACAATGCATTTTGCCTGGATTTTTATCAATGACTTTGACCTTTGCGATGTACTTCTTTGTCTTTTTGAATTGATTGGGTTCAAGGATGTAGAAATGTTCCGTATTCTTGCGAAAGTATATGACCAGGTTCTTGTGGCCTGAAAATGGAAAATCAATATTTCAGTAAGTTAGTCAGGTTTGATTAGTTAATGAATTCTAGAATGAGTTTTAGGGACAGTACAATTCCAATGGAACATACAGCGCTGCACACGGAGGCTTAAAATAACTCAGAATATATGTCACGATGGCTGAAATGTTGTAAGAACAGATGTCACGTCTCTTGGCACAATGCATAATTTTGTCAGAGATGTGAGTAACCCGGACTTGTTATGTCACAAATGCTGAGCATTTAGATTGGTCCCTTTAGCAACTTTAGCCTATTACCATTAGGCCTGAGGCGGCCACTGCCGGGGGCCTTATTTTAAACGGTTTTATTTTTGCAATCCTTCTTCCTTGACCAGAACTTTGGAATTGTATTTTCTTTGGCTAGAAATAGGTTTTAGTCATTTAACGACGCCAAAAATTTCTAACTGTTGGTTTTTCATATGAGTTGTCTTTTACAGTCATAAATTACACAAATTTGATTGGTAGTATGGACAAGCAGATTCATTTCAATAAAATATTCCATGTTTGAAAATCGTCGGCCAACTTCTGTTATATACGTTGTCCCTATATATAAGTTCCCGCCAGTAGGTCAGTGTGTAACCATTATTGGCCAGTTCTTGGCCACTCTCTGTAATGTTATCAAGAGAGTGGTTGAGTCACTCTATAGCAACTACAGAGAGCCAATGCACATGCTGGGGAATTTCAAACAAAACGGCCTAAACCGACCTCTCATAAATTCAGGAGCAAGGGTGTAGAGCTCGGCTGGTGGGGAAGCTATTGGAAGCTGGTGGAGTTTAGTCCATGTTCCTATCTGCCAGATGTACAGTGACTTGTCCGTCATAGCCATGAGCTTTTCGTAATCCGGGGAGAGACAGATGGGCACTGAAACAGACAGGTATGTTAGGAAATTTTGATTGTAAATGAATGCACATGTTAACAATGTCACATAACGCCCATTCCAGTTTTTACATGCACTTCTCAAAATGTACTCTAGTGGTGGAACTCGAATGTAGGGCAAAAAAATGGCCATCTTAAAGGGACACTAAGGCTGGCCTCTATAGGCAGCAGCTAGGCAGGCAAGATAAAGTCACACAAAGACGCCAAAAGGTGTCTCTCCCATCTCAAAGTACATAAAAACTATTCACGTTTATACGAGGAATATATTTAGAGGTGAATCACACATATTCCCCTTACTGCGCATATCAGTCACTCTATGATTTTACCCTTTGATGTTTCCGGCAGACATTATAACAACAAAATCGACAGAGCCTGACCCCATAACTTGACACTGTCCAGCCAAAAGAGGTTGCTCATCCGAATAGAGACATATTTGCTTTTTGGCTGAGCTTTGGCTTTTGCCATCGGTAAGGGAAAGTGACACTGTCAACAAAACTAATGAGCCAAACATTAGATTCGCTGACAGTGTGCCCTACAATCGAGTTCCACCACGAGAGACGCCGATCAGGAAAAAGACATATTATGATGATGATGACAATGATGAAATATTCAAGGAATTCCAAAGTTTCTAGACATACCAGGCAAGTGAAACATTTCGTGGTCCAGTTCCAGCTTGTGCTCAATCTCCGGACCATAGATCGTGATGATTTCAAGCTGCATCTTACAACTATTGATGATGAAGTTGTTGTCCTTGGTGATGCACAGGAAGTCGGGAACCACAACCTCAGGGTCATAAATCATCCGCCTTATCTCGAGGCCAGTGTCCATGTCCCAGACAATCATTGTGTGACTGGAGTCTGATGAGGCAGAAAACCACTTGATCAGTTTTATCATGATACACAAAAAACACCCACCCTTAAATACCTCAATTGTCACATTACAGATTATCATAAAGATATTGCACCCGATTATTGATCAAAGAAATGTTAAACAGCGTTTATCCAAATAAACTTCTTGATACAGTTCCTCCAAAAAACTTCCATTGTGATAGGAAAGCCGCCAGCCATTGGTTAAATCGTAATCAACTGCCAAGGTGTCAAAGCTACATAGCAGGTTGCAGCTACAACATCTGCCTTCTCTGTTCATGACTTTCGATCAATCTAATCATACACCCTGACCCAGCCATTTACTCCAAGACCCTGTACTCACATGAAACAACTCTCTTTTTATCTGGAGACACCGCTATCGCCACGATAGTGTCACTGTGACCAAGAAGTTTTGTGATCATGGCACCTCCAGAGGGATGGAGAAACCCTTAATGAACAACAGAAATGTTTGAGGAATAAAACAATTCCTACGATAAATGATACATTTGTCAACATGGTCAAGATGTAACAACCAATGTCTGTTGAAAATACCCTACTTCACTTTTTTGTAATCATCATAACATGAATAAAGAGAAAGTATCATGAACTGCAAATAAATCAAATTGAATCTAAAAATTTTTCTCAAGAACATCATACCTTTATTTGCCACAAAACATCTAAATGGTGGGTTCTGACACTTCTGCACCAAATTTCTAACATTGGCCATCTCCGCGTCTAATTTCACCGACATTAGCCTACCGCATAACTGCACCGGTAACTGCCCTATGTCCGGAGCAATGCCCTCTATGGAAGCACGGAATGCATTGCACACGATATCGAGTTCCTTATCACTGATGCCGTGTTGTTTTGCGAACAGGAAGTCATTCAGGACACTGAAAAGATTGTGTGTACATCAATACAGATTTTGTGTATACATCAATACACACTGTGTTTATCAATAAAGATGGTGTATATATCAATACATTTACTGACTATACGGACTTTAGGACTGTTATTCACCGCCGATAAGTCGGCATGAAACTGGACTAGGGGTTTTCCTTTTATCGTTGCAGTACCTACCTGTCAAATCCACTTGCCCTCGTCTTCTGATACAACCAATCAAAATTGCACAAGACCTCCTTCTTCAGCGTCTCAACATCTCCCGCCAACACAAGATGAAACGGCAATTCGGACAGTTTGCGATGGTTGAATAATGTCGCTTGGTTGTGCGCTGATTCCTTAAAGACGCATGGCTGTGGTTTGACCAATCGATCCTCTACCCCAGCGTTTCCTTTTTGATCCATAAAAGGTTTCTTGATGCTGTTGGCCCATTTCCCCAGGAAGTAATCTGCCATCGTTACATGCAGCTTTTCCCTAAATATTCAAGAGAAGAAGTTTAGAATATTCTTCATTGAGCCATTCGTATTCATATACCAGAACAAGAAAGTATTGGATTTATCTTAAACATATTAAGGTCAATAGACAATGGCCATGTCCATGAGGAAACATTGGCATTGTAACAAATCCATACAGAACTAGAAATCAGGAAAGGAAGAAGATTTTACATGACAATCCAAATTTTCTGATACATGTAGTTACCTTATTTCCTTTTTCCTTAGGTATCTCTCTTCTGCAACTTCCCCGAACTCCCGATGGTACCACTGCTGAACAGTGGCACCATCTGCCCCTCGTTCTGTGAGGTACTCCTTCAGGTCGGCGTGTACTCGCACCCAGATGAGAGGAGGCAAGCGGCGGTAAGGCGGCGCTGAATACTGGTAGATGTCATTCAAGACATCATCGTCAAGGGAGAGAATGTCCTCTAGTTCATTCCGACTGATATAAGCAAGAAGAAAACTAGGAATTGTAAAACTGAACTAATCTCAGTTCATACAGAAAGGAAGCGAGTGATCATTCCCAAACTCTTCTTAGTGGAAGTAATTTTCCACTCATGCTCTTAGGTAAGGCCATATAAAATGAATTACCTGACTCTCATCAGAGTTGGTGAAAAGTTTGTCCAGTCGGGCAATTTATATATTATAGTTTATATATAAATTTTGCCGCCAAAATGTTCTTATGACGTCATCCACCACAAAAAGGTCGATTCTGGAACTACTGGCAAATTGCCTAATAGTCTCTGCTGCACGATCTGTGCTTGCGACCATGTAAAGCATGCTAGGTGGCACTACACCGTGTGGAGGATGGTATCAAGGGCAGCGTCAAATAGGCCCCGGGCAACTGACACGAGGTAGTCTTTCAGTTCCTGCTGAGGCCTAATCATACATAACAGGCACCATAATCTATACATTTCTTGGTTCAGATGAATCTCCAGAAGAAGTCTGCAGCATTTTCATTGCATTTAATTCATAAGTTCACCGATAGGTGGCGCCACTTTTGACACCACTTGGATCCTGAAAATGGTAAATAATTGACCAAGAAATGGCATGATGTGTGCAATCTTCAAACGGGCCTCAATAGGTTCAAAATGAATAATTTGGGAATGCCATTACCACCAGCAGATAGCCAAATGCATCTAGTTTCTTTATTTGATGTGAAAACATGGGGTCATCTCGGCTATTTATTTGCTATATGGCCTAGAATTTGGACGAGCATAATTAACACTCGCAAAACTACGCCCAACCTCGCATGGCAGATGGAAGGTATGTTACATATTGAGGCCAAACTGGGGATTGAGACCCGCTTCAAATGGCACAGCTGCTAGGCTCATAAAATTGCCAAAGATCCCTCTGCACATGGAAACTAAGACCAGGGTGTCAAACTAAATAGTATTTGGACCCATTCATGAACATGGAAACGCCCTGCGTCTTAAGAACTGCATTTCTCTGGGGGGACAAAACAGACCCTGTCCCCACTGTGTAGTGCCACCCTATTCGATGTATTGCAATGTCTGGCTTGAGCAAGGCTATGATGTCAATGGAGGGAAGAGAGCAGACTGACGTAACTGATATTTCATTCTTTTAAATCCATCATTATCGGCAACATTCATCAATGAAAATGGAATATTCAATCCTTCAAATATATCATAAAATATAAATTTTGACTTTGATGCGGGAGAATGCTCTTTTATAATTTATATATAAAATATTTCTAAAAATCGACCGGGCGCTTATGAGAATCAGGTAATTTATTTTATATGGCCTAGTGATCTTAATGAATGCAACCAATTTTGGTCTCATGATTTGGAATACAGTATAGGCAAAGGGTTGTCACCAACTTTGTCGCATACCAAAAAATTTTCACACTCCACCTCACCTGAGCCCATTCTTTGAGGCTGTGATGTAGCCCAATCCATGGCTGATCAGTAAAAACCCGTGGTACTTCTCCAAACGCTCAAATAGCTTGTTAATAACGTCTTTTACAGAGCCCTGCAGGACTGCCGCGTTGACTTTGCTAAATGAGGACCACTTGAGTGCCTGGTCCACACACAGTTTCAGAAAGAGGGGAATTGGGCATCGCATACAGGCTTCTTGTAACAGCGACCTCTGAGGATCTTGAAGCGTCCGATTTACCGACTTCATGTAGCCATCCAGGATGCTGGAGATATCGGAAGTGGATAGTTTAGGCACAGCCATGAAACAATCTGCTTCCTTGATACGATTCTGAAAAATGGTAGTTTTTTTGTTGGAGTGAAAATTTGAGGACTTCTCTTTTTCTACATCTGTACACAATCTTGAACATTTTTGTTGCTACATTAGACACTAAAGTCACCGTTAACAGTAGAATCTTTTACCTTTTACATTTGCGATTTATCAAACCTTGGAAAAAAGCATAAAAGTTTACCTTCAGATGTGGCACGACACTGTACTTGTCATCAGGTATGACCGAAATCACAACATGGATATTTTTTGGCAGGGGCAGAGGTAACCAGTCCATGACTCGACCTTTGTGACTGTCGTCCAGCTGGTCTAGTGAGTCGAGGAAGAGATAGAGTGAACTCTTAGCTTTGGAGAGGGCGGTAAGACTGTGGACGAAGAGCTCTTGGGCGTCCTTCATTGTCAGCTGGAAATATGTATAAATTGGTATGACAACCACTAAATTCCAGATACACTGATATGTATTCCATCTGAACAAGGCGTAGAAACGGAAATGGGTAAAGGAGTACACAAACAAATGAAACGGCCAGGGGCCATTGTGCTCACCGTATACATCTTTTAGTAGGCAGGATCATGCTTAATTTAGAGGTGAATATGGTGAACACAATCAGGCATGAAGACTTTTTTTAGATGTGTATTGATGTCAAGTAATAAGACAGGGCAGTATATATAAGTTTATGATCCAACCAATAATTGTCTATGACATCAACAAGATCAATATCGTGTGATTGCTAAGAGTCTCTGCAATAAAAAATTCATCGAAAAAAAGTCATTAATAAGCGAGATATTGCACGTCCTACTTTTTCAGTTTTGACCCCCTGGTGGCCAAATCAAGAATCAGATCAGGCCAAAATTCGGTGTCAGAGATTATCTGATGTAGGGGGTTACATGTACCAACTTTCAAGTTCATAGCTTTAGCAGTTAAGAAACGTGCCATAGTTACACTCGAACGGTCAATTTACGCCATTTGACCTCTGTGACCTAGAAAAGGAGGTCAAATCCAAAAATCATAGGAAATGTGATGTATCCTTGCTAGGAGTCCCTGCCATAAAATTTTATCGAAAACAATTCACTCAAATAAGCAAGATATTGCACTTCTTCCTTTTTCCGTTATGGCCCCCTGGTGGCCGAATAAAGAATCAGATCGAACCAAAATTCAGCACCAGAGGCTATGTGATATAGGGGGTTATATGTACCAAGTTTCAAGTTCATAGCTTTAGTGGTTAAGAAACGTGCCATAGTTTACACTCTAATGGCCAATTTACGCCATATGACCTCTGTGACCTTGAAAAGTAGGTTAAATTGAAAACCCGTATAATATAAAATGTATATTTGCTATGAGTACCTACAACAAAGGTTTTATCGAAAACAAGTCATTTATAAGCGAGATACCACACTTTTTAGATTTCCACTTTTGGCCCCCTGGTGGCAAAGTTAGGAATCAGATCGAACCAAAATTCAGCACCAGAGGCTATGTGATATAGGGGGTTATATGTACCAAGTTTCAAGTTCATAGCTTTAGTGGTTAAGAAACGTGCCATAGTTTACACTCTAATGGCCAATTTACGCCATATGACCTCTGTGACCTTGAAAACAAGGTCAAATTAAAAACCCGTATAATATAAAATGTATATTTGCTATGAGTACCTACAACAAAAGTTTTATCGAAAACAAGTCACTAATAAGCGAGATATCACACTTTTTAGATATCGACATTTGGCCCCCTGGTGGCCAAACAGAGAATCAGATCGGACCGAAAATCAGTGTCAGAGGTCAGCTGACCTAGGGCATTCTGTGCACAAAGTTTCAAGTTCATAGCCCTAGCAGCTAAGAAACGTGCCACTGTTAGGATATGACGACGACGACGACGACGACGACAACGACGACGACGACGGACACAGCGCTATCATATAGACTCCCCTCACGGTGAGCCAAAAAGGAGTGAAGTATTCTAGGATGCAAGAGTTTATAGAAGACTTCATAAAAATTTCACACTTAGAACACATCTCACCTCTTTTGTTTCCCCATGCAGATTTGACAACGTCTCTGGTTTCTGAGCCAGCAACTGCTCACAAACGCTCAACAAAAGTTGTCTGATGCTCGAGGAGTCTGATGTTGTCCCGATGAAACGTACTATAACAGACATATTCTCTGATTGGGATGACATTATTTTCTGCAGACACTTTGCCATCAGGGCTGTCTTGCCAGAGCCAGGTTGCCCACAAATGACAAGGGGATACCTGTAAGATAAATGGCATAATTAGGAACCTGATGACGAGTTTCCATAAGGGACGTTATCATCATCATCATCATCATCATCACTGCATCATGTCCATAAAAAAATTTGAAATACATTGCATTACTGTAATTCTTACAGAAGGCTACTAACCTGTTAACTCTGTCCATGATCTTACGCATAATTTGATTGATTAGTTCCTCCCGGCCATGGAAACTCTTGCACTTCATCTGAGCAAACTGTGCATGCTGTATGGCTTCCATTGTCAGTCGGTCCTTGATCTCCATGTGTTGTTTATCCTCAATTCCCCGTAAGATGAGCTCTGTCATTTTCTCGTAGAAGTCAATCATGAATTTCTTGAGGTAGTTGGCATGCTCTGTAATATGATAGTATCTGTATAGTATTAGTAAATCACGACACAACATTTGGTTGTTTTTCAAATGAGAAAGAAAATTACTCTTTATTATAGCCACTGACACCGAGGACAACTTGATCCTGAGCAGAATACACCAAGGCAAAACAACACCAAAGTGACAAGCTGAAACTATACATGTATGGTTCCTTTAGCTTACCTGAAGCACATTTCCAACAAACGAACCTACCCTCACCCATCCCACCCTACCCAACTACATGTACACTGGTAATGTTCTCTCAAAACGTTCATGACATTATTACCTGCAACAGAGGGGTCCACACCATTTTCTGTCCACCTCACATGGTAGCTAGTGATATTTGATGCTGGCAATTTTGATGGTATGCTCTCCTTCCTGAAATCCAAGATACAAGTGACTTTATTTGGCCTACATAGGACATCCCAGTTGAGAGAGATGCAAATCCAAGTGTCATTGAGCGTGGTTGCATATGCATGGTCAGGCAAAATATCCCATCAACAGGAGTAATACGAGAAGCTTGTTATGCACACTTCCTACAAGGCGAAGCAACAACACCAAATAACTCATTCCCTACCTGACATGAGGAAAATGTTATAGACTTGCAGTCGAAATCTGTCAGGCAAAGGTGAGGGCGACCGATACCTATCAAACCAAGGTTTGGTGTCATTTAATGACAGACACCGACCACTTTAAGACATAGATACCTCGAGAGCAGCACTTCCTTACTTGAGTTTGCTGATCAGTCCCTGCACTTCAACATCTAAACTTCCTCCTTTCATGTCAATAAATCGTCCTGCCAGCTGGCTGCCCTTTGACCTTTTCTCAAGGTCATCTATAGTGCGATTGAACCAGTAGCAATGCTTGTCAGGATTCTCAGCTTGAAGAATACCATTGGCTATCTCATCATGTGTCACTAAAAACAATCAATCAGAGATTTTAAACCTTTTAGGTGTGTTTACAGCGTACAGTCCTTCCAGAAAGTAAATGTCCACAAGTTTTTTTGGTATCACACAGATAGAATAAGATAACTGAATGCAGTTTTCAGCAGCGAATGGTATATCTAGTTGGTCATGTATCTGATATATTTGGACCAAGCTAATCTTGTCTCTTCGTTATGTAACAGGTAATTTTAAATTTAAAATTGCTTTCATTTCTATAAAATTCCTGCTAAATTCTTTCATTTTGAAGATCAGTTTTAGCTCGCTACATGAGATTGTTTTTTTCAGACAGCTGATGACCTTTGAGAACACCCCTCATAGTTAGCAATGCAGTCAGTCAGGGTCTTTATGGTCAACTCAGCACATACATGAAGGGTTAGGGGTATTTATCAAAGGTTAGGGAAGAGATTAAAAAAATGACATAAAAATCCTAAGCAAAAATGTGCATTTGTCATGACTATCAAACACACTCTATGGAATTGAAAGTGCCAATAAATGATGGTCATAAAGCACAGTTCATGGGCTCATTTTAACTTTTGAAAAGGCACATGAAATAAAAAGTGATTTTTGGACCTTTTTTGAAATGTTTGTTACATAATGAAGGGATGCAATTAGGTGCATTCAAATACAACAGATATATGACCAACTAAATATACCATACTCTGCTGAAAACTGCATTCAAATATCTTATTTTATCTCTGTGATATTTAAAAAAAAGGACATTTACTTGTCGACTGTTTACATGTAAGGGCAGAGTCACGTATTACAACAGCATAGTCAAATACATGCAGAGCATACTAAGAAATCAAGTTGTGGTTAATATTTTCATGGTTATGAAGCAAATGAAAGCAAATTTGAAATTCAATCTCTGGTCAATTCGAAATCACCAAAGCCGACCCATTGCAGGAATATGCTTTTGGATAATATATTAATGAAAATATGGTACCAGCAGCCAGTTAAAAACTTGTTATTCAGTTGGTCTAGATCACTGTGTACCTGCAGGTAACTCATGGCTTTAGTCTCCCTTCAAAGCATCTTACCTGACCAGAGATATTTTATCTTGTCAGCCCCAGACAGAACCTGGGAAGCAGCAGAGCTCAGGGTCGACTGTATCATTTCAAAGTCAGCCCACCATTTGTCTTGAGCCTGAAATTGGAAATTGCTTTTTCTGGGCACCCATTCATACTGGTAGTTCCCATCAACCACTGACTATGTTATCAGATCAGGAGTGACCGTCTCATAACTTTTAAGTGTTCAACTCAAGGTCACACCTTTGCTACTCTCTGGGTGGGGCTGAGCCCCCTTTCCAAAGTTTCTGGATCCACCACTGAAAACTCACCTCTTTTTTCTTTTCTGGCTCTTCATTATTGATGAAGTAAGGCAATCTGGATGTAATCGGTTGGAGTGTGTATACATTAGGCAAGCTGTTTTTGTCTTCTTTGTACCAATCAAGGAGCTGATTTTTCTCTTCTTCTTTCTTGACTACCGACAGAAGTTTCTTGAACTCTGTTGCTTGGATTTTTGGAGGGAAGGGACGGTAGCCATACTTTTGTCCAAGAAATGTCTGAAAAGAACACTGCACATAATGATCGTGATCTTGGTTCAAAAAGAATATAAGCTTACTCAGTTACTGCTTTGGAAATTGGTCTGTCACGGAAAGTTAGTGAGGCTAAGCCTCATCAAAGGACACAGAAGTGGCACACTATGAGCTAACTACATGTACCTGGCAAACAGTGTCTCAGGTAATAGAAAGCTTGCCCAACTCACCACAAAGTTTGGCCCCGTTGACAGCCGCTGACATTCTCTCAATTCATGCATGCAGAGCTCTGAAGTCATGTGATCTTCTGTCGCCTCATCCCTCACGCCCCATCGCATGTCCACCACTTGAAATTCGTAGCCCCGTTCACGACAAAATGTGCTTAGGTTAGGGTAGACATACTTCATCAAGCTATTCCTCTCCTCTCTTGTGTCTGAAAGCACAAACATGTTTTTACTCATTGACAAAAGAGTTGAAAACGTTATGCAATTTGACACCAAGTAATTTTTGATAACATGTCCTTTCATACTAGCGATGACAGGTGGTGTTTGTTAAGTTTCTTTTAGACATCACTGGCACTGCTGTGTTTTCTTTTCTGTTGTTAATCGCCCAAAAATAGTGTCCCATTTTCTTATGCCGTAGGTCTCTTTTAATTAGGCCTATGGCATTCGTTAATTTTAAAAAAAATATTTTAATTGAATTTTAATGTCCAATTGCGAAAATACATATACTAAATATAAATTTCAACATTGCCGTCGTGTAAACTGATATACAAATACTATGGTTACCAAGTTTAAACAAATTTGTATTCACAATTAACTGCACTATGGCATTGTATTACCGGTACTATAAGTGGATTTCTATATTTAACTGTAATTAGTTTATGAACGGCGTTCCCCTGTAAATATGTCACTGCATCAGACAACATCAACAACCAATAACTGCACTTACCAGTAAAAGTAGAACTTGTAAAAATCCTGACAATCTTTACAAGCGACGGATACTCCACATCAATTTTGCTGCTCAAAGCTGCAGATACAATATCTTCTCTTCCAAGTCCTTTCTTTGGCTTTGCTTTGTTGATTCCTTGTGATTCTCCCTCTTTCTTCCCTGCAGTGGATTGTGTGTTTCCACTTATGGGTGCATTTTTGGTGTTCCTTGAACTCCCTCTGTTGGTATTTTGAATGGCAGCCTGTTTTGCTCTGGCATACATGTTGCATTGATGGGCCAGAAGGCTTACTTCATCGTATATCTAGGCCTATGTATACATAGCTAGGTGTACTATCATACAAATATTAGAAGAGTTTTCATAACTCACAAGTTACTGCTGCAGGTGCAAAATCCAGAACAAAAGACACATCAGTGTTATTATTTGTCACTAGCTAGTAAAATCTGAACAGTTCAGCTTTATGCTGAATGTGAATTCCTTGACGACAGAACTCGAATTTGAACTAAACCTTCGAGTTGGGTTTATAAACAGATTAACATGAATTAACTAATAAAACACCACTCAAGCACATAGTAACAGGTAATTTAACAGCTTGTTGACAAAATATTAATAGATTCTCAACAAATTAGGCAAAATTTGCAAATTTTATATGATAGTATAATAAACCTCACTTCCTTCGAATACTAGCTCTTCAAACTTTGGAGGTCAAAACTTCGCATTCCTCCTATTCATTCTCCAAAGCAGAGGTAATATTACTATCTGTGCCAGTATCAATCTTGACACTAGAGGCGCTGATGTCGTTCCTAAACAACGGCTCTAGCACTGCTTAATTGCCACCATCTTGAAAAGCAGTACCGCGCATGTTGAAATTGAATTTTAATTTCGGCACTGTGCGAGTTTGTGCCAGTATTGGCTTCCATTGCACGTGTATTGCATGTATAATTTCCACAAATGTACGCGGCAAGAATAGGCTTACTCGGAACAAAATGCCATAAATGTGCCGATTTACTAAAGATTTTCGAGTCCTCTGTAATGTAACCCGGCCCAGTTTACCATATTCATTCCGATTTTTTTCAGCCCATTTTGAGCCGAACTGTTAAAGGGCCAAAACTTGCCTCGCAAAATCATCGTCTGCACGCACAAACCTGTTCACACAGCTATTTTCTGTAAGCTACGAAAAGAGTGCGCATAAAACCCCTCGATATCACCTTGTTTAAAGAAGAATATTTTCAAAGAAGGACTTGAAATGCAATATGAAAATCTTTTGAATTTTTGGAATAAAAAAAGCCACAAAAAGTCTTGCAGTTTTGTGGATGTCCTATTTCACCACATTGCAATAGCTGCGCGCTGCGCTTACACCACGAAATATTGGTGGACCAATTGCACTTACACCACCACATTGCCGCGACAAATTGGTTCGGCAATCCATTGCCGATACAAATTGCCGAGCGAATTTGTCCCACCAAGCTTGATGGTCCAAATTCGCCCGGCTTGTTAAAAGCTCGGCTTTGTCGTGGTGTACGCGCAAATGGATCGGCAATTAGCTAGTTAGATGGTTCGGCTCCAGGCGGCGCTTTCGAAATGGCGCTTTCTGCGCATGCAATTTATTGTTTGCGCGCCATCTGTAGCCGGATTTTATAACTAGCTGCAGTGCTGGTGTAAGCGCTTGGTGGATTTTCGATGGTGCGGCATTGGTTCCCGAACCAAGATTGGTGGTCCATTTTCAGGTGGTGTAAGTGCGGCTGTTCGGCAATCCATTGCCGATACAAATTGCCGGGCGAATTTGCCCGGCTTGTTAAAAGCTCGGCTTTGTCGTGGTGTACGCGCAAATGGATCGGCAATTAGCCATATGTAGTTAGATGGTTCGGCTCCAGGCGGCGCTTTCGAAATGGCCCTTTCTGCTTATTGTTTGCGCGTCATCTGTTGCCGGATTTATAACTAGCTGCAGCGCTGGTGTACGCGCTTGGTGGATTTTCGACCGTGCGGCATTGGTTCGCGAACCAAGATTGGTGGTCCATTATATTTTCAGGTGGTGTACGTGCGGCTATTATCGATATCACCTTGTTTTAGGAAGAATTTTTTCAAAGAAGGACTTGAAATGCAATATGAAAATATTTTTGAACTTTTGGAATAAAAAAAGCCACAAATGTATTGCAGTTTTGTGGATGTGCTAATCACCACATTCAGATTGCAATGGCGGCGATTTCCAGCAGGGACGGAAATACGTCGATAAATAGTTCCGGTCATGCACACGGAGTTGCCTCCTATTCTATTTTCTTAATAATTACTCCAGAGTCTTTCAAATAATTTAATTTATTACTCGAACAAAAATAACTCATAGCGTTAGGCCTATACCAGAGTCTTTCAAATAAAGAGTCGGGTCACGGCAAGTTCTATTTGATCCCACAGCTCTCTTGGGCAATTAACTGGAAGCCATGATGAAGCCCTTTTTAAATCAGCTACAAACTGAGCTGAGGTGCAAAACAATGATGGAACGATAAATATTTACTCTGCACATGAGGTACACATATGATTACATACAATAAATGTATATCTAAGAATTTAGGCAGATGTGTTGCTAATTGCCAAACATAGGCCTAACAATAATCAAAACACAATTAAGCTGCATGCACTCTCACCTGTTTGCAATTTGTTATAAAAAATCCATAGGTTGTAATCAATGGCAACATATATTGTAAATTATTTCTTAAGAGCTGTCTCAAAAATTGATCTACACATCATAAATGTTTGTAAGGTTTAATCCAAATTGCATGTGCAACAATATTGGAACGGGATACCTCACAATACTTTGCGTTTGCCTGCCAAAACTTGATGACTTATTTGGAAAACAAGTTAGTATAATTAGTATACGTATAAGTTCTGCTTAAGTTGTGGAGCTCAAACTCTCTAATTGGGAGGTTGAGAACAGCGACTTACACAGTATCCTTATACTCATATGGAGAAGAGACAAGACCACAATTGATTTTTTAAGCCTTTTAGCAGTTAAATTGTCAATGTTTGACCGCGACGCATCAAAGAACGCGTGGTGTTGTGAATCTGAAATTTAGATTATGTTATTCCGGACAGTCGGGCAAGTAAATGGTGAAAAATAAAATGGTGATTGACCACGGAAATTTTTTGATAATCGACAAATTAGACAGACTTTGATATTTCCACTCTTTTCAGCCAACTGGCAGAAAAAACTCAAAACACGCCCCCTATTACCCAATTAGCAAAATTCGAAATTAATTTTTTCATCAAATAATTTCTTTATATCTGTAGACTTGCCACAACAAATATTTTTTCAGTACCTCTCCAAATATGTACTTGAGAGTTAAAAACATGCACTCGTCTAATTGATAGGCCTCGACCCTCCAACCTATGAATATTCATTAGTGGTCTTGTCTCAGAAAACTCTGCAGAAAGAGGACATATTTTGTGTATATTTTTGTCCGTATACGTAAGGAACATGGATAAGTCCCTGATCTCAAACCTCCCTAATAACACCACTCTGACACGTATCTAGTGTCTGCCATCAATTGAGCAAGAAAATTGGTGAAGCATTGTAATGTTTTATAAAAGATACAATAACATTACCATAAATTATTGTTGTAGTCATTTAATCAGTGGACTGATTGCACGGTTGGCTGCCTCCAATATATCACTTTGCTATGCTATGGTGATAATACATGTTTTGTGTGTAGAATGAGGTGTCCGACACGTGCATTTTTAGCAACTGGTTATATGCACACTAAGACCCGACTGTGCCATCGTCTCCCTTTGATGAGCGTGCGCATGGTCCATTTTTGGTGTAATTACTTGTCTCCAACTTTCTCATGTCAAATTGTAAGGATCCAACCTCAGCATCATCATTAAAGCTGAGCGCACACGGGCAACAAAATGACAGCGAAACTGAAAACATTTGTTTTCAGTTGTTTTCGAAATGTTTTGCGTCTTTGTCGTGTTTGTTTCAATCACCCGCACACGGGAGACAAAATGACACGGTCACGTCACAGGTCACGTCAAAAACAAGGGGTAACTATGGTTGCGCCATACGTCACACCCCCGGTCACACCCGCGTATTCCAAGATGGCGGCCGATTGTGAGGGCACTAACATTGGAATAACGCTAAAAGCAGTAGTTGGTTTTAGGGTTGGCCGTTAGGCGCCGCAGGCTCATGTGCGCGTGTTAGCTGCGCGCGCACTAGCTGCCCTGAGACTGTGTATTTAAGGTGTAAATAAATGCACGTGTATAAACACAGACATGACATGTCAGCCGGCTTTTTCAAAAGAGGGAGATTGAACATGAAAACAAGACAAAACATAACATAAAATTTGCATCAATCGATATTAAACCTTGACCAGAGCCTACATCATCGGAATGTCTTGGGCTAGCTAGTAGAAATCCGAGAATGTCTGATTTAACGAGCAGAAAATGTTAGAATCACGGTGCTGCCCTGATCACGCCCACTTTTCTATGTTGTGACTGTGTATTGACTATTGTGAATTTTGTGTGTTCCAACGCTAACCCTAACCCTGGTAACCTCACCAGTTGCTCAAAAACTGCATTGATGGTTCGGTAAAGGTAGGAAATATAATAATATTACATGAAACATGGCTTTATAATGAAATAAAAGTTTGTTCATATGATATAAAGTCACTTAAGCTAAGGACACTTTAACTTTGTCACATCCTTCCTCCTTGTCTGTTTTAACACTTTCTCTGATTTCATTTGTGATTTATCCCAAGGTCTATTGTTTTCTGTTACAAAGGAGATATGTAGTGTTCCTTTATGCATGGAAAACTGGTTTGAATGAGTTATTTTTTAACAAAAACAAATGATGTGGAAGACAAAATTATGACTGTCCTTCAGAAAATGGCATTTTCAACTCGTTCGGCACCACCAACAACCGAGAAAAATGTAAAAGACCGTTGGTCTTGAATTAGATCTGTGCAGAATTGGGAATATATCAGGAAATTGTCCCAGTGGATGAGGTGATTTTAGGCAATTCTTAGGCGTATTGCATTAGGTCTTATTTTGGCCCTTTTTGACCGATCTAACCCTTATATTTTCTGTAATTCACACTGAACAACTTACTTTTAGTCCGTTTCATCATTTGTAATCCCCTCATACCAAAAACAGATAAAAAAAACTATAATTCATAATTTTAGGTTTTCAGTTGACTTTAACTGAAAATCCTTATAGACCCCAACCCTTAGTACCTGATTTATCAGTCGAATATGGCAAATATACTTTTTTGGTGGAAATGATCTGGAACAATCATTTATTCATATAAAGCTGGTATATATGTCCATCGCACGGTAAATTTGTTTTTTAATTGAATTTTTTTGAAAATAGCCCCAAAAAGTACCCCGCCCAATATTGAAAGGGTCCATTTGAACCCTCCAAACGTAGTCGATTTGCACCGAATGCTAAATAATGTTGAGATCTATGCCCTACCAACAAAATATGATGAAATGAAAACATTGGTAATGATTTTAGCTGTAATTTCAGCCATTATCTAAAGAGCCCCTTCCGCCGCCTCTTTTCTGTTATATTCCTGATGGAGACAAGTCTTCAGTGTGCTGTCCCAATAAATCAACAAGATAGTCTCATAGAGATGATATTTATAGAGACAAGTATTCAGTGTGCCCTCCCAATAAGTCAACAAAATGTCGCATGGAGGTGTCACTTATGGACACATGACTGTCTTGTCTCAATCAGACAAGATTGTCATTAAGAGATTCCCTTTTGGAGGCAAGTCTTCGATGTGCTGCCCCAATCAGCAAGGTGTCCTCATATAGATGTCACTTATGGAAACATAGTCTTGTCTCAATCAGAATACAAGATGGTATCAACAAGATGTCCCTTTTGGAGGCAAGTTTTCAGTGTGCTCTCGAAGGGATGCCACTAGAGACAGGTCTTCAATGTGCTGTCACAATCAGCCTACAAGGTGTCCGCGTACATATGTCACTTATGGAGACATGTCTTGTCTCAACCAGACAACTAGATGGTCTCAAAGACATGTCCCTTTTTGAGGCAAGTCTTTATTGTGCTGTCGAAGGGATGCCACTTCTAGAGACAAGTCTTCAATGTGCTGTCACAATCAGCCAACAAGGTGTCCTCATACATATGTCACTTATGAAGACATGTCTTGTCTCAATCAGACAACTAGATGGTCTCAAAGACATGTCCCTTTTTGATGCAAGTCTTCAGTGTGCTCTCGAATGGATGTCTTTTATGGAGAAAAGTCTTCAATGTGCTGTCACAATCAGCCAACAAGGTGTCCTCATACATATGTCACTTATGGAGACATGTCTTGTCTCAATCAGACAACTAGATGGTCTCAAAGACGTGTCCCTTTTTGAGGCAAGTCTTTAGTGAGTTGTCGAAGGGATGCCACTTATAGAGACAGGTCTTCAATGTGCTGTCACAATCAGCCAACAAGGTGTCATCATACATACATCACTTATGAAGACATGTCTTGTCTCAATCAGACAACTAGATGGTCTCAAAGACATGTCCCTTTTTGATGCAAGTCTTCAGTTTACTCTCGAATGGATGTCTTTTACGGAGACAAGTCTTCAATGTGCTGTCACAATCAGCCAACAAGGTGTCCTCATACAGATGTCACTCTTGGAGACTTGTCTTGTCCAATCAGACAACAAGATGGTCTCATAGAGATGTCCTTTATGGACGCATATCTTCAGTGTGCGTGCTGCACCGAACAGACAACAAGGTGGTCTCATTGAGATGTCACTTATGGAGACTATGGTGTGCTGTCCTGATCAGACAAAAAGGGGGTCTCAAATGGATGTGTTCGGTGTGGTCTCAAAGGTATGTAGGCATGTCTTCAGTGTGGTGTCCCAATCGGTCAACAATATTTTATCGTAGAGTCTAGAGCGTTCCTTATGGAGGGAAGTGTTCGGTGTGCAGTCCTAATCGGACACCAAGATGTTCTCAAAGAGATATTGCTTATGGAGCCATGTCTTGGTGTGCAGTCTTTAACAGACAACAAGGTGGTCTCACAGAGATGTCACTGTGATACAAAGCAGAGTCACAGAAATGAACTTTAGCCTAGTGAAAAAGATAATAGACAAGGCGATAGATTTCAGGTCATTTAATTATTATTATCTGCTCTGCTCATTGCCCACACCAAACCCTTATTCAAGACTTTAAAATCATTAGAAGTAACAGATATACACACTCTACTACAAATGAAGTTTCTACACAAATTTTTCAATAATTGCGATCTGGGTTACTTCATTCATGCATCAAAACAAATGACCAAATACATCCTCACAATACTAGAAACGGGCAGAAATCAATAATCCCACGATCCCGACTTAACATTAGGAAAAAATACAATTTTTGTCACTCAGTAGAACCTCTCTATTAAGGACACCATCGGGACTGCCAAATGCTGTCCTTAATAGAGAGGTGTCCTGATTAGAGAGGTCATATTGAATGGAAAGTACCAATTTGGGACCAAAACTAGTGTCCTTAATAGTGAGGTTGTCCTTCATAGAGAGGTATCCGCTAAGGGAGGTTCCACTGTATCTTCAATTCCCTTTCTGCCTTTAAGTATCACGATAAAATTCACACTCACAGTCTTCATTACGGCAGCAGATTAGTGCCATAAAAAATAAAATATTATCTCGTTATTACGAGATCTTTTCTCGTTATTATGAGATCTTTTCTCGTTATTACGCGATGTTATCTCGTTATTACGAGATCTTTTCTCGTTATTACGCGATCTTTTCTCGTTATTACGAGATGTTATCTCGTTATTACGAGATCTTTTCTCGTTATTATGAGATGCGAAAGTGCACGCAACATCGAGGATTAAGGTCTCATTAGGGAGTTGTTTTTTTCATTCATGCGCGGCCAAGCCATAACCGTAGTTCCTAAAATCATTGATTTCTCGGTCCTCACAGTATGTCAGCGTTGATTCAGCAGTTGTTTTGGCAAAGACATGTTTTTTTTGAGTTTCTGAAACCTAGAGCGCTACTCAATAGGCGACTAACAAGAAACTACGCATTTATACTGTTGTTGCCGACGTATGTGTACACTGAACTTGGGATGTGCGTCGGCCCCGTGTTGAAATGCCGTCCAGTCCCAGTTGGTGCGTTTTTCGCTGATTTGTGCAAAATTCAACACATCTCAAAAGTTCAATGGTTGACCCTCGATTTTTTTTTATTTTTGTGTAGCGTAAGCAACTGTCTTTCATGGGAGAATGGTCTCTGTAAGAATTATTCAGGAAGAAATGTATAATATTTGGGGTTTTTCGTGATTGTCCGGCCCAATTGGCAATATTGCCATTTGGGATGGTGCAGAGCTAGGAGCAAATGCGACGCTTATGATTTATTTAAAGAAATAAAATGCCCGATTTAACATCCTGCAGAATCAGGGGAATCAGGCGTTTCCAGTGATATACGATACAAATGGGTTGTCCTCATGCATTCACTTTGGAAACGCATTTTAAAATAGATGTTACGTCCTGTTAATGGGACACGTCATCATCGCGTACATTTGGGAAAAACTCCCTAACGAGACCTAAAGCTCAGGATCAAGCGCGGGAAAGGTCCGTACCATATACCATCATCGCGTAATAACGAGATAACATCTCGTAATAACGAGAAAAGATCGCGTAATAACGAGAAAAGATCTCGTAATAACGAGATAACATCGCGTAATAACGAGAAAAGATCTCGTAATAACGAGAAAAGATCTCGTAATAACGAGAAAAGATCGCGTAATAACGAGAAAAGATCGCGTAATAACGAGATAACATCGCGTAATAACGAGAAAAGATCTCGTAATAACGAGATAATATTTTATTTTTTATATTTTTTATGGCACTAATCTGCTGCCGTACTTCATGACTTCAATATGTATAAAAATAATTTACTGGGATTATACAGTTCTCGCTGTGTAATTCCACACTTTTACATAATATGTTCACACTTGAACTTTCAATATTCACCACACATTTAATTTTGCCAAACATGATTATCATTTGTACATATGTGGCTGGGGCACTTTAGGTACATTACCACGGTGGCAATTGCAGGACAAGGGCTTTTAAAATTATGTCAGTCATTTCAAACAACTTGATCTGTCTACTACTCTCATATATAATAAGCTCAAAAGGCCCAAAAACGGTTGTTGTCAGAGAAAAATATTACCGGTACAAGTACTTGCTGGAAATTCCTGCAGCCATTCAGTTCACTGTCATGCTGATTTCAACTTAACTCAATGAATGTTATCTTGGGACTTGAAGAAATGTGTAATTACCCTACAACTTGGGCACTGTCATGTTTCTCAGGAAAGTCAAGTTTTTCAGATAAATGCCAGAAAAAGCCATTATCTCTCGTCAGAGGGCTCTAGTTGAGATGAGGCACGAGCGAAGAATGTAAATGTAATGGACGCCATTTTTCAAAACTTTCCAAGATTACTCAAACAAATTATTACAGAAGATGATTAACGAGTGTCGCGTAAATGAATACGCACATTGCTTGATTACACGACACACCTCAATCTTTTATTTTAACTTTATATTCAAAACTTAAACATATGGGGCCAAATTCATAAAGGGTGTTTAGCTTAAAACAGCGTTTAACTACTGAATAGACAGATTCTGGCCCTTGATGTGAATCTTCACAGAATATGAATAGGCCCTGAAACTGATTAGAGAGAAGTTGTACATGTCTAACCCTTAAACGCCCTTTATGAATTTGGGCCTGTGTTTCTTGCGAATGACCAATGGTGCGCAGTCAACCTCTTGAATCCCGGTGACCGACCAGTCAGTCATTTTGAAATAATGTTTTTTTCCCCAACGACCGACAGGTCGGTCTCAGTAATATTTTTATTCCCTTGAGCTGGGACGCTATTTTATTGCTGGTTTTAGCGTGTTTGATGTACAGTAGGGTCAGTTAGAGCATGCCTGGGTAGATGGTGCCTCGTCACCGGACTTTGGTGGTTGTATGCGGGCGCCATACATCGTGAACGTCAGACCCAATTTTCGCAACCACGTGACCACCCTGGGATCCCGTGATT
The DNA here is from genome assembly GCF_910592395.1 of Lineus longissimus. NCBI lineage: Eukaryota > Metazoa > Nemertea > Pilidiophora > Heteronemertea > Lineidae > Lineus > Lineus longissimus. The sequence continues at coordinate 9,274,480 of NC_088313.1, forward strand.
TTCAAGTTTTGGGAGTCAAGAGGATAAACGCAGCAAACCAATCTAGAATGATCTGGATCGGTCAAGATCGGTCAAGATCACTGGTTCCGTGTAAATGGCCCTCACGTGTCTGCATAGGTTATGGTATTCCAACCACTTCAAGCACTTGGTTTGGTACCAAAATTATTAAAGGACCTTAGGCATTATTAACCCTTTGGCTCCCGAGGCCTATGTAACGCGATGTACCGAGATTTTTTACCAGTTTTATGCAAAATAACGTAAAAATACTTTTAAATATTGTACCTCCTTCATTATGCATCCTTGATTTATAGTCATAGTTCCACCTATTGTTGTGTATTTGGTTGAGACGGTTGTATGTGTAACGACGACAACAACGAGTAATGGCGAGGAGTTTAAGATGTCCGCGCCCACCCATGAGAGCACGTGCGATGAACATTTGTAAAGTTTGATTGATTTTGTAGCATTTTTGTTTAAGAGGTTGAGGAGTTATATCAATATACAGTCCCTACAGAACACCTATGATAAAACCCCGTGTTTTTTCAAGACCCGTGTCTTCGCCGTGTGTCAAAAAACCCGCGGCGCACTTGCACCTATCAGTTGTGTTAGATAATGATTAATAACCCCGGCGACAGGTGCGCTGTAGGTAGGGAGCTCTCCTGTGTTTCTTTCCCGTTGGAGGGGAATTTCGCATGCGCAATACCGCGGCAACTACACCGCGCCATCTGTCGCCGGATCTTAGAACTTGCAATTGCTGTGTCTATTCAGATTCCACCTATCAAAAACCTGTGTTGAACACAGGTCTAAATTAGCCCCCGATTGGCCGCATCAAGCTCGATGGGGCTAATAGACACGGGGATTTGACACACGGGTCTATTTAGACACGACAATTCATAGGTGTAAGCGCAAAAGACACGGGGATCTGATAGGTGGAAGTACGACTAATAAAACCATACATTTTCGTAAAGCTGATTACCTTGGCTATCAATTGGCGTTGTTTCTGGGTATCAATTAGGTAAGAGGTAATCAATAATCAGTAATAATCAATATTTTTTGATTGATTTTGCTCTAATTGATTGATTTTTCTGATTTGAACAAAGTATATGGAACTGTAATTGATGCAGTTACAACCTGTTAATGATCAACGTAACTTGATTGATAACCTTTGATTGACTATTGTCTATTACTGATTGATCGAATAATACAACATAATATTAATTTATATGCTAATCAGTTCTTGCTGCACAAGCGCCAATCAAACTGCAGCGCCCTCTGTAAACTATGAATGAAACTAAATCTAGTCTTCTGCAGATCACCAGGGACACGAATACACTGTACAATAGCGTCTAACGTGTACCGAGAGTTCTATACTAAAGCATTAGTATAGGGACGATATATCGTACCGCCTACGCGAGACAAAATACAGGGACGATATATCGTCCCCTCTAGGGAGACGAGGGGTTAAGGGCAATATTACCCAGCTGTCCGCTGCCCAGTCACCTCCTGTTCTACATAAGTAGTTTCCATCAACAAATTGCACAAAAAAAGGAAAAATTCCAAAGACTGAATTATCGCGCTTTTCTGATGTTGACCCATTTAGCTCTCCAAGCAGTGACCCTTTTCACGTGGAACAGTGCACGAGTAAGGCGTTTCCTGGAGTTAGGACCTACCCTGTGACGTCTTGGTACTGATATTATGACGGGAAAGGTATTTCGTGCCAGGACTTATGCTACCAGAAATAATGAATAACGTGTTAAGAGCTGAAACAAAATGGCTAAAGCATCAAACATGATTGGAGATTGGAAAAATAGTTTAGAGGTGAACCAGAGGAAGAACAAAAATACTGCAATAACAAGAGCAACGCAGGGCGTAGCATATGCCCCGGTGAGCACTTTGAGTTGGTGTATTAGGAAAGTGAAGTGTTTTTCAGACAACCCCGGGCAGCTGGTGTCATAGCTGACTAGGTTTAGTTGACATTGTGAAAGAGTTATTGGTCTGTAATGCCCGCTGTGCACGTTATCTTTTTCTACCCACATAAAAAGTTACATGGTTATTACTCAAAGCGTCCTTGTTAAAATGAGAGGAAACGAAAAGTTTACAGACGCCTGACGCCTACCGGCTGACGGACATTGGTAAAACATAATGCCTCCGCAATGCTTTACGCATTGGCGGGGGCATAACAAGCTGCCTATTACTTTAGAGTCACACTCCACCAAAAAACATCGATGAAACCCCAGTAAAAACAGTAGTAATAGAAGATTCAGCAGAAAGCATCTAAAATTGTTTGGGTAGACACCTGCGATATAAATTAAAACTGACCACATTCGGCATTTAAATCAACTGTTCTAGGAACAAACGTCTTGGCGCCAAAACCCGATGTTGGCGAAAATGACATAATATCATGTAAAATCCAAGGAAGACATCAAGGAATCGCCTACGGGTGGGCACCTGCAAAAATGTTAGTTGCAGCAGAAACTAGTCTAATCCAGAACGTGTGTAATCCATTTGTGACTGTGTAATTCACTATGAAATAAATCCTTAATCCAATGTTTCCGTTTCTTCCATGCACCGACACTGCCTCAAGAATATTTCCGCCTCAATTTTGTTAAGTCCCTCGCATTGTTGTACTAAACAAATCATAGCCTGGAAAATCAAATTATAAAATTTCATCTATGATGTGATGATAATGCTTTACTTTGATAACAAATTAAGTATAATAAGAATGCAGTGGACAATCAAGTGACATATTTTCGTGTTTCCCAACAAAATCAGCCCAAATAACGATAATAACAAGGAGTTTTATATGGCGCTTTAAAAGAGCTTTCATTACCCAGCCTATATCCAGAAGGTAAGAGTTACAACGTGGCACATGCCGGGTATCGAAGCCAGGACCTCCCGATCACAATGTTGATGCTCAAACGTTGTGCAACTGCGTTCCTCTGAGCACAAATTATTCCATATGCCTGAAAATGTACCCATCTCTGTACGTAGGTCTTTTATTGTTTCATGACTATCCACAGGATAATGCATGAAGTGATTCAAAATTATCTCTAGGCACTGTATTTGGTTGCAGCCGGTCAGTTTAACCCAATTCGCTTCAAGTTTCTCGCCTGTCATGTGCTGTACTTTCATGGAGAGATACCATCAATAAGGCTGACCATTTGTCAAATTTCAGACCCACCTCTGGCTCACGGACATTCATCATGGTTTTCATCTCTGTCTGCGGCAACTCATCCTACAAGAAGTTTATGATGGCCTCCATCTGAAATAACATAACATTTGTCAAATGAAAGGTATCAAATTGCTGTTTGCTGTGCAAATTGTCCATGACGAAGTCGGAAGATGAACTGATGGAGAAGACATGAATGGTTAAAAGGCAATTTAAAAATTGCATGTTTCTTACCTCCCAGTCCAAGATTGTTGTAAAGCTCTTCTGGCTTCTTACGAAAGGTTTCTTTACACATGTTTATCACACACTCTGCAAAAAAATAACAATTTGAATCCTTTGAAAACATTTCGACAATCACATTCATCATAAAGACATAAGAAACGTTTCTGCGGCTGTCTAAGTGCAGACAATGACAGTCAAACCTTTTTTGCCTTTACATACCTGTAGCACGAGAAGTAAAAAGCTTTATGGACTGAATGATGCAGGAGCTGAGCTTGTGTATGAAGTTGAACTTCATCATACATGTATGAATTTTCAGAAAAGAAGTTTGACCCAGCACAAAGCCCAACTCAGAGTCAGATGAAAAAAAGATTTTTATTCTGTTTTAACTCTTTAAATCCTTGAATTTTTTTAGTGTTTCCAAGTATTTCAGCAATTTTCACCCCAAACGACCTCCAAATGCCCCCCCCCCCCATGTACAAGACAGCTTATTAATTTCACTAGTATTATTTCATCAAACGGATGAAAACAAGTATATTGCATATCCCTAAACCGCCCGAAAACCAGCCTAAGTTTCATGATGGCGATGGTGTTGCTTGAGATTAGGTACGTACTGGCAGGCAGCTAGGCTAGGAAACTAGACAAAAATCAGTGGCCGGATATCGGCCGGTTAGGACATAAAGGGTCAAATATCACATGCCAAAAAATGACAAGCAGTTTTTTAAAAAAAACGACCGATGCTATGACTTTCAATTCCAAGCGATGACAGATCAATTAAATCAAAAATTTGTATTGAAAAAGTTTGACCATCCAGTCCACGCGTTTACACTCCATCATCCATAGCCCAAAAACGATGCGGACAAATAATTTATCATGAATGGACAACAGTAGTAACAGTATTTTATTGTAAAATAAAAGGCTGTATTAAAATTTTAGTAAATACTTACGGATTTTACATTCTTCAAAACACTTGAGTGTGGGCACGAGTGGCATTAAAAACCCCAGGGGTGGCACGGAGGGCCTGCAATGCCACATTTAAAAAACATGAGTTACCAAGATTTGGTATCCCGATGGCGATGGATGCAATCATATTTACAAAACAAAAAGAAATACATGTAAGTGGTAGAAAAAATTTTTTGCAACTGATTTGAAACATTTCTTAAACGATATGTGCTGGAGATGCCAAGCCTCTTTCATGCCGTCATTGCCATGGTGATGCTGGCCGATGCTATTGCACCCCGTCAATCAAATATCCTTTAAAAAATTGTATTACAAATTGTAAAAAATCTTGACAGTGCATCATGCTGTGCACACGTGCTACCCGCTGACCGACTTTCGAATGTCGTCTCGAGCCAATGTGCATCCTTTTCTGTGAAGATCTATTGTAAACATGGTTTGTTTTGGCGACCCTAGGTGGAGCCGGCGTATCTGGCAATACTGCAAAGGTCCTATAAATAGACGAATTCGAAGAAGTTTGTTTTGGTGCTGACCAGAGCGTGGTGTCCCTAGGCATTGTCCAAAGTCAGCTAAGGCCTTCTGACGAGTGACATGTTCTGGGTGTGCGCACTCATTGTTTAAATTCTTTTGGAGCCGATTCCTCTTCTTCAAACAGGCCTATCTGGATGAACACACTCCCTCAAGTGCATGCACACAGTCCCTTCACTGCCACAACCTTCTACCAAAATAACATTGCGCAATATTGTTTCACCACTAGGCCTACGCCTCGTTATTTCACCAGTTACGTCATTACGTTGATAAGACGAATTCGAAGAAGTTTGCACTAACCCTTGAACAAAGGATCGCCGTGTCTCTCTTAGGCACTGTCCGAAGTCGGCTTACTACGCCTTCTGACGTATTCCGAGTGTGCGCATTCGATTTGTTTTGGCACCGATTCCGTCTTCTTCGAATACGTCTATTTCCTAAGTGGTGATATATAATATAGACCTAGGCCTATAGATTCATGCACTAGATTGGGAACAACGTTTACATGACGTAGTGTTGGCTGTCGTCACGTCACCATGCATTTTACATTACTGTAACGTGACGAGACGCGACGTTTTCGTAAACGTTGGTCCCAATGAAGTGCATTGATCTATAGTACCGATATATATAGTATGCACTCCATGACGTGTTGGCAATGGCAATACAATATCATGATGGACGCACACTCCACAGAGAGTAAGAGTAAGACTGAGCTGAGAGTGACACTAGGCTTACACGTACACAGACACGGTCTACCTAATGCGCGTCCGGAACAATTTGCGCGTCCGGAGCGCGTCCGGAAGAGAAAGTGCGCGTCCGGAACAATTTCCTATGTAAATATGAACCTAATGTTGCATTAGATGGCTTAAATAGCATTTTAATTCCATGTAGAGAAAATAAAATTGGAAAAAATCTCCTTGGTGACTTTGTATTTTACAATTTTCAGCGGGGTGATTTGGGTGTTACACAGCCATCAAATCCCAGTTTACTGACGTTTCTCCTCAACAAATTGTTGTTGCAGTTGCAGAATTTCGATAGTAGCCGTGTTGTAATGGATTAGACTGGTATCTGGTGTCTCAGCACATGGAATGAATTTTGTTGACCCCCCTTCCCCCGCCCCCCTCGATCCCCCCTAAAAGCGCAAATTGGCTTCACAATAATTGCTATTGCCCCTTATCCCACGGCACGCAAAGACAAACTCATACCGACTTAGACGACCACAACAGGAGAAGGCGCGTAAGGAAGTTAGGATATGAGTATGGCATTAGTAATTAACCACCTCGCTGAAAATTGTAAAATACAAGTCACCAAAAAGATTTTTTTCAATTTTATTTTCTCTACATGGAATTAAAATGCTATTTAAGCCATCGAATGCAACAATAGGTTCATATTTACATAGGAAATTGTTCCGGACGCGCACTTTCTCTTCCGGACGCGCTCCGGACGCGCAAACTGAGTTCCGGACGCACATTAGGTGGACCCCACAGACATGATGAAGCCTGTAGCCTGAACGCCTAGACTGCAGTCTTAAGTCTGCACACACTCGGCAGTGCATCGATTGCATGAATGATGGTCTGTACTCTGTCACTGTGGTACCGGGCGGTAGGCCTACGAGTAAGCGTCTTTTTCTCACAGAATCAACGAAAAAAACTTGTTCATCTTCTACAATACTTTTCCCTAAATCATCCAGACCGTAAAGCAATAATATTTACCGATTGCATGATGGCGAACAGCAATCCCAACGCTAGTATTTCGGAACAAACTACTCATGCTAGTATAACCGCGGCAAAAGCACGAAAAGCAGCGACAAGACAGTGTCCAAACGCAAGGGAAATCGTCGTTAATTTGTAAAGTACGCCCTCTCGCGGAGAACGACTGACCCCGTCTTGGCCATTCCAATGTTAGTGCCCTAACAGCCGATCTCTAGGGTCTTTGCTATTTCAGTAATTGCGGCATACCGCCTGTTCTTATCGCTGTAGAGCGGCGAGGTCACCTCGAACAGGGCAGGCCTTTCCTGCCACAGCTCGACCAACCTGCCCTCGAGCTCAGTCGTCCATATTAATAATTCATGCAATTCAGATTCTTCATCCACAATCAACCCCATTTAGTTTAAAATTGGCGCTGCCATTTTGACCTGGCTTGGTTGGTATCACATGACGCTGAACGTCATCGTGATTGGCTAATGACGATGATGACGCAAAAAATGTTTTACGTTTCGTTGCAGTCACCCGCAAACGGGCGACGTTTTGACGAAAAACATTTTGACTACGTCAAAAATATACTGCATGTTTAATATTCGAAAACTGTTTCAAAAACAAATGTTTTCGAAAAACATTTGTTTTTGTCGCCCGCAGACGGGCAACAAATTGTGAAAAAATATTTGAAAACAAATGTTTTCAGGTTTTTTTGTCATTTTGTCGCCCGTGTGCGCTTAGCTTTAGAAAACACATCTTCCTGGGTATCATGCGGCGAACGTTTGCGGAATCTAAATTTGCATGCTAAAGGCTAAAGTTGTGAAGTTTAGATTCTAATTGGCGAGAGCAACTCACAATGGATGGCGGGAAAATGCATGTCCGTACTAACTGACCCGTCTAGTATATCAATGGCTAGACAGGGCAAAAGAATGTAGATAGAGTGATGAGGGGGCCGGTATGCGTCTGCGTGGTGAATGCAGGGGCATCACTACGCAGCTTATCATTGGTGCCATCTCAAGCCCTTGAGAAGGATGCTGGAAATGTTGGATTGGTGAAGGCCAGGGTGCCACACTACGTTTGCTAGAAATTGTCATATTCTAATTCATTAAAAAAATGACTTAAGCCACTTTGGACTTCAGACCTTCTGTAAAAATTGGTGATGTTAGTCGACTTCAATGGACATGCATACTTGCTGTACAATCGACACATCATTGCAATGAATCAGGAAGAAAAGAAATAAAGAGGGCGTTAGCATCAGTTGACCAATATTTCAATCGCAAATACAAATACCCGGTTATTATTTTCTATGATGATTCATTATCTGGCTTCCTACACGATTCATTATCTGGCTTTCTACACGATCCTGCACTTTTATCTTCCTCAGATTTGTTCCTTCAAAGAACCCCATTGAAACCATCGGATAACTTTCTGAAAATCCCGGTGAAAACCTGTGTACTGGCGGCCAGTTGAGCTGCAGGAATACAATCCTCGTTCACAACCATACAATAATCGACGAAGTTGAACACTATGTGGCGACTCGATACGGACGCCTTCCTGACTAGAGATGTTAAGTTTGATATCTTTCGACAAATGAAAAAGCAAGACTTAGGATATGGATATCCCCCCCCCCCCCCCGGTATGTTTATCGAAATGGACTGATAATACTGATTGTGTGGTGGATCTTTGGAATGCTACAAATGTCATCGCACAGTCTAAGAAACTGACCTTACACCTTCATGTTTTATGACAAATTTGAAATCAGCACGATAGATTTTTTGGCGGTCTCCACAAGTCCAGGAGTATCTAATTCACATTGATGAGCTAGGAACTATATTATTTGAGATGGGGTGACGCCCCAACATATCACTCGCTTTGGCCCTCTTCATGGATTATGAGAAAGTTTTCGCCGTGAAGTTGGTTATAAACATGGGTCTTACTATACAGTGCGGTGATAACAGCCCTTGATGAGTTGGGCATAGCGATCTGAGGTGGCCCAGTTTGTTATGTTAAGAGAGTATATTTTCAGTCGTGCGTTTTATGCGCTGTACCTCGAGGTGTAATTAAATTTCGCGGGACTCTCAGGACGTCCAATCTGACATTGCTTATATTTTTAGCCAATGAGAATATATTGAAATCTGACCTCTCCGAAGATTCCCAAATCTTTGCCTTATCATGTACTTGCCGATATTTGGCAAGTAAGTGAGTTTAGCAGTGTTACACGTTAGACAATAACTTATTATGGTATGATGTTTTTAAGTTTAACTCAAAAACTTAAAAAATACAGAAAACAAGCTTTACATGAATAAATACAATAAGCTGTCAAACTCAGAAAGAAGTGTCAGCCTACATTGTATACACACCCAGGGAAAATCTGCTAATAAATATGTCTGTCCAGGTATGGATTAGATCTAATCTAAACTCTAGTCTTGCTCTGTCTGACTTTTTGTTAAATGTCTAATTAAATGGTATGATAGACATCAGCTAGTTGATGTCTAATAGACATCAAGCAGTTGATGTTTCATAGACGTCTATCTACTTGATTTCGATGCATCTAGTATACTGCAATTGTTATTTAAGAGTGTTTTTTTATTTAAAAATACTTAATCAGCATTTTTCCCGAAAATATTCTTAATTGTTTTCAGTATGAAAGAACAAAAATGAGAAAAAAAGAAAAGTTTGAAGATACACCAAATAATGACAAAAAACCTGCATGGTGTCATTCAGCATGCGCAGTTGTCTCATATACATCAAGTTGCCCAATAGATGTGTAGTAGGCAACACAAGATTATACCTGTGTTCCAGTAGACATAAAAAACTATGAAGTGCTCTTGCTTGTCTATCAGACATCAACTTGTGATATCTATTAGACGTTTATTAGATGTGGAGTAGGCATAACACGATTTTTCTTGTGTTTCCATGGACATCAAAAACTATAATTTGCCGTTGGTCTTTCTGAGTCCTGTCAAACTAAAGTTACGTTTTTTGTTGTAACCCATGCAAGATTCAGCGATTATTCATAGGTTGGAGGGTCGAGACCTATCAATTAGACGCGAGTATGCTTTTAACTCTCAAGTACATATTTGGAGAGGTATTGAAAAAATATTTGCTGTGGCAAGTCTACAGATATAAAGAAATTATTTGATGAAAAATTAATTTTGAATTTTGATAATTTGGTAATAGGGGGCGTGTTTTGAGATTTTTCTGCCAGTTGGCTGAAGAGTGAAAATATCAATGTCTGTCCAATTTGTCGATTATCCAAAAATTTCCGTGGTCAACTACCAGTTTACTTTGCACCATTTACTTGCGGGACTGTCCGGAATATCATATATACCACCATTGATTTTTTAAGCCTTTTAGCAGTTCAATTGTCAATGTTTGACCGCGACGCATTATTACTGCGTGGGGTTGTGAATCTGAAATTTTGATATGATATTCCGGACCACCACCACCGACACCACCACCACCACCACCACCACCACCACCACCACCACCACCACCACCACCACCACCGCTTCTTATTTACAATCCTCGCGCGAGGTGGCAATTACACGCATTTGGTTCCTCCATTTCTATCACGCCCCTAATTTCTGTTGTTTCAACTCATTTTGTTTAGTTCATTATTTTTTTTTTGTTCCTCACTCCAGCTCTATACACTATTTACACCTCGGTCCACTGTAGATCCGATCCGAATGTGTGTTTTTTTTCGCCTGCCGCCTAAATGGCCCTATTAATGCCGATTATGGTCTCGACCGTTAATCATGTTAATATGTTCTAGAACATAATTATTTATATCTGAGAACATAATTTCGGCCAAAAAAGGGAGAGTTTTACACTCCCGGACCAATAGGAGAAAACGAATATTTTTCTAGACCGTTAATCAACCAATCACTGAACAGGAATTGTGTACTAGAACATAAATCAGCCATTCGCAACCACTGTACACTGATTGGCTTATCTTCTAGGCCATTATTCTCGGTCAGTGAACATAATTTAGCCAACCACGAGCCAGGAATACAGTGTACCAATCGCTGGCGGAATTATGATATAGAACATAAAAAATGATGGTCAAGAAAATGAATCGATTTACGGTCAAGACCATCAATCGGCATTAATGTCCGCTCCAGCCTACCATTTACGGCAGAATCAGATCGAATTGGGGTGAGGTGCACCGCAAACTGATGGGGCGCGTGATACAGAAAATGAGGCATATTTGTAGTGGTATGTACGGTGGCCCATAGAGGACATGCGTTTATTTTCAATATATTAAAAAATTTTCTTTTTACAATGCGTTTTTTTTCTCTCGAATTACAACCACCGTCGGATTTATTTCTCACCGCCGAAAAAATAATTTCCACCGCCGGGTAAAAAATAATAATTCCCACCACCGCGGTGGAAATTAATATCGACCGCGGTGGAAATTAATATCGACCGCGGTGGAAATAATATCCACCGCGGTGGATATTATTTTCTTTGGCGGTGGTGGGAATTATTATTTTTTACCCGGCGGTGGAAAATAATTTTTCGGCGGTGAGAAATAAATCCGACGGCGGTTGTAATTCGAGAGAAAAAAACGCATTGTAAAATTTTTTTTTTTCTATTATATTGAAAATAAACGCATGTCCTCTATGGGCCACCGTAGGTATGGACGGAGGCGACGGAGGTTAATACTGCTGGACGTTCAGTATGTTTTTTTCGGGTCGTGTAAACGGCACTAATATTGTGTAATTCGTGCATTTATTCAATAAGCATTCAGTTACTGTCATGAGTGTTGAAGCGTACATTAAAATCATCGGGTAATACGCATTCACTGGAAAATAATCATGGCCGACTTGTATATAATTATTATAGGGTGGTCTCACATAGTGCCTTGCTGGAGAAAAAGACAACAGAAATCAAATCTACATGACGGACATAATCTTATTCAGTTAAGTCATCATGACGACTCTTTGTTCTGCCCTCCGACATTGCTGGTCGTGAAAACACCTCATTGAGATTCGTCATACTTTGAAAAAGGTCGTCTGTTGGGGATCGACATACATCTCTTAAAATAACAATTTGAATCGCAACCGTGAACATTCGATCTGGCAATAACATGGCTGGTTTACTTTTTTCGAATAGAGCTCCTAGATTTAAGTGCCCAAATTAGTATCTACAGTTTTGCTTGCGTTAGTACTCACCCAAAGCATAATGGATTAACCGCTTTGGATTGGTCATGGTTCCATTTGATACAATTTTGTTCAATGAAGCAAAAACCTAAAAGAAAACGTGTATATAATACCAACTCTAATATTGCACGGACGAATGTTCTTTTATTAGAGTGGAAAATAGTACTAGTAAGCCGTAATCGCATTGCCTATTGACCCTTAGAGACCCTGTGTCATGGCATTTGGACATACATGTAAATGCCTTGTATTTATGTGTGATATTAATCCGATTCGTCTATGGTTGGGAATAATAGTGAACCACAACTACTGCAAATGAAACACACGTATTGAGAGCATGAGAAAATGGTAACAGTGATGATGGTGTAATGAATCAGGGTTAGGAAAACACGAGGACAGGAGATGACCTCTAACAATCTGGACGCTAATGTTTAAAGACGATTTGAAACATCCACACATCTAAACGTCTTTTCGAGCAATAACTTGAGATGCTTTTCAGGAAATTACACGTGGACAAATTATGATATAGGTATGTGCACTTGGCATTTATCATTCTGTAAGTTCCGTACCGTACTGTATTTCAAAGCCACGCTTCAGATGTGTTGAGTTCGTTGTCTCGCCAAGTTTGCCATTGGGTTAGTTACGTTTACTTAAGTATCTCTAAGCAACCCGTCTCCAATGATATAATCATAAACTCTTCTTTGTCATGTTCATCAAGTTTGTTGTCGCAACTGCGCACAAAAATGGATTATTTGAGTTCTCGGCAGCTTTTCTAACAGTTTTAACACTGCTATGTAACCACTCGAATTTTAAAACAGACATTTTTTTTAATTCCTGCGTTATAGTGCTGTTTATGCAAATTTGTCTCTGAAGTTTCTATCCTCCTTTACTGAGGGTGTGTTAAATGCTAAATAGATTCTAAGACTCAAATTAGTCAATTAACAAAATAAAAACATTACACTACTGTAATTAATTAATTCTATCCGCTTTGGACACGTCACTTTTTAACTGACTGCAAAAATTCCAGAACAAAGTGTCCGGCGCAATACTGTGTAGTAACTCGAAATTCATTCGCAGTCCGTCATCTTACTCGCACATGACGAAACTCTAGTTATTGACGACGTTGCCGTCCATGCTTGCTCTTGAATCGGCCGCCAAATGCATCAGAATGATAAAGACCTTGTCATTATGCCCTAGAATTGTATAATTAAACAATTTAGTTGAAAATGTTTTACATGAATGACAATCATCATTTTAATTTCATCTTAAAAGTCGATCCGAACTTGGCCTTTCCCCCCCTCAATAGCAGAACAAGAGGTTGTCAATTTTCATTAATACGTTAATGCTTTTTACAGAAGGTCGCTGAAGATTTCATCCGATGAAACGACCAGAGGGAGTTTGTTGATGAATTCAGTCGAATATTCAAGATGGGTTTCGCAGAGATGATGAAGGTGATTGAGAGCTCACAGAATGTGAATCCAAACAAGCGAAATGTTTACAACAAGAAACCAATATCAAAGGAGACGAACCGATCGACGGCTTCCACGGCAAAAACAAACATTGGCGACTGGGTCACAACTTTGAAACTGACTAACGATGATTACAAAGCAGGTCCGCAATTGGTTCCTGTTCTCTCGGGAAAGATCGGAAATATTCCGAGGTTGAAACGGAGAGGGAGTCCAGATTCGGCGCGAACAGAAATATCGATGCTCTCAATATCGAGCCGCGGGAGTCCGGCACTAGTCAGGGAGCGGATAAATGTTCGCAGGCGGCGTACGACGCGACCAGAAAAACGTCTGGACTGGGAGACATTTCTCCGAGCGCGGAAAATACTGATAGATGAGTTGCTTCAGAACGATGGTGAAGATAAGGACGCGGATATGTTTTTAGAGTCGATAACGTCATTACCTAGTGACAGCATTGAGAGATCGTCAGTGGCCCTTGACTGTTCTCAACATGTTCCGCCTAAAATCATTTTGGACAAAGCTTGTCTCTCTCCAGTTATCGAATCCGCATCGAAGTCCGAAGCTCCCAGTCCCGATGAGGTTAGTCTACCCGAATTGAGCTCAGGAAGGAATGCGACACCGACCAAAGGGCATAGGAGTTTACCTGAGTTGAACTCCGCTAAAGAATCGAATCATTCACACGCACATACACAAGGCAGGGATTCTCCGACGTACCGTTTCCTGTCTTCCGTGTCTCCGACCAGCATGTGCTTTAGTAGTCCTTGTCCAAGTCTGAAACACAACAAAGAGGGCGTCCCAGATTTTGAGAGGCATGTAACTTTGAAGGTCAGGAAGAGAATCCTCATGACTACATTCGAACTGAATCGAATGACCGGTTACGGTGACCCAGACAGCGTGTACGTAGCATCCGCAGACAGTGACTGGCTAAGGTTTACGGATGAGGATTACTCAAAAATACCAAGGATTCCACAGCGATTCCGGGTAGCTCCGCAACTCAGCAGAGTGATACGACAGGACATCCGGTATAAAACAGGTCGACCTTGCTACAGGAAGTTAAAAGAAAGAGACCTTAGTGCCTTCGAAAGGGAAAAATTAAAAGAAATGACAGAAGAGACATTTAAAGAATTGTGTATTTTTCATTGGTTGGTAGACATCGACGAAGACAAATTTGAAGATGTTGGGTCGGAAATCGTGGAGCAAAAAGATAGACCGAAGACTAGGAGTGCAAGTCAGAGACGAAGTTCTTTGGCTTATTACACCCAAATAAACGACAGTGATATTTTTGACGTTGGTATCCCCATGTAGGACGGTATCACAAGCAAGCGTTGCCCAATCACTAACTGGATGAAGTCCAAGTAAATTGTTTTTAATATGTATAAGAACAAAAAATACATGTGGTACAATTTACACTGCACACCATAGTGTAAAGGATAGATGGCATAATTATGGCCAAGCTGTCGGCTACCCAGTCACCTTCCATTATCCCTGATGTTTATTCTCAATTATCCGAAGCAAGAAAGCGAGATGACCGTAAATTCTCTTGTAACACACGGTCCTTGCAAACAGAGGCTCTATATCCTCCCTAACATCTCCTGAATCCTGGTTCCGATGGTGACAATAGACATGATAAATTGACTTGACTTCATCAGTAGAAATACTTGATGGCTCTGGGTACTTCGGATAGAATTTTGGCCTGTTTTGGTGGGTTTTGTTTTTTAAGGGACGCCCTGTATATCTAACATCGATATTCTCATACTGTTTTAAATTTATCATATATTTAACATCGACATCTTTATACTCTGTCCGGGCAGATTGCGCTTAATCGCCACAGCCACGAAAGACCCCTTGTCGGATTTTCTTTGAAGTTTTTTATAACGGTCCACATACACCGCTTCGATCGCCGAGCAGATTTTGTATATTTACTGAGTCCGTCGTAGATGTCAAATTTACCCGAATACTAGAATAGGGGCGATTGGATGATTGTGCTATTCAGTCTTCAGTAAAGAGGCCTACTGGAAATCCTTGATTCGGAGAGTGACACAGTGATAGCAACAGGCCTATTTTCTAACGGCTGCGTGATTCGCTTCCTTCGCATTCTTCTCTGTGGACGAATGAACAGTTGTCCTAAAGTTGAGCAAGATGGGAATTGAATGGAATAAGAAATCGGTACAATCACTGTTTGATGAGTGTTTTCTATACTGCATTGAATTGGTATGAATCTCTTCATGCCACTTCGTGATGCCTACGCGTTTGAAATGATAATATTAAAGCGTATAATTTCACCCTGGCGAATGAGTATTCTGACGAGCCGCGTCTATAACACCTCAGACAATACATGGCATGTCCTCAAGCTGTGTCACAGGCCTATGTCGGAACATGCAAAACATGGGAAATCATGCGATAATCGGATAATTAAGATATTTACAGGCATTGTATCGAAATGAAAATACGTTCATCTGGTAATTATGAATAAAGAGCAGCCCCTGGATTCATTTTATAAGAAAATAAACGCATGGTTTTTTTGCAAATGTCGAAACGGTATAAAAAAATTACAACATCAATATTGTTCGCGCTCATCCATCGAGAAAACCGTAATTTTCTTATCCAAATCGTTTTGACTACAGTCTGAAGAATTGAACTAGCTACCAGATACACCAAAATAAATTTCATGTAACACAATTTTAAAGGTATTTTATCCACTTTACCTGCGCCTCGTTAGTTTTCCCGCGCAAATGAGATCGTTATCTCCGCGGCTTTATGCGACATTCATTCGCCGGGGTGAGTTTAGTAGGTCGAATAACACATTTATATGGCAGCAAATTACACTTTATTTACATTGTCTCGTCTTCAGTATCATCTGGCTCATCTTCGAAGAAAACTAAATCCTCGTTATCACTGCCTACATCATCATCAGCAACTACTAAGTCTTGAAGATCACCTTTCTTGAATAGGAAGACCACTGGATCTAAACGCAATCCGCACAACTTCAGCATCTATCCTTTCCCATGCTAGACTGATTATCCGTTCCACCTCCCTCAGCGAAATCTGCTGGCAGTCCCCATTGTCCTCAGTGTGACCAATATTTTCCACGCATTACATATTGTGCGAAGTCAGCATTTGAAGGCCTTCACTATGCTGATATCGAGCGGCTGCATAAGGCTGGTACACTTTCCAGGTATGAAATCCATGTGACCCCAAGCATCTTCAACTAAATTCCGGAATTCTCTATTTCTATGTGGTGAATATTGGTCTAGAATTAACATGAATGGTTTCTCTGAGAGATTTCATCCAGCCAATTGATGAGCATCTGCGTTTGTACCCAGCCTGTCTCAGTTGGAGTCATCTAGAAAGAAAGAAGGTTGCACTGCAATGTTACACTTGTTATTCAGTTTGGGTGATTACAGCCACGTTGACTTTGATCATGGTTATGTTTTAGTGGAAAGACTTGAATTGAATGTCCAATTAGATCAATAAGAAAGCACAATTAATAGAGAAAAGTGACGATATTCGTGTGCTGGAAGCGAAAGGCAAACTTTTTTTCGACAGAATCTTAGAGCGGCTCGATTACAGATGATAATTTCAGCAGGTCCTTTCCGTCCATCTGCAGTAATCATCAGGCTAAATGTGCACCAAAGCTTCTTGTTTCCGTGACTTCTCGTTGTAGGTGTACACCGGTTTCATATCGTATAAAACAAAGGTTTGATTTATGTATTATTTTCTCGTAGCGTGTTGCGAACCCTCTCACGGCATTCCCGAATACGGTCGTCTGCATTGGCTGGTAGAGTTTTCGAATCGAAAGTGTTGCGTAGCTCATGTGTTTTCTTAAATAAAACGAACATTGTTGGTTATAATTCTTATAAATCGTTAAACGCTTATTATGCGATTATGAAGCGTAGACAAAATAATCGAGTTTACCTCTGCAAAAAGCGATTGAACTACCCGTCAGAAGCTGTAAAGGGGATGAGGTAGGGTCTTGTCCTTTGAAGTTCATCCCTGTCTCGTTGTGGAAGTTATCCCCACCATTGTTGATATTGGCGTGTAGCCCATAACGACCTTTAAAAACTGGCCATTTTGCTGAAAAATAAAGTAGAGGTGTCAACGCACGATCAAAAAATGAAGTCTCTTAGAGTTTCAAATTCATAAAGGACTGACATTTAAGGCTCACAAACGTTGTTAAAGCTGAACTGCATGCTCAAAACCAGAGCATCCCATGCGGCAACAGTAAGAAATTCAAACGATCGAAAGGTCCTTCTGAATACGGCCTGAAACATGATAGACCACCAATGCTTTGATGCGCTCGATTTCACAAACCAGTAAGCCGTGGGTCGATGCGGACCTTCGCAGAGAATTCTGGAAGGAAAAAAATAAAAAGGTCCTGTCATCGGGACTAGAACTCGAGACCTCTGGTTTTATTTGCCAACACTCTTATCCTCAAGGCCACTGGGCTGCTTGAAATGCCTGTCGTTTTATACGCCTTTATAGAATGTGTAATCATTTGTGTGTAATCTCTGTTCAACATCTTTGAGCGGCTTTCAGTGGGCAACTGCAGGAAGGAAGTCATTTTTTCTTTGCTGTGCGTGATTATGTAAGCGGAGTCTACGTTTTCTCTTAGCAATGTTTACCTTTGTCTTGGTATCTTCTTCTATTACATGTACTTGAGAAAATTTCTGGTTCATCTCTCATAAATAAAGAATAATCGCCATTCTTATAAGATATTTTTGCTGGCAGCAAATCACAAGAAAGCCCCCCCCAGCTCAGACGGTTAGAGCGTTCGCATTCTGAGCCCGAGTTCCCGGGTTCGAATCCCTGGAGAAGCACATCGAAGCATTGGAGGTCTATCATGTTTCAGGCTGTATTCAGAAGGACCTTTCGATCGTTTGAATTTCTTACTATTGCCGCATGGGACGCTCTGGTTTGGTGCATGCAGTTCAGCTTTAAATTCGTTTTAACAGTGAAGTCGGATTACCTCCAGGCATTCGTTGGCGTCGTCTACGTCCGGCCAGATTTGGGTGCTCGTTCATCAGTTGTCTTATTTCGTCTTCGTTAGCCAACCAATCGCTGAAGGTTCTTGGATGGATGCGGTTGTGCCTCGCTAATTCGGCGGGGGTCCTGGCGTGGGCTTGACCTAAGATGTGCGCCTCGGTGTAAACATCCATGTAATTAATTTTCTGCTTTAACAGTTTTTAAAGAATAGGCCTTTCGGTGTCGTCATGGCGGATTTTCCACGGGGGCAGCATTTTCATAATCAACGTTTCCATGATCGTCATCACCATGATCATCACTCTGATGTACGTCATAAACGTAATGCACCATTGACAAACATTGGCCCACACAGCCAGAACAGAACTTTCTCCAACTTCATCTTGAATAAAGCAGACACTGTCACAGCTTGCGGTACACTTAGACAAGGGTCCAGTGTGTGTGTGTACGGGTGTGTCAGGGGGTGGGGGCTATTACTAGTTTATCACTTTGGTGTATCAGATTAAGTGGGTGGGTATTTCTTTGGTATTAACTACCCTGCAGTTGGCTATAAAAAATGTCTATAGACTCATTAGAGTGTTCCTCTCCACTGAAATCTTTAGTAAAAGGCGAAAGATTTATGCGCGGGATTGAAGAGAAACCAGAGTGATGGTGCCTCGCCCGAGTTGGATAGAGTTTACCAAGTTCTTCACCATGTGTTTGGTTTTGGATAATGGGATGCCTAGTAGTTCTTGATTCTGTAGACAAAAGAAAGATGTTGCAAGCAGAAAACCATTAATGACCAACAATTGCCACTATTGGGGACAAAACGGACCCCGTCCCCACTGTGTAGTGCCACCTATGCGACTTGATTGTCCTTGTCAGACCTGGTGGAATTATTGTGACATTTGTTCTCCGCCCTTCCCTAGAGACTATTGTTCGAGAGACCATACACCTGAAATGCGAGGTCTGAGACAATTGTGCTTGGTGCGCGGTTGGTGCCGATCGTCTTGGTTGCTCGCGTGTGTGCGCGTGTGTCAGGGGGTGGGGGCTATTACTAGTGTATCACTTTCAAGTATGAGATTGGGTGGATCGGTCTTTCTTTGGTATTAACTACCCTGCCGTTGGCAGGGCTATAAAAATGTCTATAGACTCATTAGAGTGTTCCTCTCCACGGAAATCTTTAGTAAAAGGCGAAAGATTTATGCGTGGGATTGAAGAGAAACCAGAGTGACGTTGTCTCGCCCGAGTTGGATAGAGTTTGCCTAGTTCTTCACCATGTGTTTGGTTTTGGATATAATTGGATGCCTAGTCGTTCTTGAGTCTGTAGACAAAACAAAGATGTTGCAAGCAGAAAACAATTAATGACCAACAATTGACACTATTGCCAAAAATGTTATGATGTTACGTCTTTAAATTTTTAATGATCTGATCAGCATATTATTCAGCTCGTTGTCAGTTATCGCCTCATGTTCGGCTCGCATCCGTGTAGGCCATGCCAATTACGGAGTCTCGAGTAAAAGTCAGACGGCGAAATATGAAAAAAAGAACACGCTAACGTTATCTTACTTTGACCTTTGACCTTTGGCCAGTTCTATAGCCGTCCCGCCGTGTAGTGATACTGGAAGAATAATGACAAAAATTACGAAAAAACCCAAAAGTCTACAACACGTGGTATTCCGAGGCGGTCACCCATCCACGTACTAACCACGCTCGACGTTGCTTAACTTCGGTGATCGGACGAGAACCGGTGTTTTCAACGTGATATGGTCGTAGACATGAGAGTCAGACTTGTTGGGCTACTTATAACAGTAGGCCAGTGAGGTAAGTATATTTTCGACAGTATACCTGTGACAGTATACTATCAAACCGTTTTAACAGTAGTGGGCCTTCTGTAGCACTGGTTACCAATTGGGAGTCTCGGAATCGTGCAGTTTTCAAGCCAACCGACATTCTGGATCATGGTCAGTAGTGACATCGGTGTATTTGCTTTGCAACTAAACATCTCGAGCTAACTGTGAACGTTTAATTTACACCGGAGTCATGGCTGAACTCGGTGAAATAAGTTTTTCGCTATATGGCCTAGAATTGTGACGATCATAGTTGACACTCGCACAACTACGCCCAATCTCGCGTGGCAGATGGAAGGTATGTTACATATTGAGGCCAAACTGGGGATTGAGACGCGCTTCACATGGCACAGAGTCTAAGCTCATAAAATCGCCAAAGATCCCCCTACACATGGGAACTAAGATCAGGGCGTCAAAGTAAATAGTATTTGGAACCGGTTGGACCCATATATGAACATGGAAACGCCCTGCGTCTTAAGAACTAAATTTCTCTGGGGGGACAAAACGGACCCTGTCCCCACTGTGTAGTGCCACCTATGCGACTTGATTGTCCTTGTCAGACCTGGTGGAATTATTGTGACATTTGTTCCCCGCTCTTCCCTAGAGACTATTGTTCGAGAGACCATACACCTGAAATGCGAGGTCTGAGACAATTGTGCTTGGTGCGCGGTTGGTGCCGATCGTCTTGGTTGCTCGCGTGTGTGCGCGTGTGTCAGGGGGTGGGGGCTATTACTAGTGTATCACTTTCAAGTATGAGATTGGGTGGATCGGTCTTTCTTTGGTATTAACTACCCTGCCGTTGGCAGGGCTATAAAAATGTCTATAGACTCATTAGAGTGTTCCTCTCCACGGAAATCTTTAGTAAAAGGCGAAAGATTTATGCGTGGGATTGAAGAGAAACCAGAGTGACGTTGTCTCGCCCGAGTTGGATAGAGTTTGCCGAGTTCTTCACCATGTGTTTGGTTTTGGATATAATTGGATGCCTAGTCGTTCTTGAGTCTGTAGACAAAACAAAGATGTTGCAAGCAGAAAACAATTAATGACCAACAATTGACACTATTGCCAAAAATGTTATGATGTTACGTCTTTAAATTTTTAATGATCTGATCAGCATATTATTCAGCTCGTTGTCAGTTATCGCCTCATGTTCGGCTCGCATCCGTGTAGGCCATGCCAATTACGGAGTCTCGAGTAAAAGTCAGACGGCGAAATATGAAAAAAAGAACACGCTAACGTTATCTTACTTTGACCTTTGACCTTTGGCCAGTTCTATAGCCGTCCCGCCGTGTAGTGATACTGGAAGAATAATGACAAAAATTACGAAAAAACCCAAAAGTCTACAACACGTGGTATTCCGAGGCGGTCACCCATCCACGTACTAACCACGCTCGACGTTGCTTAACTTCGGTGATCGGACGAGAACCGGTGTTTTCAACGTGATATGGTCGTAGACATGAGAGTTAGACTTGTTGGGCTACTTATAACAGTAGGCCAGTGAGGTAAGTATATTTTCGACAGTATACCTGTGACAGTATACTATCAAACCGTTTTAACAGTAGTGGGCCTTCTGTAGCACTGGTTACCAATTGGGAGTCTCGGAATCGTGCAGTTTTCAAGCCAACCGACATTCTGGATCATGGTCAGTAGTGACATCTGTGTATTTGCTTTGCAACTAAACATCTCGAGCTAACTGTGAACGTTTAATTTACACCGGAGTCATGGCTGAACTCGGTGAAATAAGTTTTTCGCTATATGGCCTAGAATTGTGACGATCATAGTTGACACTCGCACAACTACGCCCAATCTCGCGTGGCAGATGGAAGGTATGTTACATATTGAGGCCAAACTGGGGATTGAGACGCGCTTCACATGGCACAGATTCTAAGCTCATAAAATCGCCAAAGATCCCCCTACACATGGGAACTAAGATCAGGGCGTCAAAGTAAATAGTATTTGGAACCGGTTGGACCCATATATGAACATGGAAACGCCCTGCGTCTTAAGAACTAAATTTCTCTGGGGGGACAAAACGGACCCTGTCCCCACTGTGTAGTGCCACCTATGCGACTTGATTGTCCTTGTCAGACCTGGTGGAATTATTGTGACATTTGTTCCCCGCTCTTCCCTAGAGACTATTGTTCGAGAGACCATACACCTGAAATGCGAGGTCTGAGACAATTGTGCTTGGTGCGCGGTTGGTGCCGATCGTCTTGGTTGCTCGCGTGTGTGCGCGTGTGTCAGGGGGTGGGGGCTATTACTAGTGTATCACTTTCAAGTATGAGATTGGGTGGATCGGTCTTTCTTTGGTATTAACTACCCTGCCGTTGGCAGGGCTATAAAAATGTCTATAGACTCATTAGAGTGTTCCTCTCCACGGAAATCTTTAGTAAAAGGCGAAAGATTTATGCGTGGGATTGAAGAGAAACCAGAGTGACGTTGTCTCGCCCGAGTTGGATAGAGTTTGCCGAGTTCTTCACCATGTGTTTGGTTTTGGATATAATTGGATGCCTAGTCGTTCTTGAGTCTGTAGACAAAACAAAGATGTTGCAAGCAGAAAACAATTAATGACCAACAATTGACACTATTGCCAAAAATGTTATGATGTTACGTCTTTAAATTTTTAATGATCTGATCAGCATATTATTCAGCTCGTTGTCAGTTATCGCCTCATGTTCGGCTCGCATCCGTGTAGGCCATGCCAATTACGGAGTCTCGAGTAAAAGTCAGACGGCGAAATATGAAAAAAAGAACACGCTAACGTTATCTTACTTTGACCTTTGACCTTTGGCCAGTTCTATAGCCGTCCCGCCGTGTAGTGATACTGGAAGAATAATGACAAAAATTACGAAAAAACCCAAAAGTCTACAACACGTGGTATTCCGAGGCGGTCACCCATCCACGTACTAACCACGCTCGACGTTGCTTAACTTCGGTGATCGGACGAGAACCGGTGTTTTCAACGTGATATGGTCGTAGACATGAGAGTCAGACTTGTTGGGCTACTTATAACAGTAGGCCAGTGAGGTAAGTATATTTTCGACAGTACACCTGTGACAGTATACTATCAAACCGTTTTAACAGTAGTGGGCCTACTTGTAGCACTGGTTACCAATTGGGAGTCTCGGAATCGTGCAGTTTTCAAGCCAACCGACATTCTGGATCATGGTCAGTAGTGACATCTGTGTATTTGCTTTGCAACTAAACATCTCGAGCTAACTGTGAACGTTTAATTTACACCGGAGTCATGGCTGAACTCGGTGAAATAAGTTTTTCGCTATATGGCCTAGAATTGTGACGATCATAGTTGACACTCGCACAACTACGCCCAATCTCGCGTGGCAGATGGAAGGTATGTTACATATTGAGGCCAAACTGGGGATTGAGACGCGCTTCACATGGCACAGATTCTAAGCTCATAAAATCGCCAAAGATCCCCCTACACATGGGAACTAAGATCAGGGCGTCAAAGTAAATAGTATTTGGAACCGGTTGGACCCATATATGAACATGGAAACGCCCTGCGTCTTAAGAACTAAATTTCTCTGGGGGGACAAAACGGACCCTGTCCCCACTGTGTAGTGCCACCTATGCGACTTGATTGTCCTTGTCAGACCTGGTGGAATTATTGTGACATTTGTTCCCCGCTCTTCCCTAGAGACTATTGTTCGAGAGACCATACAGCTGAAATGCGAGGTCTGAGACAATTGTGCTTGGTGCGCGGTTGGTGCCGATCGTCTTGGTTGCTCGCGTGTGTGCGCGTGTGTCAGGGGGTGGGGGCTATTACTAGTGTATCACTTTCAAGTATGAGATTGGGTGGATCGGTCTTTCTTTGGTATTAACTACCCTGCCGTTGGCAGGGCTATAAAAATGTCTATAGACTCATTAGAGTGTTCCTCTCCACGGAAATCTTTAGTAAAAGGCGAAAGATTTATGCGTGGGATTGAAGAGAAACCAGAGTGACGTTGTCTCGCCCGAGTTGGATAGAGTTTGCCGAGTTCTTCACCATGTGTTTGGTTTTGGATATAATTGGATGCCTAGTCGTTCTTGAGTCTGTAGACAAAACAAAGATGTTGCAAGCAGAAAACAATTAATGACCAACAATTGACACTATTGCCAAAAATGTTATGATGTTACGTCTTTAAATTTTTAATGATCTGATCAGCATATTATTCAGCTCGTTGTCAGTTATCGCCTCATGTTCGGCTCGCATCCGTGTAGGCCATGCCAATTACGGAGTCTCGAGTAAAAGTCAGACGGCGAAATATGAAAAAAAGAACACGCTAACGTTATCTTACTTTGACCTTTGACCTTTGGCCAGTTCTATAGCCGTCCCGCCGTGTAGTGATACTGGAAGAATAATGACAAAAATTACGAAAAAACCCAAAAGTCTACAACACGTGGTATTCCGAGGCGGTCACCCATCCACGTACTAACCACGCTCGACGTTGCTTAACTTCGGTGATCGGACGAGAACCGGTGTTTTCAACGTGATATGGTCGTAGACATGAGAGTCAGACTTGTTGGGCTACTTATAACAGTAGGCCAGTGAGGTAAGTATATTTTCGACAGTACACCTGTGACAGTATACTATCAAACCGTTTTAACAGTAGTGGGCCTACTTGTAGCACTGGTTACCAATTGGGAGTCTCGGAATCGTGCAGTTTTCAAGCCAACCGACATTCTGGATCATGGTCAGTAGTGACATCTGTGTATTTGCTTTGCAACTAAACATCTCGAGCTAACTGTGAACGTTTAATTTACACCGGAGTCATGGCTGAACTCGGTGAAATAAGTTTTTCGCTATATGGCCTAGAATTGTGACGATCATAGTTGACACTCGCACAACTACGCCCAATCTCGCGTGGCAGATGGAAGGTATGTTACATATTGAGGCCAAACTGGGGATTGAGACGCGCTTCACATGGCACAGATTCTAAGCTCATAAAATCGCCAAAGATCCCCCTACACATGGGAACTAAGATCAGGGCGTCAAAGTAAATAGTATTTGGAACCGGTTGGACCCATATATGAACATGGAAACGCCCTGCGTCTTAAGAACTAAATTTCTCTGGGGGGACAAAACGGACCCTGTCCCCACTGTGTAGTGCCACCTATGCGACTTGATTGTCCTTGTCAGACCTGGTGGAATTATTGTGACATTTGTTCCCCGCTCTTCCCTAGAGACTATTGTTCGAGAGACCATACAGCTGAAATGCGAGGTCTGAGACAATTGTGCTTGGTGCGCGGTTGGTGCCGATCGTCTTGGTTGCTCGCGTGTGTGCGCGTGTGTCAGGGGGTGGGGGCTATTACTAGTGTATCACTTTCAAGTATGAGATTGGGTGGATCGGTCTTTCTTTGGTATTAACTACCCTGCCGTTGGCAGGGCTATAAAAAATGTCTATAGACTCATTAGAGTGTTCCTCTCCACGGAAATCTTTAGTAAAAGGCGAAAGATTTATGCGTGGGATTGAAGAGAAACCAGAGTGACGTTGTCTCGCCCGAGTTGGATAGAGTTTGCCGAGTTCTTCACCATGTGTTTGGTTTTGGATATAATTGGATGCCTTGTCGTTCTTGAGTCTGTAGACAAAACAAAGATGTTGCAAGCAGAAAACAATTAATGACCAACAATTGACACTATTGCCAAAAATGTTATGATGTTACGTCTTTAAATTTTTAATGATCTGATCAGCATATTATTCAGCTCGTTGTCAGTTATCGCCTCATGTTCGGCTCGCATCCGTGTAGGCCATGCCAATTACGGAGTCTCGAGTAAAAGTCAGACGGCGAAATATGAAAAAAAGAACACGCTAACGTTATCTTACTTTGACCTTTGACCTTTGGCCAGTTCTATAGCCGTCCCGCCGTGTGGTGATACTGGAAGAATAATGACAAAAATTACGAAAAAACCCAAAAGTCTACAACACGTGGTATTCCGAGGCGGTCACCCATCCACGTACTAACCACGCTCGACGTTGCTTAACTTCGGTGATCGGACGAGAACCGGTGTTTTCAACGTGATATGGTCGTAGACATGAGAGTCAGACTTGTTGGGCTACTTATAACAGTAGGCCAGTGAGGTAAGTATATTTTCGACAGTATACCTGTGACAGTATACTATCAAACCGTTTTAACAGTAGTGGGCCTTCTGTAGCACTGGTTACCAATTGGGAGTCTCGGAATCGTGCAGTTTTCAAGCCAACCGACATTCTGGATCATGGTCAGTAGTGACATCTGTGTATTTGCTTTGCAACTAAACATCTCGAGCTAACTGTGAACGTTTAATTTACACCGGAGTCATGGCTGAACTCGGTGAAATAAGTTTTTCGCTATATGGCCTAGAATTGAGACGATCATAGTTGACACTCGCACAACTACGCCCAATCTCGCGTGGCAGATGGAAGGTATGTTACATATTGAGGCCAAACTGGGGATTGAGACGCGCTTCACATGGCACAGATTCTAAGCTCATAAAATCGCCAAAGATCCCCCTACACATGGGAACTAAGATCAGGGCGTCAAAGTAAATAGTATTTGGAACCGGTTGGACCCATATATGAACATGGAAACGCCCTGCGTCTTAAGAACTAAATTTCTCTGGGGGGACAAAACGGACCCTGTCCCCACTGTGTAGTGCCACCTATGCGACTTGATTGTCCTTGTCAGACCTGGTGGAATTATTGTGACATTTGTTCCCCGCTCTTCCCTAGAGACTATTGTTCGAGAGACCATACACCTGAAATGCGAGGTCTGAGACAATTGTGCTTGGTGCGCGGTTGGTGCCGATCGTCTTGGTTGCTCGCGTGTGTGCGCGTGTGTCAGGGGGTGGGGGCTATTACTAGTGTATCACTTTCAAGTATGAGATTGGGTGGATCGGTCTTTCTTTGGTATTAACTACCCTGCCGTTGGCAGGGCTATAAAAATGTCTATAGACTCATTAGAGTGTTCCTCTCCACGGAAATCTTTAGTAAAAGGCGAAAGATTTATGCGTGGGATTGAAGAGAAACCAGAGTGACGTTGTCTCGCCCGAGTTGGATAGAGTTTGCCGAGTTCTTCACCATGTGTTTGGTTTTGGATATAATTGGATGCCTAGTCGTTCTTGAGTCTGTAGACAAAACAAAGATGTTGCAAGCAGAAAACAATTAATGACCAACAATTGACACTATTGCCAAAAATGTTATGATGTTACGTCTTTAAATTTTTAATGATCTGATCAGCATATTATTCAGCTCGTTGTCAGTTATCGCCTCATGTTCGGCTCGCATCCGTGTAGGCCATGCCAATTACGGAGTCTCGAGTAAAAGTCAGACGGCGAAATATGAAAAAAAGAACACGCTAACGTTATCTTACTTTGACCTTTGACCTTTGGCCACTTCTATAGCCGTCCCGCCGTTTAGTGATACTGGAAGAATAATGACAAAAATTACGAAAAAACCCAAAAGTCTACAACACGTGGTATTCCGAGGCGGTCACCCATCCACGTACTAACCACGCTCGACGTTGCTTAACTTCGGTGATCGGACGAGAACCGGTGTTTTTAACGTGATATGGTCGTAGACATGAGAGTCAGACTTGTTGGGCTACTTATAACAGTAGGCCAGTGAGGTAAGTATATTTTCGACAGTACACCTGTGACAGTATACTATCAAACCGTTTTAACAGTAGTGGGCCTACTTGTAGCACTGGTTACCAATTGGGAGTCTCGGAATCGTGCAGTTTTCAAGCCAACCGACATTCTGGATCATGGTCAGTAGTGACATCTGTGTATTTGCTTTGCAACTAAACATCTCGAGCTAACTGTGAACGTTTAATTTACACCGGAGTCATGGCTGAACTCGGTGAAATAAGTTTTTCGCTATATGGCCTAGAATTGTGACGATCATAGTTGACACTCGCACAACTACGCCCAATCTCGCGTGGCAGATGGAAGGTATGTTACATATTGAGGCCAAACTGGGGATTGAGACGCGCTTCACATGGCACAGATTCTAAGCTCATAAAATCGCCAAAGATCCCCCTACACATGGGAACTAAGATCAGGGCGTCAAAGTAAATAGTATTTGGAACCGGTTGGACCCATATATGAACATGGAAACGCCCTGCGTCTTAAGAACTAAATTTCTCTGGGGGGACAAAACGGACCCTGTCCCCACTGTGTAGTGCCACCTATGCGACTTGATTGTCCTTGTCAGACCTGGTGGAATTATTGTGACATTTGTTCCCCGCTCTTCCCTAGAGACTATTGTTCGAGAGACCATACACCTGAAATGCGAGGTCTGAGACAATTGTGCTTGGTGCGCGGTTGGTGCCGATCGTCTTGGTTGCTCGCGTGTGTGAGCGTGTGTCAGGGGGTGGGGGCTATTACTAGTGTATCACTTTCAAGTATGAGATTGGGTGGATCGGTCTTTCTTTGGTATTAACTACCCTGCCGTTGGCAGGGCTATAAAAAATGTCTATAGACTCATTAGAGTGTTCCTCTCCACGGAAATCTTTAGTAAAAGGCGAAAGATTTATGCGTGGGATTGAAGAGAAACCAGAGTGACGTTGTCTCGCCCGAGTTGGATAGAGTTTGCCGAGTTCTTCACCATGTGTTTGGTTTTGGATATAATTGGATGCCTTGTCGTTCTTGAGTCTGTAGACAAAACAAAGATGTTGCAAGCAGAAAACAATTAATGACCAACAATTGACACTATTGCCAAAAATGTTATGATGTTACGTCTTTAAATTTTTAATGATCTGATCAGCATATTATTCAGCTCGTTGTCAGTTATCGCCTCATGTTCGGCTCGCATCCGTGTAGGCCATGCCAATTACGGAGTCTCGAGTAAAAGTCAGACGGCGAAATATGAAAAAAAGAACACGCTAACGTTATCTTACTTTGACCTTTGACCTTTGGCCAGTTCTATAGCCGTCCCGCCGTGTAGTGATACTGGAAGAATAATGACAAAAATTACGAAAAAACCCAAAAGTCTACAACACGTGGTATTCCGAGGCGGTCACCCATCCACGTACTAACCACGCTCGACGTTGCTTAACTTCGGTGATCGGACGAGAACCGGTGTTTTCAACGTGATATGGTCGTAGACATGAGAGTCAGACTTGTTGGGCTACTTATAACAGTAGGCCAGTGAGGTAAGTATATTTTCGACAGTATACCTGTGACAGTATACTATCAAACCGTTTTAACAGTAGTGGGCCTTCTGTAGCACTGGTTACCAATTGGGAGTCTCGGAATCGTGCAGTTTTCAAGCCAACCGACATTCTGGATCATGGTCAGTAGTGACATCTGTGTATTTGCTTTGCAACTAAACATCTCGAGCTAACTGTGAACGTTTAATTTACACCGGAGTCATGGCTGAACTCGGTGAAATAAGTTTTTCGCTATATGGCCTAGAATTGTGACGATCATAGTTGACACTCGCACAACTACGCCCAATCTCGCGTGGCAGATGGAAGGTATGTTACATATTGAGGCCAAACTGGGGATTGAGACGCGCTTCACATGGCACAGATTCTAAGCTCATAAAATCGCCAAAGATCCCCCTACACATGGGAACTAAGATCAGGGCGTCAAAGTAAATAGTATTTGGAACCGGTTGGACCCATATATGAACATGGAAACGCCCTGCGTCTTAAGAACTAAATTTCTCTGGGGGGACAAAACGGACCCTGTCCCCACTGTGTAGTGCCACCTATGCGACTTGATTGTCCTTGTCAGACCTGGTGGAATTATTGTGACATTTGTTCCCCGCTCTTCCCTAGAGACTATTGTTCGAGAGACCATACACCTGAAATGCGAGGTCTGAGACAATTGTGCTTGGTGCGCGGTTGGTGCCGATCGTCTTGGTTGCTCGCGTGTGTGCGCGTGTGTCAGGGGGTGGGGGCTATTACTAGTGTACTAGCATTGTACCCGTGGCGCAGGCAGGTTCAAATGGGGGCTCAAATGGGCTATATCTTGAATAGATTGAATTGCAATGAAAATCTAATGCAATATCAAAGGAGCCATACCGAAGAGACAAATTAAACCAACCATTTGTCCACAGACTCGGACCTAGCTGTGGCGTGCTGTATGCGTGCATATAAAAGTATATCAGTTGGTCCGATAGTGATGATGAGGCAATGCCTCGTTCCTTTAATAGTCAGCAATATGCGCCAGGTCTCGGCCAAGGCACTTACTCGACAGGCAAGCTAGACGTTCAGCACCGTGAGCAGCTCCTTGATAAGGCCATTTCAGGTTCAGCGCGCCTCTTCAGATCAAGTATTGAAAGCTGTGGTGAGCACATAAACAGACCATGGTAACCTTCATTTGAAAATCCCTTCATAATCAAGGGCTAGCTCTGGCTAACACAGCACCCATAAACAATAGACCACCAATTTGACCCCAGCTCCTTACTGCGGGAAAACCCAAGTCCAGCAACCGAAAGTACCAAAAATACATTTTTGTTTACATTTGAACTGCACACATGCGTTTGTTTACAATTTCTTTCCCCGCGAAATCTCGAACATCAGGTGACATGCAATCGTGGATTGAAAATAACATTAACCTTAGTTCAGCAGGTCGACATGTACAGGCTCTTCCAATCATCCCCCTACGGCCAGCTGTTCAACAGGTAAAGTTACCCACCCCACAGGGAGTGCAGGTAATTGATTAAGCCCCTGCATAACTAAACACCTATGACTTGGCTTCTGTGAGTGATAAGGAGAATTGACAGTGTCCGATTCAAAATACCTCATTACTGCTCCGCTGAAGTAAATTTCCGAAAATATTACTAGTGTATCACTTTCAAGTATGAGATTGGGTGGATCGGTCTTTCTTTGGTATTAACTACCCTGCCGTTGGCAGGGCTATAAAAAATGTCTATAGACTCATTAGAGTGTTCCTCTCCACGGAAATCTTTAGTAAAAGGCGAAAGATTTATGCGTGGGATTGAAGAGAAACCAGAGTGACGTTGTCTCGCCCGAGTTGGATAGAGTTTGCCGAGTTCTTCACCATGTGTTTGGTTTTGGATATAATTGGATGCCTTGTCGTTCTTGAGTCTGTAGACAAAACAAAGATGTTGCAAGCAGAAAACAATTAATGACCAACAATTGACACTATTGCCAAAAATGTTATGATGTTACGTCTTTAAATTTTTAATGATCTGATCAGCATATTATTCAGCTCGTTGTCAGTTATCGCCTCATGTTCGGCTCGCATCCGTGTAGGCCATGCCAATTACGGAGTCTCGAGTAAAAGTCAGACGGCGAAATATGAAAAAAAGAACACGCTAACGTTATCTTACTTTGACCTTTGACCTTTGGCCAGTTCTATAGCCGTCCCGCCGTGTAGTGATACTGGAAGAATAATGACAAAAATTACGAAAAAACCCAAAAGTCTACAACACGTGGTATTCCGAGGCGGTCACCCATCCACGTACTAACCACGCTCGACGTTGCTTAACTTCGGTGATCGGACGAGAACCGGTGTTTTCAACGTGATATGGTCGTAGACATGAGAGTCAGACTTGTTGGGCTACTTATAACAGTAGGCCAGTGAGGTAAGTATATTTTCGACAGTATACCTGTGACAGTATACTATCAAACCGTTTTAACAGTAGTGGGCCTTCTGTAGCACTGGTTACCAATTGGGAGTCTCGGAATCGTGCAGTTTTCAAGCCAACCGACATTCTGGATCATGGTCAGTAGTGACATCTGTGTATTTGCTTTGCAACTAAACATCTCGAGCTAACTGTGAACGTTTAATTTACACCGGAGTCATGGCTGAACTCGGTGAAATAAGTTTTTCGCTATATGGCCTAGAATTGAGACGATCATAGTTGACACTCGCACAACTACGCCCAATCTCGCGTGGCAGATGGAAGGTATGTTACATATTGAGGCCAAACTGGGGATTGAGACGCGCTTCACATGGCACAGATTCTAAGCTCATAAAATCGCCAAAGATCCCCCTACACATGGGAACTAAGATCAGGGCGTCAAAGTAAATAGTATTTGGAACCGGTTGGACCCATATATGAACATGGAAACGCCCTGCGTCTTAAGAACTAAATTTCTCTGGGGGGACAAAACGGACCCTGTCCCCACTGTGTAGTGCCACCTATGCGACTTGATTGTCCTTGTCAGACCTGGTGGAATTATTGTGACATTTGTTCCCCGCTCTTCCCTAGAGACTATTGTTCGAGAGACCATACACCTGAAATGCGAGGTCTGAGACAATTGTGCTTGGTGCGCGGTTGGTGCCGATCGTCTTGGTTGCTCGCGTGTGTGCGCGTGTGTCAGGGGGTGGGGGCTATTACTAGTGTATCACTTTCAAGTATGAGATTGGGTGGATCGGTCTTTCTTTGGTATTAACTACCCTGCCGTTGGCAGGGCTATAAAAAATGTCTATAGACTCATTAGAGTGTTCCTCTCCACGGAAATCTTTAGTAAAAGGCGAAAGATTTATGCGTGGGATTGAAGAGAAACCAGAGTGACGTTGTCTCGCCCGAGTTGGATAGAGTTTGCCGAGTTCTTCACCATGTGTTTGGTTTTGGATATAATTGGATGCCTTGTCGTTCTTGAGTCTGTAGACAAAACAAAGATGTTGCAAGCAGAAAACAATTAATGACCAACAATTGACACTATTGCCAAAAATGTTATGATGTTACGTCTTTAAATTTTTAATGATCTGATCAGCATATTATTCAGCTCGTTGTCAGTTATCGCCTCATGTTCGGCTCGCATCCGTGTAGGCCATGCCAATTACGGAGTCTCGAGTAAAAGTCAGACGGCGAAATATGAAAAAAAGAACACGCTAACGTTATCTTACTTTGACCTTTGACCTTTGGCCAGTTCTATAGCCGTCCCGCCGTGTAGTGATACTAGAAGAATAATGACAAAAATTACGAAAAAACCCAAAAGTCTACAACACGTGGTATTCCGAGGCGGTCACCCATTCACGTACTAACCACGCTCGACGTTGCTTAACTTCGGTGATCGGACGAGAACCGGTGTTTTCAACGTGATATGGTCGTAGACATGAGAGTCAGACTTGTTGGGCTACTTATAACAGTAGGCCAGTGAGGTAAGTATATTTTCGACAGTATACCTGTGACAGTATACTATCAAACCGTTTTAACAGTAGTGGGCCTTCTGTAGCACTGGTTACCAATTGGGAGTCTCGGAATCGTGCAGTTTTCAAGCCAACCGACATTCTGGATCATGGTCAGTAGTGACATCTGTGTATTTGCTTTGCAACTAAACATCTCGAGCTAACTGTGAACGTTTAATTTACACCGGAGTCATGGCTGAACTCGGTGAAATAAGTTTTTCGCTATATGGCCTAGAATTGAGACGATCATAGTTGACACTCGCACAACTACGCCCAATCTCGCGTGGCAGATGGAAGGTATGTTACATATTGAGGCCAAACTGGGGATTGAGACGCGCTTCACATGGCACAGATTCTAAGCTCATAAAATCGCCAAAGATCCCCCTACACATGGGAACTAAGATCAGGGCGTCAAAGTAAATAGTATTTGGAACCGGTTGGACCCATATATGAACATGGAAACGCCCTGCGTCTTAAGAACTAAATTTCTCTGGGGGGACAAAACGGACCCTGTCCCCACTGTGTAGTGCCACCTATGCGACTTGATTGTCCTTGTCAGACCTGGTGGAATTATTGTGACATTTGTTCCCCGCTCTTCCCTAGAGACTATTGTTCGAGAGACCATACACCTGAAATGCGAGGTCTGAGACAATTGTGCTTGGTGCGCGGTTGGTGCCGATCGTCTTGGTTGCTCGCGTGTGTGCGCGTGTGTCAGGGGGTGGGGGCTATTACTAGTGTATCACTTTCAAGTATGAGATTGGGTGGATCGGTCTTTCTTTGGTATTAACTACCCTGCCGTTGGCAGGGCTATAAAAAATGTCTATAGACTCATTAGAGTGTTCCTCTCCACGGAAATCTTTAGTAAAAGGCGAAAGATTTATGCGTGGGATTGAAGAGAAACCAGAGTGACGTTGTCTCGCCCGAGTTGGATAGAGTTTGCCGAGTTCTTCACCATGTGTTTGGTTTTGGACATAATTGGATGCCTAGTCGTTCTTGAGTCTGTAGACAAAACAAAGATGTTGCAAGCAGAAAACAATTAATGACCAACAATTGACACTATTGCCAAAAATGTTATGATGTTACGTCTTTAAATTTTTAATGATCTGATCAGCATATTATTCAGCTCGTTGTCAGTTATCGCCTCATGTTCGGCTCGCATCCGTGTAGGCCATGCCAATTACGGAGTCTCGAGTAAAAGTCAGACGGCGAAATATGAAAAAAAGAACACGCTAACGTTATCTTACTTTGACCTTTGACCTTTGGCCAGTTCTATAGCCGTCCCGCCGTGTAGTGATACTGGAAGAATAATGACAAAAATTACGAAAAAACCCAAAAGTCTACAACACGTGGTATTCCGAGGCGGTCACCCATCCACGTACTAACCACGCTCGACGTTGCTTAACTTCGGTGATCGGACGAGAACCGGTGTTTTCAACGTGATATGGTCGTAGACATGAGAGTCAGACTTGTTGGGCTACTTATAACAGTAGGCCAGTGAGGTAAGTATATTTTCGACAGTACACCTGTGACAGTATACTATCAAACCGTTTTAACAGTAGTGGGCCTACTTGTAGCACTGGTTACCAATTGGGAGTCTCGGAATCGTGCAGTTTTCAAGCCAACCGACATTCTGGATCATGGTCAGTAGTGACATCTGTGTATTTGCTTTGCAACTAAACATCTCGAGCTAACTGTGAACGTTTAATTTACACCGGAGTCATGGCTGAACTCGGTGAAATAAGTTTTTCGCTATATGGCCTAGAATTGTGACGATCATAGTTGACACTCGCACAACTACGCCCAATCTCGCGTGGCAGATGGAAGGTATGTTACATATTGAGGCCAAACTGGGGATTGAGACGCGCTTCACATGGCACAGATTCTAAGCTCATAAAATCGCCAAAGATCCCCCTACACATGGGAACTAAGATCAGGGCGTCAAAGTAAATAGTATTTGGAACCGGTTGGACCCATATATGAACATGGAAACGCCCTGCGTCTTAAGAACTAAATTTCTCTGGGGGGACAAAACGGACCCTGTCCCCACTGTGTAGTGCCACCTATGCGACTTGATTGTCCTTGTCAGACCTGGTGGAATTATTGTGACATTTGTTCCCCGCTCTTCCCTAGAGACTATTGTTCGAGAGACCATACACCTGAAATGCGAGGTCTGAGACAATTGTGCTTGGTGCGCGGTTGGTGCCGATCGTCTTGGTTGCTCGCGTGTGTGCGCGTGTGTCAGGGGGTGGGGGCTATTACTAGTGTATCACTTTCAAGTGTGAGATTGGGTGGATCGGTCTTTCTTTGGTATTAACTACCCTGCCGTTGGCAGGGCTATAAAAAATGTCTATAGACTCATTAGAGTGTTCCTCTCCACGGAAATCTTTAGTAAAAGGCGAAAGATTTATGCGTGGGATTGAAGAGAAACCAGAGTGACGTTGTCTCGCCCGAGTTGGATAGAGTTTGCCGAGTTCTTCACCATGTGTTTGGTTTTGGACATAATTGGATGCCTAGTCGTTCTTGAGTCTGTAGACAAAACAAAGATGTTGCAAGCAGAAAACAATTAATGACCAACAATTGACACTATTGCCAAAAATGTTATGATGTTACGTCTTTAAATTTTTAATGATCTGATCAGCATATTATTCAGCTCGTTGTCAGTTATCGCCTCATGTTCGGCTCGCATCCGTGTAGGCCATGCCAATTACGGAGTCTCGAGTAAAAGTCAGACGGCGAAATATGAAAAAAAGAACACGCTAACGTTATCTTACTTTGACCTTTGACCTTTGGCCAGTTCTATAGCCGTCCCGCCGTGTAGTGATACTGGAAGAATAATGACAAAAATTACGAAAAAACCCAAAAGTCTCCAACACGTGGTATTCCGAGGCGGTCACCCATCCACGTACTAACCACGCTCGACGTTGCTTAACTTCGGTGATCGGGTCGTGATATGGTCGTAGACATGAGAGTCAGACTTGTTGGACTACTTATAACAGTAGGCCAGTGAGGTAAGTATATTTTCGACAGTATACCTGTGACAGTATACTATCAAACCGTTTTAACAGTAGTGGGCCTTCTGTAGCACTGGTTACCAATTGGGAGTCTCGGAATCGTGCAGTTTTCAAGCCAACCGACATTCTGGATCATGGTCAGTAGTGACATCTGTGTATTTGCTTTGCAACTAAACATCTCGAGCTAACTGTGAACGTTTAATTTACACCGGAGTCATGGCTGAACTCGGTGAAATAAGTTTTTCGCTATATGGCCTAGAATTGTGACGATCATAGTTGACACTCGCACAACTACGCCCAATCTCGCGTGGCAGATGGAAGGTATGTTACATATTGAGGCCAAACTGGGGATTGAGACGCGCTTCACATGGCACAGATTCTAAGCTCATAAAATCGCCAAAGATCCCCCTACACATGGGAACTAAGATCAGGGCGTCAAAGTAAATAGTATTTGGAACCGGTTGGACCCATATATGAACATGGAAACGCCCTGCGTCTTAAGAACTAAATTTCTCTGGGGGGACAAAACGGACCCTGTCCCCACTGTGTAGCCACCTATGCGACTTGATTGTCAGACCTGGTGGAATTATGGTGACATTTGTTCCCCGCTCTTCCCTAGAGACTATTGTTCGAGAGACCATACACGTGGTATTCCGAGGCGGTCACCCATCCACGTACTAACCACGCTCGACGTTGCTTAACTTCGGTGATCGGACGAGAACCGGTGTTTTCAACGTGATATGGTCGTAGACATAAGAGTCAGACTTGTATGGCTACTTATAACAGTAGGCCAGTGAGGTAAGTATATTTTCGACAGTATACCTGTGACAGTATACTATCAAACCGTTTTAACAGTAGTGGGCCTTCTGTAGCACTGGTTACCAATTGGGTGTCTCGGAATCGTGCAGTTTTCAAGCCAACCGACATTCTGGATCATGGTCAGTAGTGACATCTGTGTATTTGCTTTGCAACTAAACATCTCGAGCTAACTGTGAACGTTTAATTTACACCGGAGTCATGGCTGAACTCGGTGAAATAAGTTTTTCGCTATATGGCCTAGAATTGTGACGATCATAGTTGACACTCGCACAACTACGCCCAATCTCGCGTGGCAGATGGAAGGTATGTTACATATTGAGGCCAAACTGGGGATTGAGACGCGCTTCACATGGCACAGATTCTAAGCTCATAAAATCGCCAAAGATCCCCCTACACATGAGAACTAAGATCAGGGCGTCAAAGCAAATAGT
Source organism: Lineus longissimus (assembly GCF_910592395.1). Classification (NCBI taxonomy): domain Eukaryota; kingdom Metazoa; phylum Nemertea; class Pilidiophora; order Heteronemertea; family Lineidae; genus Lineus; species Lineus longissimus. Next base: position 9,311,826 of record NC_088313.1, read on the forward strand.
ATTTGGAACCGGTTGGACCCATATATGAACATGGAAACGCCCTGCGTCTTAAGAACTAAATTTCTCTGGGGGGACAAAACGGACCCTGTCCCCACTGTGTAGTGCCACCTATGCGACTTGATTGTCCTTGTCAGACCTGGTGGAATTATTGTGACATTTGTTCCCCGCTCTTCCCTAGAGACTATTGTTCGAGAGACCATACACCTGAAATGCGAGGTCTGAGACAATTGTGCTTGGTGCGCGGTTGGTGCCGATCGTCTTGGTTGCTCGCGTGTGTGCGCGTGTGTCAGGGGGTGGGGGCTATTACTAGTGTATCACTTTCAAGTATGAGATTGGGTGGATCGGTCTTTCTTTGGTATTAACTACCCTGCCGTTGGCAGGGCTATAAAAAATGTCTATAGACTCATTAGAGTGTTCCTCTCCACGGAAATCTTTAGTAAAAGGCGAAAGATTTATGCGTGGGATTGAAGAGAAACCAGAGTGACGTTGTCTCGCCCGAGTTGGATAGAGTTTGCCGAGTTCTTCACCATGTGTTTGGTTTTGGATATAATTGGATGCCTAGTCGTTCTTGAGTCTGTAGACAAAACAAAGATGTTGCAAGCAGAAAACAATTAATGACCAACAATTGACACTATTGCCAAAAATGTTATGATGTTACGTCTTTAAATTTTTAATGATCTGATCAGCATATTATTCAGCTCGTTGTCAGTTATCGCCTCATGTTCGGCTCGCATCCGTGTAGGCCATGCCAATTACGGAGTCTCGAGTAAAAGTCAGACGGCGAAATATGAAAAAAAGAACACGCTAACGTTATCTTACTTTGACCTTTGACCTTTGGCCAGTTCTATAGCCGTCCCGCCGTGTAGTGATACTGGAAGAATAATGACAAAAATTACGAAAAAACCCAAAAGTCTACAACACGTGGTATTCCGAGGCGGTCACCCATCCACGTACTAACCACGCTCGACGTTGCTTAAAGAGGTTGAATAGCGCCTCCAGAAGCAAGCAACAGCGCCACCCGTAGCAGAAATAAGCACTGCTTAGTGACGTCATGGTTTCCATATACGGCATCTCATTTGCCTATTTTTACAACCTTATTTACTACGAGTTATAAATATGCCAGTAGCACGTGTATCATGCCGGGCGGCGCTGTCGGGTGTTTCCACTATGGGTTACATAATCGGCTACAAAGAGGCCAGTGTTCTAGTAAATGAAGTTAGCAATGATAGCGAAAGAATGTTAGTGTATGTTACGCAGTCAATAGCGATAGTAGTGAGTTGGAGAGAGGAGAAAATGGAAAATGGAGAGAATAGTAGTATGGATTTCGAGTCGCCGGTGGATTCTGGGCCGGTGGAGAGCTAGGCCCCTGATCCGAACAGTACAGAAGAAATGGAGCAGCATATTATCCAAGACTTGTTTGACAACCATGACGACTCAAGATATTTGCCAGAATTGCCGGCAATGAACATAAATAAAGAGGAGATGGGGACATTCCAGCCAAGTGACCTAGCTGTCACTGCTCATGGCGAATGTCGGAGCCTCTAGAGACGCTGGTCTCGTCAGTACGCCAACGGCATTGAGGTGTTCCCCAAGGGTGGTGCAGACGCCAAGACGTGAGACTAACACCGGCGCGGTGACAGCTGTAGCAGATGGAGCCACGCCACTAACATTTTTCAAGCATCCGAATGGTACCTTACAGATCCGCAAGGGGCGCGTTACCGAAAATGTTGCAAAAATCAATAACGTGATCGTAAATATTGTCATATTTTTCAAGATGAGAGTATGTAAATGATACGCAAACGGTAAACCAATGAAAGGCCAGTATCTATTGAACCTTACAAGTAATTTGGGGGCCTTGAAACTCCTTATATTTATCAATGAAACCTTATTCCCGCCTAAGGTTTTGACCGGGCCGTCCAAAACTCCCCATTTTTTGGCGGGCCCTTTCCTTTAACTTCGGTGATCGGACGAGAACCGGTGTTTTCAACGTGATATGGTCGTAGACATGAGAGTCAGACTTGTTGGGCTACTTATAACAGTAGGCCAGTGAGGTAAGTATATTTTCGACAGTACACCTGTGACAGTATACTATCAAACCGTTTTAACAGTAGTGGGCCTACTTGTAGCACTGGTTACCAATTGGGAGTCTCGGAATCGTGCAGTTTTCAAGCCAACCGACATTCTGGATCATGGTCAGTAGTGACATCTGTGTATTTGCTTTGCAACTAAACATCTCGAGCTAACTGTGAACGTTTAATTTACACCGGAGTCATGGCTGAACTCGGTGAAATAAGTTTTTCGCTATATGGCCTAGAATTGTGACGATCATAGTTGACACTCGCACAACTACGCCCAATCTCGCGTGGCAGATGGAAGGTATGTTACATATTGAGGCCAAACTGGGGATTGAGACGCGCTTCACATGGCACAGATTCTAAGCTCATAAAATCGCCAAAGATCCCCCTACACATGGGAACTAAGATCAGGGCGTCAAAGTAAATAGTATTTGGAACCGGTTGGACCCATATATGAACATGGAAACGCCCTGCGTCTTAAGAACTAAATTTCTCTGGGGGGACAAAACGGACCCTGTCCCCACTGTGTAGTGCCACCTATGCGACTTGATTGTCCTTGTCAGACCTGGTGGAATTATTGTGACATTTGTTCCCCGCTCTTCCCTAGAGACTATTGTTCGAGAGACCATACACCTGAAATGCGAGGTCTGAGACAATTGTGCTTGGTGCGCGGTTGGTGCCGATCGTCTTGGTTGCTCGCGTGTGTGCGCGTGTGTCAGGGGGTGGGGGCTATTACTAGTGTATCACTTTCAAGTATGAGATTGGGTGGATCGGTCTTTCTTTGGTATTAACTACCCTGCCGTTGGCAGGGCTATAAAAAATGTCTATAGACTCATTAGAGTGTTCCTCTCCACGGAAATCTTTAGTAAAAGGCGAAAGATTTATGCGTGGGATTGTAGAGAAACCAGAGTGACGTTGTCTCGCCCGAGTTGGATAGAGTTTGCCGAGTTCTTCACCATGTGTTTGGTTTTGGATATAATTGGATGCCTAGTCGTTCTTGAGTCTGTAGACAAAACAAAGATGTTGCAAGCAGAAAACAATTAATGACCAACAATTGACACTATTGCCAAAAATGTTATGATGTTACGTCTTTAAATTTTTAATGATCTGATCAGCATATTATTCAGCTCGTTGTCAGTTATCGCCTCATGTTCGGCTCGCATCCGTGTAGGCCATGCCAATTACGAAGTCTCGAGTAAAAGTCAGACGGCGAAATATGAAAAAAAGAACACGCTAACGTTATCTTACTTTGACCTTTGACCTTTGGCCAGTTCTATAGCCGTCCCGCCGTGTAGTGATACTGGAAGAATAATGACAAAAATTACGAAAAAACCCAAAAGTCTACAACACGGGGTATTCCGAGGCGGTCACCCATCCACGTACTAACCACGCTCGACGTTGCTTAACTTCGGTGATCGGACGAGAACCGGTGTTTTCAACGTGATATGGTCGTAGACATAAGAGTCAGACTTGTTGGGCTACTTATAACAGTAGGCCAGTGAGGTAAGTATATTTTCGACAGTATACCTGTGACAGTATACTATCAAACCGTTTTAACAGTAGTGGGCCTTCTGTAGCACTGGTTACCAATTGGGAGTCTCGGAATCGTGCAGTTTTCAAGCCAACCGACATTCTGGATCATGGTCAGTAGTGTTTTCAACGTGATATGGTCGTAGACATGAGAGTCAGACTTGTTGGGCTACTTATAACAGTAGGCCAGTGAGGTAAGTATATTTTCGACAGTATACCTGTGACAGTATACTATCAAACCGTTTTAACAGTAGTGGGCCTTCTGTAGCACTGGTTACCAATTGGGAGTCTCGGAATCGTGCAGTTTTCAAGCCAACCGACATTCTGGATCATGGTCAGTAGTGACATCTGTGTATTTGCTTTGCAACTAAACATCTCGAGCTAACTGTGAACGTTTAATTTACACCGGAGTCTTGGCTGAACTCGGTGAAATAAGTTTTTCGCTATATGGCCTAGAATTGAGACGATCATAGTTGACACTCGCACAACTACGCCCAATCTCGCGTGGCAGATGGAAGGTATGTTACATATTGAGGCCAAACTGGGGATTGAGACGCGCTTCACATGGCACAGATTCTAAGCTCATAAAATCGCCAAAGATCCCCCTACACATGGGAACTAAGATCAGGGCGTCAAAGTAAATAGTATTTGGAACCGGTTGGACCCATATATGAACATGGAAATGCCCTGCGTCTTAAGAACTAAATTTCTCTGGGGGGACAAAACGGACCCTGTCCCCACTGTGTAGTGCCACCTATGCGACTTGATTGTCCTTGTCAGACCTGGTGGAATTATTGTGACATTTGTTCCCCGCTCTTCCCTAGAGACTATTGTTCGAGAGACCATACACCTGAAATGCGAGGTCTGAGACAATTGTGCTTGGTGCGCGGTTGGTGCCGATCGTCTTGGTTGCTCGCGTGTGTGCGCGTGTGTCAGGGGGTGGGGGCTATTACTAGTGTATCACTTTCAAGTATGAGATTGGGTGGATCGGTCTTTCTTTGGTATTAACTACCCTGCCGTTGGCAGGGCTATAAAAAATGTCTATAGACTCATTAGAGTGTTCCTCTCCACGGAAATCTTTAGTAAAAGGCGAAAGATTTATGCGTGGGATTGAAGAGAAACCAGAGTGACGTTGTCTCGCCCGAGTTGGATAGAGTTTGCCGAGTTCTTCACCATGTGTTTGGTTTTGGATATAATTGGATGCCTAGTCGTTCTTGAGTCTGTAGACAAAACAAAGATGTTGCAAGCAGAAAACAATTAATGACCAACAATTGACACTATTGCCAAAAACGTTATGATGTTACGTCTTTAAATTTTTAATGATCTGATCAGCATATTATTCAGCTCGTTGTCAGTTATCGCCTCATGTTCGGCTCGCATCCGTGTAGGCCATGCCAATTACGGAGTCTCGAGTAAAAGTCAGACGGCGAAATATGAAAAAAAGAACACGCTAACGTTATCTTACTTTGACCTTTGACCTTTGGCCAGTTCTTTAGCCGTCCCGCCGTGTAGTGATACTGGAAGAATAATGACAAAAATTACGAAAAAACCCAAAAGTCTACAACACGTGGTATTCCGAGGCGGTCACCCATCCACGTACTAACCACGCTCGACGTTGCTTAACTTCGGTGATCGGACGAGAACCGGTGTTTTCAACGTGATATGGTCGTAGACATGAGAGTCAGACTTGTTGGGCTACTTATAACAGTAGGCCAGTGAGGTAAGTATATTTTCGACAGTATACCTGTGACAGTATACTATCAAACCGTTTTAACAGTAGTGGGCCTTCTGTAGCACTGGTTACCAATTGGGAGTCTCGGAATCGTGCAGTTTTCAAGCCAACCGACATTCTGGATCATGGTCAGTAGTGACATCTGTGTATTTGCTTTGCAACTAAACATCTCGAGCTAACTGTGAACGTTTAATTTACACCGGAGTCTTGGCTGAACTCGGTGAAATAAGTTTTTCGCTATATGGCCTAGAATTGAGACGATCATAGTTGACACTCGCACAACTACGCCCAATCTCGCGTGGCAGATGGAAGGTATGTTACATATTGAGGCCAAACTGGGGATTGAGACGCGCTTCACATGGCACAGATTCTAAGCTCATAAAATCGCCAAAGATCCCCCTACACATGGGAACTAAGATCAGGGCGTCAAAGTAAATAGTATTTGGAACCGGTTGGACCCATATATGAACATGGAAATGCCCTGCGTCTTAAGAACTAAATTTCTCTGGGGGGACAAAACGGACCCTGTCCCCACTGTGTAGTGCCACCTATGCGACTTGATTGTCCTTGTCAGACCTGGTGGAATTATTGTGACATTTGTTCCCCGCTCTTCCCTAGAGACTATTGTTCGAGAGACCATACACCTGAAATGCGAGGTCTGAGACAATTGTGCTTGGTGCGCGGTTGGTGCCGATCGTCTTGGTTGCTCGCGTGTGTGCGCGTGTGTCAGGGGGTGGGGGCTATTACTAGTGTATCACTTTCAAGTATGAGATTGGGTGGATCGGTCTTTCTTTGGTATTAACTACCCTGCCGTTGGCAGGGCTATAAAAAATGTCTATAGACTCATTAGAGTGTTCCTCTCCACGGAAATCTTTAGTAAAAGGCGAAAGATTTATGCGTGGGATTGAAGAGAAACCAGAGTGACGTTGTCTCGCCCGAGTTGGATAGAGTTTGCCGAGTTCTTCACCATGTGTTTGGTTTTGGATATAATTGGATGCCTAGTCGTTCTTGAGTCTGTAGACAAAACAAAGATGTTGCAAGCAGAAAACAATTAATGACCAACAATTGACACAATTGCCAAAAATGTTATGATGTTACGTCTTTAAATTTTTAATGATCTGATCAGCATATTATTCAGCTCGTTGTCAGTTATCGCCTCATGTTCGGCTCGCATCCGTGTAGGCCATGCCAATTACGGAGTCTCGAGTAAAAGTCAGACGGCGAAATATGAAAAAAAGAACACGCTAACGTTATCTTACTTTGACCTTTGACCTTTGGCCAGTTCTTTAGCCGTCCCGCCGTGTAGTGATACTGGAAGAATAATGACAAAAATTACGAAAAAACCCAAAAGTCTACAACACGTGGTATTCCGAGGCGGTCACCCATCCACGTACTAACCACGCTCGACGTTGCTTAACTTCGGTGATCGGACGAGAACCGGTGTTTTCAACGTGATATGGTCGTAGACATGAGAGTCAGACTTGTTGGGCTACTTATAACAGTAGGCCAGTGAGGTAAGTATATTTTCGACAGTATACCTGTGACAGTATACTATCAAACCGTTTTAACAGTAGTGGGCCTTCTGTAGCACTGGTTACCAATTGGGAGTCTCGGAATAGTGCAGTTTTCAAGCCAACCGACATTCTGGATCATGGTCAGTAGTGACATCTGTGTATTTGCTTTGCAACTAAACATCTCGAGCTAACTGTGAACGTTTAATTCACACTGGAGTCTTGGCTGAACTCGGTGAAATAAGTTTTTCGCTATATGGCCTAGAATTGAGACGATCATAGTTGACACTCGCACAACTACGCCCAATCTCGCGTGGCAGATGGAAGGTATGTTACATAAGAGAAACCAGAGTGACGTTGTCTCGCCCGAGTTGGATAGAGTTTGCCGAGTTCTTCACCATGTGTTTGGTTTTGGATATAATTGGATGCCTAGTCGTTCTTGAGTCTGTAGACAAAACAAAGATGTTGCAAGCAGAAAACAATTAATGACCAACAATTGACACTATTGCCAAAAACGTTATGATGTTACGTCTTTAAATTTTTAATGATCTGATCAGCATATTATTCAGCTCGTTGTCAGTTATCGCCTCATGTTCGGCTCGCATCCGTGTAGGCCATGCCAATTACGGAGTCTCGAGTAAAAGTCAGACGGCGAAATATGAAAAAAGAACACGCTAACGTTATCTTACTTTGACCTTTGACCTTTGGCCAGTTCTATAGCCGTCCCGCCGTGTAGTGATACTGGAAGAATAATGACAAAAATTACGAAAAAACCCAAAAGTCTACAACACGTGGTATTCCGAGGCGGTCACCCATCCACGTACTAACCACGCTCGACGTTGCTTAACTTCGGTGATCGGACGAGAACCGGTGTTTTCAACGTGATATGGTCGTAGACATGAGAGGCAGACTTGTTGAGCTACTTATAACAGTAGGCCAGTGAGGTAAGTATATTTTCGACAGTATACCTGTGACAGTATACTATCAAACCGTTTTAACAGTAGTGGGCCTTCTGTAGCACTGGTTACCAATTGGGAGTCTCGGAATCGTGCAGTTTTCAAGCCAACCGACATTCTGGATCATGGTCAGTAGTGACATCTGTGTATTTGCTTTGCAACTAAACATCTCGAGCTAACTGTGAACGTTTAATTTACACCGGAGTCTTGGCTGAACTCGGTGAAATAAGTTTTTCGCTATATGGCCTAGAATTGAGACGATCATAGTTGACACTCGCACAACTACGCCCAATCTCGCGTGGCAGATGGAAGGTATGTTACATATTGAGGCCAAACTGGGGATTGAGACGCGCTTCACATGGCACAGATTCTAAGCTCATAAAATCGCCAAAGATCCCCCTACACATGGGAACTAAGATCAGGGCGTCAAAGTAAATAGTATTTGGAACCGGTTGGACCCATATATGAACATGGAAATGCCCTGCGTCTTAAGAACTAAATTTCTCTGGGGGGACAAAACGGACCCTGTCCCCACTGTGTAGTGCCACCTATGCGACTTGATTGTCCTTGTCAGACCTGGTGGAATTATTGTGACATTTGTTCCCCGCTCTTCCCTAGAGACTATTGTTCGAGAGACCATACACCTGAAATGCGAGGTCTGAGACAATTGTGCTTGGTGCGCGGTTGGTGCCGATCGTCTTGGTTGCTCGCGTGTGTGCGCGTGTGTCAGGGGGTGGGGGCTATTACTAGTGTATCACTTTCAAGTATGAGATTGGGTGGATCGGTCTTTCTTTGGTATTAACTACCCTGCCGTTGGCAGGGCTATAAAAAATGTCTATAGACTCATTAGAGTGTTCCTCTCCACGGAAATCTTTAGTAAAAGGCGAAAGATTTATGCGTGGGATTGAAGAGAAACCAGAGTGACGTTGTCTCGCCCGAGTTGGATAGAGTTTGCCGAGTTCTTCACCATGTGTTTGGTTTTGGATATAATTGGATGCCTAGTCGTTCTTGAGTCTGTAGACAAAACAAAGATGTTGCAAGCAGAAAACAATTAATGACCAACAATTGACACAATTGCCAAAAATGTTATGATGTTACGTCTTTAAATTTTTAATGATCTGATCAGCATATTATTCAGCTCGTTGTCAGTTATCGCCTCATGTTCGGCTCGCATCCGTGTAGGCCATGCCAATTACGGAGTCTCGAGTAAAAGTCAGACGGCGAAATATGAAAAAAAGAACACGCTAACGTTATCTTACTTTGACCTTTGACCTTTGGCCAGTTCTTTAGCCGTCCCGCCGTGTAGTGATACTGGAAGAATAATGACAAAAATTACGAAAAAACCCAAAAGTCTACAACACGTGGTATTCCGAGGCGGTCACCCATCCACGTACTAACCACGCTCGACGTTGCTTAACTTCGGTGATCGGACGAGAACCGGTGTTTTCAACGTGATATGGTCGTAGACATGAGAGTCAGACTTGTTGGGCTACTTATAACAGTAGGCCAGTGAGGTAAGTATATTTTCGACAGTATACCTGTGACAGTATACTATCAAACCGTTTTAACAGTAGTGGGCCTTCTGTAGCACTGGTTACCAATTGGGAGTCTCGGAATAGTGCAGTTTTCAAGCCAACCGACATTCTGGATCATGGTCAGTAGTGACATCTGTGTATTTGCTTTGCAACTAAACATCTCGAGCTAACTGTGAACGTTTAATTCACACTGGAGTCTTGGCTGAACTCGGTGAAATAAGTTTTTCGCTATATGGCCTAGAATTGAGACGATCATAGTTGACACTCGCACAACTACGCCCAATCTCGCGTGGCAGATGGAAGGTATGTTACATAAGAGAAACCAGAGTGACGTTGTCTCGCCCGAGTTGGATAGAGTTTGCCGAGTTCTTCACCATGTGTTTGGTTTTGGATATAATTGGATGCCTAGTCGTTCTTGAGTCTGTAGACAAAACAAAGATGTTGCAAGCAGAAAACAATTAATGACCAACAATTGACACTATTGCCAAAAACGTTATGATGTTACGTCTTTAAATTTTTAATGATCTGATCAGCATATTATTCAGCTCGTTGTCAGTTATCGCCTCATGTTCGGCTCGCATCCGTGTAGGCCATGCCAATTACGGAGTCTCGAGTAAAAGTCAGACGGCGAAATATGAAAAAAGAACACGCTAACGTTATCTTACTTTGACCTTTGACCTTTGGCCAGTTCTATAGCCGTCCCGCCGTGTAGTGATACTGGAAGAATAATGACAAAAATTACGAAAAAACCCAAAAGTCTACAACACGTGGTATTCCGAGGCGGTCACCCATCCACGTACTAACCACGCTCGACGTTGCTTAACTTCGGTGATCGGACGAGAACCGGTGTTTTCAACGTGATATGGTCGTAGACATGAGAGGCAGACTTGTTGAGCTACTTATAACAGTAGGCCAGTGAGGTAAGTATATTTTCGACAGTATACCTGTGACAGTATACTATCAAACCGTTTTAACAGTAGTGGGCCTTCTGTAGCACTGGTTACCAATTGGGAGTCTCGGAATCGTGCAGTTTTCAAGCCAACCGACATTCTGGATCATGGTCAGTAGTGACATCTGTGTATTTGCTTTGCAACTAAACATCTCGAGCTAACTGTGAACGTTTAATTTACACCGGAGTCTTGGCTGAACTCGGTGAAATAAGTTTTTCGCTATATGGCCTAGAATTGAGACGATCATAGTTGACACTCGCACAACTACGCCCAATCTCGCGTGGCAGATGGAAGGTATGTTACATATTGAGGCCAAACTGGGGATTGAGACGCGCTTCACATGGCACAGATTCTAAGCTCATAAAATCGCCAAAGATCCCCCTACACATGGGAACTAAGATCAGGGCGTCAAAGTAAATAGTATTTGGAACCGGTTGGACCCATATATGAACATGGAAATGCCCTGCGTCTTAAGAACTAAATTTCTCTGGGGGGACAAAACGGACCCTGTCCCCACTGTGTAGTGCCACCTATGCGACTTGATTGTCCTTGTCAGACCTGGTGGAATAATTGTGAAATTTGTTCCCCGCTCTTCCCTAGAGACTATTGTTCGAGAGACCATACACCTGAAATGCGAGGTCTGAGACAATTGTGCTTGGTGCGCGGTTGGTGCCGATCGTCTTGGTTGCTCGCGTGTGTGCGCGTGTGTCAGGGGGTGGGGGCTATTACTAGTGTATCACTTTCAAGTATGAGATTGGGTGGATCGGTCTTTCTTTGGTATTAACTACCCTGCCGTTGGCAGGGCTATAAAAAATGTCTATAGACTCATTAGAGTGTTCCTCTCCACGGAAATCTTTAGTAAAAGGCGAAAGATTTATGCGTGGGATTGAAGAGAAACCAGAGTGACGTTGTCTCGCCCGAGTTGGATAGAGTTTGCCGAGTTCTTCACCATGTGTTTGGTTTTGGATATAATTGGATGCCTAGTCGTTCTTGAGTCTGTAGACAAAACAAAGATGTTGCAAGCAGAAAACAATTAATGACCAACAATTGACACTATTGCCAAAAATGTTATGATGTTACGTCTTTAAATTTTTAATGATCTGATCAGCATATTATTCAGCTCGTTGTCAGTTATCGCCTCATGTTCGGCTCGCATCCGTGTAGGCCATGCCAATTACGGAGTCTCGAGTAAAAGTCAGACGGCGAAATATGAAAAAAAGAACACGCTAACGTTATCTTACTTTGACCTTTGACCTTTGGCCAGTTCTTTAGCCGTCCCGCCGTGTAGTGATACTGGAAGAATAATGACAAAAATTACGAAAAAACCCAAAAGTCTACAACACGTGGTATTCCGAGGCGGTCACCCATCCACGTACTAACCACGCTCGACGTTGCTTAACTTCGGTGATCGGACGAGAACCGGTGTTTTCAACGTGATATGGTCGTAGACATGAGAGTCAGACTTGTTGGGCTACTTATAACAGTAGGCCAGTGAGGTAAGTATATTTTCGACAGTATACCTGTGACAGTATACTATCAAACCGTTTTAACAGTAGTGGGCCTTCTGTAGCACTGGTTACCAATTGGGAGTCTCGGAATAGTGCAGTTTTCAAGCCAACCGACATTCTGGATCATGGTCAGTAGTGACATCTGTGTATTTGCTTTGCAACTAAACATCTCGAGCTAACTGTGAACGTTTAATTTACACCGGAGTCTTGGCTGAACTCGGTGAAATAAGTTTTTCGCTATATGGCCTAGAATTGAGACGATCATAGTTGACACTCGCACAACTACGCCCAATCTCGCGTGGCAGATGGAAGGTATGTTACATATTGAGGCCAAACTGGGGATTGAGACGCGCTTCACATGGCACAGATTCTAAGCTCATAAAATCGCCAAAGATCCCCCTACACATGGGAACTAAGATCAGGGCGTCAAAGTAAATAGTATTTGGAACCGGTTGGACCCATATATGAACATGGAAACGCCCTGCGTCTTAAGAACTAAATTTCTCTGGGGGGACAAAACGGACCCTGTCCCCACTGTGTAGTGCCACCTATGCGACTTGATTGTCCTTGTCAGACCTGGTGGAATTATTGTGACATTTGTTCCCCGCTCTTCCCTAGAGACTATTGTTCGAGAGACCATACACCTGAAATGCGAGGTCTGAGACAATTGTGCTTGGTGCGCGGTTGGTGCCGATCGTCTTGGTTGCTCGCGTGTGTGCGCGTGTGTCAGGGGGTGGGGGCTATTACTAGTGTATCACTTTCAAGTATGAGATTGGGTGGATCGGTCTTTCTTTGGTATTAACTACCCTGCCGTTGGCAGGGCTATAAAAAATGTCTATAGACTCATTAGAGTGTTCCTCTCCACGGAAATCTTTAGTAAAAGGCGAAAGATTTATGCGTGGGATTGAAGAGAAACCAGAGTGACGTTGTCTCGCCCGAGTTGGATAGAGTTTGCCGAGTTCTTCACCATGTGTTTGGTTTTGGATATAATTGGATGCCTAGTCGTTCTTGAGTCTGTAGACAAAACAAAGATGTTGCAAGCAGAAAACAATTAATGACCAACAATTGACACTATTGCCAAAAACGTTATGATGTTACGTCTTTAAATTTTTAATGATCTGATCAGCATATTATTCAGCTCGTTGTCAGTTATCGCCTCATGTTCGGCTCGCATCCGTGTAGGCCATGCCAATTACGGAGTCTCGAGTAAAAGTCAGACGGCGAAATATGAAAAAAGAACACGCTAACGTTATCTTACTTTGACCTTTGACCTTTGGCCAGTTCTATAGCCGTCCCGCCGTGTAGTGATACTGGAAGAATAATGACAAAAATTACGAAAAAACCCAAAAGTCTACAACACGTGGTATTCCGAGGCGGTCACCCATCCACGTACTAACCACGCTCGACGTTGCTTAACTTCGGTGATCGGACGAGAACCGGTGTTTTCAACGTGATATGGTCGTAGACATGAGAGGCAGACTTGTTGAGCTACTTATAACAGTAGGCCAGTGAGGTAAGTATATTTTCGACAGTATACCTGTGACAGTATACTATCAAACCGTTTTAACAGTAGTGGGCCTTCTGTAGCACTGGTTACCAATTGGGAGTCTCGGAATCGTGCAGTTTTCAAGCCAACCGACATTCTGGATCATGGTCAGTAGTGACATCTGTGTATTTGCTTTGCAACTAAACATCTCGAGCTAACTGTGAACGTTTAATTTACACCGGAGTCTTGGCTGAACTCGGTGAAATAAGTTTTTCGCTATATGGCCTAGAATTGAGACGATCATAGTTGACACTCGCACAACTACGCCCAATCTCGCGTGGCAGATGGAAGGTATGTTACATATTGAGGCCAAACTGGGGATTGAGACGCGCTTCACATGGCACAGATTCTAAGCTCATAAAATCGCCAAAGATCCCCCTACACATGGGAACTAAGATCAGGGCGTCAAAGTAAATAGTATTTGGAACCGGTTGGACCCATATATGAACATGGAAATGCCCTGCGTCTTAAGAACTAAATTTCTCTGGGGGGACAAAACGGACCCTGTCCCCACTGTGTAGTGCCACCTATGCGACTTGATTGTCCTTGTCAGACCTGGTGGAATTATTGTGACATTTGTTCCCCGCTCTTCCCTAGAGACTATTGTTCGAGAGACCATACACCTGAAATGCGAGGTCTGAGACAATTGTGCTTGGTGCGCGGTTGGTGCCGATCGTCTTGGTTGCTCGCGTGTGTGCGCGTGTGTCAGGGGGTGGGGGCTATTACTAGTGTATCACTTTCAAGTATGAGATTGGGTGGATCGGTCTTTCTTTGGTATTAACTACCCTGCCGTTGGCAGGGCTATAAAAAATGTCTATAGACTCATTAGAGTGTTCCTCTCCACGGAAATCTTTAGTAAAAGGCGAAAGATTTATGCGTGGGATTGAAGAGAAACCAGAGTGACGTTGTCTCGCCCGAGTTGGATAGAGTTTGCCGAGTTCTTCACCATGTGTTTGGTTTTGGATATAATTGGATGCCTAGTCGTTCTTGAGTCTGTAGACAAAACAAAGATGTTGCAAGCAGAAAACAATTAATGACCAACAATTGACACTATTGCCAAAAATGTTATGATGTTACGTCTTTAAATTTTTAATGATCTGATCAGCATATTATTCAGCTCGTTGTCAGTTATCGCCTCATGTTCGGCTCGCATCCGTGTAGGCCATGCCAATTACGGAGTCTCGAGTAAAAGTCAGACGGCGAAATATGAAAAAAAGAACACGCTAACGTTATCTTACTTTGACCTTTGACCTTTGGCCAGTTCTTTAGCCGTCCCGCCGTGTAGTGATACTGGAAGAATAATGACAAAAATTACGAAAAAACCCAAAAGTCTACAACACGTGGTATTCCGAGGCGGTCACCCATCCACGTACTAACCACGCTCGACGTTGCTTAACTTCGGTGATCGGACGAGAACCGGTGTTTTCAACGTGATATGGTCGTAGACATGAGAGTCAGACTTGTTGGGCTACTTATAACAGTAGGCCAGTGAGGTAAGTATATTTTCGACAGTATACCTGTGACAGTATACTATCAAACCGTTTTAACAGTAGTGGGCCTTCTGTAGCACTGGTTACCAATTGGGAGTCTCGGAATCGTGCAGTTTTCAAGCCAACCGACATTCTGGATCATGGTCAGTAGTGACATCTGTGTATTTGCTTTGCAACTAAACATCTCGAGCTAACTGTGAACGTTTAATTTACACCGGAGTCTTGGCTGAACTCGGTGAAATAAGTTTTTCGCTATATGGCCTAGAATTGAGACGATCATAGTTGACACTCGCACAACTACGCCCAATCTCGCGTGGCAGATGGAAGGTATGTTACATATTGAGGCCAAACTGGGGATTGAGACGCGCTTCACATGGCACAGATTCTAAGCTCATAAAATCGCCAAAGATCCCCCTACACATGGGAACTAAGATCAGGGCGTCAAAGTAAATAGTATTTGGAACCGGTTGGACCCATATATGAACATGGAAACGCCCTGCGTCTTAAGAACTAAATTTCTCTGGGGGGACAAAACGGACCCTGTCCCCACTGTGTAGTGCCACCTATGCGACTTGATTGTCCTTGTCAGACCTGGTGGAATTATTGTGACATTTGTTCCCCGCTCTTCCCTAGAGACTATTGTTCGAGAGACCATACACCTGAAATGCGAGGTCTGAGACAATTGTGCTTGGTGCGCGGTTGGTGCCGATCGTCTTGGTTGCTCGCGTGTGTGCGCGTGTGTCAGGGGGTGGGGGCTATTACTAGTGTATCACTTTCAAGTATGAGATTGGGTGGATCGGTCTTTCTTTGGTATTAACTACCCTGCCGTTGGCAGGGCTATAAAAAATGTCTATAGACTCATTAGAGTGTTCCTCTCCACGGAAATCTTTAGTAAAAGGCGAAAGATTTATGCGTGGGATTGAAGAGAAACCAGAGTGACGTTGTCTCGCCCGAGTTGGATAGAGTTTGCCGAGTTCTTCACCATGTGTTTGGTTTTGGATATAATTGGATGCCTAGTCGTTCTTGAGTCTGTAGACAAAACAAAGATGTTGCAAGCAGAAAACAATTAATGACCAACAATTGACACTATTGCCAAAAACTTTATGATGTTACGTCTTTAAATTTTTAATGATCTGATCAGCATATTATTCAGCTCGTTGTCAGTTATCGCCTCATGTTCGGCTCGCATCCGTGTAGGCCATGCCAATTACGGAGTCTCGAGTAAAAGTCAGACGGCGAAATATGAAAAAAAGAACACGCTAACGTTATCTTTCTTTGACCTTTGACCTTTGGCCAGTTCTATAGCCGTCCCGCCGTGTAGTGATACTGGAAGAATAATGACAAAAATTACGAAAAAACCCAAAAGTCTACAACACGTGGTATTCCGAGGCGGTCACCCATCCACGTACTAACCACGCTCGACGTTGCTTAACTTCGGTGATCGGACGAGAACCGGTGTTTTCAACGTGATATGGTCGTAGACATGAGAGTCAGACTTGTTGGGCTACTTATAACAGTAGGCCAGTGAGGTAAGTATATTTTCGACAGTATACCTGTGACAGTATACTATCAAACCGTTTTAACAGTAGTGGGCCTTCTGTAGCACTGGTTACCAATTGGGTGTCTCGGAATCGTGCAGTTTTCAAGCCAACCGACATTCTGGATCATGGTCAGTAGTGACATCTGTGTATTTGCTTTGCAACTAAACATCTCGAGCTAACTGTGAACGTTTAATTTACACCGGAGTCATGGCTGAACTCGGTGAAATAAGTTTTTCACTATATGGCCGAGAATTGTGACGATCATAGTTGACACTCGCACAACTACGCCCAATCTCGCGTGGCAGATGGAAGGTATGTTACATATTGAGGCCAAACTGGGGATTGAGACGCGCTTCACATGGCACAGATTCTAAGCTCATAAAATCGCCAAAGATCCCCCTACACATGGGAACTAAGATCAGGGCGTCAAAGTAAATAGTATTTGGAACCGGTTGGACCCATATATGAACATGGAAATGCCCTGCGTCTTAAGAACTAAATTTCTCTGGGGGGACAAAACGGACCCTGTCCCCACTGTGTAGTGCCACCTATGCGACTTGATTGTCCTTGTCAGACCTGGTGGAATTATTGTGACATTTGTTCCCCGCTCTTCCCTAGAGACTATTGTTCGAGAGACCATACACCTGAAATGCGAGGTCTGAGACAATTGTGCTTGGTGCGCGGTTGGTGCCGATCGTCTTGGTTGCTCGCGTGTGTGCGCGTGTGTCAGGGGGTGGGGGCTATTACTAGTGTATCACTTTCAAGTATGAGATTGGGTGGATCGGTCTTTCTTTGGTATTAACTACCCTGCCGTTGGCAGGGCTATAAAAAATGTCTATAGACTCATTAGAGTGTTCCTCTCCACGGAAATCTTTAGTAAAAGGCGAAAGATTTATGCGTGGGATTGAAGAGAAACCAGAGTGACGTTGTCTCGCCCGAGTTGGATAGAGTTTGCCGAGTTCTTCACCATGTGTTTGGTTTTGGATATAATTGGATGCCTAGTCGTTCTTGAGTCTGTAGACAAAACAAAGATGTTGCAAGCAGAAAACAATTAATGACCAACAATTGACACTATTGCCAAAAATGTTATGATGTTACGCCTTTAAATTTTTAATGATCTGATCAGCATATTATTCAGCTCGTTGTCAGTTATCGCCTCATGTTCGGCTCGCATCCGTGTAGGCCATGCCAATTACGGAGTCTCGAGTAAAAGTCAGACGGCGAAATATGAAAAAAAGAACACGCTAACGTTATCTTACTTTGACCTTTGACCTTTGGCCAGTTCTTTAGCCGTCCCGCCGTGTAGTGATACTGGAAGAATAATGACAAAAATTACGAAAAAACCCAAAAGTCTACAACACGTGGTATTCCGAGGCGGTCACCCATCCACGTACTAACCACGCTCGACGTTGCTTAACTTCGGTGATCGGACGAGAACCGGTGTTTTCAACGTGATATGGTCGTAGACATGAGAGTCAGACTTGTTGGGCTACTTATAACAGTAGGCCAGTGAGGTAAGTATATTTTCGACAGTATACCTGTGACAGTATACTATCAAACCGTTTTAACAGTAGTGGGCCTTCTGTAGCACTGGTTACCAATTGGGAGTCTCGGAATAGTGCAGTTTTCAAGCCAACCGACATTCTGGATCATGGTCAGTAGTGACATCTGTGTATTTGCTTTGCAACTAAACATCTCGAGCTAACTGTGAACGTTTAATTTACACCGGAGTCTTGGCTGAACTCGGTGAAATAAGTTTTTCGCTATATGGCCTAGAATTGAGACGATCATAGTTGACACTCGCACAACTACGCCCAATCTCGCGTGGCAGATGGAAGGTATGTTACATATTGAGGCCAAACTGGGGATTGAGACGCGCTTCACATGGCACAGATTCTAAGCTCATAAAATCGCCAAAGATCCCCCTACACATGGGAACTAAGATCAGGGCGTCAAAGTAAATAGTATTTGGAACCGGTTGGACCCATATATGAACATGGAAACGCCCTGCGTCTTAAGAACTAAATTTCTCTGGGGGGACAAAACGGACCCTGTCCCCACTGTGTAGTGCCACCTATGCGACTTGATTGTCCTTGTCAGACCTGGTGGAATTATTGTGACATTTGTTCCCCGCTCTTCCCTAGAGACTATTGTTCGAGAGACCATACACCTGAAATGCGAGGTCTGAGACAATTGTGCTTGGTGCGCGGTTGGTGCCGATCGTCTTGGTTGCTCGCGTGTGTGCGCGTGTGTCAGGGGGTGGGGGCTATTACTAGTGTATCACTTTCAAGTATGAGATTGGGTGGATCGGTCTTTCTTTGGTATTAACTACCCTGCCGTTGGCAGGGCTATAAAAAATGTCTATAGACTCATTAGAGTGTTCCTCTCCACGGAAATCTTTAGTAAAAGGCGAAAGATTTATGCGTGGGATTGAAGAGAAACCAGAGTGACGTTGTCTCGCCCGAGTTGGATAGAGTTTGCCGAGTTCTTCACCATGTGTTTGGTTTTGGATATAATTGGATGCCTAGTCGTTCTTGAGTCTGTAGACAAAACAAAGATGTTGCAAGCAGAAAACAATTAATGACCAACAATTGACACTATTGCCAAAAACGTTATGATGTTACGTCTTTAAATTTTTAATGATCTGATCAGCATATTATTCAGCTCGTTGTCAGTTATCGCCTCATGTTCGGCTCGCATCCGTGTAGGCCATGCCAATTACGGAGTCTCGAGTAAAAGTCAGACGGCGAAATATGAAAAAAGAACACGCTAACGTTATCTTACTTTGACCTTTGACCTTTGGCCAGTTCTATAGCCGTCCCGCCGTGTAGTGATACTGGAAGAATAATGACAAAAATTACGAAAAAACCCAAAAGTCTACAACACGTGGTATTCCGAGGCGGTCACCCATCCACGTACTAACCACGCTCGACGTTGCTTAACTTCGGTGATCGGACGAGAACCGGTGTTTTCAACGTGATATGGTCGTAGACATGAGAGGCAGACTTGTTGAGCTACTTATAACAGTAGGCCAGTGAGGTAAGTATATTTTCGACAGTATACCTGTGACAGTATACTATCAAACCGTTTTAACAGTAGTGGGCCTTCTGTAGCACTGGTTACCAATTGGGAGTCTCGGAATCGTGCAGTTTTCAAGCCAACCGACATTCTGGATCATGGTCAGTAGTGACATCTGTGTATTTGCTTTGCAACTAAACATCTCGAGCTAACTGTGAACGTTTAATTTACACCGGAGTCTTGGCTGAACTCGGTGAAATAAGTTTTTCGCTATATGGCCTAGAATTGAGACGATCATAGTTGACACTCGCACAACTACGCCCAATCTCGCGTGGCAGATGGAAGGTATGTTACATATTGAGGCCAAACTGGGGATTGAGACGCGCTTCACATGGCACAGATTCTAAGCTCATAAAATCGCCAAAGATCCCCCTACACATGGGAACTAAGATCAGGGCGTCAAAGTAAATAGTATTTGGAACCGGTTGGACCCATATATGAACATGGAAATGCCCTGCGTCTTAAGAACTAAATTTCTCTGGGGGGACAAAACGGACCCTGTCCCCACTGTGTAGTGCCACCTATGCGACTTGATTGTCCTTGTCAGACCTGGTGGAATTATTGTGACATTTGTTCCCCGCTCTTCCCTAGAGACTATTGTTCGAGAGACCATACACCTGAAATGCGAGGTCTGAGACAATTGTGCTTGGTGCGCGGTTGGTGCCGATCGTCTTGGTTGCTCGCGTGTGTGCGCGTGTGTCAGGGGGTGGGGGCTATTACTAGTGTATCACTTTCAAGTATGAGATTGGGTGGATCGGTCTTTCTTTGGTATTAACTACCCTGCCGTTGGCAGGGCTATAAAAAATGTCTATAGACTCATTAGAGTGTTCCTCTCCACGGAAATCTTTAGTAAAAGGCGAAAGATTTATGCGTGGGATTGAAGAGAAACCAGAGTGACGTTGTCTCGCCCGAGTTGGATAGAGTTTGCCGAGTTCTTCACCATGTGTTTGGTTTTGGATATAATTGGATGCCTAGTCGTTCTTGAGTCTGTAGACAAAACAAAGATGTTGCAAGCAGAAAACAATTAATGACCAACAATTGACACTATTGCCAAAAATGTTATGATGTTACGTCTTTAAATTTTTAATGATCTGATCAGCATATTATTCAGCTCGTTGTCAGTTATCGCCTCATGTTCGGCTCGCATCCGTGTAGGCCATGCCAATTACGGAGTCTCGAGTAAAAGTCAGACGGCGAAATATGAAAAAAAGAACACGCTAACGTTATCTTACTTTGACCTTTGACCTTTGGCCAGTTCTTTAGCCGTCCCGCCGTGTAGTGATACTGGAAGAATAATGACAAAAATTACGAAAAAACCCAAAAGTCTACAACACGTGGTATTCCGAGGCGGTCACCCATCCACGTACTAACCACGCTCGACGTTGCTTAACTTCGGTGATCGGACGAGAACCGGTGTTTTCAACGTGATATGGTCGTAGACATGAGAGTCAGACTTGTTGGGCTACTTATAACAGTAGGCCAGTGAGGTAAGTATATTTTCGACAGTATACCTGTGACAGTATACTATCAAACCGTTTTAACAGTAGTGGGCCTTCTGTAGCACTGGTTACCAATTGGGAGTCTCGGAATCGTGCAGTTTTCAAGCCAACCGACATTCTGGATCATGGTCAGTAGTGACATCTGTGTATTTGCTTTGCAACTAAACATCTCGAGCTAACTGTGAACGTTTAATTTACACCGGAGTCTTGGCTGAACTCGGTGAAATAAGTTTTTCGCTATAT
Organism: Lineus longissimus; assembly: GCF_910592395.1. Taxonomy (NCBI): domain Eukaryota; kingdom Metazoa; phylum Nemertea; class Pilidiophora; order Heteronemertea; family Lineidae; genus Lineus; species Lineus longissimus. The sequence goes on from NC_088313.1 coordinate 9,333,020, forward strand.
GGCCTAGAATTGAGACGATCATAGTTGACACTCGCACAACTACGCCCAATCTCGCGTGGCAGATGGAAGGTATGTTACATATTGAGGCCAAACTGGGGATTGAGACGCGCTTCACATGGCACAGATTCTAAGCTCATAAAATCGCCAAAGATCCCCCTACACATGGGAACTAAGATCAGGGCGTCAAAGTAAATAGTATTTGGAACCGGTTGGACCCATATATGAACATGGAAACGCCCTGCGTCTTAAGAACTAAATTTCTCTGGGGGGACAAAACGGACCCTGTCCCCACTGTGTAGTGCCACCTATGCGACTTGATTGTCCTTGTCAGACCTGGTGGAATTATTGTGACATTTGTTCCCCGCTCTTCCCTAGAGACTATTGTTCGAGAGACCATACACCTGAAATGCGAGGTCTGAGACAATTGTGCTTGGTGCGCGGTTGGTGCCGATCGTCTTGGTTGCTCGCGTGTGTGCGCGTGTGTCAGGGGGTGGGGGCTATTACTAGTGTATCACTTTCAAGTATGAGATTGGGTGGATCGGTCTTTCTTTGGTATTAACTACCCTGCCGTTGGCAGGGCTATAAAAAATGTCTATAGACTCATTAGAGTGTTCCTCTCCACGGAAATCTTTAGTAAAAGGCGAAAGATTTATGCGTGGGATTGAAGAGAAACCAGAGTGACGTTGTCTCGCCCGAGTTGGATAGAGTTTGCCGAGTTCTTCACCATGTGTTTGGTTTTGGATATAATTGGATGCCTAGTCGTTCTTGAGTCTGTAGACAAAACAAAGATGTTGCAAGCAGAAAACAATTAATGACCAACAATTGACACTATTGCCAAAAACGTTATGATGTTACGTCTTTAAATTTTTAATGATCTGATCAGCATATTATTCAGCTCGTTGTCAGTTATCGCCTCATGTTCGGCTCGCATCCGTGTAGGCCATGCCAATTACGGAGTCTCGAGTAAAAGTCAGACGGCGAAATATGAAAAAAGAACACGCTAACGTTATCTTACTTTGACCTTTGACCTTTGGCCAGTTCTATAGCCGTCCCGCCGTGTAGTGATACTGGAAGAATAATGACAAAAATTACGAAAAAACCCAAAAGTCTACAACACGTGGTATTCCGAGGCGGTCACCCATCCACGTACTAACCACGCTCGACGTTGCTTAACTTCGGTGATCGGACGAGAACCGGTGTTTTCAACGTGATATGGTCGTAGACATGAGAGGCAGACTTGTTGAGCTACTTATAACAGTAGGCCAGTGAGGTAAGTATATTTTCGACAGTATACCTGTGACAGTATACTATCAAACCGTTTTAACAGTAGTGGGCCTTCTGTAGCACTGGTTACCAATTGGGAGTCTCGGAATCGTGCAGTTTTCAAGCCAACCGACATTCTGGATCATGGTCAGTAGTGACATCTGTGTATTTGCTTTGCAACTAAACATCTCGAGCTAACTGTGAACGTTTAATTTACACCGGAGTCTTGGCTGAACTCGGTGAAATAAGTTTTTCGCTATATGGCCTAGAATTGAGACGATCATAGTTGACACTCGCACAACTACGCCCAATCTCGCGTGGCAGATGGAAGGTATGTTACATATTGAGGCCAAACTGGGGATTGAGACGCGCTTCACATGGCACAGATTCTAAGCTCATAAAATCGCCAAAGATCCCCCTACACATGGGAACTAAGATCAGGGCGTCAAAGTAAATAGTATTTGGAACCGGTTGGACCCATATATGAACATGGAAATGCCCTGCGTCTTAAGAACTAAATTTCTCTGGGGGGACAAAACGGACCCTGTCCCCACTGTGTAGTGCCACCTATGCGACTTGATTGTCCTTGTCAGACCTGGTGGAATTATTGTGACATTTGTTCCCCGCTCTTCCCTAGAGACTATTGTTCGAGAGACCATACACCTGAAATGCGAGGTCTGAGACAATTGTGCTTGGTGCGCGGTTGGTGCCGATCGTCTTGGTTGCTCGCGTGTGTGCGCGTGTGTCAGGGGGTGGGGGCTATTACTAGTGTATCACTTTCAAGTATGAGATTGGGTGGATCGGTCTTTCTTTGGTATTAACTACCCTGCCGTTGGCAGGGCTATAAAAAATGTCTATAGACTCATTAGAGTGTTCCTCTCCACGGAAATCTTTAGTAAAAGGCGAAAGATTTATGCGTGGGATTGAAGAGAAACCAGAGTGACGTTGTCTCGCCCGAGTTGGATAGAGTTTGCCGAGTTCTTCACCATGTGTTTGGTTTTGGATATAATTGGATGCCTAGTCGTTCTTGAGTCTGTAGACAAAACAAAGATGTTGCAAGCAGAAAACAATTAATGACCAACAATTGACACTATTGCCAAAAATGTTATGATGTTACGTCTTTAAATTTTTAATGATCTGATCAGCATATTATTCAGCTCGTTGTCAGTTATCGCCTCATGTTCGGCTCGCATCCGTGTAGGCCATGCCAATTACGGAGTCTCGAGTAAAAGTCAGACGGCGAAATATGAAAAAAAGAACACGCTAACGTTATCTTACTTTGACCTTTGACCTTTGGCCAGTTCTTTAGCCGTCCCGCCGTGTAGTGATACTGGAAGAATAATGACAAAAATTACGAAAAAACCCAAAAGTCTACAACACGTGGTATTCCGAGGCGGTCACCCATCCACGTACTAACCACGCTCGACGTTGCTTAACTTCGGTGATCGGACGAGAACCGGTGTTTTCAACGTGATATGGTCGTAGACATGAGAGTCAGACTTGTTGGGCTACTTATAACAGTAGGCCAGTGAGGTAAGTATATTTTCGACAGTATACCTGTGACAGTATACTATCAAACCGTTTTAACAGTAGTGGGCCTTCTGTAGCACTGGTTACCAATTGGGAGTCTCGGAATCGTGCAGTTTTCAAGCCAACCGACATTCTGGATCATGGTCAGTAGTGACATCTGTGTATTTGCTTTGCAACTAAACATCTCGAGCTAACTGTGAACGTTTAATTTACACCGGAGTCTTGGCTGAACTCGGTGAAATAAGTTTTTCGCTATATGGCCTAGAATTGAGACGATCATAGTTGACACTCGCACAACTACGCCCAATCTCGCGTGGCAGATGGAAGGTATGTTACATATTGAGGCCAAACTGGGGATTGAGACGCGCTTCACATGGCACAGATTCTAAGCTCATAAAATCGCCAAAGATCCCCCTACACATGGGAACTAAGATCAGGGCGTCAAAGTAAATAGTATTTGGAACCGGTTGGACCCATATATGAACATGGAAACGCCCTGCGTCTTAAGAACTAAATTTCTCTGGGGGGACAAAACGGACCCTGTCCCCACTGTGTAGTGCCACCTATGCGACTTGATTGTCCTTGTCAGACCTGGTGGAATTATTGTGACATTTGTTCCCCGCTCTTCCCTAGAGACTATTGTTCGAGAGACCATACACCTGAAATGCGAGGTCTGAGACAATTGTGCTTGGTGCGCGGTTGGTGCCGATCGTCTTGGTTGCTCGCGTGTGTGCGCGTGTGTCAGGGGGTGGGGGCTATTACTAGTGTATCACTTTCAAGTATGAGATTGGGTGGATCGGTCTTTCTTTGGTATTAACTACCCTGCCGTTGGCAGGGCTATAAAAAATGTCTATAGACTCATTAGAGTGTTCCTCTCCACGGAAATCTTTAGTAAAAGGCGAAAGATTTATGCGTGGGATTGAAGAGAAACCAGAGTGACGTTGTCTCGCCCGAGTTGGATAGAGTTTGCCGAGTTCTTCACCATGTGTTTGGTTTTGGATATAATTGGATGCCTAGTCGTTCTTGAGTCTGTAGACAAAACAAAGATGTTGCAAGCAGAAAACAATTAATGACCAACAATTGACACTATTGCCAAAAACGTTATGATGTTACGTCTTTAAATTTTTAATGATCTGATCAGCATATTATTCAGCTCGTTGTCAGTTATCGCCTCATGTTCGGCTCGCATCCGTGTAGGCCATGCCAATTACGGAGTCTCGAGTAAAAGTCAGACGGCGAAATATGAAAAAAGAACACGCTAACGTTATCTTACTTTGACCTTTGACCTTTGGCCAGTTCTATAGCCGTCCCGCCGTGTAGTGATACTGGAAGAATAATGACAAAAATTACGAAAAAACCCAAAAGTCTACAACACGTGGTATTCCGAGGCGGTCACCCATCCACGTACTAACCACGCTCGACGTTGCTTAACTTCGGTGATCGGACGAGAACCGGTGTTTTCAACGTGATATGGTCGTAGACATGAGAGGCAGACTTGTTGAGCTACTTATAACAGTAGGCCAGTGAGGTAAGTATATTTTCGACAGTATACCTGTGACAGTATACTATCAAACCGTTTTAACAGTAGTGGGCCTTCTGTAGCACTGGTTACCAATTGGGAGTCTCGGAATCGTGCAGTTTTCAAGCCAACCGACATTCTGGATCATGGTCAGTAGTGACATCTGTGTATTTGCTTTGCAACTAAACATCTCGAGCTAACTGTGAACGTTTAATTTACACCGGAGTCTTGGCTGAACTCGGTGAAATAAGTTTTTCGCTATATGGCCTAGAATTGAGACGATCATAGTTGACACTCGCACAACTACGCCCAATCTCGCGTGGCAGATGGAAGGTATGTTACATATTGAGGCCAAACTGGGGATTGAGACGCGCTTCACATGGCACAGATTCTAAGCTCATAAAATCGCCAAAGATCCCCCTACACATGGGAACTAAGATCAGGGCGTCAAAGTAAATAGTATTTGGAACCGGTTGGACCCATATATGAACATGGAAATGCCCTGCGTCTTAAGAACTAAATTTCTCTGGGGGGACAAAACGGACCCTGTCCCCACTGTGTAGTGCCACCTATGCGACTTGATTGTCCTTGTCAGACCTGGTGGAATTATTGTGACATTTGTTCCCCGCTCTTCCCTAGAGACTATTGTTCGAGAGACCATACACCTGAAATGCGAGGTCTGAGACAATTGTGCTTGGTGCGCGGTTGGTGCCGATCGTCTTGGTTGCTCGCGTGTGTGCGCGTGTGTCAGGGGGTGGGGGCTATTACTAGTGTATCACTTTCAAGTATGAGATTGGGTGGATCGGTCTTTCTTTGGTATTAACTACCCTGCCGTTGGCAGGGCTATAAAAAATGTCTATAGACTCATTAGAGTGTTCCTCTCCACGGAAATCTTTAGTAAAAGGCGAAAGATTTATGCGTGGGATTGAAGAGAAACCAGAGTGACGTTGTCTCGCCCGAGTTGGATAGAGTTTGCCGAGTTCTTCACCATGTGTTTGGTTTTGGATATAATTGGATGCCTAGTCGTTCTTGAGTCTGTAGACAAAACAAAGATGTTGCAAGCAGAAAACAATTAATGACCAACAATTGACACTATTGCCAAAAATGTTATGATGTTACGTCTTTAAATTTTTAATGATCTGATCAGCATATTATTCAGCTCGTTGTCAGTTATCGCCTCATGTTCGGCTCGCATCCGTGTAGGCCATGCCAATTACGGAGTCTCGAGTAAAAGTCAGACGGCGAAATATGAAAAAAAGAACACGCTAACGTTATCTTACTTTGACCTTTGACCTTTGGCCAGTTCTTTAGCCGTCCCGCCGTGTAGTGATACTGGAAGAATAATGACAAAAATTACGAAAAAACCCAAAAGTCTACAACACGTGGTATTCCGAGGCGGTCACCCATCCACGTACTAACCACGCTCGACGTTGCTTAACTTCGGTGATCGGACGAGAACCGGTGTTTTCAACGTGATATGGTCGTAGACATGAGAGTCAGACTTGTTGGGCTACTTATAACAGTAGGCCAGTGAGGTAAGTATATTTTCGACAGTATACCTGTGACAGTATACTATCAAACCGTTTTAACAGTAGTGGGCCTTCTGTAGCACTGGTTACCAATTGGGAGTCTCGGAATCGTGCAGTTTTCAAGCCAACCGACATTCTGGATCATGGTCAGTAGTGACATCTGTGTATTTGCTTTGCAACTAAACATCTCGAGCTAACTGTGAACGTTTAATTTACACCGGAGTCTTGGCTGAACTCGGTGAAATAAGTTTTTCGCTATATGGCCTAGAATTGAGACGATCATAGTTGACACTCGCACAACTACGCCCAATCTCGCGTGGCAGATGGAAGGTATGTTACATATTGAGGCCAAACTGGGGATTGAGACGCGCTTCACATGGCACAGATTCTAAGCTCATAAAATCGCCAAAGATCCCCCTACACATGGGAACTAAGATCAGGGCGTCAAAGTAAATAGTATTTGGAACCGGTTGGACCCATATATGAACATGGAAACGCCCTGCGTCTTAAGAACTAAATTTCTCTGGGGGGACAAAACGGACCCTGTCCCCACTGTGTAGTGCCACCTATGCGACTTGATTGTCCTTGTCAGACCTGGTGGAATTATTGTGACATTTGTTCCCCGCTCTTCCCTAGAGACTATTGTTCGAGAGACCATACACCTGAAATGCGAGGTCTGAGACAATTGTGCTTGGTGCGCGGTTGGTGCCGATCGTCTTGGTTGCTCGCGTGTGTGCGCGTGTGTCAGGGGGTGGGGGCTATTACTAGTGTATCACTTTCAAGTATGAGATTGGGTGGATCGGTCTTTCTTTGGTATTAACTACCCTGCCGTTGGCAGGGCTATAAAAAATGTCTATAGACTCATTAGAGTGTTCCTCTCCACGGAAATCTTTAGTAAAAGGCGAAAGATTTATGCGTGGGATTGAAGAGAAACCAGAGTGACGTTGTCTCGCCCGAGTTGGATAGAGTTTGCCGAGTTCTTCACCATGTGTTTGGTTTTGGATATAATTGGATGCCTAGTCGTTCTTGAGTCTGTAGACAAAACAAAGATGTTGCAAGCAGAAAACAATTAATGACCAACAATTGACACTATTGCCAAAAACGTTATGATGTTACGTCTTTAAATTTTTAATGATCTGATCAGCATATTATTCAGCTCGTTGTCAGTTATCGCCTCATGTTCGGCTCGCATCCGTGTAGGCCATGCCAATTACGGAGTCTCGAGTAAAAGTCAGACGGCGAAATATGAAAAAAAGAACACGCTAACGTTATCTTTCTTTGACCTTTGACCTTTGGCCAGTTCTATAGCCGTCCCGCCGTGTAGTGATACTGGAAGAATAATGACAAAAATTACGAAAAAACCCAAAAGTCTACAACACATGGTATTCCGAGGCGGTCACCCATCCACGTACTAACCACGCTCGACGTTGCTTAACTTCGGTGATCGGACGAGAACCGGTGTTTTCAACGTGATATGGTCGTAGACATGAGAGTCAGACTTGTTGGGCTACTTATAACAGTAGGCCAGTGAGGTAAGTATATTTTCGACAGTATACCTGTGACAGTATACTATCAAACCGTTTTAACAGTAGTGGGCCTTCTGTAGCACTGGTTACCAATTGGGTGTCTCGGAATCGTGCAGTTTTCAAGCCAACCGACATTCTGGATCATGGTCAGTAGTGACATCTGTGTATTTGCTTTGCACCTAAACATCTCGAGCTAACTGTGAACGTTTAATTTACACCGGAGTCATGGCTGAACTCGGTGAAATAAGTTTTTCACTATATGTGACCCAACACCACGAAATGAGTCGCTTTGCGCACCTATTGATTTTGCGCTACGGGCCGTCAAAGGCATCATGTATCAAAATATTAATAAATTTTTCAGATTTTTTTTAATGAATAAATTATACATTCAATGACCATTATTACACATCAACACAGCAAAAGTTTAGTTTGCATCCACTAAAGTACTTAAATCCTGCATTTGATGAAGAGTACACAGTTCCAAATTGGTTAATTAGTGCAGAAAACAATGAAAATTGCAACTTTTTAGCGTAACTTTACAAATGTTTACAACCACGCTATCATCACGTGTCGTATATCAAAATGCAGATCTTGGCTTTGATTTTCCAAATATGGAATAATAAATTCAAATATTCACGGCTATCTACCAATAAGAGCCTTGGATACAAGTTATCCAAAGTATCAACAAAGCACCCAAGCCGAAGGCATTTCGTAACATGCACGCTGATTGGCCCAATCCCGATTCAAAACGAGGTTCTTCAATGGCGGCGCCCATGGCTTAGAGAAACTGAGTGACTATTTCTGCAATACATATCGATTTTTACCCATCAAAATGGCTCTAAGTAAGAAAAAGAAGGTTGCTACGGCTTTGAATGATATTCGGGATTATAACATGCTGAACATTTCGGCCCCTGACTTTGTTTTAGCGACGATAAATGATTATTTTCTTGAGGAGTCTGATTCGGAGTCCGACAAAGCTGATACTGATAGTGATTCAGACTCTGAAATGCTTGAAGGTACAAATGAAAACAGCGTTGGTGATGATGAATTGGTTGCTAACAACTTGACTGAAACATTTAATGTTGGAGAGTTAGACCCTGAGCTGTTGGAAATGGTTGAAGATGCAGCAAACAACGTGTTGGTGCATGCAGACAATGTTCATGATGATGGTGGTGCACCTGCTGGTTCAGATTCTGATGATGATGATGATGGACCCCTTCTAGAGGACATGCAGGATGCTGTGGGCTTACGAGAGGGTGCCGCCTTCAGTGATACAGATGCAGATCTTGAGGCTGTTATGAAATTTAGTTGTGGGTGCAAGAAGTTCAAAGAAGGACAGTGCATCAAACAGTTTGACGATCGCTGGATAGTTGCACTCCGTCGCAACATGATGGAGTTTACGTCGGCTGAAAAAGATCTGGTATTGATGGCAACCCTGAGGGTGAACTTTAACAACTCGGAGAAAAGAGTCAACCACAAACATGGTCCTGTTGATAAGGATTGACTGCAACCGAACAACCAGTATGTTATTGAAGGAAAGTCTGTCTGCCGTTCAGCCTTCAAGTTCATGCACAAGTGAGTATGATAACATGACTGATCAGGGTCAGGATATTGATTGTAAAATAATGTTAAATACAACTTCCCAGCTATCTTAATATCTGTCTTATAGTACAGAGAAGTGGATTAGCATCTTGAAACCTACCTTTAGTGAAGAAGATGGCAATAAGAAATGAAACGGCCAGGGGCCATTGTGCTCACCGTATAGATATTTGGTGCTTTGTAATTCATCGAGATTAAGAAACATTGTACATGTATAGTATATAGGTCAAACCAAAGTCGGTATGACATGTGATGTATCGTTGCTTGGAGTAAGTACCATAAGAATATCATCAAAAACAAGTCAATAATAAACGAGATATTGCACTTTTTACCTATTTTAGTTTTGGCCTCCTGGTGGCCGAGTTGAGTACCAGATCAAATCGAAATTCGGTGTCCGAGGTTACATGACGTAGGGAGTCATGTGTATCAAATTTCAAGTTCAAAGCTTTAGTGGTTAAGAAACGTGCCATAGTTACAATCAACGACAAATTTACGCCATTTGACCTCTGTGACCTTGAAAAGCAGGTCAGATCAAAAACTCATATGATATGTGATGTATCCTTGCTAGGAGAACCTACCATAAAAATGTTATTGAAAACGAATCACTAAAAATAAGCAAGATATTGCACTTCTTACTTTTTCCATTATGGCCCCCTGGTGGCCGATTAAAGAATCAGATCGAGCCAAAATTTGGCATCAGAGGTTATCTGATGTAGGGGGTTATATGCACCAAGTTTCAAGTTCATAGCTTTAGTGGTTAAGAAACGTGCCATAGTTTACACTCTAACGGCCAATTTACGCCATATGACCTCTGTGACCTTGAAAAGTAGGTCAAATTGAAAACCCGTCAGATATGTGATGTATTCTTCCTAAGGGTACCTACCATAAAAATTTTATCGAAAACAAGTCACTTATAAGCGAGATATCACACTTTTTAGATTTCCACTTTTGGCCCCCTGGTGGCAAAGTTGAGAATCAGATCAAACTGAAATTCAGCACCAGAGGCTATGTGATATAGGGGGTTATATATACCAAGTTTCAAGTTCATAGCTTTAGTGGTTAAGAAACGTGCCATAGTTTACACTCTAACGGCCAATTTACGCCATATGACCTCTGTGACCTTGAAAAGTAGGTCAAATTAAAAACCCGTATGATATAAGATGTATATTTGCTATGAGTACCTACAACAAAAGTTTCATCGAAAACAAGTCACTAATAAGCGAGATATCACACTTTTTAGATATCCACATTTGGCCCCCTGGTGGCCAAGTAGAAAATCAGATCGGACAGAAATTTAGTGTCACGGGTCATCTGACCTAGGGGGTCATGTGTACAAAGTTTTAAGTTCATAGGCCTAGCGGTTAAGAAACGTGCCACTGTTTTTGAACTAGGATACGACGGACGACGACGACGACGACGACGACGACGACGACGACGGACGACGGACACTGCGGTATTGTATAGACTCCCCTACGGTGAGCCAATCAGATTTGATATGGCTTTCATTTCTTTTCCAGCATCAGCCAGAACAAGCTAACAGCTTGCATTGCAAGTTATAAGACAAAGGGGATGTGCCATAGGGAGAAGAAAGCAGGTGGTCGTAAATTCAATCGTCGTGCCCTCACGTATGAAGATACTCAGCGAATCAACACATTCCTGATCAACTTTGCTGAACAGTATGCCCTCGTCCTCCCAGGCCGCGTACCAGGTTTCAAGAGAGCAGATCTCAAGCTTCTACCCTCTTGTGAAACGAAGGTATCGATATGGAGAAAATACTGCAAGGCTGTAACTGATCTAGGTATGTTGTAAAGCTCAGATTTATTTCTGATAGACACTTTTAACCTGATTATAGATTAAATTTCAGGTTTTTTACATGAATTAGAAACTAATTTCATCAGTTTCAGAAGAAAAAAATAATCTCTATTTCACGAAAAATAACAGTCAACTTTCATCTATTACTTACAGGTCATCGAACTGCCAAACTGAGTGCCTTCAAGTCAGTATGGAAGAGTGTTGCACCTCACATTGTGAAGACCAAACCGATGACGGACTTGTGTGGGGATTGCCAACTGAACAACTACAAGATATATCGTAGTGCAAATCTCCCCAACTGTGTGAAGGATGCAAAGTTACGGAAGCAGGAGGAGCACCTCAGGATCGTTGAACAGGAACGAGATGTTTTGCGGGCCATGACCAACGAGGCCAAGAAAACAGTAGCTGAGCTTGGTATAGTGACCCTATCTGCGAGTGAACCTTGCTCCAAGGATATTTCTATGCATTACAGTTTTGACTTTGCCCAGCAAGTCCACTACCCATACAGTCCTTACCAACCAGGGCCAATCTATTTTCTTACACCGAGGAAGTGTGCCATTTTCGGGGTCTGCTGTGAAGCACTCCCACAGCAGATCAACTACTTGATTGATGAGGGTATGGCGTCATCAAAAGGTTCGAATGCAGTGATATCTTATGTTCACCATTTCCTTGGAAATTACGGCTTAGGTGAAAAACATGCGGACTTACATTGTGATAATTGCTCTGGACAGAACAAAAATAAGTTTGTTGTGTGGTACCTGCTATGGCGAGTCATGAATGGATATCATGACTCTATCACTATGAACTTCTTGATCGCCGGCCATACGAAGTTTGCACCAGATTGGTGTTTTGGGCTTTTCAAGCAACGGTTTCGGAGATGCGAGATGAACACTCTGAATGACATCGCTGATGCAGTCACTACAAGCGCAAATGCAAACCGACCTCAGCTGGTGGGAAATGAACAAGGAGAGTCTTATGTCAACATGTACGATTGGCAGGAATTCCTGAAGCCTTTCTTCAAGCCGCTGGATGGAATCAAATCGTTGCATGTCGTGAGGCAAGTCATCTTAAAATTTCACCAAACAAAAACAAATGAAAAAGTCTACTATCATTTGTATGCACCTGATGAGACCAAAACTTTATTTGAGATGAATACTTTAAGAATATTTGGTGGTTTTATTAAAGTTTGCTTTACCATTATTTTTCAGGTTTGATAGTAGACATCCTGGTGTTGTTTTCACGAAGGAACTGTCCTCAGACACAGTGGAAAAAGCCGTCCAACTGCTCAAGAACGTTAATCACCTTCCACCACGTGAACTCCCAACTCGTTTGAAACCACCTGGATTAGACTTTGCACGCCAGAAGTATCTTTTCGACAAGATACGGGATTACTGCATGAGTGAGGACTCGAAAGACATTGTTTGTCCCAAGCCGGTAGCTGTAGCAGCAGCAGATGACAGTTCAGATGGTGAGGAATATAGAGCTCCACCTCAGAAGAAGGGACGAAAGAAATAATGTATATTATTTGATGATAAATTTGTGTTTTCAATGGAATGTGTAGTTCATGAGAAATGGAAGAAAAAAAAAATTTCAAGAATTTATTTTCATGAAATTTTTTTTTTTTTTTTTAATGTTGGCCGCCAGTGTGCACTCTTTGATGACTAGTTTTGCTGTTGATTTCAGATTTGAAAATTGAAAATAGCACATTTTTCTTGCATAAACTGTTGCATATACTAGTTATGAAAAGAATTAAACAAGTTTTATGGACTCATTGTGATGGTTGCTATGGACTTTTTACTAGTATTGATGCCTCACCTTCAGGTCCATTTTTCTCCTTTTCTTCCTCAAAATAAAAGCGGCTTAGACAGTGTGCAATCCCGAATATGATTTGTCATAACTCTGTAAATATTTGAGCTATAATAAAACTTTTGATATCATTTTGAAGCTTAGATTCTCTGCTTTCTGTTGGTATTTGTAATTCATTTTTGCCAATTTGCTCCAAGTGACTCATTTTGTGGTGTTGGGTCACATATGGCCGAGAATTGTGACGATCATAGTTGACACTCGCACAACTACGCCCAATCTCGCGTGGCAGATGGAAGGTATGTTACATATTGAGGCCAAACTGGGGATTGAGACGCGCTTCACATGGCACAGATTCTAAGCTCATAAAATCGCCAAAGATCCCCCTACACATGGGAACTAAGATCAGGGCGTCAAAGTAAATAGTATTTGGAACCGGTTGGACCCATATATGAACATGGAAATGCCCTGCGTCTTAAGAACTAAATTTCTCTGGGGGGACAAAACGGACCCTGTCCCCACTGTGTAGTGCCACCTATGCGACTTGATTGTCCTTGTCAGACCTGGTGGAATTATTGTGACATTTGTTCCCCGCTCTTCCCTAGAGACTATTGTTCGAGAGACCATACACCTGAAATGCGAGGTCTGAGACAATTGTGCTTGGTGCGCGGTTGGTGCCGATCGTCTTGGTTGCTCGCGTGTGTGCGCGTGTGTCAGGGGGTGGGGGCTATTACTAGTGTATCACTTTCAAGTATGAGATTGGGTGGATCGGTCTTTCTTTGGTATTAACTACCCTGCCGTTGGCAGGGCTATAAAAAATGTCTATAGACTCATTAGAGTGTTCCTCTCCACGGAAATCTTTAGTAAAAGGCGAAAGATTTATGCGTGGGATTGAAGAGAAACCAGAGTGACGTTGTCTCGCCCGAGTTGGATAGAGTTTGCCGAGTTCTTCACCATGTGTTTGGTTTTGGATATAATTGGATGCCTAGTCGTTCTTGAGTCTGTAGACAAAACAAAGATGTTGCAAGCAGAAAACAATTAATGACCAACAATTGACACTATTGCCAAAAACGTTATGATGTTACGTCTTTAAATTTTTAATGATCTGATCAGCATATTATTCAGCTCGTTGTCAGTTATCGCCTCATGTTCGGCTCGCATCCGTGTAGGCCATGCCAATTACGGAGTCTCGAGTAAAAGTCAGACGGCGAAATATGAAAAAAGAACACGCTAACGTTATCTTACTTTGACCTTTGACCTTTGGCCAGTTCTATAGCCGTCCCGCCGTGTAGTGATACTGGAAGAATAATGACAAAAATTACGAAAAAACCCAAAAGTCTACAACACGTGGTATTCCGAGGCGGTCACCCATCCACGTACTAACCACGCTCGACGTTGCTTAACTTCGGTGATCGGACGAGAACCGGTGTTTTCAACGTGATATGGTCGTAGACATGAGAGGCAGACTTGTTGAGCTACTTATAACAGTAGGCCAGTGAGGTAAGTATATTTTCGACAGTATACCTGTGACAGTATACTATCAAACCGTTTTAACAGTAGTGGGCCTTCTGTAGCACTGGTTACCAATTGGGAGTCTCGGAATCGTGCAGTTTTCAAGCCAACCGACATTCTGGATCATGGTCAGTAGTGACATCTGTGTATTTGCTTTGCAACTAAACATCTCGAGCTAACTGTGAACGTTTAATTTACACCGGAGTCTTGGCTGAACTCGGTGAAATAAGTTTTTCGCTATATGGCCTAGAATTGAGACGATCATAGTTGACACTCGCACAACTACGCCCAATCTCGCGTGGCAGATGGAAGGTATGTTACATATTGAGGCCAAACTGGGGATTGAGACGCGCTTCACATGGCACAGATTCTAAGCTCATAAAATCGCCAAAGATCCCCCTACACATGGGAACTAAGATCAGGGCGTCAAAGTAAATAGTATTTGGAACCGGTTGGACCCATATATGAACATGGAAATGCCCTGCGTCTTAAGAACTAAATTTCTCTGGGGGGACAAAACGGACCCTGTCCCCACTGTGTAGTGCCACCTATGCGACTTGATTGTCCTTGTCAGACCTGGTGGAATTATTGTGACATTTGTTCCCCGCTCTTCCCTAGAGACTATTGTTCGAGAGACCATACACCTGAAATGCGAGGTCTGAGACAATTGTGCTTGGTGCGCGGTTGGTGCCGATCGTCTTGGTTGCTCGCGTGTGTGCGCGTGTGTCAGGGGGTGGGGGCTATTACTAGTGTATCACTTTCAAGTATGAGATTGGGTGGATCGGTCTTTCTTTGGTATTAACTACCCTGCCGTTGGCAGGGCTATAAAAAATGTCTATAGACTCATTAGAGTGTTCCTCTCCACGGAAATCTTTAGTAAAAGGCGAAAGATTTATGCGTGGGATTGAAGAGAAACCAGAGTGACGTTGTCTCGCCCGAGTTGGATAGAGTTTGCCGAGTTCTTCACCATGTGTTTGGTTTTGGATATAATTGGATGCCTAGTCGTTCTTGAGTCTGTAGACAAAACAAAGATGTTGCAAGCAGAAAACAATTAATGACCAACAATTGACACTATTGCCAAAAATGTTATGATGTTACGTCTTTAAATTTTTAATGATCTGATCAGCATATTATTCAGCTCGTTGTCAGTTATCGCCTCATGTTCGGCTCGCATCCGTGTAGGCCATGCCAATTACGGAGTCTCGAGTAAAAGTCAGACGGCGAAATATGAAAAAAAGAACACGCTAACGTTATCTTACTTTGACCTTTGACCTTTGGCCAGTTCTTTAGCCGTCCCGCCGTGTAGTGATACTGGAAGAATAATGACAAAAATTACGAAAAAACCCAAAAGTCTACAACACGTGGTATTCCGAGGCGGTCACCCATCCACGTACTAACCACGCTCGACGTTGCTTAACTTCGGTGATCGGACGAGAACCGGTGTTTTCAACGTGATATGGTCGTAGACATGAGAGTCAGACTTGTTGGGCTACTTATAACAGTAGGCCAGTGAGGTAAGTATATTTTCGACAGTATACCTGTGACAGTATACTATCAAACCGTTTTAACAGTAGTGGGCCTTCTGTAGCACTGGTTACCAATTGGGAGTCTCGGAATCGTGCAGTTTTCAAGCCAACCGACATTCTGGATCATGGTCAGTAGTGACATCTGTGTATTTGCTTTGCAACTAAACATCTCGAGCTAACTGTGAACGTTTAATTTACACCGGAGTCTTGGCTGAACTCGGTGAAATAAGTTTTTCGCTATATGGCCTAGAATTGAGACGATCATAGTTGACACTCGCACAACTACGCCCAATCTCGCGTGGCAGATGGAAGGTATGTTACATATTGAGGCCAAACTGGGGATTGAGACGCGCTTCACATGGCACAGATTCTAAGCTCATAAAATCGCCAAAGATCCCCCTACACATGGGAACTAAGATCAGGGCGTCAAAGTAAATAGTATTTGGAACCGGTTGGACCCATATATGAACATGGAAACGCCCTGCGTCTTAAGAACTAAATTTCTCTGGGGGGACAAAACGGACCCTGTCCCCACTGTGTAGTGCCACCTATGCGACTTGATTGTCCTTGTCAGACCTGGTGGAATTATTGTGACATTTGTTCCCCGCTCTTCCCTAGAGACTATTGTTCGAGAGACCATACACCTGAAATGCGAGGTCTGAGACAATTGTGCTTGGTGCGCGGTTGGTGCCGATCGTCTTGGTTGCTCGCGTGTGTGCGCGTGTGTCAGGGGGTGGGGGCTATTACTAGTGTATCACTTTCAAGTATGAGATTGGGTGGATCGGTCTTTCTTTGGTATTAACTACCCTGCCGTTGGCAGGGCTATAAAAAATGTCTATAGACTCATTAGAGTGTTCCTCTCCACGGAAATCTTTAGTAAAAGGCGAAAGATTTATGCGTGGGATTGAAGAGAAACCAGAGTGACGTTGTCTCGCCCGAGTTGGATAGAGTTTGCCGAGTTCTTCACCATGTGTTTGGTTTTGGATATAATTGGATGCCTAGTCGTTCTTGAGTCTGTAGACAAAACAAAGATTTTGCAAGCAGAAAACAATTAATGACCAACAATTGACACTATTGCCAAAAACGTTATGATGTTACGTCTTTAAATTTTTAATGATCTGATCAGCATATTATTCAGCTCGTTGTCAGTTATCGCCTCATGTTCGGCTCGCATCCGTGTAGGCCATGCCAATTACGGAGTCTCGAGTAAAAGTCAGACGGCGAAATATGAAAAAAAGAACACGCTAACGTTATCTTTCTTTGACCTTTGACCTTTGGCCAGTTCTATAGCCGTCCCGCCGTGTAGTGATACTGGAAGAATAATGACAAAAATTACGAAAAAACCCAAAAGTCTACAACACGTGGTATTCCGAGGCGGTCACCCATCCACGTACTAACCACGCTCGACGTTGCTTAACTTCGGTGATCGGACGAGAACCGGTGTTTTCAACGTGATATGGTCGTAGACATGAGAGTCAGACTTGTTGGGCTACTTATAACAGTAGGCCAGTGAGGTAAGTATATTTTCGACAGTATACCTGTGACAGTATACTATATCAAACCGTTTTAACAGTAGTGGGCCTTCTGTAGCACTGGTTACCAATTGGGTGTCTCGGAATCGTGCAGTTTTCAAGCCAACCGACATTCTGGATCATGGTCAGTAGTGACATCTGTGTATTTGCTTTGCAACTAAACATCTCGAGCTAACTGTGAACGTTTAATTTACACCGGAGTCATGGCTGAACTCGGTGAAATAAGTTTTTCACTATATGGCCGAGAATTGTGACGATCATAGTTGACACTCGCACAACTACGCCCAATCTCGCGTGGCAGATGGAAGGTATGTTACATATTGAGGCCAAACTGGGGATTGAGACGCGCTTCACATGGCACAGATTCTAAGCTCATAAAATCGCCAAAGATCCCCCTACACATGGGAACTAAGATCAGGGCGTCAAAGTAAATAGTATTTGGAACCGGTTGGACCCATATATGAACATGGAAACGCCCTGCGTCTTAAGAACTAAATTTCTCTGGGGGGACAAAACGGACCCTGTCCCCACTGTGTAGTGCCACCTATGCGACTTGATTGTCCTTGTCAGACCTGGTGGAATTATTGTGACATTTGTTCCCCGCTCTTCCCTAGAGACTATTGTTCGAGAGACCATACACCTGAAATGCGAGGTCTGAGACAATTGTGCTTGGTGCGCGGTTGGTGCCGATCGTCTTGGTTGCTCGCGTGTGTGCGCGTGTGTCAGGGGGTGGGGGCTATTACTAGTGTATCACTTTCAAGTATGAGATTGGGTGGATCGGTCTTTCTTTGGTATTAACTACCCTGCCGTTGGCAGGGCTATAAAAAATGTCTATAGACTCATTAGAGTGTTCCTCTCCACGGAAATCTTTAGTAAAAGGCGAAAGATTTATGCGTGGGATTGAAGAGAAACCAGAGTGACGTTGTCTCGCCCGAGTTGGATAGAGTTTGCCGAGTTCTTCACCATGTGTTTGGTTTTGGATATAATTGGATGCCTAGTCGTTCTTGAGTCTGTAGACAAAACAAAGATGTTGCAAGCAGAAAACAATTAATGACCAACAATTGACACTATTGCCAAAAACGTTATGATGTTACGTCTTTAAATTTTTAATGATCTGATCAGCATATTATTCAGCTCGTTGTCAGTTATCGCCTCATGTTCGGCTCGCATCCGTGTAGGCCATGCCAATTACGGAGTCTCGAGTAAAAGTCAGACGGCGAAATATGAAAAAAAGAACACGCTAACGTTATCTTTCTTTGACCTTTGACCTTTGGCCAGTTCTATAGCCGTCCCGCCGTGTAGTGATACTGGAAGAATAATGACAAAAATTACGAAAAAACCCAAAAGTCTACAACACGTGGTATTCCGAGGCGGTCACCCATCCACGTACTAACCACGCTCGACGTTGCTTAACTTCGGTGATCGGACGAGAACCGGTGTTTTCAACGTGATATGGTCGTAGACATGAGAGTCAGACTTGTTGGGCTACTTATAACAGTAGGCCAGTGAGGTAAGTATATTTTCGACAGTATACCTGTGACAGTATACTATCAAACCGTTTTAACAGTAGTGGGCCTTCTGTAGCACTGGTTACCAATTGGGAGTCTCGGAATCGTGCAGTTTTCAAGCCAACCGACATTCTGGATCATGGTCAGTAGTGACATCTGTGTATTTGCTTTGCAACTAAACATCTCGAGCTAACTGTGAACGTTTAATTTACACCGGAGTCATGGCTGAACTCGGTGAAATAAGTTTTTCACTATATGGCCGAGAATTGTGACGATCATAGTTGACACTCGCACAACTACGCCCAATCTCGCGTGGCAGATGGAAGGTATGTTACATATTGAGGCCAAACTGGGGATTGAGACGCGCTTCACATGGCACAGATTCTAAGCTCATAAAATCGCCAAAGATCCCCCTACACATGGGAACTAAGATCAGGGCGTCAAAGTAAATAGTATTTGGAACCGGTTGGACCCATATATGAACATGGAAACGCCCTGCGTCTTAAGAACTAAATTTCTCTGGGGGGACAAAACGGACCCTGTCCCCACTGTGTAGTGCCACCTATGCGACTTGATTGTCCTTGTCAGACCTGGTGGAATTATTGTGACATTTGTTCCCCGCTCTTCCCTAGAGACTATTGTTCGAGAGACCATACACCTGAAATGCGAGGTCTGAGACAATTGTGCTTAGTGCGCGGTTGGTGCCGATCGTCTTGGTTGCTCGCGTGTGTGCGCGTGTGTCAGGGGGTGGGGGCTATTACTAGTGTATCACTTTCAAGTATGAGATTGGGTGGATCGGTCTTTCTTTGGTATTAACTACCCTGCCGTTGGCAGGGCTATAAAAAATGTCTATAGACTCATTAGAGTGTTCCTCTCCACGGAAATCTTTAGTAAAAGGCGAAAGATTTATGCGTGGGATTGAAGAGAAACCAGAGTGACGTTGTCTCGCCCGAGTTGGATAGAGTTTGCCGAGTTCTTCACCATGTGTTTGGTTTTGGATATAATTGGATGCCTAGTCGTTCTTGAGTCTGTAGACAAAACAAAGATGTTGCAAGCAGAAAACAATTAATGACCAACAATTGACACTATTGCCAAAAACGTTATGATGTTACGTCTTTAAATTTTTAATGATCTGATCAGCATATTATTCAGCTCGTTGTCAGTTATCGCCTCATGTTCGGCTCGCATCCGTGTAGGCCATGCCAATTACGGAGTCTCGAGTAAAAGTCAGACGGCGAAATATGAAAAAAAGAACACGCTAACGTTATCTTTCTTTGACCTTTGACCTTTGGCCAGTTCTATAGCCGTCCCGCCGTGTAGTGATACTGGAAGAATAATGACAAAAATTACGAAAAAACCCAAAAGTCTACAACACGTGGTATTCCGAGGCGGTCACCCATCCACGTACTAACCACGCTCGACGTTGCTTAACTTCGGTGATCGGACGAGAACCGGTGTTTTCAACGTGATATGGTCGTAGACATGAGAGTCAGACTTGTTGGGCTACTTATAACAGTAGGCCAGTGAGGTAAGTATATTTTCGACAGTATACCTGTGACAGTATACTATCAAACCGTTTTAACAGTAGTGGGCCTTCTGTAGCACTGGTTACCAATTGGGAGTCTCGGAATCGTGCAGTTTTCAAGCCAACCGACATTCTGGATCATGGTCAGTAGTGACATCTGTGTATTTGCTTTGCAACTAAACATCTCGAGCTAACTGTGAACGTTTAATTTACACCGGAGTCATGGCTGAACTCGGTGAAATAAGTTTTTCACTATATGGCCGAGAATTGTGACGATCATAGTTGACACTCGCACAACTACGCCCAATCTCGCGTGGCAGATGGAAGGTATGTTACATATTGAGGCCAAACTGGGGATTGAGACGCGCTTCACATGGCACAGATTCTAAGCTCATAAAATCGCCAAAGATCCCCCTACACATGGGAACTAAGATCAGGGCGTCAAAGTAAATAGTATTTGGAACCGGTTGGACCCATATATGAACATGGAAACGCCCTGCGTCTTAAGAACTAAATTTCTCTGGGGGGACAAAACGGACCCTGTCCCCACTGTGTAGTGCCACCTATGCGACTTGATTGTCCTTGTCAGACCTGGTGGAATTATGGTGACATTTGTTCCCCGCTCTTCCCTAGAGACTATTGTTCGAGAGACCATACACCTGAAATGCGAGGTCTGAGACAATTGTGCTTGGTGCGCGGTTGGTGCCGATCGTCTTGGTTGCTCGCGTGTGTGCGCGTGTGTCAGGGGGTGGGGGCTATTACTAGTGTATCACTTTCAAGTATGAGATTGGGTGGATCGGTCTTTCTTTGGTATTAACTACCCTGCCGTTGGCAGGGCTATAAAAAATGTCTATAGACTCATTAGAGTGTTCCTCTCCACGGAAATCTTTAGTAAAAGGCGAAAGATTTATGCGTGGGATTGAAGAGAAACCAGAGTGACGTTGTCTCGCCCGAGTTGGATAGAGTTTGCCGAGTTCTTCACCATGTGTTTGGTTTTGGATATAATTGGATGCCTAGTCGTTCTTGAGTCTGTAGACAAAACAAAGATGTTGCAAGCAGAAAACAATTAATGACCAACAATTGACACTATTGCCAAAAACGTTATGATGTTACGTCTTTAAATTTTTAATGATCTGATCAGCATATTATTCAGCTCGTTGTCAGTTATCGCCTCATGTTCGGCTCGCATCCGTGTAGGCCATGCCAATTACGGAGTCTCGAGTAAAAGTCAGACGGCGAAATATGAAAAAAAGAACACGCTAACGTTATCTTTCTTTGACCTTTGACCTTTGGCCAGTTCTATAGCCGTCCCGCCGTGTAGTGATACTGGAAGAATAATGACAAAAATTACGAAAAAACCCAAAAGTCTACAACACGTGGTATTCCGAGGCGGTCACCCATCCACGTACTAACCACGCTCGACGTTGCTTAACTTCGGTGATCGGACGAGAACCGGTGTTTTCAACGTGATATGGTCGTAGACATGAGAGTCAGACTTGTTGGGCTACTTATAACAGTAGGCCAGTGAGGTAAGTATATTTTCGACAGTATACCTGTGACAGTATACTATCAAACCGTTTTAACAGTAGTGGGCCTTCTGTAGCACTGGTTACCAATTGGGTGTCTCGGAATCGTGCAGTTTTCAAGCCAACCGACATTCTGGATCATGGTCAGTAGTGACATCTGTGTATTTGCTTTGCAACTAAACATCTCGAGCTAACTGTGAACGTTTAATTTACACCGGAGTCATGGCTGAACTCGGTGAAATAAGTTTTTCACTATATGGCCGAGAATTGTGACGATCATAGTTGACACTCGCACAACTACGCCCAATCTCGCGTGGCAGATGGAAGGTATGTTACATATTGAGGCCAAACTGGGGATTGAGACGCGCTTCACATGGCACAGAGTCTAAGCTCATAAAATCGCCAAAGATCCCCCTACACATGGGAACTAAGATCAGGGCGTCAAAGTAAATAGTATTTGGAACCGGTTGGACCCATATATGAACATGGAAACGCCCTGCGTCTTAAGAACTAAATTTCTCTGGGGGGACAAAACGGACCCTGTCCCCACTGTGTAGTGCCACCTATGCGACTTGATTGTCCTTGTCAGACCTGGTGGAATTATTGTGACATTTGTTCCCCGCTCTTCCCTAGAGACTATTGTTCGAGAGACCATACACCTGAAATGCGAGGTCTGAGACAATTGTGCTTGGTGCGCGGTTGGTGCCGATCGTCTTGGTTGCTCGCGTGTGTGCGCGTGTGTCAGGGGGTGGGGGCTATTACTAGTGTATCACTTTCAAGTATGAGATTGGGTGGATCGGTCTTTCTTTGGTATTAACTACCCTGCCGTTGGCAGGGCTATAAAAAATGTCTATAGACTCATTAGAGTGTTCCTCTCCACGGAAATCTTTAGTAAAAGGCGAAAGATTTATGCGTGGGATTGAAGAGAAACCAGAGTGACGTTGTCTCGCCCGAGTTGGATAGAGTTTGCCGAGTTCTTCACCATGTGTTTGGTTTTGGATATAATTGGATGCCTAGTCGTTCTTGAGTCTGTAGACAAAACAAAGATGTTGCAAGCAGAAAACAATTAATGACCAACAATTGACACTATTGCCAAAAACGTTATGATGTTACGTCTTTAAATTTTTAATGATCTGATCAGCATATTATTCAGCTCGTTGTCAGTTATCGCCTCATGTTCGGCTCGCATCCGTGTAGGCCATGCCAATTACGGAGTCTCGAGTAAAAGTCAGACGGCGAAATATGAAAAAAAGAACACGCTAACGTTATCTTTCTTTGACCTTTGACCTTTGGCCAGTTCTATAGCCGTCCCGCCGTGTAGTGATACTGGAAGAATAATGACAAAAATTACGAAAAAACCCAAAAGTCTACAACACGTGGTATTCCGAGGCGGTCACCCATCCACGTACTAACCACGCTCGACGTTGCTTAACTTCGGTGATCGGACGAGAACCGGTGTTTTCAACGTGATATGGTCGTAGACATGAGAGTCAGACTTGTTGGGCTACTTATAACAGTAGGCCAGTGAGGTAAGTATATTTTCGACAGTATACCTGTGACAGTATACTATCAAACCGTTTTAACAGTAGTGGGCCTTCTGTAGCACTGGTTACCAATTGGGTGTCTCGGAATCGTGCAGTTTTCAAGCCAACCGACATTCTGGATCATGGTCAGTAGTGACATCTGTGTATTTGCTTTGCAACTAAACATCTCGAGCTAACTGTGAACGTTTAATTTACACCGGAGTCATGGCTGAACTCGGTGAAATAAGTTTTTCACTATATGGCCGAGAATTGTGACGATCATAGTTGACACTCGCACAACTACGCCCAATCTCGCGTGGCAGATGGAAGGTATGTTACATATTGAGGCCAAACTGGGGATTGAGACGCGCTTCACATGGCACAGAGTCTAAGCTCATAAAATCGCCAAAGATCCCCCTACACATGGGAACTAAGATCAGGGCGTCAAAGTAAATAGTATTTGGAACCGGTTGGACCCATATATGAACATGGAAACGCCCTGCGTCTTAAGAACTAAATTTCTCTGGGGGGACAAAACGGACCCTGTCCCCACTGTGTAGTGCCACCTATGCGACTTGATTGTCCTTGTCAGACCTGGTGGAATTATTGTGACATTTGTTCCCCGCTCTTCCCTAGAGACTATTGTTCGAGAGACCATACACCTGAAATGCGAGGTCTGAGACAATTGTGCTTGGTGCGCGGTTGGTGCCGATCGTCTTGGTTGCTCGCGTGTGTGCGCGTGTGTCAGGGGGTGGGGGCTATTACTAGTGTATCACTTTCAAGTATGAGATTGGGTGGATCGGTCTTTCTTTGGTATTAACTACCCTGCCGTTGGCAGGGCTATAAAAAATGTCTATAGACTCATTAGAGTGTTCCTCTCCACGGAAATCTTTAGTAAAAGGCGAAAGATTTATGCGTGGGATTGAAGAGAAACCAGAGTGACGTTGTCTCGCCCGAGTTGGATAGAGTTTGCCGAGTTCTTCACCATGTGTTTGGTTTTGGATATAATTGGATGCCTAGTCGTTCTTGAGTCTGTAGACAAAACAAAGATGTTGCAAGCAGAAAACAATTAATGACCAACAATTGACACTATTGCCAAAAATGTTATGATGTTACGTCTTTAAATTTTTAATGATCTGATCAGCATATTATTCAGCTCGTTGTCAGTTATCGCCTCATGTTCGGCTCGCATCCGTGTAGGCCATGCCAATTACGGAGTCTCGAGTAAAAGTCAGACGGCGAAATATGAAAAAAAGAACACGCTAACGTTATCTTTCTTTGACCTTTGACCTTTGGCCAGTTCTATAGCCGTCCCGCCGTGCAGTGATACTGGAAGAATAATGACAAAAATTACGAAAAAACCCAAAAGTCTACAACACGTGGTATTCCGAGGCGGTCACCCATCCACGTACTAACCACGCTCGACGTTGCTTAACTTCGGTGATCGGACGAGAACCGGTGTTTTCAACGTGATATGGTCGTAGACATGAGAGTCAGACTTGTTGGGCTACTTATAACAGTAGGCCAGTGAGGTAAGTATATTTTCGACAGTATACCTGTGACAGTATACTATCAAACCGTTTTAACAGTAGTGGGCCTTCTGTAGCACTGGTTACCAATTGGGTGTCTCGGAATCGTGCAGTTTTCAAGCCAACCGACATTCTGGATCATGGTCAGTAGTGACATCGGTGTATTTGCTTTGCAACTAAACATCTCGAGCTAACTGTGAACGTTTAATTTACACCGGAGTCATGGCTGAACTCGGTGAAATAAGTTTTTCGCTATATGGCCTAGAATTGTGACGATCATAGTTGACACTCGCACAACTACGCCCAATCTCGCGTGGCAGATGGAAGGTATGTTACATATTGAGGCCAAACTGGGGATTGAGACGCGCTTCACATGGCACAGATTCTAAGCTCATAAAATCGCCAAAGATCCCCCTACACATGGGAACTAAGATCAGGGCGTCAAAGTAAATAGTATTTGGAACCGGTTGGACCCATATATGAACATGGAAACGCCCTGCGTCTTAAGAACTAAATTTATCTGGGGGGACAAAACGGACCCTGTCCCCACTGTGTAGTGCCACCTATGCGACTTGATTGTCCTTGTCAGACCTGGTGGAATTATTGTGACATTTGTTCCCCGCTCTTCCCTAGAGACTATTGTTCGAGAGACCATACACCTGAAATGCGAGGTCTGAGACAATTGTGCTTGGTGCGCGGTTGGTGCCGATCGTCTTGGTTGCTCGCGTGTGTGCGCGTGTGTCAGGGGGTGGGGGCTATTACTAGTGTATCACTTTCAAGTATGAGATTGGGTGGATCGGTCTTTCTTTGGTATTAACTACCCTGCCGTTGGCAGGGCTATAAAAAATGTCTATAGACTCATTAGAGTGTTCCTCTCCACGGAAATCTTTAGTAAAAGGCGAAAGATTTATGCGTGGGATTGAAGAGAAACCAGAGTGACGTTGTCTCGCCCGAGTTGGATAGAGTTTGCCGAGTTCTTCACCATGTGTTTGGTTTTGGATATAATTGGATGCCTAGTCGTTCTTGAGTCTGTAGACAAAACAAAGATGTTGCAAGCAGAAAACAATTAATGACCAACAATTGACACTATTGCCAAAAATGTTATGATGTTACGTCTTTAAATTTTTAATGATCTGATCAGCATATTATTCAGCTCGTTGTCAGTTATCGCCTCATGTTCGGCTCGCATCCGTGTAGGCCATGCCAATTACGGAGTCTCGAGTAAAAGTCAGACGGCGAAATATGAAAAAAAGAACACGCTAACGTTATCTTTCTTTGACCTTTGACCTTTGGCCAGTTCTATAGCCGTCCCGCCGTGTAGTGATACTGGAAGAATAATGACAAAAATTACGAAAAAACCCAAAAGTCTACAACACGTGGTATTCCGAGGCGGTCACCCATCCACGTACTAACCACGCTCGACGTTGCTTAACTTCGGTGATCGGACGAGAACCGGTGTTTTCAACGTGATATGGTCGTAGACATGAGAGTCAGACTTGTTGGGCTACTTATAACAGTAGGCCAGTGAGGTAAGTATATTTTCGACAGTATACCTGTGACAGTATACTATCAAACCGTTTTAACAGTAGTGGGCCTTCTGTAGCACTGGTTACCAATTGGGTGTCTCGGAATCGTGCAGTTTTCAAGCCAACCGACATTCTGGATCATGGTCAGTAGTGACATCGGTGTATTTGCTTTGCAACTAAACATCTCGAGCTAACTGTGAACGTTTAATTTACACCGGAGTCATGGCTGAACTCGGTGAAATAAGTTTTTCGCTATATGGCCTAGAATTGTGACGATCATAGTTGACACTCGCACAACTACGCCCAATCTCGCGTGGCAGATGGAAGGTATGTTACATATTGAGGCCAAACTGGGGATTGAGACGCGCTTCACATGGCACAGATTCTAAGCTCATAAAATCGCCAAAGATCCCCCTACACATGGGAACTAAGATCAGGGCGTCAAAGTAAATAGTATTTGGAACCGGTTGGACCCATATATGAACATGGAAACGCCCTGCGTCTTAAGAACTAAATTTCTCTGGGGGGACAAAACGGACCCTGTCCCCACTGTGTAGTGCCACCTATGCGACTTGATTGTCCTTGTCAGACCTGGTGGAATTATTGTGACATTTGTTCCCCGCTCTTCCCTAGAGACTATTGTTCGAGAGACCATACACCTGAAATGCGAGGTCTGAGACAATTGTGCTTGGTGCGCGGTTGGTGCCGATCGTCTTGGTTGCTCGCGTGTGTGCGCGTGTGTCAGGGGGTGGGGGCTATTACTAGTGTATCACTTTCAAGTATGAGATTGGGTGGATCGGTCTTTCTTTGGTATTAACTACCCTGCCGCTGGCAGGGCTATAAAAAATGTCTATAGACTCATTAGAGTGTTCCTCTCCACGGAAATCTTTAGTAAAAGGCGAAAGATTTATGCGTGGGATTGAAGAGAAACCAGAGTGACGTTGTCTCGCCCGAGTTGGATAGAGTTTGCCGAGTTCTTCACCATGTGTTTGGTTTTGGATATAATTGGATGCCTAGTCGTTCTTGAGTCTGTAGACAAAACAAAGATGTTGCAAGCAGAAAACAATTAATGACCAACAATTGACACTATTGCCAAAAATGTTATGATGTTACGTCTTTAAATTTTTAATGATCTGATCAGCATATTATTCAGCTCGTTGTCAGTTATCGCCTCATGTTCGGCTCGCATCCGTGTAGGCCATGCCAATTACGGAGTCTCGAGTAAAAGTCAGACGGCGAAATATGAAAAAAAGAACACGCTAACGTTATCTTTCTTTGACCTTTGACCTTTGGCCAGTTCTATAGCCGTCCCGCCGTGCAGTGATACTGGAAGAATAATGACAAAAATTACGAAAAAACCCAAAAGTCTACAACACGTGGTATTCCGAGGCGGTCACCCATCCACGTACTAACCACGCTCGACGTTGCTTAACTTCGGTGATCGGACGAGAACCGGTGTTTTCAACGTGATATGGTCGTAGACATGAGAGTCAGACTTGTTGGGCTACTTATAACAGTAGGCCAGTGAGGTAAGTATATTTTCGACAGTATACCTGTGACAGTATACTATCAAACCGTTTTAACAGTAGTGGGCCTTCTGTAGCACTGGTTACCAATTGGGTGTCTCGGAATCGTGCAGTTTTCAAGCCAACCGACATTCTGGATCATGGTCAGTAGTGACATCGGTGTATTTGCTTTGCAACTAAACATCTCGAGCTAACTGTGAACGTTTAATTTACACCGGAGTCATGGCTGAACTCGGTGAAATAAGTTTTTCGCTATATGGCCTAGAATTGTGACGATCATAGTTGACACTCGCACAACTACGCCCAATCTCGCGTGGCAGATGGAAGGTATGTTACATATTGAGGCCAAACTGGGGATTGAGACGCGCTTCACATGGCACAGATTCTAAGCTCATAAAATCGCCAAAGATCCCCCTACACATGGGAACTAAGATCAGGGCGTCAAAGTAAATAGTATTTGGAACCGGTTGGACCCATATATGAACATGGAAACGCCCTGCGTCTTAAGAACTAAATTTATCTGGGGGGACAAAACGGACCCTGTCCCCACTGTGTAGTGCCACCTATGCGACTTGATTGTCCTTGTCAGACCTGGTGGAATTATTGTGACATTTGTTCCCCGCTCTTCCCTAGAGACTATTGTTCGAGAGACCATACACCTGAAATGCGAGGTCTGAGACAATTGTGCTTGGTGCGCGGTTGGTGCCGATCGTCTTGGTTGCTCGCGTGTGTGCGCGTGTGTCAGGGGGTGGGGGCTATTACTAGTGTATCACTTTCAAGTATGAGATTGGGTGGATCGGTCTTTCTTTGGTATTAACTACCCTGCCGTTGGCAGGGCTATAAAAAATGTCTATAGACTCATTAGAGTGTTCCTCTCCACGGAAATCTTTAGTAAAAGGCGAAAGATTTATGCGTGGGATTGAAGAGAAACCAGAGTGACGTTGTCTCGCCCGAGTTGGATAGAGTTTGCCGAGTTCTTCACCATGTGTTTGGTTTTGGATATAATTGGATGCCTAGTCGTTCTTGAGTCTGTAGACAAAACAAAGATGTTGCAAGCAGAAAACAATTAATGACCAACAATTGACACTATTGCCAAAAATGTTATGATGTTACGTCTTTAAATTTTTAATGATCTGATCAGCATATTATTCAGCTCGTTGTCAGTTATCGCCTCATGTTCGGCTCGCATCCGTGTAGGCCATGCCAATTACGGAGTCTCGAGTAAAAGTCAGACGGCGAAATATGAAAAAAAGAACACGCTAACGTTATCTTTCTTTGACCTTTGACCTTTGGCCAGTTCTATAGCCGTCCCGCCGTGTAGTGATACTGGAAGAATAATGACAAAAATTACGAAAAAACCCAAAAGTCTACAACACGTGGTATTCCGAGGCGGTCACCCATCCACGTACTAACCACGCTCGACGTTGCTTAACTTCGGTGATCGGACGAGAACCGGTGTTTTCAACGTGATATGGTCGTAGACATGAGAGTCAGACTTGTTGGGCTACTTATAACAGTAGGCCAGTGAGGTAAGTATATTTTCGACAGTATACCTGTGACAGTATACTATCAAACCGTTTTAACAGTAGTGGGCCTTCTGTAGCACTGGTTACCAATTGGGAGTCTCGGAATCGTGCAGTTTTCAAGCCAACCGACATTCTGGATCATGGTCAGTAGTGACATCTGTGTATTTGCTTTGCAACTAAACATCTCGAGCTAACTGTGAACGTTTAATTTACACCGGAGTCATGGCTGAACTCGGTGAAATAAGTTTTTCGCTATATGGCCTAGAATTGTGACGATCATAGTTGACACTCGCACAACTACGCCCAATCTCGCGTGGCAGATGGAAGGTATGTTACATATTGAGGCCAAACTGGGGATTGAGACGCGCTTCACATGGCACAGATTCTAAGCTCATAAAATCGCCAAAGATCCCCCTACACATGGGAACTAAGATCAGGGCGTCAAAGTAAATAGTATTTGGAACCGGTTGGACCCATATATGAACATGGAAACGCCCTGCGTCTTAAGAACTAAATTTCTCTGGGGGGACAAAACGGACCCTGTCCCCACTGTGTAGTGCCGTTGGCAGGGCTATAAAAAATGTCTATAGACTCATTAGAGTGTTCCTCTCCACGGAAATCTTTAGTAAAAGGCGAAAGATTTATGCGTGGGATTGAAGAGAAACCAGAGTGACGTTGTCTCGCCCGAGTTGGATAGAGTTTGCCGAGTTCTTCACCATGTGTTTGGTTTTGGATATAATTGGATGCCTAGTCGTTCTTGAGTCTGTAGACAAAACAAAGATGTTGCAAGCAGAAAACAATTAATGACCAACAATTGACACTATTGCCAAAAATGTTATGATGTTACGTCTTTAAATTTTTAATGATCTGATCAGCATATTATTCAGCTCGTTGTCAGTTATCGCCTCATGTTCGGCTCGCATCCGTGTAGGCCATGCCAATTACGGAGTCTCGAGTAAAAGTCAGACGGCGAAATATGAAAAAAAGAACACGCTAACGTTATCTTTCTTTGACCTTTGACCTTTGGCCAGTTCTATAGCCGTCCCGCCGTGTAGTGATACTGGAAGAATAATGACAAAAATTACGAAAAAACCCAAAAGTCTACAACACGTGGTATTCCGAGGCGGTCACCCATCCACGTACTAACCACGCTCGACGTTGCTTAACTTCGGTGATCGGACGAGAACCGGTGTTTTCAACGTGATATGGTCGTAGACATGAGAGTCAGACTTGTTTGGCTACTTATAACAGTAGGCCAGTGAGGTAAGTATATTTTCGACAGTATACCTGTGACAGTATACTATCAAACCGTTTTAACAGTAGTGGGCCTTCTGTAGCACTGGTTACCAATTGGGAGTCTCGGAATCGTGCAGTTTTCAAGCCAACCGACATTCTGGATCATGGTCAGTAGTGACATCTGTGTATTTGCTTTGCAACTAAACATCTCGAGCTAACTGTGAACGTTTAATTTACACCGGAGTCATGGCTGAACTCGGTGAAATAAGTTTTTCGCTATATGGCCTAGAATTGTGACGATCATAGTTGACACTCGCACAACTACGCCCAATCTCGCGTGGCAGATGGAAGGTATGTTACATATTGAGGCCAAACTGGGGATTGAGACGCGCTTCACATGGCACAGATTCTAAGCTCATAAAATCGCCAAAGATCCCCCTACACATGGGAACTAAGATCAGGGCGTCAAAGTAAATAGTATTTGGAACCGGTTGGACCCATATATGAACATGGAAACGCCCTGCGTCTTAAGAACTAAATTTCTCTGGGGGGACAAAACGGACCCTGTCCCCACTGTGTAGTGCCACCTATGCGACTTGATTGTCCTTGTCAGACCTGGTGGAATTATTGTGACATTTGTTCCCCGCTCTTCCCTAGAGACTATTGTTCGAGAGACCATACACCTGAAATGCGAGGTCTGAGACAATTGTGCTTGGTGCGCGGTTGGTGCCGATCGTCTTGGTTGCTCGCGTGTGTGCGCGTGTGTCAGGGGGTGGGGGCTATTACTAGTGTATCACTTTCAAGTATGAGATTGGGTGGATCGGTCTTTCTTTGGTATTAACTACCCTGCCGTTGGCAGGGCTATAAAAAATGTCTATAGACTCATTAGAGTGTTCCTCTCCACGGAAATCTTTAGTAAAAGGCGAAAGATTTATGCGTGGGATTGAAGAGAAACCAGAGTGACGTTGTCTCGCCCGAGTTGGATAGAGTTTGCCGAGTTCTTCACCATGTGTTTGGTTTTGGATATAATTGGATGCCTAGTCGTTCTTGAGTCTGTAGACAAAACAAAGATGTTGCAAGCAGAAAACAATTAATGACCAACAATTGACACTATTGCCAAAAATGTTATGATGTTACGTCTTTAAATTTTTAATGATCTGATCAGCATATTATTCAGCTCGTTGTCAGTTATCGCCTCATGTTCGGCTCGCATCCGTGTAGGCCATGCCAATTACGGAGTCTCGAGTAAAAGTCAGACGGCAAAATATGAAAAAAAGAACACGCTAACGTTATCTTTCTTTGACCTTTGACCTTTGGCCAGTTCTATAGCCGTCCCGCCGTGTAGTGATACTGGAAGAATAATGACAAAAATTACGAAAAAACCCAAAAGTCTACAACACGTGGTATTCCGAGGCGGTCACCCATCCACGTACTAACCACGCTCGACGTTGCTTAACTTCGGTGATCGGACGAGAACCGGTGTTTTCAACGTGATATGGTCGTAGACATGAGAGTCAGACTTGTTGGGCTACTTATAACAGTAGGCCAGTGAGGTAAGTATATTTTCGACAGTATACCTGTGACAGTATACTATCAAACCGTTTTAACAGTAGTGGGCCTTCTGTAGCACTGGTTACCAATTGGGAGTCTCGGAATCGTGCAGTTTTCAAGCCAACCGACATTCTGGATCATGGTCAGTAGTGACATCTGTGTATTTGCTTTGCAACTAACCATCTCGAGCTAACTGTGAACGTTTAATTTACACCGGAGTCATGGCTGAACTCGGTGAAATAAGTTTTTCGCTATATGGCCTAGAATTGTGACGATCATAGTTGACACTCGCACAACTACGCCCAATCTCGCGTGGCAGATGGAAGGTATGTTACATATTGAGGCCAAACTGGGGATTGAGACGCGCTTCACATGGCACAGATTCTAAGCTCATAAAATCGCCAAAGATCCCCCTACACATGGGAACTAAGATCAGGGCGTCAAAGTAAATAGTATTTGGAACCGGTTGGACCCATATATGAACATGGAAACGCCCTGCGTCTTAAGAACTAAATTTCTCTGGGGGGACAAAACGGACCCTGTCCCCACTGTGTAGTGCCACCTATGCGACTTGATTGTCCTTGTCAGACCTGGTGGAATTATTGTGACATTTGTTCCCCGCTCTTCCCTAGAGACTATTGTTCGAGAGACCATACACCTGAAATGCGAGGTCTGAGACAATTGTGCTTGGTGCGCGGTTGGTGCCGATCGTCTTGGTTGCTCGCGTGTGTGCGCGTGTGTCAGGGGGTGGGGGCTATTACTAGTGTATCACTTTCAAGTATGAGATTGGGTGGATCGGTCTTTCTTTGGTATTAACTACCCTGCCGTTGGCAGGGCTATAAAAAATGTCTATAGACTCATTAGAGTGTTCCTCTCCACGGAAATCTTTAGTAAAAGGCGAAAGATTTATGCGTGGGATTGAAGAGAAACCAGAGTGACGTTGTCTCGCCCGAGTTGGATAGAGTTTGCCGAGTTCTTCACCATGTGTTTGGTTTTGGATATAATTGGATGCCTAGTCGTTCTTGAGTCTGTAGACAAAACAAAGATGTTGCAAGCAGAAAACAATTAATGACCAACAATTGACACTATTGCCAAAAATGTTATGATGTTACGTCTTTAAATTTTTAATGATCTGATCAGCATATTATTCAGCTCGTTGTCAGTTATCGCCTCATGTTCGGCTCGCATCCGTGTAGGCCATGCCAATTACGGAGTCTCGAGTA
This sequence comes from Lineus longissimus, assembly GCF_910592395.1. Classification (NCBI taxonomy): domain Eukaryota; kingdom Metazoa; phylum Nemertea; class Pilidiophora; order Heteronemertea; family Lineidae; genus Lineus; species Lineus longissimus. The sequence goes on from NC_088313.1 coordinate 9,366,370, forward strand.
AAAGTCAGACGGCAAAATATGAAAAAAAGAACACGCTAACGTTATCTTTCTTTGACCTTTGACCTTTGGCCAGTTCTATAGCCGTCCCGCCGTGTAGTGATACTGGAAGAATAATGACAAAAATTACGAAAAAACCCAAAAGTCTACAACACGTGGTATTCCGAGGCGGTCACCCATCCACGTACTAACCACGCTCGACGTTGCTTAACTTCGGTGATCGGACGAGAACCGGTGTTTTCAACGTGATATGGTCGTAGACATGAGAGTCAGACTTGTTGGGCTACTTATAACAGTAGGCCAGTGAGGTAAGTATATTTTCGACAGTATACCTGTGACAGTATACTATCAAACCGTTTTAACAGTAGTGGGCCTTCTGTAGCACTGGTTACCAATTGGGAGTCTCGGAATCGTGCAGTTTTCAAGCCAACCGACATTCTGGATCATGGTCAGTAGTGACATCTGTGTATTTGCTTTGCAACTAACCATCTCGAGCTAACTGTGAACGTTTAATTTACACCGGAGTCATGGCTGAACTCGGTGAAATAAGTTTTTCGCTATATGGCCTAGAATTGTGACGATCATAGTTGACACTCGCACAACTACGCCCAATCTCGCGTGGCAGATGGAAGGTATGTTACATATTGAGGCCAAACTGGGGATTGAGACGCGCTTCACATGGCACAGATTCTAAGCTCATAAAATCGCCAAAGATCCCCCTACACATGGGAACTAAGATCAGGGCGTCAAAGTAAATAGTATTTGGAACCGGTTGGACCCATATATGAACATGGAAACGCCCTGCGTCTTAAGAACTAAATTTCTCTGGGGGGGGGGGGACAAAACGGACCCTGTCCCCACTGTGTAGTGCCACCTATGCGACTTGATTGTCCTTGTCAGACCTGGTGGAATTATTGTGACATTTGTTCCCCGCTCTTCCCTAGAGACTATTGTTCGAGAGACCATACACCTGAAATGCGAGGTCTGAGACAATTGTGCTTGGTGCGCGGTTGGTGCCGATCGTCTTGGTTGCTCGCGTGTGTGCGCGTGTGTCAGGGGGTGGGGGCTATTACTAGTGTATCACTTTCAAGTATGAGATTGGGTGGATCGGTCTTTCTTTGGTATTAACTACCCTGCCGTTGGCAGGGCTATAAAAAATGTCTATAGACTCATTAGAGTGTTCCTCTCCACGGAAATCTTTAGTAAAAGGCGAAAGATTTATGCGTGGGATTGAAGAGAAACCAGAGTGACGTTGTCTCGCCCGAGTTGGATAGAGTTTGCCGAGTTCTTCACCATGTGTTTGGTTTTGGATATAATTGGATGCCTAGTCGTTCTTGAGTCTGTAGACAAAACAAAGATGTTGCAAGCAGAAAACAATTAATGACCAACAATTGACACTATTGCCAAAAATGTTATGATGTTACGTCTTTAAATTTTTAATGATCTGATCAGCATATTATTCAGCTCGTTGTCAGTTATCGCCTCATGTTCGGCTCGCATCCGTGTAGGCCATGCCAATTACGGAGTCTCGAGTAAAAGTCAGACGGCGAAATATGAAAAAAAGAACACGCTAACGTTATCTTACTTTGACCTTTGACCTTTGGCCAGTTCTATAGCCGTCCCGCCGTGTAGTGATACTGGAAGAATAATGACAAAAATTACGAAAAAACCCAAAAGTCTACAACACGTGGTATTCCGAGGCGGTCACCCATCCACGTACTAACCACGCTCGACGTTGCTTAACTTCGGTCATCGGACGAGAACCGGTGTTTTCAACGTGATATGGTCGTAGACATGAGAGTCAGACTTGTTGGGCTACTTATAACAGTAGGCCAGTGAGGTAAGTATATTTTCGACAGTATACCTGTGACAGTATACTATCAAACCGTTTTAACAGTAGTGGGCCTTCTGTAGCACTGGTTACCAATTGGGAGTCTCGGAATCGTGCAGTTTTCAAGCCAACCGACATTCTGGATCATGGTCAGTAGTGACATCTGTGTATTTGCTTTGCAACTAAACATCTCGAGCTAACTGTGAACGTTTAATTTACACCGGAGTCATGGCTGAACTCGGTGAAATAAGTTTTTCGCTATATGGCCTAGAATTGTGACGATCATAGTTGACACTCGCACAACTACGCCCAATCTCGCGTGGCAGATGGAAGGTATGTTACATATTGAGGCCAAACTGGGGATTGAGACGCGCTTCACATGGCACAGATTCTAAGCTCATAAAATCGCCAAAGATCCCCCTACACATGGGAACTAAGATCAGGGCGTCAAAGTAAATAGTATTTGGAACCGGTTGGACCCATATATGAACATGGAAACGCCCTGCGTCTTAAGAACTAAATTTCTCTGGGGGGACAAAACGGACCCTGTCCCCACTGTGTAGTGCCACCTATGCGACTTGATTGTCCTTGTCAGACCTGGTGGAATTATTGTGACATTTGTTCCCCGCTCTTCCCTAGAGACTATTGTTCGAGAGACCATACACCTGAAATGCGAGGTCTGAGACAATTGTGCTTGGTGCGCGGTTGGTGCCGATCGTCTTGGTTGCTCGCGTGTGTGCGCGTGTGTCAGGGGGTGGGGGCTATTACTAGTGTATCACTTTCAAGTATGAGATTGGGTGGATCGGTCTTTCTTTGGTATTAACTACCCTGCCGTTGGCAGGGCTATGAAAAATGTCTATAGACTCATTAGAGTGTTCCTCTCCACGGAAATCTTTAGTAAAAGGCGAAAGATTTATGCGTGGGATTGAAGAGAAACCAGAGTGACGTTGTCTCGCCCGAGTTGGATAGAGTTTGCCGAGTTCTTCACCATGTGTTTGGTTTTGGATATAATTGGATGCCTAGTCGTTCTTGAGTCTGTAGACAAAACAAAGATGTTGCAAGCAGAAAACAATTAATGACCAACAATTGACACTATTGCCAAAAATGTTATGATGTTACGTCTTTAAATTTTTAATGATCTGATCAGCATATTATTCAGCTCGTTGTCAGTTATCGCCTCATGTTCGGCTCGCATCCGTGTAGGCCATGCCAATTACGGAGTCTCGAGTAAAAGTCAGACGGCGAAATATGAAAAAAAGAACACGCTAACGTTATCTTTCTTTGACCTTTGACCTTTGGCCAGTTCTATAGCCGTCCCGCCGTGTAGTGATACTGGAAGAATAATGACAAAAATTACGAAAAAACCCAAAAGTCTACAACACGTGGTATTCCGAGGCGGTCACCCATCCACGTACTAACCACGCTCGACGTTGCTTATGTAACAGGTTCAATTTGAACAGTTTGAAGAGATTATTCCCCCTTTAAGTCTGCTATGACCAATGGTTTAGCTCAGGTTATTTTGGGCCTTCACGGTCCCTGAGCCTTATGTCATTTCATTGTATGTGCTTTATCAGCTATTATTGTTTGTATAGTTTTCCTGGTCTACTGAGTTTCCCTCCAAATTCAGTTAGCCTTGGGATCCCGAACTGTGTACATGCATGTTGTAGACCTGGTCAGATGAGTTTAATATAAACATTTCTATATATTTGATTTCTTCCTTTTTCATCAACAATGTCACAAGGATTGGAACAGTGAATCTGTGGACATGAAGACTGATATAATACAGTATTACATTTGGGGGCTCGGCCGTTTGAACTTTATTTGGGTATAGGTATTCCTTGGACATTCTTTTGTGATTTAAAAATTCAAGATGGCTGACGGGTGTTTCCGAAACCTTCAGGAGGAAGTCGTGTGTGCTGTCATGGAGTCGTCGACGTGAAGTAATTTCTATCGTCTGCTGCCAGCAGTTGTGTTTTTCGTAGTGGGAGTGATTCGCCCAGTGATCGTCTGGTTTTTTTCACATCTTCGTGATGTTTTGACTTTGGCAGACCGCCATTGTCGTTTTGACGTCGATACATTGTGCACTTGCGACACTGTTCTTTCTTTTGACCGGTCCATCTTTAGTGTTCGCCGCGTTCCCGCATAAATTTCGCGTTGTCTCGCGCATCGCGCTGTGACTTTTGACTCCGTGTATTGCTTGACTGTGTATTCCGCGTATTGCGCTGTACACCGTGTACATGACTGACTCGTGCAAGACTTCCGCTGTGGACATCCGACTTTGACCATTGACACTGACATTATGAACTGACTTTTTCTGTGTTCGTAACATGGACAGTTTTGGTTCTCTTTGCTAACTCATTCATCATTTCATTTTCATTCTTCATGTATTCTCATTTCATTTGAACTTTTAAGTTTATATTATCTTTGATTTGTCATTTCTTTCTGTTTGTAACAGAATGCTTGTGTGTTGTTGTATTCAGTTTGCATGTCATTGTAACCAATTTATGTAAAATTCTGTTTGTGAATTTTTGACACATTTTCAGCCATGCAGTGTAGTTGGGTTTTTGAAAATTTAAAGGGAAAGTGTACCTGTGTTTTTGGTGTCTAGTGACACTTGGGGACTTTGTGTCTTTACTTGGTTTTGCTGTGGGTGCCTTCCTTTCTGGTGACATTATGCTGCATGCTTGAAACTTAGTGCATGTGATTTTGAGTTATTTTGGAAATAATTTATTTGACAATTATTTTCCTATGGTGTCTTTGTGCATCGCATGTACTTAGTAGTGTATTATTTTGCATGAAGATTCTTTTGGTTTCCAATGATGTGTTTAGGTCATACGCAGACAGGGTAATTTTTGTTGACATTTAGACGGTTTGAATTTTGTTGACTTTGTCGACCTGGCCGTTGCGTAACTTGCCGTCATTAATCGAATAGGTTTCGATAATGTTCGCTTGAATTATGATAATAACTTTGGTGGTACTACTTTGAATTTCTTGGGTCATTTTGGATTTTCTTGTGGTTTTGATTTAGTTGTCAGGTACAGGGTGACTCGGTTTGAGTTTACTTTGTTTTGGTCAGGTGATCCTATGTATTTCTTTGATGGTACTTGGTGAATCTTACAGTGTGTGGAATCACTTTGATGTTTCTTGGTGGACTTTACAGTTCATTTTTGTTTCAGCATAAAGTGTGTTCCATATTGTAGTACAACTTTATCATTTATACAGGGTGTCCTTTGTGACTTTGGATTGATTTGATTTATCATCATTGGTATTATTTGTGAGTCTTTAGTACTTGCACTTATAATATTGATCATTAATTGTGAACATTTTCCTTTGGCAGGATGATGGTTTGGTACTTGGTCTCCAAGATTTCTACACCGTGTTGACGTTGACATTGTCTATTAGTAGGTTTAGGTAAAACTATACTTGCTCTTAGCATTTGGATTATACCATACTAGTGATATTTGCATATGATAGGTTGAGGGTGTCCTCATACTTATACATATTTGTTGATAGTCGTCTGATATTTTCATTCACTCCTTGTCTTCGCTGTTATGCGCCTGATTTTCCAAATGGCAACTGGTGATAATTTCAAAGCGGAAGACATGGATTTGACTGCTACTACTGGTTCTGGTATAGGGTCCAATAGGACAGAAGTTTTGAATATTTGTTTGGAGATGATAAAAGATCTCGACTTCAGTCAAAGGGAGGCCCTCATGAAGGCCATGGGTGAGTCGCAGCCCAAACCGAAGTCTGAACCTGTAAGTGCACACCAACCTGTAACTTCAGTTCCTGCAACATCGTCTACCGTCTCAAACCCAGTTAAGACAAATGCAATGGGTCGTGGACATATTTTCAATTTTACTTCTCGTCCTAATGATGGACGGGGTAGAACGATGGGAGATTTGCTGCGGCATAGTACGCCGCAGGGTGCTACTGCTACACCTCAGTCGCCCCCACCCCCTGTCCGTTCCCCTGGTGGGTATGCTGGGGTCAGTCCACCTCATATGCCACCATCTACCCCTCATCCTCATGCATCTTCCCTTTCAGCTGATCATGATAGTGATAGTATTAGATCAAAGTTACCACCTATAGGGTCTGAGAGAAAGAAACTTTATTTTCAGTTGAATCAAACTGACAGTTCAAGGCAGCCTCGTTATGTAGTCAGTACTCCACGTTTAGGTTCTTTCTCTGGCGACAAAAAGTCAGAGGTGTCATATCGCCAGTGGAGGGCTGAGGTAAAGGGATTACTTGCTGACCTTGGACTACCTATGCAGACCATTGTAGGTGCTATCAGGAGATCATTGAAGGGTATGGCTGCAGAATGTTTATTGCAGTTTGGGGAGGGGCTCTTCGCCCCGCATGAGGTCATTGGGGAGTTTGACAAAATGTTTGGGGAGGTATTAACATCTGAACAGGTGTTGGCGAAATTCTACGCGTCGTCGCAGGAACCGGATGAAAACGTTGCGGCTTGGGGTTGCCGAATTAGGGAGATTCTTTCTAGGTGCCCCGATGACACATATTGTACCGGTCCTCAGGCCCAGGCCATGTTGAGACAAAAATTTTGGTCTGGCCTCAGGTCAAAGGATGTGAAGTCGGCAACTAGGCACTTTTACGATGCAGGTCGTGGTTATAGCGAGCTTTTAGTGGCGGCCCGGCAGGTGGAGCAAGAGATGGGTTTAGGGAAACCTAAACCGGTCCAACAGCTTAGCAATAGCTCTACTGCCGCGGAGGTAAACAAGCTTGACTTGATTTTGAAGAAAGTTACTGCTCTTGAAGGTGAGTTGGCCACTTTGAAGAAAGAGAAAGCTCGTGAGGCTGCTAAGAGAGCAGATCAAACTTCTTCTTTTGCAGATTCTACTACCACCTCTACACATTCTTCTTCAGGTGGAAAGTCCTATAATGCAGGTATTTGTAGTTACTGCAAGAAGAAGGGTCATCACATCGATGATTGTTTCAAACTACAGAATAAGAACAAGCGGTTGGGAAACGCCAACGCACCCTTGATCGGGGGCGGTCAAGGGGACAAAGAGTAAAGCCCCACCCCCACAATTCTCTGATAGGAAAGGCGTCGGAGACCACTGTTTTATTGAAGGAGACAAATGTTGATTGTCTTCTCGATACTGGTTCTGTGGTCTCCACCATTTCTACTACTTATTTTTCAGAGAATTTTCCCGATGAAGACATTCATCCTTTGGATGATTTTATAGATATACAGAGTGCGACAGGAGATAAATTACCCTATATGGGCTATGTCAAATTACCTTTGACCCTCGGTTCCTGTCGCCTCGACATTTTACTTCTAGTTGTGCCAGATACAAATTATAACCGTCTTGTTCCACTTTTACTTGGAACTAATGTGCTTGCTGAGTTGGCTCCGGAGAGATGTAACGTTGAGGATTCTGTTTGGCGTGATACTTTACGCAGTTACTGCCTGTCCGGTAGTACTGTAGGGAATGTTACAACATGTAAGTCTGTTACAATTAACAGCAACTCTCAGATTTCAATAAAGGGGATTACTCGTTGTAAATTAGGTCACTCTGCCAATGTTGTTACTGAATCTTCCAGGCCACTTCCAGGTGGACTTGTACTTGTTTCTTCTCTTCAGAAAGTGTCTTCTCGCAGTGCATCTAAGAAAGTCTCGGTTATTTTAAAGAATGTTTCGAATACACCAGTTACCATACCAAAGCGTTCCGTTCTTTGTAGTATTTCAGAAGCCAACTTAGATATTTCTCCGCCTACTATGGACATTGAAGATACTTCTTTTCCCAATGCATCTGGGATCGAGACTGCTGCAGAAGTCTCCGATACCTCTGATGAAATGCCTGATTCTGATTTTTTTCAACTTTTCAAGTTTCAGTCTAACATGGACTCAGAACATTTCTCTGAATTGAAGAATCGTTTGTTGAAATGGAAACATGTGTTTGCCAAGTCAGAGTCAGAGATGGGCAAGACAAATGTCTTGAAGCATCGTATTGATTTGTCCGATGATAAGCCATTTAAGATTTGGCATAGGAGAATTCCACCGAACATGTACGAGGATGTGAGGGTTCATTTACAGAAAATGTTAGACACGGGAGTCATCCGTGAGTCTAAGAGCCCTTACTGTTCTCCTGTTGTACTAGTACGAAAAAAAGATGGGTCTCTCAGATTCTGCATTGATCTGAGGGAACTTAATAAACGGACCATCAAGGATTCATATTCATTGCCTAGAATTGATGAGACTCTAGATTCTATTGCTGGTTCTTCCTGGTTCTCCTGTCTTGATCTGAAGGCAGGCTATTGGCAAGTGGAGTTAGAGGAAGAACATAAGGAGAGGACTGCGTTTTCTGTGGGACCGCTGGGTTTTTATGAATGTAACGTTATGCCGTTTGGGGCTACAAATGCTCCCAGTACATTCCAGCGTCTCATGGAGCTGGCTTTGCGCGATGTAAATCTTGAGATGTGTTTAGTGTATTTGGACGATGTCATCATTTTTAGTCCTACTGTAGAGCAACATTTAGACCGTCTTGAAATCATTTTTGACAAGTTACACAAAGCCGGACTCAAGTTAAAGCCTTCTAAATGCCAGTTCCTCTTAAATCGGGTCAAATATCTAGGGTATTATGTTTCCAAAAAAGGCATTGAGATGGACCCTGACAAAGTTCAGGCTGTGCGAGACTGGCCACCTCCTCAGTCGGTTGATGAACTCAGGCGTTATCTCGGTTTCACATCATACAATCGAAGGTTCATCAAGGATTATGCTAAGTTAGCTAAACCTTTGAATTGTTTACTCCAAGGTCATTCTACTCAGAAAAGGCAAAAAGACAAGCCGTCGTTTCGCTGGGGAGAGGAAGAACAAACCGCATTTCAAAATTTGAATGAATCATTGTGCTCTCCCCCAGTCCTTGGCTTTGCAGATTATTCTTTGCCATATGAGTTAGAAATAGATGCTTCGAGAGATGGCCTTGGAGCTATATTATACCAGTACCAGGATGATGTTAGAAAACCTATATATTTTGCTAGTAGAGGACTGTCCGCTTCAGAAAGGAACTACCCCACTCACAAGTTAGAGTTCTTGGGGCTGAAGTGGGCAGTGACTGACAAGTTTAAGGACTATTTATTCGGGGCAGAGTTCAGAGTCAAGACTGACAATAATCCGCTGACATATGTATTGACGAGTGCGAAGCTCGATGCCACAAGGCACCGCTGGTTAGCTGAGTTGTCAGCTTATGACTTTACCATCGAATATTTTGCTGGAAAGAGCAATGCAGCTGCAGATGCGTTGTCTCGTCTTCCAAGAGAAACTAGTCTGATCAATGAGGATGTTGTAAAAGCTATTTCACTTTCCCTCACTTGTCAAAATCTCTCTGCTGTTGAAATTCTGAATGCCAATATTGATTCTTCACATTCCCTATACCAAGTTGATTCGCTCACTACGGATTTTGTTGATATTAAGTATCATCAGGGGCAGGATAAATATATTTCAGATACCATTGCTTCTCTGGCCAGAGGTATTCGTCCTGACCCCTCTCCGGAGCTGAAACCTTGGTTACGTCATTTTAACTCTTATCGATTGAACGACAAAGGTATTTTAGTAAAACAAAGTATGTTGAATGATCAAGTTGTTGATCGTGTCGTCTTGCCATTGTCTCTTCACACATCTACTTTGAAGCAGCTGCATGATGACATGGGTCACCTTGGTAAGGATAGGGTGATTGATCTTGTAAAGTCCAGATTCTTCTGGCCGGGTTATGTCAGTGATATAGAGAATTACATTCAAACTTGTGGTCGATGTTTACGCCGAAAGACACCTACTAATGAGAAAGCTTCTCTCACCAGCATAACCACGTCGCAGCCTCTGGAGATGGTCTGTATGGACTATCTCACAGTTGAACCTTCCAGGGGTTGTGAAAATATTTTAGTAATTACAGATCATTTCACCAAGTACTCTGTAGCTATTGCAACAAGAAATCAGACAGCACATACTACTGCCAAAGCTCTTTATGAAAATTTTATAGTTCATTATGGTTTTCCTGGTCGGCTACATAGTGATCAGGGCCGTAATTTTGAATCTGCTGTTATAAAGGAATTGTGTGCTTTAGCTGGAATGACCAAGTCTCGGACAACTCCCTACCATCCAATGGGCAATGGGCTTTGCGAACGGTATAACCGCACCCTTTTGTCAATGTTGGGTACGTTGTCCGAGGACAAGAAGAGTAGTTGGTCGCTGTACCTCTCCACGTTGACGCATGCGTACAATTGTACGCGTCACGATTCTACTGGATTCAGTCCGCATTTTCTAATGTTTGGCCGTGAGCCACGTCTTCCTGTAGATATCAATTATGGTCTCGGTACTCCTGATGTTGGCCCTAGTGAATCTTATAGTTCTTACATTAAATCTTTGCAGGAGCGTCTTGATTATGCATTCTCTATGGCTATGAAAAACCAGGATACCGCTTCATGTAAGAATAAAGGGAGATATGATCTCAAAGCGAAAGCTTCTGTTCTTCAGACTGGTGATTGTATTCTTGTCCGCAATGTCCACTTACGCGGTAGACATAAATTGGCTGACAAGTGGTCGACCGATGTTTATACTGTTGTGGGTCAACCAAACCCCAATATTCCGGTATTTTCGGTTCGCTCCTCGAAAGGAGGTAATCCGCGTGTTTTACACCGTAATTTGTTGATGCCAGTTGGAGAGATTAGAGATGAGGAAGTTGTGAAGACTCCGGCCCGGTCCAGTCGTACTCGTCCTGAGAAGGAAGTTGTTGTACAGCCTGCGATGAGTGATGACGAGGATGTCGATGTGATGATTTTGCCACGTGTTGATGAAGTTCCTTCTTCTTTTGCATCCGCTTCAACCGCCGATGTTCCACATGGTGACAAACTTCCATCTTTTACATCCGTCAGATCTGATGCTGCACCTCCTTCTGATATTGTTCCGTCTACTTTGTCTACCGATTCTACCCCACCATTATCCATTACAGATGTCGTTCCGGTCCAGCCCGCTGTTGTTGAGCCTGCGTCCAAGTCTTCGGTTGATGTTAGTGCGTCCGAGCATGCTGCTGTTGAGCCTGCGTCCCAGTCTTCGGTTGATGTCAGCGCGTCCCAGCCTGCCGTAGATGCCAGTTATCCTACTACAGATGTGACCGTTCCTCCTCCACTGATAGATGTCGATACGCCGTCAGGAATTGCGCTTGACGTGACTTCGATCGATGATGGTACTGTTCCGCCTCCAGTGGAATTTGTTGATGGTGGTACTGTTCCGCCTCCAGTGGAATTTTCAACCGTTGGTCCAGTGGATGAGACAGTCCCTGTAGATGTTCCCCCTGGTGAATCCTCTGCTGAATTCCACACATCCCAGGATGACGAGGAAGAGAGTGCTCCGGAGGACAGCCCTGTTGCAGCCCCGAGGAGATCTAAGAGGGAACATAAACCGCCTAACCGTTTCAAGCCATATCAGATGTATCAGCAACAGCCGCGCGCGCCGCCTGAGCCTTGGCGATCCAAGGTTGATTATTTTATGTCGCTTGCAAGCAAGCCTGAGTTTGCGCAAAATCCCGCTATTCTTGACAAAGTTCTGTCTTTAATGAAGGATTGAATGATAGTTGGTTTTCAATTTTGCTGTAGACTCGTGATTATTTTCTGGTTTGAAATATATATAACATTTTGATTGAATGTTGGCTGGTTTTGGCAGGCCATGTCAATCAAGAGATTGTTTTCTACTTGAGTGTGTGTTTTCTTCTTTTGTTTCGATATTTCGTGGAGATTTATATCAAGTAATTCTTGGTATTGATATTTTGTACTGTATGATTAGAGTCTGTATAGATTCCATAGATAATTCATCAGTACTTATTCTGTTGCATCTCTACTCATATCAGTTATTCAAGGTTTTGTTTGACAGTTTATCAATGTAAATCCCTTTTGGACTAAGGGTTTTTGGTCAAACAGTTACTAATTAATACCTTCCAGATGTTTTGTAAGTCAATTCCCTGCAATTTTCCTTTTTTCCCAATCTTGTATCATCTTATTGATTGTTGTTTTGTGGTGTGATGGTAAGATTGAGGAGGTCATTACCCCTTCTCTTCTATTATATCTTCTTGCAATGATCTTCAGTAAATCAAACAATACTACAATAGTTCTTCACAGTACCGTATTCTGATAATGATTCTAAACTTATATATTTCAGTATCTTGTCTATTCGCCTTAATCTCGTTCTGATTCGTGCGATACAATTAATTTTCAGTGTGAACTCTAGAAGTTTACTGTTAATTTGTAAATACAATAATAATTCCATTTCTTGTAGCTCTTTACCTTATGGTGTTTTTCAGTTTTCAGGATGCTGGATTGAAATTTTCACTTTTCAGTCTTTGTCTTTAATGATTCTGAATTCTGCTCTTTGATGGTTCCATTCTTCCCTTCTTATTGTTTGAAGGTTTTGGTTTCGCATCTTTCTCAACTCGGTTTCGTTTTGAGTTTCACCTGGTATTTTGGGTTACATGTTTTGTATATATGGTGTACATTTCTTTTTATCTTTGGTAAATGTCAGGAGCCATTTTCTCTTGACAGGGGAATGTGTAACAGGTTCAATTTGAACAGTTTGAAGAGTTTATTCCCCCTTTAAGTCTGCTATGACCAATGGTTTAGCTCAGGTTATTTTGGGCCTTCACGGTCCCTGAGCCTTATGTCATTTCATTGTATGTGCTTTATCAGCTATTATTGTTTGTATAGTTTTCCTGGTCTACTGAGTTTCCCTCCAAATTCAGTTAGCCTTGGGATCCCGAACTGTGTACATGCATGTTGTAGACCTGGTCAGATGAGTTTAATATAAACATTTCTATATATTTGATTTCTTCCTTTTTCATCAACAATGTCACAAGGATTGGAACAGTGAATCTGTGGACATGAAGACTGATATAATACAGTATTACACTTAACTTCGGTGATCGGACGAGAACCGGTGTTTTCAACGTGATATGGTCGTAGACATGAGAGTCAGACTTGTTGGGCTACTTATAACAGTAGGCCAGTGAGGTAAGTATATTTTCGACAGTATACCTGTGACAGTATACTATCAAACCGTTTTAACAGTAGTGGGCCTTCTGTAGCACTGGTTACCAATTGGGAGTCTCGGAATCGTGCAGTTTTCAAGCCAACCGACATTCTGGATCATGGTCAGTAGTGACATCTGTGTATTTGCTTTGCAACTAAACATCTCGAGCTAACTGTGAACGTTTAATTTACACCGGAGTCATGGCTGAACTCGGTGAAATAAGTTTTTCGCTATATGGCCTAGAATTGTGACGATCATAGTTGACACTCGCACAACTACGCCCAATCTCGCGTGGCAGATGGAAGGTATGTTACATATTGAGGCCAAACTGGGGATTGAGACGCGCTTCACATGGCACAGATTCTAAGCTCATAAAATCGCCAAAGATCCCCCTACACATGGGAACTAAGATCAGGGCGTCAAAGTAAATAGTATTTGGAACCGGTTGGACCCATATATGAACATGGAAACGCCCTGCGTCTTAAGAACTAAATTTCTCTGGGGGGACAAAACGGACCCTGTCCCCACTGTGTAGTGCCACCTATGCGACTTGATTGTCCTTGTCAGACCTGGTGGAATTATTGTGACATTTGTTCCCCGCTCTTCCCTAGAGACTATTGTTCGAGAGACCATACACCTGAAATGCGAGGTCTGAGACAATTGTGCTTGGTGCGCGGTTGGTGCCGATCGTCTTGGTTGCTCGCGTGTGTGCGCGTGTGTCAGGGGGTGGGGGCTATTACTAGTGTATCACTTTCAAGTATGAGATTGGGTGGATCGGTCTTTCTTTGGTATTAACTACCCTGCCGTTGGCAGGGCTATAAAAAATGTCTATAGACTCATTAGAGTGTTCCTCTCCACGGAAATCTTTAGTAAAAGGCGAAAGATTTATGCGTGGGATTGAAGAGAAACCAGAGTGACGTTGTCTCGCCCGAGTTGGATAGAGTTTGCCGAGTTCTTCACCATGTGTTTGGTTTTGGATATAATTGGATGCCTAGTCGTTCTTGAGTCTGTAGACAAAACAAAGATGTTGCAAGCAGAAAACAATTAATGACCAACAATTGACACTATTGCCAAAAATGTTATGATGTTACGTCTTTAAATTTTTAATGATCTGATCAGCATATTATTCAGCTCGTTGTCAGTTATCGCCTAATGTTCGGCTCGCATCCGTGTAGGCCATGCCAATTACGGAGTCTCGAGTAAAAGTCAGACGGTGAAATATGAAAAAAAGAACACGCTAACGTTATCTTACTTTGACCTTTGACCTTTGGCCAGTTCTATAGCCGTCCCGCCGTGTAGTGATACTGGAAGAATAATGACAAAAATTAGGCGAAAAGGCGAAAGATTTATGCGTGGGATTGAAGAGAAACCAGAGTGACGTTGTCTCGCCCGAGTTGGATAGAGTTTGCCGAGTTCTTCACCATGTGTTTGGTTTTGGATATAATTGGATGCCTAGTCGTTCTTGAGTCTGTAGACAAAACAAAGATGTTGCAAGCAGAAAACAATTAATGACCAACAATTGACACTATTGCCAAAAATGTTATGATGTTACGTCTTTAAATTTTTAATGATCTGATCAGCATATTATTCAGCTCGTTGTCAGTTATCGCCTCATGTTCGGCTCGCATCCGTGTAGGCCATGCCAATTACGGAGTCTCGAGTAAAAGTCAGACGGCGAAATATGAAAAAAAGAACACGCTAACGTTATCTTTCTTTGACCTTTGACCTTTGGCCAGTTCTATAGCCGTCCCGCCGTGTAGTGATACTGGAAGAATAATGACAAAAATTACGAAAAAACCCAAAAGTCTACAACACGTGGTATTCCGAGGCGGTCACCCATCCACGTACTAACCACGCTCGACGTTGCTTAACTTCGGTGATCGGACGAGAACCGGTGTTTTCAACGTGATATGGTCGTAGACATGAGAGTCAGACTTGTTGGGCTACTTATAACAGTAGGCCAGTGAGGTAAGTATATTTTCGACAGTATACCTGTGACAGTATACTATCAAACCGTTTTAACAGTAGTGGGCCTTCTGTAGCACTGGTTACCAATTGGGAGTCTCGGAATCGTGCAGTTTTCAAGCCAACCGACATTCTGGATCATGGTCAGTAGTGACATCTGTGTATTTGCTTTGCAACTAAACATCTCGAGCTAACTGTGAACGTTTAATTTACACCGGAGTCATGGCTGAACTCGGTGAAATAAGTTTTTCGCTATATGGCCTAGAATTGTGACGATCATAGTTGACACTCGCACAACTACGCCCAATCTCGCGTGGCAGATGGAAGGTATGTTACATATTGAGGCCAAACTGGGGATTGAGACGCGCTTCACATGGCACAGATTCTAAGCTCATAAAATCGCCAAAGATCCCCCTACACATGGGAACTAAGATCAGGGCGTCAAAGTAAATAGTATTTGGAACCGGTTGGACCCATATATGAACATGGAAACGCCCTGCGTCTTAAGAACTAAATTTCTCTGGGGGGACAAAACGGACCCTGTCCCCACTGTGTAGTGCCACCTATGCGACTTGATTGTCCTTGTCAGACCTGGTGGAATTATTGTGACATTTGTTCCCCGCTCTTCCCTAGAGACTATTGTTCGAGAGACCATACACCTGAAATGCGAGGTCTGAGACAATTGTGCTTGGTGCGCGGTTGGTGCCGATCGTCTTGGTTGCTCGCGTGTGTGCGCGTGTGTCAGGGGGTGGGGGCTATTACTAGTGTATCACTTTCAAGTATGAGATTGGGTGGATCGGTCTTTCTTTGGTATTAACTACCCTGCCGTTGGCAGGGCTATAAAAAATGTCTATAGACTCATTAGAGTGTTCCTCTCCACGGAAATCTTTAGTAAAAGGCGAAAGATTTATGCGTGGGATTGAAGAGAAACCAGAGTGACGTTGTCTCGCCCGAGTTGGATAGAGTTTGCCGAGTTCTTCACCATGTGTTTGGTTTTGGATATAATTGGATGCCTAGTCGTTCTTGAGTCTGTAGACAAAACAAAGATGTTGCAAGCAGAAAACAATTAATGACCAACAATTGACACTATTGCCAAAAATGTTATGATGTTACGTCTTTAAATTTTTAATGATCTGATCAGCATATTATTCAGCTCGTTGTCAGTTATCGCCTCATGTTCGGCTCGCATCCGTGTAGGCCATGCCAATTACGGAGTCTCGAGTAAAAGTCAGACGGCAAAATATGAAAAAAAGAACACGCTAACGTTATCTTTCTTTGACCTTTGACATTTGGCCAGTTCTATAGCCGTCCCGCCGTGTAGTGATACTGGAAGAATAATGACAAAAATTACGAAAAAACCCAAAAGTCTACAACACGTGGTATTCCGAGGCGGTCACCCATCCACGTACTAACCACGCTCGACGTTGCTTAACTTCGGTGATCGGACGAGAACCGGTGTTTTCAACGTGATATGGTCGTAGACATGAGAGTCAGACTTGTTGGGCTACTTATAACAGTAGGCCAGTGAGGTAAGTATATTTTCGACAGTATACCTGTGACAGTATACTATCAAACCGTTTTAACAGTAGTGGGCCTTCTGTAGCACTGGTTACCAATTGGGTGTCTCGGAATCGTGCAGTTTTCAAGCCAACCGACATTCTGGATCATGGTCAGTAGTGACATCTGTGTATTTGCTTTGCAACTAAACATCTCGAGCTAACTGTGAACGTTTAATTTACACCGGAGTCATGGCTGAACTCGGTGAAATAAGTTTTTCGCTATATGGCCTAGAATTGTGACGATCATAGTTGACACTCGCACAACTACGCCCAATCTCGCGTGGCAGATGGAAGGTATGTTACATATTGAGGCCAAACTGGGGATTGAGACGCGCTTCACATGGCACAGATTCTAAGCTCATAAAATCGCCAAAGATCCCCCTACACATGGGAACTAAGATCAGGGCGTCAAAGTAAATAGTATTTGGAACCGGTTGGACCCATATATGAACATGGAAACGCCCTGCGTCTTAAGAACTAAATTTCTCTGGGGGGACAAAACGGACCCTGTCCCCACTGTGTAGTGCCACCTATGCGACTTGATTGTCCTTGTCAGACCTGGTGGAATTATTGTGACATTTGTTCCCCGCTCTTCCCTAGAGACTATTGTTCGAGAGACCATACACCTGAAATGCGAGGTCTGAGACAATTGTGCTTGGTGCGCGGTTGGTGCCGATCGTCTTGGTTGCTCGCGTGTGTGCGCGTGTGTCAGGGGGTGGGGGCTATTACTAGTGTATCACTTTCAAGTATGAGATTGGGTGGATCGGTCTTTCTTTGGTATTAACTACCCTGCCGTTGGCAGGGCTATAAAAAATGTCTATAGACTCATTAGAGTGTTCCTCTCCACGGAAATCTTTAGTAAAAGGCGAAAGATTTATGCGTAGGATTGAAGAGAAACCAGAGTGACGTTGTCTCGCCCGAGTTGGATAGAGTTTGCCGAGTTCTTCACCATGTGTTTGGTTTTGGATATAATTGGATGCCTAGTCGTTCTTGAGTCTGTAGACAAAACAAAGATGTTGCAAGCAGAAAACAATTAATGACCAACAATTGACACTATTGCCAAAAATGTTATGATGTTACGTCTTTAAATTTTTAATGATCTGATCAGCATATTATTCAGCTCGTTGTCAGTTATCGCCTCATGTTCGGCTCGCATCCGTGTAGGCCATGCCAATTACGGAGTCTCGAGTAAAAGTCAGACGGCAAAATATGAAAAAAAGAACACGCTAACGTTATCTTTCTTTGACCTTTGACCTTTGGCCAGTTCTATAGCCGTCCCGCCGTGTAGTGATACTGGAAGAATAATGACAAAAATTACGAAAAAACCCAAAAGTCTACAACACGTGGTATTTCGAGGCGGTCACCCATCCACGTACTAACCACGCTCGACGTTGCTTAACTTCGGTGATCGGACGAGAACCGGTGTTTTCAACGTGATATGGTCGTAGACATGAGAGTCAGACTTGTTGGGCTACTTATAACAGTAGGCCAGTGAGGTAAGTATATTTTCGACAGTATACCTGTGACAGTATACTATCAAACCGTTTTAACAGTAGTGGGCCTTCTGTAGCACTGGTTACCAATTGGGAGTCTCGGAATCGTGCAGTTTTCAAGCCAACCGACATTCTGGATCATGGTCAGTAGTGACATCTGTGTATTTGCTTTGCAACTAAACATCTCGAGCTAACTGTGAACGTTTAATTTACACCGGAGTCATGGCTGAACTCGGTGAAATAAGTTTTTCGCTATATGGCCTAGAATTGTGACGATCATAGTTGACACTCGCACAACTACGCCCAATCTCGCGTGGCAGATGGAAGGTATGTTACATATTGAGGCCAAACTGGGGATTGAGACGCGCTTCACATGGCACAGATTCTAAGCTCATAAAATCGCCAAAGATCCCCCTACACATGGGAACTAAGATCAGGGCGTCAAAGTAAATAGTATTTGGAACCGGTTGGACCCATATATGAACATGGAAACGCCCTGCGTCTTAAGAACTAAATTTCTCTGGGGGGACAAAACGGACCCTGTCCCCACTGTGTAGTGCCACCTATGCGACTTGATTGTCCTTGTCAGACCTGGTGGAATTATTGTGACATTTGTTCCCCGCTCTTCCCTAGAGACTATTGTTCGAGAGACCATACACCTGAAATGCGAGGTCTGAGACAATTGTGCTTGGTGCGCGGTTGGTGCCGATCGTCTTGGTTGCTCGCGTGTGTGCGCGTGTGTCAGGGGGTGGGGGCTATTACTAGTGTATCACTTTCAAGTATGAGATTGGGTGGAGCGGTCTTTCTTTGGTATTAACTACCCTGCCGTTGGCAGGGCTATAAAAAATGTCTATAGACTCATTAGAGTGTTCCTCTCCACGGAAATCTTTAGTAAAAGGCGAAAGATTTATGCGTGGGATTGAAGAGAAACCAGAGTGACGTTGTCTCGCCCGAGTTGGATAGAGTTTGCCGAGTTCTTCACCATGTGTTTGGTTTTGGATATAATTGGATGCCTAGTCGTTCTTGAGTCTGTAGACAAAACAAAGATGTTGCAAGCAGAAAACAATTAATGACCAACAATTGACACTATTGCCAAAAATGTTATGATGTTACGTCTTTAAATTTTTAATGATCTGATCAGCATATTATTCAGCTCGTTGTCAGTTATCGCCTCATGTTCGGCTCGCATCCGTGTAGGCCATGCCAATTACGGAGTCTCGAGTAAAAGTCAGACGGCAAAATATGAAAAAAAGAACACGCTAACGTTATCTTTCTTTGACCTTTGACATTTGGCCAGTTCTATAGCCGTCCCGCCGTGTAGTGATACTGGAAGAATAATGACAAAAATTACGAAAAAACCCAAAAGTCTACAACACGTGGTATTCCGAGGCGGTCACCCATCCACGTACTAACCACGCTCGACGTTGCTTAACTTCGGTGATCGGACGAGAACCGGTGTTTTCAACGTGATATGGTCGTAGACATGAGAGTCAGACTTGTTGGGCTACTTATAACAGTAGGCCAGTGAGGTAAGTATATTTTCGACAGTATACCTGTGACAGTATACTATCAAACCGTTTTAACAGTAGTGGGCCTTCTGTAGCACTGGTTACCAATTGGGTGTCTCGGAATCGTGCAGTTTTCAAGCCAACCGACATTCTGGATCATGGTCAGTAGTGACATCTGTGTATTTGCTTTGCAACTAAACATCTCGAGCTAACTGTGAACGTTTAATTTACACCGGAGTCATGGCTGAACTCGGTGAAATAAGTTTTTCGCTATATGGCCTAGAATTGTGACGATCATAGTTGACACTCGCACAACTACGCCCAATCTCGCGTGGCAGATGGAAGGTATGTTACATATTGAGGCCAAACTGGGGATTGAGACGCGCTTCACATGGCACAGATTCTAAGCTCATAAAATCGCCAAAGATCCCCCTACACATGGGAACTAAGATCAGGGCGTCAAAGTAAATAGTATTTGGAACCGGTTGGACCCATATATGAACATGGAAACGCCCTGCGTCTTAAGAACTAAATTTCTCTGGGGGGACAAAACGGACCCTGTCCCCACTGTGTAGTGCCACCTATGCGACTTGATTGTCCTTGTCAGACCTGGTGGAATTATTGTGACATTTGTTCCCCGCTCTTCCCTAGAGACTATTGTTCGAGAGACCATACACCTGAAATGCGAGGTCTGAGACAATTGTGCTTGGTGCGCGGTTGGTGCCGATCGTCTTGGTTGCTCGCGTGTGTGCGCGTGTGTCAGGGGGTGGGGGCTATTACTAGTGTATCACTTTCAAGTATGAGATTGGGTGGATCGGTCTTTCTTTGGTATTAACTACCCTGCCGTTGGCAGGGCTATAAAAAATGTCTATAGACTCATTAGAGTGTTCCTCTCCACGGAAATCTTTAGTAAAAGGCGAAAGATTTATGCGTGGGATTGAAGAGAAACCAGAGTGACGTTGTCTCGCCCGAGTTGGATAGAGTTTGCCGAGTTCTTCACCATGTGTTTGGTTTTGGATATAATTGGATGCCTAGTCGTTCTTGAGTCTGTAGACAAAACAAAGATGTTGCAAGCAGAAAACAATTAATGACCAACAATTGACACTATTGCCAAAAATGTTATGATGTTACGTCTTTAAATTTTTAATGATCTGATCAGCATATTATTCAGCTCGTTGTCAGTTATCGCCTCATGTTCGGCTCGCATCCGTGTAGGCCATGCCAATTACGGAGTCTCGAGTAAAAGTCAGACGGCAAAATATGAAAAAAAGAACACGCTAACGTTATCTTTCTTTGACCTTTGACCTTTGGCCAGTTCTATAGCCGTCCCGCCGTGTAGTGATACTGGAAGAATAATGACAAAAATTACGAAAAAACCCAAAAGTCTACAACACGTGGTATTTCGAGGCGGTCACCCATCCACGTACTAACCACGCTCGACGTTGCTTAACTTCGGTGATCGGACGAGAACCGGTGTTTTCAACGTGATATGGTCGTAGACATGAGAGTCAGACTTGTTGGGCTACTTATAACAGTAGGCCAGTGAGGTAAGTATATTTTCGACAGTATACCTGTGACAGTATACTATCAAACCGTTTTAACAGTAGTGGGCCTTCTGTAGCACTGGTTACCAATTGGGAGTCTCGGAATCGTGCAGTTTTCAAGCCAACCGACATTCTGGATCATGGTCAGTAGTGACATCTGTGTATTTGCTTTGCAACTAACCATCTCGAGCTAACTGTGAACGTTTAATTTACACCGGAGTCATGGCTGAACTCGGTGAAATAAGTTTTTCGCTATATGGCCTAGAATTGTGACGATCATAGTTGACACTCGCACAACTACGCCCAATCTCGCGTGGCAGATGGAAGGTATGTTACATATTGAGGCCAAACTGGGGATTGAGACGCGCTTCACATGGCACAGATTCTAAGCTCATAAAATCGCCAAAGATCCCCCTACACATGGGAACTAAGATCAGGGCGTCAAAGTAAATAGTATTTGGAACCGGTTGGACCCATATATGAACATGGAAACGCCCTGCGTCTTAAGAACTAAATTTCTCTGGGGGGACAAAACGGACCCTGTCCCCACTGTGTAGTGCCACCTATGCGACTTGATTGTCCTTGTCAGACCTGGTGGAATTATTGTGACATTTGTTCCCCGCTCTTCCCTAGAGACTATTGTTCGAGAGACCATACACCTGAAATGCGAGGTCTGAGACAATTGTGCTTGGTGCGCGGTTGGTGCCGATCGTCTTGGTTGCTCGCGTGTGTGCGCGTGTGTCAGGGGGTGGGGGCTATTACTAGTGTATCACTTTCAAGTATGAGATTGGGTGGATCGGTCTTTCTTTGGTATTAACTACCCTGCCGTTGGCAGGGCTATAAAAAATGTCTATAGACTCATTAGAGTGTTCCTCTCCACGGAAATCTTTAGTAAAAGGCGAAAGATTTATGCGTGGGATTGAAGAGAAACCAGAGTGACGTTGTCTCGCCCGAGTTGGATAGAGTTTGCCGAGTTCTTCACCATGTGTTTGGTTTTGGATATAATTGGATGCCTAGTCGTTCTTGAGTCTGTAGACAAAACAAAGATGTTGCAAGCAGAAAACAATTAATGACCAACAATTGACACTATTGCCAAAAATGTTATGATGTTACGTCTTTAAATTTTTAATGATCTGATCAGCATATTATTCAGCTCGTTGTCAGTTATCGCCTCATGTTCGGCTCGCATCCGTGTAGGCCATGCCAATTACGGAGTCTCGAGTAAAAGTCAGACGGCAAAATATGAAAAAAAGAACACGCTAACGTTATCTTTCTTTGACCTTTGACCTTTGGCCAGTTCTATAGCCGTCCCGCCGTGTAGTGATACTGGAAGAATAATGACAAAAATTACGAAAAAACCCAAAAGTCTACAACACGTGGTATTCCGAGGCGGTCACCCATCCACGTACTAACCACGCTCGACGTTGCTTAACTTCGGTGATCGGACGAGAACCGGTGTTTTCAACGTGATATGGTCGTAGACATGAGAGTCAGACTTGTTGGGCTACTTATAACAGTAGGCCAGTGAGGTAAGTATATTTTCGACAGTATACCTGTGACAGTATACTATCAAACCGTTTTAACAGTAGTGGGCCTTCTGTAGCACTGGTTACCAATTGGGAGTCTCGGAATCGTGCAGTTTTCAAGCCAACCGACATTCTGGATCATGGTCAGTAGTGACATCTGTGTATTTGCTTTGCAACTAACCATCTCGAGCTAACTGTGAACGTTTAATTTACACCGGAGTCATGGCTGAACTCGGTGAAATAAGTTTTTCGCTATATGGCCTAGAATTGTGACGATCATAGTTGACACTCGCACAACTACGCCCAATCTCGCGTGGCAGATGGAAGGTATGTTACATATTGAGGCCAAACTGGGGATTGAGACGCGCTTCACATGGCACAGATTCTAAGCTCATAAAATCGCCAAAGATCCCCCTACACATGGGAACTAAGATCAGGGCGTCAAAGTAAATAGTATTTGGAACCGGTTGGACCCATATATGAACATGGAAACGCCCTGCGTCTTAAGAACTAAATTTCTCTGGGGGGGGGGGGGGACAAAACGGACCCTGTCCCCACTGTGTAGTGCCACCTATGCGACTTGATTGTCCTTGTCAGACCTGGTGGAATTATTGTGACATTTGTTCCCCGCTCTTCCCTAGAGACTATTGTTCGAGAGACCATACACCTGAAATGCGAGGTCTGAGACAATTGTGCTTGGTGCGCGGTTGGTGCCGATCGTCTTGGTTGCTCGCGTGTGTGCGCGTGTGTCAGGGGGTGGGGGCTATTACTAGTGTATCACTTTCAAGTATGAGATTGGGTGGATCGGTCTTTCTTTGGTATTAACTACCCTGCCGTTGGCAGGGCTATAAAAATGTCTATAGACTCATTAGAGTGTTCCTCTCCACGGAAATCTTTAGTAAAAGGCGAAAGATTTATGCGTGGGATTGAAGAGAAACCAGAGTGACGTTGTCTCGCCCGAGTTGGATAGAGTTTGCCGAGTTCTTCACCATGTGTTTGGTTTTGGATATAATTGGATGCCTAGTCGTTCTTGAGTCTGTAGACAAAACAAAGATGTTGCAAGCAGAAAACAATTAATGACCAACAATTGACACTATTGCCAAAAATGTTATGATGTTACGTCTTTAAATTTTTAATGATCTGATCAGCATATTATTCAGCTCGTTGTCAGTTATCGCCTCATGTTCGGCTCGCATCCGTGTAGGCCATGCCAATTACGGAGTCTCGAGTAAAAGTCAGACGGCGAAATATGAAAAAAAGAACACGCTAACGTTATCTTACTTTGACCTTTGACCTTTGGCCAGTTCTATAGCCGTCCCGCCGTGTAGTGATACTGGAAGAATAATGACAAAAATTACGAAAAAACCCAAAAGTCTACAACACGTGGTATTCCGAGGCGGTCACCCATCCACGTACTAACCACGCTCGACGTTGCTTAACTTCGGTGATCGGACGAGAACCGGTGTTTTCAACGTGATATGGTCGTAGACATGAGAGTCAGACTTGTTGGGCTACTTATAACAGTAGGCCAGTGAGGTAAGTATATTTTCGACAGTATACCTGTGACAGTATACTATCAAACCGTTTTAACAGTAGTGGGCCTTCTGTAGCACTGGTTACCAATTGGGAGTCTCGGAATCGTGCAGTTTTCAAGCCAACCGACATTCTGGATCATGGTCAGTAGTGACATCTGTGTATTTGCTTTGCAACTAAACATCTCGAGCTAACTGTGAACGTTTAATTTACACCGGAGTCATGGCTGAACTCGGTGAAATAAGTTTTTCGCTATATGGCCTAGAATTGTGACGATCATAGTTGACACTCGCACAACTACGCCCAATCTCGCGTGGCAGATGGAAGGTATGTTACATATTGAGGCCAAACTGGGGATTGAGACGCGCTTCACATGGCACAGATTCTAAGCTCATAAAATCGCCAAAGATCCCCCTACACATGGGAACTAAGATCAGGGCGTCAAAGTAAATAGTATTTGGAACCGGTTGGACCCATATATGAACATGGAAACGCCCTGCGTCTTAAGAACTAAATTTCTCTGGGGGGACAAAACGGACCCTGTCCCCACTGTGTAGTGCCACCTATGCGACTTGATTGTCCTTGTCAGACCTGGTGGAATTATTGTGACATTTGTTCCCCGCTCTTCCCTAGAGACTATTGTTCGAGAGACCATACACCTGAAATGCGAGGTCTGAGACAATTGTGCTTGGTGCGCGGTTGGTGCCGATCGTCTTGGTTGCTCGCGTGTGTGCGCGTGTGTCAGGGGGTGGGGGCTATTACTAGTGTATCACTTTCAAGTATGAGATTGGGTGGATCGGTCTTTCTTTGGTATTAACTACCCTGCCGTTGGCAGGGCTATGAAAAATGTCTATAGACTCATTAGAGTGTTCCTCTCCACGGAAATCTTTAGTAAAAGGCGAAAGATTTATGCGTGGGATTGAAGAGAAACCAGAGTGACGTTGTCTCGCCCGAGTTGGATAGAGTTTGCCGAGTTCTTCACCATGTGTTTGGTTTTGGATATAATTGGATGCCTAGTCGTTCTTGAGTCTGTAGACAAAACAAAGATGTTGCAAGCAGAAAACAATTAATGACCAACAATTGACACTATTGCCAAAAATGTTATGATGTTACGTCTTTAAATTTTTAATGATCTGATCAGCATATTATTCAGCTCGTTGTCAGTTATCGCCTCATGTTCGGCTCGCATCCGTGTAGGCCATGCCAATTACGGAGTCTCGAGTAAAAGTCAGACGGCGAAATATGAAAAAAAGAACACGCTAACGTTATCTTTCTTTGACCTTTGACCTTTGGCCAGTTCTATAGCCGTCCCGCCGTGTAGTGATACTGGAAGAATAATGACAAAAATTACGAAAAAACCCAAAAGTCTACAACACGTGGTATTCCGAGGCGGTCACCCATCCACGTACTAACCACGCTCGACGTTGCTTATGTAACAGGTTCAATTTGAACAGTTTGAAGAGATTATTCCCCCTTTAAGTCTGCTATGACCAATGGTTTAGCTCAGGTTATTTTGGGCCTTCACGGTCCCTGAGCCTTATGTCATTTCATTGTATGTGCTTTATCAGCTATTATTGTTTGTATAGTTTTCCTGGTCTACTGAGTTTCCCTCCAAATTCAGTTAGCCTTGGGATCCCGAACTGTGTACATGCATGTTGTAGACCTGGTCAGATGAGTTTAATATAAACATTTCTATATATTTGATTTCTTCCTTTTTCATCAACAATGTCACAAGGATTGGAACAGTGAATCTGTGGACATGAAGACTGATATAATACAGTATTACATTTGGGGGCTCGGCCGTTTGAACTTTATTTGGGTATAGGTATTCCTTGGACATTCTTTTGTGATTTAAAAATTCAAGATGGCTGACGGGTGTTTCCGAAACCTTCAGGAGGAAGTCGTGTGTGCTGTCATGGAGTCGTCGACGTGAAGTAATTTCTATCGTCTGCTGCCAGCAGTTGTGTTTTTCGTAGTGGGAGTGATTCGCCCAGTGATCGTCTGGTTTTTTTCACATCTTCGTGATGTTTTGACTTTGGCAGACCGCCATTGTCGTTTTGACGTCGATACATTGTGCACTTGCGACACTGTTCTTTCTTTTGACCGGTCCATCTTTAGTGTTCGCCGCGTTCCCGCATAAATTTCGCGTTGTCTCGCGCATCGCGCTGTGACTTTTGACTCCGTGTATTGCTTGACTGTGTATTCCGCGTATTGCGCTGTACACCGTGTACATGACTGACTCGTGCAAGACTTCCGCTGTGGACATCCGACTTTGACCATTGACACTGACATTATGAACTGACTTTTTCTGTGTTCGTAACATGGACAGTTTTGGTTCTCTTTGCTAACTCATTCATCATTTCATTTTCATTCTTCATGTATTCTCATTTCATTTGAACTTTTAAGTTTATATTATCTTTGATTTGTCATTTCTTTCTGTTTGTAACAGAATGCTTGTGTGTTGTTGTATTCAGTTTGCATGTCATTGTAACCAATTTATGTAAAATTCTGTTTGTGAATTTTTGACACATTTTCAGCCATGCAGTGTAGTTGGGTTTTTGAAAATTTAAAGGGAAAGTGTACCTGTGTTTTTGGTGTCTAGTGACACTTGGGGACTTTGTGTCTTTACTTGGTTTTGCTGTGGGTGCCTTCCTTTCTGGTGACATTATGCTGCATGCTTGAAACTTAGTGCATGTGATTTTGAGTTATTTTGGAAATAATTTATTTGACAATTATTTTCCTATGGTGTCTTTGTGCATCGCATGTACTTAGTAGTGTATTATTTTGCATGAAGATTCTTTTGGTTTCCAATGATGTGTTTAGGTCATACGCAGACAGGGTAATTTTTGTTGACATTTAGACGGTTTGAATTTTGTTGACTTTGTCGACCTGGCCGTTGCGTAACTTGCCGTCATTAATCGAATAGGTTTCGATAATGTTCGCTTGAATTATGATAATAACTTTGGTGGTACTACTTTGAATTTCTTGGGTCATTTTGGATTTTCTTGTGGTTTTGATTTAGTTGTCAGGTACAGGGTGACTCGGTTTGAGTTTACTTTGTTTTGGTCAGGTGATCCTATGTATTTCTTTGATGGTACTTGGTGAATCTTACAGTGTGTGGAATCACTTTGATGTTTCTTGGTGGACTTTACAGTTCATTTTTGTTTCAGCATAAAGTGTGTTCCATATTGTAGTACAACTTTATCATTTATACAGGGTGTCCTTTGTGACTTTGGATTGATTTGATTTATCATCATTGGTATTATTTGTGAGTCTTTAGTACTTGCACTTATATTATTGATCATTAATTGTGAACATTTTCCTTTGGCAGGATGATGGTTTGGTACTTGGTCTCCAAGATTTCTACACCGTGTTGACGTTGACATTGTCTATTAGTAGGTTTAGGTAAAACTATACTTGCTCTTAGCATTTGGATTATACCATACTAGTGATATTTGCATATGATAGGTTGAGGGTGTCCTCATACTTATACATATTTGTTGATAGTCGTCTGATATTTTCATTCACTCCTTGTCTTCGCTGTTATGCGCCTGATTTTCCAAATGGCAACTGGTGATAATTTCAAAGCGGAAGACATGGATTTGACTGCTACTACTGGTTCTGGTATAGGGTCCAATAGGACAGAAGTTTTGAATATTTGTTTGGAGATGATAAAAGATCTCGACTTCAGTCAAAGGGAGGCCCTCATGAAGGCCATGGGTGAGTCGCAGCCCAAACCGAAGTCTGAACCTGTAAGTGCACACCAACCTGTAACTTCAGTTCCTGCAACATCGTCTACCGTCTCAAACCCAGTTAAGACAAATGCAATGGGTCGTGGACATATTTTCAATTTTACTTCTCGTCCTAATGATGGACGGGGTAGAACGATGGGAGATTTGCTGCGGCATAGTACGCCGCAGGGTGCTACTGCTACACCTCAGTCGCCCCCACCCCCTGTCCGTTCCCCTGGTGGGTATGCTGGGGTCAGTCCACCTCATATGCCACCATCTACCCCTCATCCTCATGCATCTTCCCTTTCAGCTGATCATGATAGTGATAGTATTAGATCAAAGTTACCACCTATAGGGTCTGAGAGAAAGAAACTTTATTTTCAGTTGAATCAAACTGACAGTTCAAGGCAGCCTCGTTATGTAGTCAGTACTCCACGTTTAGGTTCTTTCTCTGGCGACAAAAAGTCAGAGGTGTCATATCGCCAGTGGAGGGCTGAGGTAAAGGGATTACTTGCTGACCTTGGACTACCTATGCAGACCATTGTAGGTGCTATCAGGAGATCATTGAAGGGTATGGCTGCAGAATGTTTATTGCAGTTTGGGGAGGGGCTCTTCGCCCCGCATGAGGTCATTGGGGAGTTTGACAAAATGTTTGGGGAGGTATTAACATCTGAACAGGTGTTGGCGAAATTCTACGCGTCGTCGCAGGAACCGGATGAAAACGTTGCGGCTTGGGGTTGCCGAATTAGGGAGATTCTTTCTAGGTGCCCCGATGACACATATTGTACCGGTCCTCAGGCCCAGGCCATGTTGAGACAAAAATTTTGGTCTGGCCTCAGGTCAAAGGATGTGAAGTCGGCAACTAGGCACTTTTACGATGCAGGTCGTGGTTATAGCGAGCTTTTAGTGGCGGCCCGGCAGGTGGAGCAAGAGATGGGTTTAGGGAAACCTAAACCGGTCCAACAGCTTAGCAATAGCTCTACTGCCGCGGAGGTAAACAAGCTTGACTTGATTTTGAAGAAAGTTACTGCTCTTGAAGGTGAGTTGGCCACTTTGAAGAAAGAGAAAGCTCGTGAGGCTGCTAAGAGAGCAGATCAAACTTCTTCTTTTGCAGATTCTACTACCACCTCTACACATTCTTCTTCAGGTGGAAAGTCCTATAATGCAGGTATTTGTAGTTACTGCAAGAAGAAGGGTCATCACATCGATGATTGTTTCAAACTACAGAATAAGAACAAGCGGTTGGGAAACGCCAACGCACCCTTGATCGGGGGCGGTCAAGGGGACAAAGAGTAAAGCCCCACCCCCACAATTCTCTGATAGGAAAGGCGTCGGAGACCACTGTTTTATTGAAGGAGACAAATGTTGATTGTCTTCTCGATACTGGTTCTGTGGTCTCCACCATTTCTACTACTTATTTTTCAGAGAATTTTCCCGATGAAGACATTCATCCTTTGGATGATTTTATAGATATACAGAGTGCGACAGGAGATAAATTACCCTATATGGGCTATGTCAAATTACCTTTGACCCTCGGTTCCTGTCGCCTCGACATTTTACTTCTAGTTGTGCCAGATACAAATTATAACCGTCTTGTTCCACTTTTACTTGGAACTAATGTGCTTGCTGAGTTGGCTCCGGAGAGATGTAACGTTGAGGATTCTGTTTGGCGTGATACTTTACGCAGTTACTGCCTGTCCGGTAGTACTGTAGGGAATGTTACAACATGTAAGTCTGTTACAATTAACAGCAACTCTCAGATTTCAATAAAGGGGATTACTCGTTGTAAATTAGGTCACTCTGCCAATGTTGTTACTGAATCTTCCAGGCCACTTCCAGGTGGACTTGTACTTGTTTCTTCTCTTCAGAAAGTGTCTTCTCGCAGTGCATCTCAGAAAGTCTCGGTTATTTTAAAGAATGTTTCGAATACACCAGTTACCATACCAAAGCGTTCCGTTCTTTGTAGTATTTCAGAAGCCAACTTAGATATTTCTCCGCCTACTATGGACATTGAAGATACTTCTTTTCCCAATGCATCTGGGATCGAGACTGCTGCAGAAGTCTCCGATACCTCTGATGAAATGCCTGATTCTGATTTTTTTCAACTTTTCAAGTTTCAGTCTAACATGGACTCAGAACATTTCTCTGAATTGAAGAATCGTTTGTTGAAATGGAAACATGTGTTTGCCAAGTCAGAGTCAGAGATGGGCAAGACAAATGTCTTGAAGCATCGTATTGATTTGTCCGATGATAAGCCATTTAAGATTTGGCATAGGAGAATTCCACCGAACATGTACGAGGATGTGAGGGTTCATTTACAGAAAATGTTAGACACGGGAGTCATCCGTGAGTCTAAGAGCCCTTACTGTTCTCCTGTTGTACTAGTACGAAAAAAAGATGGGTCTCTCAGATTCTGCATTGATCTGAGGGAACTTAATAAACGGACCATCAAGGATTCATATTCATTGCCTAGAATTGATGAGACTCTAGATTCTATTGCTGGTTCTTCCTGGTTCTCCTGTCTTGATCTGAAGGCAGGCTATTGGCAAGTGGAGTTAGAGGAAGAACATAAGGAGAGGACTGCGTTTTCTGTGGGACCGCTGGGTTTTTATGAATGTAACGTTATGCCGTTTGGGGCTACAAATGCTCCCAGTACATTCCAGCGTCTCATGGAGCTGGCTTTGCGCGATGTAAATCTTGAGATGTGTTTAGTGTATTTGGACGATGTCATCATTTTTAGTCCTACTGTAGAGCAACATTTAGACCGTCTTGAAATCATTTTTGACAAGTTACACAAAGCCGGACTCAAGTTAAAGCCTTCTAAATGCCAGTTCCTCTTAAATCGGGTCAAATATCTAGGGTATTATGTTTCCAAAAAAGGCATTGAGATGGACCCTGACAAAGTTCAGGCTGTGCGAGACTGGCCACCTCCTCAGTCGGTTGATGAACTCAGGCGTTATCTCGGTTTCACATCATACAATCGAAGGTTCATCAAGGATTATGCTAAGTTAGCTAAACCTTTGAATTGTTTACTCCAAGGTCATTCTACTCAGAAAAGGCAAAAAGACAAGCCGTCGTTTCGCTGGGGAGAGGAAGAACAAACCGCATTTCAAAATTTGAATAAATCATTGTGCTCTCCCCCAGTCCTTGGCTTTGCAGATTATTCTTTGCCATATGAGTTAGAAATAGATGCTTCGAGAGATGGCCTTGGAGCTATATTATACCAGTACCAGGATGATGTTAGAAAACCTATATATTTTGCTAGTAGAGGACTGTCCGCTTCAGAAAGGAACTACCCCACTCACAAGTTAGAGTTCTTGGGGCTGAAGTGGGCAGTGACTGACAAGTTTAAGGACTATTTATTCGGGGCAGAGTTCAGAGTCAAGACTGACAATAATCCGCTGACATATGTATTGACGAGTGCGAAGCTCGATGCCACAAGGCACCGCTGGTTAGCTGAGTTGTCAGCTTATGACTTTACCATCGAATATTTTGCTGGAAAGAGCAATGCAGCTGCAGATGCGTTGTCTCGTCTTCCAAGAGAAACTAGTCTGATCAATGAGGATGTTGTAAAAGCTATTTCACTTTCCCTCACTTGTCAAAATCTCTCTGCTGTTGAAATTCTGAATGCCAATATTGATTCTTCACATTCCCTATACCAAGTTGATTCGCTCACTACGGATTTTGTTGATATTAAGTATCATCAGGGGCAGGATAAATATATTTCAGATACCATTGCTTCTCTGGCCAGAGGTATTCGTCCTGACCCCTCTCCGGAGCTGAAACCTTGGTTACGTCATTTTAACTCTTATCGATTGAACGACAAAGGTATTTTAGTAAAACAAAGTATGTTGAATGATCAAGTTGTTGATCGTGTCGTCTTGCCATTGTCTCTTCACACATCTACTTTGAAGCAGCTGCATGATGACATGGGTCACCTTGGTAAGGATAGGGTGATTGATCTTGTAAAGTCCAGATTCTTCTGGCCGGGTTATGTCAGTGATATAGAGAATTACATTCAAACTTGTGGTCGATGTTTACGCCGAAAGACACCTACTAATGAGAAAGCTTCTCTCACCAGCATAACCACGTCGCAGCCTCTGGAGATGGTCTGTATGGACTATCTCACAGTTGAACCTTCCAGGGGTTGTGAAAATATTTTAGTAATTACAGATCATTTCACCAAGTACTCTGTAGCTATTGCAACAAGAAATCAGACAGCACATACTACTGCCAAAGCTCTTTATGAAAATTTTATAGTTCATTATGGTTTTCCTGGTCGGCTACATAGTGATCAGGGCCGTAATTTTGAATCTGCTGTTATAAAGGAATTGTGTGCTTTAGCTGGAATGACCAAGTCTCGGACAACTCCCTACCATCCAATGGGCAATGGGCTTTGCGAACGGTATAACCGCACCCTTTTGTCAATGTTGGGTACGTTGTCCGAGGACAAGAAGAGTAGTTGGTCGCTGTACCTCTCCACGTTGACGCATGCGTACAATTGTACGCGTCACGATTCTACTGGATTCAGTCCGCATTTTCTAATGTTTGGCCGTGAGCCACGTCTTCCTGTAGATATCAATTATGGTCTCGGTACTCCTGATGTTGGCCCTAGTGAATCTTATAGTTCTTACATTAAATCTTTGCAGGAGCGTCTTGATTATGCATTCTCTATGGCTATGAAAAACCAGGATACCGCTTCATGTAAGAATAAAGGGAGATATGATCTCAAAGCGAAAGCTTCTGTTCTTCAGACTGGTGATTGTATTCTTGTCCGCAATGTCCACTTACGCGGTAGACATAAATTGGCTGACAAGTGGTCGACCGATGTTTATACTGTTGTGGGTCAACCAAACCCCAATATTCCGGTATTTTCGGTTCGCTCCTCGAAAGGAGGTAATCCGCGTGTTTTACACCGTAATTTGTTGATGCCAGTTGGAGAGATTAGAGATGAGGAAGTTGTGAAGACTCCGGCCCGGTCCAGTCGTACTCGTCCTGAGAAGGAAGTTGTTGTACAGCCTGCGATGAGTGATGACGAGGATGTCGATGTGATGATTTTGCCACGTGTTGATGAAGTTCCTTCTTCTTTTGCATCCGCTTCAACCGCCGATGTTCCACATGGTGACAAACTTCCATCTTTTACATCCGTCAGATCTGATGCTGCACCTCCTTCTGATATTGTTCCGTCTACTTTGTCTACCGATTCTACCCCACCATTATCCATTACAGATGTCGTTCCGGTCCAGCCCGCTGTTGTTGAGCCTGCGTCCAAGTCTTCGGTTGATGTTAGTGCGTCCGAGCATGCTGCTGTTGAGCCTGCGTCCCAGTCTTCGGTTGATGTCAGCGCGTCCCAGCCTGCCGTAGATGCCAGTTATCCTACTACAGATGTGACCGTTCCTCCTCCACTGATAGATGTCGATACGCCGTCAGGAATTGCGCTTGACGTGACTTCGATCGATGATGGTACTGTTCCGCCTCCAGTGGAATTTGTTGATGGTGGTACTGTTCCGCCTCCAGTGGAATTTTCAACCGTTGGTCCAGTGGATGAGACAGTCCCTGTAGATGTTCCCCCTGGTGAATCCTCTGCTGAATTCCACACATCCCAGGATGACGAGGAAGAGAGTGCTCCGGAGGACAGCCCTGTTGCAGCCCCGAGGAGATCTAAGAGGGAACATAAACCGCCTAACCGTTTCAAGCCATATCAGATGTATCAGCAACAGCCGCGCGCGCCGCCTGAGCCTTGGCGATCCAAGGTTGATTATTTTATGTCGCTTGCAAGCAAGCCTGAGTTTGCGCAAAATCCCGCTATTCTTGACAAAGTTCTGTCTTTAATGAAGGATTGAATGATAGTTGGTTTTCAATTTTGCTGTAGACTCGTGATTATTTTCTGGTTTGAAATATATATAACATTTTGATTGAATGTTGGCTGGTTTTGGCAGGCCATGTCAATCAAGAGATTGTTTTCTACTTGAGTGTGTGTTTTCTTCTTTTGTTTCGATATTTCGTGGAGATTTATATCAAGTAATTCTTGGTATTGATATTTTGTACTGTATGATTAGAGTCTGTATAGATTCCATAGATAATTCATCAGTACTTATTCTGTTGCATCTCTACTCATATCAGTTATTCAAGGTTTTGTTTGACAGTTTATCAATGTAAATCCCTTTTGGACTAAGGGTTTTTGGTCAAACAGTTACTAATTAATACCTTCCAGATGTTTTGTAAGTCAATTCCCTGCAATTTTCCTTTTTTCCCAATCTTGTATCATCTTATTGATTGTTGTTTTGTGGTGTGATGGTAAGATTGAGGAGGTCATTACCCCTTCTCTTCTATTATATCTTCTTGCAATGATCTTCAGTAAATCAAACAATACTACAATAGTTCTTCACAGTACCGTATTCTGATAATGATTCTAAACTTATATATTTCAGTATCTTGTCTATTCGCCTTAATCTCGTTCTGATTCGTGCGATACAATTAATTTTCAGTGTGAACTCTAGAAGTTTACTGTTAATTTGTAAATACAATAATAATTCCATTTCTTGTAGCTCTTTACCTTATGGTGTTTTTCAGTTTTCAGGATGCTGGATTGAAATTTTCACTTTTCAGTCTTTGTCTTTAATGATTCTGAATTCTGCTCTTTGATGGTTCCATTCTTCCCTTCTTATTGTTTGAAGGTTTTGGTTTCGCATCTTTCTCAACTCGGTTTCGTTTTGAGTTTCACCTGGTATTTTGGGTTACATGTTTTGTATATATGGTGTACATTTCTTTTTATCTTTGGTAAATGTCAGGAGCCATTTTCTCTTGACAGGGGAATGTGTAACAGGTTCAATTTGAACAGTTTGAAGAGTTTATTCCCCCTTTAAGTCTGCTATGACCAATGGTTTAGCTCAGGTTATTTTGGGCCTTCACGGTCCCTGAGCCTTATGTCATTTCATTGTATGTGCTTTATCAGCTATTATTGTTTGTATAGTTTTCCTGGTCTACTGAGTTTCCCTCCAAATTCAGTTAGCCTTGGGATCCCGAACTGTGTACATGCATGTTGTAGACCTGGTCAGATGAGTTTAATATAAACATTTCTATATATTTGATTTCTTCCTTTTTCATCAACAATGTCACAAGGATTGGAACAGTGAATCTGTGGACATGAAGACTGATATAATACAGTATTACACTTAACTTCGGTGATCGGACGAGAACCGGTGTTTTCAACGTGATATGGTCGTAGACATGAGAGTCAGACTTGTTGGGCTACTTATAACAGTAGGCCAGTGAGGTAAGTATATTTTCGACAGTATACCTGTGACAGTATACTATCAAACCGTTTTAACAGTAGTGGGCCTTCTGTAGCACTGGTTACCAATTGGGAGTCTCGGAATCGTGCAGTTTTCAAGCCAACCGACATTCTGGATCATGGTCAGTAGTGACATCTGTGTATTTGCTTTGCAACTAAACATCTCGAGCTAACTGTGAACGTTTAATTTACACCGGAGTCATGGCTGAACTCGGTGAAATAAGTTTTTCGCTATATGGCCTAGAATTGTGACGATCATAGTTGACACTCGCACAACTACGCCCAATCTCGCGTGGCAGATGGAAGGTATGTTACATATTGAGGCCAAACTGGGGATTGAGACGCGCTTCACATGGCACAGATTCTAAGCTCATAAAATCGCCAAAGATCCCCCTACACATGGGAACTAAGATCAGGGCGTCAAAGTAAATAGTATTTGGAACCGGTTGGACCCATATATGAACATGGAAACGCCCTGCGTCTTAAGAACTAAATTTCTCTGGGGGGACAAAACGGACCCTGTCCCCACTGTGTAGTGCCACCTATGCGACTTGATTGTCCTTGTCAGACCTGGTGGAATTATTGTGACATTTGTTCCCCGCTCTTCCCTAGAGACTATTGTTCGAGAGACCATACACCTGAAATGCGAGGTCTGAGACAATTGTGCTTGGTGCGCGGTTGGTGCCGATCGTCTTGGTTGCTCGCGTGTGTGCGCGTGTGTCAGGGGGTGGGGGCTATTACTAGTGTATCACTTTCAAGTATGAGATTGGGTGGATCGGTCTTTCTTTGGTATTAACTACCCTGCCGTTGGCAGGGCTATAAAAAATGTCTATAGACTCATTAGAGTGTTCCTCTCCACGGAAATCTTTAGTAAAAGGCGAAAGATTTATGCGTGGGATTGAAGAGAAACCAGAGTGACGTTGTCTCGCCCGAGTTGGATAGAGTTTGCCGAGTTCTTCACCATGTGTTTGGTTTTGGATATAATTGGATGCCTAGTCGTTCTTGAGTCTGTAGACAAAACAAAGATGTTGCAAGCAGAAAACAATTAATGACCAACAATTGACACTATTGCCAAAAATGTTATGATGTTACGTCTTTAAATTTTTAATGATCTGATCAGCATATTATTCAGCTCGTTGTCAGTTATCGCCTCATGTTCGGCTCGCATCCGTGTAGGCCATGCCAATTACGGAGTCTCGAGTAAAAGTCAGACGGCGAAATATGAAAAAAAGAACACGCTAACGTTATCTTACTTTGACCTTTGACCTTTGGCCAGTTCTATAGCCGTCCCGCCGTGTAGTGATACTGGAAGAATAATGACAAAAATTACGAAAAAAACCAAAAGTCTACCACACGTGGTATTCCGAGGCGGTCACCCATCCACGTACTAACCACGCTCGACGTTGCTTAACTTCGGTGATCGGACGAGAACCGGTGTTTTCAACGTGATATGGTCGTAGACATGAGAGTCAGACTTGTTGGGCTACTTATAACAGTAGGCCAGTGAGGTAAGTATATTTTCGACAGTATACCTGTGACAGTATACTATCAAACCGTTTTAACAGTAGTGGGCCTTCTGTAGCACTGGTTACCAATTGGGAGTCTCGGAATCGTGCAGTTTTCAAGCCAACCGACATTCTGGATCATGGTCAGTAGTGACATCTGTGTATTTGCTTTGCAACTAAACATCTCGAGCTAACTGTGAACGTTTAATTTACACCGGAGTCATGGCTGAACTCGGTGAAATAAGTTTTTCGCTATATGGCCTAGAATTGTGACGATCACAGTTGACACTCGCACAACTACGCCCAATCTCGCGTGGCAGATGGAAGGTATGTTACATATTGAGGCCAAACTGGGGATTGAGACGCGCTTCACATGGCACAGATTCTAAGCTCATAAAATCGCCAAAGATCCCCCTACACATGGGAACTAAGATCAGGGCGTCAAAGTAAATAGTATTTGGAACCGGTAGGACCCATATATGAACATGGAAACGCCCTGCGTCTTAAGAACTAAATTTCTCTGGGGGGACAAAACGGACCCCGTCCCCACTGTGTAGTGCCACCTATGCGACTTGATTGTCCTTGTCAGACCTGGTGGAATTATTGTGACATTTGTTCCCCGCTCTTCCCTAGAGACTATTGTTCGAGAGACCATACACCTGAAATGCGAGGTCTGAGACAATTGTGCTTGGTGCGCGGTTGGTGCCGATCGTCTTGGTTGCTCGCGTGTGTGCGCGTGTGTCAGGGGGTGGGGGCTATTACTAGTGTATCACTTTCAAGTATGAGATTGGGTGGATCGGTCTTTCTTTGGTATTAACTACCCTGCCGTTGGCAGGGCTATAAAAAATGTCTATAGACTCATTAGAGTGTTCCTCTCCACGGAAATCTTTAGTAAAAGGCGAAAGATTTATGCGTGGGATTGAAGAGAAACCAGAGTGACGTTGTCTCGCCCGAGTTGGATAGAGTTTGCCGAGTTCTTCACCATGTGTTTGGTTTTGGATATAATTGGATGCCTAGTCGTTCTTGAGTCTGTAGACAAAACAAAGATGTTGCAAGCAGAAAACAATTAATGACCAACAATTGACACTATTGCCAAAAATGTTATGATGTTACGTCTTTAAATTTTTAATGATCTGATCAGCATATTATTCAGCTCGTTGTCAGTTATCGCCTCATGTTCGGCTCGCATCCGTGTAGGCCATGCCAATTACGGAGTCTCGAGTAAAAGTCAGACGGCGAAATATGAAAAAAAGAACACGCTAACGTTATCTTACTTTGACCTTTGACCTTTGGCCAGTTCTATAGCCGTCCCGCCGTGTAGTGATACTGGAAGAATAATGACAAAAATTACGAAAAAACCCAAAAGTCTACAACACGTGGTATTCCGAGGCGGTCACCCATCCACGTACTAACCACGCTCGACGTTGCTTAACTTCGGTGATCGGACGAGAACCGGTGTTTTCAACGTGATATGGTCGTAGACATGAGAGTCAGACTTGTTGGGCTACTTATAACAGTAGGCCAGTGAGGTAAGTATATTTTCGACAGTATACCTGTGACAGTATACTATCAAACCGTTTTAACAGTAGTGGGCCTTCTGTAGCACTGGTTACCAATTGGGAGTCTCGGAATCGTGCAGTTTTCAAGCCAACCGACATTCTGGATCATGGTCAGTAGTGACATCTGTGTATTTGCTTTGCAACTAAACATCTCAAGCTAACTGTGAACACCGGAGTCATGGCTGAACTCAGTGAAATAAGTTTTTCGCTATATGGCCTAGAATTGTGACGAGCATAGTTGACACTCGCACAACTACGCCCAATCTCGCGTGGCAGATGGAAGGTATGTTACGTATTGAGGCCAAACTGGGGATTGAGACGCGCTTCACATGGCACAGATTCTAAGCTCATAAAATCGCCAAAGATCCCCCTACACATGGGAACTAAGATCAGGGCGTCAAAGTAAATAGTATTTGGAACCGGTTGGACCCATATATGAACATGGAAACGCCCTGCGTCTTAAGAACTAAATTTCTCTGGGGGGGGGGGGACAAAACGGACCCCGTCCCCACTGTGTAGTGCCACCTATGCGACTTGATTGTCCTTGTCAGACCTGGTGGAATTATTGTGACATTTGCTCTCCTCCCTTCCCGATTGTTCGAGAGACCATACACCTGAAATGCGAGGTCTGAGACAATTGTGCTTGGTGCGCGGTTGGTGCCGATCGTCTTGGTTGCTCGCGTGTGTGCGCGTGTGTCAGGCTTGTGTCAAAGTTGACCGGCTTCAGTTGACACCGTGATAGAGCATTGATGAGGCCTAACATAAGGATAATCTAGAATCGAGCAATACCACTATCTTTCAGTAAACATGATCTGGTCACATTCCTGAGTGCAATGAGCTTATTATGACGTGCACATTTGGTTTCTGCAGAAACGTTTCTGGATTAGACTGGGGAATAAAAACACTACACAATGCGACCTACCAGGTATTCCACTGGACTCGTCGATGACTTTGTCCAGGCATTTCGCATACGTGCACTCTAAGAACTATTTTATTATTAATAGTAAAAAAGTTACTATTTAATGGATTAATATTGCACCCACATAGAAGTAGTAATTTTTACTACTTCAAAGTAGTTAAGATATTTAACCATATAAATGGTAACTTTTTCTACAATTAAATAGTAATTATTTTACTCTTTTGATGGTTATTTGTGAATAGTTAACTATTCCTGGTGGTTTTGGTTGAACCACATAAATGGTTAAATTTTTACTATTTCTGAGAGTAGTGGTCACCATTACTATTCCTTGGTGGTAATTATCTAACATGGGCCGTATTTTGGGGCATTATGATCTTGCTGCATTTTCGTATCCAGCAGTCACAACGATCATGGACTTGGACCCCAGTCCAGTGTCTTGAGTCACTTCCATCTTGTCTGAACCCAGACGGAGACGCCACAAGACATCCAGCTTAATCTGTAGTCTATCCAGAGCAGGAAGGAAAAGGAAATTATTTTTTGATTCTAACAATTAAAACTTTATTTAATAACAAACATCAACTACATTGTACTATCACATATTTTTGAATCATAGTGTATAACAGGCCCCCCCCCCCCCCCCCCCCCATATCACTGTAATAAAAGCAATTGATAACAATGTATACATAAGTATAAACAAGTTGCGCTCCATGCTCTCTAGAAATTCATTGGCTACCTGTCAGTTTCAAGTATTTGCTTCATGGTATAACAATTCAAATAATTTTTAAAAAGATTTATATCACAAAAACCACCTTGTACTAAACAAAGCGAATTAACTGTTCTTTCCATATCTGCCTTGGTAAATATAGGTAAAATGAATGTTTTCAAAGTTGGTGTTAGCGTTCATCTTGGGAAGTTTTATAGCATTTTTTGCATCAACGGGGCACTTTAAGGCAACAACAAGGTTCACCCAAGCATAAGACTTAATAATTTCAGGGGTAACCAACCTTGTTTACAGAAATTATGCATTTTCAGGATTGCTGAAAACGTATAAAACTAAAATAAACCTCAAAACCAACTTCGAAATCAGGACCTAAATGCCTCTGAATGTCATCACTTATGAATTTTTTTTGCATGTACCGGTAGTGCAAAAGCAAATTCAAATTCAAATTGAAACAAAACGATTGTGTGTACAGTCCTTAGCATTAATGCCATCACAAGGTAATCATAAGACAACTCGTAACAACAGGATTCCTATAATAGCCAAAGTCAGAGCCATACCAGTATACATTCCAAGGCAGTACACATTGCACATAAGAAACAGCTGATTTGAGATACTGCATATCCCAAGCAACCACTAACATTTCCTCAAAGAAATTGCATGTTGTGATGGAAAACTGCCAAAGTACCAAAAAGTAACACTCTGGGCCCAAAGCCAAATATTTTTTATAACATGTTTGTTACCAGTAATATAATAGGACCTAGCAAAATTCCAAATGTGCTTCAAGAATGAGCTTTCAAATGAACACCTGTGATAGGGTTGTTGTAAATCACTTGCAGGAAAAGGGTTAACCGACAATGAATACATGCTGATCGAGAGTACAGATTAAGTACATGTACATGGGTACACCCACTTGAAAGCCCCTCACAAATGGGTATTTGGACAAGTTATGCAATGGTGCCATCATCAAACCACAACAAGGACATTGGCAATGCAATCCACACAGGAAGGCAACACCACAGCTGAACCCCTATTTAAATTTATCGCTGATTTTGCACATTTCTAAGCTTGGCATTTGGCCCACATAGAAGTCTGGGTTAATTATGCCATTACAACACATTCACTAGTCAACATTGAAGTAATTCCTTAAACTCATCACATTCTTGCTGATGGCTGTTTGCCCCTTTCTGACTGGCAGTTGGTTAACCAAATCCTGCAGAAACTCCCAAACAATGTGACAGCTTGCTGGATATGCGATGTCCAGAACAAAGAAAAGCTTGAAGCAGCAGTCAACTGCTTTCAACAGAGATGGCTGCTCCACTGCATTGCGCTCAACTACTACGAATGATTGAGACGGATTATGGCGATCCCCCAGAGCTAGTATGAACGGTTGGACAGATCCCTCTACAGTGTCGAGGAAGGCTGGTATGTTTGTTGTTGCCTGCAAGTCCAATTAAAGATATAAACAATCAGAAATAATCCTGTGAATTGATCAGAACTTAGATAAATGAAATGATGATTAGTAGTAAATAGGACTCCTGAGTGAATTACACACAATGCCAGGTTCATTTACTTCCGAGTCCAGTTTTCTTTGTAGCCCTACAGCATACATGTAGCAGGCACAAGGCATGTATGCCTCCAGATATTTACCTGTTTGAACCTGATAAAAGCATTGGCTGCTTCCAAGTTGGATGGTCTGTGTACAACATTGGAGGACTTGATGGGCTTTGGTGGCAGTATGTGTGGCAACAGTTGGAGGGCCACCACACTTTCTTCATCTACAAATAAAAGATGAGATAAGTAATAAAATAAGTTGTCCTTCATAATGGACCAGGAGTGGTCTTGTGTCAGGCATTGGACTTGTAATCCCAATGTCTTGGGTTCAATTCCTGTGACTGCCAGCATTCGGCAGCAAGTGTCAAGATAGGGTAAATACTGTGGAGACGCTATTAAGCCGGTTTACGAGTGCCTGTTGAAAAAGCCTACATTACGTGTAATAGGCCTACCGATCAAAACCGGCTTAATAGAGTCGACACAGTATATAACCTGTTGGACTCCCTCCTATGGCCAGTAAATACTGCAGTAATGCAGAACAACGCTCACTTCATTAGAATGAATGCCAACAATCTGTTGGTACTACATGTATGAATATGATTGATAGCATTTACTTTGAAAAACATTAAAAAATTACCTTCATTCAGGACGTCTTTGACACCTAACTTCTCACGCCAATTGCCCCTCTTACCAGCTGAAGCATATTCAATGATGTGTTTACCAAAAAAGCCATCCCAAAGTTTGGTTAATTTGTCACCATTTTTAAATAGACAATCATAATCCTGTTCAATCTGAAAAAGATGAAATAAATCAACAACTGACACGAAAATGAGTTTTGAATGAGTTTTAAAAGTCTCATGAATACCACGCAGTATTACATTACTGCAAACTGGTATACATTTATAAGGAATCACAATTGACAACATTTCTAAGACAAAAGAATAGAATTACACATCTAAAAAATACATACATGTATCTAATGTGATGAATAATCAATCTTCTTTCTCTGCAATCCGTACACTGTGACTGTAGACCATGCTGACCCCAAACTGTGTCAAATCAACAGTGTGGATACTTTGAGAAAATCGTTAACAGCATTGTAGCTGGCCTTGAAGTACTCAATCCAATAAGGTACTTACCATACCAGGATCCAACAACCTGGGATTAGATTCTAGAATGGATTTTATCGTCAACTCTAGGTTGGTCGACAGCTCTCGGTACCGGCTGATCGCGGTCTTCTTCATACATTCTCTCACTCGTTCCTTGGGAGCAATGTTGTGCCGTAGCCATGCAGTCATCTGCTCCACTTCTTTCGGTGATGCATCATCCTCCAGCTCATTTATAGTGGCTGTCAGTGTCATGCCTGTAAAAAACAACAACATTACACGATGCGTTGTTGGAGGTACCTCCATGATTTCACAAACTTTACGATATGATAGGGTGGGGGTTTCTTTTGCGGACAGATTATGAACAGTTCACACAGCAGTACATGTAAGCATGGTAGATGACATGTACTGAAGATCCAAGGTCAACATACAACACAAATTATGTTTTGTTGTTGCTTAATTTTGAACCAAAGGAATTAGAACAGGTGAGTATCACTCTCATTTGTTTCAAATCATTACAAGCAGGCCAAAGGTATGGACAAAACTGCTGAAAGTCCGACATTGCCTTTCTTATGTGCCATTTAAAAAATCATCAGATTAGGGCAGTTTTGGAGAGTTCAGTGGGGACGATCACCAATATTTTTTTTCTTTGGCTTTAGATTAGAGTGAGAATACAGAACAATTATTTACCTTCATCTTCAGTGATGATTGTCGTTTTTGTTTTCTTTCCCTTGGTCTTTGCCTCCTGCTTACGGATATTGTTTATTCTGTCGTGAATAAAACCTTTGGCTGGTTTCGTATCTCTTGCCCGCTGATAGAAGGCTTGCTGGAAAATGGATTGAAGTGTTTAACAAATGTTGCAATGCTGAAGCACAGGAGTGTATGCTGGCCATGTTCAACTTCAGTCGACTTTAACGATGTGTCACCATTCAATGCAAGGAAGATCAAAGCATGATTGTGAAATAACAGAAACACTCACGCATCCACTTCCTCTTGGACTTTTCAAGAATGGAAATACTTCTATCATTTCCATTGCAAGAAGGTTTTTCTCATCACTTTTTGGACTGAAATATGAAAATACTACTACTTACTCAATTCATACTTTAAAAAGTCAGTCAGAAAATTCTCCTTGGGCTACTTTCATCACTTGAAATTATTCCACAAAAATTCAATCTCCTATAATTAGTACATGTACAGTGGAACCTCCCTTAGCGGACACCTCTCTATTAAGGACAAACTCTCTATTAAGGACACTAGTCTTGGTCCCAAATTGGTTGTTTCCATTCAGTTTGACCTATCTAATCATGACACCTCTCTATTACGGACAGCACTTGTCAGTCCTGAAGGTGTCCTTCATAGAGAGGTTCTACTGTTAACTGTATCTGGTAAGGTTGTGCAAGGAAAAATTGGGACCCCAAATTTCATGTATATTGTATATGTACGTGAAAAAGACCCTAAGAGCAAAGCTGCCCTTGGTCCCCACCAAAAAGATTCTTTGGAAGCCCTGAAAGACGTGTGAACTTTTAAATCCCATTTACACTAACACACTTATTGAAGAGAAAGCATTTGCCACTTACTATCTTCCACTTTTCTCGAAAAGGTAACCCACAGCAAATCTGACCAGTTTGGCTCTCATGCCACGAGGGGCGAATCCAAGGTCATGCAATTTGTCGTATAATCCTCTTCCATCTGAGGTGGACCTCAAATAGTTCTTTAAGCCCTAGAAATGAATTGAATGAAATTATCTTTTGACTTTGAGTTCTGGTAATATCATTGATCCTGTGTTGTGTTACAA
This sequence comes from Lineus longissimus, assembly GCF_910592395.1. NCBI lineage: Eukaryota > Metazoa > Nemertea > Pilidiophora > Heteronemertea > Lineidae > Lineus > Lineus longissimus. The sequence goes on from NC_088313.1 coordinate 9,410,539, forward strand.
CATACATTGTAGTGACTTCCACAAATGACAAATGACTAAAAGTCAGAGTCTGACAGTTACGGCGAAAAGGATTTTGGCAACCAAATGTCAATTGTCATTTGGATTTTAGACATGATTTCAATCTTTTGATGCCATGAATGATGTCATTAAAAGACAATGACTACCATTCTGATTTTACAACCTTATAAAATGTCATTTAATTTACAGTTACAGTTATTCAGCCCCGCTGGTGCCATTAGTGAAACAATGTCAGAAAAGAAAAGGTCTTATCTTACTTCTTGTTCATTGTTACCAATTCTTTGAGTATGGGTATCAGCATGTCCAGATTCGGGTTCTGGTTCTAGGTCCAAGTTTGAGGGGCGTTCTAGTGATTGTATTTGTGTGGCCACGGGCTCAGGTGCACTACTAATGCATGTAGCATCCTAAAAGGAAAAAGAGCAAATGTCAAGTTAATTATAGGTACTCTATTTCGAGTTTGGGTATTGCCACTACTTCAAATGTACGCATGTATTGTACTTGTACTATAAACTTACGGGTTAAAGAAACTATCAGGGTCTAAAATTATGCAATATGCTAGGCTGCATTATATTTTTTCCGATCACAAATTAACAAGTTCCCATAATGGGCATTGATCTACCATCCTTTCCAGAAATTCTGCTTAAAAACTGGAAGCATAATTTTCATTTCGATAATTACAAAATACAATTTTAATTTCTAAATTCATAAGTAGTGTATCGAAACTTCATAGCAGAAATGAAGTGCAGTGTTGAATGTACGTATACTTGACCTGTTGAACATACCAAGTTTATCTATGTCTAGGCACTACATACTGATACGTGTCGTCCTTGAAAGATTTAAGAGCATGGAAGGTATGGTAGTCCACTAGATCAAAAGTTGTCACGCATCTGTATTTTCCGACAGTCAGGCTCTCTGTATGCTCTTTAAGTGCATACGCATGTAAGTGGTCATCGAACCACAGGGTCTCCCACTCATGCACAAAGAGGTAAACCAGGCAATGGTCTTTAATGAAAACATTTTTGATCTTGCCAAACACTACATTGCCACAATCTGAATCAACATCAATGGCTACCATCATACCAGGGCGATATTCAATACCATTGAATTCTGCAGAGCTTGAAACAAACAGTTCCTCATCAATCAGTGCACCAGTTTCATCAGTAATAACATCAGCATTGGGTCTGAAGTTGGATACCTTCTGCAAAGATCCCTTCCCAGTTTTGACAGGCTTCTGTGCAAACAGGTTTCCTTTGAAGCAAAGGTCAGACAACGTCAACTGATTACGTAGGGCCATGGTTTTGCAGATGTTCTTGTAATTACAGCATATGTGGGATATCTGTTTGAAGTAATTGTGCTTTGCTTCGAATCTAAGACAGGAGAATCTGATCAAGGGTCCTATTGCTTCTATAGCCGATGGATAGTGTAGCATATGATGATGCTTGGGAAGGAGATGCTTATCAGGGAAGATTGACAAATAATGCTCATGGTGATCTTGAATAAGCTGACCAAGCAAGTCGGTTTCTCCTTTAGCAATTTGAGGAGAAAAGATGATATCCATGCAGCGGAGAAGACGGAGAATCAGTTCAAGATGTTCATCATTCTCTGGAATTATGTCCCCGACCAGAATGGGGAGGTGTCTGATGAGGAAGGCGGTTTGCGCAGCCTTTTGTCCAGTGGCATGCATGGTTTTGTTTAGTGAATTATCTGTGATGATATTTGGCTTGTTCTTATCCTCACAAAATCCGTAGTCAAAACTAGTCAATCTATTGTTGATTGTATCGAGAGTGAGGCGGCCTTGGTCAATCCAAGATTTTAGAGCTAATTTTATCTCAATCAAACAGACTCCTTCCAATAAATCGTGCATGATATCGAACACATGGTTGTCAATAACATGGAAACTGCTGAGATCATTAAGAGGGCATCTTCTCTTTATCCCCGTCTCGGAAACATTGTTGGTTGTGACATCTTCATCATATGTGGCCCGTGTGCGGCGCAATTCACTCTCTTCCCTGGTGGCAGTATGGGCGGCATCTCTATGCATGCTGCAATAACGGCATGGAAAGTTTGCTGTGAAACTTTCAGCAAAACCGAAAAGTGTATGGAGTCCAAGATTGTCACCAGTTGTCTGTCCAAGGGCAATGCTAACTTTCAGCGTTGATGTCGTGTCATCACCATTCTGAACAGTGAGTCCTTCCAACTCGAGGCTCTTCAAATCTGGAAGAATATGGCCAACAATAGCATCTATCCCATAGTGTTTTATGTCCTCAGATCGGGCAACAGCCAACAAAAATATATTATCTAAACATGATTGGTAAACAGGGTGGATATCCTTTATGGTGAAGTAAAACATTCCTAATTTATGGGTACCATTTCCTCGTAACGGATTTGTTGTCTCGAGCTCGTCAAAGTAGAGAAGAATGTTCACGCAGTCATGATTGCTGAGGCACTGATGAGATTGGTAAAACTCCCCGTCCTTGAAGTCCTTCAGGTCATCACACGTAGCTGTTGCGGACCTGTACTGCTCTATCCCATCAAGCACACCATCTTGGTTAAGGACAGCACGTAAAACACCTTTGACTGGTATATACTGGAAACTGTCGTGTGTCTGGGTCTGTCGAACACCTCCAGTAGCTGCATCACGCTTTGGATTGAAGGCTACACCAAGTGGAATGGATACAGGGGGAATGTACGTACCTTTATCTGTGAAATACTTTTCCTGCCTATATTGACTTTCAAAGCCCGCGAATGGAGAACTGGAGTCTTTGAAAATCTTCTTCAAATGTTGAACTTTTTCACATTCTAATTCTACACCAGTCTCCTCCATCACACGCAGCGTTTCATTCTCTAGCATTCCAACGATCTCACTGAACATTTCTGAGGTACATTCAATAATATTTTGTAATGAGGATAATGGGACATTTGATTTGGCTTTCATTTTACTAACAAAATTGGCGGCAATGGCATGAAGGTCAACAGTAACAGATTCACTTCTACTCTGAGGCTGGGGTGTGTTTTGCTCATAATTAATGCTTTCTCCTGGATCATCTCCATCTGACACTTCATCATCAACGGTATTGTCTAGGGGGGAAACGTCCATTGGGCATTCACCAACATCATGGCTTGCAGAGTCAAGTGAAAGAACATGCTTAAGTAGATGTCTTTTATAAGGCCAAGGGGTACTGAAAGTCCGCTGACACCCATCTTCAGCACAGACAAAATAATCACTCGAATATACTATTGCATGGTTTGTCCGCAAATGATAAAAAAGATGTTGTAGTCCTTGACAAAAATTGGAACAAACAAAACAGGTAAAACGATGACTGCTGCTACTGGTTTCCATGATCCGCTTAGAAGTTATAGTACAAGTATAAACAGTCTACAGGCTTACCTGTAAATGTAATGAGATTAGTTGTTTTAGTTTCAAACGAATTCCTATCCTCGGCACTAGCTCCCTCAGGGTTGAGTCGTCCAACAAAACTGCAACTTCTTCATCAATACCTTGTTCTGAAATGCATGAAATGAGAGATATTTTAAGCATACTTTATAACTTGTTAATTTACAGAACAGAAATAAACATTTAACCGCATTTAACAGTCAATACGAGGGCCTTGTTGTGAGGAGGTCTTCGGTTGGTGGCTGGATTTGCTCGGAGAGGTTGTTGGCCATGACTCGGTGAGGCGGGAGATGCTCGGAGAGGTTGCAGTTGATTTCACGGGCCTGACGGGGTGAAAAAGCGGTCCAACATGTCCAAGCCACAAATAAAGTACACACACATACTATACCTGCGCTGAACATCTCGACCTGTCGAATGTTTGTTGTTGTTCCCAATATTTCAGTGTTTCCACACAATAGACAACTGTATTGTGTGGAAACACTGAAATATATGGGCATGATGATGGGGAACAACAACGGTCAACAACAAACATTCGATAGATCATGATGACCATGTAGATAGACCACAGAAAAACTTGTCAATCTATCTTTGTCTGTTTCCAAGCCAAACATAATTATCATAATAATGATGATGATATTCAGCTTAACTGTTAATCAGTAGCTAGGCCTAGGCCTACAAAAAAGGCCGAGGGAAACCAGAAAACTGAGAACACTCTCGAGACAAAACTGGAAACACTCAAAACATTACACGACAGGCCCATCACGGGGCCCATCATCAGTCACATCTTTTAGAGTAACTAGACTAGGCCTATATCAATCTTAAGTCGACTAAGATCACAGTGATGACAGGGCGACAATACGCCAAGAATTTGACGAATATATCGCCCTTATTCGGCTGTATGCATGGTATGTTTATCAAATCATGCAGTTATTAGACACGATTAGGCCAGCTGAAAATCTACGGCCGGAAATGCCGGATGTTGTCAGTTCTGAATGGACACTGCGCCACCATGGGTGAAAAATTGAATTATTGATGACGACATTCTTTGGCGGGATATTTGAATTATCACGGCCGATCTTCCACCAAACTCATTACTGAAGTCACACAGTTCTTTAACAGCAAGCATATTCCAAGAAAAATGATTTTTGGAATAATTTACAAGGTGTAGGCCTATTTATTTTTCGATCATAGGGCCTCCTCATGAAATTCATATCGGCAATTTTTCATGCGGCAAGACAGCCGGCTACCGCCCGAAGTTTTGTAATTTGTATACTATTTTTAGGTCACCATATTCCTAACTTTGGCTCTCCAATTTGCCTTGTTACTGGCGAAAAATGATTTCATATATCATCTAAAACATTTCCCGATATGTTTTGAAGCCATAATTCCTTAACCAGACCAGATGATTTCGGATTATTGAAGGACCAACTTTATGGCGTCCGTTTGTTGCAATGCGGCGGCGGCGGCGGCTGCGCAACTTGAACACGGGCCAAGGGGGCTCAAAGAAATCTTGATTTTTCTCACTATTGAATGATGAATATATATTTAAATTGCTTTCTGCAGGTGCTACAGATATTCTTACCTTCAAAAACTGGAATGAGATCTTCCATCCCCCATGCTCTTAAATTATTTTCCATCCTGATTGTTTTCGGTTGAAGTTGCACGTCTTGAACTTGAAGCGGGAAAAAAGATGGCGGCGCTTCTAAATCACCGTCTGCGCACAGGAGGCTCTTTGATTGGTCGAGGCGTTTACTACCAAAGCAGTAAATTGTAGAAATAGACACTTTTGATTGGTCGATTCAATTAACTACACCCAAACAGTAAATTGTACATACTAAACAACTACGAAAGTAGTAATCAGAACCTCTGATAATTATTTAAGTAGTAATATGACGTTAACTTCTCAAAATAGTAAATGAAATAACTACTTTTAGCCCCAATTTTTTAGAGTGTGTATGAGATACACAAACAATGACACCTGACATCGTAACACTCCTACGAAAGTGTACGACATGTAGAACCAGAGCGCTTTATAAAGAACTGACATATACTCTAGTTACTTCTCTCTAAGCCCGGTCCGACAGGTTCATTAACTCTTGGCATAACCGGCCCCAATACACAATGGACTGAGCAGGGCCTTTGTGGATTGGCTGGCATTTGTCGGTTGTCGCTGGTGGTGGCAAGTTGATTGACAGTGGCGGATAATTTTTATTTTAATACGATGACTTGAAACTGATCATGGTGACCTATCCACGAGACACTATCCTGTATTGTGTGGTGGATCCATTTCTAATCAGTCCATGTGGTATTGGGCTACGGGGTGGTTCAGAAAAAATGCCCAAAGCAAATTGCCAAACTCTTATGCTTGTGAGAAAATCTTCGAAACCACCATGTACATGTACATGTAGCCGTATGGAAATACGGTTCAATGCTTCTGTCCGTATTGATTTTACAGGAAGATTAAAAAAACAATCGTTTTCATTTCAACGCTCAATGTATTATAACCACTAACACAATGCGTTTTAATTCAGAATTTAATCACAGCACTGACAATAGGGAGGTTTCGCAAATTCGACGGACTACGAAGTACGAACTACGAATTTCTACTTCGAATTTGCGAAACCTCCCTAATAGCTTAGGCTTAAACAAAAAATGCTGTGTTTCGGGTCACCTCAAAAATAAATTTTAGGGTAGGACGGTCGGAAGATTATTTTATTTTATTTTATTTTTTTCCTCAATATACTTTATGATTGAAATTCACACTCAAAAGTACTGTTTGTTGCTCGACGCATTTGCCGTCGTGAATTTCGAAGCCTACGCATATCCTACCTGCTTATAATCAGGCCTTTCAATTACATCTTTTGGGATACACCTTCTAATTTTCTACCCTAATTTGGGCTCACCTGTAAGTCTTAATTTGGGCTTAAAATGATGCGTAACGCCAATTTTTGAGAAAGAGATTAAGATAAAATACTTTAAATATAGCAGTTTAGCATTATTTGCCATAATTGCATGAAATACTACTACACAATAACTATTTTATGGCAGTATAAAATACAATCTTAAAATTCCATTATTTTTTTATTTATTTTTTTTTTAAATCTAGGGTCGGGGCTTTTCGGTAGGGTCGGTCGTGCGACCCGAAACACAGCATTTTTTTTGTTTAGGCCTTACGGATTCGCTCGTGATACGGACACATTTCAAGTTCTTAGGCTTAGTCAATCACTCAATGTCAATTTCGTGTTCAGCAATGTCCACCAATTCAAGTCCTGGCTCCTGTTCGTCCTCCTCCTCGTCCAAAGCATTCAGGGGCCCAGCGTCGATGGGTGCAGGGCGGAATGCAGCCTCAAATCCGTTTACGATAACCTGCTGATCTACAGCTTCTAGGCTTGGCTTACAATGTTCACAACGTCTCTTAGTCCTATCCTATCGCAGGAATGAATTGAAGAATGCCAGCCATCTCAGTCACTCTCATGCCAAAGCCTTCCGTTTGATGGACACGGTATCGGTCTGCAAGGAGAAGAAACTGGTCGGGCTGCTGCTCAGTGACGTGCGGTTCGAAAACTTCATCGAGCCAGTGAAGAACAGTTTCCTCCTTCATCCATCCCGTCGCAGAGGAGGTCACCTTGACGTTGGCAGGCAAGTCTTCTTGCAGTAAGGCATTCAGCTGACGGACAAAGCCTCTTCTTGGGAACGTAACGTGGGCATCTAATTTTCCGCCAGTTGCTGTGATGCAAAGCGTGACTGTACACCCCAGTTTGGTGTTGGACCTTGATGTTCGGACGTCGATGGACTGGGCTCCCTTGGTATTTGCAGTGTACATCGGTCGGATCTCAAAAAGGAGAAACGTCTGGTCCATATTGAACACGACTCTCATCTGGATGTTGAAACGGTCGATGGTACCAGTTGCATCATTTCGGAAGACTTCAACTCGGGCTGCAGCATCAGCAGGCAACGTCGTGGTGTTCTTGTTAGTCTTTCGCAAGGTGATCCTCTTCCGCTTCATAAAACCTTCTACCCAGCCAACGGATGCATGGAAATCATGGTACACGGGTCTTGCTTGGACTATGGCCTGTCTCCGGTTCTCTGGTGTCTCATTCCACCATTCATCAAATATCGTCATGGCTTTCTCTTGTATGTCCTGGATAGCAAGAGGAAGGCGGCGCTCTCGAACTTGCAGGAACCATTCATGGATACGATCTTCAACCAATGGCCAGAGACCAACCAGTCGCTCTTTCACAGTTCTGTCGCTGCCTCTGCCGTCTGCTTCTTGATTTTGTAGGTGTTGTAGATGCCACTTTCGGAGAGTTTCGACTGGAATGTTGTAGTTTGCCGCAAACTCTGTCATGGTGTTGACGGTGCCATTCAGCAGGGCTGCCTCTAGGTCTCTCAGATAGGCGATTTTCTCGTGGACGGAATAGCTCCTCCGACGTTTTGGCAATGGTTCTTGAGGTTCCATGTCGATTATTGAAGTCTGTCTGAGGATAGGGTAGTTGGCATCGGTTTATATAGGGCCAAAACCCCCAATATAGAGATGAAGTAAAAGAAATAGACAACATTTTTGTGCCTTAATTGAACGCCATGCATCACTCATGTCACTTCTTTATTTCACTGATGACTACACAGTTTCATCACTCATGTCACCTTTTACATCGTGTCCAGAAATAAAGCACCCAGCGTTTTCTTATAAGGTACATTACACTGACAATGACTGATGTCTAGGATTAGGCCTGGCAAAGAATCACACATGTGAGAATGATCCTTTATTTAAGCTTAGAAATACCGAGTGTAAACAGTACAGCCTAAACATCGTTTTAGAGTAAAACAGAAAGTTAGCATGCACTTTTTTGGAATACCCTGTATAGGCGTACGTTTTGAATCATCCAGTCAATCAAAGTGCAGATTTTATGAACCCATGGGCCTAATTGAATTGAATTTGAATTCTTCCTTTGAAATAGACACGGTCTAGACCACTAAGCCATGACCATGCATGGCCATCAGTGGGCGACGTGGTGCCACTCACACATTAGTCAATCGTGTTGAATAGAGTCGAGAACCACGTGATTGTGTAGGCTATGCCTTGCATATTCGAAACCGGGCTTAGAGAGAAGTAACTAGAGTATATGAAGAATGCGTATACCTATTTATTCATTATCGATACACTTATAAGTATGTATGTTGCTGTATGTTAATGAATGTCTCATTTCTACGCCAAAGATTAGCTAAATATTTCTTCTTTAAATATAGGCTGGATAGTACCGAGTTCTTGCGGAAACAGGAATGAAAATATAAAATTGATATCTTTATTGTACATGTACACTCTTGGCAAAATATTTCGTTTCTATTTCGTTGAGCAAAAGGGCTTGCCGGCGGGAAGAACGAACCAAATCAATGACGTGGGACTGAAATAGGTAAACCAATGCATAGTTCACATTTTATGTATTCTTGAGGCATACCCGTATCTGACCTGAAGCAAAGATGAATGTTGTTAGCACGAATCGACGAGATCTACTTTGCCCCTATTCAGATGGCATGGTAGAACGCTTTTAGCGCATACTCTGTGAAAAAGATAACAGCTGATAATGGTCTCCATTAAAAGCTGTCAGATTTGCGACTAAGTAGATGTTTCTGCACGGATGATAGCCGGCCCTTCACGAACAGGTTCCCCTAGGTACTTAGCAGTAAGGTTGAAGGTATAAGAAGTTCCTGAGATGAGTCCATCAGCTTTGTACTCTGTCCTTGTCGATGGCAGAAATACGCCATATGAACCTCCATACGGCCGGGTACTTTTTTGGTACTCGAGCTGTGGAAGAATAAAAAGATTAATGAGACTGAATTTCTGCAAGAGGAGAACTTATACAGGGTGCCACCGAAAACCACCTCAACACCCTCAGCCACTTGTGGTGTTTTGGCATGGGTGGCTGTCCCCATGTTTTTCAGTGGTAGGCCTGGGCTACAGCTACAGACATCTTTATTGAACGCAATATTATGATTATACTCTTACTTTAACACTGGTAGCATTCTGAAATTGCCACGATGAGTGAAGCACTTATTTAACTTACCAGATAACTCGTTAGACTACCAGTTTGCCAATCGTTTGGATGGTCCCAACGTAGCCACACAAATGTAGAACTTTTCGAGACCACGCGCAAATTACAAGGTTTTCCCGGTGTCACTGAAAGAGAACAAATTGTAATATAGGAAGGTGCGGCTTTCGACCAAAAATATCACGAAATACAATACTATTCTGGCGACACAATTAAACTCACGACAACAACGAATTGTTGATATCAGTGAACCATTTGAGGTTAAACAGTGCGTTATGCTTAAACATTAATGACCAAATTAATAGAATGTAGGTCTTCTTTTAGGTCATCTACGGGGAACAGTCCAATTTAATTTAATTTCGACATTTCATTTCTTTTCGTGTCATTTATTTATTCAGGTTTTATCACCATCTTTATAAATTTGTAGACCACGGTGTCCCACCAAGACTAAAATTAATTGATCCGTACGCTCGCTCGTGCATAAATTATCGTGGTGATTACTTTTGTAGTTATTCACGCAAGCAGCTGGGGCAACAGCGTATAATGTAATCATCCGTCACTCATTCCATTTGCCAGATAAACTGCGAATACGACAACCAATATTAGTTATTTACGAGCGATATCGCGTACGAATAAAATGGTTTTTGTCTTTGATCGGACACCGTGTAGAAATGACTGCAAATAAGTTACAAAGACCTACCGATTGGGTAATAAGTTGGGACGTAGATAGTGGACAGGTTACCATATCTACCGTCCACTTCCCGTGCCTGGACCTTTACAACGTACGTTTTCGTCGGGTCCGACACGGTAAATTCAGCCGTCGTTCCGGCAAGGACCTCTGTCTGGTTCCACGCGGTCATGGCCCCACTTGCGTGGTAGCTGTGGAAGATGCGGTAACTGTGGATCGTGATGGGACGCCAGCTTGATTGAATAGGAGGGTCAAACGTCACAGAGTATCGCTTTGGTGTCAGTCTCTCGACACGAATGTTTCTTGGTGGTCTAAGTCCTGAAAAAAGACGTACATGTATATACATACATGTTTTTAGCACACGAGATTGTAAAATTAAGAATACGGTCATTTTTAGCAGAGAGAGGCGAGAGGTGCGCGCGTGTGTGGGCGTGTGTCGGGGGGGGGGGGCGACTTTAGAGAGGAAAAGTTGACCTGGGACAGCAATCTTCGCCATAGGAGCGCTGCCGTCGCTTTAGTTTGTTATCAGCAGTAAATACACGCATCGACGTAGAGCTTGAGCTGGAAGTACTTCACAAATTCTTGCCTGTCACTGGACATCCATTTGGCCCTTCTGAACAATAGCTGTTGCTTGCAATTTTGAGAAAAACCTTGTTTTGATCATCTCTTCAATGGCCAAAAAAATCACAAAGACATATTTGCACCATCCATATCTGAGAGCTTCTGTCGATATTTGCGTATATTCAGATGGCCGCGGCAGAGTCAATCACTTTTATTGAAAAATTGTAAAAAGTAGCGAATAATTTACGACAAGGATGAGCGCTTACGTACTTCCTTTTTCAGCAATGAAGCCTTCCGATTCAGACCAGGGACCAACTCCTTTCTCGTTGTAAGCCCTCACTTGAAAGTCGTAGTCAAAAGAGAGGGGTAGGTCAGTATACCTTGACTGCCGGAGAGTAGTCTGTGTGCGAAATTCTAAGACTGGAATACTCTTCTTGGAGTATCTAACCTGTAAATGACAGATGGCAAAACGCTTCATGGTATGCATACGTTTAGTTAGGAAGACTCACGGATGCATGGGCATGGACATCGAATCGTCGTCTATGCACACACGTCAACGTTTTTCTGTTGCTAAGAAAGTTTATTTATTGTTGAATTTAACCAAACGAATAAATTTATTCAATGAACTAATTGAACTAATTCCCAACAAATACAATCAATATGAAGTCAACTGTTCGTGCGCAATGCCAGGGCGTAAGAAGAAAGCTTAAGCGTGACACGTGGCTTGAAACGCTGCTGTAGAGATATATATACTTACTAGTACCAATTTATGGGGTTTTTATATGAGACCTTAATATCTGGCAATTTTTTAAAACCCAGTTATGTGGCATATATATATATGAATATATACTAGTAACGTCCACAGTGTGTATATGCCTCGGAGTTATGCAAGTGTCAAATATACCACGTTTTGGACACTAACTATTTCACTGGCTGCTGTTCGAGACAGTGAATTGTGTAAGCCTACCTCTAAATATATTTCATTGTTTCCAAAATAGGAAAACCTCACCTTCTCAAGGCGCTGTAATTGTTGGGTGTCACCTACCACTTTTATTGATTAATCTGTAAAAATATTGTATTTGTATTCTGCCCCATTTTCTCCTGTTGTATGTCTTCTTGTCTTATCTGTCTGCACTGTGTTTTCAACCGATATGAATGTATCTATAGGTCCAATAAACTTAATTATGAATTTTTGAATTTTTTGTTGAGAACAGGAACCTCATGAGGAAATGCTATCTGTGACAAAAGACAAGTATAAAGACGGCCTAACTCTCCCCTCGGGTTCTTTCTACATTGAGCCACTTTGAACTGTATTACACGCCAAGACCCGACTGAATTTCGTTTTCCGACGATAAAGAAGAATATCCATAGGCCTGTTCAGCGCTCTTCAAGATTTTTGCAGTTAAGGCGTACCGATAAAATATATATACCCCAGTATCAAAATTGCCTCCTCACTGAAAACTCTTGGATATATAATATAATGTACCATGTATGTTTGCACCCAAGGTTATGGTTAGGGTTACTGTTGGATTGTGATGTGCTGCCATCTGACTGAGATAGTAAGACTAATTAAACGTAAAAATTGTTGGGCTTGTTACTCTAAGGCTATATATCATACTGGTACCATATAAATCTATATATCAAGCCTGCATAAACGTATGCCTCAAAATGATATAGCATGCCACTATCAAAACACATCAACATATAGGCCATAATTATATATGGACTACAGTTTCCATCCGAACAATTTGTCTGGATATGAACTTATTTCTAGTCTGTTTGACCATAATGTGCTGCCATCTGGCTGAGGACAGAGGTAGCTGAACTCAGTAACAGGTTTGCCTGAATGTGGACGTCACCCCAAGGTCCTGCGAGAGAACTCAATGTTTTTCCTCTCAAAGGGCGCAACCAAACAACTCAATAATAGCCATAGTCAAAATAAAAACCCAATAAGTTGGCTCCCTAATCAACAAAACTTGGGAGGAATGATACAGAGGTTATCACTCCAGGAAGGACAAAGAGTCCTGGTTATCAATCAGGAAAGTAATTCATCAATAATTATCATTCTTCTCTTTCACAGGAATTAGGGTGGTAAAACAGTGGGCATGTGTTAGAAGTTGTTGGCCATGACATGACAGTAAAACTTCAGTGCATTTCATAAACATTGCCTCTAACACAGGTATGTCCCAGCCAGGTTTTCAGTAGGGCATATGCGTGGGAGTTCTCAGGCTTTGGGGTCGAATCCCAAACAAGTGCACATGGTCTGGAATGGATCCCCTGCACTATTTGTTTCCAACACCGCTTTCTATCTTCCATTGAGGCTATATTTATCATTGTACAGGACTGGACAAACTCTGGACACAAGAAATCAATGAACAGCATTTATTATCAAATTAAAGCTTTTACATGTATATCACGTACATGTAGATTGCATATCTGACATATCTTAAGCAAACAGGATTAAATCATCCTAATATCAAGCCTTTGAGGTGGCACTGTCTGTATTTAAGATGGCACTTGGCCCAATATTCTCAGGACAATCGATGGTCTTACTCCACTGACCAGCAGGACACTGCTACTTTAATTGGAAGCTGCGCAACAAAATGATTGGTAATAGACTGGACGAAACCAGAGCACACAGTCGAATATTGAATCTCCAATATGATAAAATGAACACAACCTTTTTGGAGCGAGCAACAGATGACAGGGCTTTCATAACCTGCTATGGACGTGATTTGAAAATGTGCACATGAAATTCAGAAGTACTTGCCAAGTAAGCTCTCATTAACTTCCTCACGTTGTAATCCAACAAATCAGGATAAAATTGACCCTTGCTTATCACAAATGTAATGACAAAACATCATCCACAAAATAATTCAGCAACATACTCTGTGCTTATTAAACAAGCCTATTATAAACCAAGAACTATTTGAGTGCCTTTTTATGTGTTTTGGGTTTCAATAATTGTGAATTACATGTAAAGTTCTATGCAAAAAGTAAGATCAAATGGAATGAAACTGAACCCTATCTCCAAAACACTATCCTAAATAGAAAAAAAATTGACAAAATGCTAAAGGTTATGCACATTTCTTGGTTTACAGTATTGTTATAATTACTCAAAAATAATGGAAGCATTTGGCTTTTTGTTGATGACGTATTAGGAGACCAGAGTATGCGACTTGCATACCATGTTTGAGACACACCACATAATTAATGACGTAACCACACACATTAGGCCACGAACACATCACTTCTAGTGGCAAAGACAGGTAAGTGATACCAATACCAAAATTACTTAGGTAAGAAACACAGCTTTGTGTCAGGATTTCAATGTTTTTAAGTTCAATGTAAACAAAACCCATTAGAAGATATTCACAGCAGCAGCACCAAGTATGGGGGGGTGGGGATCTAAAATCTGTGAAAGAATATTTTAGCAACTTACAGACACCTGGCGAAATTTGTAAACATGTTCTGCAAAAGAAATTTTCATGGAATACATTATTTCCCACCAGAGAAATATGCCCCACAACAAAGGTTTCATTTTAAGAATACTCCACAACTTGATAGTAGAACAAGACGTTGGAACTTCCTTGATTGAGCTGAATGTGGATGTAACACACTTTAGATATACCTGGGGGGGGGGGGCTCAGTTAGCAAATCTAATCTTTGTTATTGTCAGCTCTCATAGCCTCGGTGGACTTTGGCAAAACGACTTTCTGTTTTCCCGTCACCAGGTTGTTCATCTTTGTTCTTATCTGAGCTGGAGTCCTTGTTCCTCCAAGTTTTTCAGCAACAGCTGCTATTTCAGACCCTGGGGGATTCTTCTTTGCTTTTATGTATTTATCCATGTACCTGAACAATATGCCATTTTCTTCTTCAGACCATCTTGCTCTCTTAGTTTTGAACATGCCGTCGTCAGTGGAAACCATCTTTCTCTTTTGACTGCCATACTTCTGATCATCTGCAACCGCAGTAGCTGAGCAGCTTGGTTGTGGTTCTCCATCAAATGGACTGCTTCCATCGACATCATCACAAGTAAGTTCCCTGCTCTCTAACTGGTCACCTCTTTCCAGCTGATCATTTATGGAAACCGGGGGAGGAAGTTCTTCAATGTTAATGGCATCAAGTTTCTTTCCCTGGAACTTATTGATGACACCATTCTCCATGGCAATCAAAACACGTGCAACCTTTGCTCGTTCAAGCACTGAGCTTTGCAATCTGTACACGTCAGTGTGGATGTTGACATTATGGCCCATGTGGTCTGCTACCATCTTCAATTCATTGGCGGACATGTCAATTATTTGTGCAGTGGTGGCCATGTATTTCCTTAATCCCCTGGTTCGGATACTCGCTGGATTTCTGAGCATAGGGCATTTGCTCGTTACCACTCGGATTGCTTCACAGCCATCTGTGGGTGAATTAATTTCTCTCGGTCTTGAAAACACATATGGGCTGATGATCTTCCTCTTTTTTATCAAATACTCAATCTGTTCTACCATGTCTGGAGAAAGTAAGATGAAGACTTTGCGGAGTGACCTGGTACTCTTCCCCCTCACCTCTATCAGTGCCATTCTTTTTGCCAGGACTCTTTCACTGACATCAAGAGATGCTAGTATTTCTTCATTATCCTTCTCGCTCTTTCTCCCTAGGAAGTCACTCACTTTCAACTCTTCTACCTCGCTCACTCTGCGCTTATTAAACAAGACAATTCTTGTCAACACTAGCTGACTTAGCCATTTCAGATCATCATTAGATTGGTTTGTCCTCTGCATGGCTTTGCATATAACTGTGGAGAGCCAGTCTTTCAGCCTGACCAAATCCGTTGTAGAAGGAATATTTTCGGACTTATTGATCTTGAGCAACTTCTGTTTTCTCACACTAACAGAAGCTACATGATTATTCCAATGAGCTTCATATTCTTCCTTGAAGCATCTGGCTTCTCGCTGCATTTCCTCCGAGTCTTCTCGCATGCCCAAGCTAATCTTAAGAAGATTAGCCTGTTTGATGTAATGGCCGAGCACAATCGCAAGCTGTGGGGAACCACTCTCTGCTGCAAGCTGCTTAACAGTTTTCACAACTAATTTGAAATGTCTAGCACTTAAAAAGTAGGTTAATGGTTTCCGAAGAGCCCCCAATCCATCATTAAGGGCTTTCAGTAGTCTGCCGAGAGATCGCACCTTTTGGCGAATGTTCATGAGATCTTTTCTCCTCTGGTCTTCGATTTCACCCACTTTACTCAGAACAGATGCAGCAAATTCCCTTATCAAGGGATCATCAAAGCATATCTTCCTAATCCCTGGGTTAGATTTGGTTTCTTTCATGGCATTGATGAGATCATCAATCATTTCACTTTCTTCGTCAGTTGAAGATGTGCGCAGAAATGGTTCAAGCATGATTCTTGCATTTCGGAGACAGTTTGTTTCAGGTTGTTCTCCACGTGGTCTGATGGGACAGTTTTTCATATGAAGCCATAGAGAATCCTTCAAAAAGAAGCCCACGCAGTATTCACATGGCAAAAAATCGTGTGCTTTTCTGTCACGTTTTTCACTTGGCCGCCTGGAAACAACAAATTCTCCCTCACCCAATTCAATGCACTTTGCATTGTGCTTGAAGTTCCCCCTATTCTGCAAAAGAAGGAGGGCATTTTTTCTTTCAACAGATTTGACAGGAGCCATGAGTGCTGATTTTACATCCGATTCATTGCAATGAACTGCAAGATAGTGAACTGAAATCTTTGATTGGTATCGCCTCTCGCAATAAAGGCAATAGTCACTTTTACTATAATTTCTCTTTTCACTTTTGCTATCGCTGTGCTGCGGAACAGTTATGTGTGCAAACTGCATTTTCACCTTGGCCTTAAGTGCCTCCCCAACATGATCTTCCGCAGCTTCATTTAAATCCATGTCTACACTGTCTGCACTATTTTCCAAGTCACTGCATTGTCTCTTTATATCGCTTTTACCATCTCTGTACCGTGGAACACTTTTCTTTGCCTTATGTTTCTCCCCATGATGATCATCAGCTTCGTTGCAGTCCATGGCTTCATCATCTGCACTATTTTCAATGATCACAGTATCAGATTCAGAGTCACCATCCGAGTCCGTTAAATCATCGTTCGGTCCCTGCTTATAATCAGGATCCTTTACAGAATCATCGTCATCATCATGTTCATCGTAACCAACTGTTGAACCATCACTCTCTGTGGCATGTCCAGAATCCATTGAGGTTTCAACATCAGGTTCATTATCTTTATTCCAATTAGCTGCAATACAGTGAAGAAGACAGATTAAAAGACAAGTGCAGAAAAATTACCCAATGAGGTGGAGAGTGATTGCTCAGGATGGGCAAATGAAATAGTTCATTTAGCTGAAATGGGAACCATTATAATGCCATATTTGCCAGCAAAACTAACCAGCACAAAAATCCACCATTCATTATCAATCTCTGCTCACTTTTAACTCTTTTGCAAGCACAATGCTCTAACCTTCTGCTTAACCGCACCCGGTACACTTTCCAGGCATCCTCGGATCCGGGCCTTCTCAGGGAAGTTTTAGGTCAACACATGCACATAACATGTAAATACATGGAAGTGGAGATCATAATTGTGGGGCCTTAGCAGTTTATATATGTCCCACACCTGAACTATGCCCCAAATGTAAGTCTCTCTGTCAGGGGCCAAGGTTCAGCAACCATAAAACAGTATCTCTACCCTTGAAATTGAATGTAAAACTAGATTGCCAGATACTCATCGTCCCAGAACCAGGTCATACACTGACTGACCATGTATCTTTGTAATGACAGCAGGTAGTGTGTGGACTCATTTTGCTCGATGATTAACTCCCTCTAGTCTACAGACACAGGATGCCCCTGGCCGAGTTCACCAATTAATCGAAGTACCTGTTGCTTTCACATGATCACATGGTCATGAAAGCGGTGAAAACTACAACCAAGTTTCCATTGTTGGTGATTCATGCGGAAATAAATCAGATGCTATCTATTCTCCTTTGAAAAGGTTTACACCACTGGCTAGGATTTAGTACTAGGAATGTCTCTGGTTAGGGTGAGACAGATCACTCAATAGTGCAAAAGCATTCTGATGGCAAAAAAGACTGAAGGCCACGGTGAACCTGCCACGGCAACAGAGAGGATGAGCAAACCATTCAGCGAATGTAAGGTGAGTTATGTGCACGAGGGAATTGAGGAAATCTTGCTGGTAGCCAATATCAAGTGGAATGAAATGGCCAGGGCCATTGTGCTCACCTCATGTGGAGGAAAGATGGATAAAGAGCATGGTATTGTGTCATGTAGTGTTAGGTTTGATGTAGGTCCAAGCAGTTACAATTTCCCCAAAATGGCCAATTTACAGTACATTCGACCTCTGTGACCTTGAAAAGTAGGTCAAATCAAAGAAGACCCGGGTGACACATTGAATGGTTGTTAGAATTAGATGTACCTATGATATAAAATTGGTGCCAATCGGGCAAGTCATTACTAGGAATAATAGCATTTTGAAGAATTTAGGATTTGGCCCCCTCCCTGGAGGCCAAACGGCAAATCAGATCGCACCAAACTTCAGTACCTGAGATCACCTGACCAAGGGGTACATGTGTACTTAATTTGTGATCAATAGTCATTGCAGTTAAGAAACGTGCCATAGTTACAGCCTGACGGCGAATTTACGCCATTTGACCTCTGTGACCTTGACAAGAAGGTCAAATTAAAAACCTGTGTGACATATACTGTATGGTGGTTAGATATACCCATGATATCAAATTGGTGGCAATCGGGCAAGAAGTTAAGGAATAATCACATTTTTAAGGTTTTTGGATTTTGCCCCCTGGTGGTCAAGTGGTGAATCATATTGGACCAAACTTCGGTCCCTGAGATCACCTGACTAAGGGGTAAATGTGTACCAAATTTGGTATCAATAGTCATTGCAGTTTAGAAACGTGCCATCGTTACATCCTAACGGCCAATTTACACACCATTTGACCTCTGTGACCTTGAAAAGGAGGTCAAATCAAAAACCCGGAGGATATATGATGCACCTTTGCTAGAAGTACCTACCATATTTTTTTCAAAATTTCCCGACTACTATTAAGGGAGATATTGCATATTTTCACTTTTAACGTTTGGCCCCCTGGTGGCGAAACCATGACACGAATCGGACCGAAACTTGGTCTCCAAGGTGTCATTACATAAGGGTACATGTGTACCAAGTTTCAACTCAATAGCTCTAACAGTTACGAAACGTGCCCTGCTAACGGACGACGACGACGACGACGACGGACGACGGACGCCACGGTATGGGATAATCTCACCTCTGCTAAGAGGTGAGCTAATGAATGGATGGAATGGGGTAACCAACCCATTAAAACCACTGTCCAGCTCTTGATCGTGGATGAATAGAAATGACAACCTCAACAATGCCCTAGACACGAATTGGAATACATCTTTGAGAGAGAACCCACAATTGTTATAACAACAGATGTATCCATCAGGGGAGATGACACAGCATGGGGTGGAATAGTCTGGAAAGAAGGCAATACCGTTTTTCAGAAGGTGAAGTGCTACAAGACACCCTAGTCTGGTTGTCACGTAACACGAAGTTATATGAAATGTCCAGGGGACATTGTGCTCACCTGGGAATGATTAAGTGGGAGACAGTATTCAAGGCCTACACCCCCTAAAATTCAAGGTAGAATGTAACCATGACAACACAAATTGGAATCAAGATTAATTGGCGATGATTTTTTGTATGTCAAGTCATGTTGTTATAAGACATCCACACACCAAGTTTCAACTTCCTAGGCTCAAAGGTAAGCAAGCGTGCCACCATCATTGTTGACGGACGACGATGATGCCGACAGACTGCTGTGTACATAGCCACTTAAAACAAAAATACCTGTAGACCTAATGGAATGTCCAATTAACTTCTAAGTAAACAAAGGGCTAGCCCAGGAGGCGAGATCAAAATTTTGTGGCCAATTGTCTTTTCTCTGATACATACTGGTAGGCCTATGGATATAATATATCATTTAAGTGCTGGCCGATGGCATGATGGAAAAATCTAGAAGGTTGGAGAAGAAAGCAGAGTAGAGCTGTGCTTGCTTCATGTCTAATAGTCTTGCTGATGAGCGAGCACCCATCGCAAGTGCAAGAGTTGATGTAGGCACATGGCTAGGGCAATTAGGTTAAACCACATTTGGATTGAAAAGGTGATCACAGGCACAGATCTATGATAACCATTCTTCCCTTTGCAGATACTTCTTTTAGCAGGACACCCTCTCTACTAGGGGCAGAAGTGATGGTCCCAAATTGAATAAATTCTATACAACTTGACCTCTGTAATCAGGACACCACCCTATTAAGGACAGCATTTCTCAGTTGCAGAGGTGTCCTTTTTTAAATAGAGAGGATCTGCTGTTTGCCACTCTGACTGCTCAATATAGCACTCAAAAACTAACTCACCATGTGTGTCTTCCAGCTCCTCATCAGGGCCATCAATGTCCAGATCATCTACAGAGATGCCAGCAGAGGCTTCCAATGGTTGCTTTTCAACTGAAAATATTATAAACTCTAAATAACAAAACAGTGAAATGGTCAAAGCATTTATGGTAATCTTTCAATGAATGAAACCTTCCTTGTGGGGCATTTCCAAATGTGGGGCATATATCGGTAATGGGTGGTTTAAAACACAAGGGCCACAAAGGTCTGGAGCTCAGCTGAAGCAGTTGAGACAATAGGTGTAATTATTGGAACTTCCCTTTTCAGACACCTTTCTTAGCAGGACAGTCAGTCCTGTGTACAACTAGGGGCAGTAGTGATGGTCCCAAATTGAATCATTTCTATCCAACTTGACCTCTGTAATCAGGACATCTCCCTATTAAGGACAGCATTTCTCAGTTGCAGAGGTGTCCTTTATTAAATAAAGAGGATCTGCTGTTTGCCACTCTGACTGCTTGATATAGCACTCAAAAACTAACTCACCATGTGTGTCTTCCAGCTCCTCATCAGGGCCATTAATGTCCAAATCATCTGCAGAGATGCCAGCAGAGGCTTCCAATGGTTGCTTTTCAACTGAAAATATTATAAACTCTAAATAACAAATCAATGAAATGGTCAAAGCATTTATGGTAATCTTTCAATGAATGAAACCTTCCTTGTGGGGCATTTCCAAAATGTGGGGCATATATCGGTAATGGGTGGTTTAAAACACAAGGGCCACAAAGGTCTGGAGCTCAGCTGAGGCAGTTGAGACAATAGGTGTAATTATTGGAACTTCCCTTTGCAGACACCTTTCTTAGCAGGACAGTCAGTCCTGTGTACAACTAGGGGCAGTAGTGATGATCCAAAATGGAATCATTTATATACAACTTGACTTCTGTAATCAGGACACCTCCCTATCAAGGACAGCATTTCTCAGTTGCAGAGGTGTCCTTTTTTAAATAGAGAGGATCTGCTGTTTGCCACTCTGACTGCTTAATATAGCACTCAAAAACTAACTCACCATGTGTGTCTTCCAGCTCCTCATCAGGGCCATCAATGTCCAGATCATCTACAGAGATGCCAGCAGAGGCTTCCAATGGTTGCTTTTCAACTGAAAATATTATAAACTCTAAATAACAAAACAGTGAAATGGTCAAAGCATTTATGGTAATCTTTCAATGAATGAAACCTTCCTTGTTGGGCGTTTCCAAAATGTGGGGCATATATCGCCGATATTATCGGTAATGGGTGGTTAAAACACAAGGGTCACAAAGGTCTGGAGCTCAGCTGAAGCAGTTGAGACAATAGGTGTAATTATTGGAACTTCCCTTTTCAGACACCTTTCTTAGCAGGACAGTCAGTCCTGTGTACAACTAGGGGCAGTAGTGATGGTCCCAAATTGAATCATTTCTATACAACTTGACCTCTGTAATCAGGACATCTCCCTATTAAGGACAGCATTTCTCAGTTGCAGAGGTGTCCTTTTTTAAATAGAGAGGATCTGCTGTTTGCCACTCTGACTGCTTAATATAGCACTCAAAAACTAACTCACCATGTGTGTCTTCCAGCTCCTCATCAGGGCCATCAATGTCCCGATCATCTACAGAGATGCCAGCAGAGGCTTCCAATGGTTGCTTTTCAACTGAAAATATTATAAACTCTAAATAACAAATCAATGAAATGGTCAAAGCATTTATGGTAATCTTTCAATGAATGAAACCTTCCTTGTGGGGCATTTCCAAAATGTGGGGCATATATCGGTAATGGGTGGTTTAAAACACAAGGGCCACAAAGGTCTGGAGCTCAGCTGAAGCAGTTGAGACAATAGGTGTAATTATTGGAACTTCCCTTTGCAGACACCTTTCTTAGCAGGACAGTCAGTCCTGTGTACAACTAGGGGCAGTAGTGATGGTCCCAAATTGAATCATTTCTATACAACTTGACCTCTGTAATCAGGACACCTCCCTAAGGACAGCATTTCTGAGTTGCAGAGGTGTCCTTTTTTAAATAAAGAGGATCTGCTGTTTGCCACTCTGACTGCTTGATATAGCACTCAAAAACTAACTCACCATGTGTGTCTTCCAGCTCCTCATCAGGGCCATTAATGTCCAGATCATCTGCAGAGATGCCAGCAGAGGCTTCCAATGGTTGCTTTTCAACTGAAAATATTATAAACTCTAAATAACAAAACAGTGAAATGGTCAAAGCATTTATGGTAATTTTTCAATGAATGAAACCTTCCTTGTGGGGCATTTCCAAAATGTGGGGCATATATCGGTAATGGGTGGTTTAAAACACAAGGGCCACAAAGGTCTGGAGCTCAGCTGAAGCAGTTGAGACAATAGGTGTAATTATTGGAACTTCCCTTTGCAGACACCTTTCTTAGCAGGACAGTCAGTCCTGTGTACAACTAGGGGCAGTAGTGATGGTCCCAAATGGAATCATTTATATACAACTTGACTTCTGTAATCAGGACACCTCCCTATCAAGGACAGCATTTCTCAGTTGCAGAGGTGTCCTTTTTTAAATAGAGAGGATCTGCTGTTTGCCACTCTGACTGCTTAATATAGCACTCAAAAACTAACTCACCATGTGTGTCTTCCAGCTCCTCATCAGGGCCATTAATGTCCAGATCATCTGCAGAGATGCCAGCAGAGGCTTCCAATGGTTGTTTTTCAACTGAAAATATTACAAACTCTAAATAACAAATGAAATGGCCAGGGCCATTGTGCTCACCTCATGTGGAGGAAAGATGGATAAAGAGCATGGTCTTGTGTCATGTAGTGTTAGGTTTGATGTAGGTCCAAGCAATTACAATTTCCCCAAAATGGCCAATTTACAGTACATTCGACCTCTGTGACCTTGAAAAGTAGGTCAAATCAAAGAAGACCCGGGTGACACATTGAATGGTTGTTAGAATTAGATGTACCTATGATATAAAATTGGTGCCAATCGGGCAAGTCATTACTAGGAATAATGGCATTTTGAAGAATTTAGGATTTGGCCCCCTCCCTGGAGGCCAAACGGCAAATCAGATCGCACCAAACTTCGGTACCTGAGATCACCTGACCAAGGGGTACATGTGTACTTAATTTGTGATCAATAGTCATTGCAGTTAAGAAACGTGCCATAGTTACGGCCCGACGGCGAATTTACGCCATTTGACCTCTGTGACCTTGACAAGAAGGTCAAATTAAAAACCTGTGTGACATATACTGTATGGTGGTTAGATGTACCCATGATATCAAATTGGTGGCAATCGGGCAAGAAGTTAAGGAATAATCACATTTTTAAGGTTTTTGGATTTTGCCCCCTGGTGGTCAAGTGGTGAATCATATTGGACCAAACTTCGGTCCCTGAGATCACCTGACTAAGGGGTAAATGTGTACCAAATTTGGTATCAATAGTCATTGCAGTTTAGAAACGTGCCATCGTTACATCCTAACGGCCAATTTACACCATTTGACCTCTGTGACCTTGAAAAGGAGGTCAAATCAAAAACCCGGAGGATATATGATGCACCTTTGCTAGAAGTACCTACCATATTTTTTTCAAAATTTCCCGACTACTATTAAGGGAGATATTGCATATTTTCACTTTTAACGTTTGGCCCCCTGGTGGCCAAACCATGAAACGAATCGGACCGAAACTTGGTCTCCCAGGTGTCATTACATAAGGGTACATGTGTACCAAGTTTCAACTCAATAGCTCTAACAGTTACGAAACGTGCCCTGCTAACGGACGACGGACGACGACGACGACGACGACGACGACGACGACGACGACGACGACGACGACGACGACGACGACGACGACGACGACGGACGACGGACGCCACGGTATGGGATAAGCTCACCTCTGCTAAGAGGTGAGCTAAACAGTGAAATGGTCAAAGCATTTATGGTAATCTTTCAATGAATGAAACCTTCCTTGTTGGGCGTTTCCAAAATGTGGGGCATATATCGCCGATATTATCGGTAATGGGTGGTTAAAACACAAGGGCCACAAAGGTCTGGAGCTCAGCTGAAGCAGTTGAGACAATAGGTATTCATACATCACCCCCTATCTTACATAAATGAAATGGTCCTACACCAACAATGGCATGAAGAGGAGAGAATCACCAATGGACAATAACTGCTGTATTTGTACTGGTACCAAGTTTGAGGTGTGAAGCGACAGTCAGGTAGTGGTCACAAAACATACACTCTTTGTCCAACGAGGTTGCTGTTTCAGAAGACTTTGACCTCAGTGACCTTGAAAAGTAGGTCAAATAAAAACCCAAAAGATATGTGATGTACCCTTGCTAGAAGTACCTACTACCGTACCATATATTTTTTTAAAATATTCGAACAAGTATCAAGGGAGATATCGCACATTTTCACTTTTGACATTTGATGGCTCCCAGGTGGCCAAACTATGAAGCATATAAGGCCGCAGTACGGTCTCCGAGTAGGGGTCATTCAGGGGCACATTTGTACCAAGTTTCAGTTCAGTGACTTTTGAAACGTGCCACCCATGTCTAACGATGGACCCTCTGTCATGGTATTAAAAGGCTCACATGAGAACACTTGCGCAAACCTGAGAATAGTGTTTCGCTGATTAAGTGTCAGACAGTGTTCGTTTTGTGCCTGCCATCTGTGATTTACTGGCTATCAAGTATAAATATGCTATTGTAAAAGCATATCAATTGTGCCTGACAAAGTGTTACATGTGTTTAGCACTGGCAGCAACTGTCCCATCCATGACAAATCACAGTTCAAAATATTTTTATCTTTATATACCTTCCTCCAGATTGTTACTGTCAGGTCTATTCTTTGATTTTTTAAACTTCACAAGAAGGATTTCGGCACTCTTCCTTGTTTCTTCATCGTGACTCTTTGTACACTGTAAAAGATAGGACAGGATTTCCCAGAAATTTTCTCGAACTTCTTAATTTTGCAGCCTTTGCGGAATGATGAATGGAGTCGAGTGGAGTATCCTCCAATCTAAATGAAGCGCGGGAGTCTACCAGTACCAGAACTGGTAATTTTATTACCGGTATTGTTTTTTTGACGTTCGGTCGGGTCATGTGGCTGATTTGTGCTAAACCTTTTATTCAACCTCTGCAATTGGAACAAATAACACTGGGCATGACCCCTTAGTATGGGCACATAAATCGATACTGAATCCAGATTCGTTTTACCTGGGTGCATTAGCGTAGCTTTTTCTCTCAAGCTTTATTGCACGAGAAGTGTGTTTAAGACAGTTCATTATGTTTACATCAGAATCAGATCTGAATGCATTCCTTTCATCTGCCATCTAAATGGCCCTTTTATGACTCACCTCGTTAAATGTTAACAAGAGTTGAGGGACGTCTTCGAGGCCAATTAAAAATTCTGGTGTTGCTTCTATTTGTTGGATTATCATACTTAAGGTCCTCCTGGTAAAGAGTTTTGCCTGCAAGTACAAAAAGGTTAGGTATGATTATAAAACTAAACAGAATTAACAACTTTTGATAGGCTTTGTGGAGCGGAAATGTTGACTATAAATGCTATAATTGCCAATGCCTATGAGATTACTTTTTTTCGGACTTAACTTTAAATTTTATGTCAGTGTTCAGGCTAGCTGATCATGACCATTAGTGGAGTTGTGGACATTCGGATGATTCATTCGGACTACATTCTCTGATCCAGAGGAATGATAATTTTGAGGGTTGAGGGTGGGGTGGAGGACGACTACGGTCGTCGGGAAGGATGGTATGAAGTGGCGCTGTGGTATCTCCACTGAAGCCGAGACTACCACAGTCTCTCTTCAGTGGAGATAACTAAGCATGTATTCATCTAGGGTTATACTGCTTTAGATCTATAGAAGCAACAATGAGTGAATAAAGGAACACGATCGCCTAGCTTACCCGCTATTTGCAATTCACGATTTAAGGGGAGCTTTGCGAACATTGTTGGGGAAAGAGGGTCTGTGCCCGCAAGGCGAGAACCACATACTCTTCTGGCATTAACGAATCGAAACAAAACGATGCAATGCGATATTTGGCAGATTTGCCAGCAAAACGTAAATGGGCCAGTAGACAAAAAGTAGAAGTCATAAGTGACCCGATTTCGGCTCAGATGTTTCTGGGTAGTTTTAAATGCTCGCTGTGAGTGTGACTGCGCATAATGCAAAGCAGTGTGGCTCTAATCTACTGACTCTTTAAAACTAAAGACTATAAATAAATAAAGGTCAGACACTGACCTGTTCAACTCCTTCGGCTCCCTGTTGGCTAACGCAAATGGCATGGCTGATGTCATGATTGAGCTGGATTAGAAACAGCCTCCCTGAAAGTGAATAGCCCACTAGAATAGAATATTCACACCAGGCAAACTGCATGAAGTACCCAACCAGAACCGATACCTTTGCTAAAGCTAGCCGCAGACAGACGAATAGCGCTCAGCATTATTTGGCACAGCATATTGCAAGTTGCTTGCGTCGGGAAGCGCTGTCCAGAAGCACTGTGCATGCGGATGACTTGCAACTCGGGCTAAGCTGTTTTCAAAAACATCGATTTGTGGGCTTTTATGCACGACTCATCACATGTGGCGAGGGCGGCATAAACAAATCATGTAGCGCCGGAAGGCACAATCTGATTGGCACCAACATTATGTCACCGCTAGGGATTGTAAATAATGCCACAATAATGCCACAATGCGCAAGCAACCACAGACAGCTTGTGGCTGAGCCAACAAATGCTGTGCCAAATATTAAACTGATTTGATTTTAGAAATACGGCTGTGTCATGCTGTGCAAGCTGGAATAGCACGGAGCCATCAGATTCAGAGACAGGCATTTTTTTGTGTCTCAGCCAATTTGAATATGGCTGTGCTAAATTAAGTAATGCTGAGCACTACAGTATATGTGTCTACAGCTAGCTTTAGCAAGGTGGGGCACAGCATTGGACAAATTAAATGGTGAGCTTTTATCAGTTCGGCAAAAGTGATTATAATACAACGTTGTGTTATTCAACAACTTTGCGTTGTCATAAAGTGCAACATTGTTTTTTATGACAACGATAACGTTGTCACTTACTGCAATCTTCAGCTTCCGGTACCATCGGAGCAAGGTTATCCTCATCGGAAAATTGCCTCCTGTTTCATAGAGGGCAGCACAATATTTAACATCGATCAACCCAAAGCAAATTTTGAGTTCTACCAAGGATTTTTCGAATTTTGGACGATATACTAGTATCAGTTTTATCACTTAAAATGTTCTTGAAATCTGTTTTTGTCAACTAGTAGTTGTATTTATACAATGGTTGTTCAGTCAGCCGGCCACGCGCCGTTTTTCTGTCATAAAGACGCGATTCTCTGACCACTGCGACAGTGGCGGCTCCTAGTGGGAGATCGTGCCATAAAAAAATCGTAATAAAAAATCGTAATAAAAACCTTGCACCACAACAAGTGTTTGATAAAAGTATGATACCATTTTTACAGAGGTTGATATTGATACCATTTATAACGATAAATTGATATTTCAAACTTGGACAACCATATTTTTCATCTTCTATTCAGGTGAAGAAGCGCAAATATTCAAAAAAATTTTATGTCAAATTTGGGGGGCCAACCCCGTCTTAAAACGCCGAATTGAAATTAATCACTGTCTTTCTTCACCTATATTTTGTTTTATAGATAAGCTAAGGTCATTATAAATCTATCCCATGCGGCTTCATGGGTTGTTTGCAGGATTGATAGAGATAACAAGCAATTTCCAAACTGTGCCAAATCACGCAAAATTGCCACCTAAAATTATGTTGAGTAGCAAAAAATGACGTCAGAGTGGTCAGAGAATTCACCTGAAAACAGCCCGTGGCCGGCTGACTGTGTTGTATAATACAACTATTATGACAACGTTCTATTATAAGCACTTTTGCCGAACTGTTAAAGCTGAATTGATTATCTGAATATTAATAATGCACTGTTGTCAGCACTCGGATCATACTCGTCACATCAGCTTCTCAAGAAGACCAGTTTCTAATGCTACACTTCTCTATGCCAAAATGCATTTTTGGGATGCATCAAAAATCCCAGCTAGAGCTCTATAGGGGGCAGTTGCCCTGAATATCCTGATTTTTTTTCATTAGGGCCTTTATTTGGGGGTACCATGCCAAAACTATTACTTGTACTTACAGGAATCAACATCGTCAATGGTTTTTCCTGGCTCCTGAAATTAAAATGAGTCCAATAAACTAGTGCTCACAAGTTCAAGCGTTTTAAGGATAAAATATCTTCAAGCTGGGAAGCTGGGTTAGTGTCAACCAAACTATCTACTGTGCACAATCCATTTGTCCGGGCCGTAAGTTCAGAAGTATTACGAGTATGAGTATTCCAGTTAAATAAACAAAAAAACCAAAAGAATCAATCTCCCAACTGAACACACATTCAATTTGACAATGTTGTCATCTACAGGTGCACAGGTGTCATCTTACTTGTAAATTTACCAGATTCCCGGCCTAGGAACGACACAAGGGGAAGGGAGCCACCAAGCGTCTTAGGGGGGTAAACTAGACAAAATTGATTTACAGAAAATGTGAAAATCTGCGGGAATATAACCACCCATACTAATCATCTTTGGATCCACAACATACCTTTCTCCACTCCAAATCCTTCTCTCCGTAATCATACGCAACTTCATCCCCTTTCTGTATTTCTTTTGTGGAATACAGGCAGAGATGAGGCTGACCATTTGTTACCATCTTCTGCACTTTGGCATTCCTCTCCCTCCCTTTGGCATCATTCACTAGTCTCGCCAGGCACACTTCTGAAGTGGCATCAATGCTGAGAAAATCGACAGAAATCATTTGTAATCATGGTGGAAGATGATGATTTTTGGTACGGCAGATTGTACTTAACCCCATGAGCTTGCTTAACTCGCCAAACGGCAAGCACAAAATCGCCATAATTTTTTCCAAACTCACTGTTTGGCAAACGCAAATTTTCTAGTCATCTGTAGTCTGAAGTCACACATTTCCTTGTACATGTTCCATGTGTAAACAGCTCAGGCTGCACCTGTAGTGTTTATTGCACAGTTTACTGGATTCAAAATGACGGAAAGACCCATGTACGCTAGTCACTACTAGTGTCGATAGCTTGGCTAATCAGCGCTAGTGTCAGTGTGATTCCAACCTTTAAGAGCCAGTTTTTATAAGAATCAGGCAAGATCCTATTAGAGGGTGATTCATGACCCTCTCAGATTTCTTCCAAAATTTTTATATTGGTAGATATATGTTAATAACGGACGGAAATCACATTTTCTATCCTCAATAGGGTCCGCTTTTTTTTTAGGGGCCCCTGGAATATTGGGGTCAAAATGGGCCTAAATGGCAAAATAACCAAAATGTGGTTTTCAAATGCTGGTATTTCTGTGCGCCCTTAGTGAGCCACAGAGATTTTCATGCGTGTAAGTCTATTGGGTATTGACTTTCAGAAAATGTGAAAATTTTGGCGGCTGACTTAGGGCGCAGCCCATAGGTGGCGCTGCAAAACGCGACATTTCGAAATTACACACACCTTCAGAGAGGTTGTGTGGTTTGCGCCCTAAGTCAGCCAGGGTGTTTCATGCGTATTATGATACATTAGCACCTACTACTTTCATTTAAAGGAAATTTACGGCGGCTGACTTTGGGCGCACAAGTATAGGGGGCGCTTTTTGCCGCCAAAAGGTGAAATTACCACCTTTTCGCACAACAAGTTCTCCATGCGCCCGAAGTCAAAATTGATCAAATATAGCTCAAATGGTCCCCCAGCATCTCTAGTACCAGTGGTTAGGAGGGTTTCATGGCTGGTTTGCGTATTAACCCTTTTTGCACCGTTTTTTGTCGGGACACTAGACAAAAAGGCCAAAAATGGTAAACTGTGAACTTTCTCCGATATTCATGAAACTTACAGGATAACTTCCTTACGTTAAAGAAAGTATTTTTTGTGAGTTTTAGGTCAAGGTGGCAAGCTATTTGGTGGCAAAATTGAAATTTTACAGAAAAAGGAGCAATTCATGCAATTTGACCTTTATATCATGAACTGTTTATTCAAAATCAAAAGTATTCAAAAATTACCATGAAATCACCGGTATCTCAGAAACTTAAACCCTTTTACAATGAATATGGTGTAAAACTTCACCAATATTTAAATGTCAGCAGAAATTACACCTCCTTGGTTTTCATCATCTGCGTCATCGTCAACAGGCCCATCTTCACCCCGGTTGTCATGGGCAACTTGAACGTAGGTCACTGGCGCGCGATACTTTGAACATATCGGTCCACCGATTGGGAACTTTACTTGGTATTTTTCAGATATTTCCTGTGCAAGCTTTAGAGTAGCAGGTCTGGTGGCAAGACGGGCTTTTTTAGATCGAAAATCAACTCTTGGATGTTCTGGATGTTGGCAAATTGCTGGACTTTTCCAATAGATACCAAACGAAAATCTGTGACGGGCACAAATGAACTTGTCAGCGAAGAGATCTCTGCCTGCACGGTTTTCAATAAGTGTTTTTTCATTTAACTCGATGTTGTCTGTTACTGTCAGTCCAAGATTCCTGATGTGATTGTTCACCTCAGCATTCAAGTCCGCCACCTGACAAATACCAGTCTTGCGACTCTTTTTGTGAGCCCCACAGTTTTGAAGATCCGAGAAAAAACAGCATTTCTCATACTCTGTCTCTGAGACTGATGAGGCCATCTTCAAAGCAGCAAACTAAAGGAAAGGGAAGAACTGCAAAAGTATTGTGTAGGCGGGTCAGTTCTCAAGGCAAGATCATTTGGTGAACAGGGTGTGGGCTTGTCCACTTTAGCATGCAGTTTGTTTGATGCATGCATGCATGCACTGTGTGTTCAACATTTGCCACACCCATCTCACATTTTATGATCTTTTATAGTTTTTTTAAGCCCCGAGATTAAAAACTTGCATGTCTTACAAAATTATATCAGTCTTATCTATTACATATTGCCATCATCATACTTACAAAATGCAGGATGTGTTTGATTAAAACAGATTTTTTTAAATGTCATGCCACATGGCAATGTCTTGTCATGCTTGATTGATGTCATTAGCTGCGCTTACACCACGAAATATTGGTGGACCAATTGCACTTACACCACCACATTGCCGCGACAAATTGGTTCGGCAATCCATTGCCGATACAAATTGCCGAGCGAATTTGTCCCACCAAGCTTGATGGTCCAAATTCGCCCTAGCTCGGCTTTGTCGTGATGTACGCGCAAATGGATCGGCAATTAGCTAGTTAGATGGTTCGGCTCCAGGCGGCGCTTTCGAAATGGCGCTTTCTGCGCATGCAATTTATTGTTTACGCGCCATCTGTAGCCGTATTTTATAACTAGCTGCAGCGCTGGTGTAAGCGCTTGGTGGATTTTCGATGGTGCGGCATTGGTTCCCGAACCAAGATTGGTGGTCCATTTTCAGGTGGTGTAAGTGCGGCTTTAGACAGGAAGGACACCTATTGGTGAATGGCTATAAACCAACATTGAATTCACAGATCATACTGTTATTGAACTGACTTTTGTCTTGTCTGGCACACTTTTTAAATTGAATAGATTGCTGATTAGAACTGAAATAAGTTTTAGCTTTGATTCAGTGAAAATGTACTCCCAAATTTGATCGAAATCAAATAATTGGTTTGAAAGATACAATTCCACTAAAACTGGTACTTTTGCTTTATAGTTCCAATATTGCCACCAAATGGCAGCCTACAACAAAAGTGGCTTGCTGCATTCCACAGAAACTTTAATAACACCTTTCTCAGTGCAAAAGGAGCTAATCCTGTAAGTTTTATGAATATCGGAGAAAGTTTACAAAATTCCATTTTCAGCCTTTTCGCGTAGTGACCCGACAAAAAACGGTGCAAAAAGGGTTAATACGCAAACCAGCCATGAAACCCTCCAAACCACTGGTACTAGAGATGCTGGGTGACTAGTTGAGCTATGTTTGATCAGTTTTGACTTGGGGCGCATGGAGAACTTGCTGTGCGAAAAGGTGGTAATTTCACCTTTCGGCGGCAAAAAGCGCCCCCTATACTTGTGCGCCCAAAGTCAGCCGCCGTAAATTTCCTTTAAATGAAAGTAGTAGGTGCTAATGTATCATAATACGCATGAAACACCCTGGCTGACTTAGGGCGCAAACCACACAACCTCTCTGAAGGTGTGTGTAATTTCGAAATGTTGCGTTTTGCAGCGCCACCTATGGGCTGCGCCCTAAGTCAGCCGCCAAAATTTTCACATTTTCTGAAAGTCAATACCCAATAGACTTACACGCATGAAAATCTCTGTGGCTCACTAAGGGCGCACAGAAATACCAGCATTTGAAAACCACATTTTGGTTATTTTGCCATTTAGGCCCATTCTGACCCCAATATTCCAGGGGCCCCTAAAAAAAAAGCGGACCCTATTGAGGATAGAAAATGTGATTTCCGTCCGTTATTAACATATATCTACCAATAAAAAAATTTAGGAACAAATCTGAGAGGGTCATGAATCACCACCTGCCTGACTCTTATAAAAACTGGCTCTTAAGCTATCCAAAAGGCAATCATGTCATATGTATTAAAGAACTGCCTTACCAGCATTCTTTTCCACGGTGGGAAAAAAAATATAGATAGTTGCCCAGTTGCCTTTTTTTGTACTGGAGCCCTCTACGGTCACCCTCATCACTTGTAATGAGTTCGCCAGAGTACCGCAGCAGAAATGTTCCTGATTTTATATCGTGTGTGGCAGTTATACCTCTACCTGAAAATGTACAATTTTGAAGGGATAGGCCGAATTGTAGTTAGACACTTTCTGTTGCCTGTTGTATGGTTGTAAACATATCCCAAATTTCTTCATGGGGCATTAGGGTAAAGACTGACTTTAGACTTAAAACTTTCAGAAATATGTTTGGTTTGTGCACTTGGATTAAAGATGTTCTTTGTCCAGAATCACAACCTGTATGACCTGAAATGAATGATGCAAATGAATTTGAAAATGTGCTTCTTCCTATCCATGCACTTGATTGGGGACAACGTTTACATAACGTAGTGTTGGCCGTCGTCGTGTCACCATGCATTTTACATTACCGTCACACGACATCTTCGAAATGTTTTCCCCAATCAAGTGCATGGATCTATAATCCTACCTTTTCTCGGACCAAAAAAATTCATTTGGAGACTACAACAATCCAGCATTTCCTTCTTTTCAAAATCAGCACCATTTTCACCTCGCCTTCCCCTCGTCTGTATTAAGAAAAGAAAGTTCAGAATAAGTATTTATTGATAATCGAAGTATGGGACACTGAATCATAGGGCAGGTTGAAATTAGAGGTGGACGGAAAACAGAGCATAGGTGAAGCTCCCGATGTGCGCCGCCCAACCGGGGTCAGGTGGCCCTCCCCAGACATGCCAGAAATATTTGAATTTGAGAAGGCTCTATATGCGATTTCCAAGCATCTGAGAGTGAGACCCAATTTCTATGTTGTTTTATCTGGAAAAAAGCATACGGCAGCCTGCTGCGTTGTTAAAGTGAAAGCGGTGCGTGCTGGGACTGGGAGACCAAATACTTCATCGATGATACGCAGCGTATCGGGTAAATAGCCCGTAGATAATTTATGCGGAGTGATCGTTGCGCCACCAAACAATTTCCTGCCGCGGTCAAATATAGAACTACACGTACTGTAGCCGTGGTAGCACCACAGGCAAGATATAGGCAATGCCGCCACCCTGACCCCAGGGGCCGCCATCCCAAAGAGGGGGCTTTTTGGGGCCACCACCCCCAACATTTTTTTTTTTTTTTTTACTCATTTTTGGTAATTGAGGTGGCCGCACAAAATTTAGTTCCAAACACAACCAATGAGGGATGTTGGCCTTGTCCTGAATCTTTTATTCTTACCATTTCGAGTACATGCCACAGCAATAACTTATTGTTGATGCAACAGTAATAGGATTGACATCCCAGTGTCAATGAGCCAATCAACAGCCAGAAGAAAGTCATCAGTATCAAAAAAACAAATGCAGTTTAATCCGTGGTATTCCAAATCGGTGAAGTCATATTCTTTATCTGAGAAACGTTGGTAGCTTG
The DNA here is from genome assembly GCF_910592395.1 of Lineus longissimus. Lineage (NCBI taxonomy): Eukaryota > Metazoa > Nemertea > Pilidiophora > Heteronemertea > Lineidae > Lineus > Lineus longissimus. Next base: position 9,444,816 of record NC_088313.1, read on the forward strand.
CAATGTACTCTTCTGGTTCAAGAAATAAAATCAGGATGGTTCCAACTTCTACACTGGTCGTTCGGGCGTGGCCAGGCATAGCTGAACACTACATCATATGACCTTGTATGCTAAATCACATGCATGCTCCGCTCATTGTGTGACATCCATATGACCATGCATCACTCGCGGGAGAATGAGAAGGTGTGGGCAAAGGGCTTGGATACGGGAGAGGCCTACATATAAAAGTGGGCCGTCCGAAATTATGGGGTTAGCCGAAAGTTTGACGTCTGTAGGCGGTATTCATAGATCTGTAGTGAGTTGACCCTACAATAACTGACTGAGCATTGAGACAGCAGCCGGCCTCGCCCTCGCCCGGCCTCGGCCATGTCGGCTCGTTTTTTTGACACATTATTGAAAAAGGTGCATTAGGCCTAGGCTTAGGCCCTACTTTTCGATTAAAAAACATTATGAACATACCGCAGAGGATTTGATTGTTATCATCGTCAGGCCTATGGCACATATTAAACAGATGGCTATATAAACAATCAGGAGCATAACCAAAACTTACCTTCATGCTGCTTCGTACTTCCATATTAATTGGATGCATGCATCGTGTTCGAGTGGGAGAGTCGCGGGGATCGTCTCATTATCTTGCCAGGTAAAAGCTAAATGGAGGGGGCCGTCTCAAACAGTCAAGCGTGTTTTGATGCAAAAAACGAAGTGACTTCATCTGGTTATGGAGCTAGCTCATTGTAGCTCCACTCTAGGTCCATTGTCTATTATAGAGGGAATTCGCGATTTGGGAAGTCAGCTATATACTTCCATGGGCTATGGGCAATGGGTCTTTTTACTGGGTCTATAAACCTATACTTATAAGCCCCCCTTTAGGAGGGGCTCTTAAGATACACGTGTGTGTGGGAGTATATACTGATTTGATGAGAAATAAAGAGAGTAAATATTGTATATCCTACAAACAATTTTTTTTGGTATTTTTCTGAATTAACTCCGTTGAGTTTACCGATTTCTCCGCGATCTTCCGGTGGTGTTTGCTATCCCATTGATTGAAATTAATTTAAATCTTCATGGGAATTCGCTACATCATATGCCTAAGAAATTGGCCAATTATATTAATATTTTTATTAGAGAAATATCCGTCCTAAATAATGACAGAAAAGGGTGGTTTATTTCAATTTTGTGTCGACATGGTCGAGGTCACGTGACATAAAAACAAAACAATCGCGCACACCCGTCAAAAAAGGCACTTTAAGAAAAACAAATACGTTTTTCCTGCTTAAAACCACACTGACGACTAAGTTATTTTAGTCTACTACCCAAATCTGAAGTATCAAAATGAATTACAAACTAGAACTAGCTCTATTTAGCAAAAGTTGCGTGAAAAATTCGGGTGAGCGACATTCTGAACCCTAGCGGCCAATAATTAAACTACTTTCAGCCGTCTGCTCCGGTCTCGTTAGGGAGTTTTTCCCAAATGTACGCGATGATGACGTGCCCCATTAACAGGACGTAACATCTATTTTAAAATGCGTTTCCAAAGTGAATGCATGAGGACAACCTATTTGTGTCGTATATCACTGGAAACGCCCGATTCCCGTGAATAAGGACAATCACAATGTATTACATTACCAAAACAAAAATGTGTCGGAAGGAACTATATGGATGGTCCCATCGCGCCCCCCTCCAGCAGTATGACACAGAAGGGCTAGTTGACTGTCCACCGGGGGGGTTTGGGGGGAGCTTCCCCCCAACGCACTGGTAAAAACCTATGTCGACGGAGGGGGTTTGGGGGTGTCCCCCCATTGTAACAGCTGTAGTTGTTAGAGCTTGCACTTAACATATGCTCGTAGGGGGGTTCGGGGGAGCTCCCCCGACCTAAAGGGGGGCTCACTAAGTCCTTGACTTTACATATTAGGCTTAATAGTAGGCTATACAAAGTCTATAATTCGGGAAGGAAGAAGTGAAGATGTTTTTGTTTATTGCTGACTGACTTCACCAACCAACATTGTGGAGGCATGGGATGGTCATAACCACCATTGTCGGCGAGAAGGAGACGACATAGGGACTGCCAATATGGCTTGATCGTATCAGACAAAGTCACAACCACCATTGTGGGTGATAGGAGGAGACGATACAGGGACGGTCAAGACCTGATCGTATCAGGTATAGTCACAACCAACATTGTGGAGGCATGGGATGGTCATAACCACCATTGTCGGTGAGAAGGAGACGACATAGGGACTGTCAATAGGACCTAGGCATATAGTCACAACCACCATTGTCAGTGAGGAGGAGACGACACAGGGACTGTAAATATGACCTGATCGTATCAGGTATAGTCACAACCAACATTGTGGAGGCATGGGATGGTCATAACCACCATTGTCGGTGAGAAGGAGACGACACAGGGACTGTCAACAGGACCTAGGCATAGTCACAACCAACATTGTCGGTGAGAAGGAGACGACGTAGGGACTGCCAATATGGCCTGATCGTATCAGACAAAGTCACAACCACCATTGTGGGTGATCAGGAGGAGACAATACAGGGACGGTCAAGACCTGATCCGTATCAGGTATAGTCACAACCAACATTGTGGGTGAGGAGGAGACGACACAGGGCCTGGTCACAACCAACTGTCAATAGGACCTAGGCATAGTCACAACCAACATTGTCGGTGAGAAGGAGACGACACAGGGACTGTCAACAGTACCTAGGCATAGTCACAACCAACATTGTTGGTGAGGAGAAGACGACACAGGGACTGTCAATATGACCTGATCGTATCAGGTATAGTCACAACCAACATTGTGGAATCATGGGATGGTCATAACCACTAGTGTCGGTGAGAAGGAGACGACACAGGGACTGTCAATAGGACCTAGACATAGTCACAACCAACATTGTCGGTGAGAAGGAGACGACACAGGGACTGTCAATAGGACCTAGACATAGTCACAACCAACATTGTCGGCGAGAAGGAGACGACATAGGGACTGCCAATATGGCCTGATCGTATCAGACAAAGTCACAACCACCATTGTGGGTGATCAGGAGGAGACAATACAGGGACGGTCAAGACCTGGTCGTATCAGGTATAGTCACAACCAACATTGTGGGTGAGGAGGAGACGACACAGGGACTGTCAATAGGACCTAGACATAGTCACAACCAACATTGTCGGCGAGAAGGAGACGACATAGGGACTGCCAATATGGCCTGATCGTATCAGACAAAGTCACAACCACCATTGTGGGTGATCAGGAGGAGACAATACAGGGACGGTCAAGACCTGATCGTATCAGGTATAGTCACAACCAACATAGTGGGTGAGGAGGAGACGACACAGGGCCTAATCACAACCAACATCGTTGGATTTTAATACAAAGACGACTTCCTTGTTAGTGTACCACTCAAAACACTGACAACTGAAAATGAAGACAGGATCGATCGAGGGTTAAAGCCAATGGCCGCGTGCATGTGCCCGGACCCAAACTAACAAGACGGGTACTAGGGCCTAGCCTCTACATCTAGGCCAACACTAGCACCCACAGCAACACTAATACATAAATTGCTGCTTTGGGGCACTATGTTGCCATTTTCGGCCAATATTTGCATGAAAAACAAAATTTGTCGGGATCGCTGGGCGAGGGGGGGGGCATAGTGCTGAGCCCTGTCCCCTCTCACTAGCTGTGCCCCTGAAACCGGTATCTCGAAGGGTATCAAAAATGCCCCCTATTTCTGGATGCCCCACAGGACAGGTTTCATTTTGTAGAAAATGTCCATTCCCAAAAGTGTATATAATTTGTGGGGCATTGAATACGTCCCGTAGTTTTAGATACTCCACAAGACAGGTTTCATTTGTAAAAAAATCACATATATTTTGTTTTCAATTGGTCCAAAGGTGGCAGCACTGTACGGTAATTTTGGACGATGCGTTTCTTGAAATCAAGCAAAACTACGAGAGTGAAAATTGTGGGGTATACCATAAAGCCTAATGGACAAAACTCTCCCCAATAAAAAGCTTTTACTAAAACCAGTATCTTTCTGCGGACAGAAATGAACAGGGTGTTTATCCATTCCCTTTTAATGCCCAAGAACTATCAAATATTGCCATTTTCATCGTTTGGTCGATGGTGAATTTCCGACTCACATTTTGTCTTATAGTGATGCTTTCGACTGAGTTGAACTAAAGAACACTTTCAAATATTGTTGAACCAAATCTTTGTCCACAGGAACTTTTGAAATTCTAATCTAGACGTTAGCATAATGGCGGATATAATGAAGTCGTATTTCAAGTCGGAAGCCAGCACTCCCCGGCTTGGAATACGACTTCATTATTTGTGGCTGAGGCACACTTCCAATGAATACAGTGGAACCCCGGTCGGCGACCACCTCAGTAACGCGACCACCCCGCGAACACGACCAAAATTCTCCGGTCCCGAATGGTTTTCTCTCTAATTCCCATTAACTGGCCCTCGCTAACACGACCACCCCGGTACCCAAACCGCGACCACCAGCTTGGTCGGTCCCAAACTGCAAATTAACCCCGCTAACGCGACCATGAGGCCTAATTGCCGTAATCAACCATGACCGCATCGTATCAATTGGCACCTTCTCGCAAATCCGTGTTGATAGTTAGCACCTCGAACACAATGACCATGGGAATCCATATGAAAATAAATGATGTGTGAGTGAGTTTGATCAAATGTAAGCGCAAATAAAATGAAGAATAAACTTTTTTTTCGACTCACGGTTTGTTTTCATCATTTAGTATTAAATGATGTCAAGAGGCATGCGCACGTAGTTTTTAGGACAAATAAATTATGTTGATTAGTAAGAGTACCAATACTCAAAGTAAAGAATGCTAACTACGTCGTAATATTGATAAAATACGTTTTTAAAAAGATGATTTAATCAGTACCAGTTCAAATTGGCTGAAGTTAAAGCAGGAAGACATCAGGAAGAATTCTCAACATCTTCTCACATCACCTCTCTCAATGTTAGCGGGAATATTAGCTTGACATCAAGAAGGGCAGCTGCCGATGGTGTGAATAACATGCTTGCTCTAATTAGCATGCTCAAGTTTTAATGTAATGTTTGGTCTAATTAGCTCTCGTCAGTTTATTTACTCATTTACATAAGTTGTAAATTAAACGCAAAACACTCAAGAAAATGATTTTTTATTCGTAATATACATGTAGTTTGCATAGTTTTTAACCAGGAAATATGATCTATAGTATGAAGCCGTTTTCAAATTAGTTTGATTAAAGGTGTCTCGAAATGACCAGTTTAAATCAATCACAATGCTAAGTTGGAGTCTGAACTTCTCTAATATATTTTTTTCTCGCTGACTGCTGGAGCAACGGAGCTAAAAGGCGTGACACTTGGAAGGGATCTGCCCAATCAGGGCACGTACATAAATTGTGGGGCGCCGGGGGGGGGGGGGGGGGGGGGGGTGACAGAGCCTGGGTCTGGGGCCTCCCCCAGAAAAAAATCCCAGAATATGATAATTGAACCTCATTCCTAAACGACAAAATCTGGGCATAGTTTATTTAATTCCAAATACGCACATTTTTAAGCCTGTCTGGAGGTTCTGGGCTACGTAAGGAGTCGTTCAAGTATTAAATACGCAGCTGGGGGGGGGGGGGGGGGGGGGCGTACACGGGCAGGGGTTCTTTCCAGATGGGGGGTCTAAAATACCCCAAAAGTTTGCATAATATAATGCTTGAATGACCCCATAACCTGCCTAATGCCATCCTCATGAGCGATGTTCGTTTGTTTAGTGACGCGATAAAGAGAAACCACTGTAAAAGTTGCCTGCAAGCGCTTAAAAATTTGATAACATATTATATATCCCACAAATTTTTCAATCCCACTATCGATGATAAATATGTGGGGCAGTAATTATATGCCCCACAAAGACAAAAGTACACGTAGTGCCATCTAGACTTCAAGTTGGAACTAAAACGGGACAAGTGTGTATAAAACAGAGTTATTGGAGAGTGACACTACGGTGTCCCATGAGGCCAAAGGGGTCTGAAAAACGTTGAAAAAATTGTGGGGCATTATATATGGACCACCAGCGAGATATGCCCCACAGTAAAGGTTTCATACAGAAAAAGACCTCATAACTTGATAATGTATTTATAATCCTATACGTTCCTTACCTCGTACTTAGTGACGTTTTCCCCTCTCGGTTTTCGATGGTATACATCAATGAATTCCTCAAATATTATGCCGTTCCTCGAGGATGAACCGGGGGCGACCCAAGTCCTTGGCAGTCTAAGACCCTGGTCTGAAGGGAAGAGAGGTGGGCTCTGATGACAGGAAAAGGTCCACTAAACGGTCTTACCATGGGGATATTTCATTGTCGTATCCAAGGGCCTGGATTAACTAAGATTCTCAAGTTCGTTTTGGTAACTTTATGTCTGAGAATTTTCTATGTTTTGACTGAAGTTGATTCTCAAAGAATCTTATGTCAACTGTTCTCAATATCACGAGAAGATGGCACTGCACGGAAAAAAGCCTAAAAAGATTGGCAAATTTGTCAGCATTTCGCTGTAGTCGGCTCGTTCTTGGTGATGTCTAGTCCGAAGAAAGTGTATTTGGATATTTAGTGCTTTTTTAGAAGTTTCAGATAAAATATATGAATTTCAATCAACTGCTGTATTTTCTGCATGAAATTCAAACGAATCCTTGTGCCATGTTTTCGTGAGATGGACAACAGCTCCAGATCTTTGCGCCCTAAGGAAAAAAAGATACTTACAAGATTCATCTTCACAGTCTGCTGCAGACAGCTCGATGTTGTAAAAGCAACATCCAAAAAGGAGGAGGAAGACGGGTAAAGTCGACATCTTCTAATGGCGTTTGGGCGTCAAATGAGCGTTTAATGAACATCAAGCACGTCGTCATATCCGGTGAACTACTTTCACTTCTATAAGGTCTGCTAAAATTCTCCCGCACACCACGTGCTACATTGGCATTATCCCTGGTTTAGTCTTCAGTGATTATCCTTTGTCAGTTTTCAGTATCCAAAGCTGAACCTGGTACACCTCAAACAAATTTATTCGCCCATAAGTGATGTGAAAGTGATGGAACACTTCGTAAATGTTTGTCATTGACTTTATAGAAGTGTAACGGAAATATCTCTATGAGCGCTTCATAGTTGACCTAGGTGACCTATTTAACAATACATCTTCTGCTGTTAACAAAGGTGTCACCCCTACGGCTTTTTACCAGACCTCCCCCATTAGTATTTCGCGGAGCCCATACATATCACAGTCGAGCAATACTCATGATTATCTTATAACATCTGAGAGACACATCACACATAATTTCAATGTCAGATCATGCTCCAGTGGTGCTCCGTGTAGGTTGTCCAATTTCGGCAACTCTTCAACAGTTACATGTATTTCACAATGTTGGTAGCAAGCACACCGGTAAATTAACACATGAAAAACGGAATGCAAAGATCAAATACGCTGAGCCACATGATAACTTAGAGTGTCCAATTAGCCTACATATTTCTAATTACTACAATTCCGCTGACGTATATTATATAAGTTCAATCGCTCAATCCGGTCCATGCAATCTAATTAAAATATCTTGAACAGTGAAACATCGATCCAGATGGGATGCGCCCGCCATCATGATTCTCCGAGAAATTCTTATCGCGGCGGTATTCTGTCAAGGTAAGCTTCTCCGGGGTGTTTCTTTATGCAGCGGTCACTGTCCTGTACACGCTGTACGCCCCTGGTTTTTGGCCACGACTAATTTACTGTCGAATTACTAGTAGTGTCGAGTTCGGAGCGTATGTCTGTATACATGTGGCGCCGAATATCCGTCGACTTCTTAGCATCATTTCAGAAAATAAACAACTATAATCAGTGAAGAATTTCAGTGGAGAGTTTATGTTATGTAATGATAGTTGATAAAGATGTGGTCCTTTGGCAAGACACTTTACTGATGGATCACGGAGATAATTGTATGGGTCATTTATTAGCAAGACCCAGATGGTTACTAATACTTGAGTAAGGTGTTGGGCAAGCGGCGGGTAGAAAGAAAATGCATATTGCAGGCAGTCCGCAGAGCTGGGGTTTTCTCAAGAGTCAATAAAGGCCAAGGTCTGGAATTAAGGGACCATCTCAGCAGTTGCTTTTTGTTAACTTTTTTTTCAATATTGTTATTGTTTGTCACCTTGTTCCTACACACAGTTTTATTATATCTCAAGTTTTCTTTTTCAAAGACACCTACTAATTAAAGACATGTGCCGTTCGTTAAAAAGTACGTTTCATATTGGAAAAGTCCAATTGCGACAATAGACACTGAATTTCAACTTCAGCATTACCGTTGTGTAGACTGATCTACAAACACCATAAATACCAAGTTTCAGCAAACGCATACGCATAATAACTGCACTACGGCATTGTGCACTAAGCTACTTATGTTTAGTGGAGGCAGGGGCGAAGTACAGTTGTAACGGTCGTTAGTGCCGAGTGTTGGTTGCCTGTACTTTCCGGAAAGTTGGAAAGTTGGAAACCTGGAAAGTTGGAAACCTGGAAACCTGGAAACCTGGAATATAACTAGGTCTTCCTGCTATGTGGCGCTTGTCATCCACTTGTGTCAGTTAAAGGGATCTTTGGCGGGATGGATGATGTAACAAGGTACTCGCTAGGTGGCGCTTGACATAACAGGGTACTTCCTGCTAGGTGGCGCTTGGTATCCAGCTCTGTCATTTGAAGGGCTCTTTGGCTAGATGGATGATGAAACAGGGTACTTGGTGCTTGACATCTAGCAGTGTCATTTATTAAGGGATGTTTAGCTGGATTAATTTTAAGTTGTCCTCCCATGAAAAGTCCTTATAATTGGACATGTATGGCAAGCCATTTGACGTCATCAACACTTGATCGAGCGGTCACCACGTGACAAATGCAGACTGCAGACTACTCTTATTTACTTGACAAAAATGTTTTATATACATTTGTAATTATAATTATGAACCCCCTGCTGTTGGTGTCACTGGGCCACCAGCCACGTGCTGTATCATCTGATGGTATGTCCTCCAAAAATTGCTTGCTCATCAGAATGATGAGGGCATCCACATGTTAGGTTTTAGAATAGCTCCTCGATAGCCCATCTTGGCCGCAATGTTTATTTGACCATGAAGTTCAGAATGAGATAGCCTGCGGCTAAGGTAAATAAGGTGAGGATATGGGTCATGAGTAATTATGATGATGTAATTCCCATGGAAGTTTAATCCCTTCTACGGTAATACCAAGGATACAGCTAAGCCAGCCAGTATTCAGTGGTAAATGATAGGCTCCCTGATATGCCTGATTGTAGTGGCTGGGTTCTGGAATGGCTTGACAAAATTTTGACACGTGGTGTATCAGAAAAAAAAAGATCATTGACTTAATCATCCCCCCGCTCAAATTATATTCTTCGCTACAAAATAATATCCTGTTGTGTTGGGCGTCATAAATTTAAAAGTAAATACATGTACAAAATTTAATTAAATGTTCCTGATCTGATTGCCTTGTAATGTGTACTCCCATCACAGTCCCCTCACTTAGTTGACCCCCCCCCCCCCCCCCCGTGGATACTCATGGAGAGTGTTATGGGTACAACCAACACAATCCCCACACTTGCAACACCACGCACGTATACGTCACCGGCGGGTACAAAACGCAGGACGCAGGACGTCCTGCAGCGTCCTGCAGGACGAGGCCCATCTCAACAGATGCAGGAAATGAAATGAGGAATTTTAGGGACCATCTGTGATCTGATTTTTCATGGTTGTTCATGAGGGAGCTGTAGTGTACCTAAAAGGTTGTCTCTGGATTTGGTTTTACATCAAAGGGAAGTTGAGTAGAGGGGAGGAGTCATGTTCGAATTCAGGGGTTTGGTGTATGAATGGGTGATTTGTTGAGGGAAGTTACGTTAAAGGGGGTTATTTAGATGTTTGGTACTTAAAGAGGAGTTGTGTTTAGTGGTTTGATAGAGGAGCTGATTTGAAGGGTTAGGTATCTAAATTGGGACTTCTGTTGAGGGTGTTGCTTTCAACTCCAACACAACTCCCCTTTAAAACCCAACCCCTCAGCAAACCCCTGCACACTGGGCCTACTCGCATTAACCAGCAATCCCCTCAACACAACTCCCCTTTAAACAGACTCCTTTATGTACACAACTCCTCGATGAACAACCAAAAATATGCCTGTAAAAATCAGATCACACGGCTCAGATGGTTCCCGATATTCATTGCTTCATTTTCTGAATATGTCGAGATCACACTACTGAGATGAATCCTAAAATTCCTCATTTCTTTTCAACAGCTGTTGAGATGGGCCCCGTCCTGCAGGACGCTGCAGGACGTCCTGCGTCCTGCGTTTTGTACCCGCCGTATACATCACATCGATCTGCCCCCTTGCCAATGGTTTCTAATCGCAACAATCCGTCCCGGTGTAAAAGAAGAAAATGTCCCCCTGGAAAAAGTGTCCAGCCCTATTGTATTCCGCTTTCTGGTTCTATAGAGGCCATGACCGCCAATAGCTCAGAGATTAAAGCGCATAATAGAATCCATTGTTTCCCGGACATTCTATCCCAGGACATTTTAAACTTCTACATCGGCCCAAAACCATGTGACCTTAAAGGTGCCCTTTTAATTAGATTTACCCCCATCCTGAACCTCATGGTCTTATACTGCCGTTGAACATAGCCAGGCAGTAATAAATCTTGAACGGCTCCGGTGAAAACCTAAGGCGGGAATAAAGCTTCCTTTGTTCCTTTGTTAAATATTAGGAGTAGCTGCTAGGTAGTCGATGATGCGAGCTGTGCATTTGGCTAACATTGCATAACGTTGCATAACATTACTGACTCCAGTCAATGAACTGCATAAGAAGTACCCAAATTTAGTTTTTTTACTACGTTCAGCCAGGCGAAAATAAAGACTTGAGTCACGACAAGATGGATTTACTCTGGCATTGAGTAATGCATCCTGAACTCAGGCCAACACTCGGCACTAACGACCGTTACAACTGTACTTCGCCCCTGCCTCCACTATAAAACATAAGTAGCTTTGTGCACAATGCCGTAGTGCAGTTATTATGCGTATGCGTTTGCTGAAACTTGGTATTCATGGTGTTTGTAGATCAGTCTACACAACGGTAATGCTGAAGTTGAAATTCAGTGTCTCTTATCGCAATTGGACTTTTCCAATATGAAACGTACTTTTTAACGAACGGCACATGTCTTTAATTAGTAGGCGTCTTTGAAAAAGAAAATTTGAGATATAATAAAACTGTGTGTAGGAACAAGGTGACAAACAATAACAATATTGAAAAAAAAGTTAACAAAAAGCAACTGCTGAAATGGTCCCTTAATTCCAGACCTTGACCTTTATTGACGCTTGAGAAAACCCCAGCTCTGCGGACTGCCTGCACCATGCATTTTCTTTCTTCCCGCCGCTTGCCCAACACCTTACTCAAGTATTAGTAACCATCTGGCTGCCAAGGGTCTTGCTAATAAAGGACCCATACAATTATCTTGATCCATCAGCAAAGTGTCTTGCCAAAGGACCACATCTTTATCACCTATCATTACATAACAAAAACTCTCCCCTCTGGGAGTTCTGTTCCTACACATATATGGATAGACACACATATACAGTGATGATTGAGATGGTCCCCCAGCACTTGGCACGTGGGAAGTACCTGGTTACATCACCCATCCAGCCAAATATCTCTTTAACCTACACAGGTTATTGACAAGCGCCATCTAGCAGGAAGTACCCTGTTATGTCAAGCGCCACCTAGCAGGTATCCTGATACCTCTTCCATCCAGCCAAAGATCCCTTTAAATGATACAGCTGGATGACAAGCACCACCTAGCAGGAAGTACCCTGTTACATCTTCCATCCAGCCAAAGATCCCTTTAACTGACAGAGCTGGATGACAAGCGCCGTCTAGCGGGTACTGTTACATCATCCATCCAGCCAGGGAGCCCTTTAAATGATACAGCTGAATGACAAGCGCCATGCACCTAGCAGGAAGACCAAGTTCACATTCCAGGTTTCCAGGTTTCCAAGCTTTTCAGGTTTCCAGGTTTCCAACTTTCCGGAAAGTACAGGCAACCCCGAGTGTTGGCCTGAGTTCAGGATGCGTTACTCAAGCACAAGTGCTGAATGCCAGGGTAAATCCATCTTGTCGTGACTCAAGTCTTTATTTTCGCCTGGCTGAACGTAGTAAAAATAACTAAATTTGAGATTACCTCTTATGCAGTTCATTGACTGGAGTCAGTAATGCTATGCAACGTTATGCAATGTTAGCCAAATGCACAGCTCGCATCATCGACTACCTAGCAGCTACTCCTAATATTTAACAAAGGAACAAAGGAAGCTTTATTCCCGCCTTAGGTTTTCACCGGAGCCGTTCAAGATTTATTACTGCCTGGCTATGTTCAAAGGCAGTATAAGACCATGAGGTTCAGGATGGGGGTAAATCTAATTAAAAGGGCACCTTTAAGGTCACATGGTTTTGGGCCGATGTAGAAGTTTAAAATGTCCTGGGATAGAATGTCTGGGAAACAATGGATTATATTATGCGCTTTAATCTCTGAGCTATTGGCGGTCATGGCCTCTATAGAACCAGATAGCGGAATACAATAGGGCCGGACACTTTTTCCAGGGGGACATTTTCTTCTTTTACACCGGGACGGCTTGTTGCGATTAGAAACCATGGGCAAGGGGGCAGATCGATGTGACGTATGCGGCGGGTACAAAACGCAGGACGCAGGACGTCCTGCAGCGTCCTGCAGGACGGGGCCCATCTCAACAGATGTTGAAAAGAAATGAGGAATTTTAGGAATCATCTCAGTAGTGTGATCTCGACATATTCAGAAAATGAAGCAATGAATAACGGGAACCATCTCAGCCGTGTGATCTGATTTTTACAGACAGATTTTTGGTTGTTCATCGGGGAGTTGTGTACATAAAGGAGTCTGTTTAAAGGGGAGTTGTGTTGAGGGGATTGCTGGTTAATGCGAGTAGGCCCAGTGTGCAGGGGTTTGCTGAGGGGTTGGGTTTTAAAGGGGAGTTGGGTTGGAGTTGAAAGCAACACCCTCAACAGAAGTCCCGATTTAGATACCTAACCCTTCAAATCAGCTCCTCTATCAAACCACTAAACACAACTCCTCTTTAAGTACCAAACACCTAACACAACCCCCTTTAAACGTAACTTCCCTCAACAAATCACCCATTCATACACCAAACCCCTGAATTCGAACATGACTCCTCCCCTCAACTCAACCTCCCTTTGATGTAAAACCAAATCCAGAGACAACCTTTTAGGTACATTACAGCTCCCTCATGAACAACCATGAAAAATCAGATCACAGATGGTCCCTAAAATTCCTCATTTCATTTCCTGCATCTGTTGAGATGGGCCTCGTCCTGCAGGACGCTGCAGGACGTCCTGCGTCCTGCGTTTTGTACCCGCCGGTGACGTATGCGTGCGTGGTGTTGCAAGTGTGGGGATTGTGTTGGTTGTACCCATAACACTCTCCATGAGTATCCACGGGGGGGGGGGGGGGTCAACTAAGTGAGGGGACTGTGATGGGAGTACACATTACAAGGCAATCAGATCAGGAACATTTAATTAAAGTATGTAGAGTGGAACCCCGGTAACACGACAACCCAAGGTACTAAGCCGAAGTGGTCGTGTTACCGGGGTGGTCGCGTTAGTGAATTTAAGAATGATAAGTAGATTTTCCCGCCAAAATATCGTCCTAACAGATATGCTGCGTGTACATTGCCATGCATTAATGACTACGCAACTGGGTGATTCGATAATTTTGTGTGTATAGTACGGATAAAAAATCATTTTCTTGAGTGTTTTGCGTTTAATTTGCAACTTATGTAAATGAGTAAATAAACTGACGAGAGCAAATTAGACCAAACATTACATTAAAACTTGAGCATGCTAATTAGAGCAAGCATGTAATTCACAGCATCGGCAGCTTCCCTTCTTGATGTCAAGCTAATATTCCCGCTAACATTGAGAGAGGTGATGTGAGAAGATGTTGAGAATTCTTCCTGATGTCTTCCTGCTTTAACGTCAGCCAATTTGAACTGGTACTGATTAAATCATCTTTTTAAAAACGTATTTTATCAACATTACGACGTAGTAAGCATTCTTTACTTTGAGTATCGGTACTCTTACTAATCAACATAATTTATTTGTCCTAAAAACTACGTGTGCATGCCTCTTGACATCATTTAATACTTAATGATGAAAAACAAACCGTGAGTCGAAAAGAAAGTTATTCTTCTTTTTATTTGCGCTTACATTTGATCAAACTCACTTACACATCATTTATTTTCATATGGATTCCCATGGTCATTGTGTTCGAGGTGCTAATTATCAACACGGATTTGCGAGAAGGTGCCAATTGATACGATGCGGTCATGGTTGATTGGTGTATTCCTGTTTCGCCTATTCCTGTTTCGCCTAATTCCTTATTCGCCTATTCCTGATTCGCCCACTTCCTGTTTCGCCTAATTTCTGTTTCGCCTATTCCTGTTTCGCCTAATTCCTGTTTCGCCTATTCCTGTTTCGCCTATTCAAATGTATTGCTAACCTCCCCACAGACGTAGGAATATGAACCGTCCCTTACTATAGTGTTAAAGGCTATCATTAAGAATAAAGTCTGAAATAATGGATTTAACGACATGTCAATTATTTCAGTATCATTCGGAATAACTTTGGAAAATTATACATAGCTTACATCGGCTGATGTTTTAGCTTATTTTAAAAGAGTAAGAAAAAGGTTTCTTAGGCCTGCATTTTATATTGTGGATTCTCTTTCTTTTGTCTTAGTCAGTAACTGGCTTCGTAATAGAAAGAATACCTATAGCTATATTGTTCTTTACTATGACATGAGTTTTACAGCTGATTTTGATCAAATAATTATGAGAATGTACAGTATTATGTATTTTTATCAAAAAATCATGAATTCCCGGGACCGGAGAATTTTGGTCGTGTTTGCAGGGTGGTCGCGTTACTGAGGTGGTCGCCGACCGCGGTTCCACTGTATTTACTTTTAAATTTATGACGCCCAACACAACAGGATATTTTGTAGCGAAGAATATAATTTGAGCGGGGGCATGATTAAGTCAATGATCTATTTTTTTTCTGATACACCACGTGTCAAAATTTCGTCAAGCCATTCCAGAACCCAGCCACTGCAATCAGGCATATCAGGGAGCCTATCATTTACCACTGAATACTGGCTGGCTTGGCTGTATCCTTGGTATTACCGTAGAAGGGATTAAACTTCCATGGGAATTACATCATCACAATTACTCATGACCCATATCCTCACCTTATTTACTTTAGCCGCAGGCTATCTCATTCTGAACCTCATGGTCCAATAAACATTGCGGCCAAGATGGGCTATCGAGGAGCTATTCTAAAACCTAACATGTGAATGCCCTCATCATTCTGATGAGCCAACAATTTCTAGTGGACATACCATCAGATGATACAGCACGTGGCTGGTGGCCCAGTGACACCTACAGCAGGGGGTTCATAATTATAATTACAAATGTATATATAACATTTTTGTAAAGTAAATAAGAGTAGTCTGCAGTCTGCAGTTGTCACGTGGTGACCGCTCGATCAAGTGTTGATGACGTCAAATGGCTTGCCATACATGTCCAATTATTAGGACTTTTCATGGGAGGACAACTTAAAATTAATCCAGCCAAACATCCCTTAATAAATGACACTGCTTGATGTCAAGCGCCAAGTACCCTATTTCATCATCCATCTAGCCAAAGAGCCCTTCAAATGACAGAGCTGGATACCAAGCGCCACCTAGCAGGAAGTACCCATTAAGCCAAAGAGCCTGTTACATCATCCTTCCAGCCAAAGATCCCTTTAACTGACACAGGTGGATGACAAGCGCCACCTAGCGGGAAGTACCCTATTATGTCAAGCGCCACCTAGCGAGTACCTTGTTACGTCATACATCCAGCCAAAGATCCCTTTAACTGACACAAGTGGATGACAAGCGCCACATAGCAGGAAGACCTAGTTATATTCCAGGTGGTTTCCAACTTTCCAGATTTCCAACTTTCCAACTTTCCGGAAAGTACAGGCAACCCTTCTTGCACGCTTCGTTTGCTCTCTTTTGCAGGCATTGCAGCAGTTATTATATCAGGACAGCGACGAGGTAAACTATAATCAAATATGATACAAAACTTCAATTATTATAGTTAGCATCTGTTGGTGTCAATTTGATCTATGCGTTACAAGGCTATACCTTAAGCCGAAGAATGACCCTGTATCCTATGAACCAGTCGCAGCAGGTTGAGATTGTCCTTTGCCTCGTTCCATTCTTGTATCCAATGAGTTAGTGAGTTTTGCCGGCAGGGTTTCGTATCACCTCACACCTAACCTGCCGCAGTCGAAATGCCAAAGCCAGGATGAGCTCTAGGCCAATGTATAAATTGCCATGTCTTTTAAATTGCTCAAGCAAAAGTCAAACCTCTGATCTTGTCAAATACGTACGGGAGGCAGAACGTATCCGTGTTGCATGCAACATGCACTGCTAGTTCTGTCTTTCTTTACTTTATCGTTCGTATTTCACCATTTTCTTGTCAACCTTCCTCTACCCCCAGCTGTCTTTATACCGTCTGTCATCTTGCAATTTCTTGTAATTTTTGTGTTGAAATTTCCTCTGTAATCACTACAAGCTATTAGTTTATGTGAATAAAGCTATTATTATTATTATATGAATTCTGAAACTGCTGTTACAGCTTTCAGGAAAGAAGAACAGTTATTCTTGCCTGACAGTATGCATACGTGTTCCAGAACCAGCTACCAGCTCGCTATCCGTCTCTCTGTGTATCGAATGTAAACTTGCCTCATAAAGTTACCAATATCGAACTTTCAGATCCCATCTCATTCTTTGGCTATGATTGGTGGATAATTCTCGGCCAGACGGAAGACAGCAATACCCTGAACGGCCTAACGGTACATTTTAACGACGTCGAAACCAGTGATGACGGCCCAAAGGATATGACGGCATGGGAATTTAAAGGAACCCAAAATTCGTATGTCAGAGTTGAAAATCCTTCAAATGGTCCGTTAGAATTTGACAAAAGTTTTACAATCGGTACATATTTTTTTCAAGATTACATTAAGAACGTCCCCATCGTCGAATGGAGGGGTCGCAGTGGTGACCCCTTCGGGACACATTTCTGGATATGGGAACAGTTGCTTTTCATCAACTTGGGCCCCACTTGGGGAGATGCTTTCGGCCAAAATTGGCACAGTGAAGTTTTACCCGGCGGCTGGCATTTTATAGGCGCAAGTTACAACCATTTGGAGGGCAATCTGACCATGTGGATAGATACCCTGGACTACGCTCATGTTGCTCACATCGGGCTGCAAACGTCTACTTGTATCGGAGATGTGTATGTGGGAAAGAGTCCTCATAAGAGAAGTTTCAATCAAACGATGACAAAACTTGCTGGACTAACCATCATTGATGGCGCGATTGACAAAGAGCAGATTAAGGAATTTAAGTGCAACATTGTGGCATTCGTGGCAAATGGTAAGTTCACTTGGTGTAGCCAATGCATTTAGGCGCACTTTAAGAAATACAGGTGTTAAGTTTTTGAAAATAAATTACTAACGGCCTTTCTCTAAAACCAATATGCAATTAAACTTTCCGAGAAATGAAGAAAAACCTGAGATTCGTCGAAAGCTCAAAAACAACAGAATTTCGATCAATAACGAGAACGAGAACGAGAAGAAGAAGATGAGCATATCTAACTGTCAATTGAATATTTTTGAATGCATGAGCGGGGGGGGGAGTGTCTCTAGTTGATGTCTCGTCAATCACATAATCAAAAAAGAAAGTTCGAAACCTTTATTTTGTCACTTAACTTTTGTTAGAATCGCCTGAGGTGTCCTTCCTCGATTGGATCACGCACACAGATAATTTCTTCACCAGCTGCTACTTTGAGCCTGACGACATTCCTCTCAAACTGCAAGGATTACCAGCGGCGAATCCCAAGACGTATGCGTGTAGTAGCAAAGCGACGAACCCTCGTGAGTACTCGGTCAAAATTAGCATTAGTATCTTCGTAAGATCGGAATAATACGAATTATTAAAACAAAGGTATTTTACAATATTGAAACGAAATCTTAAATTGAAGCATATTGTCCAGACCGTGTCCTTTGGATTTTAACATTCTGAGCTCTTCCTTCACTTTATCTAGGAAACCAATGTTTGTTTGCAGATCAGTTCTTTGCAACCAGCTGGTGGAACGTATTGGGTCAAGACGAAAACAATCCAAATCTAAATGGTCTTCAATTGGAGGTTGAAGGAGTGGATACAACCATGGACGGCCCCAATGGTATCCCGTGCTGGAACTTCTTGGGTTCGCCCAACTCATACATCCGAATACCCAATCCAATAGGAGGCCACCTTGACATGCGAGATAGCTTTACCATCGGCACATTTATATACCAGTCAGAGTTGAGGAATGGTGCAATCTGGGAGTGGCGAGGGAAGGAACGATCAAGGCAGGGTTTTGCTACCCACTTTTGGATTTGGGGCCACGCGCTTTTCGTGAATCTGGTTGGAATTGGTCAACATCGCTTCAATGCAGTGCAAATCAATAGTCTTAATAGCTGGCATTTCATAGGTAAGAAATATATTTTAGAAACTTGCATTGAATGCGCAGTTGCGGCTGCCGATGGCATTATTTCAGCTTGTGTATGTAGATAATACATGTATATAAACATATGACACTGGAGTTGTGTTGGCTGGTTGGCTAACGATATAGAATTGTCGTATGGTGGTGTCAAGAGATGAAACGTACTGCACCGATCCTAAGGGCATTTTGCTCTAGTGCGACTGGGTGTACACATGACCGTTGACCTGGCTACGCTGTAATTTCAACTTGCAAAAAAAGTCTGAAAGAGGGTTACTTTTATATTCAGGAATGAGCTTCAGCCGAGAGAGGAGTCACTTCATAATGTGGATCGATGACGCTTTGAATTCTTATGGGCAATACGTTAGTGGATCTGCTTCTGCATTCGGTGATGTGTACATTGGGAACCGTGGATCGAATCACAATTTTGTCCCGTTTAAAGGAAAACTAGCCGGAATGACCGTACTTAATGGAGACATTGAACTAGACCAGATTGACGACTTTAAGTGCAAGATATTGTTGAATGTCGCTTTAGGTATCCCAGCGCCAAGAAGAACACCAGGTAACGAAATATTGTCCAAGATGAATTATCAACATGTACATTTACAAATGATAGAGCACTTCAACTAATCGTATCTTTAATTTGTAAACGTGGTGCTATGATAACTCATTAATTTTTAGTTGTTTTCGGACTCTGTTGCTTAATAACAGAATCTACATTGTTACCAAGTATGCTTATTATTGTAGTCTTCACCTTATATATCCAAATACTTTTTAACCTAATGATCATGATGTACATTTTCTAGCCGTTCCCCAATCTCGACTTCTTGGCAACGACTGGTGGATCATTTTAGGACAAGGTGAGCAGAGTCAAACACTGAACGGCCTCCAATTACAAGTCCACGGAGTTACGACAACAGGTTCTGGTCCTTTCGGACTCACACCATGGGAGTTCAAAGGCACAATACAATCATACATAAAAATCAACAACCCACACAATGGACATTTAAATTTCGATATGAGCTTTACAGTCGGGACTTTTATCTATCAAAATGAGACAAAAAATGGACCCATCCTTGAATGGCGGGGCAAACGGAGGGGATGGGGAACCCATTTGTGGATCTGGCACAGGACCCTTTTCTTGAATCTGGCACCTCGATTCGGTGGCAGAAGCGAGCACTTCCATACTGCAGTGGAACCCAGGAAGTGGAGCTTCGTCGGCGCCACCTTCGATCATGATACAGGAAGTCTAACCATGTGGGTAAGAAATCTTGGGAGGGTCATTACTTTGGGCAATATTTATATTTGTCCTCACAACAGTACAGAACACCGTCGGGCTAAAAAGTTAATATTTTTAAAACTGTGGCTGATCTTTCACAATCCTTCAAATAAGCATCCGAGAGTTGCGATGTTAGAGACTTTGGGTCAACATTAACGAGGCTGACGTGTGATAAACAAAGGCACCCAAATAAGGGAGTTTTGGTATCAGTCCCGGTAACCCTATGGTTTTCCCCTACGTCTGTTGTTGGCCATCCAGAACAATATTCAAGTTTATTCAACTTTGCTGGCAATTGAACTTCTCTACCTCTACTTCTGTTTGTTTGTTTCTAGGTCAATGGTATTGTCTTCCAGCAGAATGTCGGTAGACGTACCCCGGACTCCCGTGGCAATATCTACATTGGTAACCGTGGTTCCGCAAGGTGGTTTGAACCATTCAAGGGCAGTCTAGCTGGACTAACAGTACTGAACGGTGCCATTAACGCGTCTGAAATAAAGCTGTTTAAGTGTCTTATTGTTGCATTGGCTTCAAAAGGTAAACAGATATATTCCTCTTGATGAGTTGGTCATTGTGTGTCCATCCAGTATCAGAAACAAAGAGTTGTGTCTGTCATTATTTATGGAATCAAAACGGCGACTTGATGTGCTGGCTTGGTTATCGTGGTGACAGCAAAGCAAACAGTTGTGCCCAAGGACTCATCCACTTGAGTTTACGCAGATCACTTCAACATGACCGAAACAAAGGTATTGTGACGAAATAACCTTACCGTAGTTGGAATCGTATAAACAACATCAAGGTGAGGCTGCACAAAACCGACATTATTGCAGTTGAAGACGGTCTTCTTAATGTATAAAGTATTATATTGCAGGGTCATATCCGATAGCATGGGACCCAGCTGCTGACAAAAGCTTTGAGAGATGCCAACTTGAACCAGACCCAACTGTCTTAACGCAGCAGGCTAATCACAAAACGTACACATGCAATGGCTTCCAGAGTTTGAGTAAGCGATCACAAGTAAAACGTCATTGAGTGAGACAATACGATTAAGATTCCGTATTTCTTCAATGTAAATGTATATCAATGCCGACATGCCCACACTCATAGAAATGAAGGCTTTTGAGGCCAATACGCACATTAGTTTTGAGGTTTTCAGGGAAAAAAACCCTTGAAGGTTTTGAGTATCTCGAAAACCACTTTCAATT
Organism: Lineus longissimus; assembly: GCF_910592395.1. Taxonomy (NCBI): domain Eukaryota; kingdom Metazoa; phylum Nemertea; class Pilidiophora; order Heteronemertea; family Lineidae; genus Lineus; species Lineus longissimus. The sequence continues at coordinate 9,466,018 of NC_088313.1, forward strand.
ATCCGTAAAATATCATATTTGTGTTGGCCGAACAACCTTTAAATGTTTTTCAAAAACTCAAAACCTTTAATTCTAAGATTGCATGTTATTAGCCATAACTTAAATTGACTTTCTAAACACTCATATAAAACAATACAAGTGACTCCCGTACTAAAGGAATTATATATCTAGCAACCACCTAACCGGCCTTGTCAGTATTTTCCTTCCAAGAGAGTCAGATGCACATTTTCTCACGTATCAAGCACATTGTTGTTATGGCAACGCTATTAAGCTTTTGGTTTTATGCAAAAAGTGTGAAATAATCCATTTTCCGTACTTTTCGCCTTTTTTGTTGCAGTCAAATGAAATTTACGATATATATGTATATTAAGTTATGCACATTGCAGGCACATACTTCGGGTTTAACTGGTGGAATATTCTAGGCCAAAATAAAATCAATACGCACCTAAACGGCCTTTCACTCGACGTCGTTGGGGTAGACACATCTAGGGATGGACCAAACGGAATCGCCGCATGGAACTTTAAGGGAAATTCCAGATCATACGTCAGAGTAACTAACAGAGGCCATTTAGACCTAGTGGACTTCACGATAGGAACCTTCATCTATCAGCACCAGGTTGGTGGCTATTTTGTAAAAGCCGTGGTTAGGTAACTTTGGCTTATCTTCAAAAATGTGCTAATGCTCGGGGATCCAGTGGCTGTCTTTACACATTGGTACAAACAACTAAGGCTCGTGCGCTTATTATGGAAGCAATCCAAACATGGCATAACCCTCCCCTTTTTTAGCGCCCCGCAAACGAGCGTTTTAAATCACTGCAACCTGCGGCTGGTATATCATAAATGAAACATTTTCTTGACTGAGAATATTGCTTTAGCGGTTGCTTTCTCATAACAGTTATCCATGTGTTTGTTTTAGATCACAAATGGTGCAATCCTGGAATGGAGGGGGCCAGATAATGCGCGATATGGGGCCCATTTCTGGATCTGGTCTCATGTTCCTTTCGTAAATCTTGGCGCAACAAGCTCTCACTTCCGCGAGGCCGTGCCTACGGATAGCTGGCACTTCATCGGGGCGAGTTATAGCCACAGGTCGGGGAGGCAATTGATGTGGAAAGACAATACGACGAACGTCAGGGATTATGGACCAGGCAGGCGTGCCATGTGCAGTGGAGATGTCTTTATAGGTAGGATATGAAAGAGAAGGGAAGCTGATGTTTTCCTACTGTAATATTAAGAGAGTTTTATGAATGAACCTAATTCAATGTCTCGTGGCTAACACTGATGTCCGCTAGTGGTAGTGATGGCAATTATCATTTCTTCCGATATTCGGTGATTTTCCTCGCATGTGACCTCCGTAAACAAGAAATCCCCACAGTACATGTAAGGACCCCGACGTTTGTCATAGAAAGGTTCTAATGGTAAACTAACTTCTTCTTTTATTCACATTACTATCGTTATCCATTTTCTTATAGGGAACAGAGGATCAGACCATTCGTTCTCGCCATTCAAAGGAAAGCTGGTTGGCCTGACGATACTAGATGGCGCTATATCTGAGTCACAGATTGAAGAGTTTAAGTGCAAAATATTGGCGACTGTTTCAACATAAGAAATCCCAATTGCATGGTGACGATTAAGTTATGGATCCTCGAAGACTCAAAGATTCAATACTTCCGATATTATAGATACATAATAGAAAGATTTGTCACCAGGGCATTCTACTTCGGGACACTTAAAAATGTTACATCTGCAACATCCTCTTGACCTGCAACGTACTCTCTACTATACCACAGTAGAGCATTTCACTGTTGTCGATATCGCATTAAACAGTGAACATTCTACTGTGTGTTTGCTTTTGCGCACATTCTCTGCGCAACGAAGAATACCATTGAATATTCTGGAATATTGATGAATGACCACGTGTTTTTAATTTGTACTATATATATAGTTTTTGACTGTAGCCGAATAGATAATAAATCAATAAATCAATTTGAATTTGAAATTTTGACTCTTTTATTTCATTTTAGCAGTGAGGATGGGCGGCTACAGGCGGTAACATTTCCAACAACATGTCACAATGAGAGACCTTTTTCCTCTATGTGCCAGGAGTATGAGGGGTTGGGGCGGTTTGGTCCTCTCATTCCCAGCTGCCAGTCACAGTCTGGTAAATTTTTGTCTCAAGTATGAATTTTGGCAATGATCAGGGGTCGGGGTCCTATCATTCCCAGCCACGAGTCACAATCTGGTAACTTTTTGTCTTACGTATGAAGTTTGGCAGTGATCATGGGTCGGGGTCCTATCATTCACAGCCACGAGACACAATCTGGGAACTTTTTGTCTCGCATATAAAATTTGGCAGTGATCATGGGTCGGGGTCCTATCATTCCCAGCCACGAGTCACAATCTGGTAACGTTTTGTCTCACGTATGGGCCCACTCATTGTTAGTTCAACTGTGTAAGTGGAAAATGGAGAGAGTTTTGTGCGGAGCATGCTCTGTGACCTTGTTACTGATGTTATTAGCATATTTTGGAAGGTAGCTTTAAACGATTAAGCATTAACATTGCTGCTATCATCAAATATACTGTTCTTTCTTTCCTGAAATTAACAGTTCGTACATCAGGATTATTATCTATTCATGTATGTAGGAGGGGTCACACATACCCCATATACATCATCAATTTCCGTGCTCATTTCCACTCATAACTCAAAGCCTATGGGATGACATCATAATTACGTTTGAAACACATTCAGAACTGACCCGACTCCAAACCACACCATGTGATATCAAAGACGGGCGTACTCAATGGAAATAACGATCATTGGGCATTACTGGTTAAAAATATTCTTGGCGGGCTTATTCCGGACTGTTAATCTGAGGAAAGAAATTACAGTATATGTGAGTATTGTATGTAGTAATAGTGGTTTGTTTGAAGTTATAACCTGTGTTTCAAGCGAGAGGTGCCAAGGCCCTCAGCTCCACCAAGGAGAAGAATGCTTTCTCCTTGGTTGCACTGACATTGACTGATCGGTAGACGTATCATGTTCTTCAATAGGTTTGATATAATAACAGGACGATAAACGAGTGATAGTATTCTAATCTGGTAGATTATGAAATGTTCTTCGTGCATAATCGGGTGGCATATCTATTTCAAGGTGTTTTTCAGATAGATCTGGTCTTGCTAGGTATTTAGCTGCTTGTCACTTGACTGTAATAGTGTGATCACAAAAAGTTATGTTACGCAGCCCTGGGCAGCCGGTGACATGCATATATTTGACCGGCTTTTGTTAACGCCGTGAAAGAGCATTGGTTCGGCCTACCCTTAGGAAAATCTAGTGTTCTGCAAAATCGCTTTCCTTTGGGAAATGTGATCTGATCACATTCCTGAGTTCAACTGAGTACATTCAAACTTTGGCCAGATCGATATGAAAAACACTTTGTACTGTTGGGAGCTGTATCGACAACGAACTTTCAATGACTCGTGAGCTTTTTAAAAAGCTCAGCCACAAATATGAGCAGTTTCGAAGACACCAGACAAATGTATTTCTATCCTATAAATAGCATCACCAGTTGGCATTTTCCATTTTCTATATTCCACCCTTGATGTGATCACAGCGACAGACATTCCTTTGGAGGGATGAACACCATGGGATCTGAGATTCCGAGGGTGTAGTCGTAGTGCCTGAAAGAAGCATAGTGTTCTATTATACAATCTCAAAAATAAAGGTTCTTGAGTTTTTAAGCAGTCTACACGATGCACTTTTAAAGTTCTTTTTTTCAGCCAGAAGGTCAAAAACCATCAGGGGTTTATCATTTCCCCAGGAAATTCATTTCCCCAGGAAATTTTTCGAGGTCTAGACCCATATCATGATTATGATCACATTTCAGTCATATCAAAAAATGCAAATGGTTTAATTATGTAGAATTGAAAGACAGCTCCAAATTGCCCCGCTTGATGAATTCAGCCGCAATCTGACGACCACCTAGCAACAAAAGTGAATACTGATGTATGTCCAAACATAATCAAGTAAGTAATTCAACGTACTTCCAGATGAAATATCCTTCATTAGGTTTGTAACTTGTGAAGGAGATTGGTAGGCAGTCCCTCTGGGTCCATTCTCCATTCGCCCTGCCTGGAATAAGAGCGTTTGATACATGACTTGCTTGGCAATAACGTGGTTGTAAATGTATCATGAGAGCCTGGGATTTCAATCAGCGCCACCGAAATCATCAACACTCAAGGCCTGGGTACATATACGGAGGTCTCGTCAAGAAATGGTATCAACCTCTTGCCGTGGGGCGCGCAATGAGAGACGTGTGACAATCTACGCCATCATCTCAATCTGTTGTGGTTCAAAATGATGAGTAATCTAAAGCACAATTTCTTCCACACGACTTTACATTTTGTTTTGATGATAATTAGTCGATTTGGATTCGAAATCCTGCATGAAAATAGCATGCAAAGCTGCATGAAAATAGCATGCAGTTGGATATATTTCGATTATGACAACGCGTATGCACGGAGATGAGCCGCAATGTTTGAAAATGAATAACAGATGAGTTGCCAACCTGCCTGAAGTTTGTCAAATTTGTTACGTGAAGGACGGACCTTAAGCTTCAATATGATTACCGTTACACGGACTACTTACTTCCATCTTCGAAGTGACCACCCCAGACATCCACGAGGACACCAGCTCCGTGATTGGAAGACGTTCCGATGTAGTACTCGCCATACCATGTAGCATTGCTTGGCACATGCAGCGCGGGGAATGGCCGCGAAATGGGCCTCCTTTCACATTTTCTGGTCTTTATGTCAAGCCTGTATTCAACACCCTGCAAAGAAATGCATTTTGTGTTATTCTCAAATATGATTTCTCAATGTGAACTCAAAACACACCTTTGTCACACACAATGAGGAACCGGCAGAACTAAATATTCAGATGGCAGCACCAATACTAAAATTTACACTTTCAGTGCATTATCCATTTAAATTAAGTTTTGTTGCTTCTCTCCCTAAAACCCATCAAAATAGAATTAAGGACCAATAAAACAACATTTTTGGTACTATTTCCCCATGTAGAGTAATTAAGGGATGACATATTCAATAATCAATGACCAAGGAAATGCCTTTCTCATTACAACCATGGTCCACTTGCCTGCAAGGCCCCCTATTGGTAGGTTTTGTTGTGCAGGTTCCTCATTCTAGTCCCAATTCCACACTAGAAAAGCTGTGTTTCTCCCTGCTAACAGAATGTGGATAACTGTAGGCCCCGAGATAAAACTTACTGCATCATGAAGGTAAAGGACATCTTCAAATTGCTCCTTGCCTTCAACGGTCTCGTCTTCAATAAGCCTCACGCGAAGATTAGCATAATCGTACGACACTTTTCCATGGCGGTCAAATTTTTTTGCTGGGTCGTACTGCAAATGGAATTATGGAAGAAGAATGCAAAGAAAGTCGAAGTGAAAGATGTAAGCATATCATGTTCTATTGGGTTTTGCATGTGCATTACATAATCTTATTTCATTATGCTAGTTTTACCAGTTTGTGGTCGTCTGAAGAAGCCGTACGACCCCACCCGATCGAATTGGCTTGAAATTATTCTAACAATGTATCCCATCCTGTGTCTCATGGTCTTATGCTCTTATACTCTTTTCCTCGTGTTAGGGCTTTTGATAATCATTTACGTTGTCGCCATGTTTCCATTATGGGGTCCATGGGATGGTCTGGGAGGTCGGGATTCCAGATATCAGTCAATTTACGTAATAGAAAAGCATGGGGGAATTGCGGAAACATAATCAAACATCACGACCGGATGGGAGGGATTCGACAGCCACAATGCATCAAATACGTACCTCTGCTATCCGTGCTTCCCATTCCTTTGGAGCAGCTGCAAATGAAATACAAGCGAGTGTATTATGCATTGAATTATAAGAACTTAGGGAAAAGTTGTATGCGCGCGTGTATGTGCGTGTGGGGTGGGGTGGGGGGGGGGGGGGGGGGGGTAGATTCACGTTTACCCTCATTCCTTGTAGAATTTAGTAAGTTATCCTAGATTGAATGCAATCACCACCATGTCAGCCGATAAAGGCAACCCCCAAGGTTCGCTTCCTCAACGTAGATTGGTTTCTGGTGGAGGAACTACTCGGTATGGGTTCCAACTATTACACTACAATAGGAATCAATACTCACCACACGGCTTTGGAATCTGGGCGTTTACGTAAGCCAGGCACGCCGCTAAAACAAACATACAGAACTTCGTCATGGTGGGAGTTTTGGAGAAAGTGGTCAGTACAAAGTCACAGAGCAAAACCTTGGGGTTACATAACGAACTTGACACTTATCTCGCTATCGCAATCTATGATATTACCAGATAGTGCGCGTTCATGTGACAAGACATGTCACTAAGTGTCGTGCCAAAAAACCTCTATCTATAAGTCATACATGTAATCAACCATTCCAGATATGGCACCGACGCATTTAAAGGCCAGGCACCTCAGGAAATATCAAACCCCTTCAGATTTTATTCGAAAAGTATATTCAAAGCAATAAACTCTAACACTTATTCCAAATCGATACATTAGGCCTTTAAGGGTTTGCATATTGGTTTATATCCCGACAAATGTCTCATATCATAGATAATCCGGAATTAAATATAAACTGTTATCGACAGTTCGTAGTTTCTATAGCCAACTTGTACAATTTTTACTTGCTTGGGGAGAAGCCATTTTAAAGCCCAGGCTAAAAGAATGTGAATAAGACCAGTCTTAATCTATTCTTCATAAAACCGGTGTCCTAAAAGGGTGTGTATTTTTTTCTTTACCAATTGGTGTGCAACTGCTACATCAGACCACTGCTTGAAAACGTGATGGCAATGCTGTTTAAAGTGGCTCTCTTTAAGAACCAGGGCTGGCCTGGTTACTTCTTCGAAACCGTTCAGTCATAGATAGAATATCTAAGATTGTAGTCACACCCGAATCTGCCGGCACCAATGCCTTTATCTTACTAGGTTCAAGTTCAATAAAGCGCTTATAAAAAAGGTCAAATAGGCAATCAATGATCTTAAAATCAAACGGCCATTATCAAGGTAATCGAATATCCTAAAGTGGCCACCAAAACCAAATCAGAGGTAACTTGCGGCTGTGACATTAGCCTTCGTATAGTTATGAAGTGGAGTGACCTACGTGTGTGTAGTTGCACGCCCCTTACACATGTGACATGTAGACCCCAATTTCGATACTTGCTTCTATGCGCATTTATTTACAGGCTGATTGCCTCAATGTCGATCGTAAGGTAAAATGGAAATCCATGGGAAGTTACGAAATTTGAGGTAGTCTGTCGTTGTAACGTTCGTTTACGTTTTGTTTGATCGAAATAAACTACCTCAGGTTAGGACATAGGGAAATCCTAAATAAGCCAACATTGCCAAATTTGAGGTACTTTGTTAGATTACGTATCGAAGAAGTTGCCTTGACCATGGTGTCGAGCCGTGTTTATGAAAGCGCTTCCTTACAGCTGATTGCCTCAATGTAAGGTATTACATGCCAGGACAACAAGACAACCGCCAATATTAGGGAGGTTAAGAACTCGAACGATAAACGACAACGGTAACGACAATGACGTCATTACGTTTATCGTGAAGAAATAACGTTAGTTGGGTTAAGAAGCATACATTGAATTTCCGGTAAACGTAAAATGTTCATTTGGCTGACACTGATCAGGTCCGAGTCAGGAAAGTCAGGAAAGACCAGGACTATGCTTTTTAACTGACTTGTATATATATTGTTTTAATGTGACTTGTAACTTTCAATGACACTCGAACATTTCTTGGCCTTCCAGGGCCTGTTAGACAGGACTATTCAATGAATTACCTCATCAACATTAGACGTGTAGGTTTTATATACAATGTTTGTAGTCAGTATTAGTCAACACCAACATGGATCCACTGCTTCTTTTGGAAGATGACGAAGTTTTTTGCTGCTGTACGATGTGCAACGAAGGCGCGGCGCCGTCAGACTTCGGCGGCATGTTCCGCTTAAGTTATTGTACAGAAGTGATTGATCAGTCGGCCCGGATCGACATGGTTTCACCTGGGCTACGATTATCTCACATGGAGTTATAAGTTTGTTACTCTATGGATTACATCATCAATGTGTGTGAAAGCACAATTCATAATCATGATAAAGGTCTGCACTGCGCTCAAAGAAGGTGCATTATAGGCCTGTAATGACCATTATAGGCCTGTAATGACCTACTGAACCGAAGACATTTTATTCATCATTGAAACGGGAGACGATTTGGAGGATGACGTCATTGTCGTTACCGTTTTCGTTTAACGTTCGAGTTCTTAACCTCCCTATTAAATCTATCTGCACGGACCTTCCTTACAAACACCACTGTCAAAGAACACGCCCACGAGCAATCTCGACAAGATGTGCGATCCTTTAGCGTAAATCAGCCTCGATGATCTGATCCCTAAGCCCCTCTGGCTGGCACGGAGTGCCCAAGACCCATCAGGTAGCTCTCCGCATCTGTGGTTTCATGGCTTCCTTCATTTAAATCTCTTTCCTCCTCCAAAAGTCCAAGAAGGTTTTTGATGTCCTAAACAAAGCAAAAAATAAAGAGATGATGATAGGGCAGAACAAGAGAGAAAAACAGTGCTATCCTATACTTCGTTGTGGCGGATTAAAATATGGTTCTATGGCGACACACAGTACCTTTTTCATATCTATTGTGATACTGCTCATGATGTTACCATGCAGGCGGTCGATGACACAAATGGTAGGGCGCGAACCCATTGCATATAGAAACCAGCGAAGTCGAACAAACTTCTTCTTTGGTATTCGATATGCCAGAAAGGATGAAACTGGATCGTATACAATTCAAACGATTCTCAATGGAACTTGCCTCCGCGAGTGCAGCATCGGTCTCTTTAGAGAGAGACTTTGACTGGGCCCGGCACGCCTGGAGAACAAGAATGACAAACCCTGCAGTAAAGAGAAGCTTCATCTTGCAGGTCTTGGGTCTGGACAGACAGGCTATTCCCAGGACCACTCTTGTAATTCCCTCAAATTACCGGTTATAGCTGATCGAAAGGCGGTGACATTCTGTCAGAATTGGGCTTATTCACCGCAAGTTTGCAATACGAATTATACAAAAATTCTAATATAGCTTGAGTAACTCGGCCCCTTATCATGTTTTGTTTTCTTTCCGACACATTAGTAAGTGACATAAATTTACAACAGAACACATCTTCTGCACCTTCTTAAATGTTTTTTTTTCTCTTTCGAAACTCTACAGCATAATGAAAATAGCAAAAAGCTAAACTGTGTCTATTTGATCCAAAGGCTGTAGTTCACGTACATCTAGGACATATAAACTCTTGAGCGTAGCGTTGATATATAGCACGAATTAGAAGGGGGGGGGGGGGGCATTGTCTGTTTTGTAGGTTTTACGATCCATTTAAAAAAAAACTTTCTTGTTTCTACAAGCGTTTTGAAAACCATTTCTTTCTTTGATACCATTTTTGAAGATGTTTATCACAACAATAAATGTAAAGAAAGCATTTTGACAAATCATCTTTACGCAAAAGCCTACATCTACTAAGCTTTTTTTAGAATTGATGTCAAAAATGTACTTTAAATTAGTGCCAGGGAGTTTCTAAATTTTCTAATTATTTTATTTCTTAGAATCTACAAAATGAATTGATAATTCAAATTCTTACTTTAAAGAAACCCTATGATTGGCTAGATATAATTCTTTTTGAAGCCAAAAAATTATGACGAAGAAACCAACACTGACATTTACAAATCTTAGACCATTCGTTGAGAACACCTACAAGTAGTAAAGCCTACAAGTAGTAAAGCCTACATTTTAATGGAAAAAAATAATGATTTCATACAACCAAATAACCTACATTCAAACTCAACGTTTCGTTCTGAAGTATAAATTCACATTTTGCTTATTCTGGGAAGCCTACACCCTAAAGCCTACATTTTGAGTTTGATCAAGAACTGTTATTTCTAGAAACTCTACAATTAACACCACATCATTTATTCCAATAACCAAGAAACCTACAAGTAGTAGGTATAATGTCCCTTTCAACGCACAAAGTCCGAGGGACAATAAAGTCCGACGCACAAAGTCCGACGAATGCCATCCCGTGGTATTGTGCTTGAAGAATTGTTTCCGCGCTTCGTGTAAGCGCTCAAAAATTCGGCGCTATCCGTCCGCGCTGTCCACGGGAGGGCATTCGTCGCGTAGCATACAAGCAGCCCGATGCCGCAACGAGCACAGATTGATATGCGCTCTTATTTGCGCTCCTCCTGAGGTTTTACGGGCTGCTGTCACAAACCGAGCGGAGCGAAGAGTATGGATCAATTAGGGTCCCCACCACCGGGGAAGTCTGTTCGGGGCAAATAGCCTACTAAAGCATTCTGTTGCTATAACTGGGATGTTATCAGTGACTAGGCAATCCTTGTCATTGATTATGCATAGAGACTGCTCATCCTAGCTCAAATTATGACGTGAATTGCCTCGACTCGTCGCCACATTTTAGGGGCCCCATCTCCTCAATGTCCGTTTAGCTCCAAAGCAACGAGGTCTGTCCTCTTCGTCTCGCATGGTGGCCGGGTTCGTATAGCGCAGGAAGAGGAGGACAGGACAACTCTCTTGCGCCACCCTTTTCCTGATGGAAGGGTGGTTATTTTGACATGCACATGAAGAAAGAACAACTCATATACGACGTATTTGTGATATGAAAAAACACTTTTATTTCTAAGTACACATTTTCAAATCTAGAAGAGAAATCGGGACAGGGCACTCGAAAATGACATATTGAAGCACATCGTGCATGTTCGTTTCCCTTTTTATTTCGTTGCTCCTTCTCTGGAGTGGGAACTATTAGTGGCAATCTCTGACATTATCTTATAAACAACTGTGAAAAAGGGAATTTTAGCAGCGAACACTTTCTTAATTTCAAAACGTGTCTTCGCTTAGTGGCACCCCTGTGGTTTGTCTATCAATGCAATTCAATTCAATTTATTTCAACTGATTTTTAGGCCACCCGCCTTTTACAGCATGAAAATATAGACATATACACCGGGATGACACAATAGGAAGACACGATGATACTTATGTACATAGTAATACATGATGACAAAGTACATATAGTAGACATGATATTTATAAATGATTGAACAGTTGGTCTTACAAAGGCAAATACAAGACACATAAATCTTGTATCAATCGTAACCAGTATTTCAGAACCTTGGGCTTGGAATAAAAAAACTACTTACGGGGGCCGCAATTTCCCAAAGCCGCAGCTCCAAGCGATGAATGATAATTATATTGAGGCTATACTGTATGTGTATGAGAAAATATCAGGTCGAGCTGTCTGGAAAGAGAAGAACGAGGGTTGACGTTAGTTTGCTGTCAGAGAATATCGCTAACATCATGTAAAGTAATGTGTAATTTTTTACTAACCCAGTAGGAAATGTCAGTAAAACCTCTTGTAACATAAGCGCTTTTACTGTCTGGAACTATTTTTCAAAAATGAAGGCTCTATAAGGTCAAAGTGAAATATAACCTGTTTTATGGAACTAAGTATTGTACCGCGTTCACGTGCATACAGTTGCTGTTGTTATACTTTTTATGAATGAATATATAGGTACTTACAAATACTCCTACATGTAATTCCCTTTAGAATATTCCTGTACACTCATGCTTCATCCGTTGAATGATTTTGAAAAAACATCAGGTCGAGCTGTCTTGAAAGAGAAAAATGAGGGTTGACGCAGTTTGCTGTCAGAGAATATCGTTTACGATCATGTATCACACGCTTTTGTTCCAACGGCATGCTCTTTGCTTTTTACTTCACATGATCAGGATTTGTAAGAAATGCTATGCTGAGACAGACTAAGTACAGCGTGTTCTTGTCGCATTGTACAAATAATCAGCCTTAGCGCTTGTCTATTTTGTTGAGATGTTATTCTGGAAAATTGAATAGAAAGGATATAATGAGTTGAAAAACAAATAAAAGCCTTTCGTTTAGTAGAGATATTATTTTTGTGTGTCCTTGTGAGTAAACAAATAGGCCTTATACCTTTTAATCGGGCGGGCAGCAAGGGCTGTTTATATCTGCATGGCGCTGGAAGAGAAATATGGGGTCGCATGTTATTCATTTCCCAAAGGAGAGATGATTATTATTGTTGAATCAAAATCATACTGAGCCGACAGAACTATAAAAATGAAGGTCCTACCTTGACGCAAGGGCCCAACGCGCCGCGTAGCGGCAAAAAAGCGAAGCTGGCGAAACATTTATAACGGGTCACCGTCACTTATTATTGGACTTATAGCGCATTTACGGGGTTGCAACTATTTTGCTTTATAGTGTCACCAGGAAAGAAAAGCATGCGACCTAACGCCGATCTATTTGTATAAAGTGATAATTGGAAGGTATATAGTAGGAAATATCAATAAAATAATCATTCCATGTCGTCTTTTGAGGGCATTTTTGATTGTAAAAAATATATGTGTACGTCACCGTAGTCTCTGCAATGATAATTTTATCAGAGCAGTCTCGCGCAAGTAGAAGTTCTTTACCTACTAGTTCTTCACTTATTAGTCTCAACGTCTGGCGCAAAGCCAGACGTTTTCCATTACGATTTCACTACGATGTTTGACAATAAGGAGCAGTGCGCGAGATATGCTAATGAGCAGACTTCCCTCGCTTGAGTTTCTGAAGAATGTTCCATATCGCGCTAAGCTCATCACTGCTGATTATGACAGGCGTGCAGCGGTAGGTATCTGCTCCCCAACTTCCACCCTAATACGGTACAATAAGTTACCATTTGATGAGAATGGGACAATGCCCTCACTGTGTATGGAGTCATGGGGATAAGAAGACATTATTCATTAGTGTTGGTACAAGTGATTTTGCCCAAAAAGCATGCGCATTCAAAAAACAAAATAGGCCTATGCAAGGTATCACGTACATGACCATGACGACGTGCAGAAAGTGCACTGGCCAGTGCATACCCTATGGCTATGTATAGTAAACATGGTAAACATGAACAACATCATTATTCATCGGCAGTTCATTTTACTCCGAGCTTTTCCTGAAACATATTGCCATGATGATTAGGCCTACCATGTACCATGACCAATAACGGCACTAGATCATGTAGATGTCAACAAGTTCACATGAACCGTATAATCCCGCATAATCCCGCATGGCGCATGTGGGGCATGCGTCTAAACCAAAGCCCCAAAATCACTTGTTTTGGTCTATTTCACTTGTGTTTCCCCCGTCTCCCAGTCCATAATACATTTACAGTTTACAATCCCCGATCATGGCCCAACAAAAGGTCATCGGTTGACTAAAGCCAAGGAACACAACTGTTCAATGGATTTATAGTTGAATGCGATCAAACTACGTCTTTTCAATCGTGGATTGTAAATTTAACCCCATGGGCCTAGGGAAGGCCCTATAACAATACTTTCGACACAGTTATTATCTCCGCTGCCTTCACCATGTTACACACAGTGCTCACTGCTGATTCTAAAATGCGCTACCTAGTCAATTGCACTATCGTCATCACCTCATCATACTTCATTGACATTACAGGCACACATTGACATAGACCACTGTTGCAATCAACGACACAGTCGCTATCCAAGTAGCATTATAGAGGTAATTATCATTATCATACCTCATTAGCATGTGAACCAATCGCGTCGCGTCCTTTGCGATCACGGCAAAGCCTCATGGAATAATGTCTTTCAACGTTGAATAATTTTTCATATTCCATGCCTACAACTTCAATTTCTTCATAATCCATGGCTAGAAGTTCAATACTAATATAATATCCAAGATAAAGTTACAAGAAGTAGTCAATAGGGGTCTCTCACCTCTCACTGTATGTCCACACTATTCACGCTTGTACGAGGAATACATTCAATGCTGAATCTAACAACACCCAGTGCCCTTACTCTGTATATTAGTCACTGGAAGATGGCCCATTTCACTCCTTGCTTCTACTTCACCTATAGTCTCATTGCAAACGCCTCAGGTCTATGATATCACATTCACTTTCAGCTGTCATGCAACGCAACAACTGTGCTATCTACCATCGCACATCAACGAAGAAGTGCAGCCGCCCACATTCCACCTCACGTCTGTCCGACCAGCTGCAATCCTCGAGGACGCCCCACTGTACCACGATTTCACTACGATGTTTGACAAGAAGGAGCAGTGCGCGAGATAGGCTAATGAGCAGACTTCCCTCGCTTGAGTTTCGGAAGAATGTTCCATATCGCGCTAAGCTGACCACTGCTGACCATGACAGGCGTGCATTGGACTGGTACAGGTTGGAACTGAACATTGAATATGCTGGTGGTGACGCTTTCTGATGAGAAGTTGGTCGTGACTGATGCAGTATCCTTGGACTTGTCCACAGCATCGTTCAATCATTGCTCTCTGAGCTGCCTTGATTCTGCCTTGATTCTGTACCCAAATACTAAGACCAAATGCCTGTTGACTGTGCTTTAAGAGAGACTGGCGCCATACCTAGAGATATGACTGACCCGTATTGGCAAATTTGTATGACTTTATCTTGCCTACCTAGCTGCTGCCTATAGTCTCCCTTTAACTGCGGAACACTTCAAAGTCGATAAAATGCCATGTTCCACCTTTTAATGTGTTCAGACTGCCATTTTCAAAATAATCAAGTCAGGACACTGCCTTCTTGTCTCATAATAAATTTTGCTTTCCTCAATATATAATAACATTTCTTCTTCTTCAATGCTTTCATCATTCCAAACTTCTCCTCCTCTGACTTTTACAGGGGTACAGTCCTGGCAATCAAAACCCAAATACTGAGACCAAATGCCTGTTGACTGTGCTTTAAGAGAGACTGGCGCCATGCCTAGTCTCTCTTAAAGCACAGTCAACAGACACCAACCCCCTCAGACTCAGAAACCACAAACGCCCAACCCTTCCTGCTACCCTAATACTTCTGGATTCACGATAACGTAATGTTTCTCGGCTTTGGGGCGCTTGTGTATAAGCCATCCCACTAAAGAGAAAATAATGGACGGATGTTACTTAGTCTGTTTCTGAAGACTCTTAGCCGAGCTGCTAACTAAACGAAAAAATAACAGTAATAAAGCCTACCTTTTATCCCGATTGATTCTCAGCAAAATTTGTGTGGGTAAGTTGCCCGCACATACGAAATGGGGGAAGTTTTGCCCTCACACGCAATAAAGGCTGAAATATGCCATTTTTGACCAATCATGGAGGCTAGAAGTGTAGTTCGCCAAGGAGTCACGAGACCATAATAGGCTATTTTCGTATTGATTTACATACGAAATCCTTGATCTAAAGCCCTTCGAACTGATCAAGGCACCTTCAGGCACTTTTGAAATTATTCTCACGAACAATCTCACACTGATTAATAGGGCGCTTAATATTTCATCACTGATCCAAGTTCAGATTAGATATAACTCGGCAAAAATAACAGCCGTGCGAAAATGACTTTTTTCCTGTTCAGGATTCATTATAAAACACTTCACCTTTCGGTCACCCAATAGCTCTCATAAGATTGTGCGTATTAGAAATGATGCCAAAAGAATATAATCATAAGAGTTTTAATGTTGTTGCCAGAACAAAAACACTTGTTATCGCTCCAAGGACGGCCGGAAAAAGGCATAATTTAACATGCCGGTTAAGTAGCCTCTCACTATCACATTCTGCCTTTTTGAAATGAATAATTTAAATTGAATAATTTAAACAAGAGCTTGATTTGGCGCATTGACATACTAACTAGCGTGCTGTGTTTTATCAAAGTGATCTTGAACTCATCAACTAAGTAAACTTTGCAAAGCAGTTCAGAACATTTAGTTCCGCAATCAGATGATGAGTTGGTCTTATCTCTCGTCCACGAAATAACAATGGGAAGATATTGTGGGCCTTAGTATCTTCTTTTTTTTCCTGTAGCATTTCGTCGTCACAATGATATTACGAAGAAATTGAATGCTTGTTCTCCTAGGTTTTCTTCTAACGTAGATGTGACGCGATAGTTTGTAATGGGTGATTTTGCTCGTGCGCAATTTGTCGTGTCAACTTGGCACTAGGACAAGGGTAAAGAAGGCAATTCAATTTCACATTGCGCTAGTAACCTACCTCTCATTAGATTGTTTGTATCAGTAATTTGTTTTTCAAAAGCAAACTTGTTCTACTTTGTGGAGAAAATCATTTGAGTAGGCCCAGCATATTCTCATCACAAGGCTATTATGAGCAAAATTATGTTTGCTGTGGTGGTTTTTCTCTTAATCATGATGTGATACGATAGAATTAAACCAACGCGTTGGCACCGCCGATTGTTGCTTTCAATACGAGTGATTTTGTTAGTGCGCATTTCGTCATCATGTCAGACGACCATCTTTTATTCTATAGACCAACGACTGTGGATGAACAAAATTATGATGATGAAGCTGAAACACTCATTTTTCGCAAATTGAGTGACTTAGCTTCTGCCACGGAAAAGGCGACGGTACATTCAGTGGGTTTTGATCTGGCTAGCACCCATGACTACACAGTTTTGGCCGGTTGCTCGCAACTTGTCCGCACAGATTTACAACTTGTTCTTCCAAGAGAGTTTTATGGTAAAATCGGGCCTCGCTCAGGTCTAGCCTTAAAATATAATGATAGCCGTAGGCGCAGGTGTAATCGATTCCGATTTTAGAGGCAATTTGGGTATTTTGCTATTCAATCATCTTCTGCAAAACAAATTTCGTATTTGACACGGCGATCGTGTGGCCCAAATGATTTGCGTAAGAGCCCTTATGCCACGTATTCGAGAATCCAAAGATGAATTGCCCTAAACCCCGCGTGGTCAAGGCGGTTTTGGATCAACTGGCGGCTATTCTACGAGAAATTAAGAAGCCGTGAAATGAGTTTGTGATAAAAACGGGCCATCCAAATGTAACGCTCAAAGTACAATTGTGTTGTTTTCACTATGAGAGCACAATTCTCTTTTGATGTTTTGAAAAAGAAGCCCGATGATTTGGGGTGAAGCCGTTCACTAAATTCTACTGCGGCAACAGACATGCATTATATTAGTAGGCGAAATAAGAGTTGCCGATGTCCAGATTTTGCCTTGTCTTCGATCAAAGATGTATCAGAACGTGTCTGTCTTTTTGGGAATCTCTGCCCCCTATGTAAAGTCGACTGTCCCTGTTGGAAGACAATGCAAAGAGCTTTTGCACTACCTGATATTTAATTGTTTTCGTTGCAATCATTAGTAAGCGAACAATTGATAAGAACGAATGCATCTCCTGATGAAAAAAAGGAAAACACAAAAGACGAGCTACTCTATCCTTCGTTCGGGGTTACAAATAGATCTTGTCCAACACTAGTTCGAATTTTAGGATTCCTTTGGCGAAGCCGCTCGATTTCACGATGTCGCCTTTTGCATACGAATGTGGCATCGCGGAGGTTTACTACGCACATTCTTGGTCGAGCGGGATCAACGTTAAGAGGTGTACTTACCAGATAGCGCTGGCAGATTTAAACGAACCCGACAAAGCGCCCGTATTGCTTGATGCCTGCGCGTAGAGCGAAAAATGGGTCTCGTCAATTGAAGATTTGATAACGGCACTAAATAGACAGAAACCAGTTCAGTGGAGCGGTGATTTTCTTCTCACGCGGGGCCAACACGTAGCCATAAAACTGAGACACGGCGAAGCCATATTGATGGACACTTACTTAGCAGAAGTGCTCGGTTTTGCGAAGGCGAAATATTTTCACGTCGATGGAAAAATTAAAGTACACAAGAGTAATTCTAAGGCTTGTACCCACGGGCGCGATTTATCGCCTACAAAACGTCGCTGCGATATTCCGCCGCGACAAGTCGTTGCGCGGCGAATTTCGTAACCTGTTCCGACTGAAGCGTATAATGGAGCGTACTCATGTCAGGTTACGACATAATCTCTTGCTAATCGACTTCAAGGACTTGCGGAGTTCATTTTGGACACGTTGCACGTGCCGTCTGGGTTCATTTTGAAACATGTCTTCAACGGATTCGGATTCTGACTTCGACGATATCCTCGTCGTACGCATGTTATGCAAGAGAAAGAAGAAGAGAAGGCACAATTACTGGGTTCAGGACCTGTGCCAGGAGAGGCCAATTTATGGCGAATATCATCATCTCATCAGACAGTTGTTTGGATACGAAGATAAATTCTTCATGTACTTCAGGATGTACCCGCACGAATTCAACAACCTGCTAGCGATGTTGAGAGAAGAATTGACGAAAGACGTCACAACTATGCGCAGGCCTATTGGTCCTGAGGAGCGGTTAGCCATATGCCTGAGGTAAGAAGACAAAGCAAGTTTAATTTGGTTAAATTTCATGAATTTATTTACCATCTGTTTAGAAGGATGACCACGAGTTGTTCATCATTTGTTGGCCAAAGGTTTGTTGACAAGCTGAACCTACTGCAGCTGCACTCTGTTGCTGCCCAACCAAAGATTGGTTTGGTGCATTACATGAAGATGCATCTCTTTTGCCTGATGAACTGGCTTTATACATTTGTTGCATTTCTGCTTGATGAACAAGGCCATGTATTTTGAACATTAGATCTGCCCTAACATATGGGGGGAACTTTCTTACTTTAGTTGTCATAGACTTCATGAAATCTGCTACATCGTCATCAGTATCGGTTGGAGGTTTCCTGTCCATTTTTTCGCTTTTTTTCTTTATGTAATTAAGAAAGACTGCATCCGTAGTGGCAATGACATCAGTGCTCTCAGTTTTCTTCCTTTTCTTCGCTGTGACGGCACTTGTCTTGACGAACTGCTTGGCTCCATGGTGTCATCGTGATCCTCATCCACAGTCTGATCGTCATCCTCAGCAAGGAAGTCAGATACATCCTTGGTCGTCTGCTTTTCATCATGGCCCTCTTCTTGAGTAGCCTGAAGATTACCCGATGACCTAGAAAGAACAACATGTTCAATTTTAATATGCTTGTTCATATGGCAATTTATCTAGAGTCGAAATTTTGCAAATATCAAATCGTTCTTTACCTTCGATCCTCCAAAAACGGTTCCAGAAATCCCAGCATTTTTGCGTACTTGTATTCCTTTACTTTTTTTCTTCCTTGCCCACTCTTTGTACGAATATCGTTCTTGTATCTTCTCATGGCGTCTCTTATATTTTTCCACTTCGATTTTGCCAGAGGAACTGAAAAAAAAATGTTCTCATTTCAGGTTCTTAGCAACTGGTGATTCCTACAATACAATATCGACAAGTTTTCGTGTTGGGAAGACAACGGTCTCTAGAATCGTGAAGGAAACATGCGAAGCAATTTGGATGAAACTACAGCCGTTGTACATGCTGAAACCGGACCGAAACCACTGGGAAAGAGGCATCGAAGGCTTCTATACAAAATGGCAATTTCCAAATTGTTTGGGTGCATTGGATGGAAAGCATGTCTTCATTTTTGCACCAAAGAAATCTGGAAGTATGTATTTTAATTACAAGAGACATTTTCCGTTGTCTTGCTTGCCCTGGTAGACCATGACTACTCCTTCTCGGTCATTGATGTCGGATCATACGGTTCCAATAGTGACGGGGGTATTTTCCGTAGGAGCGTCTTAGGCCAGGGTGTAGCCTCTGGCACCCTCCATATTCCAGAAGAAAAGCATCTACCAGATGCAGATCACAGAGGTTTGGTTCCATGTGTCATTGTAGCTGATGAGGCCTTCCCGTCATTACAAAACCTTCTTCGCCCTTTTCCGGGAAGAAATCTTCCCGTTGATCAGCGCATATTCAACTATAGGTTATCAAGGGCCAGACGTATTTCAGAAAATGCATTTGGTATTCTTGTAAACCGATGGCGACTCTTTCACCGCAAAATTCCTCTTCAACCAGAAAATGTTGATGCGGTGGTGATGGCAACGTGCGTTCTGCATAATATGCTGCAGAAAAGGGGCACAGCTGTCCCTCCACCACCACCACAACCAAAAGCCCAAACAGATCGTATTGATGATGGAATATTGCAGAACCTAGAGCAAGTCGGGCATAGGCAGAAGAAAGATGCCCTGGTTGTGAGAGAAACATTCAAGGACTATTTCATGTCAGATGCCGGTGCTGTTTCATGGCAACACCAAAGTTGCTTTGGTGAAGACTGAATAAAACTGTCTAGTATCTCAGATAGAAGTAAGCCCTGCTGACTAGGACATTTGGAACATCTGTATCAGCAGATCCATAACAAAAGTGTATAATATGTCCTTCTCAAATTGCTGATGATAACAGACTGTATCAGCCAAATGTACATCAAATGTATTTACCTCCAATAGACAACTTATCAGCAACCTTTTTCCAAGCGTCATCTTTTTTGTCAGGATCCTTGTATTCCTCCAATCCTTTGTTATATATCCTAGGGAACTTCTCAATCTTCAGGATCAACCGTTCCAAAAAATCGGGTTCAGACATGTCGAGTTGGTGATGACGGACCCAAAATGATGACCAAGTGAACAGTTGAGGACTATTTGTGGACACAAGCCCGCAAATCATTACGTAATTCTGTCTGTCAATAACCCAAAGGTAGTTACTTGAGTCAAAATGACCTAACCGGTCGCCGCGATTTGTCGCATAGATTGCCCTTTTTGCAATCTCAATTACGTAGCGCGCAAGGCCAAGCACGAGAAAGCACGAGAAATCGCTTGGATTTTGCAGCATCGCTCAAGTGGGAACACATGTACTGAATTGACTAGGAACCATTCTTTGCGATTATCGCTGCGACTTTCCGCGGCGGCAAAAGCAAGGAAAATCGCGTCCGTGGGTACAAGCCTTAAGGCTAAGAAAACGACACCAGTACACACTGTTGGCAAAGACAGTATTGGGGGAACATTCGACCAAGGAAACCAAGTGACGGCGGGCCCTCTTGTGGGCAAAAAAGTTCCGAAGACACCAATCGCACTTTTACAAGCGATGATTTTGGCAGGTAAGACGAAAGTATGGATGATGATGATGATACGTCTAGTTTACAAGGAGATCAGGCGGCTGTGAATTTACCCCCTCTGTCAAGGCGTTGTTATCGCGTTGTAGCGGAACGAAAATGTGATTCGATGTCCTCGAAGTATGCACTATTCTTTCACTCGAATTTAGTATAGCCACACATTTTTGTCCCCTTGCTACGGCAAATATCTCTCCAAATCGTTTGAAAGAATACGCTACAGACCCCTGAGTGCAAACTTTTTTCAATTCATAGAAATTAACATTTGCGACGATATGGGAAATCTAATAGATTTTAAATTCGTTAAAGTCATTGTGACATTACACATTCAACGCCAGCGGCGCCACTAGATGAAAGGCAGACGAGAGCTAGATTACCCGTTGGCCTTGTAAATAGCACAAATCATAAAAAATCTAGAACAGCATCATTTTTAAGCAACAGATGGAACGTGAGGGCTCTATCACAGAGGGAGAAGAAATCAACGCTTATTTCCACGGAGATCTATGGGAAGCATTGCACGAAAACGAATGCTCTATTTGCAGTTCTGAAATAGTCAGAAATAGTTGCCCGAAGTAATCACCAGGCCATCTGCAAACACAAAAAGGAATTTAAAAGTGATAGAGGTTGACGGAAACGATACCCGTTTGCGGCAGGACCGGTGCGCATTTGAAGGAAATCTTGAAAATGGCTTAAAAATTGGTGATTTTCGAGGGCTTTCTCTCTCTGATAATGGCGCTCGAAGCAGAATTTCGTTAAAAAAAATCATTCCGAGGCAATCTGGGAACGCAATGGGAACACAGAAATATACACGTTGCAAATGATTTGTGGAAGTTTTTGCACAGGGAGCAAACGGACTTATTCATAAACGCATTTTTCAGGAATTCGATAGTCTAACTTACGCGAAGAACGCTCTTAAGTTAAGGAATTGAATCGGCGAGGGTTTGGACTGTATTTTAGCTCCACCCTCGAGTGTCTTGGTAACTCAACCAAGGTCCGAAGCCGAGGGTTCAATTTCTATTCTAAAATACCTCAAACTTAAAATGATAGGCCACGAAAATAACTTGAATATGTGCGAATTTGGTAAATTTTAATCCATCGCCGGCCCGGAGCGCCGGTAGCGCCGTTGTTTAAATTATGTTACGGCAACGTTACAGAAAATGAGACATGTACATTTTGTACAGCGCGCATAGGAAGTCCGCATCGTCTCGCTCAAGTGATGCTAAAATCCGCGCAAATGGGCTATTTGGAGCGTTTTTCTCGGCAAATATGTGTAGTGCTCATTAAAAAAACTTAGGGTGGTTGATGCTTCCTTGGCTGATTTGTGTTTGAAGCAGTGTTTTGAGAGCCTCAAACTTCTGAAGTGAGCTGAAATTCCATACGGGGTGACGTGTGCATGGTTTCCACATTTTAGTACAACCCGAGAGAACTTTGGTAGAGCATCTTGGTTGCGTGTCCAAAACACTCCACTCTCAGAACGAGGCTTATGCATTTTCCATTTAAAAGTTGACTTTACGGTACCAAGGTATTTTAGAATATCACTTTGAAGTTCAAGTTCTATTCAACAAAGAAGTCGATGTCGTGGCAGATGATGGATCCATTATCGAGGGACAATATGAGAAACGCACATCGGAACCCTGGGTTTGCACCAATGCAAAACAAGTTTTCTATAAGAGCCAATTAAAAGACTTGTTACAGACAGATTTTCAAGAAATCATCTCGAAATGCGAGTCCTATCTACTCGAAGGTTCGGGATGGGTTTTTGAACATGTGAACGCGTTAAGATTAACGGTGGCACAACTTGAGCCCCTGAGGGGCGGCACTTCGCATCCACACCTTTTCTTACCCTCGGCGGGGAGAAATAAACGCGCTTGTACATGTATTCAGACGAACATTGATTACATTTTTGTTCTGTATCGCGACCCAATCAAAACGCATCAGATCGGACAGGCAGTTTGACGTAAATTCATGGGAAAGACGTACGAAGCTCGATTTGAGAAATCTTTCCTATCCAACTAGCATTGGTCAGATTTCCACATTCGAACGACGGAACAACCTCTCCATTAACGTTTTTCGTTGGCTTTCGAACGAGAGTCATGAGGTTGCTGGCACAGCAGGACGTCATGCTGTACCGTTGCAAGTACTGCATCTTTCAGCAAACAGGAGATCGATTCCGGAAGAGAAGCATATTGACTTGTTGTACTGGCAAGACCAGTTTTTCTGATCACAAATCTGAGTAGGTTAATCGCCAACGGAGCTAGTGGTCGCCACGGGCAAAAATTCGTTTGCAGATCGTGTTTGGCCCTACTATTCCTCAAAGAGTAAAACAAGTGCTCATGAAAGATGTTGTCTAGATACGGGCCAAGTGTACACCTTTCCGAGGAAAGGCCAAATGAAATTCGACAATTTCAAAGCCATGTGCGCGAGACGGCACCTGATAATATATGATTTTGAAACTTGTCTTACGCCATGTGAGTCAACTCTGAGTGTTGGTTCAAGCCGCCATGCCCATCGCGGTAGCGGGAAATCGTATCGGCGTCAATCCCGATTACAATTCTTCCCTCTTCACCTACGTGGGCTCCGATTGTGTAAAGAAATTTCTCGAATGGCTCAATGAACAGATCGAGGAAGCGCACATTATCGATTTGCATTGTTCAAAAGACAGTCTTGAACATATGTCTTCACGTGATTGGAAGAAGTTTGTCCCGCAGCAGCATTGCGAGATGTATGGTATTGAATTCACTATAGGCGTGAAAAAGTGCATCGATCATTGTCACTTGCAAGCGGATCGGATGCGATACGTGCTCTGTAATCGTTGCAACTTGTCTTATGCTTCAAAAAGGGAATTACAGATCAGTTGCTTGGCGCATAATGCCACGAGATTTGAAAATCATCTTTTAGTAGAGGGATTGGCAAAACAAGATGGAGAATCAAAGAAGTTTCGAATATTTCCAAAAAACACAGAGCACTACTTGGCCATATATTGTCAATCGTTAGTCTTCCTGGATAGTTTTTAATTCTTGCCCTCGACTTTAGCAAATCTAGTGGAATTGATGAAAAACAGGACTAGCACTATTGTAGGCCCGGAGAGTGGGATGAAGCAGAGCCAGATAGCATTTCCTCTCCTCTTCGAATACGTGAAAGGATCCAGTGAAATGTATGATTTTTGTTGCGCAAGGGTGTCCCCCAAAATAGGCTAAAAAAATACAGGGTGTAGAGGTCTCCACGTAATTGAAAGGCCTGTCACTCTATCGTACAATGGCCCATTTGGATAGAATCATGGTGTTACAAAGCTCAGCCCCCTGATCCCCCCCGGCTACATCCCTGACGTTAGACATTCCTAAAAATAGCACTGCGATAGACCGTATCTGCATAGTACCGGTAAGCTTAAACTCGTTGCGCAGGAATTCCCTACCTTTATTGGCGCAGATACTCGACTCAATGGCGGATTGGAGCGTAGAACATCGAGAGTATTCGTTGATTAGGCTGTGCTCATCCCGAGGCCAACCTTGTGTCTTCCTGTTTTGCCACCACATGTAGGTTCATTGGCAAGGATGTGGCCAATCAGGCGCCTCCCCTTTAACTATTGGCATTGTCTGAAGTTGTCTTAAGGCCTTCTAAAGCTTCGTGTTCGTTAAAATCATAAATCGAGTGTAGCCTGCATGGAGGCTGTATTTTGTCTAGGCTAAGTCATAGTTTTGACTATTAGTATTTGTCACTTTATGTGTTTGTTTTTCAGCATCATCCAATGGTAATGATGACAATCCTTCTGGTGAGAATGCAGGGCATTATGCACGAATCAAAGAGTTGGCTGCCTCCTATCGCAGGAGAAAGAGGAAAACCTATCCTAAAAAGAACTTAAAGCCATATGTGAAGGCTCCATCCAGGGACATCAATGGTGCTATAGATGATCCATCAGTTCCCAGAAGAGAAAGAAAAGGGAAGAAAACCTCAACGACAGGTAGATTGTTTTTGGTTGACAATGGAAAAATATTGCTGCTAGACTAGGCTTACATTAGTGCAATTAACTGATAATTTCATGTTCTGGACAAATGGTTTATGCCTACAAATCCAACCCTATCACTGCTATACCTCTTTAAAATTTCTCACCAATCTTTAAAATCAAACCAGAAAAATTTGTCTTTTCCACCCTTTTTATGTAAGAAATTCCATGGAAGAAATTGCATCTTTTCTGGCGTAATCTGCATTTGGCCTTAATTTCAAAATTACTTGTTTTTCCAGAGAAACTAAAGGACTTTCCTGAGGAATTGCAACCAAGTAATCATGAAGTAGAAATCGATGCAGCTTTCGATTTTCAAGTGTTCCAGCAAGGTTTGTGATTTGTCTTTTTAAGGTCTTTTTATTCATCAGCTAGTTGGCTCTATTCCAAGACACAAATCAAGTTGTGTATTTTATAAGGAGTAAATTTCCGATTTGATCTACCATACTTTTTACGGCTGCAGAGGTCAAACGACCTGAACTGATTCATCTAAATTTTGAATTTTGTGTTGATCACAAGTCAGGTTATAGTTTGCAAATGATTTATTATTTTTTAAAGGTTAATTGGGCAACACTGGCTGCTGATTAAGGCAAATAATGGTATTTTCGAATCAACACTTAGGAACTTTTTTTTTCTTTCCCGGTAGTATTTATCAATGCACTTTTAATTTGCAGTGAGAGCTGAACTTATGGAGCTTCTGAATGTGATTCGGGCTTCCAATAGTACTGAAGTGCCAGGCACTGAATCTGAATGGAAGAAAAGGCATTTTGTTGCGCATGCTGACTGGAAGCAAAGACAAGAGGAGAGTTGGGAGGAGGTGCGGGAGCCAGTATTGAGGTCAATACTTAGGAAAATGGGAAAACATAGTTCATCATGTGCAGTTTGTGTCTCATGTGCGTCGTCAGCTGTTATCAGGTATGATATATTTATAGGAGATAAATTTGTTTTCAAAGTGTACATGTAACAGGCACTAAAAATAACTGAAGGAACACAGCTCTTTAATCAAAACACAACTTGTTCTCTAGAATGTGATTCAGAGTCTGGAGCTGAAGATAGAAGCTGCAAGAACACCACGGTTTTCCCTTGTGCCATGGTCAACCCAGTTTGTTGACCAGGTTTTCCAGCCTTCTGCCCTATCTTCGGGAGTTTTTCAATTTAATTATATACACACTTTCATTCTTTTCAGATTCTTATAAAGTTCATTGGTTTAAATAACATGACATGATTTGAAAGATAGCAATTAACACGACAGTATTAAAGGGGCTTTCTTCATATTAGCAGTTTGTGCAGTTACGATGCATGTCGAGTTCACTGCTATATCGATCAGTTTAAAAGTTTATCATTTTCATTTCAGATGCTTCAAAGAGTCGGGCTTCTCCACGAAAGCGTCTTGAAAAGGAGAGAAAGCAACTTCAGCATTGTGTTAGTCTGCTGTCATGTTTCTGTGGACGAAGTCACGCAAGAGGACTATTTGTTGCATTGGCATAATCCTGCAGGTTGGCATTCACTTCATATTCATTTACCCACAAACTTCACTTAGTACATGTAACACAAAGTCCAGGACACAAATACATGTAACTCCAAGTGGTAATGTCCTGCAGTCATTTTCGATTGTTCAGAGAAATTGATCCAGCTGTTGTTTATCAAGCAATTTGAGGTTTAAAGCCTGGGTCGGCATTTTGCTCTAGGCTTTCTGGTACATTGGTCTTCAAGTGATGTAAAGTACATTCTACCTTGTTCATTTAACACAATTTGGTTGCAATGTAGCATTGGTTGCAAGTAAAATGTTAAGTTGCGCCTCAATCTTATAGTCACATTTCTGACATATCCAGCATGTATTTTTACCAGCGTTTCGTATGTACATGTAGGAGGGATGGAGCAAGAAACTTTTAGCCTGTAGTCCTAATATTTGTTTCTTCAATTCAGGGAACAAGGGAGAAACATTTGCTTTGAAGAAGAAAATAGTTGATATACATGAACACATGACCAGGTACATCGAGGAATTGCCTGTGCTCATTCAAGAGATGGTATCAACTGTTCTTTTCTTCATGAAAAAAATCAACACCTTGGAAGACAGAATCAACACCGTGAACAATGAGGCCATCAAAAACCAAGGTAGTGGCTATGCAATTATTTTTACCCAACATTTGTGGAGGTTGATGCATACATGTACTTGTCTTGCTGTGGCACTACCTTAACCTGGGCTGTGGATGCAGATCTGGATCTGATTGCAACTTCGTTCTTTCCCAGCTCAGGTTCAGTTTACTAATACAAATGTACTACGCCCTGCTTTGAATTAATTCAAACCGAATGCCTTTCATTAATCTAACTGGACAGACATAAACTATTGGTTTGCAGATGTGCATTACCTTTGTTGATGACTTCAGAATTTTAATGTCCAGCTCTCCTTCTATTTAAGAAAACCATGGATTGGTTATGTTGCTGCTGGAATCAAAGGAATTCTACACAGACCTTCTCCTAGAAGCAACAGATGTATTTGAATGTATAGACACTGACATAGAGATCGTGGTGGATTTTGAGGAAGGGGAGGTGCAACCTGGTGGTGAAGAATCAAATTCGGAGGAGGATGCGTCTAGCTCTGAGGAGGAGGATTGTGATGACATTGGCATTGAGTACGTGTAATTAACCCTTTGAAGCCGGATTTATTTCAGAAATCCCGATCTTTTTCGACTTGATTTGGTCTAAGTTTGCCTAAAAGGGTATAGTGTCCCCAAATGTCACTCGAAGCTAACAAAGTATGCCACGAGATGCTAACGTTTTCGGAACTCTGTGGCATCTCTTAATGCCCTTGCAGAGGTTCTCAAGAAGCATGTTTGTGAATAAGGTGACTTTTTCTAGTGAAAGTTCGAACTTCCAATGCAGTTTATTGGGAAACTACGCCACAAATCAGGTGTTGTGACGACCCTAAAATGACGTCATATGGCAAAAAGTGTCAACTGAGGCAAAACAGGTGTATTCTTGTTGGACGCAACGTTGTCTAAAGTCAAGTGTTACCTTGCTGTTAGGACACTTCAATATCAATGTACATGTGCTGTCGTCATCAAAAACCCAATCAGGGAAACAGAATAAAAATGCATAAAAATGTCTAAAACTGCATTTTTGTCACTAGGTCGGACGCGCCTGGGTCTTTAAGCATATAACAATGTTATGCATGAAGACAAATCTTACAAAACGATGTGAAAAGACAACAGAAATAAAAGTGTTTTTTCATATCACAAATATGTCATATATGAGTTGTTCTTTCTTCATGTGCGTGTAAAAATATCCACCCTTCCACTAGGAAAAGGGTGGCGTAAGAGAGTTGTCCTGTCCTCCTCTTCCCGCGCTATACGCACCCGGCCACCATGCTAGACGAAGAGGACAGACCTCGTTGCTTTGGAGCTAAACGGACATTGAGGAGATGGGGCCCCTAAAATGTGGCGACGAGTCGAGGCAATTTGCGTCATAATTTTAGCTAGGATGAGCAGTCTCTATGCATAGTCAATGACAAGGATTGCCGAGACACTGATAACATCCCAGTTATAACAACAGAATGCTTTAGTAGGCTATTTGCCCCGAACAGACTTCCCCGATGGTGGGGACCCTAATTGATCCTCACTTTTCACTCCGCTCGGCTTGTGACAGCAGCCCGTAAAACCTCAGGAGGAGCGCGAATAAGAGCGCATATTATTCTGTGCTCGTTGCGGCATTGGGCTGCTTGTACTCTGCTACGCGACGAATACCCTTTCGCGGACAGCGCGGACGGAAAGCACCGAATTTTTGAGCGCTTATACACGGAGCGCGGAAAAAATTCTTTAAGCACAATACCACGGGAGGGCATTTGTCGCGAGCGTCGAATGAAGCACCTTTCAACGCCCCGGGACCCTCGGACTTTGTGCGTTAAAAGGGACATTATACCTACTACTCCTACACTGAAGCTTACACTGACATTTTAAATTATCAAGCCATTATTTGTGAACACTACAGGGTGTGTCTCATAAAAAAAGTAATCCTAGCAAAATGGGTTAGTATTTTTAAACCATACTTTCTACAACTTTCTTGCAGCACAGTACAGTAGAAGCTATGAGCTTTATGTTGATGCCATTGTGGCGTCCAACTTGTTATGCATGACTGAGCACCAAGGTCTGGAAAAAGACATGCAGAAATCACCTTGTTCCAAGTTTGACATTAAGCCACATTACGTGGCTTAGAATGAAAGCATTGAAAATTAATGTCTGATGATTAAAACAGTCAGTGTGAGTGTGAGTGCAGGGCCACGCCATCATCATCTGTTCAGTGTCATGGGCAAATTTGCTCATGTCCTTACTCTTGACCACTGTTGTGGTCCAAAACTCCACACATTAGCAGACGACATGGAAAACTTCTGTCTGATGAATGTGACAGTCAGTGGAAATGAGACGTTTGTATTATGGTACATGATAATATTATCCGGTTGTGACTTCATTCAATAGCAGCTTAAATAGAAAGGCTGATATTGGTCCTTGCCAAGTTCGCAGGTGTGACTGGTTTCTATCAAGATTAAATATGATGGACCTTGATTATCATGGAGGAAAAGCACTGAAATGAAGAGATCTTATAATATTTATGTCACTGAAAATGATATCAAGGTGTGACTTCGTTTCATTCAAAATTCATATCATACCATAGAGACAAGATTATAAGATGTTGAATATGATTGTCCTTCATCATGATATTCTGGGATTAATACTCCAACAATGAAGGCAATCTTATTTTAGGCCTGGAATATTATATCAGTTTGTGACTCGAATTCCAATCATACCATGACGACAAGCGTGTATCTGTCCTTACGACTATCAAAGGTTGTGACTATCTTCAATAAGAGGGTGAATATGTTTGGTTTTTGACCATTTTTGTGACTATTTCCTTCCGATTGAAGACTGTTTGGGTGCCCATTAAAGTGCTACCCTTAGGCCACTCACTGTTGACCAGCTTCTGGTAACTCACAACACCAAAAGCCTCTGCTAAAATACGAAGTCGTATCGTCAGAATAGGTAGGTTGATCACATATTATTGCAGCATAAAACTTGACCACCAACTAGGAATTTCGTCTAGTTGCCCAATTTCTATGTCATCGACAGATAGATAGGGAATGTCTAGAGA
This sequence comes from Lineus longissimus, assembly GCF_910592395.1. Lineage (NCBI taxonomy): Eukaryota > Metazoa > Nemertea > Pilidiophora > Heteronemertea > Lineidae > Lineus > Lineus longissimus. The sequence continues at coordinate 9,496,175 of NC_088313.1, forward strand.
TGGTAGTTAATGTTCAGCATGGACGATGGACAGGATGAAGGCTTCAGTGTAGGGTTATTGGTGCATGGATCTATTTCATTAAAAATCGATGTAGTGTTAAGCGTAGGGTTACCTAACTTGAAGGTTATGAATCAAATTCGAATGTAGGCTTTAGTGTGGTAGGCTTCATAGATTTAGCAAAATCAAGGTAAAAGATAGACTTTAAATGAAGGATATTTGAATTTAACAAGGTATTATTATATTAATCTAAATGTAGACATTTATGTAGTGTTCATAACATTAAGTTAAAGCTTCAAACACTTCAGTGTAGGCTTCTTGGTGCATCGATTTATTTCATTGAAAATCGATGCATAGTTGAAGCGTAGGGTTAGCTGATTGTAAGGTTATGATTCAAATTCGAATGTTGGCTTTAGGGTGTAGGCTCTATAGATTTAGCAAAAATTGAACTTAGCATGAGCAACCTAAGGATATTTCCTCATAACAGTAATAAGGTTACTGTGATACTAGTAATAAATCAACCATAAACTATGTTGTAAATTAACTGCTAGCATGAACCATGCTGTTTCTAGCAAAATGATGAAACACTACAAAATTCACATTCAAATATTACCAGTAAACACTCAAAATAATGTAACATGATACCAAAATTATGCTAGAACTTATAAGTTTTTGAAGTATCAAAATGTTTCAAAGTATACTTATAATAGTGGAATTAGATTGTTATGAGTCCTATACGGTAAACCCGTAATTTTCCTAACACACTTCCTCCACGCTCTATATACATTTTCAATATATTGAGATGTTGTGTCCCAGAACTTTAAGCCATACAGACAGGTTGCAAAACTCTTAAAGAGAGTATATCGAATTTCTGCATTTGTATGTTCGAAATACGCCATCACAATATTAGTTTTTTTTTAATAATTCATTGATACCAAGGTCAACTCTTCCAAGCTGTACATCTGGACCCAACAAGAATCCAAGGTGAACCTCTGATTCCACTGCATCTAACCTATTTCCGTCAAACATTATGTAGTCTACTTGGATATCTAAGCCTTTGGCAAACACAAGGAATTTGCTCTTTTTTGTATTGAAAGTTATCTTATAATCTAATGAGAATAATTTGTCAATTTTTAACACCTTTGGGATATCTCCTATTGAGGATCGTGACTGTATGGATGTGGCGATTTGACAAAAGATTTGATATATCCGAGCTATATAAATACAAAAACAATGGGTTAGTGTTTGCTTGTACGTGATCATCAGCAGCCTATTAGAAAACTAATGTAAGGGGCTAAGCGGTCCCTCTCGCAAAACGCTTATATCAATTGCACCTTGTTTGATATGCCTCGGACTACTGCGACAGCTAATAATTCCCTTACTGCGAAGTGGTTCAAAGAATGTGATAACAAAATAAATGAATGGATATTGATAACATTTAAACACTTCTGACATCCCAATTTAAGGCGAAATTTGTTATATGCTCAGAAATTGTTAACTTTGACTTCACCACGAAGCTATGAACAATGTGAACCGTTTGGTAGAAAAACAAATACGCAATATACAATTATGGTGAACAGAGAGAGCCAGTTGAAACAACAGTTCGCCATTGGTGTCTTTGACCCATTTCCAGTGGGCCCGGCGTCAAAATCGGCCGTTTTCATCACGTCTGGTATCCTATGGCAACGAAGGCGTCCTTCTGGAGAATCTTGTCAGATTTCCCGCACATATTACTAAGGAATACCTAGATCTTCTCAGAAGCAACTGTATGCGACATTCTTGGAGGCCAGCATTCTCGAAAAGTTTAGCAAGAATTTACAATTTGAGCGTCAAGGTGCACCTGTGTTTGTTGCAGTCTTCCCAAAACGTGGACACTATTGTGGCACAAGATATGGATTGCCTTGCCCAAGGCCTAATCAAATCATATTTCTATGCGATATACTGTACCTACTCAGTTATACCGACAGTCCATCAAATATTCGTAGATCAGCGGACCGCCTTTTTCACCATGTGACTGTGGTAATGCTACTCACGTGGTACATTATAAGCCCCGGCAACATTTTGATATTCATTTATCGGGGTCAGTTCAAATGCAATTGAAATGTGATCGGACAAAAGTCTGTTCCTGTGAATGTTTTGATATTGGCCTACGCCTATGACTTAATGTGTGCAATCATTACAAAATGGCAGGTTTACTTCGAGCGTCTTATTCTGTAAAACAGAAATTAAAGTACATTGATGCATTCCGAATGCAGGACAGATCCGCGAGCAAATTTGCAGCCGATCAGATGTTAAAGAGGACAACTTTTCTATCCTGGTTGACCAATGAGGAGCGGATTCGGGACAACTTTGCATCAAGTAAAACGAAAGGCCAAGAAAGGAAAGTGAAGGATAGTGGAATTGGTACGTTAACCCTTTTAAATACATTAGCACACACCCATGTTGCATGAAGCTGTTAGGACGATATGAAACCATCGTTGAAATTTAACTCGGCCAGTACAGAGTCTCAGCAGACGACATCTTCTGGTAAGTTTCAAAATTCTGTTTTTTGAGAGAAAAACTTATGAAGAAAACTTGTTCATTTGTTGCTAATGAAGAACATTTCTTCAATTAAAAAAAAATCCCACCAATCGGAAAATGTCATTAAACATTCTGGGTTAGCGTCGTTGGGGTGAATGAGTTAAGAGCAATGTAAAGGTTATCTTAGAACTACTTATGATGTTATTTTAACAATGCTGTATTCTTTAACAATGCTGTATTCCTTTCCAGCGTATTGGCCTGTTATGGAGGAACGTCTCTTGGAATGGTTTCAAAGTGTTCGACGCGTTGGGCTGCCGGTTTCATCAGAAGACATCAGAAATAGAGCTGAGCTAATATGGGCACAATGGTGGGATGAGTTACCGGATGAGGAAAAGATGGACATCATCCTCAAGAAACCAGAACGTTCGAATTTTACTGCATCTGTGGGATGGATGGAGAGATTTACAAAAAGGTAACTTGAGTTATTTTCCGTGTGATAATCCTATCAATTAAGATGTTGCGCATGAAAACATCCAATACAATAAGATTGAACATCATCAAAACAACTCTCTATTATAAGCTCAAAATCACACCTACCAAAATACGTTTCATAAAGTTTGTTCCTAATCTTTCTACACTGTAAACCTGGTGCACGCCTAGCGTTTGATTTTACAACTTTAACACAGTGTATGTGCTTCAAAAATAGAAAGACATCAATTTTTACTGTTTAAACACATCTTGAATTAATAAAACGTGTCATAAGTGTTTAGAAACTGTAACAGAAACAACATGTAAATGTGTTTTCGTCAAAAACATCCAGATTTACAGTGTATACGTAGTACGAGATCGAAACTACAACATTGCCTTTTTTTACAGAAAGGAAATCTCAAGAAGAAAGGCGACTAAGGATGCGCAGACTCTGCCTGAAAATGCTGATGAAATGGTGGAGTTCCGACAAATGATCCATGGAATGATTGAGGATGTGGCTTACAAAACAATTTCGAACATGGATGAGACTTTCATGGTGATGGACAGCATGCACAACAGAACCTATAACGAAAAGGGCCAAAAACAAATTAACATCAAGAGCAGCAGAGGGAACCATAAGCTGGGGTGTACAGTCGCCCTTTGCTGTACCAGAGAAGGAGAAAAAGCGCCAGCTTTTGTCATCATCAAAGCTGCACAGGAAGGCCCATTGGTACGGCGACTGCGGCAGAATTGTCCTGATAATTTACGGGTAGGTAAAAAATTGATTTCTTTTCAATCCCGACAAACACCGCTTTGCTATAAAAATTGTAAATAAAAGTATGAAATGTTGGTTCGATGACTATCAATTGTAAATTTATCTTAGTGTTAGACAACTGAAGACATGTACCAGTTTTTCTGGCTGCACTGTAAATCTGGATGTTTTTAAAGAAAACACATTTACGTGTTATTTCTGTTACAGTTTCAAAACACTTATGACACGTTTTTTTACTCAAGATGTGTTTAATTTCAAAACACAAATTATGAAAAAAACATGTGTTCTGTTTATAGTTAAACACTCAACTAAACGGCAGGCGTCTAAGTTTGTCTTGCACGTTGCCTCAGTCATCATTTTTATGCCCCGGTATACCTAGGTGTATTAGACATGTATTAAAACAGTAAAAGTTGATGTCTTTCAATTTTTGAAGCACATTCACTGTGTTGTAAAATAAAACACTAGGCGTTCACCAGGTTTCCTGTATTTTCAGGTGATTGGAACGCCAACTGGATGGATTAGACAGGAAGCTTTGGAGTTCTGGCTCACTGAGGTTTTCTGTCCTTTTGTTGATGGAATCGAAAGAGAGGAGGTAGAGGACAATTCGCTATTGATAATGGATCACTGTCGTGTTCATCTGCAGGAAGAATTTCAACTTCAAGCCGCTGATGTTAATGTCGTTACTCAGTACATTCCCCCTGGGTGTACCTCGATTGTGCAACCATTGGATTGTACAGTTATGCGGGCCTTCAAATCAAGAACGCGCAACGAATTGAAAAGGTGGAAAAAAAACAATACGGATGCAAATGGAAGTTGTCCAAAAATTCCGCGCGTTCATTCGATTCGTACACTCATTCATTCGATTTTCACAGTAATCCTATTCGATTCCGATTGGTTAATGCTGGCACATGACTCAATCCAGGCAGCGCTGTATGCACTGGGTGGAGTAGGACACTGACTGACACTGGTACTGGACAGAGAGCCCGGCATCATCAGCAGAGAAATAAATCGTTCCCGTTCCCATCACTAATTAGGCCTACTACTTCTTAGTTTATTACCTTGCCATGAGATTCCCCATTTTTTCGAATGCTAACACGCATTTCTGTCATTGTGGAAGCTGAAGAATCGCCAAGAAAGATTGAAAGTAATCAACAATCTCCGCGCGTCCAGGCGGCTGATGCAGTGACGTCACAAGATGGCACATGACCCTTGGCGAATCGAACGAATGTCGCACATTATGAATCGAATGAATTGCGGGATTAGCTGTTCCGGCATTCGTTCGATTCCACCAGCTGCATTCGATCGTTACAATCGAATGCGATTTGATTTGATTCTATGTATCGTCGATTTGATCACGTTTTGATTCATTCGAAAAAATCAAACAGTTCATTCGATTTATTGTTATGTGTTCGAAAGCGTTTTGCTCATTCGATTTAAGTAGACGCCTATTTGGTGTCTGGGATAATGGTCAATCAAACGTTCTAATCATCAAATTATGCTACATCTAACATGCTATATCATGGGATGCAATAGTGCCTGAGGCCATCGTGAGGTCGTGGGACGTGGCCGGGCTTATGCATGATGGAGCAGCAGCTGACCATGATTTGCTATTAGACAATCAGGAGATGGACGATTTTGAAGAAGATGGACTGGGATTTGATGACGAGATTGACATTAATTAGTTGATTTGTTGACTTAAGATGTCAATGTGTTGAAATTGTTATGTAAGAATGTTGTTTTTGTTTGAGAACCTGTTTGTTCAGGATTTATCAACTGTTGAATAAAAAATGAATCTTTACATTTTAATTTTAGTGTTTCATGTCTGACAAAATGAATCAAGGAAAATGAAATTGCCACCAATCGTTTTCTATTACCCTTGGCATACCGGTAACAATGCACCCTCTGTTCATAGCTAAATGCCCATAAAGCTTATTGATTTTTTTGATAAAAGCAATAATCATCAGCAAGTTGTTGCTTGACCGCCAGCAGGGTTCATTGGAACGTTTATTTTGGAACACCCTGTATTACAAACAGCCTGAATATCGCCTTTTGAAGCCAATCCGTGAGGCATAATACCTGCCGACACGCGCTATTGAACATACTTTAGTCAGACCACATTTGCAATACAGTGAACTGACCCCGATATATGAATATTAAAATGTTGCCGGGGCTTATATGTACCACGTGAGTAGCATTACCACAGTCACATGGTGAAAAAGGCGGTCCGCTGATCTACGAATATTTAATGAACTGTCGGTATAACTGAGTAGGTACAGTATATTGAATAAATGATTTTCTGGATGCTTTTGGGATGAGAAAATCTTCATTTTACAGTATTCACGTGGTATTCTAAACAGTTGTGACGTTTTATATATTTCGACTAATGGGATGCTGATGAGTATGACAAAATTTTAGCAAAATGTCAGTGAACACCTTTTTTGGGGGTAGAAATCAGTCTTGTGGGGTATCAGGAGACTTGTATAGAGCTGCACTTTCATTTTCTATTTAAAAGGAGCCCTACTAAAAATGTGAATTTCATATTAAGGTGCCTAATAGTTTCCGTGGATTCATCCGCCTTGAACCCCTAACCGTGGTTCCTAAAATATTTTGGATTTCCTGCTACCATTCATAGCTAGCACTGAACCAGCACCTCTACAAGTTGGGACATGTCATGAAGAGTTTCTGAAACCGGGTGCACTGTTCAATAGATTGGTATAAGAATGAAAACAGTATCGTTATGATGGCGGCGTAGGTGTTGTTGCGATCACCAACCGTGCAGCTTGCCTTAGGCAGCTGGCCCACCTCATTTACATGACCTGTCAATCACAATGTCATTCAGGTCACTTAACCAATCAACATTTACTTCTTCATAATTAAGGAATTGAACCCGAGGCTCCACCCGAGAGTGTCTTGGTAACTCAACCAAGGTCCGAAGCCGAGGGTTCCATTTCTATTTTAAAATACCTCAAACTTAAAAAGATAGGCCACGAAAATAACTTGAATATGTGCGAATTTGGCAAATTCCATCCATCGCCGGCCCGGCCGGAGCGCCGGTAGCGCCATTGTTTACATTATGTTACGGCAACGTTACAGAAAATGAGACATGTACATTTTGTACAGCGCGCATAGGAAGTCCGCATCGGCTCGCTCAAGTGATGCTAAAATCCGCGCAAATGGGCTATTTGGAGCGTTTTTCTCGGCAAATATGTGTAGTGCTCATTAAAAAACTTAGGGTGGTTGATGCTTCCTTGACTGATTTGTGTTTGAAGCAGTGTTTTGAGAGCCTCAAACTTCTGAAGTGAGCTGAAATTCCATTGACGTGACGTGTGCATGGTTCCACATTTTAGTGCAACCCGAGGGAACTTTGGTAGAGCATCTTGGTTGCGTGTCCAAAACACTCCGCTCTCAGAACGAGGCTTATGCATTTTCCATTTAAAAGTTGACTTTACGGTACCAAGGTATTTTAGAATGTCTAACCCAATCATCTTGTTGTATGCACTTTATATATTACTATGTTGTTTTACAATAAATTAGAGTTAGTAAGAATATCAAGCCTTCTATATCTATGTGTTGTATCTATCTAATAGCAAAGCCACGTGCTAGAAGGCCCCGGACTCTCCTTTCCTGAATACCCAATGTGGAAGTGAAGTTGCCCGTCTTACTTGACCCCACATTGTTGGTGCCGTGACCAGGATTGAAAGACTGGAAGTGGATTACAACGTATAACGCCGCGAACGATGATGACTTCGATCGACTTCTTACTGAAGCCGATGACTATCAAATCGAGGTGAGCGAAAAACTTGCTAATTACGAACATTTTATAGAACAACGGGATCCGAAAACCGAACCGCTTACAATGGGTGCAGCAGCAGCAACACCAGAAAACAGATCGAACTTTACCAGGAAGGTAAACTTACCCAAATTGTCTTTGACACCTTTCACCGGCGATATCCTGAAGTGGCAGTCATTTAAGGACAGTTTTGACGCGGCAGTGGATCGAGACACAACTTTGGACAATGTTCAAAAATTCCAATATCTTAAAGCGCATTTGAAGGATGAAGCCGCACGTGTAGTGGAGGGCCTACTCCTCACCAATGACAACTACGCTCACGCCGTAGAACTCTTGACAAAACGTTATGGACAGAAACAAAAAGTGTGTGCCGCCTACATGAAGGCCCTTTGGAAACTCGAGTGTCCATCGGGCACCCTTTCCAGTTTGACCCAATTTTATGATTCCATCGAATCATACACACGAGGATTAAACGCGCTTGGAAAGAAAGAAGACTCGTATGGTGATCTTCTTGTACCCATCATCCAGGAAAAGCTTCCCGCAACCATGAGAAGACAAATCCAAGCTTGGATATTTGCTATCGGGTCCAAACCCCACAGTTACCGCTTCAGTGTTTTCCACGAATGTCATGAACGCATCAGTCGCCACCCAACTCGAGAAATTCTGGGACATTGAATGCATTGGAATAACGGACAAGACTACGACAAAGAACATTACGTATGAGGATTACACCGAAACCCATTTGCGCAAGGAAGACAACCGTTATATCGCCAAGCTATCATGGAGAGAGGACCATCCGCCACTCCCAACAAACTACAACGTTTGCCGAGCCCGGACCAGAAACATGGTTCGCCGCTTAACGCCTGACCTGAGGAAAGTATATCATCGCATCATCCATGATCAAATTGAAGGAGGATTTGTTGATATTTTAGAAGAAGACGATTCCCACCTAGGACACTATCTTCCGCACCACCCCGTCAAAAAGGACTCAGAAACAACACCAATAAGGGTGGTATATGATTGCTCGTGCAAAACAGCGAACGGAAACAGTCTCAACGATTGTTTGGACGCCGGGCCCCCTTTACTTAATGACTTAGCCGCGATACTTCTGCGTTTTAGGACTCAGAAATTTGGATTATCAGCAGATCTGGAGAAGGCCTTTCTACACATCGGATTGGACGAAAGCGACCAGCAGTGGACGAAATTTCTATGGCTAAGCGATCCAGATGACCCCGAATCTCCCTTCACCGTTTTCCAATTCAAAGCTGTACTGTTTGGAGCAGTCTGCTCACCGTTCATACTGAATGCAACTGTTAAGCACCATCTAGAGATAAACGCGAGCCCCGTATCGCAGGACATTAGCAAGAATACATACGTTGACAACATTATCAGCGGGGCAAAAACGGAGGAGGATTTAGTGAATTACTATCGCGAGGCAAACATGCTCACTAAAGACGCTGGATTCAACTTACGAGAATGGGCTACAAACTCAGTGGAACTACGTAACATTGCACAAAACGAAAACCGCGCTAACTCCGATCCGGAAACCAATGTATTGGGGATTACTTGGAATACCAATACGGACGAATAAGCATATCCAGACAAACGCGCACGCTCCACGGATAATGATAAAACATTGACAAAACGCGAGTGTCTAAAGATTACTGCCGGGATTTACGACCCCCTAAGATTCTTGGCTCCGACGCACATTCGTGCAAAAATGTTCATCCAAAAACTTTGGCGCGAAAATCTTCAGTGGGATGAACCCATGTCTGAAGAGCTACACAACGAATGGATTAATCTTAATCAGGATCTGTTGGCCGCAACTGACATTACTGTACAAAGGCCATACTTCAGCTCCATGCAAACTGAAGCACCATACCAACTGCACGTGTTTTGTGATGCCAGTGCCGGAGCTTACGGATGTGTTCTTTACCTACGTCAAGTCAACATAAACACCGTGTCTATTGTTATGTCAAAGGCCAGGGTGACTCGGGTGTCTACAAAACCAAGACCCAAGACCCAAGACCCAAGACCTACAAAACCAAGACCCCATCTACAAAACCAAGACCTACAAAACCAAGACCTACAAAACCAAGACCTACAAAACCAAGACCCCCATCTACATCTCTCCTTTTTTCAGCAGGAAGTTGCAATTTATCAATAAAACAGAAGCTCCTATATAAACAAGCTCTTTGATGCTTTGTACTCAGATTCTGTTCAGAACATTTAACACTGGTTAAGCTTTTCCAAGAAAATAAGGATCTCGGGGTAAGGATATAATACAAAAGCTAAAATACCTTAAATAGTCCTCTCGAGGGTATTCGTGGTAATATAGCCTAGCTTTCTAAAGGGTTAGGATGAATGAAAAAAAAAGAACAATGTAATTACTTCTTGGGCAGGTACTATGGTACTAGGTACTGGTTTTGTAGGTGGGGTCTTGGTTTTGTAGGTCTTGGTTTTGTAGGTCTTGGTTTTGTAGACACCCGTGTGGGTGTCTACAAAACCAAGACCCAAGACCCAAGACCCAAGACCTACAAAACCAAGACCCCCACCTACAAAACCAAGACCTACAAAACCAAGACCTACAAAACCAAGACCGATCAACAAACCTACTCCAAACTAGTACCTAGTACCATAGTACCTGCCCAAGAAGTAATTACATTGTTCTTTTTTTTCATTCACCCTAACCCTTTAGAAAGCTAGGCTATATTATCACGAATACCCTCGAGAGGACTATTTAAGGTATTTTAGCTTTTGTATTATATCCTTACCCCGAGATCCTTATTTTCTTGGAAAAGCTTAACCAGTGTTAAATGTTCTGAACGGAATCTGAGTACAAAGCATCAAAGAGCTTGTTTATATAGGAGCTTCTGTTTTATTGATAAATTGCAACTTCCTGCTGAAAAAAGGAGAGATGTAGATGGGGGTCTTGGTTTTGTAGGTCTTGGTTTTGTAGATGGGGTCTTGGTTTTGTAGGTCTTGGTTTTGTAGGTGGGGGTCTTGGTTTTGTGACAAGCTTGTGACGTCATCACCGAATTCCGGTACTGCCCCACTGATGACAACCCCTCAGACCTGGTCTCACGTGGAGTATCTGCTGAGAACCTCTCTAAAAACAATCTGTGGTGGACCGGACCGGATTGGCTGAAAACCGGAGATTGGCCAGCGCGCGAAATAGGTCAACCTGATGTGCAAACTGTACTTGCTGCTATCGCCAACGAGGAAGCAATTAAAGGATAGCTCCTGGAATAAATCGTTGGCAGCCTTTTTGAACGAAACCAATGGAAATATATTAAATGAGTATTCCTCTTTACCACAAACCTTTTGAAAGTGGAAGAAATATTATAGTTCAGGGAGAAAAATTGATATTAATAGTCCCTATTTTACTGACATGGACAGCGCCATTTTGAGTCGAATTTCCCTCGGTGATGACGCGGTGTGTGCAATGGCAGTGATTGGCTGAAATTCCGAAGCACCGATCGTGCATATTGTGGGCTTGTCACCGCTTTTCGCGCGTGCGCAGTGTGTGAATCCATGTCAATATCCGTTTCTTCGCGAATCACATCTCTCTCGCATGTCTCAAGATTTCACGCAATTAAATCATTCTAATTTCGTTTTATTTGGACATTCGCGTAATATATGGATTGCTTGAATGCAAAATGCCTCGGTGCATGGTCCTCATTTTGGCCATCAACATCGGGTCCAGCTGCATCTTCAGCTTGAGCCATAACGTCAATCTCCCCCTCTCTTCATATTCCGGCTCAAACTGGTAGCCCTGTACACCAACATTTCCCCCTACATCCAAATCTTCATAACTCCCGCTGCTCATCGAAGTGTCACTGCTGTCAACGTAGCTTTCATCATCTGAAGCCCCCTTGATAACAATACAATAACACGATCTCAAAATATCAATCGGCTGACTGCTATTGTGACGATACTGACAATGTGAATTGCACACGTGACGTCACGATTCTCCGGTTTTGGAGGAGAGATCGCGAAAAAAGTGAGAAAATGGCGCCCTCCATAAACTCTGTGTTTAGTGGATTTAAAACACCTTTATTGGTACAAACGCAAATTTTTGAGCGATATACAGTCCTATATTGGAATAATAATGATATACGGAATATGCAGGTGCGTTAGTTTTCCCGATTATCGCTATAGCGATTTATTCCAGGAGCTATCCTTTAACACTGTAAATGTCAACAATGTCGCGTGCCAGCCCGCTGCGCCCTGCGGGATAATGAACATTCTTGACTTTGAGCGATATAGTTCTTTGCGGCGGCTTTTACGCATCAGCGCTCTCGTGCTGCGATTCATCAACAACCTCAAAAGTAAGAAGGAAATTCGCCTATCCCCGGAGTTAAATGCCAGTGAAATAAATGAGGCGGAACAAAGATGGATCAGAGACACTCAAACATATTACTACAGAGAGGAAATGAAGAATCTGAAAATGAAAGCAGAAAAACTGGGAACCCTAGCGCGTCAATTACGGCTCTTCATTGACAATGATGGCATTTTGAGAGTTGGTGGCCGACTCCATAATGCGCCCATGCAATACAGCATGAAGTTTCCCATATTGATTCCACCGAAAAGCCGACTCGCAACTCTTATCATTCTTGACTGCCACGCCCAAACAAACCACTCAGGACTACAATCCACAATCACTTATATTCGACACAGATATTGGATCACACAGATCCGCGTCACTGTGAAAACTATTATGCGAACATGCGTCATATGTAAGGTCATCAATATCAAACCATACAGAAAACCGATTCCTGCACCACTGCAATCGTTCCGTTTACTGGAAGCCCATCCATTTACGGTAACAGGCGTTGATTTCACTGGAGCCCTGTTCGTTAAAGGCCATATATCAAGGTTTGAAAACATGCTTGATACTCATGAAATATGTTGAGGGTTAAAAAAACAAGATCCCAGACATTAAAAAAATTCTAATAATAAAGTCATTATTTAGTTATTTCAATTTTCAATTTTAAACTATTTGAATTTCCCACCACACACAACTTTAGACTAGTTCCACATGTGGCCGCTAGGGATTTTTTGATGACGTAGATCAGGTCAGTCAGAACAAAGCAAGATGGCTTCCGCATACAGTTCAGAGAGTGAGAGCAGTGAATTTGAGGATGTTTTGGTCGATACAGAAGGATATTTAAACGTTGAGCCGTACATGTTCGAGCCATTAATATCACTAGATCATAATGAGAGTGATCATTCGGACGAAAGTGATTAGAATTTGTGGTTAATCAATTTGCAAGGCAGACCTGCCGATATAGCAAAGAAGACATTGCTAGACGGTTGCAGATGCATACCATGTATGATTTTTGAACAGACTAATGTTGCACAATATTGTTTCGCCTCGTCAGTGTTGTATCGCCAGTTATGTCATGACGCTGAACTACTATTGAAAAGTGACGGTATTATGCACAATCATCTTGACGTGACGATATAATGCCGTGCAACGTTAGATAGGCCTAGATGTCAGATGACAATAATCTGTCATTGACAGTGGCTGTCACTGACACTGACCTGTGTCGCTGTCACCTTGCTATGGCTGGAACACAAGAAGACACTATGCGGTATCACAGGCCCCAATAGGGCCTACACATTATGTATAACAACCGACCTCAGCAGCCTCGGGCATTAAATGCAATTGACATGGTTGGAACAGCTGTTTTTAACAAGTGGCATTTAATATTCAGTTGGATGCAGATATCCGGCTTCATGTGATAATCCGTATCGATAAAGTGATCACTGCAAAGTTTGGCCGAAGGCCCAGGCTTCCAACACTCCAAACGTTTGCACTTCCGAATCCACAGCTTCCTCCTCTCTCGTTCAACTGGCTTTGGAAATTCATGAAAATGGGTCCCATCCGTCATTCGATTGTTCTTTGTGCTATCCTTGACACAATTCGGAGCCACACAATACACCATAGTGAATGAAACACATTACTTCCAGGTGTGCATAATTAATTAAGGCCCTCCTGCTTTTATGATTGCATGACATGTACAGATAACCTGATCACAACTTTTGCTGAACCCGCCGCCTGGCTCTAACAAGCCAGTTGCTAGCCTGATTAGGTAATCAAGTTGTCAAACACATAATTGGCTATATCTTCAAAATGGATGGAGCTAATTGCATTTGGTTTTCTGTATTGTATAAAGTGTTAGGTACACTTTTGAAATCGTCTTACAGCAGAAAATGGCAAAAAACCTTGATATATGGCCTTTAAGGATGGTACAAGGGAGACAAAGGCATACATTTGCCTGTTCACGTGTGCTGTCACGCGCGCAATTCATCTAGAATTAGTGCTGGACATGTCGTCTGAAACATTTCTTAGAGCTTTCCGGAGATTCGTTGCCCGACGTTCGCTTCCAAGCAAAATGGTGTCGGATAATGGCTCTACTTATTTGGCAGCAGCAAATGAACTTGCAGAACTGTTTAAATCCCGTTCAGTCAAAAGGTACCTGGCAGACCGTCGAGTACACTGGATTAACATTCCCAAACGTGCTCCCTGGTGGGGTGGGTTTTGGGAGAGACTAATAGGACTAACAAAAACGTCACTCAAAAAAGTGCTTGGTCGGGCCTTTGTGTCAGTCGATGAACTCAATACACTGTTAATAGAAGTGGAAGCAGGCCTGAACGACCGCCCGCTGACATATATTTCTGAGGATGTTGATGTGTCGTCACCACTGACACCATCCCACTTTCTGATGGGACATTCTATAACGGCACTGCCGTACGTCGTGGATACGGATGAACTTGATGATCCAACATGTGGCAAACCACAGGATTGACGAAACCGTAATATTCGTCTTGGAAAGTTACAGACTGACTACTGGAAAAGATGGACTTCAGAATATCTTTCCTCTCTGCGCGAAAATGACCGTATCAGTGGCAAAGGTATTACACATAATATCGTATCAGTTGGCGACGTTGTTCAGATTGAGAACTCTTCTGTCCCACGCACTAGATGGAATCTTGGGGTGATCACAAAGGTGTACCCCGGTCGCGCTCATTAGATCTGTGGATTTAAAAAGAAAATCTGGTCAACTGAACCGCCCGATCGCAAAACTGTACCCCCTGGAGGTGAACTCAACCATGTTCAATGCGCCAAATGACAACAAAACACCGACTAAAACCCCTGCCGGTCCAATTGCGCAAGACACTGACAATGATGCCGGTAATAATTGACTGAAGATGCTGTTGTCAGACATGTCGGAATCCATCACGTCCATTGCGCTGGGCACTACACAGATACATGTGCTATAGAAAAGCTCATTTACGAAATATTTAGATTTTTGTCCAAAACAGAAAAAACCCACAAAACAGGACAGTGAAACAGCTGTTCACCAGGCGGACACACATACTCTAATCCAGTGAACGCCTACGCCGCCATCATTACGATAATGTTTTCATTCTTACACCAATCTATTGAACAGTGCACCCGGTTTCGGAAAGTCTGCATGACATGTTCCAACTCGTACAGGTGCTGGTTCAGTGCTAGGCAGCGGGAAATCCAAAGATGTTTAGGAACTGTTACAGTTAGCCAATTTGTATTAAACTGTTAACGGTATTTACTTGATTCATTTAACGACAAACATTTCGTATTCACATGATTTAAGGGTTTATGTGCATTTTTAGTTAATCATGATTATTTAGATCATAAACACATTTTGGGAATCTCTTGGGTACGATGCCTGATTGGGGCTTGTCTTGTGTAATCCTTGAGTGAGGTGGCCTTTGTTTGGCTGGCCCAAACGGAGGACATTTCACTAGGAATCGAGATGTTTGGAGTGTTACAACTATTTCGTCTAAAAAGAAGTTTAGGTCATTAATTTGCATTGTCTTAAACTGTATATTTGCCATAGTATTATTTTAGAGATGATTTTGGGATTCTCGGTATCAAACCCTGGAGCGATATTTTATTCTTGATCTTGTCCAGATCCAGGTTATGCACGCGCAAGTAATACGTGCTTCAACACTTTATTACCGGATACCACAATTACCAACTCGACTGGACTGCCTATCATGCCTATTTTGATTTTGACACCTCATTAGCTAGCCTATCATTTGAACAATGCCACTTATTATTTCTTGCGGTAATTGTATAAATATGATGTTAGTATCACCTCTAAGAGCGATCAGGCATCTCTGTTTACGATAGATGTGCGTCAGAGGTCGTCTTTAATTGTCACCTCCTTTTCTTCATGTCGAGTTGGAAGCTGATAGCTATTAAGGTTATGCCGGCTCATTATTAAAATGATTGGTTTGCGAGAAGTAAATTATGATTTTTCGTAAACAAGTCGATTATATTTTGGAACATTCTAGAAGCTTTCCTAATATCTCGTGTTCGGACACGCATTTTATAATTACCGGAAACAGCCACGTGGTGCTCTGGACCACCTTCGTTATGGTGGAGTTAGGATATTCCGGGGGTGTCACGTGGACGCGAAAGGGGTTTGATAAGGGAGTGTTCGGGATCATCTAGTTAGATTTCCATCTGATACTTCCATCTAGAGATTTCTCCAAGGAGATTTGATTCAGCGGACTGTAGATTCTTAACTTGACAGATTTTGATTCAGGCAGATTTTGTCCTGACAACTTGTGAAGATACCTTGCTTTGGATACCTGCCACCAGAGAAAGGTAAGACCAAATTTGGTCCACATTGATTCCCGGTTTTAGTATTGAACTTTTAGCGATTGAAATATATTTTGTGATGTTCATATAAGTCGTTGCGTTAATTGTGTGTTTCAAACGAGGGAGGTTGGTCTGCCACTTAGTGTATCGCCACGGCACTAAGGGGGCAAGGTCTACTCTGAGAACACCTGGTCATTTCGAGGGCGCTTATCCCCTCGAGAGACCAGCGATTCGCCACAGAACCACGGTTAGGGGTTGCAAGGCGAATGCATCCTCGGAAACTCTCTAAAGGTACAAAAGTCCGACATTCAGAAAATGGTATCATAAGTCCGAGGTGGCATATGTCCGACATCCCACAAGTCCGACGTTCAGAGAAACGTATCATAAGTTCGAAGTACCATAAGTCGGACATCGCATAAGTCCGACATTAAGGCGTCATCATTGGAATTTATTTGAAATTAATGTTCTCAGCAAAGAACATCAATGACTTCATCAAATCTCATTAAAATAAAAGGCGCGAAAAAGGCAATGCTGCGAATGACTGCCCTTCCACTGACTTTGAATGAAATGGCCGTAAGTTGTTGGTGATTACCAATGCTGTTGAGATTGTGAACAATAAAAAACGCCATCTTGATTCATGGATACAATCAAATGTCAACGTTACTCCTTTGGTGGTTGCCACTACCTCTAATTTTAGAGCACATTCGAATTGCCGCATCAGAGCGGTAATATTTGAACAGATAACTGCCAATATTTGTGATAGCACCCACACAGTCATAGAACTTTCCGACAGGAATGTATGTAACCCCGAGCACATAAAACCCGAGACACAAAGGGATGACCCCGTAAAAAACCATGCCCGAATTCTGGATCATGATTTCTTCAAAACGCGACGATTATTTGACAAAAAGTCAAGATATCACAATTCTTGCCAGCACTCTTCAGATAGCTAGTACCAAACTAAACTAAATGTGTTCCTTAAGCATGGTATTCGACTCGGTCTTTAACAACATTTTCGACCAATTAAAAGACTAGAAATATCAGCCTTTATTTTTTAAACTGCTTAAAAACTTTTGTTTATACAATACATATATTTCGAACTTATTAGACGTCGGACTTGTTGGATGTCGGTCTTGTGAGACGTCGAACTTGTTGAATGTCGGACATGTGGGATGTTGGACGTATGTCAGGGCACTAACATTGGAATGGCCAAGACGGGGTCAGTCGTTCTCCGCGAGAGGGCGTACTTTACAAATTTTAACGACGATTTCCCTTGCGTTTGGACACTGTCTTGTCGCTGCTTTTCGTGCTTTTGCCGCGGTTATACTAGCATGAGTAGTTTGTGCCTTTTCATTTTATTTGTTCCGAAATACTAGCGTTGGGATTGCTGTTCGCCATCATGTAATCGGTAAATATTATTGCTTTACGGTCTGGATGATTTAGGGAAAAGTATTGTAGAAGACGAACAAGTTTTTTTCGTTGATTCTGTGAGAAAAAGACGCTTACCCGTAGGCCTACCGGTACCACAGACATGACAGAGTACAGACCTTTGCGTTTGCATCATCATTCATACAATCAATGCATGGCGTGTGTGTCATTGACACTGTCGAGTGTGTGCAGACTTAAGACTACAAGTCTAGGCGTTCAGGCTACAGGCTATCATGTCTGTGTAAGCCTAGTGTCACTCTCAGCTCAGTCTTACTCTGTGGCTGTTAATTGGGTGTGCGTTCATCATGATATTGATATTGTATTGCCAACACGTCATGGAGTGCATACTATTAACTATATATCGGTACTAGGCCTAGGTCTATATCACCACTTAGGAAATAGATGAATACGAAGAAGACGGAATCGGTGCCAAAACAAATCGAATGCGCACACTCGGAATACGTCAGAAGCCGACTTCGGACAGTGCCTAGAGAGACACGGCGATCCTTTGTTCAAGGGTCAGTGCAAACTTCTTCGAATTCGTCTATCAACGTAATGACGTAACTGGTGAAATAACGAGGAGTAGGCCTAGTGGTGAAACAATATTGCGCAATGTTATTTTGGTAGAAGGTTGTGGCAGTGAAGGGACTGTGTGCATGCACTTGAGGGAGTGTGTTCATCCAGATAGGCCTGTTTGAAGAAGAGGAATCGGCTCCAAAACAATTTAAACAATGAGTGCGCACACCCAGAACATGTCACTCGTCTGAAGGCCTTAGCTGACTTTGGACAATGCCTACTACCTAGGGACACCATGCTCTTGTCAGCACCAAAACAAACTTCTTCGAATTCGTCTATTTATAGGACCTTTGCAGTATTACCGGTATCTGCCCATTTCGCCTTAACCTTATTCGCCTTATCCAATTTTGCCTTCTCCCATTTAGCCTTCTCCTAACTTGCCTTTTCTCAATTCGCCTTCTACGATTTCGCCATCGTCTTATCTCGCCTTTGTTCCAATTGGCCTTCTTCCTAACTCGCCTTCCTCTCATCTTGCCTCATACTAGTTTGCCTTTTCTTATTTCGCCTTTGTCCTATTCTGCCTTGGTTCCATCCTGCCTTATCTCATCTTGCCTTTTCTTGATTGACCTTTGTGTCAATTCGCCTTCTTCCCATTTTGCCTTCTCCCGTTTCGCCAAATCTCACTTCGCCTTTTATCAATCCGCCTTCGTTAAGCAAGGGGTCTATTATTCGCAGGGGGGGGGGCAGTGTTTTGAGTAGTTTAATGATTCTGTTCAAAAAAACTTTGGGACTTGTATTATCTCATGCTAAGTTATAGCATTGCTGTGAATGAAGAACATCAAACATACCAAAACCATCTAAAGGGAACACTGCGTGGGACGTTCTTGAGAGCTAACTCATTCTGTGAGAAGGCCTCATAATTCCCCAATGATCAAAGGAATACATCTTCCAGATTGCTGGATTTGAGTAGGCCTATTGACCATAGTCCATAATAAAGAACTTCAGAAGCACTCACACTTTGAATGATCAATAAAATACTTAGCACCCCATCCCTCCTATATAGTACCAGGTCACAAGTCTTACTCATCAAAGAATGCCAAAACATTATGCCAAAATATTTCCATGAAAGACTTGGAAAACTCTAAGATTTGACAAACATGGGTAAAGATACTAAGTTGGTTTTGGCGATACATGTAAGCTTACATGTAGATGGTTCAGAAGTTATGAAGATTTGAAAATATTGGTAATTAAGCAACAGCCTTGGGTAGGGTACCAAAACATAATTCGTGGAAACACTCTTATATGAAAGACTGGCCCCACAAACATGGGTAAAAGAGACAAAAGTCTTTTGTGATATGGTATGTAATGTAATATGACTATAATGGCTGAGATGTTATCTACACTTGTAATTTTGGCAATGTCCACCAGGTTTTGGTTGGGGATACCCCCGAATGGACCCTAGAAGCCCTTCAACACTGTTGAAGACACTTTCATATGAAAGATTGACTCAACAAACATGGGTAAAGACACCAAGTTTGTTGCAAAGTAGGAAGAAGGCGAAATGGGAAGAAGGCGAAATAATACAAAGGCGGGGCGGGTAAAGGCGAGATAGGATGAAGGCGAATTAGGACAAAGGTAAATTAGGACAAGGTGAAATAGGAGAAGGCAGATGAAGACAATGGCAAACTGAGACGAAGGCAAGAATGGATAAGGCAACTTGTGATAAGGCAAGATAAAACAAAGGCAAAATAGCATAAGGCGTAAAATGAAAAGGCGAAAAAAGACAAAGCCGAGATAGAATAAGGCGGATTGGGAACAGGCAAAATTGGAAAAGGCGAAGGAGAAGGCGAAATGTATATTTTTTAAAGGCAAAATGGGAAAAGGCGAAAAAAAGACAATGCGAAATGGGCATGAACCGTATTGCCAGATACACCGGCACCACCTAGGGTCGCCAAAACAAACCATGTTTACAATAGATCTTCACAGAAAAGGATGCACATTGGCTTGAGACCACATTCGAAAGTCGGTCACTCGGGTCAGCGGGTAGCACATGTGCACAGCATGATGCACTGTCAAGATGTTTTACTATTTGTAATACAATTTTTTTAAGGATATTTGATTGACGGGACGCAATAGCATCGGCCAACATCACCATGGCAATGACGGCATGAAAGAGGCTCGGCACCTCCAGCACATATCGTTTAAGATAAGTATGTTTCAAATCAGTTGAAAAAAAAAATTCTACCACTTAATACATGTATTTGTTTTTGTTTTGTAGATTATGATTGCATTGGGTTACCAAATCTTGGTAACTCATGTTTTTTAAATGTGGCATTGCAGGCCCTCCGTGCCACCCCTGGGGTTTTTAATGCCACTCGTGCCCACACTCAGTCAGTCAGTGTTTTGAAGAATGTAAAATTCGTAAGTATTTACTAAAATTTTAATACAGCCTTTTATTTTACAATAAAATACTGTTACTACTGTGTCCATTCATGATAAATTATTTGTCCGCATCGTTTTTGGGCTATGGATGATGGAGTGTAAACGAGTGGACTGGATGGTCAAACTTTTTCAATACAAATTTTTGATTTAATTGATCTGTTATCGCTTGGAATTGAAAGTCATGACATCGGTCGTTTTTTAAAAAAAACTACTTGTCATTTTTTGGCATGTGATATTTGACCATTTATATCCTAACCGGCCGATATCCGGCCACTGATTTATGTCTAGTTTCCTAGCCTAGCTGCCTGCCAGTACGTACCTAATCTCAAGCAACACCATCGCCATCATGAAACTAAGGCTGGTTTTCGGGCGGTTTAGGGATATGGCGGTGCAATATACTTGTTTTCATCCGTTTGATGAAATAATACTAGTGAAATTAATTAGCTGTCTTGTACATGGGGGGGGGGGGGGGGGGGGGGCATTTGGAGGTCGTTTGGGGTGAAAATTGCTGAAATACTAGGAAACACAAAAAAAATTCAAGGATTTAAAGAGTTAAAACAGAATAAAATCTTTTTTTCATCTGACTCTGAGTTGGGCTTTGTGCTGGGTCAAACTTCTTTTCTTAAAATTCATACTGTATGATGTATGAAGTTCAACTTCATACACAAGCTCAGCTTCTGCATCATTCAGTCCATAAAGCTTTTTACTTCTCGTGCTACATGTATGTAAAGGCAAAAAAGGTTTGACTGTCATTGTCTGCACTTAGACAGCCGCAGAAACGTTTCTTATGTCTTTATGATGAATATGATTGTCGAAATGTTTTCAAAGGATTCAAATTGTTATTTTTTTGCAGAGTGTGTGATAAACATGTGTAAAGAAACCTTTCGTAAGAAGCCAGAAGAGCTTTACACCAATCTTGGACTGGGAGGTAAGAAACATGCAATTTTTAAATTGCCTTTTAACCATTCATGTCTTCTCCATCATTTCATCTTCCGACTTCGTCATGGACAATTTGCACAGCAAACAGCAATTAGATAACTTTCATTTGACAAATGTTATGTTATTTCATATTGAGGCCATCATAAACTTCCTGTAGGATGAGTTGCCGCAGACAGAGATGAAAACCATGATGAATGTCTGTGAGCCAGAGGTGGGTCTGAAATTTGACAAATGGTCAGCCTTATTGATGGTATCTCTCCATGAAAGTACAGCACATGACAGGCGAGAAACTTGAAGCGAATTGGGTTAAACTGACCGGCTGCAACCAAATACAGTGCCTAGAGATGATTTTGAATCACTTCATGCATTGTCCTGTGGATAGTCATGAAACAATAAAAGACCTACGTACAGAGATGGGTAAATTTTCAGGCATATGGAGTAATTTGTGCTCAGAGGAACGCAGTGGCACAACGTTTTAAGCATCAACATTGTGATCGGGAGGTCCTGGGTTCGATACCCGGCATGTGCCACTTTGTAACTCTTACCTTCTGGATAGGCTGGGTAATGAAAGCTCTTTTAAAGCGCCATATAAAATTCCTTGTTATTATCGTTATTTGGGCTGATTTTGTTGGGAAACACGAAAATATGTCACTTGATTGTCCACTGCATTCTTATTATACACTTAATTTGTTATCAAAGTAAAGCATTATCATCACATCATAGATGAAATTTTATAATTTGATTTTCCAGGTTATGATTTGTTTAGTACAACAATGCGAGGGACTTAACAAAATTGAGGCGGAAATGTTCTTGAGGCAGTGTCGGTGCATGGAAGAAACGGAAACATTGGATTAAGGATTTATTTCATAATGAATTACACAATCACAAATGGATTACACACGTTCTGGATTTGACTAGTTCCTGTTGCAACTGACATTTTTGCAGGTGCTCACTCGTAGGCGATTCCTTGATGTCTTCGTTGGATTTTACATGATATTATGTCATTTTCGCCAACATCGGGTTTTGGCGCCAAGACGTTTGTTCCCAGAACGGTTGATTTAAATGCCGAATGTGGTCAGTTTTAATTTATATCGCAGGTGTCTACCCAAACAATTTTAGATGCTTTCTGCTGAATCTTCTTCCACTACTGTTTTTACTGGGGTTTCATCGATGTTTTTTGGTGGAGTGTGACTCTAAAGTAATAGGCAGCTTGTTATGCCCCCGCCAATGCGTAAAGCATTGAGGAGGCATTATGTTTTACCAATGTCCGTCAGCCGGTAGGCGTCGGGCGTCTGTAAACTTTTCGTTTCCGCTCATTTTAACGAGAACGCTTTGAGTAATAACCATGTAACTTTTTATGTGGGTAGAAAAAGATAACGTGTACAGCGGGCATTACAGACCAATAACTCTTTCACGATGTCAACTAAACCCAGAAGTATTAAGGTAGCAGGAAGGGTTGGGCGTTTGTGGTTTCTGAGTCTGAGGGGGTTGGTGTCTGTTGACTGTGCTTTAAGAGAGACTAGGCATGGCGCCAGTCTCTCTTAAAGCACAGTCAACAGGCATTTGGTCTCAGTATTTGGGTTTTGATTGCCATGACTGTACCCCTGTAAAAGTCAGAGGAGGAGAAGTTTGGAATGATGAAAGCACTGAAGAAGAAGAAATGTTATTATTGAGGAAAGCAAAATTTATTATGAGACTAGAAGGCAGTGTCCTGACTTGATTATTTTGAAAATGGCGGTCTGAACACATTAAAAGGTGGAACATGGCATTTTATCGACTTTGAAGTGTTCCGCAGTTAAAGGGAGACTATAGGCAGCAGCTAGGTAGGCAAGATAAAGTCATACAAATTTGCCAATAGGGGTCAGTCATATCTCTAGGCATGGCGCCAGTCTCTCTTAAAGCACAGTCAACAGGCATTTGGTCTTAGTATTTGGGTAAGTACAGAATCAAGGCAGCTCAGAGAGCAATGATTGAACGATGCTGTGGACAAGTCCAAGGATACTGCATCAGTCACGACCAACTTCTCATCAGAAAGCGTCACCACCAGCATATTCAATGTTCAGTTCCAACCTGTACCAGTCCAATGCACGCCTGTCATGGTCAGCAGTGGTCAGCTTAGCAAGATATGGAACATTCTTTCGAAACTCAAGCGAGGGAAGTCTGCTCATTAGCCTATCTCGCGCACTGCTCCTTCTTGTCAAACATCGTAGTGAAATCGTGGTACAGTGGGGCGTCCTCGAGGATTGCAGCTGGTCGGACAGACGTGAGGTGGAATGTGGGCGGCTGCACTTCTTCGTTGATGTGCGATGGCAGATAGCACAGTTGTTGCGTTGCATGACAGCTGAAAGTGAATGTGATATCATAGAACTGAGGCGTTTGCAATGATATTATAGGTGAAGTAGAAGGAAGGAGTGAAATGGGCCATCTTCCAGTGACTAATATACAGAGTAAGGGCACTGGGTGTTGTTAGATTCAGCATTGAATGTATTCCTCGTACAAGCGTGAATAGTGTGGACATACAGTGAGAGGTGAGAGACCCCTATTGACTACTTCTTGGAACTTTATCTTGGATATTATATTAGTATTGAACTTCTAGCCATGGAATATGAAGAAATTGAAGCTGTAGGCATGGAATATGAAAAATTATTCAACGGTGAAAGACATTATTCCATGAGGCTTTGCCGTGATCGCAAAGGACGCGACGTGATTGGTTCACATGCTAATGAGGTATGACTATGATAATGATAATTACCTCTATAATGCTACTTGGATAGCGACTGTGTCGTTGACTGCAACAGTGGTCAATGTCAATGTGTGCCTGTAATGTCAATGAAGTATGATGAGGTGATGACGATAGTGCAATTATTAAATATTGGCAAGATATCATACTGCAACATAGGTCTTGTTTTTGACAGATGACTGTGCGACATTCCCATTGGGTCTTGTTAGAGTCAGCGCTGCATGTATTCCTTGTACAAGCTTGAATAGTTGTGACGGACTTTGAGGGGTGAGAGACCCCTATCGGCTACTTCGGCTAACTTTATCTTGCCTACCTAGCTGCTAGCAATAGTGCCCCTTTATCAAGACTGAAACCCACTGTGCGGGGCTAAGAAATTACCTTTATAATCCTAGTTGGATAACCACTGTATAGATGATTTGAAGAGTGCTCTGTGGATGTGTGCCTGTAATGTCAATGAAAGTATGATGAGGTGATGACGATAGTGGAATGACGAAATATTGGAAAGAGATCTATTCCTAGAAGAACATATGTCCTGTTTTGACTAGGTGACGCATTTTAGAATCAACAGTGAGCACTGTGTGTAACATGGTGGAGGCAGCGGAGATAATAACTGTGTCGAAAGTATTGTTATAGGGCCTTCCCTAGGCCCATGGGGTTAAATTTACAATCCACGATTGAAAAGACGTAGTTTGATCGCATTCAACTATAAATACATTGAACAGTTGTGTTCCTTTAGTCAACCGATGACCTTTTGTTGGGCAATGATCGGTAAACTGTAAATGTATTATGGACTGGGAGACGGGGGAAACACAAGTGAAACTGAAATGGACCAAAACAAGTGAATTTGGGGCTTTGGTTTAGACGCATGCCCCACATGCGCCATGCGGGATTATACGGTTCATGTGAACTTGTTGACATCTACATGATCTAGTGCTGTTATTGGTCATGGTACATGGTAGGCCTAATCATCATGGCTATATGTTTCAGGAAAAGCTCGGAGTAAAATGAACTGCCGATGAATAATGATGTTGTTCATGTTTACCATGTTTACTAGTACATAGCCATAGGGTATGCACTGGCCAGTGCACTTTCTGCACGTCGTCATGGTCATGTACGTGATACCTTGCATATTTGGTTTTTTGAATGCGCATGCTTTTTGGGCAAAATCACTTGTACGAACACTAATGAATAATGTCTTCTTATCCCTATGACTCCATACACAGTGAGGGCATTGTCCCATTCCCATCAAATGGTAACTTATTGTACCGTATTAGGGTGGAAGTTGGGGAGCAGATACCTACCGTTGCACGCCTGTCATAATCAGTAGTGATGAGCTTAGCGCGATATGGAACATTCTTCAGAAACTCAAGCGAGGGAAGTCTGCTCATTAGCATATCTCGCGCACTGCTCCTTCTTGTCAAACATCGTAGTGAAATCGTAATGGAAAACGTCTGGCTTTGCGCCAGACGTTGAGACTAATAAGTGAAGAACTAATAGGTAAAGAACTTCTACTTGCGCGAGACTGCTCTGATAAAATTATCATTGCAGAGACTACGGTGACGTACACATATATTTTTTACAATCAAAAATGCCCTCAAAAGACGAAATGGAATGATTATTTTATTGATTTTTCCTACTATATGACTTCCAATTATCACTTTATACAAATAGATCGGCGTTAGGTCGCATGCTTTTCTTTCCTGGTGACACTATAAAGCAAAATAGTTGCAACCCCGTAAATGCGCTATAAGTCCAATAATAAGTGACGGTGACCCGTTATAAATGTTTCGCCAGCTTCGCTTTTTTGCCGCTACGCGGCGCGTTGGGCCCTTGCGTCCAGTCAGCTATTACACCAGCTGCCCGGGGTTGTCTGAAAAACACTTCACTTCCCTAATACACCAACTCAATGTGCTCACCGGGGCATATGCTACGTCCTGCGTTGCTCTTGTTATTGCAGTATTTTTGTTCTTCCTCTGGTTCACCAAAAACTATTTTTCCAATCTCCAATCATGTTTGATGCTTTAGCCATTTTGTTTCAGCTCTTAGATAGTAGAAAAACGTGTTATTCATTATTTCTGGTAGCACAAGTCCTGGCACGAAATACCTTTCCCGCCATAATATCAGTACCAAGACGTCACAGGGTAGGTCCTAACTCCAGGAAACGCCTTACTAGTGCACTGTTCCACGTGAAAAGGGTCACTGCTTGGAGAGCTAAATGGGGTCAACATCAAAAAAGCGTGATAATTCAGTCTTTGGAATTTTTTTTGTGCAATTTGTTGATGGAAACTACTCATGTAGAACAGGAGGTGTCTGGGCAGCGGACAGCTGGGTAATATTGCCCTTAAACGCAGGAAACCAATCTAGAATGATCTGGATCGATCAAGATCACTGGTTCCGTGTAAATGGCCCTAACGTGTCTGCATAGGTTATGGTATTCCAACCACTTCAAGCACTTGGGTTGGTACCAAAATTATTAAAGGACCTTAGGCACTATTAATCATCTTCTGTAATAATTTGTTTGAGTAATCTGGGAAAGTTTTGAAAAATGGCGTCCATAAGTACATTTACATTCTTCGCTCGTGCCTTATCTCAACTAGAGCCCTTTGACGAGAGATAATGGCTTTTTCTGGCATTTATCTGAAAAACTTGACTTTCCTGAGAAACGTGACAGTGCCACATTCATTGAGTTCAGTTGAAATCAGCGTGACAGTGAACTGAATGGCTGCAAGAATTTCCAGCAAGTACTTGTACTGGTAATATTTTTGTCTGACAACAGCAGTTTTTGGGCCTTTTGAGCTTATTTGACCTTCTTATATATCGTTAGCCTCATAGCATTGCCTAATTGCCTAACTCATATTAATTTTGAAGGTTTTGAGAAAAATTAAAGAATTTTTTTAGACAACGCTTAGGAAATTTTTATTCGAACTTTAACAAAACTTATAACAGATGTCTCAACATTTTTAAAACCATTAAATAAGTAAACAGTGCTTGAATAACACAGAAAAGTGACATAGACATAAATACGATATGAGAGTAGTAGACAGATCAAGTTGTTTGAAATGACTGACATAATTTTAAAAGCCCTTGTCCTGCAATTGCCACCGTGATAATGTATCTCAAGTGCCCCAGCAACATATGTACAAATGATAATCATGTTTGGCAAAATTAAATGTGTGGTGAATTTTGAAAGTCCAAGTATGAACACATTATGTAAAAGTGTGGAATTACACAGCGAGAACTGAATAATCCCAGTAAATGATTTTTATACATATTGAAGTCATGAAGACTGTGAGTGTGAATTTTATCCTGATACTTAAAGGCAGAAAGGGAATTGAAGATAGTGACAAAAATGGTATTTTTTCCTAATGTTAAGTCGGGATCGTGGTATTATTGATTTCTGCCCGTTTCTAGTATTGTGAGGATGTATTTGGTCATTTGTTTTGATGCATGAATGAAGTAACCCAGATCGCAATTATTGAAAAATTGGTGTAGAAACTTCATTTGTAGTAGAGTGTGTATATCTGTTACTTCTAATGCTTTTAAAGTCTTGAATAAGGGTTTGATGTGGACAATGAGCAGAGCAGATAATAATAATGAAATGACCTGAAATCTAACGCCTTGTCTTTTATCTTTTTCACTAAGCTAAAGTTCATTTCTGCGACTCTTCTTTGTATCACAGTGACATCTCTGTGAGACCACCTTGTTGTCTGTTAAAGACTGCACACCAAGACATGGCTCCATAAGCAATATCTCTTTGAGAACATCTTGGTGTCTGATTAGGACTGCACACCGAAGAATTCCCTCCATAAGGAACGCTCTAGACTCTACGAGAAAATATTGTTGACCGATTGGGACACCACACTGAAGACATGCCTACATACCTTTGAGACCACACCGAACACATGTCTCAATAAGGGACATCCATTTGAGACCCCATTTTTGTCCGATGAGGACAGCACACCATAGTCTCCATAAGTGACATCTCAATGAGACCACCTTGCTGTCTGTTCGGTGCAGCACGCACACTGAAGATATGCGTCCATAAAGGACATCTCTATGAGACCATCTTTTTGTCTGATTGGACAAGGCATGTCTCCATAAGTGACATCTGTATGATGACACCTTGTTGGCTGATTGTGACAGCAGATTGAAGACCTGTCTCTATAAGTGGAATCCCTTCGACAGCTCACTAAAGACTTGCCTCAAGAAGGGACACGTCTTTGAGACCATCTTGTTGTCGGATTGAGACAAGACATGTCTCCATAAGTGACATTTGTATGACAACACCTTGTTGGCTGATTGTGACAGCACATTGAAGACTTGTCTCCATAAAAGACATCCATTCGAGAGCACACTGAAAACTTGCCTCAAAAAGGGACATGTCATGGAGACCATCTAGTTGTCTGGTTGAGACAAGACATGTATCCATAAAGAAAAAATCAAACAATAAGGGTGAACAAATACCAAGTTCGTTCAGTGTAAATAATGTACAAACAACCGATAAAACAGTTATAGCCAATGGTTTTAATGACTTCTTTGTAAATATCGGTCCTAAACTTTCAAAAAACATAAAGTCTATCACCACTGATTTCAAACATTACCTTGATAATCAAAGAGATAAGATCTTTCAATTTACGAAAATAAACCGAATGGATATTGCTAAAGTAATTGAGAATCTAAATCCGAAACCTAGCAGTGGCTGGGATGGTATATCCACTAAACTCTTAAAAATGTGCAAATTTGAAATTCTTGACATTGTCACAGCTTTAGTAAACCGCTCTCTTGAATCAGGCATTTTCCCAGACAATCTTAAAATAGCAAAAGTTATTCCGTTATTTAAAAAAGGGGAAAAAGATTCATTTAACAACTACCGACCAATATCCCTTCTTACATCAATCTCAAAAATCTATGAAAGAATCATACATGATCAACTCACTAAATATCTCGTCGACAACAAAATAATCTTTGAAAGTCAATATGGTTTCCGAAAAAAACACTCAACAGACCTCGCCGCAGCAGAGTTAATTGATAGAATAACTAAAACCTTGGATAACAACAAGAAATCAATTGCCATATTTATGGATCTGTCCAAGGCTTTCGATACATTGGATCATAATATCTTATTACATAAACTTAGCCTTTACGGTCTTACTGACTCTGCTCTAAATCTCATGAAAACTTATATATCCAACAGACGTCAATATGTTGATTTCTCTGGTTACACCTCCGACCATGCTGTCATTAAAACGGGTGTACCCCAAGGGTCGATCTTAGGGCCTCTCCTTTTTACCATTTACATCAATGATCTGAACAAAGCAAGTAAATTCTTCAATTTTATAATGTTTGCGGACGATACAACTTCACTTAGCGAATTACATTCTTTCTCTACCAAGGTAAACCACATATTAAACACCGAGCTATTAAACATAGCAAACTGGTTAAAAGCAAATAAATTATCTTTAAATATCTCAAAAACTAAATTTATGATCTTTGAACGAACACACAAAATTTTTAATGGCATCCTAGATTTACAAATTGAAGGCACGAAACTTGAATGTGTTGAATCGTTTAACTTCCTTGGATTACTTATAAATAAGGATCTTACTTGGACTTCACATATAAATCATATTTCAAAAAAAATATCAAGGGCAACCGGCATTATCAATTATTTAAAACATTTTATTCCACAGAAAATTCTAATAACGATTTACCACTCTCTTATCTCTGCTCATCTTAACTATCAAATATTATCTTGGGGCTATGATCACAACGAAATTTTAAAATTACAAAAGAAAGCTATTCGTGCCATTACTCTCAGTCATCCTATTAGTCACACTGACCCTTTATTCATAAAGCTGAAACTACTCAAACTACCGGACTTACACAAATTAATTGAAATAAAATTTCTGTATAGATTTAAAAAAAAGGATTTACCAGACGTGTACTTCATGCACAATTTTTTCTCATTTAACAGTGATGTTCATTACTATCCCACAAGAATTAATGATAAATTTAAAATACCAAATGTAAGACACGAATATGCCAAAATGACACCACGATACAGTTTAACTAAATTATATAATTCTCTCTCAAAACAAACTCTAAACAAACTCCACTCAAATTTTAGCTTAAAATCCTTTTCAACATACTACAAAAATGAAATTTTGGGTTCCTATAATAAAAAGTGCCAAATTCGCAACTGTTATGTTTGCGACATTCGTCTTATAACTGTTATGACTCACTCCTTCACTGTAAAATAGAACTGTCTTGTAAATTAAATTGTAAATCCTGTATATAATAATTAACATTGTACTACATGTAATTCATAAGGGAGCAGGCATTAAGCGGCCAATCTGGTCTTGTTCTGCTCCCGACCACAATCAATATTATGTATTTCATTAATGCACCTTGTAAATTTTGTTGGTCGAATAAATATTCATATTCATATTCATATTCATATATTCATATTCATATTCATAAGTGACATATGTTCGAGGACACCTTGTTGGGTGATTGTGACAGCACATTGAAGACCTGTCTCTGGTGGCATCCCTTTGAGAGCACACCGAAAACTTGCCTCCAAAAGGGACATCTTGTTGATACCATCTTGTATTCTGATTGAGACAAGACTATGTTTCCATAAGTGACATCTATATGAGGACACCTTGCTGATTGGGACAGCACATCGAAGACTTGCCTCCAAAAGGGAATCTCTTTATGTCAATGTTGTTGACTGATTGAGACAAGACAGTCATGTGTCCATAAGTGACACCTCCATGCGACATTTTGTTGGCTTATTGGGAGGGCACACTAAATACTTGTCTCTATAAATATCATCTCTATGAGACTATCTTGTTGATTGATTGGGACAGCACACTGAAGACTTGTCTCCATCAGGAATATAACAGAAAAGAGGCGGCGGAAGGGGCTCTTTAGATAATGGCTGAAATTACAGCTAAAATCATTACGAATGTTTCCATTTCATCATATTTTGTTGGTAGGGCATAGATCTCAACATTATTTACATTCGGTGCAAATCGACTACGTTTGGAGTGTTCAAATGGACCCTTTCAATATTGGGTGGGGTACTTTTGGGGGCTATTTTCAAAAAATTTCAATTAAAAAACAAATTTACCGTGCGATGGACATATATACCAGTTTTATATGAATAAATGACTGTTCCTGATCATTTCCACCAAAAAAAGTATAGTTGCCATATTCCACTGATAAATCAGGTACTAAGGGTTGGGTATAAGGATTTTCAGTGAAAGTTAACCGAAAAACCTAAAATTATGAATTATAGTTTTTTTTATCTGTTTTTGGTATGAGGGGATTACAAATGATGAAACGGACTAAAAGTAAGTTGTTCAGTGTGAATTACAGAAAATATAAGGGTTAGATCGGTCAAAAAGGGCCAAAATAAGACCTAATGCAATACGCCTAAGAATTGCCTAAAATCACCTCATCCACTGGGACAATTTCCTGTTATATTCCCAATTCTGCACAGATCTAATTCAAGACAAACGGTATCTTACATTTTTCTCGGTTGTTGGTGGTGCCGAACGAGTTGAAAATGCCATTTTCTGAAGGACAGTCACAATTTTGTCTTCCACATCATTTGTTTTTGTTAAAAAATAACTCAAGTGTGGTTTTTGCATTCAAACCAGTTTTCCATGCATAAATGAACACTACATATCGCCTTTGTAACAGAAAAACAATAGACCTTGGGATAAATCACAAATGAAATCAGAGAAAGTGTTAAAACAGACAAGGAGGAAGGATGTGACAAAGTTAAAGTGTCCTTAGCTTAAGTGACTTTATATCATATGAAAAAACTTTTATTTCAATATAAAGCCATGTTTCATGTAATATTATTATATTTCCTACCTTTACCGAACCATCAATGCAGTTTTTGAGCAACTGGTGAGGTTATCAGGGTTAGGGTTAGTGTTGGAACACACAAAATTCCCAATAGTCAATACACAGAAGTGGGCGTGATCAGGGCAGCACCGTGATTCTAACATTTTCTGCTCGTTAAATCAGACATTCTCGGATTTCTACTAGCTAGCCCAAGACATTGCGACGATGTAGGCTCTGGTCAAGGTTTAATATCGATTGATGCAAATTTTATGTTATGTTTTGTCTTGTTTTCATGTTCAATCTCCCTCGTTTGAAAAAGCCGGCTGACATGTCATGTCTGTGTTTATACACGTGCATTTATTTACACCTTAAATACACAGTCTCAGGGCAGCTAGTGCGCGCGCAGCTAACACGCGCACATGAGCCTGCGGCGCCTAACGGCCAACCCTAAAACCAACTACTGCTTTTAGCGTTATTCCAATGTTAGTGCCCTCACAGACGTACGGCTGGTCTTCGGACTTGTGAGATGTCGGACTTGTATAGAGGAGGGAATCTTGCCTGATCAAAGCGCCTTTGAGATATCATAATATTAACCATATATCCACATAAATCAATCAGGGGTTTCAAGGAGCAACCAGAAGGCGCTCACTTGAAGAACCAAGCAGCGACTCGCGGTCGCCAGGATCACGAGGCCGAATCTTTTCCGTTTTCGGACACGCAGGTGAACAATGGCTTTACAACAACTTGTTCATGACCATGCAATCATTGTCCGCCGGTTTGACGGCATCATGTGCAGCGCTATGTTAACCCAGCCCAAGGCAGAAGTGACATAGAGCTACAATGGTTTGATGGTCATTAACTTTTGTGCAGAAATTAGAGACTTTCAGCCAAGTCGAATCTCCTGCCCGTATAACGTATCCCTACAGTTTTGTGCACGACGTCATGAGTTTGTTTAGTTCGGACAAGTGATATCGCATCAGTATACGGAAAAACGAAAGATGTCTATGCGGGAAGCAGTATATACGTGTGATATTGAACAATTTAACTTGCATTTGCAGCTAAATTGAGACTTCTATCATCGTGTACGTTTTGACATTGCTGAAAGTCATTATTAAGGAGTTTTCGCAAAGCCCCCGAAACGTTCACGTGAATGCCTATCCTATTGTTCGACTTCGTTATCACGAGGTCGAACATTGAGATAGGCGCTCACGTTGGCGTTCCGGGGATTGTGCCGCTGCCATACTCACAGTCGAGTACAGGGTGTCAAAGTAGTCTTGCTACATGTACCTTTAAAGAGTTGTATCACTTTTTTAAATGGCATATTTTTCTAAGACTAAAGAATTATATTACTATTAGTAAGGATGTGATTTTGTAGGACGAAACCCCATCGAAAAGTATAAGCCACTTTCCATTACCAGCCATTATAATCAGTCTAAAATATACGTACTTGACAGGAGGCGTTAATGTCTCAATTTCAAGTTGCAATTTCCACAAAGTGGGTGTTAGTGAGTTAGGTGATCGAAACACGAGGCAAATGATACTACAGTTATATTGGATAGGAAAAATCAGGATTAAATGAATTGTCAAATTCGGTTACGTCTTTGCCCCGGAATAGAATTCTTTTAATCACAGATTTTTTAAGCCAGTTCAGTCTACTTTGCGAAAACCTATGATCGAGGTTAAAATACTTCTTAATGAACGCGTAGTCCACGATGTAGGTTTTATTTTTCTTCAGATTGGGCTTTCCATGAATCCTCATTCGCAAATTTGGCGAGGTACTGTTCAACAACGGATTCGGCTTTCCATCGACAATTGGCAGAAGGGCCGATAGCAGGAATTGTAATTGAGTTGATCGCTTGTTATCCGCCTTGTATTTAGTATTGCCCGGATGACCTGGTCTCGAATTGGTACTATGAAGAACATTGTACTGATACCTGCTTGAGCTATACAACATGTTGGCCAGACCATTATTGATAACACTCGATGCCCACCAGGATTGTGCTTCAAACTCAGTACTGTAGGGCAGTAGGAAAGATAATGTGTCACGGTGATAAGCCACCATCATTGCATCAAAATGGTAATTTGAATTAACAAGTGACTTCTTGTTATAGAAATGATGTCCTTGCTGTGTGTAATGTGGATAGCTGATTGCCGGCACGTGAGCGCCCAAGAACTGTTCAAAGCACGTCCACACAACGTCGCTATTGCAACCGCGTTCACTTTTCCACCTACGACCATAATAACTGAACGACAATGTAGTGTCGTCGTCGAGAAATATGAAATACTTATAACCCTTCTTCGACATTCGACTCCCACGTTCAACGGCGTGTTCCAGCAGAAGATTCCTCCCAGTGGTCCACGTGCTATTAGGCCAGTATAAATCGCCAGACTCCGACGAGTATGTCAGCCATAGAACATCCCGATTTGAGTTTGACACAAGTTGATCGAGCATCGTGACGCTTGCGCCTTGTATTAGATACACGTAGTCTTTCGCAACTTTGACTGGCGGAAAGATATAGCCGACACATTCCAAATCACGTATCCAGGCCAGGGCTAAATCGATATCCGTCCGCCCGATAATATCGATTTGGTAGAGCTCTGTGTAAAGATCGATCATGTTCTGCGCCAACGAAACGGTTTTCGGGATCCAGTTCACCAGGAAGTTGATCAGTCGGCTGGCTTTATAGTAGACATCCATTTCATTGTGAAAATCAACCATATACGAATGCGCGTTACGGATTTGATTGACGTATGGCGGACCGAAAGCGATGTGACCGTCGGTGTCCCAGACTAAGCGTTGCGTAAAATATGACCGCCAAATATCCGACACGCGCCCGTCTACGCTTGCCGGCAGGAGCAGACCCCAGAAGGCGAACTGTGCATGCATCGTTGCCTGGGCGTTGTAGGGCGACATGATGTAATGCGGTAGAGCGTGATACTTCTCCACCATCTCGAACTGAAAAGGAATTTTCTGCGTCAGTCTATAGATGGCGTCCACGTCGGGGTCGGTTTGGGCTAAATAGTTGATCACCGCGACTTTTTCCGGCTTGACGGTACCAATCACTTTCATGTTTTTCGTGTTGGAATCCTTGATTTTATCCAGCGGCAACCCCCTCGGCCAAAAGGTTGTGTTGGGTTTTATATAAGGAATGTAGGGATTGTACACGTGCCCGGCGACCTGTATCAAATCAAATTTAATCGAAGAATCCAGAAGCGGCTCTGACACCGGAAACTTCGGGAAGTTGTCATCGTCGGTGTCGTAGATCCACTTGGCCCCGTTAGCCACGGCGTACATGAAGCCAATGTTTTTGCGACTGAAATGATTCCATGGAATATGCTGGCAGATATGGTACGGACAGCGCTCTTGCCAGGCAACGTCTAGAAAGATCAGATTGGGAAATGACGGAACTACTGTGGTAGGGCCCTTCTTGTCACCGACCAGTACCAGACACCACTTTGGCATCTTCAGTAGGTCTTTCACGGCGTCGGTCAAATTGAAGATAGTCGTGACCACCACCCATTTGTCGCAGGTCATTTGAGCCCGATGCGGAGTTACCTTGAAAGAATAAATTAATAATAAGTTAATTAAACTGTTTCGTATTTACAGTAAAAAATGGCGAGTACAAAATATGAAAATATCTTTAAGAACAGCACAAAATAAAAAATAACATAATTCAAGTATTAAACGTACCTTATCACAGCTAGCAGTTGATTTCGTCTTTCCAGTACACCTGTCTGAAACAGGTTCGAAGCGCTGGTGTACTTTGTCATTGCCGAATTTTAGGATCCCGTGGCTGAACACGAAAATTATCAAAGTGACGCAAACCAAAATTCCAAGGACAGTTTTGAAAGACATCAGGGAGTCACTAGAAAATACAAATAAAGCATATTGACATAACTATAAGTCGCAAGTACATGCATCTTAGAACGATAACATGGGTGGGGATTCGGACAGTGTCATGAAGGCACTGTCCACTATCATGACTATGGTAACCAAAGCGCTAGTGAACGTCGGCAGTCAAATTGAAAGCGCAGGCACTCACAAGTATCCAGAAATGAATATTTCCTGTTCTATGGCACTCGACGTGGTTCGCTGGTTGGTATAGATAATAATTTGAACACATAATAGTTTTATATTGATGTAGCTGTCCTGATTAAGTAGAGAAATAAGCGTTTTTGTAGCCCTACGCAAAATATAGGTACA
The DNA here is from genome assembly GCF_910592395.1 of Lineus longissimus. Lineage (NCBI taxonomy): Eukaryota > Metazoa > Nemertea > Pilidiophora > Heteronemertea > Lineidae > Lineus > Lineus longissimus. The sequence goes on from NC_088313.1 coordinate 9,532,510, forward strand.
AACTACGCTTATTTCTAACATATCTGCCGCAGTTGGGAAGACTTTTTCACGTGCTATGTTGTGTAGCATGTACACACGAATAGGCATACTGTATAGTATGCGTTAATCGGTCGGCCCGCGAAACTTGTTCGAATGGAAAGTCGTTGAATATCTCGATTCTAGGTCTAGTTAAGTTGATTACGCATCTCTCCATACAACACCATGTCAATTTTGTTGGTGCACCATAGCCTTTCTTGTAGCGAGTAGGCCTTGAAGAAATGTGACAATATGAAGAAGAGGTCGGATGAGTAAGGCCTCTGTGGGCGCATGTTTGCATTACATTCCTCGTTTGAAGACGAAACCAAAATCATGTCCGGTGTGAAATTTCTAACACTCCCCGTCATTCTGGACAGTTTCGTATTGCCTATGGATAATGGAGTATATGATGATGTTGATATCCGACCTCCTCGCCGTTACCGATCATACTCTCTAGAAGAAAAAATCCGTCTATTGGATGACTTCAACAGTGAAAAAATAAAGCACCCTTGTGGTATTTTATCGACTCAGTTTGCAAGGGACCATAACATTCCCCCGACTACTCTGCGTCGATGGCTGTTGGAACAGGATGAACTCCGTGAGAGACATCATCAAGTCACCAGTAGGCAGTCGCAGAGGCGTCGGCAGAGACAAAGAGGCATCAGTGAGTGCTACTTCAACCCATTTATCTCCCGCCCGGCATGTTTGGGTTGCCGAAGTTGTCACCACATTCCATTTTCCATGTTCCTCAGAATCACTGTTTTTCGATGATTTATCCGTTAGCTTCTTGGCTTCGGTGAAAATATAGATGCGGCAGCAGTGAGCAAAGGCTTCATCCATTTGTCATACAAGGTGAATCAAGGGTTAGGGTTCGTTAGAATATGGTTAAGCAAATCACTCCCTTTCAGCACTCTGGCCAGAGGTTGACAGATTTGTGCGTTAGTGGATGGAGGCCAGACGACAACGAGGAGTACCACTCTCGGCGAAGACCTGATGATTCAAGCCCAACGTTCATTCCTGGCGTGGTGGGATGAGCTTCCCCAACAGCAACAACTGGAATACCGTGAGCATCGGCCTCAACAAGCTGAATGCAGGACGACCAACGGTTGGCTGACCGGTTTTCACTCCAGGAATGGCATAAGCTATCGGAAGCAATGTAAAAAGTCCTCAGCTATCCCAGAAAACGCGGATGAACGTGTTGCAAATTTTCGGCAGCAAGTTGCCCAGACTGTTGACATCAATGGAATAGACCTTGTTATAAATATGAAAGAAACTTTTCCACTTTATGACATGGCACCACAGTACAAATACAACGCAAAGAGAGCGAAACAAATTGATGTGCTTACTTCTCGTGGTAACTCAAAATTAGGGTGCACTGTCACATTGGGTATAACAGTAAATGACAGGAAAATGCCTCCAAGTGTTATCTTCTAAGGCCTAAGGGCAGACGGCGCAGAAATTGAGGGTTAGAGGAAAATGCTCCCAACAACGTTCGTGTATCGGCGTCCGAAACGGAATGGGCCAACTGGCAGACCCTTCTTTCATGGGTCTTATTCCCTTTGTAGGGGACGAATTTCCGTTCCTGTTGACATGGGGCATGTTCCCGTCCCATCGATATGTACAGGTGAAGCGTCACATTGAAGATGCGCCAGGTTTTGTAGAGATGGTCCCAGGGAGATGTACCTCGCTGGTTCAACCCCTTGATCGAACAATCATCCGGGGCCTTATTCACAAAAGCCTCGCAAACGCTTCGCAATCGCAAACACCTCGCCTAGCAAAATTTTCTAATCACAAAAGCCTCGCTACGCAATCGCTTCGCCAGGTCGTCGGTAATTTAGCGAATTCACAGTGTCTTCACAAACTCCTCGCACGCATTGCGGGTGATTTCATGAAGACATCGCTCACGCTTCGCAATCGCAGTGTGGTCGCTCAACCCTCGTTAACTCCATAATTTTAGCGAGAGCTTTTGGGCTCTCGCAAAGCATTCACACGAAGAAAACATGGCGCTCCTTTTTGCAATAGAAGAGGAAAATCAACGACATTTTCGCCGAAATAGGATATTTAGAGACCGGGTAAATCCGCTGGACATTTACGATGACGTAGACTTGATGAAGAGGTTTCGTATGCCACGTCACGTTATTCTGGAAGTTGTGGATTTGATCAAAGAAGATGTAGAACATCCAACACAACGATCTCATGCTTTACCGGCAAGTTTACAGGTGATGTGCGCCCTCCGTTATTATGCAACGGGAGATCTGCAGTTTGTAAGTGGGGACCTCAATGGCATTAGTCAAGCATCTGTGTCACGAATTGTTTATAGAGTTTCCACAGCACTGGAAAGGAAGGCGTCACACGTTATAACATTTCCACGAGATCACCATCTCCAACAAGAAGTAAAAGAGGGTTTCTATAATCAAGAGCGCCGCCGCATACCAAATGTACTTGGCTGTGTAGATGGAAGCTTGGTTGGAATAAAGGCTCCCTCGGTCCAAGAAGAAGCCTACGTCAGCCGAAAACATTCCCACGCAATCAACGTGCAAGGCATATGTGACCATACCTTGAAGTTTACCAATTTGGTGGCAAAATGGCCAGGTAGTACTCATGATGCCTTTATCTGGAACAACTGTAGATTAAATCGTAAATTTCAGAACGATGGGCTCCCAAATGGCTTTTTATTGGGTGATAGTGCCTACCCATTGCTTCCTTGGTTGATCACTCCCTACGTCACCCACGAGATGCGGCGGAGGACGAATTCAATGCCCACCACAGAAGAATTCGGCAGAAGATCGAGAACGCATTCGGACGATGGAAAATGAGATGGCTTTGCCTCCACAAATATGGTAAGCTGACACATTATTCAAATGGTCGACTTAATCATCGAATGTGGCCGTCAGGAGGCTGGACTCGTATTCATTAAGTCCCTACCATGACTGAAAGCAATTCTTTTGTTGAAACTTTGAAGTACCGGTATATAATAGTTCCATGGGATTCCCCCAGACCAAGACCTCCTAAAACATACTTTGCACGAGAACAATATAATGTACTAGTAATGGGCCTTTCAATTTTTCCAGGCGGGGTTCTAACCCTTTCCCCAGAAAGGTGTGTTAAGGCTTCCCGGTCAATGCATACACGCATCGGTATGAGTCATTCGGACATTGTTAATGGATCACGTAATCAGTAATCGCGCCTGCGGAACTTTAGCGAATTCGCTAGCAGAGAGGGACAGCGAAGACATAGCGAAATATTGCGAAGGCCTTTGTGAAACGCTCGCTTCGCTAAGTTAGCGATTGCGCATGGGTTTCGCAAACGCTTCGCTTCGCAAATACTTAGCGAGACTTTTGTGAATAAGGCCCCTGATCTTTTAAAAGTAACATGCGAAGAAGGTGGAAAACCTGAAAAATCGACAAGAATGATGAAAATGGTCGTTGCGAATCTATAACCAGACAGACAGTTTTGCAAATCATAAGTGACTCCTGGCCATGGGCCCCCATAAATGAAGAGGCAGTCTGCACGTCCTGGCGTGCATGTAGCTGCTGCAACCTGATAACCACCCGTTCCAGAACACGTTGACGAAGACATCGTTGATTTCGATATAGTTTTTTTCGAAAATGCCGAAGACGATGGTCTTGAATTTATAAATTTAGATGAAGATTTAGACCATGATTTGGCGTAAACCAATTATACCCTGTTAACAATTCTTCTCCTGTGTAGAAATCCTGTGACGAATGGTCAAAGTTTCAAGGCTACTGAATAAAATAGAATTCATGACAACAGGTGTCATCAGTTTTTCTTCAATCCCACTACTGGAATGCCAAGGGTTAATGCAGTTCAGCACGATGGTCATTCACGCAAGCAATGAGTGCAGACGAGTAGGCCTGAGCACTAATGAAATTGACCAGACCACTATTCTCGCGGATGACGGGTTGATCAATAGTTACCTGAACATGGATATTCAACGACTTTCCATTCGAACAAATTTCGCGGGCCGACCGATTAACGCATACTATACAGTATGTGATAGCAAGCACTATTGGCTCAAAGTGTTTCATAAAGTGACTTAAAATGCAATAACAGAAGGCAGACTGTCCGCTATGGTAACATTTGTAGCATAAAGGAATAAACATAAAGGTCCCACTGAAAATTACGTATTTGGCGTTTTCTTCACATTGTAAAGCAATCAGTCATATCATGTAGAAGCTCCACTGGTTTGGTATCGAAATAAAGATATTGATTTCCTCTAAACGAACGGCGTTGGTGTCAATTCATTCCGTCAGGTACTTCTTGAGATATCCGCCTTTAAGGTTAGAGAGGACCAGGGAAAAAATCTGACGCTGACGCTCACGTGAGGGTCTTATTTGCCAATATTATGTAATAATTATTAGTTCTGCACGCGCTGACGATGTGGCGACACTGATTCATTCAATCATTCAAACTGCGCCTCCTCATCAAAATTAAAATGTGCCGAATAACCACTGAAATTGATTGGCCACCAATGCAAGAACGATTGTCGGTGGCTATATATGACCTGACACATTTCAGCATGACACATTAACTGACAATGGAAATTATGAACGAATAGAGGTGTTTGGTCCATTTCTATAGCGAAAGACTGCCGCTTTACTTCAACCCTTTAGTGCTGAAGTTGTATGAGTTGAAAACGGTGAAGCAAATCGCTGTAGATAAATCAATACGATAGATTTCGATCAGTCATTTATAGTACAGTAGTGATACCGCATAATGATGGGCAACTGCCCAGTCATGCCCAGTCATAATTTATATACACCTTATGGAAAATTTTCTATGAAGTCTCATAAAATCGTCTTGTAATACAAGAAACCATTGTATCTTGTAATTTGAATGCTTGCATTCGGATCTAAGGAAAATTTAGAATGCATTCATCCCCTATTCAATTTGCTAAATTAGAGTCATTCAAATGATGATGATTCAAAAGTAAACAAAGCAGTCTTTTCGATCTTCGAATCCGAGCCTGCTTTTTGCCTAAATTTACCCTATTACTGAATCAATTGTTATGTGTAATAGGTCAATATCTTGGTTAATGTTCGGAGTTCCGAATGGAGGCATTATTTTCTTGTGGTCAGACGATTACTTGACGTACAACAGGATGTTCTGGTGCTCTGTTGAAAAATCATCGCTTGGTGCATATAAAATCTGGCATCGGCGGCTCTTCAGACTTTGTAGGAGGTCTGAATAGCCGGGGTGATAGTATGCTATATACGTGTAAACAACAAATGTGTTGCACTTATATAGCACAAATGGGTTGGATGAGTGTTGGTTAATTTCTAGAGTGAAACGTTGTTCCCTTTAGGAAAAGAAAAGTGCACCAAGGGTAATATGGTGAATATTCTATAAGAATGAAATCCACATAGCTTTGTGATAGGTGTAATATGTCTCTGCTGTACCAGTTTGAAATTGTCCTTATTTTCAATTTGTGAATACTATGTTTGTCATTCCATCAGTGGTCGGATGATTGATCAAGTGTAGTGAACTAAAATTGTTTCAATGCCAACATATGTCATGACTGAACACTGGAAATACCAGTTGCAGATGCAGCAACTAAATAATATACCGTTGGTACACAAAAAAACGATAAGGTCCTTCCTTCAGCCATATTCAAGATATGACAAAGAAATCACATCACAGTGAGGGGAGGTTCTTCTGTTCAGTGGAAACTGAAATCAAGATGGCTTCTGTTATTGCCACGTTGATGGCCCTGATTATCGAAAAGACCCTTCATCTAACCAATTCCCAGAATGAAAATCATTGCATTCCATGAAAGCTTTCTCCTTTAAATTCGCGGAAACGGATTTCAAGATGGCTGCCCTAGCGACCATATTGGATAGCGGATGACGCCCATTATCGAAATGAACATTCGCCTAACCATTGGCAATTCCCACAGTGAAAATCATTACCTTCCATGAAAGCGTTCTCCTTTAAATGCCTGGAAATGGATTTCAAAATGACTGTTTCCACTTTTGCCCTTTTTGACCCTCCCTGGGGGGTCCCACGGTTCGTTAAGGGGGCTAAAAACTATGCAATGTTAACGTTCCTCCATAGACCTTCATTTTGATACCCATGTTGACATGTTTCGATGACATCAACTTTTTGACCCCTACTTTGGGACCATTAGGCCCTATTAAGGGTCTCATTTCTGACTTAATGCGCAACTTTACGCGGGAGAAAAATTGATTTTTGAAATCAGCACCCCCATATTACCCAAAAACGACTGTTTTCAATTTGCTCGCTAATTTGTCAAACGGAACTTCACATTTTTCACACTCGTCCCATGGCCTAATTTTGAGGATGGCGAGGCAGCACATGCAGAGGCTGAGCTTGATCGACTCTTCCAGGACTCTCAAATGGAGGATCTGTTAAGAGATCTCCGTCGTAATACGACCGATGCTCCCGAAGGCGTACGTGCATCGTCCGGCAGCTGCTCGATCATCCGTACATGGCAGGGATAGGGCGCCAGCTACCACTACCAGCGGGGTCAACGACAACAGCAGCAGCAGCAACAACAAGTGACATAACTTCCTGGTCACGTGATTCTTGATCCTGGTCACGTGAGTCTTGGGGGCGTTTTTATATCTTGAGGGAATTTTTTGTCTTGAGGGACTTTTTAATGTTGAGGCGAATCCTTTTTCTTGAGGAAGTTTTTATATCTTGAGAGAGTTTTATATCTTGAGGGAATTATTTGTCTTGAGGGACTTTTTTAATGTTGAGGCGAATTCTTTTTCTTGAGGAAGTTTTTATATCTTGAGAGAGTTTTTATATCTTGAGGGAATTTTTTGCCTTGAGGGACCTTTTTAATGTTGAGGCGAATTCTTTTTCTTGAGGGAGTTTTTTATATCTTGAGGGAACTTTTATATCTTGAGGGAATTTTTTAATGTTGAGGCGAATTCTTTTTCTTGAGGGAGTTTTTTATATCTTGAGGGAATTTTTTGCCTTGAGGGACTTTTTTAATGTTGAGGCGAATTATTTTTCTTTTAGGGAGGTTTTTTTTTCTTGAGCTGTTTCCTCTTTCTTGCGTCTTTTTGTTTTGTTTTGAGGGTGTTTCTTTAAAGTTTTGGTTGAAGTTCATGATTGTTGGTAGAGAATTTAGAATATCTTGAGATATTTTCTTGTGTTGAGTTTATTCCGCTTTGGCATTCCATACTCGCCTGGTTCGCATCGTTTGATGAAGTGCCGCGGCTTTGCCGATCAGTTAGCGCACCCTCGCCTCGAGTAAGTCGCAGTGTTATGCGCATCCAGACTGATCACTCAAACGTGTTCAGTTGCCGTGCGCAGTTGTTACTGTAGAACGGAAAATATCCGCGGCATATAAATTTCGCGAATGCCTCACGATGGACATATCATTATCATGATATAGTATTACATATTATTATTATGTCCCCTACATAACATAAAGCAATAATTAGGCGAAAGTTGTTTAAGTTAGGTGTAATTATGACAAGTGCTAATTGCGCGGAGTATACACGTAGGCCTTCGTTGGGCCAAGCTGTATGCAGTCCCTCTGTGGAAACATGGCAATAACGACATGGATTTCAAGCTAAAAGCAAGACATTTTCGCGGCAGAATGTTTTCGTCAGTTTTGTCAGCACTCCATGAATGGGGAATGTCCGTGAAAATGGAATGTTCTCTTTACTTTTCTAGCTCACCATTTGTAGATTATGTAAAGAGATGGTTCACAAATCCTCTTTTTTGATAAAATGAGATATTTCACTTCTTTAATTGCTCACATATTCACGTTCACACAAACCCAATCATCAGTCAGTCATAGTTTGAACAAAATCAGCCCAAAAAGCGTCCTTAGAATAAAGTTGGCCCAAATATAAAGCGTCCTAAGAACAAAATAACTTTTTCAATCTTTGTGAAATTTTTGTTCATCAAAGTCACTGTTTTCAGAAATCAATTTATTTATTGTATTTATTTTGCCAACAATAATTTCCCTGAGACCGGACATTCATCGTCTCCTGAGAAAACACTAAGAGACGCGGCCACTCTTGGCGAAAGCCTCCTAATGTTTTAAAGAACGTTTGTTCTGTATGATGAACTCAGCATAATAGTAATGTATGCATGACGTCATGACCTCCGCCGCCGGACGAGGAGACGGGACGAGCTGCGTCAAGACGTGTATTTGGTAGGAGCGGAATAAACTAGATTCAGCCCGATTGGAAGGTAGTTGATAAAGTATGGAATTAGTGAAACCTTGGAAACACTGATAAACCTTGTAATATTCAATGTAAACCATGGAATCACTGTGCAAACAGCGCGGGAAATCGGATGCGTCCCTTCCACGATTTATACCCTCCCAACTGACAGTCTCGTCCCAGCTGACTTTATTGATAGCAATTTGCCAGTTAGTTCAGAAGCCAACATTTTTAATGTGGAGGATGACGTCATCAATTGGCAATGCGCTGTGGTCGTTAAAATATTTTATTTCTCTTCAATGGAAGCAAAAATTAGTTTTTATGATTGTTTTGTATTCCATAGACGATAAAGTATTATGCTCGGTACTAGATGCACGATATCATAGGACAAACACACACGTGAATAAAAAAAACCGCTTAGAACTGGTGACGTCACAAAGATCTCTGCATCCCTCGATGCGTACTGGAAGATGTAAGAAATCGCTCACGGCGAAGGAATTTGTTCACATTTTTCATCTCCAAACCCTTCCAAAACCTTCGGTAATAAACCTTCATCTACGTTTCTTGTCATGTATAAGATGATGTACGGATAAGTGCCAGCCGGTACTGCATGATGTAGTCAATCTTCTCTGTATCACCCTGTATGATCACACCGCTCCGTAGCTCAAATAGGCCCCGTGTGGTGGCGTAGTAAGCGGAGCGCTGATTGGTCCATATTATGGGTGTGTGGTGGGCGTGTCTTCCCATATTTGGGAGATGAGTAATGTACACTGGAGGCGAGGTATGACTGGGTTGTTCTAAAATATAGATTGTTGAATCGGATATGCGACTGATTTCTAAACGACCGTCAAATTCCGATCTGATCATGTAAAAATAATCTCCAAATATTGATTCGTAACCACTTTAGGTTCCAATGGCATTATTTCATGTTTTTATGCATTTTTAGGACTGATTCCAAGGTTTATCACTGGTTCCAAGGTTTCACTGATTCCAAGCTTTATCAACTACCCGATTGGAAGCCTTAATTGTTATTCTTCAAAGCAGTAAGAAGTGACCGGTCGTTACAGTGGTGACAGCGGTTCACACTGGATGACCGAGCTGGAGCGGTTCTTTTGTTTGAGCGCGCAATTTTTACTTATGATAATAAACCCAGAGTTTTCACGTCATCTAGTACAGTGTGGCCCAGAAAACCTTTCCTTTAGCCAGTTAATCGTTTTCTTGGCCCCACTGTGTGATAATTGGAATGATTAGAAGATTAGCTAGAAAATCCTGCATGCGGCGGGGGGGGGGGGGGGGGCTAGACTATACCTCACCTAGCTTCACCTCAAGCCCAATGTCGCTGATGATGACTTTGTCTACAAAGTCTACAAGTCTAGTCTACAAAGGAGGCCAGTGGTGCCCCCAGAATGTGAACATCTCAGTAAGGATGTCAATTTCCAGAAAAACAACGGGTAACATTTATTTTGTCCAACAGTAACGTTCTGCGAAGAATACTAGTACGTGTTTTTCTTTAGTTTGTTGACACCCAGTGGCCACTGTTTGGCAAAAAAATATGAAAGTTAAACAAACTTGGGGAGTAGCTGGAAAATCGCTGAAAAATCGTCCTTGGGCACAAAATGGCTTTTGTTTTGCTTACCGGTAGAAGCGGGGAGCGCTTAGCACACGCAGGCACACTCCATAAAGTTTTCAAAAATAAGCCCTAAGATATAAACAGAAAGGAAACAATTACCATTACCATGGTTAACGACCTATAGTGATGACAATTTTCGTAAGATGCAGAGTAAATCAAAAGAATTTTGTGATGGGAGGCCCGCTCGCGAAACTTCATGCGACGAGGTGCAAACGCCCCGTAAAATACCTGGGAACAAGGTGCTTAATGAAGATAAAGAAAGTAACCTTGTCCACCCGCTGCATCAAGCACAGGTATGTCGATCTACGTACATTCTACATGCAATGACGCTGCGACATAAATTATGCTTAATATTGGAAACAAAATGGCGTCACCTGGTGTGAAAAAATAAATCGCGGGGACCGAAGCCGAAATTGCGTAAAAATGGGCGTTATGTGTGAATAAACGGGTGGTTATTAGAGTTTTTGCGCCCTTACTATCATGCACTTACAGTGTCACATCAAAAGCAGCATAATTCTGTGTTTCATGGCGCCGGTCGTCATTGCACTAAATCACCCCGCAGTAAGTCGGCCATTCGTCCCGTGTGTTGGTCGTCCTGTTCGTGCCGTGCTGGAGAGCAGTCATCAGCTATTTCGCCACGCAGTAGGTCCAGTGTGTAGCCATGAGTGTATTTTGACTGGGCATCATCTTCTAAAGGCCTACCCAGTGTATTGCTGATACTATGTGCTGTGTGCTGTTTACTATGGTATATTACTGTGTATTACTGCGTTTTGCTGTGTATATTGTATTGTGATGGGAACACCACAAGGTATCGGGAGGGGGCAACCGCAAGAAGCCTATTCAATCCTGGTGGGGGAGTCACGTGGGAAGTAGTGGTGATGGTAGGTCAACTGAATTATCAGTACCACAAGGTGGCGCTGACCCCATGTCAGAATTCTTGTCGTCATTTACGAACTTGATGAAGACTCGGTTATCCACAGAGATAGCAGGTGTCGCTAGTAGCAGTAAGCAAGGGACCAACAGCAATGCTAAGCTGCAAGCTCCCAAGCCATTCCAGATCAACCAGAATTTTCGGATCTGGCTGGAAAGGTTTACGCTTGCAACCTTAGCCAAAAATCCAACAGAAGAGCGAGGAGAACAGATACTTTCACGTTTAGACCACCAGGCCTACATTGCGTTGAACAACTTGCATTTAGATGAAAGCCTGTCATATGATGGTTTCTGTGCCGAAGTGAAAAAAGAGATTTCTCAATACAACTTGAGAAGATTATAAGTTGCAGTTACGATCTCGTGTACAGCGTGCATCAGAAACATATGAATCATTTTCGGATGCATTACAAGAACTGGCGTTGAATGCCTATCCGGATAGTGGCTTTGAGTTACAAACAAAAATGGCCCTTGACCAGTTCCTGATTGGAGTAACAGCGGTTGATGCAGTGAAGCAGCAGCTTCAAATGAGCTCTCCTAAGGTTTGAGTGAAGCTGTTTGTAAAGCCAGGCAGTTGGAGGCAGCACAGTTGGTAATGAGACAAGGGGCTACTGAGGCAAATAAGCAAGACCAGACAAGGCCTAAGCCCAAGGTAGCAAGTGCTATACCAAAAGAGGACACTAAGGAAACATCAAGTGCGTCTGACATGGCCAAGGTTCTTGAGCTTTTGACTAAAATTGTGGTGGCCCTGCTGACCTGGCTCGTAATTGCCCAGCAGTTATTCATGCCATCAAAAGGGTCACATTGCCAAACATTGTCCCAAGTCGGAAAACGCGAAGGAGGGATTGTCGACGGCAGCACAATCCCAACTAGCAGTAGAAGCCCCACATGCAGGAATAGTTGCCCAGGAAGAAGTAATGATTAGCAAGCCTGTACTAAAATTGAACCCTAATTCGAAAGAGTGTATACCAACATCAAAGCAACCAGTTTCAATTGAGAGTGTTCAATTGACAGCAGTCTTTATCTAAGTGGGAAGGTAGATGTGATACACACACCAATCCTTTTGGATACAGGGGCTGCTGTGACAATAATCAGCCATGAATTGTGGAAAACTTGCGATCTATTGGGAAAATCCCTCAATGCTGCAGATGGTTCTCTCCAGTCCGCTACAGGAGAAGCGTTGCAGATATTGGGAGTAGTTGAAGTTAGCTTACATATTGGTTCCCTCAGCTTTGACCACCCGGTTGTTGTGGTTGAGAGTTTATCGCACTCTTGTCTCCTTGGAAGTGACTTTTTCACTAAACATCAATGTACCATTTGCCATGACAATGTCACTTTGAAAGTTAGTGATCCATTGCGTCGCCAGATGGAGCAGCCTAAACTTTGCCGCGTCATTCTTGGGAAATCTGTAAACATACCAGCCCAGACTGAAATGATTGTACCTGGAAAGCTTACCAAGGGATTAGAGTCAAGCCACTTGACACCTGGCATAATTGAAGCAAAACGAGGTTCATGTTCGTTTACCGCTGGACGTACTTTGGTTCAATCAAACTATGGTTTGATGCCTGTGCTTGTGGCCAACTTCACTGACGAACCAATCAGGACAAGAACCAATCAAACATTAGGATTGTTTCATACCGTTTCGGAGGTCAATGTAAGTAGTGATGATTCAACACAACAAAATCAGGAGAAGGGCAAGCGGCATGTGGATGCTAATGACAGTGACATGGAAAAACAGGAGCACTCGGTGGGAGCAGTAACCACCAGTGACTTCGACATTGGTCATACAACGGTGGTCGAACACACCATAGAAACAGGGATGCCCAGCCTGTGAAACCAAGACAACGAAGAGAACCACCACACAGGCAACATTTCGAGGATGAGGCAACCCAAGAGCTGTTTGAGAAGAAGCTGATCAGAGAAGCTACAGGGCCTTGGAGTTTACCGATAGTACTCGCTCGGAATCACGATGGAAGCTTTCGTCTGTTTGTAGACTATCGAAAGCACAATGAATGTACGGCGAACGGCGAAGTCAGCCCAACTTTTGCCACGAATAGACGGTACGATACTCTAGGTAAATTATCAGGTTCATGTTGGTTCCGATAGCCTTGACTGTGCCAGTGGCAACTGACAAGAGGGCGTGGCCCCAGAAGATCGTGCAAAGCTTTTGTATCCGGGGTCAAACAATACGAATGGTTGACTATGCCATTTTGGCTAACTGGTGCCCCAGCCACGTTCATAAAACTAATGAACATCGTCCTTGGTGGGTATTTCCTGGTGTACCTTGATGACATCATCGTTCATTCACCAACATTTGAACAGCACATCGTACAACTCCGAGTAGTGTTTGAACGACTCTGACAAGCTAATATGAAGTTGAAGCCCTCTAAGTGTAAATTGCTTCGTCATGGTCTCAAGTCGCTTGGACATGTTGTATCAGAAGGGGGGGAGGGTGCCGCTGACGAGGAGAAGATCAAGCAAGTTCAAGAGTGGCCAACACCAAGAGATGTCACAGAACTTCGATCGTTCGATCATGGGGTTGGCAGCATAATATCACAGTATGTTGAGGACTACTCAGAAATAGCAGCGCCACTTCATAATTTGACAAAGAAGAAAATCACATTCAATTGGTCAGAATCTTGTGAGGAATCGGAATGAAGGAGGCATTGGTCAATGCCCTGGTTCTAGCCTATCCGGACTTTTCTGAAGAAGTTGTAATGTTCGTGTTGGATACTAATGCAAGTGACTACGCTACAGGAGCTGTCCTATCCCAGAAACGAAAAGATGGGTCAGAGCGAGTGGTGGCATATAGTAGTAAGAGCCTGCAAGGCGGAGAGTTTAACTACTGTACGACGCGCCGAGAGATGCTTGCCCTAGTTAACTTTACGAAGCATTTCAGGTACCACCTCCTTGGAAAAATATTCCTTGTAAGGACTGACAATAGTGCCTTGCGGTGGTTGTTAAATTTAAAGAGCCATCAGGACAAATAGCAAGATGGTTGGAACATTTAGCTGAGTTTGACTTTGACATCCAACATAGGCCAGGAAAGCTGCATGGTAATGTAGATTCTATGTCGCGAACGCCACGTAGGAATCGTCAGCATGGGGACTGTCCTTCATATGTGGACTAACATCTGTTCCCATGGCAAAGGTAGAAGTAGCAGCAGTTAAATTAACGAGCAAAACCAAGTTGAAACCTAAGGGTCCGAAGGACGTGGCACCCAAGGTGAAGCTACCCCTGGACTGGTCAGCAGAGAAAAGTGGACAGGCTCAAGTTGATAACCCAGATATTAAGGAGGTTTATGAGTATATTTTGGCCAAAGAGACAGTAACCATACAGACTTACTTGCAAGGATGTAGTTCCCAAGCCAGAGCAATCTGGGCCCAGAGACAGTTGTTACTTATAGAAAATAGCGTTATGTATTACAAACCTTCTGATGAGCCTACCCGACGTCGTTTGGTTTTGCTAGAGCACTTGTTAAACCAGTGTTAGTTCAAGCTCATGAGTGATATGCAAGTGGCCACTTAGGAATTCGAAAGACTGATGCCAAAGTTTGATCTCGTTGTTGGCGCCCAGGTTTAAAACGTCTGGTAAAAGATGTTATTCGGACTTGCCAGAAATGCCAGAAATGCAAGTCCCCACCCCATGGGACAAGGGCACCGTTGCAAACTATTCCTGTGGACCGTCGTAATCAGAGGTTACACATAGATTTTGTGGGGCCCATCAACCCACCTAATAAAGGTCACAGAAGATGCCTTCACAAAGTGGCCGGAGGCTTGGCCGATGAAAAACCAGAAAGTGTCCACGTGTGCACGGGTTCACGTGAACGACTACGTCTCTCGGTTTGGTGCCCCAGAGAGTATCCATTCGGACCAAGGGGGCAATTTTGAAATATAAGGTTTTCAACGAGATATGTCAGTTGCTGGGGATAGAGAAGACACGTACATATACTGCCTATCATCCCCAGTGCAATAGGCAGGTGGAAAACCTGAACCTGATGTTGTCCATGTATTGTAACACTTTACAGATGTTGCACTGTATTCAATAATCATGGCCATGGCCATAACAGTAGCTGTCAAAAGTAAACAATTCTCAATCGATCTAGACCGGTCGGCAAACTTTAAACCAAAATTTCCACGGGATTCCATTTGGCCCCTGACTACAATGTCAAAGCTCGCATTCCTATAAATTGTGAAATGTTTCCGCCGGCTCAAAATCAAATTTCTCATCAAAAATTGTACAAAGTTTGGCGTGGATGTAGCCCACAAATGATTTCATAAACATATATGATAATTGATAGTAATAGCGCTATTGATTACATGTGCAAAGGTAATAAATAACGGGAAAAATTCGCCTTAAAACACGGCAATGCTGCCGCAATGATTTTAGATATGCGAAACCAGAATTACATTAATTAGACATTGTTGGCGATGAAATAGGACAATTTCGTTGAGATAGTTTTTCGCACGGATCGTTGATTTTCATCACTTAGGTTCCGTCTAACACCTGAGAAATCCCACTCGTGTTTGGTGTGTAAGGAATACCCTATCAATATTTAGTTCTTAAGAGAGAACTTACCCAATGATTCAACTAATAGTCCTTTACGTGCATTTCTCAAGGGAGCTCTCACACAGCACATCGGTTTAATCGATACCTCCTTTAACTGCTGCATCACATGATACCGGTAACATCTGCTTCCAGTATGTTGTCTATGTATTGTAACACTTCACAGATGTTGCAATCTATACTATAATGCGCGTTGTGGCCGCTAAATAGGAGGCGATTTTTGTTTCAAAATTGGGCCTCGGAAATGCGTCGAATTCTTGCAACTTTTGGCTTCGTAGATGTGGATCATAAGTAAGAGTGTCACTGAGGGTGTCATACGTCGAATATCTTGGTGGTTTTGGAATAAATAACAACTTTGTGGAGATGACGTCAATTGGAGAGCTCCAAGTAATCTCTTCGCCGAGAAGTCCATCAGTAATCTCTCTGCATTATTACCGTCACGAAAATTGCCGAGCCACCTCCCACTTCCACGATCAACCAATCAGATGTCCTGTTCAAATGGTCACTTCCATGCGCGCATCATCCACCAATCAAAATCGACGTCACTGTCGCCAGCATGCAAGATGGCGGCGCTCATCTCTGAAGGAAAAATGAGACAAGACCACAATTGATTTTTTAAGCCTTTTAGCAGTTAAATTGTCAATGTTTGACCGCGACGCATCAAATAATGCGTCAAGTAGTGAAACAATACCTCTCCAAATATGTAGGCCTACTTGAGAGTAAAAAACATGCACTCGTCTAATAGATAGGCCTGGACCCTCCAACCTATGAATATTCATTAGTGGTCTTGTCTCAAATGCTGCTTTTCCACCTCGAGACAGCCATTTATTCACAAATAGCTCATCTTAGGACACGTACCCAACGGGAGACAAGATTTACGCCCACACCAGTAACTTAAACCATCCTGGCGCTAATCGCTGGCTGATATCGAGTACATCACCAGTCTGCACCATCTTGGTTTTCCGAGAATTGGTTTAGCATTGTGGACGCCTGTACATCATGAACATGGTTACATAGTTCCGTTTTCAAGAAGTATTACACTCATGAAAAAAAAGTCTTATTCACAAACCAGCAGCCCATTTACACCAAACCCACAACATACCAGCACCCACACAATCCGATTTTTATACCTCGAACAGCCCGCGCCTCGGGTATATGCTAGTATGTTCAATGCCACTGTTCACACGGTACAACGACGTATATGCGATTGTACGAAAGATACTACGTTTCTGGTTGAGTAGAAAAGTCTGTAAGATGGACATAATCAAGGATTCCCAGAATATATCATCCTTTATTGATACATTTTATTGTTATATCAATACTTTTGTAAACACTTAATCTAATAACTAGACTTTTTACCTTCAATCGCAGATTGCTATGTTTTGAATGCCTCAGAATAATTAAAGTCTTCAAATATACGAGAGATTTACAAAAGGTACAGTACTAACATTTATAGGACCCCTCAAAAATAACAGTATCATTGATTTACTGTAATTTTGTTTGAAAATTTGCCACTTATAAATTTTGGATTAAAAGCCCCGGGACCAAGAACAAAACAACACCGACAGTTCGATTCAGGAATATCATCCCACATCTGCATGATTGTTTTGTTAGCAGATTTGACTAGTAGTGTGGTCAGACACTTAATTAGCTCCCGTTGATGTGACGTCATCACTATGTTTGAATGAATGAAATTAACTTTTATATAGCGCCTTTCCCACTGCATACAATATTCAAAAGCGCTCATCACACTCCAAAATATTCTTGGAATAGGACAGTTTTCAAGTTCTTTTTGAAAGTGTTCGAGTCACTTTCTTTCCTCAAGTCATGAGCTAGCGCGTTCCACATTCGAGGGGCATGCACTGAGAATGCCCTTGCCCCAAATGTTACTAGCCTGAATGGACGCTCAATGAGAAGATGCTGTGTCTCAGAACGGAGTGATCGGGTGGTAGTGTACGGGCAAATGAGTTCGTTGATGTAGAGAGGCGCCAGGCTGTTCACAGCCTTGAATGTGAACACCATCAATTTAAACTCAATCCGTTTCCGAACTGGCAACCAGTGTAGTTGCATCAGGATCGGGGTAATATGTTCCCATGGTTTGGTCCTGGTGACCAAACGCGCAGCACGGTTCTGAATAAGTTGCAATCTATCCAGTGACGATTCAGCGATTCCCGCAAGGGTACTATTGCCATAGTCGAGTCTGGTCAGATCCTTTGTGAGCAGCTTTCTCACGATCCCAATGTTACGGAGGTGGAAGGAGGCAGAACTAACAACACTCCTCACATGAGCATCCATAGACAATGCAGAGTCGAATAGAACACCAAGGTTTCTTATTGGCACTTTTGACAGTATAATGACATTGCCAGCGACATTTATGGACTGTAAGTCCAATTTCTGAAGCGCCTGACGCGTACCAAACAGTGATGCTTCTGTTTTGTCAGCGTTTCCCTTGAGCAAATTGTCGTGGAACCACTCATGGATTGCAGTCAACCTTTCCTCTAGCACACAGCACTGACTTCGGATATTAGCACTTATAAGCACATGGAGAGCCATAGACTTGCTTATCATCTGCAAAACCATGCCGTTCGGCAGGGCTCCCCTTTAGTAGTTCTCCAAGTGGGAGAATGTAAATTAGGAACAGTAACGGCCCGAGAACAGACCCCTGCGGAACACCGTAACGAAGCACCTTTGCCGCTGATTTGCTGCCATTAATCACAACATGTTGGACCCGTCCCGAAAGATACGATCGAAACCATTCCAATGCTGTTCCTCGAATTCCAAGGAGATCATGCATTCTGGCGAGTAATATTTCATGGTCGACCGTGTCGAAGGCCGCACTGAGGTCCAATAGGACGAGGATGGCAGCACCATGATCGTCGACCATACAGCGAATGTCGTTTTGTATGCGAAGGAGAGCGGTCTCGGTACTGTGACCCACCTTATACGCAGATTGGAAGACGTCGTGGAGGTTATGAGAGGTCCTATAAGCATTTATGCGCGCAGTAACAACCCTTTCCAAGACCTTGGAGATGAATGAGAGGTTGCTCACTGGTCTGAAATTCTTTAAGACTTCAGGGTCGAGACTCGTCTTCTTGATCAAGGGTGTCACCAATGCTTGCTTCAGTATGTCTGGCACTGTTCCTTCCTCCATTGATCTGTTCACAATCACCTTGATAATCGGTAGTATGGCTGCAATGGACGATTTGAGTAACCAAGTGGGTATGGGGTCAAGGTTGCTGGACTTCGTTGCTGAGCGGCTGATGACCTTCATCAGTTCCTCATCGTTCACAGGCTGGAGCGTATCCATAGAACACTGCAATGCAGGTGCCGTTTGTATTGGGTGCTCAGCTCTGACTCGATTGTTTGAGTGCTTAGGTTTCACAGATGAGTTACGTGTAAATATTTTAACAAAGAACATAAGCCATCTTTTATGTATTCATTATTATTGCACTTTTGATGAATGTTATATTATAGTATCCAGCCTAGAATAATATCCAAACATTTTGTAATATATACTTCGCTTTGACTGTGTAATTGGAACTTGATTTTTGAAGAAATGGCTGTTGCCGTACGAACACTGTGTTTAAAAGTCTAATCTGGACCCAGAGATCATTAGATTAAGGGATAAATGAGCCATAATCAAGTGAGTAAAGGATCCTAGTTTCGATTTGGACTGTTGATTTCCGTGTGATTTGCGTATATACTCAAATTGTGTTCTTTCTTTATCGCAGATCAGTCCTCTCTCTATCATCAATGTACAATGCCAGATACTTAGACGCTGTTGTTGAAGACTCGATTAATTAACGCCCCAGTTCACACGTTTCTAACCCGTCTTCCGTGTTATATCTCTGAAGAAAACACGTCGCCAATTACAGACTGGGACCACTTTTATGTAGTAAATACCGCCATTAGTCGATATTTGGGAATGACGACGTCATTACAGTAATAATCAATCAGACGTTAGCAATAATCTGGATCATAAGCCCCTAGTAATTCATCAATAATATCTCGTTGAGTAGTCAACATTGAACAATGTGTGGGAATAAACACTGTCATGTTTCATGATCAATTATTGATATTGCGCATGCCTGCTCGTGACTTCAATTCTGATTGAAAATGCGAATTTTGATACAGACATTTATGACACGTCTCTCAATTTATGGTCGTGTAAAACGTACATTAGCCTATGTGCTGCAATTTACACACAATATATTTTTGATATTAGATACTTTCTGTGCATCCATATCTCAGGTATGCAACTTTAAAAGATAAAAAAGATTACCCGTAAAAAACAAGTGATGATTTCGCTACCTCGAGCGAATCATATGGCGCAGAATCGAAAGATTATGCGATATTGTTGTTAATTAAAGTTGTCTTTTTTTAATTTATTCAAATTCACTATGCCATATAAAAATGTACATGAACATGAAACATATATTTACAAAAATACAGCATGCCACAGTAGGGACAGTTGACTGCCCTTAAAATACAAAAATAACGTTGATAAAGCACAATAAGTTAGTTGGACGACCCAGAGCACAGCGACAAAAGCTTGTCCAAGTGCATGTGTTCTGTACATTAAAAGAAGAAACTTGCTTATTTGTAAAGGTCCATGACCATGCGTTTAAAACATTCATGATTAAAACTACTTAAAGCTTTAAATGGCAACTGGTTCCAGGGCTTTACAGTACGATTAAAAAAAGAAGTATAAAAAGTTTCGGTGCGACACAACGGACTTTTTAGAAGTATATGATCACCTCTTCTAGTATAAAAAGTAACACAATACTCAACTGGAACACTACATTTACCGGTTAGGCAGTTGTGTAAAAAATACAGGTCTAAAATCTCGCGTCTGAACGTCCATGCCAGGCCAGACTCCTTAGCACAACAAAACGACGATCTTGAGCAACGCTCAAGACTCAACAACTCAGGATCGCTGGCATCCCTGAAACACCGGCTGTGGACACTGACACCATCGTGGTTGACCTTGCGAACAGCATCGGCCTGAACTTCACATCATACGAAATATGTCGAAGCCACAGAGTTGGCCCAAAGCATAGAAATCCAAACCGCAACATCATTGTCCGATTCATTAGTTATAATGCGCGACGCCATTTCTACTACAACAAGTACAAACTTCCCCGGGGAATTTACGTGAGGGGGGACCTTACACGCACCCGTGACGAACTCTTCTATCAGTGCAGGTGCCTCAAAAAGGATCGTCAGATCGTACGGACGAAAACAGCCGACGGTGCCATCCTGGTCGAAACGTTGGAAGGTAGATCGGTCCGCATCACAAAGCAAGCCGACCTCGACGCGATTGGAGTACAACTTTCCAATAGGCCTACTTCTACCAATAGAACCGGTGTAATGTTTTTGAGTGTTTCTATTTTTGAGTGTTTCCCCTCATTGTTTGGGAACGCTAAAAGATAGATTGACAAGTTTTTCTGTGTTTCCCCCTATTGAAAAGTCATGGTCTCTCTAGCTGCCTATTGTTTGGAAACACTGACACATGGGAAACAACCACAGATGTTACACCGGCATCAACACCTCTCGTGCGAACCAACAGCCAACCCAACAAAGAGCCGCAGGCCTCAACACCTCTCGTGTGAACCAACAACCAGCCTAACAGGGAGCCGCAGGCCGTCTCTACCCTGCAAAAAACGTTTCTCTGACTACGAAGCCGACGAGCAAGAAAGTAAAGCCAAAGAAGACTGGTAAGTCATCCCGACATCTGCCATCAAATCCAGCGGAAACACCGGCTACATCAACTGCCTGGGTTCCGTCACAGATCCACGTGATCGACAGCGTACCATCGCTCCAATCCACTCCAGCAGAGGAAACAGCTGAATCATCTAATGACAGTGCCCCAGCAAAAGCCAAACCGAAGACAATGGTTCAGACAGAGCTGCCCTCATCCTTCTCCCAACCAGGACCATTGTCCCTGTCTGCTGACCAGCTCCAGGAGGAACCAACAGTAAACATCAACCAGGCTTAGTGCCTCCGTTTGACTCTTCCGTGTTCTTTGGACTCTTATGTGCTTACTTTGCTTTCGCCACTAATCAGACCCATGACAGTTCCTCACGGATTTGCCTCGGCAAGACAATCCGTGGCGCATCTACTTCTCTGAACTTTATCGGATAACTTTAAGTGATATCATATATATTCAAAATCTTCTACTGTTCAAGTGAAAATAACTCGAAAACCTTGATTACTTGTCAACACACAATGTGAGTATCTCTCCTTGTCAAGAAACATGGTTCAAGGACTATCAAGGGTTAGGATTTAAAGCATACACAAATCAATATTTGGCACTGTGCCAAAATTTATCCGCAAGGCTACCATGTCCTACTCCTTTTAATCCAGCCGTGTATCTTACTGGTTAAATCGTAATTGTACTCAGTGAGCACCACGCTGAACCACAAAAGAGACCCTACATAGTGACTATAAACAAGTGCTCACATTTCCACATTTTTTTCCACACTGACTAAAACATTCGAATATTTCTCAATCAGTACTGTTGTATAAATACTGTGATGTCGCATGAATGTCTCATGTCAACGGGTATTATCATCACCCGTGTCTGACCCTTTGATCTAAGTTCTGTGCAAGTAACTCTTTATTTTCATAGTTACATGCTGATAAATCTTACTGAAATCAAACCTCCTACTCGCTCTGCATGTATAAGGCATAATTAATCTAGACGCAATGGTCCCGGAACCGCCGACAGGCGGCACCACCTCACGACGAAGGCTTTTGCGGACCGCTTCAAATGGTTTCATAAGTCATATTCCTGGTTGTGGATTTCGACCTCCAGTTATCTATGATAGAACCCGCTCCAATCGGTTTAACCGCATGGAATAGTTAGCAAAATAATTTTCAAGGTAGTTTACGGTGAAAAGGAGCGCGGACGAAATTTGACTTAGAAGAAAAAAAGGATTTTATCGGTGAATATCAAAACTGATGACGCGTCCGAAATTGTGAACTGATAATTTTAAGCAAGATCCGATGACGACGCAGACATTGCACAATTTTGTGACGTTGCACCACACACGATTTTATGACGTTGTACACCTCGTGTATGCACGTGTATGCTCATGTCATCGTGCGGTAAAATATGACAGCCACAGCGGCCGGTACTTTCGGTGTTTGCGCCTTGTAACTGGTAAGTTTGTGGAAAGAGCCATGTTTCAAGTGACATAAGCCATTAGGAATGCGTGTGTATTCTTTGGGCGGCTTGTAGTAATTAATGACACCGAGCTTGAAGTCAAGTAAGTAGTACTATAGTGTGGGCCTAGGCCCGACCGGCATTCACTCTGCTCATTTCATGATTTGGTCAACGATTTGAAGCAGCCGTATCATACCCAAAAACATTCACAAGTGCAATGTTTCATGCCAGAAAGTTCCACAACATGACATGCACCAAACTTCTTGCAATTATGAAGTCAGTGCATACAGCACATTCCAGTGCCCAAATGCAGCAGGGACAAAATCACATCAATGCATCCTTCTTCTCGTCAACCACAACTGTCCGATATTCCACGACATTTCTATCTGAATGTGAGTACAAACAGAACCAATCAACTTGTATCCGCTTCATCCATTTAACATCTGCAGCACAATGTGAGAGGACGCATTGCCTTCATAAGCAATGCATCCTCTCACCTCTCACCTCCAAACCTCAAACTGTCCAAATAAAACTTTCCCTTTTTACAAACTCTACAACAAAACTGAATGTCAGTATAAACAGCTCCTAATCAACTCATATAACCTTAAATCACTTTACATGTGCAGTATCGTGTGAGAGCTTCCACATCATTAAAGCCCTATGATCACCACAGGAGAAAAACCATCCACCATTGCCACCCCAAACCCACAAATACAACCCTACAAGTCGAGAACACCCTCCATATGGCCAAACTCACTGCTCCTTACTAAATAAGCTCAAATAACCAAACCCAGCTTGTTCCGAAAACTCTGGGTACGTATTAACCTGTAAATAGCTCTGTGGCTAATACCAGCCGACCCGTACAGAAGACCTAGTCATACACCTTTGTACTTCACCTGCATAATGTGGCCTTCCTTTGGCCAAATCATGAATGTGACGCCATACCAATATCTCTCATTATCGCAGTCAGAAATTGATTACACTTGTATCTGTGGCCTTCCCTTGGCTAAATCATGAATGTGACGTCACACCAATATATCTCATTATCGCAGACAGTATTGTTAACACTTGTATCTGTGGCCTGTATCTGTGGCCTGCCCTTGGCTTAATTTATGAATGTGACCCCACATCAATATCTATCATTATAGCAGTCAAAAAAGTAACACTTGTATCTATGGCCTTTCTTGGGGGCTAAATTACGTATGTGACGCCATATCAATATCTCTCTTTATCGTAGCCAGCAATGTAGCAATCGTAACTTCTCTTCGACCTGCCCCCTTTAACTTTTGAAACTCTTTTCCTTCTTGCGATCCAACTAAACTCTTCTCCTCGGCTATTAAAAATTTCAAACCAACTCATAAGATATTTGGCCTTCTTGGCCCATCCTCAGCACGAAACCTTTTGACTCTCATTAGCCAAAACTGCTACTAGTACCATCATCCAACACCTATTCAGCAGCCCAAGTTGTCACCCTGATAGAAACTATTTCGAACCCAGAAGCCACTAATTCCACACAATTCTATATCATTATAGGTATCGTCTCCTATTCACTTTACATTACCACAAGACCTCACCATTCATACATTTAATCCTCCAAAAATAAGCACATGCAACCTCAACCACAATTACATGTACCAATTCCATGTTTACCAAAAACATGCTCTATCATCATTGTTCAACTTATCCGTCATCACAATCAATTTCATCGCGCCACAACATTAAAATCGTTATCCATTTCATCCATCCGACAAGGCCTACCGGCCCACTAACCACGATCACTTTCGCCACTCATCAACTGTCTCCCCCTATACAGGGCTATGCTTAGACGTTCTGCTTTCTACTTATTCGTTTTTTTGTCATTTATGCACCAATGTACCACACTTCATCCAGGCACGCGCCTGAAGCTAACCGTTTTAACCCCTTCTCAATCCAGTCCTACATCACTCTCCAACAAATATCGCTCTTGTTCATCTCTTCGAAACGCAACATCAAGGCACTCCTTAAAACTAAACGGGAAATTGAGCACAACCAGGTGTAACACATCCCCTGACACCATGCCCTCGTACATTCTGTATATATTACTCCTAGCTTCGCTAGCTTTCTCCGTACATTGCATTCTACTCGCCATTACTTCTCCATCGGAACATGCTGGGATTAGCGTCACGACAATCCCAACCACACACTTCAACTTTTCAAATCTAATCCTCTTATCAGGAGACGTGGAATTAAATCCCGGGCCCAAACTTTTCTCCATCAACATCAACAGCCTACGCAACAAAATCGACAACCTCTACGCGGAACTTCCACCTGACATCGACATATTATGCATATCCGAAACCAGACTAGACAACTCCATCACATACCAGGATATCCTAGTACCAAGCTTCCATGACGTATTCCGAAAGGATCTGACCATTGCAAGTGGTGGAGTCTGCCTCCAGCTTTCCGACATCCTCATCGGCGAACGCCTAGATCACCTCGAAGAACCAGAGTAGTATGGTTCGTCAATAAGGACCAGCATTGAGGCGGTTCTTCTGAGGCGGTTCCTGCCTCTTACATCACGCGTTCCTCTGACGTCACAAGCATCAGTGGCCAGCATGACGTCAAAGCCAGCATTCTTGTTGGCCACTTAATAATTTGATAATTGACTTGGAATAAGTAATGCTGGTGCCCAATGTGTCGAATCAATTCAGCCACAGCCATGGATGAAGAAAGACCCCCGTCAAAATTTGAATGTCCTGTGTGCCATAAAACATACAGTACTCAGAAAAGTCTTGATCGACATAAAAAAGGGCATGACGAGCGCAGCCATGTTTGTGATATGTGCAAGCGTACATTTGTCAGATTGGACATGCTTAAACGGCACCAGCGTAGCACTCACACGTTGGACCAACAGAATTTTACATGTAGCATTTGTTCACAAGTATATGATCGTAAAGATAACTTGGTACGACGTATGAAGAGCCATGCACAGAAATCAGCAATTGCCACAGAGACGGCAACTACATCTGGGCAGACAAGGGGAACAAGGAAACGTCACCAGAAACCTGAAGAAATAGCAGCTGAGGAACCATCTGACAAAATTCCGAGACAATCCAGCGCAATCGCACCAGGTCCATGTTCCGACATTTGTGAGACCAGAACTACATCAGATCTACTTGGAAAATCTGAAGCACATCGAGTCAAAAAGCAAGGTGAATGGACGGCGCCAGAGCCTTTATAATATCATGCTAAAGTCTGCATCGTTCCAGGAATTAGAGGTAACCTTTCGAACAATTCATCAACAGCAGAATAATCAATACAAGGTTAATTATTCTTTTGGCTTTATCTTGTACAACAATGTCTCCGGTCAGCGCAGGTATTACCACGCGAGCAACAACACCAGAGTACTAGATCGACCCCTGTTGATACAAAACGAAAGTGGGTTGAATGGTCTCTTTTCAATCCTAGGAGATGTTGATATACTAGCGTATGCTAAGGCGCAGCGACCAAATAGTCAGTGGGTCGTTGATATTGTGACAAATGTACTGGTTTATGTATACCCGTTACACACACACCCGATAGGTACAGGACTAAATCCGCTCCCACAGTTCATCAAGAACAACCGGTCAATTATCGCATTGGATCGCAAATATAAAGCTGGGGGTGTAATCACGGACAACCTCTGTTTTTTTCGCTGTCTGGCACTGGCACAAGGTCATTCAGTTCATGGTTTGGAGACACCCACAGTTGTATTATTCAATGAGTATTGTGCAATGGCAGAATTAGAAACCAGCATGGCAGAATATGGTGGTGTGATATGTTACATCAACTGAGAGAAATGGAAGACATCTTTGAGATCAATATTCAAGTTTATTCCATCAACCAACAAGCCCAGGCTGAACTCGTACGACGCAGTGTTAGTCACTATAAAACCACACTTTATCTTAACCTCTACGAGAAACATTTTAGTTATATAAAATACTTCAAGTCCTATTCTAAAGCACACAAGTGCAGAAGTTGTGACAGTGTCTTTGAGTACAGTTGCCATTGTATTCGTCATGAAAAAAACATGTCAGGGAAAGACAAAGTTTATTTTTCCCGGTGGCGTATTCAGACCCCCAGCAAGCATATTCGCAAAGATGGAGAGACATGGGATTCAGGACCCTGCACAGGAGGATCAATTCCACCCGTACAGAGCGTCATATGACATTGAATGTTATATGGACAAAGTTAAAGACAAGACCAACACTGATAAATTGTCGTGGGTAGCCCTGCACCGCGTTGCCTCCATCAGCGTATGCAGTAATGTTCCAGAATATACAGAAGCAAAATGCTTCATCAGTTCTGGAAATGAAGATGAACTTGTAGACCAATTCGTGGCCTATTTGTCATCATGAATGAGATTGCAGACGCTGCTGTCAAACTACTTGATGTCAAATACCACGACCTGACCGAAATCTTAAAGAGTTTGATAGTGAAAGAAGAAGAAGCCTCCCGAAACCCTGGTGATGACGATGAGGAGGAGGACGGTGACAAACAGATGGCAACTGAGGATGACTGTGATGGCTCTTGCGATGAGGCTGGAAATGATTGCACCAAAGATGAGCCAGAATGTGAGAGGAAAACTCGGAGGAAAGGGTCAAGGCCAACTAACACAATTGCCATGGAATTTTCCAGATGGCGACAGCAATTACCAGTAATTGGTTTCAACTCGGCAAAGTATGACGTCAATGCAATGAAGAGTGCATTGTTGCCCGCCCTGATAAAGTTCACCACAAGGGACGAAGAGAACCTACCAAATATTAATGTTATAAAAATACAGAATGTTTACATGTCTATCACTACCGATAACCTGAAGATTTTGGACATTCTAAACTACCTGGCTCCAAACACAACGTATGCAAAATACTTGAAATCGTTCAAAGTACCCGAGGCTAAAGGTGTTTTCCCCTACGAATGGTTTGACAACTTTGAGAAATTGAAGGAGACATCTCTTCCACCTCATGACGCATTCTACAGTCAACTCAAAGACTGTAACATTACTGCAGAACAATATGAAAGTATGCAGAAGGTATGGATCGAAGAAGACATGTCATCAATGCAGGATTTCCTTGTATGGTACAACAACCAAGATGTCAAACCCTTCATGGGGGCGATAGACAAAATGTGCAATTACTTCATGTCTAGGGGCCTTGACCTTTTCAAAGATGGCATAAGTTTGCCTGGCTTAGCAATGAAAGATCTATTTTCGGACACAGGAACCTTTTTACCCTCTTTGGGAAGAAGGATGCTGATTTGTATCATTCATTGCGCAATCAAATTGTTGGTGGTCCGTCCATCATTTTCAACCGCTATCAGGAAAAAGATAAAACATACATACGAAAACATGCTTTCACAAACCCAAAGATTTGCAAATCCATTCGTGGTTTCGACGCAAACTCACTGTATCTCGAAAGTCTGATGAACGAACAAGGAACTGAATTCTACAATAGACGAAAATTGGAGAATAACTTTAAACTAGAACGTTCTTTTCCATGGGAACAACAAGCCTATGAATGGTTAGCATGGAAGAGACATGCGGATAATACTGGGATCATACACAGACATCAAGATGGACACGAAACAAAAATAGGACCAAAGAGCATGCCTGTTGATGGCTATAGCAAGGAATTGAACAAGATTTATCAGTTTCAAGGTTGTTTATACCACGGACATGAAAAAGAATGTCCCATCACGTGTAAACACGATGTACATCCAGTAAACAAAGTTCCGCTGTCCCAACTGCGGCAGAAAACAAAAGAAACAAATGCCTATTTGAAAGGTGAAGGATATCAGGTCGAGGAAATGTATGAGTGTCAGTGGCAGAAACTCAAAGGAAACAAAGAAATAAAGACCTTTCTCAGTGACCTTCACACGAAAACCAAGTGGAGCTGCAGACATAGGGGGCAACAATGGAGGAACTTCTGAATGCTGTCAAAGCCAACGACCTGTTTGGTATCGTAGAATGTGACATTGCTGTCCCAGAGTCGAAGATAGAATGTTTTGATGAAATGCCACCCATCTTCAAAAATGTCAATGTGGGCATTGATGATATTGGAGACCACATGAAGGACTATGCCGAAAGCCATGGACTAATGAAAAAGCCTCGGAAAATGACCATCGGTAGCCTTCATGGTGAAAAGGTAATGATCATCACACCTTTGCTACGTTGGTACCTTGACCACGGACTGCTATGCTCCAAGATATATCAGGTTGTCGAGTATACACCATCTGCATGTTTCAAGAAGGCAGGTGAGCGAGTGTCAGATGCAAGACGACAAGGGGACACACACCCTGATAAGAGCATTCTAGCAGAAATGGAGAAACTGTTTGGAAATTCTTACTATGGAAAAACAGTAACCAATAAGGAGAAGCACTCAAAAGTAAAATATTTCAAAGAAGCCGAACATACCCGACAGCTTGACATTGCAATCAGTCGAAATTCATTTCTTGGCCTGACACAAATACACGATGATACATACGAGATAGTCTGCTCACCCCGATCAATCAAATTGGATCTACCTATCCAAATTGGATTTTTCGTGTATGGCTATGCTAAGCTCCGAATGCTTGAGTTCTATTATGATTTCATGTGTGAAGCGTTTGAAAAATACGACTTTGAATACTGTGAAATGGACACAGATTCAGCTTACATTGCATTCAGCGTAGAGAACTTGGAAGACCTCATGAAACCAGAATTCAAAGGCAAAGTTTTACCTGATGGTGTCAGCACGGTGGCTTTAACAATTTAATGATTGACAAGTTATCAAGTAGCTTTTTTCTACTGAAGATATATAAAAGCGGCCGTAAAGTTTAAATAATATCATACTATAAAATGACTTCAAAGCAATCGCAAGGCATGAATGGTACAAAAGTAAGCTCGGTGCACAGTGCAGAGACAGCAGCACCAAGAAGAGTGCAGTCACTCAACAATTCAAGAGACCTCTGCCACGGCTAAAACGTAGACCAAAGAACACAACTTCTAGCCAGACACCAAAAGATGTTGGCGAGTTATTATTGAGTTGACAACGCTAATGCAGAGTGTGGTCAGTAACATTACACAACCGGAAAAAAGGATATATTTCCCAATTTACACTATAACTGTACCAGCAGTACCAGCAGAAAATAATAGACAAAACGCAATTAGACAGGAACATGAAGAAGTCTGAGGAAAATACTCTAATGCCACAAAGAAACACAAATCATGGACAAAAAATGTAAATATTAAAGGTTATCATGCAATTAGATTGGGTTATTTTACGTCGGCACTGAAATCAACCAATCAGAGAAGGGGTCAGTGTATATGAGGGCAGCATCCCAAGACAAGTTATATATCCACTCAAGCACCGGTGCTCTACAAGTAAACAAGTCAGTTAATATTCACCTACAATGACACAAGCAGCCCTCAGCCTAAAACAAGAGATGACAACTAAGATGAGTGATGGAAAGAAAAATAGGGCGAAGAGACCAAGCAGCCTAGAGAACCCAGAGACCAAGAAACGTAGAGTCAACAAAGTCTCAGAGTCTTCAAGTGAAATAGACTTCAAGAAACCTGAAGTTCCTGCAACAACATATGGTTGTTACAACAGTATGTTCCTCAAGCACAACCCCATTTATGTCAC
This sequence comes from Lineus longissimus, assembly GCF_910592395.1. Classification (NCBI taxonomy): domain Eukaryota; kingdom Metazoa; phylum Nemertea; class Pilidiophora; order Heteronemertea; family Lineidae; genus Lineus; species Lineus longissimus. The sequence continues at coordinate 9,562,627 of NC_088313.1, forward strand.
AGTCGAGAAGGGCAAGGGCAAGTTCAGACTGTATGGGCGGCAACTTATTGCCTTACAGGCTGAACTAATGCAGCTGACTACAGCGCTTCAAGACCAAACCCACCTTCAGCTGACTTTGCCAGGTGAAGTGGGGGTGACTCTGAAGAGTTTTGAAGGTTCAGGCCTTTACGTCGAGTTTTCAAAGACCTTCCAGGCTGGGATGAAGTGGACATTGAACTTGAAGACAGTCGAATTTGTCTATCTTCTGGAAAGCATTCCAGATCTACTGGAGAAGCTAGACCGAAAAGAAAAATATTCCAGCGCTTCCACCATAGCCACTTCGTCAAGTTCAGTTTATGATGAAACAGTGCAGGTGTATGCGGATTTGGTTGGAGAAGGAATCAGAACCCTTAAGTCATGTAATGGTTGTACAGTTGGCCATCCGAGCCAAAACCAGCACACTTGTATGGAAGAAGATGCCGGAACCATTGAGATGATGTACCTGGACCACGCTATAGAAACTGTCTCATTGGAGAAGTTTACCAGCAGTTTCCATAAGAAGACGGAGAACAAGCAAGTCGTTCTCTCCTCGAAGCTATTGTGGAGCTTATGCAGAAAAGGGGCCATGCTACAAAGAATCAAAGACATAGCAATGGCTCCCTACCTACTCAAGGAAGAGATTGCCTCGTTGATGGATGAAGCTGCCGTGGAGAGTCTACAAGTCGACAACGCCACCGCCACCTCTGACAAAGTCTAGATATTTAAGCAGTGGTGCATGTAGCCAACATGATCAAGAGTTTGATTTATCCGCTTTTACTATGCAACCTTTTATTGTACATACATTAAAGTGTAAACCATAATATATATATATAATTCTTCACTCATTTTTACTGCATGGTTGTTATAGCGTTGCATGTTATTTCTATGCTCTTTGGCTGTGTGTTGATATGAAACAAGACTGCTGAAAAGCGTATATGTAGAAAACAGACAACGGTAATAAATAGACCGTTCCCCACCATATGCTTCACTCATCAGAATGGACCCCCGACTTCGACATCCATTCACTTGTCTCGTGGCAGGGCCAACAATGTCTGGCAAAACCTTCTTTGTTAAAAGGATGCTGACATCATTATCTGAGACAGTGAACACACCCATCAAGGATATCATATTTTGTTACGGAGAATGGCAACCCGGATATGAGGAGCTACAGAGACAAGGCGTACGATTTGTCCAAGGTGCCATTGACTCGGAAGAACTAAGCCCCCATATACCCCACTTGGTCATTTTGGATGATCTCATGGATCAGACTGACAAAAAGATTTGTCAGTTCTTTATTCGTGGTTCTCATCATAGAAACACTAGTGTCATTTTCATAATTCAGAACCTCTTCAATGGACACAAAGATCATCGAAGCATCAGCTTAAATTCTCACTATCTATGTCTATTCAAAAACCCAAGAGACTGTCGCCAAATTGAGTATTTGGCTAACCAAATTTATTCCAAGCAATCCAAGAAGGGTATGATAGAGAGTTTCCATGATGCGACCAATGAGCCTCATGGATATTTACTGATAAATCTCCGGCAAGAAACACCCGATTGTTTTCGCCTGCGCAGTAAAATCCTCGATAATCCCCAAGTTGTCTATATACCAAAAGGAATTAAAATAGATTCTCAATATCTAGCCCAATCTCACCATTCACAGACAGGTGCACAGTATTGAAGGCGTCATAATATATCATATATACCTTGACCAATGTACTTAATACTATGCGGGCATACCCATCATTACGATAGCAGGATCAGTTATTTATAGTTAGTACTCGGGTGTCTACAAAACCAAGACCCAAGACCCAAGACCCAAGTCCTACAAAACCAAGACCCCCATCTACAAAACCAAGACCTACAAAACCAAGACCTACAAAACCAAGACCCCATCTACAAAACCAAGACCTACAAAACCAAGACCCCCATCTACATCTCTCCTTTTTTCAGCAGGAAGTTGCAATTTATCAATAAAACAGAAGCTCCTATATAAACAAGCTCTTTGATGCTTTGTACTCAGATTCTGTTCAGAACATTTAACACTGGTTAAGCTTTTCCAAGAAAATAAGGATCTCGGGGTAAGGATATGATACAAAAGCTAAAATACCTTAAATAGTCCTCTCGAGGGTATTCGTGGTAATTAGCCTAGCTTTCTAAAGGGTTAGGGTGAATGAAAAAAAAAGAACAATGTAATTACTTCTTGGGCAGGTACTATGGTACTAGGTACTAGTTTGGAGTAGGTTTGTTGATGGGTCTTGGTTTTGTAGATCTTGGTTTTGTAGGTGGGGGTCTTGGTTTTGTAGGTCTTGGTTTTGTAGGTCTTGGTTTTGTAGACACCCGTGTGGGTGTCTACAAAACCAAGACCCAAGACCCAAGACCCAAGACCTACAAAACCAAGACCCCCACCTACAAAACCAAGACCTACAAAACCAAGACCCATCAACAAACCTACTCCAAACTAGTACCTAGTACCATAGAACCTGCCCAAGAAGTAATTACATTGTTCTTTTTTTTCATTCACCCTAACCCTTTAGAAAGCTAGGCTATATTATCACGAATACCCTCGAAAGGACTATTTAAGGTATTTTAGCTTTTGTATTATATCCTTACCCCGAGATCCTTATTTTCTTGGAAAAGCTTAACCAGTGTTAAATGTTCTGAACGGAATCTGAGTACAAAGCATCAAAGAGCTTGTTTATATAGGAGCTTCTGTTTTATTGATAAATTGCAACTTCCTGCTGAAAAAAGGAGAGATGTAGATGGGGGTCTTGGTTTTGTAGGTCTTGGTTTTGTAGATGGGGTCTTGGTCTTGTAGGTCTTGGTTTTGTAGGTGGGGGGTCTTGGTTTTGTAGGTGGGGGTCTTGGTTTTGTAGGTCTTGGTTTTGTAGATGGGGTCTTGGTTTTGTAGGTCTTGGGTCTTGGGTCTTGGGTCTTGGTTTTGTAGACACCCGTTAGTACTCCAGGGCAACCACAACACATACTATAGAGCATTAACAAATGATTTACATAGTTGTCGATGTCACAAATTAGAGAGACTAGAATGCATAAATACATTTCCCACTAGTCCACTCAATTCATTTGAGAAAAAGACGGCAAAGGTGGGGCACACATGTCAGTCTCGTATCCCACAAGAAGATTTGGACTCCGTTTGTAGCAAAGGCCAAAGCAGAGACAAAACAGCACAAGGCTCATACATATAGTCGATATCATGAGGAAGTTACCACAGCAGACATCTGCACCAAGAAAATCAAAACCAACAAAAGGAAAGACCAAGACAATTGTGAAGAATACCATGAAAAAGAAACTACAATCTCATTTACCAATTTTGGAAACTGTAGCCAAAAGGAAAAAAGGCTACAAGATTTTATTGCAAGATCCATCTAGTGATGTGGTCAAAATATTCTGTAATTGCGCTCGGAATATTTTAAAAGGCAATGCAAAGCTGTCAAATGCTCAGATGTCAAAGCTTTCTCGAGATAGAGACAGCATTCGAACCTAAGCCAAGCCTGGCACTTCTGCTGCAACCAAGAAACGCATTATAGCCCAGAGAGGAGGCTTTTTACCTTTATTAGTGGCTGGCGCATTAGGAGCTTTGGCCCCGACATTGCTTGGTGGTTTATTTGGAGGTCGTTAAACATGACAACTCAGACAAAGAAAATGTTGTTGGTTCCACCAGAAACTTTCATAGGCCAGCTTGATCCTTACACAAAGAAAATGAGTGAACTTGATCAAAAAATGGATAAAATTCTTCAGAGAAATGATATTGATGAATTTAATAAAGCCGTTCAGTATCAACAAACACTACAGCAATATCTTAATGTTAGAGATAGAATTCTTCAGCCTGTACCCATCCCAATTATTAAAAACAACTCTATGACAGAACAATCTATCCCACAGCAAGCGAGTACAGCACCAGATCTGAACATTACAGAACCAGATAAACGTACAAAAGATATCATTGACAGTATTAATCCAACTGACAAGAAAAGGACCCAACGACTATTGGCGTTCATGGGAAACATTCCGAATCTATCTTGGAATACTAGGGGTGAAATGGTGTTGGATGGTAAAACCTATCAAAACAGTCACTATGTTGACCTTGTGAAAGATATTGTAAGGGGGAGAAAACATATTGAACCGGTAGGTTGGAAAGCTCTGTCTGATACACAAGAGACTTTTAATATTCCCCATGACTTGGTTGGTAATGCGGAGCGTAGGAAATACATGAGAGACCCTCATCCACCAGAACACACAACAATGACTCCACAAAGGTCCAGTATATCTTTACCAGTACAACCTCCCGCAATACGAAAATCAAAAAGTTCACGTAGGACTAAAAGAACAGTTCCTATAAATTGGGAATTTTATGATTAAACTTTACACTCGAAACATAACAACAAGCAAGACGACATCGTCTTATTTTGTACCAAGGGAACCAGGCAGTTACGCGGGACTTAGTACATATGTAAGAGAACACGAACGGGAGAAGCAGTCTACAGCTAAATTGTTAAAGAAATATCCAGCCTACACTTTACATAAACCAGCCAGACGACAATTTCATAGAAACAGGGTTGTTGTGGGTGGAATTGATCATCTCTGGCAGTGTGACTTATCAGACCTCAGTGGAATTTCCAAGCGCAATAACAATTATAAATTTCTTTTGTTTTGTATTGACGCTCTATCAAAGTATTTGTGGGTAGTTCCGTTGAAGTCAAAGCAGGCAGACACAATCTTAAAGGCGTTTAAATCCATCTTGAAAAGTTCAAAGAGAAAACCTCTCTCCCTTCAATCAGATGAGGGCACCGAGTTTGTAAATCGTCGATTAAGAGCATTCCTTAAAAAGCAGAACATAAATTTCTATTACACTTTCAATGCAGAGAGTAAAGCCAGCATAGTGGTAAGGGTCCAACGAACGCTGAAGTGGAAAATCTGGCGTTACTTTACTCACCATGATACATACAGATACATAGATGCTTTGCAAGATTTGGTACATTTGTACAACTGGACCTATCACAGAAGTATCAAAACAAAACCTGCATTAGTTAATCGTGATAATGCACAAGATGTGTGGAATACACTTTACCATGATTTGAACGATGTCCCTATTGCACAGTACAAATTCAATCTGAAAGATCGAGTTCGTATTCTCACTAAGAGAGCCACCTTTCAAAAGGGATATGCCAGTAATTGGAGTGAGGAAGTGTTTGAGGTCACAAAGCGTTTGCCTCGACATCCCCCAGTCTATGAAATCACAGATCTGTTGGGTGAAAAGATGAGGGTACATTCTATGAAAAGGAACTACAAAAAGTGAACGATAACCAAGACACGTTCATTGTTGAAAAAGTTCTCAAGTCACGTAAACGTAAGAACCAACCTCGGGAGTATTTTGTTCAGTGGCGAGGTTGGCCAAAAAAATTTAATAGTTGGACATCAGATTTAAAAAATGTCTCATATAATAGTTGAGCCCGAAGTACCAGACCATGATCTAGGCAACATAGGTTTCAGCAGGTCTACCAAATGGTGGCTTTTTGGTAGTGAAGTACCCAGAGGCGAGATTGTCTTTTCCGCCCAGGTCATTATCTCATACATTGTCATATTGACTTGTATAGTCAACCTATCTGCACAAAACGGGGATAGTAATCTTTGGACTGCTTTAATGTCTTGTACATTAGGGTATTTGCTACCTGCACCAAGTTTACAAGTCATTAAAAGTCCATCACGTCATCGAAGCAGCACTTCATTTCAGTAAACACTTAGATTAATTGCTACCCGCAACAAGTTTAGAATTGCTATCAAAATACCATCGCAACATTAGATTACATCAGTACAATAAAGGATGGCGAATAATACGGGTGGTTTTTACTTGACCTGTGCGAGCAATGCGTCTACCAATTTGTATGCAGATAATACACAGTCTGGATTCAAAAATCAGTTGGCAGAACCACTAGATTTAAAAGACCACGAGGTAGCAATTGTTGATTTTTCTTACACAGAAACTTGGTACAATGTGCAAGAAGATTTTACAGGTATATGCATTACAAAAAAACAAAAAAAAAAGTCAGATCTCGACCAACTTATTGATAAGTTAGCACCAGCAGCAGTCGACCAGCTCATTATCAAAGTTGAAAAGGGTTTTTATCCGACCAATCAGAACTTTTTCAAAGTTCTGAACAGCGAATTAGCTAATCATCCAGAATATGGATTCGATGATAATACTTTTATCTATAAACCAGTACTCCAAAAAGTTATGGTAAAGTTACCGCCTGGCATACACTTTTTGATGAGTAAGCAATTGTGTCAAATTGCAGGCTTCGAGTCCACCCTCCTGGGTGGCTATAACCTTTTGGCTAATGACACAAACCATATTAAGTTATTTGATGCAAACTGGGTTTCTGATGTACACCAAGGTCTTTATACCTTCTTTGTCTACTGTGACCTAGTCCGTTTACAAATTATTGGTGACACAAAGGTTCCATTATTAAGGACAATAGGAATAAAACCTCGTAAAGAAGTTGAACAAGTTACCAGAACATTCACAACACCGCACTATGTTCCAATGGCAAAGAATTATGTGCAGTCTATAGAAGTCCTTATAAGAGATGACACAGGGCAACCTATCTCATTTCAGCGTGGAAAGACGCTAGTCAAACTTCATATTAGACCTAGAGCACCTTCTTATCTGTAAGACTCATGACAGCGGTGCGCATGCAGTATGGCCAATATGGCTATGGAATGCCAGTGTTTGTTGGACAGCGAATACAAAGGGGGCGTGGTTTGGGCGGTATATTTGGTAGCTTGGCAAAGACATTTCTGCTACCTGCTCTAAAAAGTGTTGGCACGTCACTACTGGCCTCTGGACTGAAGAAAGCCACTGGGGCTGTTGAAGACATAGGTCGTGGAAAAGGTGTTGCCATGGCCCTATTACAGGGACAGAGATCGGGGAAGGTTGTGTCCCTCTTCGATCGGGCACTCTGTCCTGTTATTCTCCAAGAGCTCACCAAGCCGCGATGTAGAATGGAAACGTGGCGCCTTGATCATGCCGGTGTGCAAGGGATAGCAGTCCTAGGGCTGATAGTCCGTGTAACAATAGCCCGCATTGCTAAATGTTTTGGTTAGGGTGAGCGGTACAATAGATCATGCTGCTTAATTGATCAAATACAATGCTACCGGACTATGACTCCAGGGGGACTATATCCGCTGTCACACCGGTCAAGCCCTCGCCCTCCTCGCGGCACCGGTGGATGACGAAGTAATGAAGGTCCTCTGTCAGAAGGTTGGGAAGCAGACAGATCAACAAGTGAAGGCAACCGCCTTCTTTGGGGCATGTTTGACCCTACCAGCCATTCCTGACTGGGTGCCGGAGGTTAACTTCACTGACCATATACAGCGTCATCCGACCTACACCCGAGGAGGAATCCGAGCGTTCATCCTCGTCACCCAGGGAAGATTCGTTTATATTAAGAGGCAGAGACGGCTGAGGGGCGTCCCGAGAAGTGCCTGTCTTCTCTTTATCCAGTTTCGACAAGCCATGAAGATGCGGTACGCCCCTGGTGGACTGGGATTCGAGGAGGCCAAGGAGAACTTCCTGAAGACCACCAGGGATCGGATGTTCTGGTCTCAATTCTCCAAATAGACCAGTAACTTCCAAGCCAAACCAAACGGCCCTTATCAGGGCCACCCCAAATATTTCAAAAGAGATACTTTACCACAATGCCATGTTGCTTTACCAATGATGTACACTGAACGTGTTTCATGTACATAAAATATTTTTTAAAGAAATAAATAAGTAAAATATATGCCCTAGCCCATAGAATACACCTCCTTGCCATCTATTTCCACCACATTTGACATGAATGTCAACGAAAGCAGATGCTTGATGAAACTAGCGCCACCCACCAATCTTATCAAGGGTTTAGATCCGTTTCTATCGCATCCGCATCAGGTCCGAACTTAGCTTAGTCCGGACTAACGAATGTGGTGCAGTTCGACTACAGGATTGGTAAGTTAACAGGTACGGCTACAGGCGGCGCCACTCTATGCGCGTTAGGTGTTGTTTTGACAGAACCAACACTTCCGCTCATGCGCAATACGTTCACATTGACACGCCACCTGTAGCCATACTTAGTAACTTGATCTTAATCCGGACTAATGCGGTTCCATTACAGATAATTTCTGCTTTAGATCCTGGTCTATTCTAAGTTCGGCTTAAATCCGCTTGTCCTATCCGCACTTAATAAGACCGCTCTTAGTGAGAGCCGGACTTGTTTAGTCCGGACTAGCTGAAATGGAATCACAACTAATTCGGATGTTGTCCGCACTTTCCTGAAGTGGAACCGCAACTTGGTGTTGGGGATTTAAAGTCCCAAGACAAAAAAAGGGTAATCCTTACCATTTGAAATCCTTCACGCGGGAAGAAAGCTTATTCCAATTTGAAAAGCATGAACATAAAAGTATGATGAAGGCTCCGAGGAAAGACATTAGCTTGTTTTTGTCACCCTAAACCTTCCCATGGAGACATTTTGATAAAACTATTTAAAGAGAAATTCTGCTAACTTGTGACATGATTGAGCTCACAACATCTGCACCCGTACGTGGCTCTCGTGTGATCGTCATGAGTGATATTCCAGATAAGTACAGCATTGCCAATGCCAATATGCAAATGCCCCACCAGCAGTAAGGGCTTCGTTAGATCATGTGCTGTGTCAGGCCATGGATGATCAACTGCCATTTGTGCGAATTGCCAGGGTGTTCGTATATGGCCAACAGGCCTACGACGACCTTGAGACGTCAGAAGAGTCTGGAGGTTGCTCCTTTTCTTTTACTAACTGGTACCGACCTATCGATGGCACATTGTTTGTTCTGAATCGTACAATACCAGCGGAAGAAAGTTACGGACCATTCACTATGATTGATATCTTCAATTTACCAAGAATACCCACTTTACCCATCTATCAGGTCATGGAAATATTGGACAACAGGTACACAGCCCTAATGAGTTGGATCATGATCGATACTGGACAATTCAAAACAATGATCTGTTTCCAAAGCCCGTGTTCGACTTACCACACTGTGTAATGAAATCAGGAAGGTTTGTCAGTGATAACTACCAGCCTGAATTAGCCTACTGCGAAGGGGTCATGATTTTACCAACAAACATTCAACATCTTGGATGGACACATGATCGGGTGCGAGTTATTCATAGAGACAGTTTCAAAATCACGATGGTCGAAGTTGGACCTGGTGCATGGTTCATTTTACAGACATGCAGATTACGCTTTCTTGAGCAGCCCAAGGATACAACTTGGTTTCTCCTCTACAATGAACACCTACCAAAGTTCTATGTCTAAGAATGTTCATATGTCTCCTTAGTTATGTAAGGCACAGTGATTATTAGTGAATGAATTATTCCAGAGAAACATTAGCCTCCATTGTCATTGACGCGGGCAAAATGTATGCAAATGATGTATATTGGTTTGTCCCACACTTACCAATACTATGAGAGCCATTGCTCTTATGTAATGACCACCAATCACTCGCTGCACATCAGAATCGGATGCATTGTGACAAGGTCTACCTGGACCTGCATTTCTATTAAGCATAATATTGTCCTACACAATGTCCAGTGTCCGCTCTGACCCACATGCCTAGACAATTACCTTAGATGAGCGTGATTCCGGGGCGTGATTGTATCATACTCATCTGATACCGGACCCAAAACATAACCATCCAGGATCCCACCCTTCCCCAAGGATAGACACCCAAGAACAAGATACCAAGTCTCAAATATTCACCTCGGTATCTGGTAGTATGCTCGTTAATAACAATTGCTTCTTTAACATCATGCTGGCTTGTGACGTCATGCTGGCCACTGATGCTTGTGACGTCAGAGGAACGCGTGATGTAAGAGGCAGGAACCGCCTCAGAAGAACCGCCTCAATGCTGGTCCTTATTGACGAACCATACTACTAACCAGAACTGGAACTGCTGTATGTGGGTCAAGGTGACCCACCAAACGGGCCACTTGATCATCGGTGTGGGCTACAGAAATCCGGCACTCCCCGTCGCCTACTGGGACTAACTTTATGCAAACGTTTCAAACGTCGTCGGCTTGTTTGGTCAGCAAAAGGTTATGCTCGTTGGAGTCTTCAACCAAAACCTACTGAAAGACAACCCAGGTCACCTATCACTCCTCATAGAATCCCTCAACATGTTCCAACTCGTCAATGCTCCGACCCACTTCACTTCTCACAACCAATCCCTCATTGATCCAATAATTGTAGGTCAGCCCGACTTCTTCTCCGATGTAAACGTCCTCCCTCAGGGCATCAGCGACCACTGTCCTGTGGTAGTCGACATACTCCAAACCAACCCCAAAACAGCATTCAAGCGCCCGATCTGGCAGTTCAGCAAGGCAAACTGGAACGACCTCAAACAAGAAATGTCCAGCGTGGATTGGGACAACCTTCTACACACGGCCAACCTCAATATAGCGGTAGAAGTCTTCACCACCACCCTACTTGAGACAAGTAAAAGATTAATCCCCTTCCAGCGGATCAAATTCTCTTCAAACGACAAGAACTGGATAACCGCCAATATCAAAATAGAAATCAACAAAAGAAACAAACACTTTGGAAAAGCAAAGAAATCCGGTTCTAACATCGATTATGATATCTTAAAAAAACAACGCAACCACGTTATCTCACTGATCAAGAATGCAAAGGATTCCCACCTTTCGTCGATAACGGACAAATTGAAAAATGGAAAAAAGGATAAAGACTGGTGGAAACTCGCCAAAAGCATCTGTGGTTCAAGCAAAGACAACACAACTCCTTCACTAAATGTCAATGGCTTGTCCGTAGACTACCCTACAACCAAGGCCAACATCCTCAACGCTCACTTTGCCAAAATCTGCAAGGTAGATGAGACCAACATACCCGCCCAAGGAGAACTCCCAAACCTCACCAACAACGAGCTCAACGACATCATAATCACAGAGCAGGATATCGCCGATCAAATCGCCATCATAGACACTAACAAGGCCATCGGCCCAGACGGCATCAGCCCTCGCATAGTTCATTCATTGAAGCTCCAATTGACCAAACCGCTCCACATCCTTTTCAACAGATCTCTGAATGAAAACATATTCCCAGAAACATGGAAAAAAGCAAACATTACCCCCATATTCAAGAAAGGTGACAGGCACGATAAATCCAACTACAGACCCATTTCCCTCCTCAGTGTCATGGGAAAACTTTTCGAAAAAATTGTCCACAGAAATGTCTACCACCATGTCCGTTTGCTCATCTCGACGAACCAATCTGGATTCCTGCCTAACCACTCTGCAGTTACCCAACTCCTCGAAATAAACCAGCTAATACTGATGGACCTCGATGAACAGAAGGAAGTGTTCTCACTATTCTGTTACATTTCCAAAGCTTTTGACAAGACTTCTCATAAAGGCATCGCATCGAAACTTTACCAGTTTGACATCAGAGGAAACCTGCTATCATGGTTCAAGAGCTACCTCCAAGACAGGCAACAACGGGTAGTAATCAACGGAAAATCCTCAGAGTGGCTTCGAGTCAACGCTGGCGTCCCCCAAGGATCTATCCTAGGCTCACTGATGTTCCTGATCTACATAAACGACATCACGGAGGAAACCAACGGCAGAACGAGACTGTTTGCCGACGACACTTCAAACGCATTCGCATCACGAAACCTCATAGCATGCACGCCCAAAATCCAGCAGGATATAAACAATCTTTACGCATGGGCAATGAAATGGGCCATCACCTACAACGCAACAAAAACGCTGTATCTGATTACGAGCAGGCGGAGACAACCCTCTGTTATCTACTGTCATCTCAACAACGTCGCAATTGATCAAGCCAAGTCACACATGCACCTCGGATTAACTTTCAACGACAAAGGAACCTGGGACGACCATATCCAGTCAATCGTTACGACCGCAAACTGCAGACTTGGCATACTACAAAACATCAAATACAAAACGGATAAACAAACTTTACTAACGCTCTACAAGACATTTGTTAGAAGCAAGCTCGAATACGCAGACGTAGTATGGGACGGACTCCCCCAGAACTTAGCAGCAAAACTGGAAAAAACTCAAATCAATGCAATGCGATGTATAACAGGATTAACAATCAGCTCTCACCACCGCGACCTTTACAGAGAATCTGGCCTTCTACCACTCGTAAAGCACAGGAAATTCCATCGCCTCGTGATGTTCTACAAAATTTAAACGGACTTGCACCAACCTACCTCAAAGACCTCATCCCAGAACTAACCGCCGATAGCCACTACCATAACACACGTTTAGCTACAAACAACAATATAACACCTCTCATTTGCCGCACTAATAGCCTCTACTCAAGCTTCTTCCCTTCTACAATCCGCGACTGGAATGCTCTCGACCTTTCTGTACGTGCGAAACCAACTCTAAACTCTTACAAATATTCCCTAACCAAACTGCCAGAATTCTCTATCAAACCAATCCCCTCCTGGCTAAACATCGGCCCTCGCCCACTTAACATCATTCTCACACGTATGCGAAACAACTGCAGCGGACTAACATCTGACCTATACCTAAACCACGTTTCTGAAAACCCCACTTGCCTCATGTGCCCTATGCATTTTCCGGAAATCTCTTCACACTTTCTTCTCGACTGTCCTAAGTACGAAAACCATCGCAACTCCCTAATCGCCAATACCCTTCAAATAACACACTTCCATAATGCAACTCTAAACTCAAACATCCTTCTCAACGGCCATCCATCTTTCTCCAACCTCGAAAATGCTCTCCTTATCAAATCAACCCTAAAATTCATATCATCCACAAATCGTTTTCCAGTCTAACTCAAAGAAAAATATCTGACCCCCCCCCCCCCTCTTCTCCGTTTCCGCCAACCCCAAACTCGTATGATCATTCCTAACTCTTGCATCCCCGTCCCCCTGCACTCTTCAAACTATCTATCCTTTTTTTCTCATTTTTACGAAATTTACTACATTTCAACTTCACATGTTTTTCAATTATATATTTTGTATATCTCTTCAAATTATCTTTAAAAAACTTATATCACTATTCGTATCTTTATAAACTTATGTAACAATTTGTACATATTTATATTTTGCAGTAGTTTAAGCCTTCGGTTTTTAACTGTAAAATACATGTACAGTATAAACCGAATAAACTCTTTGTAAAAAAAAACCTGTCCACCACCGTCCAGAACCCTACCTATTTTGTGAAGTACTTCAGTCAGCTGTGTACCATTTGAACGGCCCTCAAAAAACCATGTTGGGCTGGATTCAACAAAGGCTTACTAAAAGGGTATATACTATTAGAGACACCTATCCATCACCTTAGACACAGCAGAGAGGAGAGAGATTCTACGATAGTTCGTTACCGACTCCCTGTCCTTTTTTAGCTACGCTGGCTTCCAGCGGAGCTTATGGTTTGAACTGGAGCTGGCCGAAAGTAGTTCCAGCAAAAAAGTTGCATTTTCATCCAAATTTGCTGAAGCTGGGCCAGAAAATGTGCCAGGATACCAATATTTTGAACTCTTGTTTCGATAGGATTATAGCTATTCACAGCAGAAAGACTAAAAGCCCCGTAATTGGCAGTTATTGGCAGATTTTAAGCTGGAAATTGTCGTCTGGTCAAAAGTCGCAGAACGGCCTCGATCCTACCTGTCTCTGTAATCTACTGAACGCGCTACACATAAGGCATTGCCCTAAGGCATTGCAACCGACGCTGATAAAGTGATGGCCATTTTGCGAATGTATATAGAGTGTGTACGTTCACATAGTTCCAATCTAAATCTTTCATAACGAGCAGTTAGAAAGTGGTATTTCCCTATATTTTGATTCTCAATGTCAACATGTCGTTTTGTGCGGTTATTTTGTCTAATTATTCTCATTAATATTGCCGATAAAAGACACGTAGAGAAACCCAGATTCATGCGCTCAGTTCATCTACGTACGGTAGACGTTTTGACAGAAAACCAGGGTGAGTTTTCTCTGTATTTTCTCTTGATGTGCTAGGTACAATTGGCCATGACAACTGTTATTTGAAAAGTCATAGTATAGAATGACTCCCGTAGCTTGTTTACATAGGAAGTGTTACCGTTTTTGGCTTTCTGTCTCGTTAAGTTTGCTCAGTCATTGAGTCGAAGTCGAAGATCAAAACACACATGAACGCCTTGGTATACGGTAAAAAAGGTACAGGAAAAAAAGGTACGGAAATAAAGGTACAGGAAATAAAAGTACAGGAAATAAAAGTACTGGAAATAAAGGTACCGGAAAAAAGGTACCGTAAAAAAAGGTACAAAAAAATGGCATAAATAGGTAAAAAAGGTACACAATTTTTTTTCTGAATGTTATTCTCTTCAACTGGTTCAGACTCGGCCTTAGTGGCCTATGTCTTAATCTTTTCTCGCCCATTTTCTTCTTCTTTGACTAAGGTGGTGCCTTATAAATAGTTTAATACATTGCGGACAATTTTGTAACAGAATGAATTTGAGGAAAATTCTTTGAAGAAATTGCCCGACAGGGGAGCTGACGTTTTTTTGGTAATAACTACACCCATGTTCTTTTAAATTTTAAAAAACTCGAGTCGTATTCTTATTAGGGGCGGATCCAGGGTCTTGGGGAAGGGAGGCGCACCTGGCATCCTACCTGGCATTTCACATTAAGATTCTCGCCAATTTCCCTAAATAGTTTGTGTTTGGTCTTAAATCCAAAAGTATTAAGGTAGCAGGAAGGGTTGGGCGTTTGTGGTTTCTGAGTCTGAGGGGGTTGGTGTCTGTTCACTGTGCTTTAAGAGAGACTAGGCATGGCGCCAGTCTCTCTTAAAGCACAGTCAACAGGCATTTGGTCTCAGTATTTGGGTTTTGATTGCCATGACTGTACCCCTGTAAAAGTCGGAGGAGGAGAAGTTTGGAATGATGAAAGCATTGAAGAAGGAGAAATGTTATTATTGAGGAAAGCAAAATTTATTATGAGACTAGAAGGCAGTGTCAGCTGCATTTACAATGGCAGTACCCTACATGTAGGTGGAACAGGTCCCCGTGGCCTTTGAAATGGGGGGAGGAGAATGTGCCAAGGAAGTATAATGACTTAACAGAGCTGCCAACCCTTAAGAGGCCCTTCGAGTGTTTGTGCATCTGAAATTAAGGATTTTGAGGGTGTGCTCCCATAGTTAAAGGAGCGAATTCTCTGACCTAAAGATGCCATGGATTTTGGTGGGATTTGGGGAAAAATAAGGAGTGGGTCGTGAAAATCCTTAAGGGTTGGCAGCCGTGACTTGATTATTTTGAAAATAGCGGTCTGAAGACATTAAAAGGTGGAACATGGCATTTTATCGGCTTTGAAGTGTTCCGCAGTTAAAGGGGGACTATAGGCAGCAGCTAGGTAGGCAAGATAAAGTCATACAAATTCGCCAATAGGGATCTCTCCTATCTCACAGTACGTGGAAATGTTCACACGTGTGTATGGAATGTATTAAGAGCCGCATCAAACATGACCAAGTGCCCTTATTTGGCATATCAGTCACCAAAAGATGGTCAACCTAACCCCCTGGCTGCTCCCTATAGTCCCCCTTTAAAAAGTCAATTGATGTATATATATATATCTGTTTATTCCTCCAATATAGAAGATTACAAAAAATTCAAAGCAACATATAACAACTAATGTACACTATTTACATACTTCTAGCTGTTGTCAAAAAATATGTAGTCTTAGGCAAGGAAAACATTTTAGATAATTAGCCTAAACATTCCAGCACTGTGCTGTGATCCGAAGAAGTGCTACATTTTCTTCATAATCAAAAGCGGAAAGTTGTTTCCCGAGCAATGTTTCTGTGAGTTCATCGTCGCACATGTTCCACAATGCTGTGCTGAGTTCAACTGGGCATTCATTTTCAATTTGTTCCCAAAATTTCTCACGTTGGGAGGAAAAACCTGAACATCCACAGAAAAAATGAAGTTGCGGATCGGTATAACATTGAGTACATCGATTGCACTTTGTTTCTGTGATAGTTTCTGGTAGTGTGTTTAGCTTAGCTATGAAGGCATAGTTACTTTTGTGCTTCCGATCAGTTTGAGCGGTTGTCCATATTAAGGACGGATAGTCCAGAGACTTTTCAATGTTCAATATTCTGAAAAGATTATTGCGTGTACATTCTGCTCTGAAGTTTAAGTTTTCTTGACTAGTCATGTGGTTGAGTGGCGTACAGTAGTGTTCAGGAACTTGTGCATGGACAATCACAGTGGATAATATGACTGACTTGGGAAGAGCAGGATGTTTTGAGCATAACCAAAAGGCTGCTTAGAGGCGAGGAGAAGGCAAGAGGGCGATGACTTTAAATTTAGAAAATGGCCTAAAAAATGCTGAGCACTACTGTATATGATGAGTTTATGTTACCAACATGAGCAGTGAACAATATCAGCAGTGTTGTGATTTCACTGTGGTAGGGTAGCAGAAGTTGCCACAAATGGAGCAGCACTTTGAGGTAATTAGTGACATGGACGGTATGTAAATAGTGTATAATTTGAGCATTATGATTTGGTTGTACAGTATAGACTGTCTCCGGTGAGGCAAGAATGACACATGATATGTGAAGAAAGGAATGTCTGATGTGGATTAGTAACAGCCGCATAGTTTGAGATTCGACCGTTATGAAAGTCTATTCCCTCAACTGTGGTAGATGATGGCCATGGTTGGAGTTGGTTGTTGTCATCGGACACGTCCGAAGTTGGTGGTGTGGTTTGCTGCCTGGTTGATGTGCTTGAGCGCTGAATGACGAGGCTGGGTGCAGGGCGTTTTGGTCTCCTTGTTGTGGAAGGTATGTCGGGCAGGTCTGGTTGGATAACCACTGTGTCGATGATTTGAAGAGTGCTCTGTGCATGTGTGCCTGTAATGTCAATAAAAGTATGATGAGGTGATGACGATAGTGCTATTACTAAATATTGGCAAGAGATGCTACCACAAGATAAATCGTGTTTCGACAGATGACTATGGGGCATTGGGTTTTGTTAGATAAAGCGCGCTGAATGTATTCCTCGTACAAGCGCGAAAAGTTTCTACCTACAAGAGGTAAGTAACCCCTATTGACTGCTTCATGTACCGGTAACTCTATCTTGCGAACCTAGTTCCTACCTATAGTGTCCCTTTAAAGGCCATATATCAAGGTTTGAAAACATGCTTGATACTCATGAAATATGTTGAGGGTTAAAAAACAAGATCCCAGACATTAAAAAAATTCTAATAATAAAGTCATTATTTAGTTATTTCAATTTTCAATTTTAAACTATTTGAATTTCCCACCACACACAACTTTAGATTAGTTCCACATGTGGCCGCTAGGGATTTTTTGATGACGTAGATCAGGTCAGTCAGAACAAAGCAAGATGGCTTCCGCATACAGTTCAGAGAGTGAGAGCAGTGAATTTGAGGATGTTTTGGTCGATACAGAAGGATATTTAAACGTTGAGCCGTACATGTTCGAGCCATTAATATCACTAGATCATAATGAGTGTAATCATTCGGACGAAAGTGATTAGAATTTGTGGTTAATCAATTTGCATGGCAGACCTGCCGATATAGCAAAGAAGACATTGATAGACGGTTGCAGATGCATAACATGTATGATTTTTGAACAGACTAATGTTGCACAATATTGTTTCGCCTCGTCAGTGTTGTATCGCCAGTTATGTCATGACGCTGAACTACTATTGAAAAGTGACGGTATTATGCACAATCATCTTGACGTGACGATATAATGCCGTGCAACGTTAGATAGGCCTAGATGTCAGATGACAATAATCTGTCATTGACAGTGGCTGTCACTGACACTGACCTGTGTCGCTGTCACCTTGCTATGGCTGGAACACAAGAAGACACTATGCGGTATCACAGGCCCCAATAGGGCCTACACATTATGTATAATAACCGACCTCAGCAGCCTCGGGCATTAAATGCAATTGACATGGTTGGAACAGCTGTTTTTAACAAGTGGCATTTGATATTCAGTTGGATGCAGATATCCGGCTTCATGTGATAATCCGTATCGATAAAGTGATCACTGCAAAGTTTGGCCGAATGCCCAGGCTTCCAACACTCCAAACGTTTGCACTCCCCAATCCACAGCTTCCTCCTCTCTCGTTCAACTGGCTTTGGAAATTCATGAAAATGGGTCCCATCCGTCATTCGATTGTTCTTTGTGCTATCCTTGACACAATTAGGAGCCACACAATACACCATAGTGAATGAAACACATTACTTCCAGGTGTGCATAATTAATTAAGGCCCTCCTGCTTTTATGATTGCATGACATGTACAGATAACCTGATCTACATCACAACTTTTGCTGAACCCGCCGCCTGGCTCTAACAAGCCAGTTGCTAGCCTGATTAGGTAATCAAGTTGTCAAACACATAATTGGCTATATCTTCAAAATGGATGGAGCTAATTGCATTTGGTTTTCTGTATTGTATAAAGTGTTAGGTACACTTTTGAAATCGTCTTACAGCAGAAAATGGCAAAAAACCTTGATATATATCGCCTTTAAGACGGAAACCCACTCAGGCCACTGTGTGGGGATATTGATATTTACCTATACTGCTACTTGGATAGCCACTGTGTCGTTGAGTGGAAGAGTGCTCTGTCGACGTGTGCCTGTAATGTCAATGAAAGTATGATGAGGTGATGACGATAGTGGAATGACGAAATATTGGAAAGAGATCTATTCCTAGAAGAACATAAGTCGTGTTTTGACTAGGTGGCGCATTTTAGAATCAGCAGTGAGCACTGCGTGTAACATGGAGGCAGCGGAGATAATTTGAATAACTGTGTCGAAGGTATTGTTATAGGGCCTTCCCTAGGCCCATGGGATGAAATTTACAATCCCCGATTGGAAAGACATAGTTTGATCGCATTCAACTATAAATCCATTGAACAGTTGTGTTCCTTTAGTCAACCGATGACCTTTTTTTGGGCCATGATCGAGGATTGTAAACTCTAAATGTATTATGGACTGGAAGACGCGGGAAACACAAGTGAAATAGATCAAAACAAGTGATTTTGGGGCTTTGGTTTAGACGCATGCGCCACATGCGCCATGCGGGATTATACAGTTCATGTTGTTGACATCTACATGATCTAGTGCTGTTATTGGTAATGGTACATGGTAGGCCTAATCATCATGCCTATATGCTTCAGGAAAAGCTCGGAGTAAAATGAACTGCCGATGAATAATGATGTTGTTCATGTTTACCACGTTTACTAGTACATAGCCATAGGGTATGCACTGGCCAGTGCACTTTCTGCACGTCGTCATGGTCATGCACGTGATCCCTTGCACATCTTGTTCTTTGCATGCGCATGCTCTTTGGGCAAAATCCCTATGACTCCATACACAGCGAGGGCATTGTCCCATTCCCATCAAATGGTGACTCTGAGTACCGTATTAGGGTGGAAGTTGGGGAGCAGAAACCTACCGTTGCACGCCTGTCATGGTCAGCAGTGGTCAGCTTAGCGCAATATGGAACATTCTTCCGAAACTCAAGCGAGGGAAGTCTGCTCATTAGTATATCTCGCGCACTGCTCCTTCTGGTCAAACATCGTAGTGAAATCGTCATCGAAAACGTCTGGCTTTGCGCCAGACTAATTAGTGAAGAACTAATAGGTAAAGAACTTCTACTTGCGCGAGACTGCTGTGATAAAATTATCATTGCAGAGACTCCGGTTACGTACACATATATTTTTTACAATCAAAAATGCCCTCAAAAGACGACATGGAATGATTATTTTATTGATATTTCCTACTATATACCTTCCAATTATCACTTTATACAAATAGATCGGCGTTTAGGTCGCATGCTTTTCTTTCCTGGTGACACTATAAAGCAAAATAGTTGCAACCCCGTAAATGCGTTTTAGTCCAATAATAAGTGACGGTGACCCGTTATAAATGTTTCGCAAGCTTCGATTTGCGTTGGGCCCTTGCGTCTATTAATTTGTCTGTTAAGACCTAATTGGCCAGGCACATGGTTAATTGGATCCAGATCTATGATGAATGTTAATTGATTAATTGCAATTTAACTTGAACATTGGTACATTTATCCGTTAACCCTTTTGCAGAGGGAATTGTCCTAGAATCTTTACAATCATCATGATCTTGATAGCCGTGTGTTCACTATTGAAAACCATAACGGTATACTGGAAATTTGATATATCTATTTCTAAGGCCTATGCAATGCCTACGCAACAAATAAAGTTAAAGTTATGAATAGAAAAAGAGAGAATTCAAATGATATTTTTAAAAAAGGTTAAAATTTACAATCCCCGATCGGAAATGACGTAGTTTGATCGCATTCAACTATAAATCCATTGAACAGTGGTGCTTCGTTAGTCAACCGATGACCTTTTTTTGGGGTGTGATCGGGGATTGTAAACTCGTTCCAAAAAAAATATTGTGTACCTTTTTTATCTATTTATGCCATTTTGTGTACCTATTTTTCCGGTACCTTTATTTCCGGTACTTTTATTTCCTGTACCTTTATTTCCTGTACCTTAATTTCCGTACCTTTTTTCCTGTACCTTTTTTTCCTGTACCTTTATTAACTATGGGCGGTTATTACCGCAAATAAAGACAAACCAAAGCAAAGACACTTGTGTAGCATATCAAGGACACGTAGATTGATACTCCTATGTGTGCCACATCAAAGACATCTGGACCATACACCACGTCAAAGATAACGATGCGAAGTCAACAGGCGGCGCCACTGTAGATTGCTGGCGGCCGTATGCCTGTTGACGTTGTTGTTATTCGTCACCTCTCTCCCCATTATTCCAACAACTTGTTGAAGGATGTTGACACAGTTTTCTAACTTATCTCTATCCATGGTTGTTATGATATACTAGTAAGCGCGCAGCGCTACTATTGTTAACGTGCATACGACGTATCCAATGTCAACAATGTTTCTCAAGTCCATGGATTCGTTTCAAATGGCTTAAATTTGACTTAAAATGGCCGCCAGAAGAGATAAACGCGCGAATGAAGCAACTCGACTATTTTGAGCTCCGAGAGAGAACCACACGATTATTCTCACTGTTTTTTAATCAAACTTCAATTTCTGGGGGTTTACCCACCGACCTATGTGTTTTGATTTTTGATACTTTAGTGATAATATCCAAAAGATGCTTAAAATGGATATAATCTCAAAATAATGAAGCAAAAGACGGGCAGGAGTTCGAGAAAAAAAAATTATTTTGAGATTTCAATAAACCTTTTGAACGAATTCCACATGGGCCGTGGTGGGATCCGAAGACACCTTAAGGAGGAATGTATGTTTTTATGGGGTACCATTGGTTTTGCAGATCTTCTGGTTTTTTCTAAAGAATAATCAATATTCGCCAGCAGGCTTTTTATGCTCCCAGGTATGAAGAGGGTTCTATGTTCTTCAGGTTCTTTGTTCATCAGTCTGGTGTTCCTCAAGAGTCAAGTGTCTTCAAGTTCAAGTCTCTTGGCCTGCAAAAACCCTTTCCAACCAATTTTTTATGCATTAACCATTCGGCAACATGTTGGTGGGGGAAAAACCTGATCCCTGACCCCTTGAATTGGTTGCCCAGGTACGACCACATGCAATTGTCTCAAGGAAGCCACCAGTACGACCTCTTGGTAGTCTTGCCAATATCATGCCAGTGAAAAGGAAGGGTAATGATGGTTGAGGGTTGCAGTTAGGGTACCATCGAAGGAGTACCTCTTCCTCGCTCTGGGTTAAACGTGTCAAAGGACTGCACCATCATGAAGGTTTGGAGGTTCCACTCAAGCGCCCCGGGGTAAGCAGCTCAGAAGGACTTATTGAGAGGCCAATAGGGGGGTTGAGGGGCCTTTCCCCAATGCACTAGCTAAAACTTGTCAGAAGGATGGTGTGGGGGGGGGGGGGGGCTTTCTTTGCCGGATATTAATGATGATGGAGTTGAGTTACTGCTAAAGCGATACATGGAGAAAACTGTCTATCAAAACAAAAAATTGGCGGAAGGAACTATAGCAGGTTCCCAACCAGGGGGTTTGGGGGGGGGGTCCCCCCCCCAACCTAAAGGCGCTGCGCGCTTACTAGGGCACTGAACTGATAATATTATTATGATTGATGATGTTGAAAAGAAAGGGGATCTCAAAATACGACAGTCTACTACGAATAGATGCAATAGTGACATAACAACACATGTGCATTTTCCCGCTAGTCGCTTATATCAACAAAAACCTATAGTTGTCGAAATCGTTTTTACTTTTCCCAAGACCGTGGCGCCGCCTGTTGACTTCGCATCGTTATCTTTGACGTGGTGTATGGTTCAGATGTTTTTGATGTGGCACACATAGGAGTATCAATCTACGTGTCCTTGATATGCTACACAAGTGTCTTTGCTTTGATTTGTCTTTATTTGCGGTAATAACCGCCCATAATTAACTAGATTCGAACGCCAAAGTACATTTTATACACAAAACGGTGTTGCAAACAATTATTCGCAATCATCAGAATGAAATAATCGTAATACTTCACAATTATCTATTACAAACAGAGATAACAACTACAGGAGAATGACTTTGAAATCCAGACAAAACTTTGTTATAAGAATAGCCTCTTTGTATTTATAAACATCATCGACGTAATCAAAACAAACCCAAACGCTAGATGAACAAACATGGCGGACCGCTTCACAAGAAGTTGACCTTTTCTCATGTTTCTTGTCAAAATAACAATGATAGCGTACACATTTGATAGTTGCACTGGTCAGAGTACACAAATAATAGCGACAAAGTAGTCTGCTGGAATTGCGAGGTATTTTTAACGAACAATAAAACTGCCATTCTCAGTCTATGCTGATACGGAAAACCGTGAGGAGCTGCATGAACTGGGCCTACATTATTTACCATACATTACAGTTACATACCCGATACCGGTACATGAACAAATGCAATACACTGCAACATATGTGCAGGGAAATAAAGTATGCATTGCAAGCCATGTGTCCAAACTCTACCAAGGTTAACGTTAGTAAATAAGGGTGAACTTTTTCAAATTTATTAACTTTATTAATAAAGAAGATGTAGCCGTCAAGGCCAGAAAAGTTCACACGACCCGTGATTTCTTTTCAATGTTCGGTAAACTGTAAGAAAACCATTTATTTTTTAATCATTAACAGGTAATATTATCAGTGCAGTGCCCAAGTTAGCGTGCAGCGCCTTTAGGTTGGGGGGGGGGGACCCCCCAAACCCCCTGGTTGGGAACCTGCTATAGTTCCTTCCGCCAATTTTTTCTTTTGATAGACAGTTTTCTCCGTGTATCGCTTTAGCAGTAACTCAACTCCATCATCATTAATAGCCGGCAAAGAAAGCCCCCCCCCTAACCCCCGTCCTTCTGACATGTTTTAGCTAGTGCATTGGGGGAAGGCCCCTCAACCCCCCTATTGGCCTCTCAATAAGTCCTTCTGAGCTGCTGACCCCGGGGCGCTTGAGTGGAACCTCCAAACCTTCATGATGGTGCAGGCCTTTGACACGTTTAACCCAGAGCGAGGAAGAGGTACTCCTTCGATGGTACCCTAACTGCAACCCTCAACCATCATTACCCTTACTTTTCACTTAGATGATATTGGCAAGACTACCAAGAGGTCGTACTGGTGGCTTCCTTGAGACAATTGCTTGTGGTCGTACCTGGGCAACCAATTCAAGGGGTCAGGGATCAGGTTTTTCCCCCACCAACATGTTGCCGAATGGTTAATGCATAAAAAATTGGTTGGAAAGGGTTTTTGCAGGCCAAGAGACTTGAACTTGAAGACACTTGACTCTTGAGGAACACCAGACTGATGAACAAAAAACCTGAAGAACATAGAACCCTCTTCATACCTGGGAGCATAAAAAGCCTGCTAGCGAATATTGATTATTCTTTAGAAAAAACCAGAAGATCTGCAAAGCAATGGTACCCCATACAAACATACATTCCTCCTTAAGGTGTCTTCGGATCCCACTACGGCCCATGCGGAATTCGTTCAAAAGGTTTATTGAAATCTCAAAATAATTTTTTTTTCTCGAAACGCCTGCCCGTCTTTTGCTTCATTATTTCGGGATTATATCCATTTTAAGCATCTTTTGGATAATATGTAAAGTCAAGAACTTAGTGAGCCCCCCTTTAGGTCGGGGGAGCTCCCCCGAACCCCCCTACGAGCATATGTTAAGTGCAAGCTCTAACAACTACAGCTGTTACAATGGGGGGACACCCCCCAAACCCCCCTCCGTCGACATAGGTTTTTACCAGTGCGTTGGGGGGAAGCTCCCCCCAACCCCCCCCCCCCCCCGGTGGACAGTCAACTAGCCCTTCTGTGTCATACTGCTGGAGGGGGGGGGGTGCGATGCATTACCAGCAATTCCCAACCATTTAGCTGCGCATGCGCCAAACTCCCTTCCAGAGCCAAGCATACGTTTTCTATAGCAGATCGAGGTGAGAGACATCTCACGGCTTTCTGTGTCACTAAAGCCTAGTTGCCGATAGCGTATGTGATTCTATGACTATCAAGGCATTTTCAGGCCAAATTTTGAGTTGATTGGTGAAAATTTTTCCATGTCCACATATGGGTTGAAAATACCACATGTATTGCAATTTTTCCTAATGTAAATTCTAAGAAAACATGAAAATATATGACTTCTGTGGCCGTTTTGAATCACATGGAGTTTGCATATTTAGTTTGCCGATAGCTCCTGCAGATGGCAGCATCATACTGAGTATACTGAAACACATGCCATTGGGAAAATTGAAAATTTTTCCATGTCCACAGGTGGGTCCAAATTGGCGTCCCAAGTGGATTTGAGGAGAGAATATGTCCAAACATCAACATACATGAAAAGCTGGACCTTAAGTGATCTTTGAAGATATGAGAATGACTGCCCTTTGATAAGTTCTTGCTTTATTTGTCCCCTTTATGGCCTAAGATCCCTAGCTTTGGATGGTTCAATTAGGGACACTAGGGCTGGGAAGGGTCATGTCAGGGGGGGTAGGCGGGTGACCAAGCCCGAAATATTATTTTGCATCGTTCCCTTCAGCATATTTGCCAAAGCTTTTGCTGTTGCATGGATTCCTCAGATGTTTGGGCTCTCTCAGCTCTGTCATTTGGTAACCTCTGTCTGGGTGTTGGCTAGGTGGATAGGATGGGGGGGGGGGGGGGGGGGTTCCTGACAGTGTTGACAAGGAGAAACTCGGAAAAACCGTGATTCTAGACAAAACACTTTTCTTTGATGAGCTGGAACACATTCAAAATTGTGAACCCACAACTTGAAGGCATAAAACTGACACAAGGCATTGATTTCTTGTACTAAAAATATATTTTATTATTCGATGAACGCTCTGATTGGCTAAATTGGGTCACGTGTCAAACTCGATCGTAGCGCCTGCATTTAGCAGCGGCATAATAAAGTTGGGGATTGCTGGTAATGGGGACCATCCATATAGTTCCTTCCGACACATTTTTGTTTTGGTAATGTAATACATTGTGATTGACCTAATTCACGGGAATCGGGCGTTTCCAGTGATATACGACACAAATGGGTTGTCCTCATGCATTCACTTTCGAAACGCATTTTAAAATAGATGTTACGTCCTGTTAATGGGGCACGTCATCATCGCGTACATTTGGGAAAAACTCCCTAACGAGACCGGAGCAGACGGCTGAAAGTAGTTTAATTATTGGCCGCTAGGGTACAGAATGTACGTCGCTCACCCGAATTTTTCACGCAACTATAGCTGAATAGAGCTAGTTCTAGTTTGTGATTCAATTTGATACTTCAGATTTGGGCAGTAGACCAATATAACTTAGTCGTCAGTGTGGTTTTAAGCTGAAAAAACGTATTTGTTTTTCTTAAAGTGCCTTTTTTGGACGGGTGTGTGCGATTGTTTTGTTTTTATGTCACGTGACCTCGATCATGTCGACACAAAATTGAAATAAACCACCCTTTTCTGTCATTATTTAGGACGGATATTTCTCTGATAAAAATATTAATATAATTGGCCAATTTCTTAGGCATATGATGTAGCGAATTCCCATGAAGATTTAAATTAATTTAAATTAATTTCAACCAATGGGATAGCAACCACCACCGGAAGATCGCGGAGAAATCGGTAAACTCAACGGAGTTAATTCAGAAAAATACCAAAAAAAATTGTTTGTAGGATATACAATCTCTCTTTATTTCTCATCATTCATTTACATTATCTACTCCCGCACACACGTGTATCTTAAGAGCCCCTCCTAAAGGGGGTCTTATTATCACTAGTATCAAAAATCAAAACACATATGTCGGGGTGCAAACGCCCTGAAATTGAAGTGTGATTAAAAAACAGTGTGAATATTCATGTGGTTCTCTCTCGGAGCTCAGAATAGTCGAGTTGCTTCATTCGCGCGTTTATCTCTTCTGGCGGCCATTTTAAGTCAAATTTAAGCCATTTGAAACGAATCCATGGACTTGAGAAACATTGTTTACATTGGATACGTCGTATCCCAGAATGTTACAAAAAGGCTCGTGTGCGCCCGCTTCTGAAGAAACCCTCTCTAGACCCTGAGGTATCGTCAAATTACCGTCCAGTATCGAACCTTCCTTTCATGTCAAAAGTTGTTGAGAAGGTTGTGTCAAAGAGGCTGTCAGATCACTTTGACACAAACAGGTTGTTTGATCCAATGCAGTCAGCATATCGAGCTAAGCATAGCACAGAAACTGCCTTGCTTAAAGTTCACAACGATATTGTCCATGCCATGGATTCTAACAAAGCTGTTCTGTTTGTGGCACTGGATCTGTCTGCTGCTTTTGACACACTGGACCACCCAATTCTCCTCAAACGTCTTGAGAATAGATTCGGGGTTACCGGATCAGCATTGCAGTGGTTCAAATCTTATCTCACGGGGAGGTCACAAGAGGTGACGGTGGAAGACGCTGTATCAGATAAGGTTCCCTTACTTTTTGGAGTTCCCCAGGGTTCTGTACTGGGCCCTCTCTTGTTCACTGCATACAACAGTCCTCTTGGCGACATTATCCGATCATTCCTCCTGCCATATATACTGTTTGCTGATGACAGTGGTCTCTACACTATCTTTGATCCAACTAACCCAACCGTGGTGCAAAATGTTATTTCGAGCCTTACACTACGGAGTCAATTAAGGAATGGATGGTGAGAAACAAACTGAAATTGAATGACAGTAAGACCGAATTTTTCCTTGCATGTGTAAAGAACCTACAGAAGTATGTGTCTGATCTGAAATTGAAAATTGGCGATACTGGAATTGAGCTGAGTGATACCATCAAGATTCTTGGTGTAACATTTGACAGAGAAATGTCCATGAAAACGCATGTTAACAATGTATGCCGTGCGGCAAATTTCCATCTCTATCGTATAAGCAAGATAAGATCTTTGCTCAGTAAATCAGCAGCAACAAGTGCAGTGCGGACCTTAGTTGTCTCGCAGTTGGACTACGCAAATAGTCTACTATATAACATCTCTGAGGCCAATGTGCGTAAGCTTCAACTGGTTCAAAACTCGGCAGCTCGTCTCGTCACTAGGGTGTCCAGAGGGGATCATATCACTCCGGTTCTGTGCGCACTCCACTGGCTTCCTTTGAAAGCAAGGCTCGAGTACAAGGTTAATCTAATGGTCTACAAATGTCTACATGATTACGCACCAAAATATCTCGCAGACTGCTTGGAAGTTTACAAACCCTCACGCTCCCTGCGGTCAAGTACAATGGGTCTGTGTAAGGAAATCCGCACAAACCGGGTGATAGGCTCCTCTGCATTCGCAGTGGCGGGACCAAAGCTATGGAATGAGCTTCCAAATAGTGTTCGTGGCCAGAGTACCCTGGGTCGTTTTAAAACTGCACTAAAAACTCATATTTTTAAGAAATTCTTTTGAATCATTTGCACGTTTTCTTTAGTAATGACTTTTATTCTATCATGTATTAATGTTATGTTTTATTATAAATTGTAAAGCGCTTAGAAGTTTTAACAACGTTAAGCGCTATAAAAAAAATGTTTTTAATAATAATAGTATGCACGTTAACCATAGTAGCGCTTCGCAGAAAAGCCTTCGGCTTTTCTGCTGCGCGCTTATAATGTACAGGTATTGACCCTTTCACTGCCGGAGGCGCACTTCTGCGACAATCAATATTATTCCCTTTACTGCCGGAGGCGCACTTCTGCGACAATTATCCATACACTATAAAACCATTGAAATTTCGTTATTGAGCGTGGTTAGCTTAAAGTTTGATAGATGGCGCGGTAGTATAGATGGTTCAGCAAAATATGGCGGAGGGTTTTATATTTCGATGTTTGGAAGTTTATCGAGTAATTTGAAGCCAAAATGACCAAGAAGAAACTGACTGTGTCTGAGGTCCTTGATGAGCTGGATAAAGTGAACGATTCGGACTCTGGTGAGGAGTTCGTCGATGATGATGATTTAGATCCTGACTTTGATGTAAATGATGAACAAATTAGCGATAATGAGAGTGTGTATATTGTGTTTTGCCAATTACATAGTTTTTTCAAAAAAATTGTCGTCCTCATTATAAATTCAAGATGGCGGTATGCAAATTAGGGCAAATTATGGTCCCATTTTGAAGATTAGGCAACACTGAACAACTTTTATATACATTGTTTTGCTCTATCTCCAGAGGCTTTCTCTCTACAGGGTGGAGAAATATCCATACTCAAAATCATGTTAAAACAAAGAAACCTACCGGCAGGTGAGGTAGCTAAAAATTAGAAGCTACCGGCAGTGAAAGGGTTAAGAGAAAAATGAACAGAATACAATTTGAGGAATACAAGTTTAAATAACTCACCAATTCATGGCTTGTTTACTGGGTAAAAAATACACCGCTTCAAGGGCATGGCAGAAGACTAACTAAAATAGGTTCCCTCATGTACACTCACAGCTCAGGCCAAGGTTAATTATATAAGCTCATTAGGCCTACTTTCAGCCGCGTTTACAACTTACCAATTTAGACCGGCATTTTTAAACCGGCTCAGAATCTAAGCCGGTGTAGAAGTTTAAAATGTCCTAGGATAAAATGTCCGGGAACAAAGGATTCTATTATGCGCTGAGCTAGTGACGGTCATTGCCTCTATAGAACCATATGCCATAATCTGTCAGAATACAATAGGCCCGGACACATTTTCTAGGGGGGGCACTTTTTACTTTTACACCGGCTTAGAAATCTTTTCTGTCCACACCATTTTATTCTCGCTGCAGGTGAGCTCGCCGTGGCGTTATAAATAGCATCAATGATAGTTTGTAAAGTGGCCGCGGGATGGCGATAGCAAGCACCTTGTTCCCGGTCGGGGTGGAATTGATCAAATTGTGTGATGAGAAGAAAAAAAGTAAACACGGAAATGTCAGAA
This sequence comes from Lineus longissimus, assembly GCF_910592395.1. NCBI lineage: Eukaryota > Metazoa > Nemertea > Pilidiophora > Heteronemertea > Lineidae > Lineus > Lineus longissimus. The sequence continues at coordinate 9,592,100 of NC_088313.1, forward strand.
AATGAAAGTTAAAAAGCCATTATTGCTGCATTTTGCACAAACCTGATCCCCATTTCGTTCAAAACCCATTTTGGTCATTTCCGCGGCCATTTTTCGGTATATTTTTGAGTCTTTGACAGTCCCTTCCAGTTGCTTCTGGATGTCTTCTCGACTCCATAGCGCCAACAATAACCTGGTCTCTTTCTCAGACCAGTTCTTTCCTCTTTCCGTGGCTTTTGGGGGCATTTTATTCCGTCAGTATTAAAATCTAAAATCGATGCAAAACCATAACAATGTAAAATGACAGCGTGATGTGCGATTCTATCTCCACAGGAGGAGAGTTTCAACAAGCGCCATCTGTAGCCGTACTCAGTAAACGTTATAAACCGGTATTTTCTGTCCACACCATTCGCAATGCCGTTCTAAATTCTGAGCCGGCTCAAAAGGCGGTCCTGACCCGCCAATGATTGCCGGTTTAAGATAGAACGGCAATTGGCGTTCTAAACTAAGCCGGATCGATTTTTCAATGGTGTAAACACAAAAAAGGCGGTCCAGAACCGACATTTTTGTGTGGTGTCAACGCCACTAATATTACAGCAAGTCAGAAATTCCACAAGGGCCTGAGCCATAACTGCAACAAACGGAGACCAAATGTAAAATATAAAAAGGTAACTTAAAGAAAAAGTAATTTGAATAAAAATTGAATGAAAACCTTCACAGAAGCCTTGACATTGAATAGGCATATCTGAATTTTTAGTTATTATAATATTAAAAAATAAAGCGCGCCTTTTAAACCTCAATTCTTGAACATGCAACCTTTAACCCTTATACTAGTGTCATGCTCGACCCTACTTTGTCTGCCCTACTTTAAGACTGTTATAGCTAAAGTAGTTGTGTTTGGTATCGAACTGAAGATAATGAACAGTAGGTTTGTTCTAACCCATTTTCATTACCAACTGACCAACTTGGAGACGGTTACAGCGAAAGGTGTCATCCGTGTTTGATATCAAACTAAAAGTGTTTAAGAGTAGGTTTACCCTGATGATATACTTTTATGACTCACTATTAAACAACTTGAACAACGTTAGAGGAAGGCAGTAGCGTTATTTGTATCAAACTAAAGGTATTGAAGAGCAGTTTTGCGCTGGCCTGCTTAAACACAGTTGGAGCAAAGGCACTGACGGTATTGAAGAGCGGATGTGACAAAAGAACCCCTCAACTACATCATTCACTGCAGTTCAAATAAAACCTTCACAACTGTCATCCAACCTAGAGGCCAATTTCATTAGATGTGTGTAATTTCTCCCTGATTAGTTATAGGGCCTATTCATATTCTGTGAAGATTTACATGAAGGACCTGAATCTGTCTATTCAGTAGTTAAACGCTATTTTAAGCTGAACGCCCTTCATGAATTTGGCCGCATTTGTCTAAGCTTGATTCCATCTAGTCTGTGCACATCTCCCTATCTACCATAAACCTACATTCTGGTACTCGCATATACTACTTGCTACATGTTCTTGTCATTCATCTCATTCCTTGCTATTAAATTCCGCCAGCGTAGCTCTTCAGGCCGCCAGACCTCTAGTCTTAAAATCCAGAATAACATTAGCGATTTTCCACTCGGATGGTACGACACCGAGTTGCAAAGACATATTAAAAACAAAACAAAGTGATTCGCTCAAAACATCTGAGCAAGACTTCAAGACGCAAGGTGAAATGTTATTAGGGCCACACGCTTTTGTGGCATCTAGTTTACCTAGTACCGTTTCAACATTCTGCATAAAAATTGAATACAACCCAGATGTTGACTCTCGAACTGTTTTATATTAGGATACACAACCGGCACAGAGTGCGCGAACGAGGAGTAGAAGTATTAGAGTTGCTATCTGTTGAGCGACTGTCAACGGTGTGATATGGATGCACTCATACCCTGCATTGCGGATCGGGTAAAATCCAAAAATGACAATAATCTATTGTTTTTCATAACACACTTAATCGGGTAAATGCTTATTTCTTAATGCCTATTTGGAATCATCAAAGGCCAACGCGTTAAATAAACGCATCGATTGTCATCAACATAAGTACGATAGGGGAAGAGCCTGCCCGGGAAGGACACTCAATAAATGAATTGCTTGTGGTGCACATAGATGATTTTTTACGAAGTAATAGGCAGCGGCAAAAACTTATCCGCCTCCTGTGTTTGATTGTGGAGCTGACAACTATCATAAACAAGCCTATCGGCGTCTGATTCACAATGTGGTTTGTGAGGAGTGTCATAGTCGTCAACAGTGTAGCTTACGTATTTCGAAGACCAGTGGAATTGGCGGCGTCAAATTATTAGTGAAATTTATAATTTACAAATTACAAATTACAAATCGTTTATTGAAACCGTGTAAAAAGTTACATTTTACATAAGATGAAAGTACAATGACCATAAGCATGATGAACTAAATAACTGGTGTGACATTGTTGTGGATTTGGTGGTGTGCAGCTGGAGGAGTGGACAATGTCACAACCAGGGTTCCTACATTATGTACAGTGGAACCTCCGTTAGTAGACACCTCTCTATTAAAGACAACCTTTCCAATAAGGACACTGGTTTTGGTCCCAAATTGGTTGTTTCCATTCAATTTTGACTTCTCTAATCAGTCTTTGGGTGTTCCGAATGCTTGACACATTTCGAACATGTTTTGGTTGGAAACAACCCTACAGTCTTACACTTATGGCTGAATGAATGACAGTGCATTTTCGTGTAAGCTCGGTGACGAAATGCTGCGACACTATTCGTCACCAACATGCTTGATGGGTGGTGCCATCTGCACAAAGGACGATGAATTAAATAACTGATGTGACATTGTCGCTGCATTTGCAGGTGTCCACATCGAGGAGTAGATGATGTCACTACATGTACCAGGGTTTGTACTTTCATATACAGTGGGCCTACTTTTTGTGGACACCTTTCTATTGAGGACAACCTCTTTAATAAGGACAGTAGTTTTTGGTTCCAAATTGGTTGTTTCCATTCAACTCGACTTCTCAGTTTAGGACACCTCTCTGTTAAAACAGCACTTTTCAGTCCCTGGCGCATTTCTGGAAATTTCATGCTATAGAGCAATTGGTTCAGCTAAGTGACAAGAACAGTACTATAAGACGGTTTTAAAAAGTTGAAAATTATTTATTTAAATGACATATGAATGGTTCAGCAGTAATTGGCAGTGTGCATTATGTAATGAAATATGATTTACATAATATAACATTTTTGTGACAAATAGTACAGATGATGGATAAATCGATACAGTGGATAGCTGTCAGAATATGCAATACATGCAATAGCATTTGTTTTTATTGAGATTTTGCGAGAACCAAGTGGTATTTTGACAAGATAATAGAAAGCCAATAACACTACAAGAACATGACTTCAATACATTGACATTGTAGTACTTGGTATACTAAAAATATTCAAAGATGGGTATCTTGAGTTAAAGTACAAGATGTATGAATGAAGGAGGCACTCGGGTAAGAAATGGTGTCGCTAATGAAAGATTAGAATTAAGACATATCTCTGTATTTCATGTGGTGTACTGACAAATGGTGCAGTTTGTTAGCAATTTTGTACATAGTTGGTGTGTCATGTTTATTCATACATCTTGCTATATAAAAGCGAGTGAGAGAGGCATTGTGACATTAGAGTGTTGTATATCTATAGAATATGTGACCCGTCACAGCAAAACCAGGTACATGTCGCACAGAAGATGAGCCTAAATGACACCAGGAGATAATGGAAGAAATTGATGTGCTCATATTTTACAAAAGGCAGACAATAGATAAATGAACAAACAGTCCGTCTCAACCTGCCAAGCTCAGAGCGACATGCGTCTGGTTTTGCTGTGACGGGTCACATATACAAAGTTTACATAAAACAAGATTTGTATGTTTATTTAGGAGGAGTACAAAAGTTGTATATAAAATGCCGACTTCATAATGATTTATAGGACACAAAATTTGACATGACAGCATTTTATAAAATATGAATAATCTATAATGAGAATAGTTTTGTAGCACCAATGATTTGAAAATACTGAATTTATTTATTGCATGAATAGAACACAAAAAACAGGATGATTACATGATTGTCACATGCGTGAAATATATTGTCATGGATGGGCATTGGGAACAAAAAGAATTGCTGTTATCAGCTGCATTGGTAGCGATTGCTTTAGCTGATTTTCAGAAACTGACAGGAATGAGAATGTTGATATAGTGTTGAAAAAATATTTTTATAACATACATTGCATTCAAATAACACTAAGAAGTAGACGAGTACTAATTTCGCACACTTGAAAATATATGGACATTGACTGTCACTGGTAGTGGTAGTAGAGTAATTACATGCCATCAGCAGCACTAATTCAGACAGTTTTCGCTGTGCTTCAGTAACTGACTGGAATGACTAAGTTTGATTGTGCTGAAATGATACATAATAACGTACATTGCATAAACAAAATGATTACAAGATTTGTACTGTCTTGAAATATATGGACAGGGACAGTCACAGGAAGTTTGACATGCCATCAGTTGCACTGCTCCCGACAGTTTTCACTGTGCTTCAGTAACTGACTTGAATGACTAAGTTTGATTGTTCTGTATTTGCCTCCATTTGGATTTTGTGAACAAAAGTTACTAACCTTGTCAATTGAAGTGTCGAATTCGCCTTGGTCGAAATGATAATACAGTAAATAAATCTATTGAATGTTGCTGAAAAGAAAACATTTACTACGTTAGAAGCCATGTACATGATAACACCACCACCACCATTATCAATATCATCACAAGTCAACTGGAGAATATGTGTGATATTTGTTCAAAACTTGCGTATATGGTATTTGCAGGTCTATTGTATTGTAACATATTTTTCACTTTCAAAATTAACTTTTTTACTAGAAATTATGAATCAATACTAACCGTAAGAAGCGTATGAAATTACAGAAGGCCTTCGTCGAAAATATGTAATGTACTTGTACTCATTCGTGTCATTAAACCTGAAAGCAGCACAGCATAACAGTGAAATTACCGTGACATCAATGGATGTCAAACTAACGTAGTGACGTAAATTTGAATTCGAAGTGCACAATTTCACAATTAAGGTTTTGAACACATTGAGAACTGAAAAACTTCATACAAATGCTTTCACACCAATGATATGATTGTGGCGCTCCTGATGAGGTATCGCCCTCTGCTAAACAGCTTTGGTCGTAACTAGGGTAAATGTTTTTTTCAAGTGATATGAGCGATGCAATACCTTAAATACCACCAGCGCCACGTAGCAGTCAATGAAGTTGTGCTGGTACCCCATTAACGTCATGCTTCAAATTTGAAGAAATTAATATTACCTTCATCAAGTACGTAATATTTATACACCAGGCCTTTGTCGAAAATGTAGATCTCGAAGTCTAACTGTAATGAAAGAAAACATCAATGTGACAATATGGTCTACTATTTATGAGGGGGAGAACGGGTATTTTCGGGACACTGGGATGGGCCGAAAATAACTGTCGGGATTCGGGATAGACACCCTTATTTTAGCGGGATTCGAGACAAGCCGTGTTTTGCGTCACGATTCGGCTAAAATTGCATGTTGGGAAACGGGATAAGCCTTTTTTCCTAACGGGACGTCGAGACAGTTACCCCCCCCCCCCTTCCCCGTTCCCACCCTCATGACATGTAGCATTGATTGTATTGTAGGCCTATTGTTACTCACAATCTATTTTTTTGTAATTGATACTGGTAGTATCAATGTGAAATATGCCACACGTTGGGAGCATGCAAGGCCTAGTACAATACACCATCATCACAATCAAATATTTCAATAATACACTGTCAACGAGAGTGAATGTTCAACCATCAATCACGTGCATTGTAGTGTAGCCTACATCCCCCATGACGGCTTGCGCCCCGCTGACACGACGAGCACATGGCTGAGCCAATCCATCGCCTATACACTACTTTACAAAAATCGACACCTACTGAAACTTTCACTAATTATTCTCGGAAATGTACTTTATCGTTACATCAATAAATGCACATTCGAATTTCAAAACTACCACTTATTTTTGCCGTGAAACTGACCTGAGTTATCGAAACACCGCCACTACGAAAAGAGGAAGAAGCAGGTCCGCATTTATCGAAATATTGCTAAATATAATTGTCAAAATGTCGACCAAATTACCAATTAAATCACAATAAACTTATCAAATGTTCACTCATGCCTTTGGGTGAAAAAATACTGATTTTTCAATCATTCTCAATTTTACAAATCACCAATCACAAAAAGAAATAATGATGCAATTACCCAAAATAGATGAGATTTGACCACTGGTATAATTCCGCCATCTTGGATATCGGCATCGTCACCACCACTTCAAATTCTAAAGTCTTATTCAGGCCTAATATGTGTCACCTGCTGTGGTAAAATGGCTTGTTTTATCAATAAATAACAAAATATGATCTTTGTAAATAAAATCGGAGATCTTCTGGTGTGTTTTTATGTGAATTTATTACGAACTATCAATGCAGCGCAGGGCAGCCATCGTGTTCTCATGCGTAGTGGCGATGCGATAGCCATCCGCGGCACTGCTTTTCAAGATGGTGGCAATTGCCCAGTGCTAGAGGCGTTGTAAGGAAAATTGAGAACAGGCCCCTAATGAATGAACTCTCAACGATATCGATATATTTTCGTAATTCCAGCACAACTGTTCAACAATGAACGTCCACCGACAATCCCACTTAACGAATATTAATATCAATTCATATCATGTATCTTAAAACGCTTTTATTTCATTTTAAAAAGAGTTATCGAGTGAACGATGACCTCCTACCGTACCCTCGAAATAAACAGCCAAAATGACCACAAAAACACCTTTTTAGAAAAAAACAGCGATTTTTACGAAATAAATGTCATCAGAGACGAAACTAGACACTAATTTAGCTAGGTATGCACAGTAATAGTACCTGAAGTGATCGATTTCAAGGAGAAAATACACTGAAAACAACTTTTCAGGAACAGAAATAAGATCACATTGTGAATAATATTGAGCACGCTGATCATAATGGTCGGACTTATCGCGCCCCCTGCAAACCGACATGAAAATAACCGTTTAGTAGATTATACTGTCGAAAGGTATCGAAATTCAAGAACTCGAGACTTTACTTTACTGGGCGTGTAATCCGATTAAGCGTCCCTGCACTACACGAGTGATTTACGAGAGATTTCGTGACCGATGCAGATTTTGAGAATTTTCCGAGAGAAAAACGAGAGTTGGTGTTCGAAGTGGATCAGTCGGAATGGAAGAAAGAATGCTCATTTCTCAATATCCCTTTTAGCCTCCTTAAGGCAGCAATAGCGGCGCTCAAAGTGGCGGTGCTTCGAAGTTAATACATTATGCAAATGAGTAAACCTCCCTAAAAATGTTTTTTCCGGATTTCCGAAAATCGTGAGTAGCTCCAATAACATGTCCGAGGAGGAAGAGGCGTTTTCATTCTCGCCGGAGAAATCTCCCAATTTTTACCGGAATTTTTATTTGCAGAATAGAGGAAAGAAGAGGTATATCCGACGGGGAAATTCTTCAAAATTGTCAATAAATGATATTGTGTCTTGATTCGCTTGCTTCCTTTTTATAAAAAGTTCATCATTGCAGCTGCACGCTGCCACAGGCACAGCGTGTTCGTAACGTTTGGGCTGCCCAGGGAGTCTATAACTACCCATGACAAAAGCAAGCACCCGACACAAAAGTACCGCAGACGGGCTTAAAAACCAAAGCACCACACCACAATCTCAAGGGTAGGAATCGAACCCATGACCAAAACACGACACCACCATATCTAGGCTGAACTTTGACCCTACTTTGCATATGTTAATGAAGGCGAATCTACCTTGAACCTCATTATCATTAACCAGATATCTAAGACAAATTTTAAGAATTAAACCCATGAAAGAACACTACACCACCAAGACATTGCACTACACCACCATTTAAAACAACATGCTATAGGAATCGAACCTACCAAAGCACTACACCACCATCTCAAAAAGACAGCACTCCCTTCTTGCCCCTGATAGAGTCATCCACTCAGAGTTTACTTTAACGACGATAACAACAACATCGTCATGGAAAGTATCGAGGTGCCGTCTATGCCTGCGCCTCAATTCCAACTTTTATGAAAACCCGTTGCATTTTCGTTTCTGTGTTTCGTTCCTGCGTTTCTGCGTTTCAGATTTCGTTTCTGTGTATCTTGTTTTACAAATACCCTAATTAAAAGAGCTTTTCGGACAGTTTCTTAAGATAACCAAACTGTTCTAAAATTGCCTACATGTATGTGTTTTTATTTGTATAACTCTACCAATAGCCTCCAAAAATGATAAGAATAGATAAGGATGAAGTTTGGAACCATAGAATTAAGGAGTCTATAACTAAAAAGCTGTTTTTTAGGGGGAACATAACACTACATTCGATTAATTAAATTTTTTTACCAATAGCTCCCAAAATGATAAGAATAGATAGGGATGAAGTTTGGAACCAGAGAATTTAGAAAACTATATCTAAAAAGCTGGGTTTTTTAGGGGGAACGTAACATGACATTCGATTAATTAAATGTTTTTACCAATAGCTCCCAAAAATGATAAGAATAGATACGGATGAAGTTTGGAACCAGAGAATTAACGAGTCTATAACTAAAAAGCTGGTTTTTTAGGGGGAACGAAGCATTACATTCGATTAATTTAAAAACGAAAATAGAGTGCGGCCAGGATGGACCGGAACCCATGACTGTGGAACCCGTCACAAAACAGCCGCTGTTCGTCACACTTGAATACCCTCGATATAAATTGTTTAGGCCGACAATATACTATCGAAATTCCCGATTTCTGGGATGTATATGCGCAACGAAATTGGCATTATCATACAGCTCAATAAGAAATGCTTTGCTTGTTGAAACCAGATTGCGAATAACGTTCTCTAAGACGAGTATGAAGGACAAATGGAAGCCAAAAAAACTGATGGAAATGACTTACGTCTGCCTTTGCGTGGATATTTGGTCCCATTCCGGGATGTATGCATGGTCCCATTCCGGGATGTGCAGTCCCATTCCTGAAGCTCTTTGCTGTTTGAAGGGATTAGAGCAGGAGCCCGTGGGGGTCTGGGTAGCTGAAAAGCGAACCAATTCTCCATTGTGTGATTCTGTTGTAGGTATGTCACAGTTCATTTATATGGAAGTCTGCCGTGCATCTTGTGGTGGGTGTGGCTGTGAGGCCTATTACAAGGGGATGAAAAAATTGAACTAGATCAACTGGCAAGTGTACCCTTTGAAAACACTATCTCAATGTTCCCCATGCCCTGACGTATTATGATTGGACACTGCAAGACGTTTTCAGTGGTGGGGTACCCCCGCCAGACTTACGTAACTGATGCACGAAAATTGATCTAGATCAACTGGAAAGCGAACCAAATGTAACCAATTGCAAAATGTTCAGTACCATCCCAGGTACCATAGTTGGGCACTGCCAGCCATTTTTTTCAGTGGTGGGGTACCCCTGCCAGACACACCCAAAGGGCCACGCCCAAGAATTGAACTAGATCAACTGGAAAGCGAACCGAATGAAACAAATTGCACAATATTCAGTACCATCCCAGGTACCATAAATGGGCACTGCCAGGCATTTTCTGTGGTGGAGTACCCCTGCCAGACACACCCAAAGGGCCACGCCCAAGAATTGAACTAGATCAACTGGAAAGCAAACCGAATGAAACCAATTGCAAAATGTTCAGTACCATCCCAGGTACCATAGATGAGCACTGCCAGATATTTTCAGTGGTGGGATACCCCTGCCAGACACACCCAAAGAGCCACGCCCAAGAATTGAGCTAGATCAACTGGAAAGCGAACCGAATGAAACCAATTGCAAAATGTTCAGTACCATCCCAGGTACCATAGATGAGCACTGCCAGACATTTTCAGTGGTGGGATACCCCTGCCAGACACACCCAAAGAGCCACGCCCAAGAATTGAGCTAGATCAACTGGAAAGCGAACCGAATGAAACCAATTGCAAAATGTTCAGTACCATCCCAGGTACCATAGATGGGCACTGCCAGACATTTTCAGTGGTGGGATACCCCTACCGGACACACCCAAAGGGCCACTGGATCTTTGCTGAACTGCGTGATAAAATGTTATACAATAATTATCTTTCACTTACCTCGGGAACATGAAATCCACAGGGGCTGGGTGCACTGACGAAAGCTTCATGGAGCTGAAGCCCATTAGTAATGCACTCTGAAGTGAGTGCGGGGCCCTAGGCCCAAATGGTTGCGACAAAAATCGACCACTTACGAAGATGGGAGAGTGTGAGACTTCCCCATCACAGGCACTACAGATGTGCAGTGCCAAATCCAGAGCGCCCTGGGGTGTTCCCAGACAGTGGACACCAAGGAAATGATAACAAATGATGTTGACGTGGCAATTTGGTGTCCACTGCGCCTGCATGACCGCAACTAGGAGTAGGGAAACATTCGATCACGAAACTACAGGTTGGAAATAGCGTCTTCACCCAAGCCAAAGATATGGCTAACGCCCTAAACCGCCAGTTCACAGGTGTTTTCAACAAAAAGCAGCCCCTAAGCCTTTCTCAACTGTCAGGTGACAAAGCTCAACGCTCCCCATCTGGAGTCAACACCATGCCGGACATCGAGGTTAACGTCCAAGGCGTCGAAAAACTCCTAAGCAACCTGAACCCAAATAAAGCAGCGGGCCCAGACAACTTCAGTCCAAGGATACTGAAAACGCTGTCCTCAGTCCTGGCGCCCACTTTGACTATAATATTCAGTCGGTCCCTGATGGAAGGAGTGGTACCAAGCGACTGGAGACATGCCCTAGTGACGCCCATCTATAAGAAAGGGGACAAATCAGATCCGGCCAACTATAGGCCAGTCTCCTTGACTTGTATCTGCTCCAAGTTAATGGAACATGTTGTAACTAGTAACATCATGAGGCACGCACGCAATCATAACCTCCTGTATGATCTCCAACACGGCTTTCGAGACAAAAGATCTTGTGAAACTGAACTACTAGGTTTCATTGACGACCTGGCAAGAAACATGGACAAAGGCAAACAAACCGATGTGGTAATAATGGACTTTGCTAAAGCATTTGACAAAGTGGAACATCTCAGGCTCTGCCACAAGCTAAGACGATACGGCACCCGTGGCCACACCAACCGATGGATCCAGAGCTTTCTTTCAGGGAGAACCCAGAGGGTGGTACTCAACGGGGAGAGGTCGGAACTCGGTGATGTGCTATCGGGTGTCCCTCAAGGTTCGGTCCTGGGGCCGTGCTTGTTCCTATTTTACATAAACGACATGCCAGATGAAGTCAGATCAAGGATCAGACTCTTCGCAGATGATACAATAATGTATATAACTGTTAGCGCCGATTCGCCATACACACTGCAGGAGGACCTATAGACCGTCTGTCCAAATGGGAGCCGGATTGGTTCATGGCTTTCCACCCCGACAAATGCGAGGTTATGTCTATAACAAGAAAAAGGGATCCAGTACTCTGGTCATACCATCTGAGAGGCCATGAACTAAGGCGAGCAGACAAAGCAAAGTATCTCGGGGTCACAATAACAGCTACGCTATCATGGAAGCAGCACATAAACAACGTGACGTCCAAAGCAAATTCCACACTTGGCTTCCTGAGAAGAAACCTACGGGTGAACTCCAGAGAGATAAAGGAGAGGGCATATTTTGCGCTTGTCCGTTCAAACTTAGAGTACTGCGCATCGGTTTGGGACCCACATGACCAACAGGCCGCAAGAAATATCGAGATGGTACAGCGCCGTGCGGCAAGATATGTTACAGGCCGCTTTGAAAGAAGAGCGAGCGTGAGCGCGATACTCCAGGAACTCAACTGGACCACCTTAAAACAGAGACGCTCGGATCAGAAGCTAGCTATGATCTACAAAATCAGGAAAGGTCTTGTAGCTATGAACGAAAGAGACCACGGCCTAATACCACTCACAAGCCAAGTGCGGTATAACAATTCATGCAGCTACCATATACCAAGGGCAAACAACTCGTTCTTCCCCTCATCTATAGGGTTGTGGAACAGTTTGCCCGAGGTGGTCGTGACCAGCTCCAGTCTTGAGCAATTCAAGACTGGACTGAAAATCCATCATTAAACAATAACTGACCCAGAGCTCTGTAACATCTTGAGCTCTGGGCTCATAAGTGGCCACCAACATCTGGGCCATTTACCCGCTGCGCACACACATTGCCAGTTACATTAATCTTCAATATGATGAAGGAAGTTAACTTAACGGAAGAAGAAGAAGAAGAACTGAATGAAGAGATCATTCAGGGACTGTCTGACAGCTGTGATTGTTGACCCGACGTCATGACATCATGATGACGTCATGGCATCCTTGTGATGTCACCAGTGACTTGTAGCCTGAGCCTACATGCTCTGTTGCTCATGGCAACAAAAGAGGACCAAAATGAAGGATTTTGGCTACTGGGCACCGTGCACTGATGGTATGAAGCAACCATGTGTGCCTGATAGGTCATGAAAGTGCAGAAAATGCGGTTTCGTCAAGAGAGACTCATCAGATGCGTGTGGCGACAAAGAAATACAGTTGGATATACAGAGGTATCCTGATAGCGGGACCGCAAGGAGTCAATTTCTCCCCTTGATTCACATAGAGTAGATCTTGGTCAGTCCATCCAGGCAGTATGGCCTGCTGGAGGGCGGTCTGAGCCAAGCAGTTGGCAACAAGTTGGTCTAGATGGTTAAAAGTTTAACCTGTGTGCCTAAAGAAGACACGTGAAACCGGAGAGGTTGAAACAGCTGGACAGTAAAGGAAATAAGTATACGGAGAGAAATAGTATTTAAATAACGTGGCAATCGGATCCATCCACGGACATTTTGCGATTGGTTTGCAAATGAAGATGACCTCAGAAATAAGTATGAGGAGCTCCCATTCAGGAATTACAAGTATCGTCAGGGAAAACACAATGTTTCATGTTATACCAATATGAAACGGCCATGACTTCTTGATTGTATAAAGTGGCTCACAACAATCTCCTGTAATTGTCATGAATAGGGGATCACCCATGTATTTTCTACAAACCAGTTCCTTCTGATCTTATGAAACTGATCCTTCCTGAGGACATCGTTCTTGGATGTACTGTAAAATATGTGATAAGCGAACGGCCCACAAAACTGTTCGAGAGGAAATCATTGCGTATACATGTTCAGGTCCTTTGAAATAGGCCTAGATGACGCTGATGACAAGTGTCGTTTTCATGTGGTTATAGCCTAGGTGTTATTGGTGGTAGACTTCTACCCCGTTCGTGCAAAAGTACTTGGGCTCATTGAGTTGAATTGGATGAAAAGAAAGACAAACAGGATGTGATGATTAATACTAGGTTTAAGTCAATTCTTCGTCCAAATCTACAAATTCTAGACCACTGTCTTCGATTTCAATGTTATCAAAATCAATAATGTCTTGATCAACGTGATCTGGCATTGGCTCATCTCCTTGAAGCAGTCCGCACGCACGCCAGGCCGTATGGATTGCCTCTTCCGTTGTAGGGCCCCAGGAGTCGCTGATAATGCGCAAAAGCGTATCCCTAGTAATTGGCTCACAACGACCATGTTCATCATTACTTTGGATCTTCCAGGCCTTCCACATTTTACGCATGTTAATTTTGAAGGAACGGATGACAGTTTTATCAAATGGCTGGACCAAAGAAGTACATCTTCCTGATACCAACTGGATAAAACCAGGCGCATCTTCAATGTGATGCTGAACCTGGGCATTTCTATGGGCTGGGAACATGTCCCATATCAACAAAAATGGAAAGGCATAACCTACAAAAGGGAGAAGACTGTCATTAACCTACGATAGTAGTGTCTGCCAGTTTGCCCAACCCGTTTCAGACCCGGTTACTCGGACATTGTCCGGTGCATTTTCCCTCAAATCCTGGATTACTTCCCCGTCAGCCCTCAGTCCTCTGAGTATCACACACGCAGGCATCTTTCTCCCATCCCTTGTAATCCCTAAAGTTACTGTACATCCTAGTTTCGGATTCCCTCGGGACGTGCGAAGATCAATTTGTTTTGCCCCCTTTTCATTGTATTGTATCGTATCGTATCGCATCGCATCGTATCGCATCGCATCGCATCGCATCGCATCGTATTGTATTGTATTGTGGCGCCTTGTCAAAAAGAGCAAACGTTTCATTCATGTTTATCACAAGTTCAATCCCATTTTCATCAACCGTCTGGGTAACATTTTGCTGAAAATTGGCCACAAGTTCATCCGCATTTTCGGGAAAAGCCGTAACATTTTTGCATTGTTTCCTAAAACTAATACCGTTCCTAGAGAGAAAACCAGTTAGCCACCCCCTGGACGCCCTGAAGTTTGTTAATTGTGGCCGATGCTGCCGGTATTCCTGTTGCTGCTGTTCGGGGAGCACTGCCCACCATGTTCGGAAAGACTGTTCAGCTTTAATCATCATGTCGTCACCCGAGACAGGTACCCCATGTTGTCGCCTTGTTGCCATCCATTCACGAACTGACCTGTCAACCTCTGGCCATAAGGCTGAAAGAAATGTGGACTTTAGAAAAGAACAATTTCAAATTTAAAGTTCCAGGTTCTCATGGACATCAAATTTGAAAAGAAAATGACATGGAAGATGGCGTTAATTTTCTGTTAAAAGTACAATACAGCACTCACCAATGCCTCTTTGTCTTTGTCTGCGCCTGTTGACCTGCCTGCTCGTAGTTTCGCGATGTCTCTCTCGGAGGTCATCCTCTTCGCGGAGCCATCGGCGCATAGTCCCGGAGGGGATGTTATACTCCCTGGCAAACTGGGGCGATGAAATCCCATGAGGCTGCCTGATGTTTTCGTTTTCATAGACATCGAGCAGACGGATTTTCTCCGCCAGTGAATACGATCGGTGACGACGAGCAGGAGGTTGTAAGGCATCGACATTTTCATCAACATTATTGATGTCGCCATTATCCATTGGATGAACGAAATCAGAAAACATTATCAAAATGCCAAAAAAGACAGTGCACATCATTTTGGTTTCTTGCTGACGCTTGCGATTGACAATCTTAAATGCACGAGGAGGCCAGCGTTAAATCGGTTATTCAATATCATCTAAATTCAAAGTGATATCAGACATGGATTTTGTGGTACATGTACATGCTCAATAAATCGTGTAATTAGCGTCATCCAGAAGTATTAAGGTAGCAGGAAGGGTTGGGCGTTTGTGGTTTCTGAGTCTGAGGGGGTCGGTGTCTGTTGACTGTGCTTTAAGAGAGACTAGGCATGGCGCCAGTCTCTCTTAAAGCACAGTCAACAGGCATTTGGTCTCAGTATTTGGGTTTTGATTGCCATGACTGTACCCCTGTAAAAGTCAGAGGAGGAGAAGTTTGGAATGATGAAAGCATTGAAGAAGAAGAAATGTTATTATTGAGGAAAGCAAAATTTATTATGAGACGAGAAGGCAGTGTCCTGACTTGATTATTTTGAAAATGGCAGTCTGAACACATTAAAAGGTGGAACATGGCATTTTATCGACTTTGAAGTGTTCCGCAGTTAAAGGGAGACTATAGGCAGCAGCTAGGTAGGCAAGATAAAGTCATACAAATTTGCCAATAGGGGTCAGTCATATCTCTAGGCATGGCGCCAGTCTCTCTTAAAGCACAGTCAAGAGGCATTTGGTCTTAGTATTTGGGTAAGTACAGAATCAAGGCAGCTCAGAGAGCAATGATTGAACGATGCTGTGGACAAGTCCAAGGATACTGCATCAGTCACGACCAACTTCTCATCAGAAAGCGTCACCACCAGCATATTCAATGTTCAGTTCCAACCTGTACCAGTCCAATGCACGCCTGTCATGGTCAGCAGTGGTCAGCTTAGCGCGATATGGAACATTCTTCCGAAACTCAAGCGAGGGAAGTCTGCTCATTAGCCTATCTCGCGCACTGCTCCTTCTTGTCAAACATCGTAGTGAAATCGTGGTACAGTGGGGCGTCCTCGAGGATTGCAGCTGGTCGGACAGACGTGAGGTGGAATGTGGGCGGCTGCACTTCTTCGTTGATGTGCGATGGCAGATAGCACAGTTGTTGCGTTGCATGACAGCTGAAAGTGAATGTGATATCATAGAACTGAGGCGTTTGCAATGAGACTATAGGTGAAGTAGAAGCAAGGAGTGAAATGGGCCATCTTCCAGTGACTAATATACAGAGTAAGGGCACTGGGTGTTGTTAGATTCAGCATTGAATGTATTCCTCGTACAAGCGTGAATAGTGTGGACATACAGTGAGAGGTGAGAGACCCCTATTGACTACTTCTTGTAACTTTATCTTGGATATTATATTAGTATTGAACTTCTAGCCATGGAATATGAAGAAATTGAAGTTGTAGGCATGGAATATGAAAAATTATTCAACGGTGAAAGACATTATTCCATGAGGCTTTGCCGTGATCGCAAAGGACGCGACGCGATTGGTTCACATGCTAATGAGGTATGATAATGATAATTACCTCTATAATGCTACTTGGATAGCGACTGTGTTGTTGATTGCAACAGTGGTCTATGTCAATGTGTGCCTGTAATGTCAATGAAGTATGATGAGGTGATGACGATAGTGCAATTATTAAATATTGGCAAGAGATCATACTACAAGATAGGTCTTGTTTTTGACAGATGACTGTGCGACATTCCCATTGGGTCTTGTTAGAGTCAGCGCTGCATGTATTCCTTGTACAAGCTTGAATAGTTGTGACGACTTTGAGGGGTGAGAGACCCCTATCGGCTACTTCGGCTAACTTTATCTTGCCTACCTAGCTGCTGGCAATAGTGCCCCTTTATCAAGATTGAAACCCACTGTGCGGGGCTAAGAAATTACCTTTATAATCCTAGTTGGATAACCACTAGATGATTTGAAGAGTGCTCTGGGGATGTGTGCCTGTAATGTCAATGAAAGTATGATGAGGTGATGACGATAGTGGAATGACGAAATACTGGAAAGAGATCTATTCCTAGAAGAACATATGTCCTGTTTTGACTAGGTGGCGCATTTTAGAATCAGCAGTGAGCACTGTGTGTAACATGGTGGAGGCAGCGGAGATAATAACTGTGTCGAAAGTATTGTTATAGGGCCTTCCCTAGGCCCATGGGGTTAAATTTACAATCCACGATTGAAAAGACGTAGTTTGATCGCATTCAACTATAAATCCATTGAACAGTTGTGTTCCTTTAGTCAACCGATGACCTTTTGTTGGGCCATGATCGGGGATTGTAAACTGTAAATGTATTATGGACTGGGAGACAGGGGAAACACAACTGAAATAGACCAAAACAAGTGATTTTGGGGCTTTGGTTTAGACGCATGCCCCACATGCGCCATGCGGGATTATACGGTTCGTGAACTTGTTGACATCTACATGATCTAGTGCTGTTATTGGTCATGGTATGGTACATGGTAGGCCTAATCATCATGGCTATATGTTTCAGGAAAAGCTCGGAGTAAAATGAACTGCCGATGAATAATGATGTTGTTCATGTTTACCATGTTTACCATGTTTACTAGTACATAGCCATAGGGTATGCACTGGCCAGTGCACTTTGTGCACGTCGTCATGGTCATGTACGTGATTCCTTGCATATTTTGTTTTTTGAATGCGCATGCTTTTTGGGCAAAATCACTTGTACCAACACTAATGAATAATGTCTTCTTATCCCTATGACTCCATACACAGTGAGGGCATTGTCCCATTCCCATCAAATGGTAACTTATTGTACCGTATTAGGGTGGAAGTTGGGGAGCAGATACCTACCGTTGCACGCCTGTCATAATCAGCAGTGATGAGCTTAGCGCGATATGGAACATTCTTCAGAAACTCAAGCGAGGGAAGTCTGCTCATTAGCATATCTCGCGCACTGCTCCTTCTTGTCAAACATCGTAGTGAAATCGTAATGGAAAACGTCTGGCTTTGCGCCAGACGTTGAGACTAATAAGTGAAGAACTAATAGGTAAAGAACTTCTACTTGCGCGAGACTGCTCTGATAAAATTATCATTGCAGAGACTACGGTGACGTACACATATATTTTTTACAATCAAAAATGCCCTCAAAAGACGACATGGAATGATTATTTTATTGATATTTCCTACTATATACCTTCCAATTATCACTTTATACAAATAGATCGGCGTTAGGTCGCATGCTTTTCTTTCCTGGTGACACTATAAAGCAAAATAGTTGCAACCCCGTAAATGCGCTATAAGTCCAATAATAAGTGACGGTGACCCGTTATAAATGTTTCGCCAGCTTCGCTTTTTTGCCGCTACGCGGCGCGTTGGGCCCTTGCGTCTAGGCCTATTTCAAAGGACCTGCACATGTATACGCAATGATTTCCTCTCGACCAGTTGTGTGGGCCGTTCGCTTATCGCATATTTTACAGTAATTGTCACAATGGACTGCTTATAATTCAAGCAGCCCAGTTTTGGGTGAAAACATGAACAATTTGATGTCATAAAACCCCATATAAAGTCAGCGCTTCGCTTCATGAATGCCCGTCATGCTTAAAGCGAAGCATGTCTATTATGTCACCTAAAATGCACACCCTTTTTTTTAAGAAATAAGAAAGAGATTTTACTTGGTTTATGGTTTTATAATTATGGCTCTTCGTCAAAAAAATGCAAATTTTTATCGTCACTAACCTGATGATCTTCCGACCAATAGTCAAATTGTTTTAAGATCCCTTGTAGTCATAGCTATCGACAATTTTGAAAAAATGCAGTTACGACGAGTCGAAAGCTTCTCTTTAGGTGGGTTTGCATAGGACATGGCTGGAAGGAGGGAGTCTTCGGAGTGCAAACGGAGGAGAAAACACCTTTGTAAAGAGTTCAGCTCCAAAGGGGCATTTTCACTTGACTGGGGGGGGGGGGGGGGCAATTGTACAGGGGTTTATTTTACTAGGGGCGGCAATTTTCTGGGTGGCAATTGTCGGGCGGCAATTGACTGGGGGGGGGGGGATTTTCCTAGAACCCCTCTGGATATTAGCATCATGAAAGCGTTTAAATGCCAACTACGTGTCATCTGGAAAGCCGGAAAAATCGGTCACACCGAGGATGATTGGAAAGTCCCCAAATCGAACTTCGAGAGGTCGTGAAAATGATCAGCTTGGGAGAGGATCAGTGCTCATGCTGTGCGCACTTTTGGAGCTGGAGATAACCGTTTGCTCAATTATTGACGACAATGAAGGTCAACAAGTAGAACTTGGACAATTAGCTGAAATTCAACAGAGTGACAAGGAAGATGATTTACAGTTTCTAGATGAAGAGCCCAATTATCAAGAATAAACAAAATTGTTCTTTGCTTCATCAGATAAAATGTATCCATAACTTGGTAAAAGAAATGGCAAGTTGCCATTGAAATAATGCATCTGCCTTCCCTTCATTTACGCAGCACTATTTCATTCACAGTAAGCATTCAACGGCTGCAACGCATTGCCCATTTCGAAGGGCAGGTTTGATTTTGCGTTTTGAGTGTTGTAAGATTTTAGGCGAACATGGATAGTCCACTAACCCAATGTTCTGAAGCTTTGACAACATTGTTCGCAAACGCCAGCTAACCTCCAGGACTGACATAATAACTGAGTATTCCGTAATGCGCAGGTCGCTTAATAGTTTGGATCATCATTGGACATCAACGCTACTGTTAGAGTAAAAATTGACAACAGCGCTGGACTTCGAAAAAAATTTAAATCAGGTCTGGTTCAGACGGCGAGCTGTGCGAGAAACTGCAGCTGTATATCCTTGATTCCTACCCACACACGGCTGGAATTCCACCACTGGTGGGAGAGCTTCCAGGTGATGAAAGAGACAACTTCCTTTTGAACCGTCCCTCTTTCAGTGCTCTCCAGGATGGATCAGCGGTTTCATGAAACGAGAACGTATTGTATTTCGTCCTATGACAAGAAACACGACTTCGGTTCCAGCTGACGCTAATGAGCGTGTCCCCCGATTTCAAGGAAACGTCAGGGACATAGTGAGGCAACATGTCATACATGCAATTTACAATATGAATGAAACCTTTTGTCAGTTGGACTTTCCGCCCATGTATACGGCAGCTACTCAGAGACGAGCGATGTTGACGTTAAAACGTCAAGGGGCAATTCTAGATTAGGATGCACCGTTTCGTTGACAATTGGATCTAATGGGGAAAAAATGCCAGCCCCTGTTGTGTTCAGAGAACCAGGCTTCATTCGAGAAATTCGTGGACTGGAAAACATTCCTGAAAATGTCCGTGTCACTTCATCACGGTCAGGGTTGGAGAATCGTGACACACTCCAACATCGGCTTGATGAAGTCTTTTTTCCATTCATTGGTGAAATTTAACCAAATACAAGGCTTTTACTCTTAGATCAGTTTAGACCTCACTTGGCAGGTTGAGACGGACTGTTTGTTCATTTCTCTATTTTCTGCCTTTTGTGAAATATGAGCACATCAATTTCTTCCATTATCTCCTGGTGTCATTTAGGTTCATCTTCTGTGCGACATGCGACGGGTTTTGCTAGATGGGGTCACATCTATGAGTCAACCTTTGGACTTGACCATTATGCGGGCAAGACTGGAAGCATGCAAATACTGCAGCCGATGGCACCTGTCCTAGAATACCCTTTGCATCTGTTCTACAAATCATTAGCCGAGCTTGGGATGACGTCCCTCCTGAATCCACAGCACGTGCCTTTCAGGTAGCAGGACTCGTCCCGAATGAAAACAGGGAGTACAGAAATATTGCTAATGACCTTCTTGAAGATGAAGATGCTGAGGCCAATGAGATTGATTTTGATGACCTTTAGAATGATGATCCAGGTGATGCCTTGTAATTCCACTGTTCCTATGGTCAGAAATCTGAATGTACCTTAGAAGTAATGAGAATTGATTTAGAAAAGGACATTTTCAAAAACCGAATGTACTGAATTTTTAATGATTGGAAATAAAGTGTAATTTCGGACAGGTCAGTTTTAGTTTTGGTCAGTCATCTACTGATCTAGGCCCATTCAAAGTTAAGTGATCATTTAAATCAGAATGCATCAATGCTTTCTTCAAACTCTGGCTTACTCATGTCATTTTCAAATGACATGAATTAAACATTATCCTATGACAGGACAATCTGTCCTAAACGTGTCTCAATATTCCTTGCGGTAGTGTGTGCTCTGAACACCCCTCTTGTACCCATTAAGTATACTATAATAAGGTATGGCCCGACTAGCGAAAAGACCGATAAAATTCGAACTTACTGTATGTGGAATACGAACTTCCAGGAGATCCGGACTCGCAATTTGTCACTTCAAAACATTCTAGTTACGTATAAGTAGAACCTTGTTAGGTGGTATTTATGGTTCATAAGAGTTCCTGGCAACTTGAATATGAGTGTAACAACGGGGCTCGAGGTGTTCATGTACATCTTCGTTACTCTAAGTGTCAGCTATATCCCCATATTTCAACGAAAATACGATGAATGCTTACGTGTGTCCGTGTTTTCACAAAGTAGCTAGGGACTAGATTGAAAACTGTTGATCAGTTTTTACAGCGATTTGAATGATAAAGGTAAACCTCGATTTTGATACCGACATTTTGATACGTGTTTCATTGGGGCGTAAAACGTAGTAATGGTGCTAAAATTTACACGACGTGTGTATATTGTCGATCGTAGATGTGGCCAATATTTTAGATAATTGTTGTGCACCTATCGCTTAGATATACAACTTTAAAAAACAGAATAACAGAATAACCCGACACAGTTGTTTCGTCGCCAGCCTCAGCAAATACGGCGATTTCTGTCCGTCTAGATGGGCGCGTTACAAACACCTTACAGTTCTGAAAGGAAGTTGCAAAACTTGGGCGTCCCTTATACATGGTTATACCTAGAGGTAGCATTCAAGTATTCTCAAAATACATGACCACGAGATCATCATTATGATGGTTGCATCATGTGTGCTATGTAACAGGCAGAAAATAAAACGACTTTTGATTGAGAGCTACCCGACGATAATATTCGTCACAAACGTATTTTACTTGTACTGTCTAATTTGTCGAGTTGATCGACAAATTAGACAAAGGTGTCGTTTATGTAGACGTGTTGTCTTCAGTCATGGCTCATGTCTGGTCCAGTGCCTTTTACGATTCATGGTTTTATAGCTGAACAAAACTGAGTTTTCTGTTAGCGTATAGGTAATCCGAAAATGAAACAAACAACCGTTATGCACCCCTTGAGTTAAATTCTGAGTACACGTGGCAAACTTTATTATAATTTGACCGAGATATGGTCATAGCTTACAGCTACATTAAGAATTGATAACATGTCAATAATCTATAGCATTGATCCAATGTATCAATGTTTAACATAGATATGTAAAGGAGCTTTACTCCTTTCTAAAAAGGAACTATTAGGTTTCCTGGCCTTGCAGTCGATCATATTCTGCCTGTTCCATGATGTACATCTCTGCAACCTTCGACTTGATTTCTGAACGGACAACTGAAAGGGGAAATAACGCCAAGCAATAAAAAAGTCAAGATTTAGTGACAATTAGTATAGGAACATACTCGCTTAGCCTTCAAAATTCTCTACCAGGGCCAATAGCCTTGTTTCTTTTCAGAGACAAGCGCATCGAGCTCTAACATGGGAAGACCACAGATGCCGAGAGGTATAAAGCGGTGAGAGTCCATCACTCAATATTGTATATTATAGGCTACTACACAAGCGCCCTCCATCTACAAATAAAACCGAGGCGAAGGAACACGGGCGAATTCCAGATATTTCATTTTAACACACACTGAGGAATGGTTCCCAAAAGGAATATGAATCCTAGCTCTGATGATTATCATCCTTACTAATGAGGTTTAATGCCGTTCCTGTATGAAGAAGGTGGTTCTACAAAATGAGAAAATGTGGAAAACAATCCATAAACTGTTTTTTTTGGATGAAATGCTGTACACCTGCTCGAGACGAGGGCTCTATAATCATCAGAAGTGCAAGCTCTGGATGACCCCCTTTAAAATGTCAAGCGATCGCATGATTCGTATTCTTACCTTGACAAGTAGCCTCGATGACGGAAGTAGCGATATTCTCTAAATTGCTGTAGTCGCTGGCTCGGAATACCATCGACTCGTCACCATTAGTGAAGTACATTGCCAGGAACATGCGACTCCCCATTATTCCGGATGGGAAATTTTCCTCGGATCCCGTCCCGACCACGAAAAGGTGTATCCCCTCATGTCGGGTGGCTGCTGCTTCTTTGAAGGCGAACAGCGGCCACGAGGGAGCCCCGTCAGTGATCAGGATGAGCACCTTAGGAGCGGTACACCGTGCACCTGCATCGTACGTCTGGTTCAGCAACTGCGACCGCGCGATGAAAAGTGCGAGGTGCGTATTCGTGTTGAAATTATCCTCGGGCTGTGTCAGGTCTCGGAATTTGCGCCCGATTTCTGCAGGGCCCTTTTTGTTCGCATCGTCCCCCAGCCAGATTCTCGCAACTGCCTTATTCGAGAACTCAATCAAGCCGATGTTTAAAGAAGCCACCTTTTCCGCCATCTTGCCAATGGATGCTACGGCAAATTTCTTGACCGCCTCGAAGTCTTTTCCAGGAATGCTAGCGCTGTTGTCGATGACGAACACCGCATCTAGTTTGTCAACGGGTTCGCATATGCCTGCATTGAAAGAAGTTAAAGTTCGAAGGTAAACGAAAATATGTTGCACAGCAATCTCCAAAAGCTTCATCGAGTCACATTAATAAGACAAATACAGTATTCGAAATAAAATAGCACGACATATTCTTTCTTTAATGGAAAGTGTATTTGAAGGAACGCAAATAATCCGCCCTGGCGAATGCATGTTTGTCTTTTGACAAGCATTTGAGCGATTTCTTGCATATCTGTGAATCAATAAAGTTGATTGGTGGTACACCCAAGTCTGGAAATTCAGAAAATCGAATGTTTTCTTCCTTTACCTGCAACAGCACTAACTGCCAAACACAACAACATTGCCGCAAAAGTGAAGGAAGGCATCTGGTTCATTTTGAGGAACAAGTTGCGTGTATTATTGTAATATAGCAAAGGCATCTCCTACCTTTTATAAACTTGATGTAACCAGAGAAGTACTGGTACGGTCTGTGGCAGTCGTTTGTTACTGTATTCAGGACAATGTCTTTGTCCATCCATAAGAGTGAAATAGTGTTTACTTTCATGGACAGCTGTCCTAACAGCGAACTAAATACATGTAATGGTCAATGCTGATTTTAGAGCTTAACCAAAGCCAGTTGCAGACGCACCAAAAATAAGCACGCTACTCTTTTAGTTACCAGTAACGCAAGCAGCATCTTGGTCGAGTAAACAAAGAGATGTACGGCCCATTCTTTCAGTAAAATCAGCCTGTACGTGAAGGGAAAAAACTTCTCTCCGTGCGCGTCAAATTTCAATTGTTGACAATTAAATGAGGAAAACGAATAACATGCTTTTGTTGGAAACCATAATTGTTGAAAAAGGGTTGGTGAGTGATAATAACTGCATTTGTTCGTCGGAAACAAGATCGGCGTCTCGTCTGGGCGTTTATAACGCCCACGTCTAAGATGATTCATGTGTCTTTCTTTGAAGGGTGGCATGTATAGTTATGGCTGACTTCTTGTGAACAAACTGTAAGAGTGTGATTACATAAATGTTACACAGACCTGGGCAGCTGGTGTCATAGTTGACCGGCTTTAGTTGACACTGTGATAGAGCATTGATGAGGCCTAGCCTAAGGATAATCTAGTGTCGAGCAACACCACTATCTTTTGATAAATGTGATCTGGTCACATTCGTGAGTTCGATTAGCTTAGTACGACGTGCGCTTTTGGTTTGTGCAGAAACGTTTCTGGATTAGGCTTGGGATCAAAAACACTGATCCGACGTATTCAATGCGACCGACCAGATAATGGACTCGTCGATGCCTTTGTCCAGGCATTTTGCATAGATGTATGAGGTACACAAACAATGACACCTGACATCGTGTAACACCCCTACAATGGGCCTTTAGCCCCGTCCGAAAGTGTACGACATGTACAACCATTATATAAAGCGCTTTATAAAGAACTGACAAATATATGAAGAATCTTTATACTTATTTATTCATTATCAATACGGGAAGAACGTACCAAGTAAATGACGTGACACTTAAATAGGTTAACCCACGTATAAGTCAACATCTACATGTATTCTTGAGGCATACTCGTATCTGAACTGAAGCCAAGATGAGTGTTAAAAGCTCTTGGATCCCAAAAGCTGAAAATCCCGGGATCCAAGGGTGGTCACGTGGTTGCGAAATTTGGTCTGACTTTCACGATGTATAGCGCCCGCATAAAACCGCCAAAGTCCGGTACCGAGGCGCCATCTTCCGATGCATGCTCTAACTCACCGTACTGTACATCGAACACGCTAAAACAAGCAATAAACTACAGCTCAAGGGAATACAAATATCACTGAGACCGACCTGTCGGTCGTTGGGAAAAAACGTTATTTCAAAATGACCGACTGGTCGGTAACCGGGATTCAAGAGGTTAATAGTCCGAATCGATGAGATCTACTTTGCCCTTTTTCAAATTGCGTTGTAGAGCACTTTTAGTGCATGCTCTGTGAAAAAAATTAACAGCTGATAATGGTCTCCATTAAAAGCTGCCAGATATGCGACTAAGTAGATGTTTCTGCACTGATGATAGCCGGCCCTTCACGAACAGGTTCCCCCAGGTACTTGGCAGTAAGGTTGAAGGTATAAGAAGTTCCTGGGATGAGTCCATCAGCTTTGTACTCTGTCCTTGTCGATGGCAGAAATACGCTATATGAACCTCCATACGGCCGGGTACTTTTGCGGAAATCGAGCTGTGGAATAATAAAAAGAATAATGAGATTGAATTTCTGCAAGATGAAAACTGATATAGGGTGCCACAAAAAAAACACCTCAACATCCTCGGCCACTTGGTAAGCCTGGGCTACAGCTACAAATACTGTCTTCTCCCACTTAACCGAGCGCGGCTGAATCGTAAAATGACTAAGTCCAAATGAATAGGTCGATTTTACTGGTGGCAGGCGAACATTAGAAAGAACAGCCACAGCTGATAATTGACTCCCTTTTCGTGGGCAATGCCAATGCCTTCCACGTAAGTGGATAAAAGACATGAACATTGACATGGGGTAGTCCTGTACTGAATGAATGAATACAATACAACTAGCGTCCTCATTTTATGCCTATAGTGTCCGTTGACCAGAAATTTCTAATCTAGGGTCTATAATAAATCCAGCTTCATGGGTCTGCAGAATGTCCCAATAAAGAAGTCTTGCTGTTAACGAATAAATTAAAGAAAAGATTTACTTATCAATTTACCAATCAATTTTATTATCCAAACGGGATTTACACGTCATCATCAAAAACATCCTCTTCTCCTTCCGAAAACTCAATCCCCTCAACAAACTGCTCAAGCTCATCATTTACCATCTCTACCCCCTCCCCGACTTCGTCATCGTCCTCAGGAACTAGGCCACTGGCTCTCCAACCGTTCATAATCGTCTGTTGTGTGAACCTTTCCCAGCCGAGGCTGATCATCCTGACCACATCCCGCCTGGTGATCCGCTCACAATGTCCTTGATCATCAGTGTGGCCGATTTTCCACACTTTCCAAATGGTCCTTAGGTGACACTTGAAGCTCCTGTTTACGGTCAAGTCCAAGGGCTGCAGCAGCGAAGTACATCGTCCTGGAATGAAAGTGTCTGTCCCATTCTCTGCGGTGATTGCATCACGAAATTGCTGATTTCGATGCGCCGGATACCTGTCTAAAAGTAACAGGAACGTGGCCCCTGCTACAAATGGCACAACCAGGGCCTGCAACCACTCGATTAGCGATTAGTGTCGGGCCCAACCCTGTGGACTACCAGTTATCTGGAAAAATAAACAACAAGTATGAACATTTACATTACTTTTCTGAACAGTCAGACACGCACAATGTTTTGGTTCCATCCATGACAAACCTATAATAATTTTAGTCATAGGAGTTCTGATTTTCCTAAAAAATACTACCATTAACTAGAATAACCGTCAATGACAACACTGATGACGTCAGGTACATTTCCTGTACTACAAGCACGGACTTGTATTCTATGCCAATACTCACTCGCACATTGTCTGGAGCATTCGCCTGAAGCTGCCGAATGACGTCACCATCTGGTGCCAAGCCTCTGAAGTTGACCTCGGCTCGTCCTTTTCGTCCGTCTGTCGTAACTGCTAGAGTCACCGTGCATCCAAGTTTCGGGTTGCCTTGGGATGATCCAATGTCAACATTCTGAGACCCAGTCGCTTCCATTGTTGATCTTGGCACCATATCAAACAACATAACACAACACAACATGATGACATCAAAATCAGCGTCTCTGATGAGGTCGGCAAAATCTCCCCGGTAGTCGGCAACCAAAGCCTGGGCGTTGTCAGGTAACCCCCTTGAATCTTTGGTCTTCCTTCGATAGCTGATTTGTTTCCTTAAATGGAATTTGCATATTGTTAAAATTCACCACATACAATCCATTAAGGCCGATCCATGCAACAGCGGAATGAAACTCACCTTTCCATAAAGTTGCTAAGCCAATGTGCAGATGCATGGAAAAGGTATCGCAGGGGTCTCTGGTCTTGTCTTTCGGCCTTCGTTTCGTTCGGAAGCTCTGCCCACCATTGCCGAAATTCTCTTCCAGCTTGCCCTTTAATATCCTCACCGGAAACAGGGAAACCAAGTCTTCAGCGCTCAAGGAACCAGGTGTTCAAATTGTTTTCCATTTCGGGCCATATGCTGAAATAAAAAAGCTAACACGTTTAACATCTTTGGAAATATTGATTGCCGATAACCACAGGTATGAACGAAATGTTAGTCCTAGGAATAAAGGTCCCAGGAACAATAATACTGATATTGTTAAAGGCAATGGTCAGGGTCAGTCGCTTTGATGCATAGTGCGACTTATTCTTCCGTCCATGACACAGAAGCGGACTTATTCCGGTCGGTATAGGCCAACAAGGAAGGAAATTCATTTAGCGAGGAATATAATGCTTGTAGAAACACTACCTTGTGCATCAGTGCCGTGTTGCCGTTGTCTCCTCCGTCTTCTATGGTCTTGAGTTGATCTATCTCGGAGGGCAAACAAGTCATCCTGTGTGCTTAATCAACGTCTAAATGTCTGCGGTGCTATGCGGTGGTGTGTAGCAAAGGATGTCGCAGTTTCAGCATCACGTAATCCTATAGCATGCTCCAACTGGTATGTCTCGATAAGGTCAATCTTCTGATTGAGACTGTAGCTTTTCTGGTGCCTACATGCACCAGGTACAGCCTGGTTAGCATCATCTACATCATCATCATCATCATCATCAATCATCGTCGTCGTCGTCGTCGTTGTCGTCGTCGTCGTCGTCGTCGTCGTCGTCGTCGTCGTCGTCGTCGTCGTCGTCGTCGTCGTCGTCGTCGTCGTCGTCGTCGTCGTCGTCGTCGTCGTCGTCGTCGTCGTCGTCGTCGTCGTCGTCGTCGTCGTCGTCGTCGTCGTCGTCGTCGTCGTCGTCATCATCATCATCATCAGTAGTGGCTGTCAACATCATCTCCATGCTCCATTCCATACGTTAACATCATCAGGGTGCCTGCTAGGCCTACCCACAAAATCCATCGCATTGCGTGCATCTTACCAGAAGAACGTGGTCAAAGCAAGATGGCAGACAACAATTATGACATTTGACACGAAAGTGCCCTTTATTGGATTTCCCCAACAAGAAAACGATTCCATAATCGATTAGATAAAATAAATTCATTTGAAAGACTCTGGATTGGTCAACCATTTACATGAACTTACGTAACTTCAATAATCATCACCCTGACTGCAGGGATTACTGGCCCTGACCGCGACCAGGCGTTATTGAATTGACAACATTTACAAGGTTGTCTTCCTATAACCATTGATCAATATAATTGGCTGTCATATTGAATGTTTGCAGCCCACCGGTAAAAGACTGCCATGTTTCTGGACTTAGTCATTTTCGAGCCATTTTCCTGGCGCTCGGTTAAGTGGGAGAAGACAGTATCTTTATTGAACGCAATATTATGATTCTTCTCTAACTTTAACACTGGTACTAGTGGTAGCATTCTTAAATTGCCACGATCACACGAGTGAGGCACTTAATTAACTTACCAGATAACTCGTTAGACTACCAACCGTTTGGATGGTCCCAACGTAGCCAGACAAATGTAGAACTTCTCGAATTGTTAATATCAGTACCATTTGAAGTTGGACAGTGCATCATGCTTAAACATTAATTACCAAATGAATAGAATGTAGGCCTTCTATTAGGTCAACTACGGCAAGGAGTCCAATTTAATTTAATTTCGACATTTCACTTCTTTAGGTGTCATCTATTTATTCGGGTTTTATCACCATCTATGCGTCTTTATAAATGTATCGACCTAGATGTCCGATCAAGACCAAAATTAGTTGATCCGTACGCGATCTCGCTCATGCATAAATTATCGTTGTGATTACTTTTGTAGTTATTCACACAGGCAGCTGGGGTAACAACGTATTATGTCATCACCCCTCACTCCTTCCATTTGACAGATTAACTGCGAATACGACAACCAACATAATAGTTATGCACGAGCGATATTTAGCGTACGAATAAAATGGATTTGTCTTTCGGACACCGTGTAGAAATGACAACAAATAAGTTACAAAGACCTACCGATTGGGTAATCAGTCGGGACGTAGATAGTGGACAGGTTACCATATCTACAGTCCACTTCCCGGGCCTGGACCTTTACAACGTACGTTTTCGCCGGGTCCGACACGGTAAATTCACCCGTCGTTTCGAAAGGACCTCTGTCTGGTTCCACGCGGCCATGGCCCCACTTGCGTGGTAGCTGTGGAAGATGCGGTAACTGTGGATCGTGATGGGACGCCAGCTTGATTGAATTGGAGGGTCAAAAGTCGCAGAATATTTTTATAACGAGACTCTGTAGAAAAGGAGACAAGAATGTCAATTATGGTTAGATGAAGTTTAATTGGTCTCCTGCAGAATGATCTCAATACAATTAATACAATACAATATATATACAATTGCAGTAACGGATTCACATGGTGATATAAAAGCTAGCTACAGATTGTACATGTCAATATTAGATAAGCTAAATACAACCCGAGAAGTATTTGGGCAGCAGGCATATAGACTTAAATTAAGTACATGTATGACGCGTCATGAGAGCTAAAGGTGTGGTGAAATATAACCGATGAAAATTGTAGTAAAAGGTTCGCTTACCTGTAGGAGGGGAGACAAGAATGTCAATTATGGTTAGATGAAGTTTAATTGGTCTCCTGCAGCATGATCTGACGATTCCGCCTGGGTCAAGATGTTATAAAGCAGGCCTAGACCACGCCCGGAGCCAATCAAAATGCTCGAACCACAAACGACATCCTGTGACCCTCACTAGGATGACCAATCGACGTCCTCCACGTTTGGACGGTTGGAAAAGGGACATTTTTGGCTGGACCCTGTCGTGCCCGGACGCGAACTTAAGAATTTATATAACTTGTAAATCGGACGGTCTCGTTAATCTGAAACGTGCCGTTTTTAATAAAATGCTGACCGGTCCCTTGAGTTTGTTCGGGCACGTAGTATTTAATTAATGATCGTGGCAGTGAGATTTGATTGATCTTTGCCGAAGCGGATGATTAATCCAGAGTTACACCGATCTTCGAAATGCTCAAATAAATGACGTGCCATTGTCCAGTCTATGATGACAGGGAGTTATGTCATTAAAAGAGAGTGAAGTGGACGGTCACGTTCAGGCGAGTTGCTGGACGTGTCCTAGACAATATTGTTCAGCTTAAATTGGTGAAAAGTAGTTTCGTAAACATTGATAAGCATACCTAATAATCTTGACAGTTCTATGAATTAGTAAGAAAATTTGTTAAAGGTTGCACAAAATAGATCGTGTAAAAAGTTCTAAAATAATTCTAATTCTCGCCTGCACTGGACATTCATTTGGTCCTTCTCAACAATAGTTGATGTTTGCCATTTTTAGAAAAACCTTGTTTTGAACATCTCTTCAATGGCGAAAAAAGCATAAAGCCGTATTGGCACAATCCATATCTGTAGCTTCTGTCGATATTTGCGTATATTCAAATGGCCGCGGCAGAGTCAATCACTTTTATTGAGAAATTGTGAAAAGTAGCGAATAATTTACGACAAGGATGAGCGCTTACGTACTCCCTTTTTCAGCAATGAAGCCTTCCGATTCAGACCAGGGACAAACTCCTTTCTCGTTGAAAGCCCTGACTTGGAGTCGTAGTCAAAAGAGAGGGGTAGGCCAGTATACCTTGACAGCCGGTAGTCTGTGTGTGAAAGTCCAAGACTGGAATACTCTTCTTTGAGTATCTAACCTGTTAATGACAGATGGCAAAACGCATGGTATGCATACGTTCAGTTAGGAAGACTCACGTATGCATGGGCATAGAAATCGAAACGTCGTCTATACACACGTCAATTTTTTTCTGTTGCTGAGAAAATTTCTTTATTGTTGAATTTAAGCAAACGAATAAATTGATTCAATGAACTAATTGATTTATCAAAATGTGAGCCCTTGCGTCATACTCGCACAGATTCCTCAGGAAATGCAGGGTGTTTGCATAAATTAAAGGTCTTTTAAATGCAATCGCTATGAGGTCAACTGTTCGTGCACAATGCCAGGGCGTAAGAAGAAAGCTTTAGCATGACACGTGGCTTGAAACACTGCTGTGGAGATAACCCTATACGTTCCTTACCTCATACTTAGTGACGTTTTCCACTCTCGGTTTTCGATGGTATACATCAATTAATTCCTCAAATATTATGCCGTTCCTCGAGGATGAACCGGGGGCGACCCAAGTCCTTGGCAATCTAAGACCCTGGTCTGAAGGGAAGAGAGGTGGGCTCTGATGACAGGAAAAGGTCCACTAAACGGTCTTACCATGGGAATATTTCATTGTCGTATCCAAGGGCCTGTATTAACTAAGATTCTCAAGTTCGTTTTGGTAACTTTATGTTTGAGAATTTTCTATGTTTTGACTGAAGTTGATTCTCAAAGAATCTTATGTCAACTGTTCTCAATATCACGAGAAGATGGCACTGCACGGAAAAAAGCCTAAAAAGATTGGCAAATTTGTCAGCATTTCGCTGTAGTCGGCTCGTTCTTGGTGATGTCTAGTCCGAAGAAAGTGTATTTGGATATTTAGTGCTTTTTTAGAAGTTTCAGATAAAATATATGAATTTCAATCAACTGCTGTATTTTCTGTATGAAATTCAAACGAATCCTTGTGCCATGTTTTCGTGAGATGGACAACAGCTCCAGATCTTTGCGCCCTAAGGAAAAAAAGATACTTACAAGATTCATCTTCACAGTCCGATGTTGTAAAAGCAACATCCAAAAAGGAGGAGGAAGACGGGTAAAGTCGACATCTTCTAATGGCGTTTGGGCGTCAAATGAGCGTTAAATGAACATCAAGCACGTCGTCATATCCGGTGAACTACTTTCACTTCTATAAGGTCAGCTAAAATTCTCCCGCACACTACGTACTACATTGGCATTATCTCTTCAGTTGCGGGTCATTTAGAACCCAATATTATTTATTTTGTTACAGCCTGTATGCTGTTAGCCTTTGTGGACGCCAGTGAGACTTGTTCACAAACACGGTTTATTTTAGGCCTATGCATTTACTTACTTATGTAAGCGCATGGGTTCATTTCTGGCATAGTTTTCTGTACTCAGCCATTCGTGCACAGAGCTCTGTGGTGAGGAGACCAGAAGAACGTTTGCTCTTGTTTCTCCTTCTTGGACAATTTACTCCAAGGTTCGACGTTTTGTGATTAATTCTTTCCAAGCCAAATGGAAAGAATGTTTTTCTAACTGTGTGTCGGGCTGTGTGTCTCGAGGGATATTTCATATATTATGTAGTATATACAATGTACATAATATATTACATATATTATGTAGCTACAGTACATTATCCTTGGTTCAGTTTTCAGTGATTATCCTTTGTCAGTTGTTAGTATCCAAAGCCAGACCTGGTACATCTCGAACTATGTATTGGCACAGACCTACACAGACTCGTGCACATGTGATACAGCTATTTCGTATCGTCGTTTTAAAACAAGTCTCTGTGGCGGCCTCAAGGAGGAGCACTTTACGTTTACCATTACGTGTACGTGTACGTGTTGTCGTACTTCCTGTTAGAATCGATATTATGTACTTCCTGTTGGATGTGTACTTCCTGGTTGTCATTCAAGGCCTTCGTGAACCGTGACTTCTCTTTGTCACTCACTTCCGGTACCGGACTTAAACTCATCCTGTTCTTTTTCGTGACGTCATCTCTACATGTACATGACTGTGTTTCTACTGGCGGATGTGTCTTCAGTTACCGACGGATCGAACTTTTCCTAGCTTTCAATGAGATGTGGTGTTGACAATTATAATATGTTTATATTTACCTAACTTGTTCCTGTTATTTTAAATAAATTATGTTTGTGTCAAAAACAGCTTCGAGGTTTTGTTCTTGGGGAAAATATCGGGTGTTTTATGTAGCTACAGTACATTATCCTTGGTTCAGTCTTTAGTGATTATCCTTTGTCAGTTGTTAGTATCCAAAGCTAGACCTGGTACATCTCAAACAAATTCATTCACCCATGTTGAAAGTTATGGAAAACTTCGTAAAAGTTTGTAATTGACTTTATAGAAGTGTAACGGGAATATATCTATGAACTAAATGCCTACTACCATGATTGGGAAAGTCCCCAAATTGAACTTCGAGAGGTCGTGAAAATGATCAGCTTGTCTTGGGAGAGGATCAGTGCTGATGCTGTGCGCACTTTTGGAGCTGGAGATAGCCGTCTGCTCAATTATTGAAGACAGTGAAGGTCAACAAGTAGAACTTGGTCAATTAGCTGAAATTGAACAGAGTGACAAGGAAGATGATTTACAGTTTTTAGATGAAAACCAGAATATCAAGAATAAACAAAATTGTTATTTGCTTCATCAGATAAAGTGTATCCATATCCCGGTGAAAGTCAGATAAAGTGTATCCATATCTCGGTGAAAGGAATGGTAAGTTGCCATTGAAATAATATATCTGCCTTCCCTTCATTTACACCATAACATTTCATCCGTCGTAAGCAATCAACGGTTGCAACACTCTTCCCATTTCTAAGGACAGCTTTGATTTTGCGTTTCGAGTGCTGCAGGATTTTAGGCGAATATGGACAGTCCACAATCTAGCCAAATGTTCTGAAGCTTTGACAACACATGTAACATGTTTCAACATTGTTCCAGGTTACCTCCAGGACTGACATAACTGGCATGAGTGTCCCGTAACGCGCAGGTCACTTAATAGTTCGGGTCATCAATGTTTATTGTTGGAGTAAAATGGACATCATCGCTATTAGTTGCTTTTACACGAGGACGGTTTTAGCCCTCCTCACCTCGAGCCACTTGAAGCCGGATCACCTGTAACTGGCTTTGCGCTATCTACACGAAGACGGATCAAGTCGCCGACTCAAGTTCAGTTCAGGCCACTTAAACCACTCACCCGTCGCTTGGTGGCGCATGTGACTTTTTTTTGGCGGGTTTGAAAGTTGCGTTTTGGTACGTTTTGGTACAACACTCGGCTAACTTCTGCTCCACGAGTAGCCATTGCGAGTAAATAATCAATGTATTAGACACAAAATCGAGATCAATCAAAAAAAGCTATAAACTGACACTGACACTCCTGTTATATATATGATTCTGCCGCGTGTTTTCATGAACTGCTATATCATGATATACCGCGCTACTCGATTTTAGTACCGTGCGCAAAGTGACTCGATGCCAGATCGGCTCTACACGAGAGATTAAGCGTCTTGAAGTGGCTCCAACCCGCCTCACGTGACTCGAGTCTGCAGTGCTAACGCGCCTCGGGTCAGGTCACTTGGAGACGGTTCTGATTTCGTTCTACACGGTAAAAATTATCCTGACCCGCCTCGAGCTGGCTCGAAGCCGGTTCCAACTGTCCTCGTGTAGAAGCAAGGCCCACCCATTACAGTGTTGGAAGGGTACAATCCGATAAAAGTAATAAATGCGGCCTTAGGCCCCTCAAATTTAACCAATCTTTGGTATGTTTTTTTGTGTCGTCATTTCCTCCCCAGTTAAGTACGTATTTTGTTAAGCAAACCGATACCTTAAGCCACCGTGATGATGACACAAACTAATTCCAAATACATAGTTTTTAAAGTAATAGTCGGCCTTTTATTGCAGTATGTTTGTTCTCCTTTTGTTCACCAGGAAACTATTTTTCTGAACGTGTTAGATGCTTTTCCAATTTTGTTTCAGCTCTTAGATAGTCGGAAAACGCGTTATTCGTTATTTTCAGTACATGCAAGTTCTTTCGCGAAAGACCTTTCCCGCCACGTGAGTGCACGCCGAGATCCGAGTTCACGTCACCCCTCGATTAAGACGAAACGTGATTTCCATTTATCGTTGCAGTTGCAGGGAAATCAAGTCCCATCATCGTGACTTCGGAAAAGTCGATATCAGCACCATGACGTCAATGAGTAGATCCCAGCCCAAGTGTGACAATGGGTGATATGAATAAAGACTAGCAAATGCTTTTTTCTAAAACTCCGCGTACATTTACACTAGGCCTTTCTGTACAAAACTAATCTTTATTCATATCACCCAATATTAGGAATTGCTTACTATATCTATAATCATTATTTCTATGTTTCTCTCTGGCTCTGGTGAACCCAGACACCCAGGATCGTTAACCGTTATAAGTTTAAACACCTTTCTTCTTAATTGCTCCTTTCCATTGTTTTATAATCTCTATTATCTGTTAAAGAGGTTGAATAGCGCCTCCAGAAGCAAGCAACAGCGCCACCCGTAGCAGAAATAAGAACTGCTTAGTGACGCCATGGTTTCCATATACGGCATCTCATTTGCATATTTTTACAACCTTATTTACTACGAGTTATAAATATGCCAATAGCACGTGGATCATGCCGGGCGGCGCTGTCAGGTGTTTTCACTATGGGTTACATAATCGGCTACAAAGAGGCCAGTGTTCTGGTAAATGAAGTTAGTAATGATAGCGAAAGAATGTTAGTGTATGTTACGCAGTCAATAGCGATAGTAGTGAGTTGGAGAGAGGAGAAAATGGAAAATGGAGAGAATAGTAGTATGGATTTCGAGTCCCAAGAAGAAACTTTGCAAAGTTTTCATCAAACTGATAATCATATTCCTTCCTTCTCTGTCGTCTCCAACAATTAAAAGTTGCTGCAGTCAACCTGATGCGTTTATCCGCGAGCGAATCGACGAGACGAAGCATTTTTCAAGCATCCGACTCGAATGGTACCTTACAGATCCGCAAGGGGCGCGTTACCGAAAATGTTGCAAAAATCAATAACGTGATCGTAAATATTGTCATATTTTTCAAAATGAGAGTATGTAGATGATACGCAGACGGTAAACTAATGAAAGGCCAGTATCTATTGAACCTTACAAGTGATTTGGGGGCCTTGAAACTCCTTATATTTATCAATGAAACCTTATTCCCGCCTAAGGTTTTGACCGGGCCGTCCAAAACTCCCCATTTTTTGGCGGGCCATTCCCTTTAAGCTAGCTGTTTGACCCCTTTTTAACTTCCTGATTAGCAGCTGGTTACTAGGCCCCTGCCCTGGTCCTGTCTGGTAATCTTGTATTGCTGTGTACTGATTGGTTGTTTCTTTAATTACCGAGTGCTGGTTGGCTCAGAGCTTGATATTTGGGCTAGGCTATTTACCCATTAGGGATGTAATAATAATAATAATTTATTGTAAAAAACCTCCAAATAAGGAGCAGACAACACAAATATGCAATAAAAATCATACACAGAGAACGAATAAAAAAGCGATCAAAAGGGTGAAAGTAAAAGCTTCAATAGTTTATGGCTTTTCCGGTTTAGATTGGCACATAAGGTTTTTACCGAATCGACAATTCCATTTTCCTCCCTGGTGATACGTCTAGGCCTACATGTTGGATTTACAAACAGGACATTGGCGGCAGAGAGGCCCGACGAACTAAACACTCGGTTACACAGGGTACCCTTAATTTTTCTCGTGCCAATGACGACGTCTCGTGCTTTACAATCGATGGAGAGAATCCTTCTTAAAAGTCCAATTTGCTTCTGTTCGATTACTTTCCGCGGGTTGTCAATATCTAATGCCCTTAATAGAGGGCTATGATGACAAAATTTCGATAAACCAAAGCATCTTTTGATCAGGGAACCCTGCAACTTTTCCAGTTTCCAAAAAATTGCCCCGACTCAGATCAATTGTGTGCATACCATAAAATAGTGACGGAGAGCACACGCTCTCCCAATGTTTCACTTTCGCACCAGTCCAGAGACCTGGATAACACATACCACAGCCACTTAAACTAAAGTAGGCATTTCTACAAGATCGCGCGCGATGTGTGTAATTAGGTATAAATGATGATGTTAAGATGTTCTGAGGAAATCCTGGCAGATCCTGGGTCCGTATTCACAAAGCTTCCGTAAGCACTAAGGGTACCGTAAGGCATCCGTAACGATTTATGTGGTATTCACGAAGCTTCCGTAAATTTACGCATCCGCAAATCACGACCGTAAACCAGCCAATATTTGCGGGAGCGACAGAGTACCCGTAAATGCTACGGAAGCTCCGTAACAGCTGAAATGGCGGCCTTGTTTGCACTCTTTGCCGAAGAAAATCGGCGAGCATTGAGGCGGCAACGCATTTTTCGCGATCGGACTCAACCCCTGGACATCTACGACGATGTAGATTTGATCGACAGGTACAGAATGCCGAGGCACGTCCTGGTTGAAGTCATTGACTTGATCCAAGACCAAGTTGAGCACCCAACACGGCGGTCACATGCAATCCCTGCAACTCAACAGATCCTCGTAGCCCTGCGAATCTTTGCAACTGGTCAATTCCAGTTGGCAACTGGCGATGTGAGTGGGATCAGCCAACCTTCTGTTTCCCGGAT
Organism: Lineus longissimus; assembly: GCF_910592395.1. NCBI lineage: Eukaryota > Metazoa > Nemertea > Pilidiophora > Heteronemertea > Lineidae > Lineus > Lineus longissimus. Next base: position 9,630,275 of record NC_088313.1, read on the forward strand.
TGTTACTTGAGTTGCCACGGCACTTCAAAGGATTTCTCACCGAGTCATTGCGTTTCCTCGGGACCGTGTGGCACAGAATCGTATCAAGGAAGGCTTCTATGATGAACGACACAGAATCCCGAACGTTTTAGGATGTCTTGATGGATCACTCGTCGAAATAAAATGCCCCTCCGAAGAAGAAGCTGCCTACATTATGCAGACATCACTATCACGCCATCAACGTACAGGGGCTCTGCTCACATGACAAAAGATTCACTAACATTGTAGTACAGTGGCCAGGCTCCACCTATGATGCATTCATTTGGAGCCACTCCAATCTCAACCGACAAATGGCCAATGGTCTCGGAGATGGTTATCTTCTTGCGGACTCCGCATACCCACTTCGACCCTGGGTTTTAACACCCGTGCGGAACCCCGAGGATGAAGCTGAGCGCAGGTACAACGTCCATCACCGAAGGACGCGTCAAAGGATAGAGGGTACATTTAGCAGATGGAAAATGAGATGGCAATGCTTACACAAGGACGGTAAGGTTACATTGAATTATCAAAATGCCCTTTATTACCGTTGAATCGTCCCATGAAATAGTAATTATCACGAAGTACGCATGTAATAAACAACATATCAAAATAAGTGATAGGGCACCCAATATTTATTGAAATATTGAGGTGAATGAAAAGGGAAAGAATTTCTGAACAACATGAGCTCATTCAAAATCAAAAGACTCAACTGCACACATAACGGCAAGCTACATTGTGTCAGTATTTCGATTTCTTTATTTTGATAAATCAGCTCTAGTTCTTAAAATGTTTTGCTGCTCCCCCCCTTAATCTCAAACAAACAAATATTTTTGAAACCCTTTCTATTTGCAGGTGGTGTCCTCAAACTCCGCGCAGAGTGTTGTTGCAGAATCATTGTTGCCACTGCAGTGCTGCACAATATTTGTGAGGAACGTGGTGTGCCAGTTCCCCCCGGCGCAGGCCCCGTCATTGGTGACAATCCTGACCTTGATGTGAACAACCCAGTCATAGACGATGATGCTGATGGCGCAGCAACAAGAGCAAGAGTGATTAGGGAGAACTTTTGGAACTGAAACAATGGTGTTTGACTGGACATCACCACAAGCGTTCCCTATAGTAACATTGAACAACAATTTATTGTGTACATACCGCAGATTCACTTTTCTAATACCACTGCCAAATATGCAAAAACTGACCACTATTTATTATTCATTTGGCCACTCCAACCAGTCGTCATGACGGCTAGAAGGCCTGTGTGACACGCCTACCACCTATTTCCCTGGTGATGAGTGTGGCTATTTTTCCAAAATGTTAATTCATGAAGGTAATGAACTGGTCTTAGAAAAGTGAACCTACGGTATTGTGCTCCCTTTCCTAGGATATCCACTTGTGCTGACTGGTTTAACTGTGAGGCGAGCATTCATCGGGAATTTAAATTCGCCCACTTGAAGACGTACCCTGATTAATATTCATGCAGAGTGATCGAATTTGGTTTTTAAACCACGGGAGTATAACCTCGCTATTAACCTGGCTAATGTCCGCCTCTTAGTTAAACTAGCCAGCTCAGGTGGATGTCTTAGGAAAGGGAACACGATATACATCGTACATCGCCTCTTTTTCGGCCACCACATGAATCATTGAATACTACTTTACCCTGGGAGCTCAACCTATTCATGTATGTAACAATGGGAAAGCTTACACTGGCAGTGGATTGGTCGGCCAGTACACAACAAATGACCTCCATCCATCTTTGTCGTCATGATTTCTTAGGCCTGCTCCAGCAAAAACAGTCACGTCAAGGAAATGTACCACTTTGCACCGGGACTTTGCACTAGGCCCTAGGCCCTATAGCGATTAATTGATCTGCCTAATGTGATTCACAGAAAAACTTTGGTTAGGCAAAAGCCACACAATTTCGGCAAATATTCCCTTGGCAAATATTGGCTTTGGGCTGTTGCATAATCAAAGTCTTTCTGTGTTTTTTTATTTAGAAAGAGAGGCCTACCGCCGGTAATTAGGGTAATTACGAGTAATTACTGGTGTGAGTGCGACTGCTTTTCCTGAAGCGGGTGCAGACATTGATAAAAAGTCCAGTGATCTGAAAGTGGCTAATATATGCCAAAAATGATTTCGAACAGTTGAAACAAACAATCTATATAGCCTATATAGGGCTAGTCTAGTGTACCAATATTGTTCGACACTTCTCTGTATAGTGCGTGATGGATTCGACTCCCTGACAAACAAAACAATATAGAAATAAACAAAAACAGATAATCATGTGCTATTAGCCTAGCATACACGTGGTCATGGCAAACAATTACAATTCTCAACAGGCGTTATCATCTTTAAAAGTCATAGGCCTGTCTCCTACGCTTTTGAGAAGGCCTCTAAAACGATATAAGCAAGATAAGCTGGGTGTGTGTTCATCAATTCAAATTTGCTAATTTCAAGAGGGCCTCTCAAAAGCGTTGGACCCTCCTTGTTATAAATTACTGTGTTCACTGGACCACACGCCATTGTCAATGCGTTGCGTCAGACTGGCAAAATTCTCCCAACCGGCTTCTCGGGCCATATAGTCTTTAAGTGAAATAAATGTGCCACTAATAGAACTCTTTAAGAAGATCCACAGCAAACAGATTTTCGTTTAAAAATGTCAACCACACATCTACTCACAAAAGACCACACTGCAATTTTGAACACTTCTGCCTACTTTTGCTGTGATGGGTCACGTTTTTATATAATATCGATCCACAGAGGTAAGAGAATAAAATCTATGCCCACCTTTTGTCGTTTCGCCTTGGGCATGGGGACAGCCAGGCCGGGGTCAGCAGTGTCGAACCCTCCCACTATGCCATATGTTCTAGTTGCTCCAATAAGACCAATCACCCTTCTGTCTATATCCGTCATCTGGCTATTATCCTCTGCTCTCACATTGCCCGTTATTCCATCTTCAGCCCTTTCTTTATTCGCATTCTTCTTCGCTCGTGTTTTCATGTCATCCCACTTTTTTTTCAGCTGATCCACAGTGCGAGTTACGTCAGGGGGAGAAATCGGCTTCACTTTCTTTGCTATTGCTTTCCAGCATTCCCCCTTCCTCACGTTTGTCACTTGATCCGTGAATTTCGAATCTATCGTTCTGAAGTCCTTTTCCACCAGCTCGAGCAGTCGTAATATTTCATTCTGGGTAAAGTTGGCCTTTCGCTCCTTCTTCTTTCTCTGCCATTTTCACTATGTTCCCACACAAAACAACAACAATACGAAAGAAAACTGGGAAAACCCTCAATATACACTGCCAAGTACAGCGAGTCACCCCTCACCAGTGGAGGCTGGACATACTACACACTAGTTCCACGCTTCAGTGTTATCTCAGTTGTCGGAGAGTTGCCCGTAGCGGGCGATGTATCGGCGAATCTGATTCGTCGAAAAGTTACGGATCCGTAACTCTACGGTGCCGTAGCAGCGGTCTACGGAAGGCATACGGAACCTTTTGTGAATACCGCGCAACGCAAATCGTACGGTACCGCAAGGGCTCCGCAAATCACGGCTACGGCAGCCGTACGTACGGAAGCTTTGTGAATACGGACCCAGAAATCCATCCTCCACCCTCTGTAGCTAAACACGACATTCTCGTGCCGTCGGATAACTAGTGTCGGATAACTAGTGTCGGATAAGTGCTGTCGGATAACTGCTGTCGCATATAAGGTTCCTCAGCCTCCCGCATCGCGGCGCTCTTGTGTCTTGATGATTATTGTTTTTGCTCTAAGCGACATACGATTTACCAATTGGTAACTGTAATGTAGTAGGCGCACTTCAAATGGCCTTGCTTTTGCACGTTTATGCGACAGTAGTTATACATTCGCGTTATGTTCTTTGTAGGGGTCGCGAGTTAGATACGCGCGTTTTGCTCTGTACGCACGGGTTGCTCTACACACACACACACACGAGTCGCCAGTTATAAAGACGCGTTTTAGGACATCATTTAATGCGGAAATAACCGCCCATAGAACTCACCCGGGGGGGAATATTACCGGCAGCGGGTTCGCCCAGCCCGTCCGCGCCACATGAATGGGCGCGCCCCGCACCCAGCGCGGTCAAGAGTAATTGCACGTGTTCCGCGACGCGGACGATCGGAGCCACTCATAGCGCTCTGCTGCAGCTGAGCAGCACGTAAGTAGATCAGCATGGATCAACAGTTCATTTTTGACCTTGATGCAGCAGGCCCCAACATGCCGGCGACAACAAGGAGAATAGATCGAACATCATCGGTTTACGATGTTTGTTTATGGCTGCAAGAAAACCAGTTCCCGGGAGGAACTGTGGACGCGTTCAGAGGTAACATTTGGCTGCACATTTCACCATTTTAGGGATTTATTTTAGCCTATGAGAACTATCTCACACCGGGATCTTACCCGAGATCTTAGGCCCATGCTCTGTGCACAATGAAATGTACACTGTATTGGCATCCATACACACATGATAGCCTACGGGACAACCACGAATCACGATGTAGATCTAGGCATACATTGTGCACATTTAGATTTAGGGGATTCACAGGATTTTAGTATTTTAACAAGTGGGTTGGTAGAGCCCGGGTAGAGCTCACCATGACAGTCAGTGCAAACAGTGCAGTGTATTCAATCATGGAGGTATCGGTATTCCATGATTCAATAAAGGAAAACTGTAGGCCTGGCTAAACGCGCACGAGGGGGCCTGTCGTCTAGAAACCCTTGTTGTGTACCTCATTGGCTTAGTATGCATATCGATTGCGCATGCATTGTTATTGCTGGAGCACATTGTCTTCATTCGATGAGGTATGCAGCAGGTTTTTTTCAAACGGCGGGCTCACATGGTTTACAGTTTTCTCATTCTGCATTGAATACACTCGGGCCTACTCCTTTAAAACACTGGCTTTTCTGGAGAAACTAACCCCTATTATGTCATGTCACGAGTGTACTTAGAATTTACTTTCCATTTCAGACAATTTAGTTGACGGGAGTGTGGTCCATTCTCTGAAAGAACATCAGATAAGAGAGCTGATCCCACAACTTGGAGTCCGTGTGAAATTCGAAGAGCTGCATCAGCAAATGTTGGGTTCACCAACACCCACTGTTAGATATGACTATGAGGTAATTATTAAGTTGGCAGAATGGTTGGCACCAATCAGATCGTCTAGAACGAGATGGCTCACCACCACCTGAGATGTCACATAGCCTAAAGAGGGTGCTGTTCAAACAGACACGAGAGTGTTTCCAGACGGAAAAGCTTGAAACAATCTTTTTAAAGTCTGATTGTACAGGTTCAAATGGAGTATGGGATTTAGCAGTTTCTGAACCAAAAGCCTGAATTCAGGCAAAAGGCTCCCATGCCGGTTGAAAAAAAATCTTATGTCAAACATGGACGAGGCAGCCCCTGTACAGCATGTTCGTGATCATTCGGATCAAAGCTGAATGTAGAATTGTGTTTTTTTCATTTCAGACAGCGGAAACTGACTCCCAGGTTTCACTTGATGCAACACTATCGGAGATCCTGAGCAGCTCCCAAACTGTAATTGAGGGATTTGAAAGTCCGGCATCGTTTGATATAAGCCCAATAGCATATAAGCTAGCATTGTCACCAGCACCCAGTTCGAGTTGTTCATTTTCCATATCAACTGATTTTCCAAGGAGTGCGACGTTCGCTACCCCAACGATCAGTCGTCCAGCCGCTGCAGCAGGCTGTGCAGCCTCCAGTCCAACCGAGGTGATATATCAGCCTCTACCGCCTTCAAAGCCTTCGACTTTCCAGACATGCCAGATCCCTGGTCCTCCGGAGACACTACCAAGGCCGCTATCTTTGCCGAACTTTAGTGCTCGCCTAAAAGACAGTATAACGGCAGGAAAGCTGGGGCTGGATTCGTCGGTAAATAACCTTTTCATCGTGGAATGTGTGAACTATTTCACCAGTTTCAAATCGAATCTCGCCAAGGACTATACAGAAATAGCCGAAAAGATTGTGACAGAATACCCTGTCCTGGGTGACCCGTTTGGAAAAAATAAATGGGTAAGCTGAGTGCTCTAGAATACCACAGGAGAATATGCATGGTACTTTTTTTTGTTGGAGACGGCAGAAACTAAATCAAAGCCACAGCTGTACAACCCGGTCAATTTTTCCTTCGAAAAGGGTATTATAACTGGTTTGACTACCCCAAAATTTGCAAAATTCCAAGGTGTAAGTGAAAACCTGTCTGCCACTTGCACTTTCATGACTTCATAACAACAAGAGTAATTGCAGTGGCCTTACTAATGTGGAAGCAGTGATACTGATACCACCTTGAAAATTGGAATAATATGATACCAAAAATACATAAGGCGAGCTAATAACATGAGACTCCAGTGATGATTGCATCGAAGATTTGTTGTCTTATAGTTTCTAATGTAATCTAATAATTTAAAATTTCACCTTCAGGATTCCATCCGAGAAAAATTCATCAATGCTGTTCTCTATAGGCGAAAGACGCCTAGGGCGAAACGTGACCAAATGGAGAAGCCTGGGAAAAGGAGGCAGAAAGTTCTTCCCGACCACAGTTATGGAGGTGAGCTTTTTTGTCACATTCAGTGGCATTAGTTCCCCTGCAACCAACTTGCTGCAGAAATTAATTTCCTTATTGGGGAGCTTGGGGAGAAAGTAAAGCATGGCTTTTTGAAGTATAACAGGTGGGTGGGAGTTTGGAACCATTCATTTCTTGGGTGCTCGTTGTTCTTCTTTCCAAATATCTCTTTAAAACCAATCAATGACTTTTACCCAAGTGAGCATTGCTGTGCCAGGATCTAACTTAAAGATCACCTTCAGACCTGAGTGTCGAATCTGGCCATAGAGTAAGCGTTTGATTTTAGCACTTGTCCGCTTTGCCGGGACAACATAGATTTTTAGACTGTCAAGTCAAATCTGTGTTCAAGTTGTCCAATGGACAAGTGCTGATTTTCCATTTTGTATTAAGTTTTTAGCATGTACCGTGCTATTGCATATAGGGAGGGGTTAAAAACCTTCCAGAATCTTGCAATGTCACCTAATATTTGAATCGCCCCAAGTCTAAATTTCAAAATGTTCCTTGCTGGAGATGTCCAACCTTCCTTCCCCAGATCCCCACCAGTACAGTAGGCTAGCCTACATGCGTGCAACACACATGACTGACTGCATAAACCCCTGCTAATACTGTAAGGTACTGCTCCACTTTCCAGGTGGCAGCACAGTCTTGCGTAAGCTATTCATTGTATTTGCTGACTTGTGCGGTCATCTATAGAACAGTGATATCTTCTAGTAATCTACCGATGTGCCCCCAACACCCAACTTCTACCACGTTCTATGTGCCTCATATTAACCTATGTTTCTTCTTTCCAGAAAATGTCAAGTTACCTAAGACCGAACTACAGAAACTGTCCCCTAAGAAGTCGACGGTGAAGGCTTTGCTGGAGGCAACATACACCAGCCGGAGGGATTGGATTACCTCTACACCCTCACCGTGATTTTCACAGCTGTCACTGTGATTTTGATTACTATAACCATAAAGGTGCATCTTTGTGCCATGTTTATTGTGAGAAATGATGATGATAATCAATGGGAGAGGTTTTGATAGAAAATGTCTTTTATATAATAATTTGCCATGATTTTCACAGCTGTTACTGTGATTTTGATTGCTATGACCATAAAGGTGCATCTTTGCGCCGTGTTGCATTTGATAAATGATAACAGTGATAATGATAATGAATGGAAGTTTTGATAAAACTGTGATTTTATTACTATTTTGCATTAATAACGATGATGATGATGATAATTACATTGAATGTTTCAAGTTTTGTTAAAGCATTTTTTTTGAGAAAATAAACGTTATTTTAGACATAGTGTTATTGCTATGGTTCTGTTGCTTTTTAGATGGGAGGGGGAAATTCGACAGCCCATCATGAACTGGCATTGCATGCCCATGTGGGACGGGCACACCGTTAATGGGCAAGGCCAGCCCATGATGGGCTGTTGGATTACCCACTAACTCGGTAAAATTGTGAGGACAAGGAAATTACCCAATATTGCCTTGGAGTGAATTTTACCCATGAGATGGGTAATTCGGAAACCTGCACTAGGCTGGCCCTGCCCATCCGGAATGAGCTAGGATTACTGTTACAAGTACGTCAAATTACCCATTATCTTGGTAATTGTGAGGACAAGGGAATTACCCACATTTTTGGGTGGATTTCGCCCATTTAGTTTTTTGTGTGTAGTTGACTTCACCCTTGGCCTTAGTATGGTAAAGATTCATTCATATCAACTCTTGTTGATACTTTGTTGTGCACATAATTTTGTAATGTTTCAGTGTCGGTTGTAGATAAGAAGTTAGAGTGACGTGGGTAATAAATAATGTAAATAGATGTCTTATATGGTTTTGTCTTTGGGTTCGAGTTCAGAGTTGCGACGTTTACGGTGACAAAATATATAAGCCATTTTTACCGCTACACAAGGAAACGCCTGACTAGAGCATCGTTCAACGTGGAAAGGATCGGTGCGTGGAAAGCCGGCGGGCAGAAAATGCATGCCGCATACCGTCTGCAGACTGGGGGTTTTCTCATGATTCAATAGAATCTAAGGTTTGGAATTAGGGGACCATATCAGTAGTTGCTTTGCGCCAACTTTTTTTCAAAGTTTGTTTTCTTATATTTGAATTGCCTGTGAATCATCTTGCAGGAAGATTTTTTTGGGTGTGCATGACATATGACGTACTTAATACAGAACATGTATATTGTATCGGCCTGTTGTGCCTCGTGCGCCTGGTAATTGATTGGCCGGCAAGGTTGGGTTCGTTTCAAAGGCAGCATTTCATGATAAAAAGTGCTGAATGACATGGGTAAATATAATTAAAAATAACAGAATGAAGAAACCCAGGGAACAGAAAACCATTGTATATCAAACACCCACCTTGACAGTTGTCCTCTGTCTCTTGATGTTAAGTGAAAATACCGGCCTCTTTGACATTCTAAACAGGTGCTGTTAGGCCAAATAAAAAATGTTTTCAGGCAAATGTTTATTACTACAGTCCTGGTCACAAGATACATCCTAGCTGATTAGCATCATGTTGGCCCTACGTGCTAAATCCGTGCGAGTCACACATACATGTAGCGTGCCAGTGGATGCACTTGGTTCACAGTTAAAGGAATTTAGGCCTACACCCCAACTCGTGGTGTATCGCAAAGCCTGTTTGCACAACGGCCTAGATAATCTTTGTTCTACCGTTTGGCATATACCTGAAATGGCCTCTTATTTTTTAGTGTGAAAATCACATGGCAACTGTTGAGATGGTCCCCTAATTCCAGATCTTAATTTTAATACAGAAGTTGGCTGAAAGCAACTGCTGATATGGTCCCCTAATCCCAGACCTTAGATTCTATTGACTCATGAGAAAACCCCCAGTCTGCAGACGGTATGCAGCATGCATTTTCTGCCCGCCGCGTGGAAAGCTAACTTGGGTCAAATCGGAGTCAACATCGGCAAAGCGCGATAATTCAGTCAGATTTGAATGTGTCTTTTTTGGTGCAATTTGTTGATGGAACCTACTTGTGCAGAATAGGAGGTGACTGGGGCAGCCGACAGCTTCGTAATATTGCCCTTAATAATGCCAATGGTCCTTTAACGTCACAAATTTGGGCTTGTGCAAAATTGATTCTCAAGAAGTCCGTTCTGAAGAGGTCACTAACTACATCAATTGCGACCAAGTCATGTCAGTGCATAATGAATAGATAAACTTAGAAATGTTGATTAAGGAATAATTACTTCAATCAAGGCACACTATTAACTAAGTTTAGTATCAACATGTGTTAGTAGGTATTTTCTTCGGAACGTCGCAGATCATAATCACAGATCATAATAGCAACGTAAAATTGATGTCGCCCTCTTGCTTATATATATCGTTACTACAAAGTTTGAAACTGAACTTAAAATTGATATCTTCAATTTAATTAATACTTAAATACAAAACGGGTATACCTTTATTTCAAGCTGCAGTATGTATATAGATACATTATATAGTCCAGTTAGGATATGCCTATTTATTGTAAAGTGGCAAGACGATGTTTTTTTCTATTTGCTAATGGTACTACGAGAAACAACATATCATATCATATCATATTATATCGTATCATATCATTACCGGCGTCTTAACCCTATTGGATTTGTGCCGGAGGTATGGGGTCCACTATAGGCTACTGTCCACCTATGTATGCACACGAACAACGATCGGCCTTTCAGACGACTGAATCGTTTCTGTATCTGATTAATTCGCCACGTGTATTGCGCATTCGACAGCAGCTGTTGCTGGTAAATCAATATTAGAGATATACAATTATTAAAGCTGTGCTATCAGTTCGTGTCTAACTTTCCGGTATAACTTTGCCCGAGTCTTGTCCAATAATTAACCATGCATGGTCATGTCGGCAGCAGCAACTGGTTGGTTTTGTGGTGAGACCTCTGGGGAATTGTCGATCCTTTTTCACGAAGATCGTGTGGTAGATCGAATTTTGGTCGAGAAAGCAATTGCAATTGCCATATGAACACAGTGATGCCATCTGAGCACTATGTTGTGCATAACAACTGACAATTAAAGTACACAGTGTGTTGTTTTGATGCTTAGATAGTTATTGATTAGGTTCCAAGTTTCTTTTGTAAAAAAATTAGCAACCGACCGCGCCGACTTCACGCTGCCAAGGCGATGGGTGCTTACGGAGAAACGAATGGCTACGCGACAAACTTGCCTTAAGCGTGACAGGCAATGTAGAGACTATATTTCCAATGCATGTAACTGTTGCCACATAGTATGCTGACGATATTATTGGAAACTCGCTGCATTGTTTGTCGCGTGTGACACAGTCATGACAGTGGGCATTGTGAAGCAATCGGAATATTGTGATAAGTTGCTCATACATGTAGATACACGGACCACCAACATCTCAAATTCGGAGACTGCGCCAGTGTTTGATCGTCTCATTAAACCTTCCATGTTTCGTGCACTAGAGTTAGTGAATAAAGTGAGTATAACCCTACTTTAAATTGTGGTACAACTTCAGATAAAGGGGCGGACGTACAGACCAGCAGGTTTGGATGCTGGTACTTGTGCAGGAACCTTCTTATATTTGCTTACATGTCCGTGTACATACAACTTACTGGCAGGAATCGTGTTTTGCTACTCGTGAATACGGAGCTGTAACTCGATATTCAAGAGCTGCAACTGCTGATTCCTCATTTATGAGGCAGGAATCCTATTAAAGTTGCAACTCAGGATTTATGAGTTGCAACTCAGAACCCGAGCTAGAACTCGGGAATTCGTCGACTATCTTTGCGAGGGCCAAAGTTGAGCAAATGTCCGTAATTTTCAAAAATGGCAATTTCTTTTTAGCTCACCTCCAGAGGGTGAGTTTATCTTATATCGTAGCGTCCGACTTCGTCCGTTAGCGATGAACGTTTTGTAAACTTGCAACTTGGTATATATGTTCTCCTATGTAATGACACCGGGAGACCAAAATTCAGTCCGGTTCAATACTTGAAATTGTCACAAGGTGGCTAAAACCGAAAACATAAAAAGTGCCATAATTCCATAACTAAGGGCTCGATCATCACCAAATTATTATCGTAGTTGGTACATGACATGTCACACGAGTTTTTGATTTGACCTACTTTTCAAGGTCACACGTCAAATAGCGTGAATTAGCCAATGGTGGCCCGTTTTGTAACTGCTGGAGCTATTGACTTGAATTTGGTACATATGTCACCCCTTGTAGACTAAAGTTCGGTCAGGTTCGATTCCTGGTTTGGCCACCAGGTTGCTAAAATCGAAATCAATAACATGTCTGTGGTGAGATAAGCACAATGGCCCTGGCCATTTCATTTTTCTTGTCTTTAACCTCGGGACAATACAATTTTGAAATTATGTTTATGATGCCGTAGGTTATTTACGTTCGTTAAATTTTGGAACGACATTTCTATCTGTTTATCAAGTCTCGATACCGATGGTAAATGACTCGTGTATAGTCCAGCGTTCGACAAGATCGACCACAATAAAAATATCCTTTCAAAAACGAGAGGAGTCAAACCCATTTCATTACATCCGCCAGATCTTCATATAAAGAATTACTCGTATGTTACGTCGTAATCTACGGAAATATTATTAGAATTATCGCAAGGAGCCTAAAATTATCGATGTTGTCCCTTAAAATAGTATTAAATGCACATAATATTTACTTACAAATAGTGGATTCAATCATGAGCTATTTCGATTTGATGGGCAAACCTAGAAATTAATTTTTCAAAAATATGAATATTCAGTTACCTCCAAGGTATCATCTCAACGGCTTATCAAAACCCGAGATGAAAACTCGCGAAATCGCGAGATGAGTAATCATTATTTTCTGCCCCAAGATTTTCTGCTGCACTGAACCATGACAATCCCAATTTCCGAGCAGCCCTGAGACTTTCAATTAAATGGCAATGCGGCTGAAGGCAGTAAAAAGGCTACATGCAACTGTATGTCGAAACACACGACTCTCACTGCCGGTTGCCATTTTTGAAAAGGCCACTCTTACACTCTGCGTTATACCGCGAGGAGGCATGACATACAGTAGTCCGAGCTGGTACAAGAGCTTGATAACATTATGGTGTTTTGTATGATCTTCCCTTTATCGCATGCACATCGACTGAAAAACGCTTGTAAAGCCACACTCGCGAGACTTTCAAACGCTTTGTCAATCACTGTGTTGAACTTATTCTGACGATACTAGTCGGCCTAATGGCAAATAATATGCGAACAAATCATAAAAAATCTCGGACACTTTATTAAGAGAGTAGCTTCACGGCAGGTATGAAAATCTGAAATGTCAACAGAAAAAGAAAAAAATCGGCGAGAAGGGAGTTGGTTTGTGACAGTTTACCATGAATGAAGAAAAAAATCCTGCATTGCATTAAAAATGGAAATAAGGATAGCTCCCTACTATAGCCTCGATCCATGAATGTTCGCCTTTTCAGATTCCATGATATTTGCAAAGCATTTTCTGGCGGATGGTGCGCTCTCCGAGGCTGGCATCTCGTGATTTCACATTGCGCATCTCGCGGTTTATGCCCACTGCTGTATACATGCTTCCCGAAATTGGTGGCTTGCATTGGAACTAACTTTTCCCCCTTGTCCGTCATTAAAGGCATTCACGTGTGTTGGTCAACCATGACTATCTCCTTTGTCCCTCCACCATAAGGCCTAGTTTCCCCTTATGACATCACTTTTTCGGACACTCAGCGTCCCATTTCTGGAAAGGTGTATTGTATGACTTATCCGGCCACCACGATCAACTTGTCTGACAGGCAAATTATTGAATATACACATTCCAGGCCAAGTTATGAAAGGCCAGATTAGGGTAACATGCTCATGAAAATCGATCTAGGCGTACATTGTAATTGTTATCCCGTGGTGATGTCAGTCTATAGAAATGACATGACATTCATTAACCCTCACCTGCGACTAACGGACTTAAATTGAAAAAGCTCGCGATTTCAACAAAAACAATTTTAATGCCTCGTGGGCCAAACTCCAAATCAAAATGCACGGATCTTATGCAAGGGGTACAAAAATTTGAAATCACTCAGTATCGTGATGCTCATCCTCAAGGATCACACCATCTTCACTACCTTCATTGTCTCCCCACCAAAATCTATTCCATCAAGGTCTACATGCTCCGGTACAGGCTCTTCATTCTGAAGTAGCCTAGAGGCTCTCCACGCGGTGTGGATCGCTTCAGGGGCTATCTGACCCCAGGACTCGCCAATGATGCGCATGACAGCAAACCTTGATATGGCAGGAGATTGGCCATGTTCATCATTGTGTGCAATTTTCCATGCCTTCCACAGCCTGCGCATGTTACTTTTGAATGATCGTATTTTCGTCAGGTCAAGAGGTTGTACAATCGAGGTACACCTCCCAGGAATCATGTGCACACAACCGGGTGAATCTTTGATTGTCTGTTGGAGGTGGGCATTTCTGTGGGCTGGGAAAATGTCCCAAATTAAGAGAAAGGGAAATGCATCCCCTGCAAAAGGCAGGAGGCAATCATTAGCCCAGGCCAGAAGCGTTTCCCAGTTAGCCGAACCTGTTGGTCAACCTGTTACCCGGGCATTTTCTGGAGCGTTAGCTTGTAAATATTGTATTTGTTCTCCGTCTGCCCTTAAAGGCCATATATCAAGGTTTGAAAACATGCTTGATACTCATGAAATATGTTGAGGGTTAAAAAAAAAAGATCCCAGACATTAAAAAAATTCTAATAATAAAGTCATTATTTAGTTATTTCAATTTTCAATTTTAAACTATTTGAATTTCCCACCACACACAACTTTAGATTAGTTCCACATGTGGCCGCTAGGGATTTTTGGATGACGTAGATCAGGTCAGTCAGAACAAAGCAAGATGGCTTCCGCATACAGTTCAGAGAGTGAGAGCAGTGAATTTGAGGATGTTTTGGTCGATACAGAAGGATATTTAAACGTTGAGCTGTACATGTTCGAGCCATTAATATCACTAGATCATAATGAGAGTGATCATTCGGACGAAAGTGATTAGAATTTGTGGTTAATCAATTTGCATGGCAGACCTGCCGATATAGCAAAGAAGACATTGATAGACGGTTGCAGATGCATAACATGTATGATTTTTGAACAGACTAATGTTGCACAATATTGTTTCGCCTCGTCAGTGTTGTATCGCCAGTTATGTCATGACGCTGAACTACTATTGAAAAGTGACGGTATTATGCACAATCATCTTGACGTGACGATATAATGCCGTGCAACGTTAGATAGGCCTAGATGTCAGATGACAATAATCTGTCATTGACAGTGGCTGTCACTGACACTGACCTGTGTCGCTGTCACCTTGCTATGGCTGGAACACAAGAAGACACTATGCGGTATCACAGGCCCCAATAGGGCCTACACATTATGTATAACAACCGACCTCAGCAGCCTCGGGCATTAAATGCAATTGACATGGTTGGAACAGCTGTTTTTAACAAGTGGCATTTAATATTCAGTTGGATGCAGATATCCGGCTTCATGTGATAATCCGTATCGATAAAGTGATCACTGCAAAGTTTGGCCGAAGGCCCAGGCTTCCAACACTCCAAACGTTTGCACTTCCGAATCCACAGCTTCCTCCTCTCTCGTTCAACTGGCTTTGGAAATTCATGAAAATGGGTCCCATCCGTCATTCGATTTTTCTTTGTGCTATCCTTGACACAATTCGGAGCCACACAATACACCATAGTGAATGAAACACATTACTTCCAGGTGTGCATAATTAATTAAGGCCCTCCTGCTTTTATGATTGCATGACATGTACAGATGACCTGATCTACATCACAACTTTTGCTGAACCCGCCGCCTGGCTCTAACAAGCCAGTTGCTAGCCTGATTAGGTAATCAAGTTGTCAAACACATAATTGGCTATATCTTCAAAATGGATTGAGCTAATTGCATTTGGTTTTCTGTATTGTATAAAGTGTTAGGTACACTTTTGAAATCGTCTTACAGCAGAAAATGGCAAAAAACCTTGATATATGGCCTTTAAACGCCTAAAGATCACACTGGCGGACATCTTTCTCCCGTCGACAGTAATGCCCAACATTAGTATTAACACCAAGCTTTGCGTTGCCGCAGGAAGTGCGTACGTCTACTTGTTTTGCTCTGTATGTGTATCTGGGAGCCATGTCCCATAGGGCAAAAGTCTCATTCACATTAATGATGAGATCAATTCCATTTTCTTCAACAGTTGCAGCGACATCCTGGCGGAAATTTTCCACCAGTTCATCAGCATTTACAGGTAAAGTTGTTGAATCCTTGCACGATTTTCGGTTACTTAGGTCATTTCTGTTTCAAAATCCATGTAACCATCCTCTTGAAGCTGCAAAGTTAATTCTGTTCATCTGGTATTCTTCTTGTTGGTCATCAGGTAGCTCTGCCAACCATCCATTGAACTCACGCTGACTCTGCATCATCAAATCCTCTTCGGACAATGTGAGTCCTTGTCCACGTCGTCCATTCATCCACTCCGTAACCAAACGGTCAACCCCGGGCCAGAGGACTGAAATAAAAAGTTTCATCTCGATCATCACCAAATAACGACAAAGTTCCCAAGAACCACATCAAGCGATTACATTGTTGATTATCATTCGGTTGTGGGATTAAACTTTTTTTAAATGCTGATGAAATTTTTCGCCTGCCGCATCCCAAAGCCATTTCGAGACCTACCTACGCCTCTTTGTCTTTGCCGATGCATTCTAGCTTGGCGATTGGTGGCCCCACGCTGCCTCTCTCTAATTTCTTTTTCTTCATTGAGCCATCGTCGCATCGTCTTTCGAGGGATGTTGTGCTCCCTTGCAAATTCGGTGGCTGAAATCTCACGAGGCTGCCTTAAAATGTAAGCAGCATGACAATCATCCAACAGAAGGATTCTCTCAGATAAAGAATAAGATCTGTGACGTCGAGGATAGACATCATCATCATCATCATCATCATACACTGTGACAGAATGTGCCTGTCTTTTTCAATGTCTAACACGCCTGAGATGTCCTGACCAGCACGATTTGAAAATGATGACAATTTCAGCCACGCCTGTACTGCACTGTGGATTAAAACTGTGGTCTGCCGTTGAAAAGAAACTCACAAGTGAAATGTCATTTATAACTTGGCCTGGATTGTGTATATTCAATATTTTGCGTGTTGGGCAAGTTAGTCGTGGTGGACGGATAAATCATGTCCCGAACTTCACACCTGGCCTCAACCCACGAATGCAAAACCAAACAGCAGTTACTTTTTAAACAAATGACGAATCTGTGCTGTTATAAATAGTAAGTCGTTTTTTGGAATGTCCTCATTCATGTACGCTCATTCAAGATAGAACGAATACAATAGCAGAGAATGCCGTGGTGACTTTTATTTGCTCACCTGACCACAATGTAATGTCAGTTTTCATGCAGCGAGTCGATGTGGATGCGCCAGTAGTTTTCATGTTTGTAAACATGATACAGTATGCCAAACGCATTGCTGCTTGACGGTATAGCTCGGGGATCATAGGTTGAGCTTTTAGGACGACGATTCTTAATGTGTTGACGGTAAGTCGGCTGGTATTTTACTCGAGTTTATACAGTCAGTCTTTTTGTTTCTGTTCATGCAGTTAAGCTTTATATGTACACTCATGTCTGTCCTCTCCGCCTGGGTTATCATCAGTCATCGGTTGGACGGCTTGGCGCTCACTGTTGAAATGCCCAATATTCCAGCGATGGCGATGCAGTGGAAGCTTCATCTAGCAGGACTTTTCAACATCCAATCATCACAGGCGCATAAGGGCGTTTTTCAAAAGTGGTCATCACCAAAATAAAGCCCGCACCAAGCTTTTTAATGCTACATTTTACAAACGTAAAGTTTATATTCTTAATATAGGTGACCTATACACCTTTCCAGAAATGGGGCGCTGAGTGTCCGGAATAGTGATGTCATAAGGGGAAACTCGGCGTTATTGTGGAGGGACAAAGGAGATAGTCATGGTTGACCAACACACTTAAATGCCTTTAATGACGGACAAGGGGGAAAAAGTTAGTTCCAATGCAAGCCACCAATTTCGGGAAGCATGTATAGGCGCAGGAAGAACAAATTGATGATGTGCATTGAGCTTTAAGTGAATATGCACATGCTAATGTCTAATTTTAAAAGATAGGCATAAAACTAATGTATAAAAAACTTTATTTCAGTACAGCACAATGTTAATCAGCAGTTTGTTCTTCCTGCACCACCTGGAATGTTTTAATTTTCTACCTGCCATATCTTGAAGTCGGTTAGTTTGATTTTATGCGGTTTTTACACTTGTGTTTCTTATGTTGTGCTCTATTATTACTCATTAATCAAAACAAAATCTATCATTCCGTCGGACAAAAAGCTACTTTCTGTGGTCTGGGCCAAACATTGATGTCCCTACAAATGTCCTCAGTAGCTTATACCAGACACATTTTGAGAGATTTCAGATACAGATTCGTCACAGTTTTTCATTGAAAGCGTAAAATCAGTGTGTCGGACGATATCAACTTTTTGAAACTCGCTCTCAACATGTACACTCATGCCTGCCCTCGACACCCGGGTTAAAACTTATATGATATATATTCATATATGAGATTGGGGAAATCGAGTTTTCTCGCTTTTTTGATTCACTCGAAATCAAGTATTGATTGTAATTTCGGTCACCCCTGCCGGCAATTGGACCTGTTCCGGGAAGTTATCGTTTCATCAGTGCACCTCATTGTCTGATAATTCAGCTCATGGAATTGACATATGAACGAAATACGAATGATTAATAAAAATTGATGCCCGGGGAACGTCATCATACATATTTTTGCATACCGGTACCAAAAAGGCTGTAAGCTGCCAAGTTACTGTCTATTCTACAGCAACTCGCATTATCAACACAAAATAGAAAATATCAAAACTGACTGAATTATAACGCTATTCCCATTCCCAACTTTACCCGAGTTTATTTGGCCTCCCTGCCGAGATCTATTTGGTGCAGATATATGCACGGCGAAGCGCTCACGGTTACAAACATCTACACGCCCAGGTCACGCTTACTGCGACGAAAATGCAAATGGCTTTGCGTCATGATAGTGGAGTGACTTAAAAGTCCGAACTTGGCGTAGACAAACGAGGCGGAAAACGTTTTTCGAGCCAGTAGATGTGCGTGCTAAAAATAACAAATATTGCGTTTTTTTCTACTCATCTAGGAGTTGGAAAAACGTAAGACACTTTAAAAGAAGGGTTACTCGTGAAACAGAAGAAGAACAATACTATTCCGAAGTAAAAAGCCGCTCACAGCAGTGTATATAATGCATCAGTTATCATGTTCCATCCGTTCATTCCGACAACTCGACAACTTGACGATCGCGAGGCCGCCCCATGCAGTCTAGATACACAAAGCAAAATAAATTTGAGGCGGAAATATCGATATTACTTTATCTGTATGTTTGCTTTGAGTAGCTATGGCTACATAGTGCGCTTTTGTGTGTAGTATGTAAAACAAATCGTATGACAAGGATTAATAAAGCGTCTTATAGCTTTCAATTTATACTGTGGAAACACCCATGCGGGAGCCTTGGCCATTAAAAATCTACTTAAACGGTGCTTTACTCAAACAGTATTTCGTTCGACGTTTCGTCGGTCAGATGATAGTCGGGCCTTGTGCTCTTGTACTCATGTGTCAGGTAGGTTTTCAAAGGGGCGGCAACTTTTCCGCTCCTATCTTTGTCATATTCTTTTATGGCATGTATTGGTACATATCATTCTTCTACGCATGATCAGATTTTGGAAAGGCTTTAGCAAAAAGACGACACTTTACCTTTAGCTATCGTCTCTGGGGTACTTCACTTCACATGTTCGCCCCCTGTACAGTGTGTCGTGCATTTATGTACAAGGGGCGAACTTGTGAAGCACTGGCGATATTTCTGAAGTTCTTACCTTTCGGTCACTTACGGGACATCAGTCTGTGGATTGATCTTCACACAGTTTTTAACCACTTGCAGAGCCTTGATTCCGTCGGCTGTGTTTTAAAGAACTGATAGCATTATCAAGAGCATTATTACCAATATGTCGACTGCCAACTCACCTTTCACTTTACAATAAATGTTCCAATCTTTGTTTTGTACAAAAGATGAAAGAAAAATCTAAATCTGACTGGGTTATCACGCTATTCCGATTTTGATCCCGATTGGTCTTCGGTGCAGCGAATATCATGGCGCCATTTTATTGGCTAGGGAAATTAACTCTACCAATTCATGTAAGTTGCAAGTCGTGGTCATTTAGACTGTTTATCACAAATCTACTACAGTTTCCACAGCTTGGTTACAATGGTTGATTTTGAAAATGATCACAGCCGATGTTACTCTTCGAAGATTTACATTGGTAAAACGCGACCTATTGCGTTATTTTTTCCTTACCTCGCAGTTAAGAATTTAGGCCATGGCCAGACACACGGTGAATTGCATTTAAACAAAGCCGCTCGAATTTGGACGGGTTAAATATACATTCCCGAGTAACATGAGTAAGGCCGAAGCCGAGAAATCGGAAATGTCCGTGATACGCATTTGGATCGTCTACTGACTACATCCATTACCCCCACGCGGTGGTTAAAGGTATCGGTTTGCCTAAAATATACGTGCTTACCATGAGAAGAGAGACAAACAGAAGATTGGTTAATTTTGAGGGGCGTTAGGCCAACATTCATTATTTTTTCATACGATTGTACCCCTCCAACACTGTAGTGGGAGGGCCTTCTTTCTATTGTGTTGCAAAGGTAAACCAATAACTTTACCCACCGTACTCCTGTGCACAACTCAAAACGAGGCATACTCTCAAGACACCGTAAGGTGCACTTCGAGTGAAAGAGTCCAGATAGAGATAAGTATAATCCTCCAATGTTGTTTATAAACAGAGGTATACAATGCAGTACAAATAAGGTCACTGATGTACACAAAACTCACTTCGTTTGGAGGAATTCAATAACCTTAATACTTCATTTGAGTGATGAAAACAGTTTCGACCATATTTACGTATACCATTTCAATTATATTTTAGGGGCAAACCGATACCTTCAACCATATTTCGAGCAACCTTTTAAATTTATGTTTTGTATTCTTAATAAGGAGGAAAAATATCACAAAAAGTTGAGAATATTT
Source organism: Lineus longissimus (assembly GCF_910592395.1). Classification (NCBI taxonomy): domain Eukaryota; kingdom Metazoa; phylum Nemertea; class Pilidiophora; order Heteronemertea; family Lineidae; genus Lineus; species Lineus longissimus. Next base: position 9,651,058 of record NC_088313.1, read on the forward strand.
GGTCACAATGGCACACCAGTTTTTTTCAACTTTTTGTAATATTTAGCTCACATGGAGCTTATTGTCATCATGTCTTGTCCGTCTTCTGTCGTTCGTCTGTCGTCCGTCAACAATAGGGGCACGTTTGCTCACTAGTCTAGAAAGGTTAAACTCGGTGTGAGGATGTCTTATAACAACATGACTCAACACAGAAAAAATCATTGCCATTTGACCTACTTTCTTGGCTCCAGGCGACCATCTTTGAAAACCGTATTTTGTCAATATCTCATGAACGCTGATAGCTAGAACAATGCAACTGATTTTTACTGTCAATACTTCAGATAAGATCACATGACATAATATATGGGTTTTTGATTTGACCTACTTTTGAAGGTCATAGAGGTCAAACTCTTAAATTTCAGCGAAGGTAGCACGTTTCGTCATTCATTGTCAGAGACTCTTCAAATTTGATATGTAGACACCTATTGGACATCTGTACATATTATCAAAAACTCAGGTCAATGTGATATACTTTTCAGGTGTAAATAGGTCAGGTCATGAAACTCAATGTCAGTTATATCAAGAAACCTTCACTGTGTGATCCTCAAAGGTGCATCATTGATCGATATGATCAAGATTGACATAAAACGTATAACATTTTGACCTTGACCTAGTTTCCAAGGTCAGAAAGGTCAAACTCTAAAATTCCACTAGAGTTGATACGTTTCACTACTTGTCTATATGTCTGAGATTCTTCAGATTTTATTTGGAGACACCTATTGGGTATCTGTACAAGTTGACCCAATTTAGGTCAATTGTGACCTAGTTTATCAAGTTCACAGAGGTCAAACTCTAAAAGTGTCATTGACAGTGCCACATTTTGTCACATCTAAAAGTCAATTTGACCTGCATATGCAATTTCAACTGCAACTAAATGATTCACAGGTGAGCACAATGTTCCCAGGACATTTCCTATTAACTTATTTCACATCCAGTCTAAAACAGATAGTTTAGAACCGTTGATGTGATCATGTGTTAAATATATGTGTTCATTGCTTCAGTTTAATCATCAGGTTTGGTCTCAAAATACATCCCTAAATTTCACAAAATGCTTTCTAATTTGAGATCTCTAATTTGATATTTCGATAAGATTGATATTGAAATATCAATTTGAATGAATTAGTTACAGCACCAACATTGGCAAACCAAATAATGTTTGGATATATTTTGGAACCAACTAGAGGATAAACCAAAGAAATTAGGGTAAAATATTGGCGTTGAGTATTTTTAAAGATACAAATAGTTCGGTCAATTAATTTTTTTACACTACCATAGTTTTATATGAAAGCCTAACCGATACAGTTCGGAGACCAGTGATTGAATCGTATTCAGACTATGTTGTCCGAATATTTTATATACTGATCTCTGGACGCTTTCACTCGAAGTTCATCCTACTGTGTCTGAAGAGAATGCATCGCTTTCGAGTTGTGTACTGGGGGTACTGGGTATATTTCGGCAGAAGATCCAAATGCACATCACGAACATTCCCGAGTGCTCGACTTCGGCCTCACTCGGTAATGTGTATTTGACCCGTCAGCTTTAATCTTATTTTTTATGGTAAAAAAGACATTGTTCCTTGAAATAAAGTACCTTCTATTTCAATCAAAGTAAGGTCAGGCAAGTGAGTTTCCAAACCGATCGTTGATTTCACACTCCTGATAAAAATGAAAATGGCTACACAGTGTTAATGATTTACGACATCATTTCGACGGATATTACTCGCCATTGTGTTATCAAGCTGCAGTGCAGTGGATTTTCTCCCTTATATCCTGGGTGGAGTTGGATCAATAAAGGTTGTGCTTGGCGGCTAGTTTATTAGCGGTTCAGGTTTGTCAGTAGAGGGTGGATGTGTCGATCTCGTTATTTTCTCTGCCAATGAAGAGGAATTGATACATTTCTTTCGTAAGAGGAATTAAGAGGACAAAAGAATAGCCTCACTCCCTGATCTTCCTGTAGTTTTCTTAGCCAGTACAGAAACCTGCTGGGAGTGAAGGAGCTTCGCATTCAACCGTTATTGCATGCGTTTATCCTGGATATATGATTACGGTAATCTGTTTAGGTCTGGTTAAGAATTTGTTAGTCGTCTTCGCACTCCTCGATTCAGGACTTTTCCCGAAAAAAGTCAATTTTTCTTATTCGTTTTCTTCAAAATATATAAATGTTTTCATTGGTCTGGTCGTCTTAAGCTGAATTTTAGAACTGACGGGTCAAATATACATTTCCGTGTAAGGCCGACGCCGAGCTCTCGGGAATGTTCTTGATGTGGATTTCGATATTCTACAGAATATACCCAGTTCCCTCAGCGCACAAATCGACAGCGGTATTAGTAAGGTTTCCATTTAAAACATGGTAATGCAGTGATGAATATACCATATTTGTACTGATCTTTACAAACAATTAATCAACGCCAACATATGTAACTCCAATTTATTCGGTTTTTCATCAGGTTGGTGTCAACATTTGTTCTTAAATTTCCCAAATGCATTTAATTTGAGATCTCGAATTTGAGATTTCATTGATATTGATATTGAAATATCGAAAAAAAGAAAGTTATAGCATGAAAATTGAAAAACCAAATACCTTAGAATGTATTTCAAGGTCAATTTGGTGATAAACCAAAGAAATAAGAGCGATGTTATGTTGGCATCGATTTGTTTGTTATGATACAAATTGCATACGTTTTCGTCCCGAACATCTTATATAGTGATATTGGGACGCTCTCGATCACACAAAGTGCATCCTACGGTGTCTACAGAGAATGCCTCGCTAAATGCCCTGGGGGAGGGAAAAGTTATGGCATTCATGCAAGTATCTCCCAGAGCTCAAAATCTATTTTTTTAGCTTTAACATGTTCAACATGTTGTAACGAGGTCATCTAATGTTGGTTCCGTTGTGCACTGCGAAAGTTCGCAACATTAACTTTATGTAACGTCGTAAGACCGGCATATGACCTGCGTAGAGATTCCCACTCAATGAAAGGGGTGATCGCTGAATAGATAATTTGCAACAGCGGGGGGGTTGCATCCAGAAAACTGGCGTCGTATGGCGTAATAGGATAGTGGTACATAACAATGCGTTGTTGCTGCATGTTCTGGGACCGTATATCCCACGAAAACGAGGCATTTTTCAGTCGAAGCGCACGGCGGACTATAATAACCGTGATACAAGTGGCCCAAAAAAAGTTACTAAATTCACAGGTCGATTACTCCATAACATGGAAAGGTTAGCACTGACATATATCACTAGATTCGGACTATCAAGGGTTTCGTCACAGTAAAGAAAATAAAAAATGCGACATAAAATTACTATGCCAAAACACTAAAACTGGGAGTCATTTATTCAAGTAAGATTCGGATTAGTACACTTCTTTATTTTCTACGCTGTGACAAAACTATCTAACTGAAAACCTTATGCCTTCAAAGGTCGACATCGCGTTTAATGCTGTACAACCTTTCAGTGTGATATCTGACAATGTACATGATGAAACAGAGTTATCGATTTGTGAATATAGTGATTATTATCATTTACTTGGGGGGGGGGGGGGGGGGGGTCAAAAAGTGACAGGTAAAAGTTATCAATGGGATTTAATAACCAAATCGAACGATATATACCAGGGCCCATATTCATAAAACCCGGGTAAACTAGCAGCCAACTAGGCCTTAGCTGACTGCCAAATGTCTGCTCCATAGTATGCTGCTATTTTCCTATTCATAAAACCCTGCTAAGAACATTGCCAGGTAGTTGTCAACTAAGATTTTGTTAGTTATTAGCTAGGCATTTGGCCTTTGTCCCAAACCACATACCACAAGGCGCGTTAGTTTCACTTTCAATGGGGATGGCATGTAATCATTTTGTGTGTGCCTTTCGACTCAATATCAACATCTAAAATAATTTGTAACTCCGCATAAGATGGACCGATTTTGATTCTGTTTGCGGCATATGGTTGGAATTGTATATTATTTCCCTATTGGCTTTTTTTTAATGTTGCAGGGTTTGATAGTTTGATTTTGAGAATTAAAAAAGCCCCCAAAATAAAAAAGATATACCCGGTTGATTAATTTTTTTTTTGTCCACTTTTTTGAGTTTTGCTGGAAACTAAAGTTACTTCTAATACTTTTAGTAAAAAGAAATTTTCATTTAATGTTCGTGATATTGTATAGAAATTATCAAAGTTTTGACGTTTTGATATTCTTTGATATTTTAGGATTTTTCAATGTCATTGAATACTAGAGGGGGTAATATGAGCATACCTAAACATCAAATCAAAATATCACCTGTAGAGGCAGAAACATATCAAAACTAGTATGATTACGATGATATAATATTTCGCTCAAAATTTCAGGATTTTAACATGTGATAATGCTCAAATTCATGAAATATGCCATGAGTGGAATGAACAGAACACAGTTGCATTGAAAAAAAATTTTTTCAAAAGATTTTAATATATCACAAAAATTGAAATAAGTATATCTCTGAATATCCCGTTCTTTTCTCTTCACACGATGCACTTTTGCCAGCTCCTGAATTCATCTTGCCTCTGAATCCAATGTAGAATTGACAATATTAGTTGCCAACTAGTGACTTAGAGGTACCTCAGAGCACCTCTGAAGTTAGCAGACAACTTAGCACGAAACTGAGCTTAGCGGGTTTTATGAATAACACTTAGTACCCAACTGCGTTTAGTTGGCAGCTAGGGTCAAAAATAGTTGCCAACCAGGCTTAGCAGGCTTTTATGAATATGGGCCCAGGAATTCGGCCCGACTGACAAGATTTTTACTTTGGATTCTTTTTTAATTCCCACCGTTGTGAGGGTTGTTATTTCATAGTTAGTTGGTAAAACTAATTTGTAAATAGTGAAGCGTCACTCAAGCTGATAAACAACACACCCACTGGTGGCAATTAGTAAACATGACTCCTAAAAGTATAATATAAATGTTTGGTAGATTTCTGACATATTTATTTATTTAATAAAACCTCCTGAAAGGAGAAGTATATACAAATTAAATACATCAATGGCCGAGATAATACACAAAACAAATAATACATAATGCACATGATACAATGCTAATATTTATATATAATGCACGTGATATTAAAAAGCTTTGGTGAGTAATTTGGCGAGGGTCCTCTCAGTAGAGTCTGGATATGATTTGATTGATACAGAATGGATCACAATGATGCCTAATCACAGCCCGACTATGTTGTGAATCAGTTTCTGTGTTATTTTAGAAGCTGTTGTCATAGCAACCATGGTATCATGTCATTACACTGTAACCATTTGTTGTGTACGCAATATCACATGCGTTGTGCAACCAAGAACATTATTTGTGTTTATTAGGTTTTTTATTATCATTTTTATCATCAGTATTATATAGGTTTTATTCGTAACAAGTAGTTACGGACAGTGTAGTAATCGTGTGGTTATATATACATGTGCATGTGTGTGTGCACGTGCAGGTGTATGTGAACGTGCATGTGCAGAAACACCCAAAATACATTTCTCATCTTGAGAGGAACAATTAGTCAACATTTACATCTACATGTATATGATTCGAAGCAACTGGAAGGTCCATTGGTATATCTAAGATTACAGAAATTAATTGTTATACATCATATATTGAACTTTACCAATACATTTTATTCGCAACAAGTAGTTACATACAGTGTAGTAATCGTGTAATTGTCTAAATCATAGGATGTAAACCTAACACTCTACGAACTGCCTTCCGCCAGGTAGTATAAAAAGTTTCAATCGTCCTATCATTCAAGTCCCAAATGACACAAACATACAAAGACATGCAGTAAATGTTAAACAATCTCAATTTAGTTTCGAATTTGCAAAAATGGAATTTTGACAATAAGACATTGACTCTGCGCTTAAAATCGGACACAGTCCTGGTTATCTCGGAATTCCTTGCATCAGGGCTAATACGGTGGCCTAAATGGACGGCCGACCCCTCCGCAATCATGCGTGCACCTAATCTATATCATAATACTATAAGGCGGCTTGATAAAGTGCCATTTGGGGGTAGTGTTTCGTCTCGAAATTTTGCACGTTTGCAGGTGATATGTTATCCTGATGCAACGTTATGTTTATTTTCGGAAATTTACTTCAGCGGAGCAGTAATGAAGGATTTTTAATCGGACACTGTCAATTCTCCTTACCACTCACAGAAGCCAGGTCATTGCTGTTTAGTTATGCAGGGGCTTAACCAATTACCTGCACTCCCTGTGGGGTGGCTAACATTACCTGTTGAACAGTTGGCTGTCGGGGGATGATTGGAACAGCCTGTACCTGTTGACCTGCTGAACTATTAAGTTAATGTTATTTTCAATCCACGATTGCAGGTCACCTGATGTTCGAGATTTCGCGGGGAAATAAATTGTAAACAAACGTATGTGTGCAGTTCAAATGTTAACAAAAATGTATTTTTGGTACTTTCGGTTGCTGGACTTGGGTTTTCCCGCAGTAAGGAGCTGGGGTCAAATTGGTGGTCTATTGTTTATGGGTGCTGTGTTAGCCAGAGCTAGCCCTTGATTATGAAGGGATTTTCAAATGAAGGTTACCATGGTCTGTTTATGTGCTCACCACAGCTTTCAATACTTGATCTGAAGAGGCGCGCTGACCCTGAAATGGCCTTATCAAGGAGCTGCTCACGGTGCTGAACTTCTAGCTTGCCTGTCGAGTAAGTGCCTTGCCCGAGACCTGGCTACATGTAGGAGGAGCACGCATTTTAAAGTTATAGTAGTGATAAAATGCAATTGGCTCGAGCCATTTGGAGGCCGACATGTGATGGCCTATCTGGGTACTCCTTCTTCTCCGTATAAAAAGGCGCATATTGCTGACTAAGGAACGAGGCATTGCCTCATCATCTCTATCGGACCAACTGATATTCTTTTATATGCACGCATACAGCACGCCACAGCTAGGTCCGAGTCTGTGGACAAATTGTTGGTTTAATTTGTCTCTTCGATATGGCTCCTTTGATATTGCATTAGATTTTCATTGCAATTCAATCTATTCAAGGTATAGCCCATTTGAACCAGCCTGCGCCACGGGTGCAATGCTAGTTGGAAAGCTATTGTAGGCGGACCATCAGCAAAGTTTATACAATTAGGCCTCAAGTATAAGAGGTGACACTATTAGTGGCATTAGAAATAACTAGATATTCCTCGGAATAAATGGAGGCGACGTTTAGCTTGGTTCCAAGTGAGAATTTGGTTGGACACAATATTGTGATATCATCAGCATACCCAAAGGCACCGGCAAAAATTGTCCCAACAAAGCACCCCTGACCAGAGTCCTTGAGGCGCTCTAGAAGTTCATCGATATATATTGAAAACAGAGCCGGAGACAGTATACCCACTTGCTTCACTCCGTTTGTCACTGTGAAGAAATCAGAGTTATAGTCGAGCCACCTAATCCGCATTTTCTGTTTCATGTTCAATGTTTGACAAACCTTCCTTTTTATCCGAAGACGGAAGAGGCGTGTATATTCCAATCTATCGAATGCTTGAGAAGCGTCAAGCAACATCGCATATACTGAGACCCGCCATTGAGATAATATTTGATTATTTCACTAACAACATAAGTGCAACTGGTGGTGGAAACACCCTTCTTATAACCAAACTGCATGTCGGAGGGCTGAAGTTGTTCCTTAGCTTTAGAAAGAATGACGGTTTCAAAAAGCTTGGAAATTGGGCTGTTGAGTGCAATGGCCGTGTAATTTGTAGAATCGTTTAGAGATTTCTTGGCATTTCTAGGAATACTAGGAATAATTGCACTAATTAGCATGTCGGGTGGAACGTGTCCATGCCGTATCATAGCAGTGAACAGAAAGGATAGCAAAGTGTGGAGCCTGTGGGTGCCATGCTTTAGATGACTGGTTGATAGCCCGGGCAAACCGTCATTCTTGTTAAAATTTAGGTAGCAATCTCGTCCACTGTTGCAAATGTTGCCGATTACATGAACTATTGGCACATGAGCATTTGGCTGAAATAAGACAGTCTGTGTCATGGACAGTAGTTGTCATTATCTGTCTATTAAAGGAAGCTGAGGAAAATGAGAAAACAAAGTTGTATATTTCCTGGCAAAATGGTCCCCAATAGCAGCTTTACTGGTTATTCCGTCGACCATGTTTGGAGGTTTCTGAGATGATTTATTCCTTTTTTCGGACCTCTGACCAGAAATCGGCTTTGTCTTTGTCTGCTAAATGATATTGCGCACGCGTCCGACGCCCGTTTTTGGCAACGACTCCTTCCCGCAGACTCCCATTGGTTTTCCATAAGTTATCACCTCTGCAGCCCAAACGGTTATGTGTTTTTCAATAGATTTGACACACAGGGATATGAACAAAAATGGCATCGTCCTTGTTATCATTGATTACGTAATTTGCATGAAATCCTGTTTCCGGACAACAACTCCTCCTAACCGCTTGGCGGAGAGCACTGACATTTTCTAGGATGATAGGTAATATGTTTAAGTTGCATGTGGGTTTAATTTTTTCAATTATGTAACTTATTTGCATGATAATGAGCCTCATTGTTTTTTACCTCGTTAGCTCACAGCTGGCTAATTATTAATGCTATCGTTTTGCAATTTCAGGGATTTTCAACAACATACACTGTGGGAAGCCTCCGAGTTTGCGCCGTGAACTCCGGATACCTTTTGTTGATATTATTGTTTATCTGACATGCCTATTCTGTTCCCGGGACTAGGTAGTTAGTAAAACCTCGAAGCAGATTTTGTTCGTTGCACGCTAAATTTTGCATCATTGGGTTGCATCACCTGCATTCAATAAATGTACCGCAGTCGTGGACTTTATCGAATTGGAGCAAATTCATCAACAAATTGACGTGTGCAAATCTATTATTAGTATAATTCGTGTTCGGATAGGAACAGTCACAACATTAACCGGCCCGAAAGTTTGACGTCTGGCCAGCCATTCCAGTCCATTCGATGAGGCCCCATCGGGCAACCGGTGGCCCTTTTGACGTAGGTGCATTACAAGAAAATTGGGGAAGTTCAATTGTATTGTAACTGCATCTTTTTAGATCAAGGGACGGTCGTCTCATGTTACTGGCAAGTTATTAAAGTCAACGCTATAAACCTTGAGTGGAAGTTTAGTGGAAGGTTAGTTCCGTGATAAGGTAACACAATCAAATAAACTATTCACATTGAACTTTGGGCGAGGTACAATCCAAGCAGTGCAATTCAATGATACAAACCCAGCGTCCAGCGTCCAGCGTCCTGCATCCTGGTATTGGAAAACTATGGGTTACAAAACTATGGATTGGACTGGGAAAGTCAGGACTGACAGTCATCGCCTCCACCGCCTGTGTGCTGTCAACATTATGATATTGGAGTGGGAATTGGGAGCTGAGAACTTGTGTTAATGTCGGTAGTTTGGGAGCGTGGGTCTCTAGTATGAGGTGTGGGTCCTAGGGCAAGACACTTGGCAGACGGGTCATGCTGGTAGAGGTGTGAGTCCTCAGGCAAGACACGTGGTATGCAGATGGGTCACTAAGTGTGAAGTGTGGGTCCGTGGCCAAGACACTTGGCAGAAGGGTCACACAGGTAGTGGTGTTGATCCTTTGTTAAGGCACTTGGCATGCAGAAGGGTCACCAAGTGTGAGGGGTAGGTCCTTGGACATGGCATTTGGCAGAAGGGTCACGAAATGTGAGGTTTGGGTCGGCCTTAGGCTAGACAAGGAACAAGAAGGTATGTTTAAAGTTATAAAATAACGGTGGGGGGGGGGATTTGCAGCCATATTGGATTTTGGCATTACGGTATCATTTCTCAGGCATAATCGATTGTGCTATTCACATGGTCACATCATGTGCACATGACTCTAGCCTACGCGTGATCAACTTTGGCCCCCACACAGCATCACTGCCAGCAATATAAACATGTTGGCTAAGCCACATTCAAGTACTTAAATATCCCTATTTCACAAGCCTTTTAGTGTTTTGCCACTTCAAGTAAAAATTATGGTAGAAATTTGGATCCCTTTGGAGGGAAATTCCGTCAGTTTTTATCTTAGGTATTAGAAAACTATGGATTACGAAACACTGCCCTGGACTGGGAAAGTCTGGACTGACAGTCATCGCTCTCCACCGCCTGAGTTCTGTCAACGTTATGATATCCAAGTGGGAATTGGGAGCTGATAACGTATGCTAATTTTGTTTGTTGGGGAGTGGGTCTTTGGGTAAAGCACTTGGCAAGCAGAAGGGTTACTGAGTGTGAGGTGTGGGTCCTAGGGCAAGACACTCGGCAGACGGGTCACGAAGGTAGAGGTGTGGGTCCTTGAGCAAGACACTTGTCATGCAGAAGGGTCACTAAGTGAGATGTGTGGGTCCTTGGACAAGACATTGGCGAAATGGTCACAAAGGTCATGGTGTGGGTCCTTGGGCAAGGCACTTGCCAGAAAGGTTTATACGAAATGTGAGGTGTGGGCATTTGCCTAGGTGACTAATTGGCATTACGTTATAATTTTTCAGGCATAATCGATTGCGCTATTTATATATTTATTCGTACACGTAGTGAGTACCATGAGAAAGAGGGGGATTTCGTGCAGCGTGCGTTTATACATGTTGGTGCGATGTGAAAAAGTTCAATATGATACAAAGATTACATTATATTTTGATTATGAACAGGCCAGTCAGGTAATCATTTCATTCCTTCCGAATATTCTATAATCTCCTCTGTCCCTCATCATTATTATCTCTTTAAGAATCTTCGCAGTGTCATTAGTTTGGACCTCATATAGCTGCCTAATCTCGTCTACCTTGAGTAGGTTCTGCTTATTAATACCAAGTTGTGCACAAATCCCATTTACGTTTTTCCCCACATTTGATCGACTACACGATTCGTTGCAAGAGTTGTACAAGTTCTTACAAGTTCGTTCTCACTCTTCAGAGCAATTATGATAAATTTCAATGACCTAGAAAACAACTGTTTTTCCAGGACCTTTTCAGAAACCTGGCGGAGAAGTCCCATAAAACGGAACCATATAAACTCATAACATAGGTTTTGAACAACCGGTACTTGACCTCCATAACACAATGCCCAAGTGTACTAATTAATGCATTTGTTTTAGCGCACATATTAGAAATAGCCTCATTTAAAATCACTACATGATCTAAGTTTGGACCGATGATGTGTCCCAGATGGTTAGCCCTATCTTTAGCCTCAAGTCGGTTATTGCGCCATTGTATATAACATGTCTAGTCTTTCTGTGATAAAGAACAAATGAAATGGCCAGGGCCATTGTGCTCACCTCATGTGGAGGAAAGATGGATAAAGAGCATGGTATTGTGTCATGTAGTGTTAGGTTTGATGTAGGTCCAAGCAATTACAATTTCCCCAAAATGGCCAATTTACAGTACATTCGACCTCTGTGACATTGAAAAGTAGGTCAAATCAAAGAAGACCCGGGTGACACATTGAATGGTTGTTAGAATTAGATGTACCTATGATATAAAATTGGTGCCAATCGGGCAAGTCATCACTAGGAATAATGGCATTTTGAAGAATTTAGGATTTGGCCCTCTCTCTGGAGGCCAAACGGCAAATCAGATCGCACCAAACTTTGGTACCTGAGATCACCTGACCAAGGGGTACATGTGTACTTAATTTGTGATCAATAGTCATTGCAGCTAAGAAACGTGCCATAGTTACGGCCTGACGGCGAATTTACGCCATTTGACCTCTGTGACCTTGACAAGAAGGTCAAATTAAAAACCTGTGTGACATATACTGTATGGTGGTTAGATGTACCCATGATATCAAATTGGTGGCAATCGGACAAGAAGTCAAGGAATAATCACATTTTTAAGGTTTTTGGATTTTGCCCCCTGGTGGTCAAGTGGTGAATCATATTGGACCAAACTTCGGTCCCTAAGATCACCTGACTAAGGGGTAAATGTGTACCAAATTTGGTATCAATAGTCATTGCAGTTTAGAAACGTGCCATCGTTACATCCTAACGGCCAATTTACACCATTTGACCTCTGTGACCTTGAAAAGGAGGTCAAATCAAAAACCCGGAGGATATATGATGCACCTTTGCTAGAAGTACCTACCATATTTTTTTCAAAATTTCCCGACTACTATTAAGGGAGATATTGCATATTTTCACTTTTAACGTTTGGCCCCCTGGTGGCCAAACCATGAAACGAATCGGACCGAAACTTAGTCTCCAAGGTGTCATTACATATGGGTAGATGTGTACCAGGTTTCAACTCAATAGATTTAACAGTTACGAAACGTGCCCTGCTAACGGACGACGGACGACGACGGACGACGACGACGACGACGACGACGACGACGGACGACGGACGCCACGGTATGGGATAAGTTCACCTCTGCTAAGAGGTGAGCTAAAAATGAGCTTTCATAACATCGTCAGCATCTTCCTACGACCCTGTCGTGCTGGAGACATCTGAACAACGTCATCTGTATACGCCAGGGCACCTAGAAATATTTGACCTATAAAACATCCGAATCCGGATTTCTTTAAGCTTTGTATCATTTCTTCTGTATACATACTGAAGAGAATGGGTGATAGAACTCCGCCCTGTTAGAGGACAGCACCCTTTTTATAAGAAGTTTAAACAGCCGGACGTATTCCACCCTATCGAATGATCGGCTAGCATCCAGAAGTGTCACGTAAACATTAGTACCGTGTGGTAGATAATACTCCACTACCTCCTTTAGAACGAATGTACATTTAGTGGTCAAACTTTTTTTCTTAAACCCAAATTGAAGGTCTGATGAGCAAAACACTACTTGATTTTTAGCTCAGCTGACAAAGTCAGCGGAGCTAGTAGAATAGCTGTTCAAATGGTGTCCGTCCTGCAATCCATCCATCCATCCATCTAGGGACCCATCTGTGGACAAAATTGGACATTTCTGATTGGGAAGGCCTAGCCACTTCGTTGACGGTGCTAAATTAGGAGTTGCCCAAGGTGAACTCAAAACACGAAAAATCAGCGCGATCCGACCTGTATTAAGAGAATGAGGTCATTTCGCGTTTAGATTTCTTTCCCTTTGTACCTCGGTCCACAGAGCAAATATTGTTTTCAAATGTGGCTGAATATTTTTTAATATTTTTTCATTTTTTACTTTTAATGGAATTAATATAGTTTTCACCGCCAGTTGGCGCTGCAGGCACATTGACTGAATTTTGGCGATTTCAAATTTGGCGGTGGCTCAACTTTTTGCAAGCAGTGCCGCTGATTGGCCGATCGATAGAAGAGATGCCACCATTTAAAAATGGCGGTAGTCGCTGCTTCAATGAAGAGGAGTGAACTTTCTCATGTTCAATCGGTTGATACTCTTTTAATCAACATGACCATGTACCTGAAATTTGTTTAGGTACTGAAAAGAGTCTATATAATTCAGATTTATCGATAGTTTTTTATGATATTGCGGAAATTTTGTGCACAAATTAGCGAAAGTTGGTGCTCGTCTCATGTCATTTTAGAGCGAGAAATTTGTTTCCGTCGATCTCTACCACTGAAAAATCGCTTGCATAGCTTCGAATTTTTGTGAAAATAAGTATCTGAACTTGGTTTCAAATAGTCTAGAGAGTTACCTTTGTGGTGATACATATGGTATGTGATAAATATTTGTGGAATTTGTGAAATTCGGTTTTCAAACGTGCCGATGATGCAAGCGATCTCGCGTGAATTTTGCAAGTCCTGATATGTCGACCGGGTGTCAAAAATCACTCGCCTAAATTCAATTCAAAGATCAAAAATAATATCTGAACTTAGTTTCAAATAGCCTACGCAATTATCATTTCGGTGATATATAATGCATGCATGTAATAATTGATTAATCTGCCTAAAACGCGCTATTAAAACGGCGAAAGATCGTGATATTCTGATAAACACTCTGGTGGCGGTCGCACTAAATAACGACCGGTAAGGCCCGGCGTCTGGCGGAGAAAAAAAGGTTGCGCCCGGAGGTTGAAACGGGATTTTTATGCACTTTTAACTGTATATATATGTTGTTTGGACATGTATTTCTAACAGTTCTGTAACTTTGATGACCAAGCTTGCGCCCAAAGTTGGTAAAATTGATGCTTGTTTATGGACTGCGCTAGCGACCGGAGAATTCGCCGTCGGCCATTTTGGGTACGGTCCCTGAGTTGTTGTGGTTGGCAATTTTGCAACAAATTTCGCCATTTACGTTTGTTTACAATTATTTTGAAAGTCACATTATGACATCGTAGTATGAATTCGACTGCAGTTTCGTTACGCAGCAATGCTCATGTTTTTGGTTTGCAATCCTGTACTGTCTGTACACTGCGCTGTGCATGGCTGTACTGTAGCTGTAAAAAAGACAAAAACCATAGCCTAGCCCTATAAGCCTATAGGACAGGCTTAGAGTATAACTCAACAGGCCCTCATTATTCATTTGATGGACACCTTATTTGATAGTACCTCATCATTAAGTCCACTAGATCCTGTTCTGTCACATGTCGTAGACGATAGACAATTTTCAAAATGAAGTACACCACTCGCTCATCTTTAAGCCCAGCTCTCGGCTCACATCATGTGGGCACGGTTGGCTGTTGAGTGTTATGGTTCAGTCTGTGAGACTAATTTAAAGAGGTTACACTTTTATTTTGAATTGGAAAACAGCCCACAGGACTGACTTTTCACTGAGCAATAAGTGTGCCCTTCGAAGGTTAAGTCTCTTTCTGGATTTGTTTCCATGGATGCCTTGTTCAGGATATCATCTGACCGATGCCTGATCAAGCACAGACTGTATCCGGTGGTGTACATTTCTCCGTCTATGTCACCCTTTTTTATTCAGTCAGTGTTAATTTCTCTTCTCTTTTTTTACAGATTAACTGTTGTTGGTTATTGCAAGAGGAGTCGTTGGCACATTTCAAGTCCAGGAAAGCACTTGCTGTTCCCACATTCAGAGTAAGGTGTGCTTACTCGTTTTACTGCTTTCCATTCCCGGAGAGCGTTATCAAATATCTGCCGCAAGGCAACAAATATCTGCCGCAAGGCGCTTCAAATATCTGCCGAAAGGCATCAAATATCTGCCGCACCAATAAAGTTCATTTTGTTAACCAACTCTTTATCTTCTTTTCTTCACATACAAAAAAGACCGTCCCAAACATTTGGCAGCATCCACTTCATCAATGTCCAGACAACAGTCGGTTCATTTGACCATTGTAAAGCACCAGGCCCCACCTCACAAAATACACTGTAATAATTATGTACCTTGTGTCCATGTGCATGTTATTAGTTCCACCGACGCTGCATGAAGACAAGGACTCCACTCTTTGACATCACGTACCACACAACTCCTTGACGTCATCACACACCCAACTACTGCAACGGCAATAGAAATGACTTTACGTCATAATACCAGGGTGACGTCAACTCAGTAATTCAGCATGCACTGATATAGCAAGAAGGTCTTTCGCATCAGCACTTCTGCGTGCTAGACGTTATAGCTTCACGTTGCCTCATAATAACGGTACCGACACACACTTGGCCCTTGCCTTCACCTATCCATTTCAGCTGAGCACCAGGCCCTTGGGCCTCTTGTTGTCCATCAAGATATGGTCCAACACTTTGCACAGGACGCTGCTTAACGCTATTCCTCGATAGTTGTCTGAGTTGATCAATGATTTACGTTTGTCCTTTGGAACAGGTATCATAATAGCCCTCTTGAAAGATGCCGGTATGTAAGAGTGAGTCAACATGAGAGTGAACAGGGTCGCAAGCTGGCCATCGAGTACATCTGTGCCGTGTCTGAAATAGTCACTGTAAAGCGTTTGTTCACCATCGTATTTACTTTTTTTAAAGTTTCTTATAGGGGGTGCGTATCCTTTTTTCACAGAATTCCTTGTTCCCAAAATTTTAAGGCTCTCACGCAAACATCACTACCAGCAGGATAAACATGTTGATTACATAAAAATCCCTGTTTTACAAACTTTGTCGTTTCTTAGTGCCGCTGCAACTAAAAATTCTTATGAAAATTCGGATTCTCTATATCTTTGGAGGGAGATTTTGTCACCATGAGGACTTTGAGAACCGATGGGGTTTTGGGAAATGAGCTGACAGGGACAGGGCACCAGTTATTAATTACAGGCGGTGGAGAGTGGTGACTGTCAGTCCTGACTTTCCGTGTCCAGTCCAGTGCTTTTGTAATCCAAAGTTTTTCAATATCCCTTTTTCTGGCTCAATGATGCTCTTGTTTCATCAACTTTGAGAACCGACGGGGTATTGGTAAATGAGCTGGGGCAGGGCACCAGTTTATTAATTCCAGGCGGTGGAGAGTGATGATTGTCAGTCCAGACTTTCCCAGTCCAATCCATAGTATTGTAATTAGTAGTTTTCGAACACTGCCTGAATCCAGCGTCGAAAATCTGCGTCCAGGTTTTACCAGCTACCCTGCTCTTATTAGTAAACAGCGGGTATAGAGTCTATAAACATATCATAGAACATCATCACGGCTTAGTCATTGTGATGGAAATGGTGAAGGATGCAGCTTTTTCAACTAATTCGTGTCATGACCTTTTAAATTCGTATACCTAATTCAAGATCTCTTTGTTCCTATCATTTCAGGAATTGTCCTGACGTTATCCACGTTCTATCATCCGTCCATTAGAACAGGATACTTTACAGGCTTCGCAGAAAACAAAATGGAAGACGATCACGAAGAAAATACGACAAGTCACAAAATGTTGAGGACTTCAGATAGTGACCTAGGATTATCAGTCAGTGGATCTAAACAATCAACTGATGCATCTTTTTTTCGAGGGATAGATGCTGACGTCATGAGAAGAACACAACAAATGGAACATGTTTCGAGGGAGTTTTTGCTTTTGATTTGCGGTACTGCCCTCGTCCTGACATTGTGCCTTGCTTACTTCAAGTGGACTAGTTTCTCAGGGATTATTTATGATAGATCAGAGAGTTAGTTAATGTATTTTGATGGACAATAATCCACTCTGCTCTCATTGTTTCTTCATAGTTGCAATCGGACTTTCTCAACATCCCTGCTCACACTCAGTCGCCCGTGTCATCGTCACTTGCACTAAACTCGCGTGAAAAAGTGGTATTTTTGAAAATATTTTGTGCGAGACCTGGAGAGAAATGACTTTACCATGTATTCTTGATTTAACATACACTGTCGAGAAATATCTCCGTATGAAATCTATAGTATATTTCACTTACTATAAATTAGTGTTGGATTTCATCTATTGATTGTTGCAAATTGTGTTGCCGATCTAGTAGAGCCATCTCTTGGCCTTATGCAGACCTGGTGACTTAAGCTTGATGACACTGGAACACAGTGGAAGTGTGGCTACTCACGGTGCAAACGTGTTGGGGGGGGGGGGGGTAGTTTCAATATTGTACTGTTTCCATA
The DNA here is from genome assembly GCF_910592395.1 of Lineus longissimus. NCBI lineage: Eukaryota > Metazoa > Nemertea > Pilidiophora > Heteronemertea > Lineidae > Lineus > Lineus longissimus. The sequence goes on from NC_088313.1 coordinate 9,668,502, forward strand.
CAATATGCCGCTATAGACTGGAGACTGAGTTTAGAGTGAAAGACGAAGAAAAACGTGTCCAGCTGTCCTCTAGCGTTTCGAAACAATGAGGAGAGACACTCAAACATGTTATGCATCGGGAAAGTGGTCACTTCCATCATTTAGGGTCTTCCAAGACTGAAATATGAACTGCAAGATATAGCGTGCCTTTTTCTCTTGGTATCTTTTTTGGGTGTTTTTCCGTTTTTCTGTTTTTCAGATGTGGAAACCTAAAAAGTCTGATATCTCTCTTATGAGTGACTCCTTTTCGATGGAATATGTATGGTATGTTCTCCTAGCAAGGATACATCACATATCGAACAGGTTTTTGATTTGACCTGCTTTTCAAGGTCACAGAGGTCAAATGGCGTAAATTGGTATTTTGAGTGTACCTATGCCTAGTTTTTTAACCGCTAAAGCTATGAACTTGAAATTTGGCACACAAAACTCCCTACGTCATGTAACCTCAGACACCGAATTTCGATCAGATCTAATTCTCGACTTGCCCACCATAGGCCACAACTAAAATAGGTAAAAAGTGCAATATCTCGCTTATTAGTGACTTGTTTTCGATGATATTTTTATGGTAGGTACTCCAAGCAACGATACATCACATGTCATACCGACTTTTGTTTTGACCTATATACTATACATGTAGAATGTTTCTTAACCAGGATGAATTCCAAACCACCAAATATCTATACCGTGAGCACAATGGCCCCTGGATCAGATCGAATTCTCGACTTGCCCACCAGGAGGCCACAACTAAAAAAGTTAAAAGTGCAATATCTCGCTTATTAGCGACTTGTTTTCGATTATATTTTTTGGTAGGTACTCCAAGCAACGATACATCACATGTCATACCGACTTTGGTTTTGACCTATATACCATACATGTAGAATGTTTCTTAACCAGATGAATTCCAAACCACAAATATCTATACCGTGAGCACAATGGCCCCTGGCCGTTTTATTTTTCTAATTGATTGGCTGTGCTGCATTTTTATCCGAATTAAACCGGTACCGGTATTAAATTGTATTTTCTTAAGCGTGCTCCGTCCTTGAATCGCTCCGTTCGAGCCTTCCTGCATACTGATATCAAATTTAGCAAGTATAGACACTTGGATAAAGGTATGAATTAAAGCATTCTTCGCATGAAGTTCATTTTTTGTTAATATTTTAATGACGTCTGAGGGATATACGGGAAGTCATACGTAAAGAAAAATCCTGTATCTTGTACCCTTCCTGCATTTCTAGCCAAAAAAGATGCATTCCACACATTTCACGTGGCTGGCATTTTCCCAGTCATTATATCCATGAGCACACGGGAGAACGCCACCATAGTCTCCCTTCCAGAGTTTCGGTATCGGCCGAAAGTGACCATCGCCTAACTATAAGTGGACCGTACAAGAACGGTGTTTTCCTATAAGTCGGCTGTGCCGTGTCCACTGATCGTGTTTGTTTGTCATGCTGAAGAATTTTAGTGCGGGAGAGCAACATACATTTTGGGCTTATTGTAGCTTTGTAGGTTTGAAGTAGGAATAAAATAAATAAATTGGGAAAATTCGTTGTTTTACCATAGTTATATTGGGCCATGGTGCCATCCATGGAAGTTTGAGGTAATTGGTCCTCGTGGTAGCTTTTGATAACACCTCAAATTTAGGGCACACTCATCACCCCGTTTATTTCATTACTTCTACTGCAACAGCAAGTCATCTTTATAGTGTTGTCGTTTGACTGCTGAATAACCTGACCCGGTAACAGTACATCTCAATTTCCTATATTATTACATCGACAAAATGATATACTGATTACCCAAAATGATTGTGTGCACAGGCCTATCGCAAATACGGCTGTAGCGGTAGGTTGTAAATAGCATTAATTCCAGAAATATTTTCAGTCCAATTATTATGATCTTTCTTATTATGCATTTCGTGTTGATCAAAACAGAATTAACTGTAAAAAAAAACGTTAACACCTTTTTCATGGTCAGCTCAAATCTCTTGACTCTTACTTTCGATCCTTACTGGATCTTCCTCATGATCAGGAGTGTAGGAAACAATTTTACAAAGCATATATACAAGCCAAGAAATAGACTATTGTGATATTGAAATGCATGACTTACACATGTAGTATACTAACCATTATTATATAATGCAAATCTCCATATTAATTTGCTGCGTCAATTTCATTATGTCGTGGCCCGTGCGGCGGTGTCGGTTAATATCCATTGTCCGTCAATTATCAGAGAAACGAGCGGTCCAATTTTTCGGGGTTTAGTGGGAGTGACTATGAGAAAGTTCCTTTCGAAAATTCGGGCGATCCGATATCAAATATGGCCGCCAAGGCAACCATCTTGAATTCCGTTTCGGTCGATTATCAAAGGAGAGTATATTTTCCAAAATCGGTGCGATCCAATAATCAATATCACCGCCACGGATGCCATACTGAATTCCGTTACCACTTGATGAATAACCAACGCCTTGGGCGGTGGACCCCACCTTTTCGCGGTTCATTGAAAGTCTTCAGGCGAGGGTTCCAGATCTGCCCATTCTTTTTCACAGGCCTTTTCAGTGTACGAAGTAATTTGGTGTAATCGATTTGGATGCAACCTCTTTCACACCGGAAAAGTAATGGCATGCTGTTAGTAGACCACAATCAATCGTAAGACACATCAACACATATTTCGATTAAAAAGGCAACCCGGGCTGAAAGCAAGTTGGGGGTTGACCTTTTGATACATTCTAACACGATCTGCACGGCGCACGCCTTTTTGCTCAGCCCCTTTTTTCACACTATACATTCGCATGTCTCATTTCGCATTTGGCATTACATGTATTAGTCAGGTAATGGCTTTTGCGAGTTGCAGGAAAATTGAGATATCGCCGGGCGATACCTATTAGCAAACTAAGTTACAAAGGGGAATCCCAATGATACGTGCGCTCAGTGAAATACGCGTTGTCTGTTGACTTGTTAACCAAAAATGGACACGAAATATTATGTAGTATTGGCCGTACCGTGAGACAAGCGCTTAGCGGGTACGTTACCAAAGAGGCTGGTTCGGTACCGACATGAAGCTTCCGGTCGTTGAATTCGTCGATGATTTCACAAAAGTGATCACCAGTCTGCAAGTTTTCTGAAATTGTGATAACAGCGCCGTCTGAGTTGTACTAGCCAAGTCTACTTACACACCAATTATCATGGTAATTTTCAAAGCCAGTGTCAATTCTATAACGCTTTACCGTCTATTCATCAGTCTTCATGCATTTCTTGCAATTATACTCTTTCATGTAAAACACAGAGTCATTCAAGCTGTAGGGCATCTGTGAGTGGAGTTTTCTCAAAATGAAAAATTTGCTGATTGGACACTTCGTGACATCATCGACGAATTACTTCCCGTAAAATCTACTAAAATTCTCACCTCAACCAATCAGAAGCAGCGGATGGTATAATTTTACTGCGGTTATGGATTTTGCGGAAGATTCATACGGCCAAAAAATCACTTGTGATTCTCGAACTCTCATCTCGAAAGGGCCTTCCTGGGTTTCGTAAAATGGCACTTATAGACGTATATCCGAGATTTTCAACAAAATTTTTTATTTTGTAAGCGTGCATCATTTATTATTGCTTAAACATCCGTGATCATAAGCCGCCTTCTAAAGCATGGAAAATTTAAAATGGCTGCATTGAAAATTAATGGCCGCTTTCCCAACCATAAGGTCCGCTGGATTGGTTGTCGCATTCTCAGATCAACATGACCGACCAGTAAGAGGGCACGTTACAATTTGTTGAATCAAATAAATTTCGTTTAAGCGCTTAAGCAGACCCAACCTTGTCACAGAAGCTGATATCCGGCAGATGCACTGGGAGCCCAGTTGATTCCGCCCCTTTTGCCTTGCAGTCCTTTAACCATTTCATGACACGAATCTCTTTATCCAATGGCCGCGGCTGCACAGACCTCAAACTTTCATTCTCAAAACGAGAAGACGTTATGTTTACTCCCAAAAATCCTGAGCAATTGATGTTCGTGTGCTCCGAATAGTACCTTGGAAAACTAGGAAAACCTCTGTTTTCCAGAGGACTTGCGATGTCATGTTCAGATTTTCTCTCCCAACGCCTGTTTTCCATGGTTGTGAAGTTGATTGAGCTCTGAACTGTATCAATGATCCTCTCCTGCGAGTGAGAAAGATGGGATACTCCATCCAAGTTAAATTGCGGATTACCTGAAACTGAACAGTTGCATAAGTTAATGAACAACGGCTTGGACCAGTTTGTATCGGCAGATGAATTCCATAACTTGAAGTGCACCAATACAGGGTGGTCCAGAAAACTCAACCGGATACTTCCACTACCAGGGGGTTGAAACCATTGATACCAGTTGATGGGGAAGCCATCTAGAAGAAGAATGATACAAAGATCGACCGATTCTATTCAGTAGTTTTTGTTGTAGAGTCGTTTTTGTGATTAGAAGCAAGGTTGGAATCCCCTGGCCATTATATTAGGCTGAAGTTACATAGACCTCACGTTTCATCGACTCACGACTCATTTGTCACTTGTCATTCGTGACCAGATGAATGGACATTGGAAAACCTATTGACCTGTTCTCATTGAAGTGAATTTTGTAAGTTTTGCCCGCATTCGTCGTCTCACGTCATTTCATGTCATTTCACGAGTGAGGCGATGAATGGACATGTTCATTCTTTGTGAAATGAGCTGGCAAAGAAAGTGGACATCCATGTGCATTTGTAGTGATATCGCCTTCGAGTATAGCTACTTTTCGGCATTTTCATTAGTTTACACATTAATACAATAGCTAATTTCGATTGGAAATGAGAAACAATAACAAAAATGCAGCACTTTTATGTACCACATTGTTCTCGTCCGTCGCCTCCGCTTTCGTTTTCTATTCTCCATCAGGAGCAGCATGGCTGCCAGCTCTTCTTCTTCTGAGTCCTTGTGCGTCGCCTAGAAAATCCAAGTGACAAATGAACGAGCGAAAAGTGATCTGTATGTAAACCGCCGCGGTCACTCGTGACAAATGAGGAGTGACACGTGAAAATGAGCCGTGAGTCGATGAAAAAATGTGGCGTGAGTAGCTCATTCCTATGTAACATCAGCCTTAAACAGAACGCTTCTGTTGTAGGTTATAGAGATATTGGTGGTGTGCCGAGGCCTGGCCATGCTAACACGACCTTTACTCAGTTGCAAATGTTCACTAGGAACCTTGTCGATATTATCTCATATAACTATTATTACCTAACATTTAATCCACCTGCTTACTAAGTTCAATTTACTGGCACAGTTCGATTTTTCCGATGCACGAATGAAGCCTGTCTGTGCTTCACAAAAATACTCTTAAACAAAACGTACTGAACCAAATCAGGAAGTCCTGGTATCTCTCCTCTCTAAGTGTGATTCCCCATCCACTGATATCAATGATTTTAACCCCCTGGTAGCGGAAGTATCCGGTTGCGTTTTTTCTGGACCACCTTGTATAGACCCGCTTAACTTAGTTTCAGCCCATGTTTATTTATGCTTGATTTATGGTATAATGAAACAGTTCATAATTTCATTCAGTATAGTTCGGCTTGCTCAGAGCGCCTCAGCGCTGGGCAATCGTCTATTGTACTCGTTTGCTAAAAATAAGGGATCCATACCATCTAAGGACATGTATGAACTAGGTCACACGTCGGAGAGACGCGCATATAATCTATAGGGTCTAAGTTCTTGGTTAAGATCTTTTTCAATTTCGTGTACAGATGCATGCAGTATTCTTGCAAGATTATTATTTAGTGATAAGGTCAAAACCAATAACATTACACAAATCTTGTAAATGTTGCAAATAATAGTAAGATAGCAACCAAGAATCTTATAAGAATCTTACTCCTTTTGTTCGAACTGGGCGAGTTATATAATTTAAATCACCTGGATTTAGAATGAACCGCACTTCACAGTGTAAATGCACTATGCACCAACGAAGCCTCGCTTTGTATTTAGCAGTTACGGTTGAGCAACCATTACTGCTCTGGTTGGTGCAAAATATGGGAGCAGTCTCAAATGCATTTGAAACCACAGTTATATTATTCGTTACTTAATTTGAGATGTTTTAGAATAGAAATGCCCCTCGGTTTTGGTCTACATTTTAGCCCCACCCTCGCGGTGTTAGACAAACAATACCACTACAGTTCGGTATCAATTCCCTAAAGCCATTCTGTAGCCCAAAACAATTATACTTACCCAAGTTCGTGAATTTCGGTTGCCCCTCGCGTGGACTGAGTATGGGACCTGAGCATGCTAACTGTTGAAATCCCTGTAACGGCATTGCGTTCTCGCCAACACTTATCGACCGGGCTCTAGGTATCACCTTCATTGAAAAAAGAATACGGGTAGGGGAAGTGAGCATATCAAGCTGTCGGCCTTCATCACCTTGATCGCCAGGCAATTGCGATTATTTCGGTCCGATGTCATTATTTTTACCATATCGTATAACAACCGGCGGCACGTGCAGAGATACGGCGGTAACTAATGAAACTTTTTCTAAACAACTTGGTTACAATGTTTAGTTTTAATAATGAATTATTTATTAGCTTCGTTTTGACCGCAGGTGTTTTTGTGAGGCAACTATGATTCAACCAAAAGTTGTATGTATTTTAGAATAAAAATTGATACACCACTTTCGGTATAAATTGGATATCTCAACAAACACCGCCGATGTGGCATATGTGTTGGCCTACATTTTCGCGCCAACCTTGGGCATCTCGGTGAGATACTCTATGACCCTCCCTGCCTGTTTGTAATAGGTTGATTGAAATTCCTCATCAGGTGATGCAGAATTCAGTGCGGTTGCAACAACTGTTAAAATACCTTATCAACAAATATAATATGTACATGTTGGATATAGTGAAATAAAGGGGGCTATTGAAAAAAAATTGTGAAAACTAGATTAAACAAGCAGTCTTTAAAAAAAGACTGAAGGGGTGGTTCGAATTGTGGGTGGGGCAGGGAATGAGGTTTTTGCGCATATGATGGGGGCAATCTGGGCAGGAGTTGTTGAAATGTGATGTGGTATCATCAGAGGAACCTGTCATAGATATTTTCATTGTAAATCTAAATAGATAGCAGCGTTCAGGAGAAATTACCGACACACATACTGTATGCATTGAATTAGCTGGCCACCACCAGGAGATCAAAATAGGCCTATATTCATCATTATACATGTTCTAGGATGACTGGGGAAATAGACGCATGATCAGTCCCATAGGAATTTGTCCGCATTCAGTAGGCCTGTGACGTTTAGGAATGCAATTGCGAATTGATCTATGATGGCTTATTGCTAGAACATGTATAATGATAAATATAGCCCTATTTTGATATCCTGGTGGTGGCCAGCTAATTGCATACAGTACTGTATTTACCGTAATTCAACTGTGTGGCGCACCAAATCAGGTGATTCGAAATTCCCGCCACGCTTACTCGCGAACTCAACTGGCTATCGATAGACGGCAGCACCAACAATTTAGACGGTGCGGATTTTTTGGCGACTAAATGTTGAATATCTGCAAAAATCAAGTTGCTAATCCACCAAATCAGGGTGAAAGGCGAATATCACTGTTAATGCGATGCTGCTGTGAAAATGTGTACATTCACATCGCGTATTGACAGCTTGACCTCCACAAGCAGACAACCGACTCAATATACGATTACTACGGCGATGTATGGAACAAAATGGTTATTAAATAAATCATTTATTCAGCAGGCTATATAGCGGCTATTAGTAAATTCAAGTGGGCGAATCAAGCTGAGATTAATCTGAGGGATCTAGGCAGAATAGCAATGTCTTTTTGGACGTTACAAACATGAGAACTAATTTGTTCACGCAGATGCATACATGGGACCATAGAGGAGTAAAAACGAACAACCAAGCACAGATGGTGGTTCGCAATCGAACCACCAAAAATTGACAGTTCACGAGAAAAAACCATGCTTTCTGCTCATCCTATTACTGACTTTAATTACAATTTGTTCAATTACACAAATTTAAAGAAACCTAGTACACCAACCTTCTTAACTCCGGTCCTCTCCACAACAGATATCTTCCTGGTTGGCATCTTGAACTGTTTCCCAATAATCCCTTCCAAGGCGGCAGGGTCCGCGTTAGACATCCGCGACGGGCACAATATGCTCTCCCGATCATCCGTCTCGATCGGCGAGCAGTTGTAATAATTCTCCTCTGACGCCTTTCGCCGCGACGCGAACTCCCCCACGCTGAGGCTCCGTTGAGAGTACAGCCTGCGCCGGTTCACCAGGGGCATGATGTCGGAAGAAGTGTTGAGTCGCATTAGGTGCTGACATGGGACGGACGGCGCGCGGGGTCCAGAGTTATTACCTTTGTTTGGCTCTTCGCGGGTTGTGTCGCTAGTATCGTGGAGCCTTTCACTGAATAAACCGGAGTAGTCACCAGTATAACCATATTCAGGCGCAATAATCGAATGTAGGGCTGCCATATTGAATTACAGAACAATGGGCTGGATCCATTTCACTGCACGAAAAATTACCAGAAGGCTTTTACAGACATACCAATAGTATCCTTTGATACTGGACGGTTGGCCAGTATTAGTTATCGCAGCGTTATTGGTAACATGTAAGTCCAAGCAGCAACATCTCAGTTTACCAAAAATCGTTTGACAAAATTAGATTTTTGGAAATTTCCAAACCGATAAATCAACATGTAAGTGTCTCTTTTAATTCCTTCTCATTTGATGGGTTTCCTGACAACAAATAGAGTAACCCAGCCTGTCACATAAACAATAATTATGGTAGATACATGACATGTCCAGCATTTGCTTTCAATGTTACATATTGCGGTTTGACGTCAGGCTATATACATATATCCGTGATTAAAAAGACCAGGGGGTTCTCCATAGAAGGCATTGGGGTTTTACAAAACTAATCACCGCAAGACGGAATTATGTAGATTCATTAATTAAAAAGTCTATTCCTGCTTCTCAATAATCTTCACACTTGGAGATTGATTAATACTGATAATAAAAGATTATCTGTTGATTCCCTACATGACATGTGGCATATGCTTTAAATACCAACGTTTGTCTTGTCCCATTGGGACTTCATGACTTGTATTTAATGAGAACACGGTTGTAATGCCATAATAATAGAACCTCGACCACGTTTGAATAATCATATATTTGATAAATCCACTGATAAAAACATGGACTCACTATCAGCAAACTGCAAAGGCCAGGCCAGTTTCACATTTATAAACCTTAAAACCTAACGAAACGCCACATGTATACAAACCTTTCACTGGTCAGCGCTACAATAAATTGAAATTTTCAAAAGAATTCATAACCAGTTGGATTTATGATTTCTGTAAAAAAAATATTCAAAATGTGTTGTTCCCACTGCCTCACCTGACGCCGTCTCCTTTGCTACCCAATTTACTAAAAGAATAATTCTGTGAAACACGCCGACTGCCTTTACTCCCTCTCCAGAACCTCCAACAGGATTCGCCGTGGTGTCCTTGTTTCAAAGACCACAAGAAGACATCCTTACAAAACCAGTTATTTTCAATATACTCCACCTCTCGATGTTTCAAACCCCTCCCAATCAGAGCTTGCTCTGTTTTAAAAGCGGATTTCGCACAAAGAACAATAATGCCCATGCACAATGCCCTTCCCGCGCCACGATCATTATCAAAGCAATCTTATAATAAGCGTCAAACGTGATTTTCTGAGTTGAACCCTATTGTCAATAATGTTCATACTTATTAAAGTAGCTGATCTGCACTGGACTTTTGAACAGGAATTAAGTAGGTACATCTTTAGGGCCCGGCAAATTTTAGACAGTTAGTGGGCTGAATCTCTAGCAGTGCGAAATCCGCTTTTAAGCTTGAGTTACCGAAGGGTCTTTGTTGAATTGCGTGTCCCCCGCTGCAAGTTTCTTTCATTTCGGGAGAAATACATAAAAACACTTCAACAGAATGATTAACACCATGAAACCGATGTAGATTGAAAAACCATGACGTTAGGAACGTGTTTATTGTATTTATACCGCAAATCTGAACTTAAACTACACAAGGTGTGTAAAGTAATCAGAAAAGCCACCCTTTCTAGCGGATTGTACTGGTTTTTCTCAGGGTTTTATATACAAATTACAATGTAGTATCAAAACCTGTATCTCAGGATGTAACTAGAATTTCAACTGAGTCTGCATGCAGACTGTGAAGTCTCCGTCGCGTGTCGGGTGTAGAAAAGTAATAGGAGGAAACAGTATTTGAGTAATGTATTTTATTAAGTATTCATTTTATATACATTGTTTGTTTTAAAAATATGTAGTGTTAACAGTTATAAGTAGATTGAATTGTCTTGTACAGTGGGGAAGCAGAATAATTGAATAGTAATGCAATAGTTGTGAACAGCTGAACCAACATAAGTAAATATGTTGCGAGATCATTTAATAGTGTGAAAAGTTTACAAGTGTCACACTAGCTCAATCAAATCATGCTCTTTGTTCATTAAGAACTAGCATTAGGAATTTTAAGGGTGGGAATTGCAGCAAATGTGATGTCATGGTAGCTGTAGTATGTATAGCAAGTCCCGTAGATTGTGGAGGCTGGTGTTTCTCTTTGGTATATTTGGTCCAAGTTGCCAGAAGTGGTTGGCTGATATGATAGAGCCATTTAGATTTGGCCGGAATCTGCAAACCTTCTCCCCATCTGTGTTGACCAGTTGTACGAGTAATGCTGGCCTTCCTCTTGTGGGATACATCAGATAACTTGCTGATTTCTTCTGCCAATTTATCATTTCAGAACCAGGACCCCTTTCCAACTACAACGACGTCAGGATCCAGCTCAAATGGCATTCAAGGTATTTTGTTCATATAAATCACATCTTCTTGCTTTCCTGTAATTGGTATAACCAGATGTGCAAGGCTATGTGTACATGTACTAGTATGCTATTTACATATGGCAACATATTTGAAAGATAACAAAACATCCTTTGCAAGTTAGAATAGTTCACAAGAATGTTATGTTTGCATATCAGCTGTAAATACATAGTCTTCCCAACAATTTTCTAGCACAAGCCTTGATTACGAACTGAACAAATTAAATGCCCTTATTCGTATGATTAGTGATTTTTTTTCATTTGTCTTTCAGAATTCTCAGGAGCAACGCCTACATGTATTGTAGCAGGTGGAGAATCAGATTCTGAAGGGGTAAGCCATTTTGATCGAAAATTCATCATACATGTAGCTAACCTTTGCATGTACATGTACAAGTACTTATAAAGCTACATGTAAATGTGATTGTACGCAATTGCTCTTTTGTTTTGTTTTGCTAATACTCTAGACCACGGTTGCCCAACTGAACTGCAAAATATTCCCAAGCAGCCAAACCTGGCAAGCAATATGGCACTGTACCAGATGGCATTACTCTACTCCACTCGACAGTTAGCCGATTAAAGTGTTTAACTCTGGTTGAGTTGCGACTGTATATCTTCTGGTCTTGATTTATTTTTAAACATTTTGTTTGAGCATACATGTAGATGTCAATTAGGAAGATTTCTAACAACATCATTTGATCGTTGTGTTTAATTTCTGAATAATCTTTACATACTTCCCCTACTCTGGAGCTGGTTTGACAATATGATTTATTAATTTCACCTATTCATTTCAGTCCATTAGTGTGGAAATTGTGAAACCTTCTAAGAGAAACAAATGCCAAGTCTGTTGCAAAAAAGAGAAAGGTCACTGTGGCAAAGAATGCGCAGGTATGGCGTTAATCTGGATCATTTTTTTTCAGAAGGATGTGATCGAAGTCATGCAATCCCCTCCCCTTCCCCTAAAACTGGCAGGACTCGATGCTCAGAAGTTGCCAAAATCCTTCTCAATACAAAGACTGCACTGTGCTAGCCTTCCAGAATAAATGGAAATCTTCTCAAATCATCTTCAATCAAATCTTTCTTGATAAGTTTTACATGTATGATGCTGCATGTAATATCTTAAAGAGTTGGACACAATTAAATTTGTGACAAGGTAGCTTGTTTTGTTATTCAGAAATGATTTGCATGCTTCTACATTGTACATGTAACTCGGTTTGAGTTTCAAATAACAATTGTACTGTATACTTTGTCTGAGAGTACATGTACATGTATACATTTTTCAGGTATCCAACTTTGCTGCAAAGGAATCAAAGCAGGTTACGATCGAGGAGAGTGCCTTACCAGGTAAATGTCCCATTTGTCAATCCTCCTTGAAATACGGACGAAGCGATTTATTCTTTATTTACCGTTGGCCATGTTTGACAGAAATCACAATTGAAATCTACATGTACATATATGTCCAGCATTTGCTAACTACATGTATTTGCTTAGACACGTGTGATCTTATGTGAGGAACCTCAATGGTGAGTAGCTCAGTCACCGATTAGAGGTCGTTGAGTCCCTGGTTCTCTGTAGCCATGAGATTGTCAGCAGGGCTTTGCCAGACATACTCAACTCCAACCAGGTCTTTAATTTGGTATTTTTCTGTTTTTCTCAGCGCTGACTGAAAAGCTCATTGGAAGTTGATTGGAAGTGATTTATAGCTCTTAGTTATTTCTTCTTTTTTTCAGATGGTCACTTTATAGTTGAGAAGATCTTGAAGGATAGGATGAAGAATGGGGTCAGGGAGGGACTCATCAGTTGGGATGGCTATGATTCGACGCACAACACGTGGGAGCCTATGAAGGAATTACCAAAAGACATTGTTACAGACTATTATCAGAATACATGTAAGAAGAAACATTAGATAGTTGTAGTACATGACATACAATGATGTCCAGTCATTTTCAGATTTTGAGTGGCCATGGACATAAGGCCAAATTTCAATGAAAAAAAACAACATTGAAATCTAAATGCTGAAATGGCGCAAAAAGAAATTTCTGAATATGACATGAACATAATCAGAGTTTGAACGACTACCACTGCTCTGTACAAATCATACAAATATCCAATTCACAATTAAAACGACAAAAACTGGGTCAAGACTAGTAACTTTCCACCTGTCATTTTCCATCATGAAGGTTTAAGAACCAAATGCAACAATGTAACTAGAGTCAGACATGGATGAGCAGAATACTCATTATCAAATGATCTCAACATCATACAACAAAAGTTGACAGCGAATCATAATAACCACCCGGTCCCCGGTCTGGTCGTTCAGCAACAACTGGATTTACACAACGCACTGCAAACGTCTCCATTGCAGGAAATGTCCAATGATGAATATTGTGAACACGGCAGAACTTCAGTATTTTCAGACAGAGGCTGCCATATGCAAAGATATCTGAAGCGATAGAAAATGTTTTTTTCCTAAGAAGAACTTCAGGCGCAACATCCTCTTCCTGAATACTACGTACTTGTCTGGCCGTGAGAACCTTGGCAGATTCTATCTTGCAAGATCTACTCCAATTGACAAGAAACAATTTCATTCCTGGACTCTCTGAAGCTTCCACCACAACATGTTCTGCCCTTAAGCTATTCCATAAAAAAACTTTTTTGAACACACTGTCAAGGTGAATCCCAAGTGTAACCGCCACATTGGCCCATTCCTCACCACTCAGTGGTCGATAAGCGTCTGTCGATAGAAAGTCCCCCAGATTATAACACAAATCATCAACCTGATGAAGGGATGTAACCAATCCTGGCTTCCTGTTGGAGAGAGAAATACCTATGGGATATGGGGTGTATTTAGCATTTAAACACGACAAAACCTGGAACTCATGGTGAGCCATCATACATTTCCCTTCATCAGAATACTCTTTACAACAATACCGATTGCGACCATGTTTTGCCATGAATATATTTTGTTTGTTTTCCCTTTTACAAGTGCCCCTGTAACTCCACAGTGATATAAGGCACAAAAACATTGTCAATATCAGGGTCCGGTTCATAAAATGTTTGGCTGAATATCGCTTCGGAAACTTGTCGAGAGGTATAGGCGGAAACTTGACTTGACAGCCTCAAATGGGTGCATCGCTTGTGATGCTCGTCCCGTATTGCCGAATTATACGTCAGATTCGTATACTGCCGATACAGGTTGTCATAATCGTCATCTTTAACCTGGAGGTTTTCCTGGAGCTCGTCCTTGGCAGCCTCTAACTTATCAATCGTTTCATTCAATTTAGCCTGAAAATATCAACATTCACAATGATGAAAATGACAAGATAGTTTTCTGACATGCGGCGAAGTGAAGGCAACTATTAACCTTCATAACAGGTTCCAGGTAAAAGGCAATGTCACAAAAATAAGTAATGCAATGCAGCCAACATTTGCCTTCAACTGATTAGGCATATCATGGATAATGAAATAAGAGGGATATTACACTTATAACATGTATAAGAACTGCGGTGAAGATGTCCTGAAGTCCTGTGACCTTTTCACTTACAATTTCTTTCTTGTTAGTATTACAGGTCATCCCTTGAACTCTTTCAGCTGATGGACCATGATCAAACAGCCTCTTCTTACAGCCCATCTTAACTGCATGTACCAAAGGCGATGCTGGGCTATCTTGCTGAAAAACATATCAACAGAAATATCAGCACTAATTTTTTTTTTCTGAAACATGAAACGTTCTAACCTACAGACACTGACACTTGGCGGCCTGACCAGTTCCACTCAAGATTTAGTTCAAAATTAGATCAAGTGGTTGGAAAACCCGAACCAAGGTATGGAGCATTGTGTATGTGTGGATTTCTATTTAACTGGTGCATGATTCAGCATATGCCTTGAACTATTATCACCTTTTCCACAACATCTATAGTACTTGGCTACTTACATGTATCGTGGCAGCTTCCAAATCAATACCAGCAGTTCCACTACCAGTTCCAGGAGGATGGATTATCTCAGGATCCTGATATGTAATAAAAAATTGCACAATGTTCACTGACTACACCAAGTAACAATCTGGATGTGATGGGATGAGGTTAGCACATTACTGTCCACCAAAATGTTTTTCATTATTATTTTAAGGTATATGTAGCCAATATTTCCCAGGGTTTTGGTACCTGCATTAAAATGAACAAAGGCTTTGTGTCTTGTTACTGATGTTGCAAGGAGCATCCTCTGCCTTCCGCTAATGTGCATAGCCAATCTGGGTCCAATAAATCAGGCACGCTCTTTGACTGCATTTAACAAGGTAACATTGAGATAAGAGTGAAAAGCTTTCAACTGACATTTTAGATCTAGCCAGATATGGGAACACAAATTTTGAACTTACATCTTTGCCAGAAGTTCCAGTACATGCAGTTGTACTTGTGCTTGCAGGTGCACTTTCATCCATTCTTTTTGGCTCACCGTAAGGGGAGTCTATATGATAGCGCTGTGTCCGTCGTCGTCGTCGTCGTCGTCGTCGTCGTCGTCGTCGTCGTATCCTAACAGTGGCACGTTTCTTAACTGCTAGGGCTATGAACTTGAAACTTTGTACACAGAATGCCCTAGGTCAGCTGCCCTCTGACACTGATTTTCGGTCCGATCTGATTCTCTGTTTGGCCACCAGGGGGCCAAATGTCGATATCTAAAAAGTGTGACATCTCGCTTATTAGTGACTTGTTTTCGATAAAACTTTTGTTGTAGGTACTCATAGCAAATATACATTTTATATTATACGGGTTTTTAATTTGACCTTGTTTTCAAGGTCGCAGAGGTCATATGGCGTAAATTGGCCATTAGAGTGTAAACTATGGCACGTTTCTTAAAAACTAAAGCTATGAACTTGAAACTTGGTACATATAACCCCCTATATCACATAGCCTCTGGTGCTGAATTTTGGTTCGATCTGATTCCTAACTTTGCCACCAGGGGGCCAAAAGTGGAAATCTAAAAAGTGTGATATCTCGCTTATAAGTGACTTGTTTTCAATAAAATTCTTATGGTAGGTACTGTTAGGAAGAATACATCACATGTTATACGGGTTTTCAATTTGACCTACTTTTCAAGGTCACAGAAGTCATATGGCGTAAATTGGCTGTTAGAGTGTAAACTATGGCACGTTTCTTAACCAGTAAAGCTATGAACTTGAAAGTTGGTGCATATAACCCCCTACATCAGATAACGTCTGATGTCGAATTTTGGCCTGATCTGATTCTTTATTCGGCCACCAGGGGGCCATAACGGAAAAAGGAAGAAGTGCAATATCTTGCTTATTTGAGTGAATTGTTTTCAATAAAATTTTATGGCAGGGACTCCTAGCAAGGATACATCACATTTCCTATGATTTTTGGATTTGACCTCCTTTTCTAGGTCACAGAGGTCAAATGGCGTAAATTGACCGTTCGAGTGTAACTATGGCACGTTTCTTAACTGCTAAAGCTATGAACTTGAAAGTTGGTACATGTAACCCCCTACATCAGATAATCTCTGACACCGAATTTTGGCCTGATATGATTCTTGATTTGGCCACTAGGGGGTCAAAACTGAAAAAGTAGGACGTGCAATAGCTCGCTTATTAATGACTTTTTTTCCGATGAATTTTTTATTGCAGGGACTCTTAGCGGTTAGCAATCACACGATATTGATCTTATTGATGTCATAGTCAATTATTGGTTGGATCATAAACTTATATATACTGCCCTGTCTTATTACTTGACATCAATACACATCTAAAAAAAGTCTTCATGCCTGATTGTGTTCACCATATTCACCTCTAAACTAAGCATGATCCTGCCTACTAAATGATGTATACGGTGAGCACAATGGCCCCTGGCCGTTTCATTTGTTTTTTAGAGTCACGTTGTCGTTTTTTTTTCATAGCCAGAGGTGAAGGTCCAGTAAAAGGAGGCTGAAAATCAGATTTGAAATTTGAGTCCCCAAATTGTAGAGAATACTTTTAACAAACAAACTGACACACGGTGAGCTAACGTAGTGTGTTCTCCGGGAGGTCAGGTTTGACTTAGTTCTTTCATTTAAATCTTGTGCCCAAAACCAAACACACACTTCGTTTTTTGGACTGGCGAATTTAAAAGATTTCTAAACGGACGCTGTTTACTTCCACTTCCAGGGCCAAAAAGAATTATATACTCACTGCAGTTTTCTTTTTCTGCTTGTTGCTACGGTTCCTCCTCTTTTTTTGTGATGCACCCAAGGGTGTTGGTGGAATCATGTCAGGACTCGAAGGCTGAAATTCATAAACCAGAGGAAAAATGTCAAGACAATGCAAAAACAGAGACTTATCAAACATTAAAGTCTAAGTCACCAAATGTGATGCCAATCAACTATATATGATTGCTTTCATTTTTTGTCTGTTGTGCAAACAATAGGCCAGGCAACATGACAATATCAAACCATTTTCAGCTCGGTTACAAACTGATGCCCAGAGTGGTATCTTTGCTATAAATTTCTGATGATCAGCCTCACTGACAATGTATGAAAAGCCTCAGGCTCAGGATGATGAAATCAACAACATTTGGAACTTATATTTGGCAATGTCTTGCACTTGCTCATGTTCTAATTTGTTCTAAATCAGTTATTCTAACATTCCGCTTTCTCATTACTCACCAAATGAACAGGACTTGACGAAAGAAGTTGAAGGGATGCATTACTTCCATTTCCATCACTGAAAATCGACACTGTACTGTCACATTCATCATCACTAACGTCCATCATAAAACTTTTTTGTCAGTCTGAAATAAACCAAATATTATGACATAGTACAAAAAAAATTAATCGCAAGTTACTTAATTGATTTCAAGATAATCAACCCAAATTTTAGTCGAACATCTGGTTCATCTTGAAAGAGAAAACTTTCCATTTTTTCCCCTCTTAGCCAGCGTAGTTCCTGGGCTTATCCATTCGTTTAGGCCCTTATACCCCTATTTTACGCCTTCTACCCCTTGTAACAAGCACTCAATTAATTAAGGGCCTGTGGTCTACTATATAATTATATATTATTTTGCTGTTAGTGTTATATGATTTCTCTGTAGATTCTAACGCTTTTTTTTTTTTTTATTATCATTTTTGTAGTCACGTCACCTCCGCACGCTGATGGTCAGGGTACATTTCCTAAGACAGATCCCTGCCTGTTTTACTGCATCTTCTCTCTATCCCGCACCAGTTTATTGTATTTTCCAAACCTATATGAATGTAGTATTCATCTGGCTCAATAAACTGCTTTGAATTTGAATTGAATTTATAAACGAATCAATCATGGCCACGTGCATTTTTGAGAGACGACTTGCCACGACTTCTTTTCGATTTATCAACATCATGATTGTCATAAACTGGCCCGATAATAGGTCTGCCTTGTTCCTTACCTTTCCTTATACTTCTGTAACACTTTACGATAAGAAAATCTAATGATGAGGGCACAAGTTTTTTTCATCAAATCAAATCATCAAGTACGGTAAACTGTAAACACATCAATCACGTGATCATTGTCACGTGATGGGCGGAGCTGCCTCATGGTGTAACGGTAAAATCAGTCCAGGGAAAAATAATTGTCCGTTGGTCTCCCGGGGTAGGTCTGCACGATCAGCTGGTCATTTGCAATGGTGAGATCATTACGAAGGACCATCAAGTAACAACATCTTATTTAGACCAATAGAGGATACTATGATATTGTCTTCAATACTACTTGATTATTATATGATATATTATATTATAAGGAAAACATAGTCACAACCTTAGATCATGACGAACGGATTATCATTATTCAACCTCATCCTGATAATAGACGATGAACCATCTCTCATCATGATATCACAACATGATATGATTATAGACTAGACAAGTGGATGATAACTGGATGATAAAACACATAATCGCAACCTTATATCATGACGAAGGACCATCACATAACCTCATCATCATGATAACAGTCACAACATTGCCCAATATATGATATTATCCACAAATTATTACCTGGTATAATGGGAAAAACATAGTCACAACATTATATTATATAAGGACCATTCGACCTCATCATGATGATAACATGATATGATACACTGATACCCAATGTGACAGTGTCTTCAATTAACATAGTTACAACAACCTTAGATAATGACTAAGGACCATCATATTAACCTCATTATGACTTATAGTCACTAATTTTATATAAAGACCAATATCGTCACTTATATTACCTGGTATAATGGAGAAAACATAGTCACAATACATTAGATCATAAGGACCATTTGACCTCATCATGATGATATAACATGATATGATACACTAATACCAAATGTGACATTGTCTTCAATCAACATAGTCACAACAACCTTAGATAATGACGAAGGACCATCATATTCAACCTCGTCATGATAATAGTCTGATATAAAGACCAATATGGCACGGAAGGAACATAGTCACAACCTGCGATCATGAATCAAAGACAATCATCAACTCATAAGTACAAGGTCACAACCAGATATGATAGCCAAATAACATTGTCTTCACTTATTACTTGATATTGGTGAGTCACAGCCTGAGATCATCCACGCATGGTCGGTTTAAGGTAAAACCTGAGATCAGACGAAGGACCATCATATTATTCAAAATAATCTCGTTATAACAGTACTGTCATCTCTCATGAAGATCAATGTATAACTTTGTCTTTAATTATTACATGTTAGGAAAACAATAGTCACAACCTTAGATAATGACGAAGGACCATCATATTCAACCTCATAGTCACAACCTGATGATTCGATATAATGTTGTATCAATATCCTTTATTTTGTTAATGAAAACATAGCTAGTCACAACCAGCAGATATCATGATCCAGGCCCATAACATTCAACCCCATGAGGATGATAATCACAGCCTAATAATGATACATATCATAATTATCTACACCTAGACCAATGTTGTTTTTATAATTGTGTTAGGTTGTGACTCTGTATAGCAAGATGAGTCAATATCTTCTTGGTTGATATGATGGAAAATGCGAGGTAGAATTCAGATGGTAGTCTGAGGAAGGGCCACCCTCAATTACTCAATTCCGCCTCGGATCAATGTTGATAATCAATGGTCGAAGCCCTATCTTCAAAACCAGTCACCAGTTGAATTTGTCGTCCCAATTGTTTTCAAATCAGAAACTATAAGACAGCCTCACTAGACTGTCAGCATGGTAATTGCGTTCCTGCCTCCCTTATCGTTGGAGACTGTCACCATCAAAAAGGTAATTGCATTACTGCCTCCCTTTATCCTGTGGTATACAAGTCAATCAATCACCTGCAGTTGTATTGGAGACTGTCACCATCAAAAAGGTAATTGCGTTACTGCCTCCCTTTATCCTGTGGTATACAAGTCAATCAATCACCTGCAGTTGTATTGGAGACTGTCACCATCAAAAAGGTAATTGCATTACTGCCTCCTTTTATCCTGTGGTATACAAGTCAATCAATCACCTGCAGTTGTATTGGAGACTGTCACCATCAAAAAGGTAATTGCATTACTGCCTCCTTTTATCCTGTGGTATACAAGTCAATCACCTTCCCTGAAAATCTTTCAGCACGGAGTGAGCAGCATTATTGTGTCAATGAAAAAACAAAAACAAGACTTGAGTTTTATTGATTTATTCATCTAAACAATGCATCCCAATGGGTACAGACAAGCACTTTAAGTACTGAATAGAAACACTGTCATTATTGCTAGCAAAATGCCCGTCCATCATGGAAATATGTTACATGTATTCATCTTCAACCCTGAAGTGCTCATTTGTTTTTCTTTCATCGAGCCCAAACCACTGTGTCACAAATGTAATGTAGTGTGGGGCATGAACTGCGAAAAGGACCAAATCAGACCCACCCCCAAGGGTGACATAGATTAGCTACTACTAGTTATAGTAGATGGCTAAGAAACAAAAGAACCCACCTGCAATCAACCCAAAAAACAAACACACGTACCAACATACATGTATATTGTACCTAATCAAAACCTACAAATTCTTCTAATGTTCAACCCATTAAGGGTTTGCTATAGGCACCGCCATTTTGGCTAGCGCTTGAAATCTTGGAGCAATTAGAACTCATTCAAAATGAAGTGAATTCAAATTTCAAGGATGGTATGCAGTTCTTTGTTTTCCAGGGAACTGCACCCCAGCCTTGTAATTGGGATTAACTGCATTTTGAATGAGTTCTAGTTGCTCCAAGATTTCAAGCTCTATCCAAAATGGCGGTGCCTATAGCAAACCCTTAAATTGAAAAAAATTTGATAAGTCAACTTTTACGCTCTACGTAGTACCCTGTACTGAGAGGCTTGGTAGGTGCTAAAATAACAAAACATGCACTTTTCTACTATTCATGAGTTGAAAATGAAACTTGGCACATTTGTAGCTATGTACAAAATAAATTATCACAGCATTTCATCAAGATTCCTCCAGAAATAAGCATTACAAAGGAGAAAATGCGTAAATTAATGCATTGCGTCAATGTACAGGAATAAATTAAAAAAACTATTTTGTTACCATGGTACCATGGTTACTGAAATGTGTACTGAAAAATCCTCCTGGGCCCAAAATCAGATTTAAAGCTGACATGCATCCAACTCCACTTGAAACATGATAGACACCCAGTGACAGGTCTCACTTGACTGCACAAACAACAAGTTCATTGACGAGACAGGTCACAGATGAGAAGAAGAAAATGAAAAATATTATTCCCTGAACGGGTTTGAACTTAAGACCTTCTGTCCTTGATCCCTACAGTCTTACCCACTGGGCCATGAAGCCGTTGTCGAATATGGACAGGTGGTTTTTGCCATATGTACCATTTTTAGTTTCAAAGTGATCATGTAAATTGCCCATTGACAAAGTAAAACCAAGATTCTTTAACGGCAGATAACGAGACAACCTGCGATGACTGATAAGGTTTTTATGAAACTTGGGAGAAAATGGCCCCAGTAGTACACAGTGAACCAAAAAGACAGAGTGACCATTTTATGATGCACAATGATAACACAGACTCAGAATCAATGGGCTCCTGTTTACCTAATCACTTAATATTGATGATTTAATCATCTTCTCTTTCTGGCTCAACTATACTAGTATCAATCTGTTCAATCCATTTTTCCAGTTCACTGTTTTTTTCAATTTCAACTTCAACTTCAGCCTCATAAGCATTGGCATCGTCCACCATTTCATCCAGCTCCACCACAGAAAATACATCTCCTAACCTGAGGGAAGTTGTTTTGAGTGTCTGAGAATATGACTGGAAGTCTGGAATGATAGGGACAATACTACCACAGGACTGCTGTAATAAGGAGAACTCCCGCTCTACAGACACAATCTTTGAAGATATCAAACTCATTTTTCCTTGCATCAACTTGCAATGCGATTTGGAGGCCACTCGTGCTAATGATTCGGTTAAGTGATTGTGCCTCTCACAGAAAACCTTAGCAACATTCAGGATTTCTTTACTGACTAACGAGATTTCTTCTTCCGCCCTCTCCTTCAGGCACAGTGTTTCCTCCGCATGACGATATCCTCGGGCATCAGGCCCTATTAAGAACTCACAACTGACGGCTTTTTCGAAGGTTAGAGTCGAATCAAACTTGTTGGTTAGATCATCCAAATACTTTCTGATCTGCGCATTTGTCCTTGCTATGCTTCGTTGCAACTTGATTGCAACTGCCTGGCCATCTTAAAAAAGAGAAAATTAGCAAGGATCAGCATATCAGTATCATTTTACAGAAGTACATGTAACATGCCTTTATGGAACTTTGGCAGTATTTCCGAGTCCACTAACAGTCACACATCCGCCATCGTATGGTGTCTTATTTGCCCTGGCACTCAGTTACAAAGGACCATGTTTCTCAGTCTCATCTGACGAACAGCTAGGAGAGTAAGAAATTTTGGTTCCTAGAACCTAGAACCTAGAATCCCCAACAATACATCAGAAGAGAAAGTTGATAGGTGAGGACCACTGGCCCTGTGCTATGCAGCACATGAATAATGATATAAGTGTAAAGAAGTTTGCGGTTTGAGTGGAAAAAAGTCACAGCGTTTCTTGATGTCAGAAACTGCTGAGCTTATAAGAACACTACTTCTACTCCAGCACTATGCACATGTAAAACATTGTGCCTATTGCGTGGTAGCCAGCAATGTTAACCACCAGGCTCCTCTAAGGACAACAATGATGATCAATTGTTTTAATGTATTTTTGTTTTTACCCAAGCTGTAAATGAAGTCTTTATAAATAGTAGATTGACACCTTTCTTGTTGAAAGAAGTAGCTAATCCATAGAAGATTGAGGGGGGAATCACAAATACCACTGTATTCATTGGCTGCCGGTGTTGTAAGAGCCTGATTGACCCAAATGAAATGTACGTACCTGCATACTTCTTCTTTGTTTCAAGGAGAATTTTCCTTTCACTACAATGCTTATGAAGTAGGTGTAGAGTCTTCTCTTTCCCGGACAGAGCTGAAACAAAAAAGGAGACATGCATTTTTTTTACATACATGTACATGTACATGAAAGTCAGTTCACCAGTCGTTGGCTTGCTTGTTTTGACATTTATTTGATATCATTGTCAACACAGCTATCTGGTTAAGAAGGTTTGGACTTGAGCCTTCCAATGACTTGCCCCATTTGGGAAATATGCCCAGGTTCGGAAAATTTAAATTACATCAAAGTTTCTCCTATACACTGTACAATGTTTCATCATTTTGGCAAAATACACTCACGCATAGCAATATACATACCCTGGTTTGTTGAAAGCCGATTAGCCTCCCTCAAGCTATGGTCTAGTACATCAGTGACAGACACTGAAATATAAAAGAAGTGCATATTCAACTGAAATACTTTAGAACATCATCTTCACTGACTTCAGGTTACCATCAGGCCCACCCTCTTTGAACCTTCACACAACCAGCCAGTGAGACTACAACCCATAATTCAATAGTGTTGGATGAATTTCAACAGTCAACTCAGAAAAGCTGGTTGATCATAGTTGATGTGATAGATGAGGAGGTCAACAGAGGGTAAAATGAACATTTATACATTATGATGTTGGGAATAATGAAAGCAAGCTAATGCATGGTGAACGACCTCTGATACTGCTCTACATGTCTATTATATCAGCTTCATAAGTGCAATGCATTGGCCAATTCTTTTTGTAGAATAGCACAACTTAAGAAATAAGAAAGGTCAGATGTACCTTGCATAACTCTGAGTAGGGATGACAATTCCTCACCAGCAGCTGCCAACTGATCCTTAGCCCTGTCAATCTTTGTGCGAAGGAAAGTGCCTGCAAAAATTAGATATCATCTACATGAACCTGAAGTTTCCGGTTTATTAAACCCCCATCTGGGAAGGTGGAAAAGCAGGCCACCTCACAAACTCCCAATACGTGCCAAAAGCAGGACTTCCCAAAATGCAAAATATCCTTCATACCCAAGTTGAATGGTGCAAAACCCATCTGGTCCAATACTGTTGTGTGGATAGAAGTACATGTACACAGTGTTATTCAAGTCTTTTGTGGAAAAGAAACAGACTTGAATGGATTTTTTTGGAAGACAACATGGTCGGAGGTCAGATCACAGCCAGTGTTGGGCATGACACATCTTTTACTCATAACAATAACATACATGTACAATCCTGGTAAAAATTCACCAGAAATATGCTTTTTCTTTCTAATGTGGGCACTTTTGTGACACACACAAACAGCTGAGGGCTTGTGAACCTATCAACACTTATATTTGATGGGATAACATTTCTTACCAATTTTCAGCTGTTTCCTGTTTGCATAGTGTATGAGGGCATCAGTCAGCGTATCAATGCGATGGCTGGGTGTCATCTCTTTGGTAATTTTTGAAAAGCTCCGGAGATAGGACCACAGTCTTTCTAGACTTTCACCATCTGTCAGACCAAAACCAGGGAGCCTTCGTGGGCTGTAACGCACCTTGAAAAGTAAAATATGAAGGATGGAAAAGGACTTGCCATGTTGATCAGTTTATTACTGGATATCTGGGGGTTTCAGTGGAGAGCAGAGAAATTATACACTTTGTCATCATTTGTGCTTTTAATATAATGCTCCTAACACCAAGGTCTGCACCAGCGGGTGCTTCAATTGCGCTCGTGCCTTAGGCTTCTGCATTCACATGGTAACCTTCCTCTTCGACGGAGCCTGGCGTCCTGATTGCTCACACAATTTACACCAAATTAGGGCGTTTAAAAAGCTGATGACTTACATCAAGTGGATACAAATTGATTTCTTCCATATTGAAATGGTTTAAGGAAAAGATACCGAAAAACCCTACATGTAGTGTTCTCAAGAGAAATTTGAAGTAATGAAAATAGGAAACTTAATAGAACATCATGCTGTCAGATGAGGTCCAGTCAGAAAGCCAACTTGCTGTTTATGGAGGGAGGAACAGCAGGTGATTTGTGGTTGATGAGAGTAAAACTGAAAAAACATTCTTACCTGGCAATCCCACTTGTGTCCGTAGGCATGGAAAATGGGAATTGCCATTTTCACAGCATCAAGAGAAATATCACTGTGGTGTTTCTGAAAAGATCATTACTCATAATAGATCTTGCTGATGGCATACATGGAGATGAGTGACAAATTCCCAACCCTTCCACAAACGCATCAAATCCTATCAGTATTTCAACCCACGAAGGGGTAACAAGTTTTTATATCGAGAATCAGAATCAGAACGGAACAAAGTGGATACGTGTATGGTATCTTTCAAACATGCTGAAATTGATATATGCAGGTACATGGATGCAATGTTTATCAAACTTGTCAACAACACACCTTTATGTAACTTTCATGGAAACATGCAGGAAATGTCATACATGAAGGAAATATCTGATGTACCATACTTTTCCATTAGCTGCTGCAGGAGATAAACTGGGTAGGAAAGCCTGAAAAGTTGATAAGAGGATACAAAACGCTTTATAATAGTTTCGTATAAATGCACATGACTCATTGTAAAAATTCAGTAGCACCGTTTACACAAATGATGTTTCAAATGATTCTACCATCCTTTTTCAGAACTACATGTAAGATGTCTGGACGACTAGTTGTCGTATTGCCTCGACTCTTGAGATCTCAAAAATAAGGCTTTGGTAGTAATGCCAGTTAGTGTAATGCAATTTATAGTACTTTGCCTCAATACATGTTACTCCTGGTGTCAGGTTAAACTCAAGAGTAAAAAGTAACACATAAATGACAGATTCATGCAAATTTTAGCACAAATGATGAGTGGTGAAAACCGCGAAGTATAAGATGATAATAGTGGTATTCAGCATATTAGAATTACAGTGGACCCCCCTCATCTGACAAATATGTGAGAGACATAAATTAGGTACCAAATTAATTTCTATATCATTTTTAACCTGTGTAAACAAGACACCTTTATCAAGACAGCATTTAGTCACAGGGGTGCCTTAAGAGAGGGTTTGTGGTTCATGTAAACTCACCGTTCGCCATGTTTCAAGCTGAACATCATTTGGGGGAAGTCATGCCTGCACGAAGCCCCAAACACTGCAGTTTCGTCTAGTTTGTAATACCTTCCCTTTGAACGTATATTACTGCCAGCTTTGAATTCATTGCAGTCCTAAAAATAAGAACAAAGAACTGTGAATGCATGCAGGGCAAAAAAAGAATATGGTATTTTCAAAACATGAGTACCAGACAGGTACAGCATGAGCCACATGAGCCAAATTTACTAGCTACTCTCCAAAGAGGAGTAGGAAAATAATGCAAGCCAGTCATGTGAAATGTCGTACTCAAGCTAAATATTTTTAAGGGTTTTGAAAAGGCATTTTGGTTATTCTTTCACTTCCAGTTTAACATATGTCACAAATTTTCAAGGCATCACTTACTGGGTTATCTGTAACAACAAAAGGGTGATAGATTAGCTTCAGTGCTTCGCAAAAATTCATCACAGGTACAGGAACCTGAAGGTACAACACCCGCAGCATTTCCATGATATGGAAGTCGAAGCACATCTTTAGTTTCTTAGGTGATGACGGCCAAAAGTGGTGCCTTATCAGGGTTGTTGCCTCTTCCTCACAGGGACAGAATTGACATTTGGCTTTATGATGTCTGCCTGAAATAATCGTTATTACAAGGTCACGAATACTACAGAACCAAGGCGAACCAAGGCAGACCTATTGACTATATTTTATTTTGGTTACCACTTGCTGCTGGGAAACGGTAAGAAATCATAACTTCAAAGATTTATGACCACTATTTCAATTTGTCAGTAGAAGTAAGACTAATTACATGTATATCATTATATGTAAAAACGCTCATTGGTCTTAGGCAATGTTCAAGACCAGAGTGAACAATTACATCACTTGAAAGATCCTACTACTGTAAAAACTGAAACTTCTGCAGCTAAATGATATTCACTATACATGTATATTAGATAGAATACCTTTGGCATCAACAACTATTATATCTCGGAAGTAGGTGTGACTGCAATGCGGATGTACGAAGGAATCTATAATCACATCATCAGGAGAGAAGGGTACCCATGCGTTAATCTGAAAGAGCACAATAATTCACAACATGAACAACAATGAGAGGCAAGGTGGTGTGAAATAAATGTTACTTTGGCAACACTTTCCATCACTGGCATAAATGAACTCAAATTTCCGATTAACTCCAACCTGATTCATAATAATAATGACACATGATAATGAGATATGTCACCCAGGCTTAACACTTCATAAGGTTTTAAACAATTCATCCTTGGTGTCTGGGGATTCATTACAGTTGTAATGCTGTGACAAAACTTGTCTAGTTGATATTTTGGTGCCCCCAATACACCGAGATTCTGATTTAAATATAGTGATGAACTATGTACATGTATTACCAATAAAGGTATTACCTACCCTCCAAATATACATCATGTGAAAATACTGAAACAAGTGAGCTTTCCTGATGCACTCAAGGCAAAGAAATGTTCTGGGAGAACAGTCGCTGCAGTGGTATATAGCAGCTGAAGAAATCCCACAGTTATCACACTGTTCAGAAGGTGAAAGACTCTCATGAAATGCAGTTAATAAACTGGTCCTCAACGCAGTCCAACTTTCATTTCGATTGTACTTGGCCTTACGGTATCGCCCAGTGGCGTTGGCAGATGATTTTTGACCTAGAAATAAAAAAGAAGAAAATAACAATCACTGTCATGACTGTCAATCAGACAATAGTAGAGCGCCTATTGTGGCTTTTATTTAGGTTCTGTTAATGCAATCACAGGGAATTACTGCCCAGTCTTAGGCTGACATAAAAAGTAATGGGGGCCAGTTGTTTGAATTGTATAATATTAAAATATAACAAAACGAAGAAGATTCAGCAGGGCCACTGTTTGAATTAATACATTATCGTCTTCTGTCCAAGTAGAAGACCCGCTAGTGCTATGAGAAAGTTCTGACCATGTCTCTCAGTCTCATCAGAAAAAATTGTTTTTATATCATTCATATCATTAGGCTAATACCACAGACATGACAGAGCAACTAAATCAAAACCTAACAGAAAATGATCTGATGATAAATCAACTAGAAAATACAAGGTATTTTAGTTAGTATCAGTGTGAAACACTAAAGACTGAGTCAACAGGAGTGAATCCTGCCACTTGGAATAAAGATTCAAAAGTTCAGCATTTTGCCACTAGTGAAATGTGGTCTTTACTCTTCTTCAAGAAAGGTGATGTTGCATTTACGGTTCAGTGTGAATGATGCGCACAATCTGAATGAGATCTTAACCAACAACAAACACAGAGCTTACAGTGGATTGAGTAGTTTATAGATGATGAGCCAAACTCATTTGACACCTGAAGGGGCAGGACATCATACGGATTGCCATTCAGATGCTGCACTGGAACCGGTACTGAAGAACTAGTGCTAGTAACAGTCACATGTCCTGGGGGGCGGTAAGGAAGACTTCGCGTCTTCAAGTGATTTCCTTTACCTGCTACTTGATACTTAAAAGAAATTCGACCTTTCTTCATTTCAACACCTGAAATAGCAAAGATTTAGAATTCTATGACGTAAATAGACATCATCGTTTGAACCCTATCATTGAAACCTCCACTCTGTTTGTTTCATGCGTAATTAGTGGGCCTATACCAGTCTGCACCATCCCTGTTTTCAGAGAATTATTTTACCAATATAAACATTGTGGATGTCCGGACATACTGTAGTCGAAGCCCACATGGCCAAACCATGAAATAGGCCGAGTTCAGAGTTTGAATGCGACTTTCTCATTGGTGGACCGTTAAATTATTCACAGGGGGGACACAGACGGACTTGTGGGTAATCTAAAACGTACTGCCAGCCTTTCTGCCATCTGCTTATAGTTGTATGACATGTACTGAAATCCAGTTTGGTAGAAGGCCTCTAGCATGTCTACAGTCTAGCTTACCTAATGCCACTGCCAGCCATGATGTCCAGCCAAAGGGCATGGCCCATGGTCACGGATGGCGGCCGGCCATGGCATGGCTGATGCAGGGGCTACTAGGGTAGGCTAGATTAGAATCAAGAATGGCTAGGGCCTACCCACCCTTGACCCTAGGCCTAAGGCCAGTAAGGGCTAGGCCCAAAGCCTCATTATATAGCTCATGCCGTTATGGAAGTATTTAATTATAATTGTTAATGTTATGGACTATGGACAACAGCATGGGCCATCATGGTGGTGGTAGGCTAGCCAACACCATAGCCGTCATAGGCCTAGCCCACACGTATTGGACATGTTATGTTGCATGTGTTGTGTAGTGTGTAGGCTATACTGTGTAGTGTAAAATGCTTGCCCAAGGCCTACTCATAACTCATAACTGAAAAGTTGAGTTGAGTCGAGAGAGAGTGCTTGCTAGAATCAGGCTATAGCCTACTGCATGCATAGATCGTATTCATACCTTTAAAATATACCAATCGATCAACTCAAATTCCTCCAAAAACATGATTTTCCAAAATTAATATTGCAATGGCCAAATTGGCGCCAAATGCATGTGCATGAGTTTCGCGGTAGAGCGGAGCAATCAAACCTCGGTTACAGGAACAATCTCAAAGTAGTTCCAGCGCTAGAGTCTAGAGAGACTGGCTCGTGATTGGCCAGTAGTGGTAATACGTACACTGACCACAGAGACTGGGCAGGAGTACCTAAACTCTGAGTACAACCCTGTTACCGATCCCTTGTGGTCCTGGTAGCTGATCGCTCGGGCGCGCGGGCGGGCGGCGCGCGATGGCTGGACGAGAGGTGACGGGGGGGGGGGGGGGGGGCGAGGGGGGGCCATGTGGCTGGTGTCTAGAAGCCGTTTAAATGTCCAAGGATTAGGATTGAATGTCCGGGAAACAAAGGATTCTTTAATTCGCTATATACTAAGCTATTGACGGTCGTGGTCTCTATAGAGCCATGTGAGCGAGCATAATACAATAGGTCCAGACACTTTTTCCAGGGGACATTTTCTACTTCTACACCGGCTGTGAACAGCATAGTATACATTGACATAGCCCTTGTGCGCGTGTGGCCGGTGGGTTGGTGCCGGGGTGGGTGGGGAAGTAAAAAGGGGTCCGGCCTTTTAGGTTTTTGACGGGCACGTTTAGGGCAGGCGGTATTTGCACCACGCCACCACGGGCACCACGCGACCACCACGCCACCACGCGAACAGGCGGAGCGATCATAATGACGATATCAAAATAGCGGTCGATTCATTGGATCATGGTTTCTTGGAACAATTATAGATGGCGTTGGCTGCTATCCTAGCTTCTCTGATGCCCGTTCTTGGGATTATTGGAATAAAGGCGTACGCCAACTACGGAAATACGTACTGAATTACCGTTGAGTAACTAGACCTACTCCAACTGACGACTGACCTGCAAAAACCATACGAGTACGAGTGGGTTATATAGTCTCCCTTTAAAGGGGTGGCCGGGGGGGGGAGGGGAGGGGAGGAGTTAGATTTATCACTCACTCGAACACGTGTGCATAGTTTCAACATACTTTTGTGTGAGAGACCCTTATTGGCGACTTTGTGTAACTTTATCTTGCCTACCTAGCTGTTGCCTATAGTTCCCCATTAAAGGGGGACTATGTAGGAGCAGGGGGTCAAATTGGCCAACTTTAGCTGACTTATAAACAGAGTAAGGGCATTAGGTCTGATTTGATTCATCACTGAATGTATCCCTGTTACAGGCGTGACTAGGTTAGGACAAACTGTGAGAGGTGAGAGACTCACTGGCTACTTTGTGTAACTTTATGTTGCCTACTAAGATGCTGCCTATAGTGCCCCTTTAATGGACATGTCTCGAATCTTATGCATTCTTTAGGGAAGGTGAATCACTAGGCTTCCCAAGCCAACAAGCTTGGGAATTTTTCTTCTTATCTTCAATATTGTGATCATTATTATACATTGTATATTATTATTATAATCGACGCGCCCGCCTGACCTTTGAAGACCTTTGTTCAATGGACACCAAAGCCTAAGTTGCATTCTGTCATCTGTAGCTGTGGCTAATGACACATCTACAAAATAAGTCAGTTTGATGAGAAAGTAAAGGTTTCAAACCAAAACAGGTGCCCTCTGTAATGGAACTCTTGTAAAATAAACAATCCGTCGTTGTTGAAACACTCCCGCAATGATTTTATTTGAACGCAATATGTTGCGTAATGACTTTGGTTATAATCATGCGGAGTATGAAAGGCTGGGCTGTATCCGTCAGTACCTGACTGACGATTGGACCCATCGTTTGCATTTGGTAACCCCCCGTTTTTTTGAGAGATACAGGCAGTTTTACAATGGAAAGAGAAAAGGTAAGAAAAATCTTCTTGGTGTGATAAGATCTCTCATGACAAACGGTTGGACACGGATGTATAGCGGCTTAATAATAGCCCTGCTTTTTGCGAATGCCATTAACAAGTAATAAATACTCGTAAATCCCGTCAGGCAACAACGCAGTATACCAACATGCCATCTATAATTGGTAGGTGTAACCACAACTCTCAAGTGTCTGTGGTCTGATGGTCTGTTTTGATATCGTCATTATGATCGCTCCGCCTGTTCGCGTGGTGGCGTGGTGGTCGCGTGGTGCCCGTGGTGGCGTGGTGCAAATACCGCCTGCCTGGCCGCCGCGCCAAAAGGCCGACGCCCGCCTATGGCCTGTTATGTGTAGCACTATGCGATTCACTGATTCATTCAATATTTCAGTCAGAAATCGAATGAATAGTTTCTTTAGTGAAAAATAAATTAAATAAATTGTCAATCGAATCGAATGATAGGTTGTTTTATCAAAAATGTATTGGAAAGAGTTTAAAATATCAAGACCGAGATCAAACAATCTCATTCGATTCTTACAAATCACCTATTCAATATTAATCGCATAATTCGTCATATAGATTAAAGTACATTTCGATATAATCAAATAGTTCTTACAAAAAATTGAATGATAATTTTGATTTTAAGAATGAATGTTCATTCGATTCCATATCAAATGAAAAGCAATATTCGATTTAAAAATCAAATGGTCTATTTGATTTAAATCGAATTACCATTCGATTCTGTTCTAAAATGTATTACATAGGCTATATTTGATTTCAAAATCGAATGGTCTATTCGATTTAAATCGAATGGTCTATTCGATTTAAATCGAATGATGTCTCATTCGATTCTGCTCCTATTCCATTCGATTCTAATTGGTTGCTAGTTTGTCACGTGACTACGATTGACCAATCAAAATCGAATAGAAATCTACAAAAATCGAATGACATATTCAATTTTAAATCGAATGGTCTATTCGATTTTAAATCGAATGACCTATTCGATTTAAATCGAATGAGTATTCGATTTCTAAATCAAATGGTCTCATTCGATTCTGCTCCTATTCCATTCGATTCTAATTGGTTGCTAGTTTGTCACGTGACTATGATTGACCAATCAAAATCGAATAGAAATCTACACAAAATCGAATGACCTATTCGGTTTTAAATCGAATAAAATCTGATGATAATTCGATTTTAAAATCGAAAGACCCATTCGATTTCAAATCGAATATATGAAATCGAATAATACTAAAATCTAATTCATATATTCGATTTGAAATCGAATTTACATTCGATTTAAATATCAAATCGTATATACTTCTTATTTGATTCTGAAATTGAATATACTTTGATTAAATTGAAAGATTTGGTGTAATTAAAATCGAAAATGCTTCGTTTTTTGACCAGTTAATGCGATATATTTGAATCTGATTTTGATCTATTTCTTTCACCTTTTGATTTTTTCTAAGTTATATTCGATTATGAATTTATAGTGTTTGATTTGATATACAACAAGAACAGTATTTTTTGTTGATAAATGTTTGAAAAAAATCGAATGAATATGCAAAAAAATCAAATGATTGAGGGAAGAATCGAACAAAATTGATTAAAATCGAATAGATAGGCACAAAAATCGAATTTTAATTGCAATGTTGCTCAAATCGAATTTTGCTACAAAAAACATGCCATACCCGCCCGCCAACCCTTGTCGAAGGGGACGCGTCGACGGCCGAGAGGGTCGTCAAACCAACGGTTGGGTGATTAGGCAGGGCAATCTGCAGCGTAGGCCTTACGTGCTACTGGCTGGCTGGTCCTGGGCAGGCCCCAGCCTACCGCATCATCTCGGAATTAGCGGGCGAGAGTTTGGCGTTACTGATTAGGCCTACTGCACACTAGGACACTTTTTGCAGGGGGGCAATTTTTACTTCTACACCGGCAGTCAGGTGTCGTCTTTTACTAATGAGGCTGCACTTGGGGCCTAAAGAGATAAAAGAAGACGTCTTATCCACACGTGTAACAGGCACTGTCGTATCCAAGCCGGGGATCCAAGCCCTCCAAAGATGAGACCGCATATGCAAGACACAACGCAAAAAAAGTAAACAAATATAGATGGTTGAACGACGAGAATAAGTCATCGTACTAACTTCGCGATTCGACAAAAGGGTGCGATCACAGTAAGGTATCGCACCAACAAAACATTCGATGATCAAGGCTAAAATGTTATCGCGGCCGTATACTAGATGTCTAATAGACGCGCAGATCAGCGTTAACAATGCTAACATCTTACCAGTGTATAACGTTTAACAACAGCAGAATGGGGTGGATTGATGGGTATAGACCTTTTTTGAGAGAGGTGTCACAGCAATGGCAAATCCATTGGCTAATGGTTGGTTGCAATCGAGTTGTAATGGTTTTGGGTGATTTCTCATACTTTTCTTGAACAAATGTAAGAACTTGCTTTCGAAAAAGAAGCCTTTGGCAGCAGACACATGTATAAATAGGACCAGCGTTACCCAAACCATGCTGTTCGTTTTGAACTGCACAAGTTAAATCACTGTCGCTTGAGCAGCAACGCATTGTTTTTGGACCCGTCGGCGAGCATATTGTTCACGGCTCTTTTTTACCTGCTTTGCTCGATAATCAGAATCATGCTTGTATTTTAAGCGTTTCACAGCAGCATCCTGACTGCGCTTGCGTTTAACACCACCACTTGCTTCTTTTTTCTGGGGTGTTGTAGGTGGTGCGAGTTCTACCCGTTTTTTCTCCTGGTCCTTGAAATATGCATCCAAGAAATTTGTTGAAGCATAAGACGAAGAAGGCTGAGGGGTCGTGGAATTCACTTCGGATGAAGATTGCCTAGCAGCTGCCCGCACCTCTCTTAGATGAGCTTTTCTAATAGCACGGCGCTTCTCAGGACTTTGGGTTTTCTTACCATACAACATTTTAAACTACAAGTACAATGTGTATGAAAAAGCAAAAAAAGCTGTTCTTTTGGTTGGTGTCGAGGGCGACAAGGGCCTTGGACTAAGAAACATGCTCATCAGTGTAATTTTCCAGCACCAAATTAAAATTTCCTGGAACAGAGTGATCACTCTAGTTAAAAACCAGAGTTAAAACCCAGAATGAACGCTTCTGCATGAGTACATCGTAGAATTCCTCGACTTACTCTAATTTCTCAGGTGTACTGCAGGAAGAGCTTGCAGGCGAAGTAAGGGCATTTTTTTGCACTGGCGTGGTGGTGCAGAATAATACGTAGCCGTTCTTTTGGTTGGTGTCGAGGACGACAGGGGCTTTGATCTGAAAAATTAATATGAATTTTATAAATTGCTTCGACTAAGAAACAGAACTCTTACACTTCTGAATTACAGGTATTAATTAATATGGTGACACCAGCATGACCAGTCTATGAACGTGTATTCACCATCAGAACAACCTTTCAACACAAAAAGGGATGTTTGAAACTTATCATTTCAATAGTTTTCGGAGTGAAGTGTGTGGTTCCAGGACTTACTGTTTTTTCTCTGGTTTAGTACTGGGAGAGCTTGAACTTGAAGTTGAAGGTGAACACAGGGCTGTTTTCTTTACAGGAAAATATTTTTTGGTAGGTGTAGAAGACATCCTTTGAATCTGGAAAAATCAATAGTAAGCACATAAACATCATTTCACACAGAGACAAACATGCAAAACAATAGTTAGGGGCAGGCCCAGGGGCGGCTAGCCGCATCTAACTCCAACAACATTTCTGAGTCAGACTGGGCAAGTCAAGGTATACCAGTCTACACCATCACGGTATACATGCTTCCCGAAATTGGAGGCTTGTATTGGAACTAACTTTTCCCCCTTGTCCGTCATTAAAGGCATTCAAGTGTGTTGGTCAACCATGACTATCTCCTTTGTCCCTCCACCATAAGGCCTAGTTTCCCCTTATGACATCACTATTTCGGACACTCAGCGCCCCATTTCTGGAAAGGTGTATAGGCCTAGCATGCACTGTACTTCCCCCTGTACAAAATACACAGGCCAACTTTCAAAAACCTTTAATTTGTTGAATAAACTTTTAATTTGAAAAAATCAGCTGCAGGCATGTTGAACACCCATTACTTGAAATGTTTGTGAAGAATTAATAATTTTTTCGAATGTTGTATTTGTACACATGCACACATTTTTTTCAAAAAATGTACAGGAGGCTTGGTCACGGTATACCCGTACCGTGATGGCGTAGACTGTACACGGTGTACTCCAGGAGGCCTAGTCACGGTATACCGTGATGGCGTAGACTGTACACGGTGTACTCAGCACAGGCAGGTCCTTACTTTTTTCTGAATGCAGAGATCAATTAATGGCAAGCGAATCTCAGTGTCAG
The DNA here is from genome assembly GCF_910592395.1 of Lineus longissimus. Classification (NCBI taxonomy): domain Eukaryota; kingdom Metazoa; phylum Nemertea; class Pilidiophora; order Heteronemertea; family Lineidae; genus Lineus; species Lineus longissimus. Next base: position 9,704,646 of record NC_088313.1, read on the forward strand.
ACTCATACGATACATGCACCTTCCGATCCCATGCACACGATGAAGGGATGATGCACGGAGTCAACCACAAGGGAAAACACGGCCGGTAGCACAGACTTTCGCATCTTTATTTACTTAATTTTGACTATCTATCCAAGACTCACCTCTTCAATTATCAGCAATGATCAACGACACGAATGTAAAGAGCCACTATCTTACGAAAGTAAAACGAATAATTAATTCAGTTGGCTAAAAACGTTCGATTACTTCTTCGACAAGCAAGGGCATGAAAGCGAAGAACTTGTTTTTTACCGGCGTTGAGAAATTCCGAAGATATTGAAACCACCCTGCCAAATTCGGATGATAATCCTCGTGGGACTGACAAAGACAATTTTGCCAATGAAATAAACAACACAAAAATTTTCAACAAAATATTGTTAAATTTATTGATTGATATTTAAATATTTTTCATAGTTGATAAACCAATATTTCCACTTTTTTACTAATGTTTACGATGGCGAATCCTAAAAATATGCTACCGCTCAGCCCGCCCTGAAAAGTCGTAAAAATCCGAGCCTCTGACATGAAATTGTAAGCAAACACAAACCATACAAAGTTTTCCCCGCCGAGAACGATATGTCTATGATAACATCGTGCATATTCTTTAATTTTTCATTTTGTACTTTTCACCCAAAATTGTACACAACATCAGCCGAGGTTATAGGCGAACTACAATACATTATCAAAGAACACGATACATAGGAAGAATGGGCACCTGTATATATGGCATGTTTTTTGTAGCAAAATTCGATTTGAGCAACATTGCAATTAAAATTTGATTTTTGTGCCTATCTATTCGATTTTAATCAACTTTGTTCGATTCTTCCCTCAATCATTTGATTTTTGTGCATATTCATTCGATTTTTTTCAAACATTTATCAACAAAAAATACTGTTCTTGTTGTATATCAAATCAAACACTATAAATTCATAATCGAATATAACTTAGAAAAAATCAAAAGGTGAAAGAAATAGATCAAAATCAGATTCAAATATATCGCATTAACTGGTCAAAAAACGAAGCATTTTCGATTTTAATTACACCAAATCTTTCAATTTAATCAAAGTATATTCAATTTCAGAATCAAATAAGAAGTATATACGATTTTGAAATCGAATACTCATTCGATTTAAATCGAATAGGTCATTCCATTTAAAATCGAATAGACCATTCGATTTAAAATTGAATATGTCATTCGATTTTTGTAGATTTCTATTCGATTTTGATTGGTCAATCGTAGTCACGTGACAAACTAGCAACCAATTAGAATCGAATGGAATAGGAGCAGAATCGAATAGACCATTCGATTTAAAACCGAATAGGTCATTCGATTTTGTGTAGATTTCTATTCGATTTTGATTGGTCAATCATAGTCACGTGACAAACTAGCAACCAATTAGAATCGAATGGAATAGGAGCAGAATCGAATGAGACCATTTGATTTAGAAATCGAATACTCATTCGATTTAAATCGAATAGGTCATTCGATTTAAATCAAATAGACCATTTGATTTTTAAATCGAATATTGCTTTTCATTTGATATGGAATCGAATGAACATTCATTCTTAAAATCAAATTATCATTCAATTTTTTGTAAGAACTATTTGATTATATCGAAATGTACTTTAATCTATATGACGAATTATGCGATTAATATTGAATAGGTGATTTGTAAGAATCGAATGAGATTGTTTGATCTCGGTCTTGATATTTTAAGCTCTTTCCAATACATTTTTGATAAAACAACCTATCATTCGATTCGATTGACAATTTATTTGATTTATTTTTCACTAAAGAAACTATTCATTCGATTTCTGACTGAAATATTGAATGAATCAGTGAATCGCATAGTGCTACACATAACAGGCCATATGTATACGAGGTCGGCATGGGCGAGAATAATTCCCCTACTGAAACAGGAGTCCCCGTCACGTGACGGAGACTAATAAGAGGGAGAAAGTCTATTCTGTTCATTAGTATCTGACTGCTCAATTCCATTTGTTTGATTCAAGTTCATTTCCTGGCGAGATTTCCCATACAGTTAGGTCAAGTTAGGGTGGCACACTTTATAGAGGGAAAGGATTTCTCCCTCTTATTGCATCCTAGAGGGAAAGGATTATTTATTCAAAAATTAATTCCACCCGGGGCATCGGTGGCTTCTTTCACTGTAAGTATTTACCAAGGAAAGACACGAAAAACCAAAGCCAAATATCTATCGAACCATTGTCAAGAATTTTGACAGGAATTTTGCCACTTATAAAACCAAATCAAATCTCCAGTTTAGCACACCCGTTTCTGTACTATTCTTTAATCAAGTAGTACAAATTTTCGAGGGTAAGAGGACTTCACCACTCACCAGTGATTCGGACAGTCCTCCATATTCATTACACATACTGATCACCAGCCATAGGAAATCAGGGGTTCACACCTCACACTCCTCACACTAACAATAGGCCATCAAGCAGTATGATTTCAGTGTGCTCGTATAATCCGTGTAGTGGGTTTGAGGAGGAACTCGAGTCTATGTCTTACTCATATAATGCATTATTGCCAAGTGCCCGAAAAAAAAGTCATGTGACTAGAATATAACAACGTGCTGAGTCGGAACATTGAACATGAAATACAACATAGGTCATGCATGCTGCATGGCGTAGGCCGTTCAAAAAGGGGATTATCGACATTCAGAGAAAAAGGCTATTTTCTTAGTCTATCCCTAGAAACTCATCTCAGATTATTGTCCATTTTTAGCTACCTGTATGGCAAGCGGAGTGTCCAGTAATTAAAAAAAACCTAGATTTATTAAAAAAAAACTGGTTTTTTACTAAGTTTATTTGGAAAAAATATAGGTTTTTTTAAAACAACCTTGTTTATTAGCTAATAAACCGAGTTTCTTAAATAAAACCAAGTTTTTTACCTAATAAACCTTGTTTCTATCCACAAATGTCAAGTTTAACAAATAAACTTGGTTTTATTCCCTAAAATATAAGTTTTTCATCCAGTGGTAATAAACTTAGTTTTATAGCAAAGAATCTTGGTTTATTAACAATAACTGGACAAATGGCCAATAAACCTACCTTTTTACTTAAAAAACTTGGTTTTATACAAAACAACTTAGTTTTTTGCAATAAAACCTGGTTTTATTGTAAAAATGTAGGTTGTTTTGAATAACTGGACAAACGGCGTGCAAAAACCTACTTTCTATCGAGAAACTTGTATTTTCTACCTTGCCCCATGTACACAAATCTGCGATGTTATCGGGACGAGGATGGGCAACCTCGGCACCACGTGGTACTAATGCTGCACTGCACTGCACTCTGTAAACTAGTTAGTGAGGCCCTAACCTCATCCCAGATAACTCAATGTAGGTAGGATCGAGGTTTAAAAATGTAAGTTTTCTAATAAACCAGGTTTTTTTTTAAAAAACTAGGTTTATTAGTAATAAACTTAGTTTTTTTAAATAAACTAGGTTGTTTTGGTAATAAACCTTGTTTTATTTGAATAAATGGACATTTCTGTACAGAAACTTACATTTTATACGATTATGTGGTAAAAAAACAAGTTTTTTAGGTAATAAACCAGGTTTTTTAGCATAAAATGTTAGTTTCTGTTAAAAAACTACTTTTTTTAGAAAAGAAAGTAAAAAAATTTGGTTTTATTAAAGAAACTCGGTTTATTAGCTAATAAACAAGGTTGTTTTTAAAAAACCTATATTTTTTCCAAATAAACTTAGTTTATTAGGTAAAAAATCAGGTTTTTTTGAATAAATCTAGGTTTATTTAATAACTGGACACTCCGCTTGCCATATACCTGAGCCCTCACTATCTTGAATATAGACTATGATGTAATAGCTTCTCTCTCATCAAATAAGTATTTTTCATTAGAGTTACCTCATTCTCCCAATGAGGGATTGTTGTATTTATAACACACAGTCAAGCTGGCCAATCAGAGGCTCTGAAGCAGATCTGGATTTTTCCCTATAATGATGTCATTCTGGGATCTCCTTGGATCATTAACATAAAACACTACTTTAGAGGTCTTGGTAGAGACTGTCAGTGAACTCCAGGTCATTTTGGAATGCATCCTTGTACAAGTTGTCAAATATCTAGTCAAATTTCAGTGAATTCCAATCATGTCTTGTCAGAACAAGGCAATCAGGCTAAAGGTGATCTAGAGGTTTAAGTCGCCACTGGAAAGACAAAATAATTCACTGGAAAGCAACTAACTTTTAACAACCTGGGCTTATATTCATAAAACCCTGCTAAACTAGCAGCCAACTAGGCCTTAGCAGACTGCCAAATGCCTAGTTGGCTGCTCCATGGTATGCTGCTATTTTCCTATTCATAAAACCCTGCTAAGAACATTGCCAGGTAGTTGTCAACTAAGATTTTGTTAGTTGTTAGCTAGGCATTTGGCCTTTGTCCCAAACCACATACCACAAGGCGCTTTAGTTTCACTTTGAATGGGGATGGCATGTAAGCATTGTGTGCTGTCACGTTGCCTTGATCTCTATGAGCTTGCTTCATCCGCAAAAATCAATATGGTAAAAACAAAGGGTCTTGTGGTGTGGGGCCTGGAAGGATAGATTGGACACGCCACTCAACCTCTCGTGGAATACTGACGGGTTAAAATTTTATGTTATCCACCTTGGGAATAATGTGTGTTGCAAAAAACATGTACACTCGGAAATGTTTTCAGTTAATAGTTGCAGGTAGCAGTTCACCACTAGGGAAAACTTTTACCTTCATTACCCATAAATATAGTTGGAATAGGTACAATTTGCCACTTGTAGGACATATGATACATGATGTTTATAAATTGCCAGGTCAAACGAGGGTGGGATTCCAAAGTATCCAAAGCGGCGTACCATCATATGCATGCTCGATGCCTTTAAGGAATGGGAATAACTTGCTCGGCTCGAGACATCCACATGATGTACGCCCCAAAGCAGCTGCCTCTTGGGTGGGTGGGCGGGTTAAAAACAAAAGAGAGACCACCACTCTGACCCCTACTAGCCAGTTTATGCAAATTAACAGGTAATCCGAAACAACGCCGCCCCCGACTTATGCCCTTCCACCTCGTCCATTTCCAAAACCAACTGAGGGAATAGGGCAATCCCATGTCCTCTGACGTCACACCGCTTAGGATACCAAAGTATCCAAAGCGGCGTACCATCATATGCATGCTCGATGCCTTTAAGGAATGGGAATAACTTGCTCTCTCTCACCTCATCCCGTGACCTCTCCTATCATCAGGTAGGAGGCGAACCCGAGCAATGATGTATTGAGATCTCCAACCCTTATCCCAAACTCAATACATCATGCCCCCCCCCCTCGAGGGGGCCCCCTTAACAAATACTAAAAAAAAAAACAGTCAAGTTATCAAATTATAACACTCTTTATTCTGCCTTATCTGCACATCTAACTGTTATGATTACATTATACACTATTTACACTTAGCCTAACTGAGCAAACATTTTACTATACCAATCTGATACCCTAGGCCCAACTACTACCAAATTTGTTTGCGGTATTTTCCCTCCCTTGAACCTTCACCTCTGTCTCAATACAGCCCTACTCGAGGGACGGTCCAGGAAGTTCAGACTCCTCGATATAGCCCTCCTCAACTTTTTTCCAATCCTCTACACTAGTTCTCGCCATGATTGATGCCATCTTCGCTGCTTGGTCTAGCTTACCACTTCTGGCATAATGTTTTGCCGAAGACTCGCCTGTCCAACCAATGTGTTGCATCATGGCTTCCAAACTACGAGGCGAGGTGTCCGTCTGTACAGACAGCAAACCAATTTAGATAGCACACCCACTCCTCATGCTATGAGGGGTTTCGCCCTCATCTATTCCCAAAATACGCAAATAATGCTTACGTCTCTGATAAGTTGCCTCGTAGGAAAGAGAACGATCAAGCACCCGTTGGCCGGACATTGGTCTGAACAGAAACCCCTGCTTTAAGTTGACATTCATAGAGGTGGCTACCTGGAGGTACCTCTTCAATCCCAAGATCGGGCAAACCATGGGCTCCTTGCAAGTAAATATAGTAAATATATTCGGATTATCCACGCGATAGGTTTTTCCCCACGTGTGCTTAATCGCGTAACCCGAACCTCCCGGTAGCTCCCGTATTTCCTGGGTTAACATTATCCCAGCATCGTGTGCTCTATCCCCGCCGAAAAACATAAACTTGAATAAAGCCTGGTCCCTAGCAAGAATAAATCTCGAGGCTAGGTTGACCTCCTGGCGGGCCAACTGCCTGTCCATATACATAGAAATTAAGACTAATTTTGACATGAACAATGGTTTTGCCTGTGTTACCATGACATGGCCTTTACTTTGCTCCTCCCGGATCTGCTTTAAATAAGTCGAAACTTGATCCGAGATGACCGGATTTCCCTTACCGCCAGACGACCACCTGTCTGGCCTTCCTAACTCTACAAAAATAGCCTTCAGCTGAGATATTCTCGATTTTACCGTACCGTAAGCGAGTCTTCTCGGACAATTACAAGTCGGCGACTTGCTGCCAATAGCCGTACATTGAGTGACATGAATCGCCGTCTTTCCTTCCTCATCGGCCCACGCGAAGTATAAGCAAATGTCATATGGGGAACAGGTAACTACGTCCTTACCCAGATGCTTCAGGAATATCTCCAAACTCTTCTGAACCTTGGACTTTTTTGTCTGATACCTCGATGAGCCGAAACTTTCCATCAAAAAATCCACACGACTTCTCAAACCGTAGATGTCCACCGATGCCTGACTTTTCGCGTCACCAGGTCTCTAAATAGCCAAATTAGAAAGAGAGAAAAAGAAAAAAAAACATAAAATTTTTCGTCCACCCAGCCCTCCCAACCAGCTACAGCGACCCCAACCTAATGGCACACATTATACCACTAAATGCCGCTTTCAGCCAAGCCACACAACGTGACTCTGGTCCCTCCGTTACTGTAAACTCGGTCCTGAGCCAGACATTCCTAATAGAGAATTTTTTAAATCTATTTATTCATTAATCGATAATGCTTGGCTTCAGGTATGTCAAAATTCCTTCCCTATGCCCTGAATTCTATTTGTGATATAAAGGTCAGAAATTTGACCTTCGAATCACTTCCGAATTATGCTACTTTACCCTTTGTCCCTGAGTGTCTGGCTCAAGGCCGTGTCACCGTACCTACTTTTGATTCACTTTTCCCAGGTCAGTCGATTATTTGGTAATCACACCTTACCCCGTATTATCTACAGGAATGTACAATAAATTGGTCACGACATAATCGTCCGATTGGTTCATAAGCATCGGCACTAAGCCCAGTGCTCTACGGAAATGTATCCCTGTAGAAAGACAATAATAGGGGCAAAACATGCATATTTGCCCCTGACCTTAGAGAAGTGAATCTAGAGTATCTCGTCAGCTGAGAGCATTGCTCCCCAAGGTTATGTTATTTTTACTCTACTCCAATACAAGCCTAGCAACCACCAGGGGACACCTCAGGGGCGAGCGCACATACCCTTGTTTTGACGGAAGATCAACTACATCATATTCGTTTTTGGCACCAAGTTGAAAAGTAACGTTAGCCGATGCCATCACAACCGGCCACCAGTGAGGTAGAGGCGACAACTTTGGTATCACCAAAGTAATTCTAAGTGGCCTTGGGTTCTCCTGTAATAGAAAACTCAGAACCGCTCCCACTAAGCAAAATGGCGGAAAACAATAATAATTCTCTGAATCAGACAAGGTTTTGGTGAACACATTCACCCCAGCTGAGTTTGGCAGGGGACATGGGGTGAAGTGTGGAAGTGCCCGTCCATTCCCATCTCTCATTGCATTCGAATCTAAAGCCATCATATCCATAGTATGTGGCCCGAATGAATCTTCCAGTTTTGACCACGCCGCTTCTGCCAGCTTGGCATCACTTAGGGACAATTTACGGGAGGGTGCGTCTGCCGGGTTATCACCAGATGGCACATAGAAAAGCTTCAAATCGCAATTATATCGCGCAACAAACTGAAATATGGATTTCAGCAATCTCACCAGGTCAGTATCTCTCGCCCCCTGATTTTCCCATGATTTTACAACGGCTTGATTATCCACTGCCACGTCTACTCTCCTGTCCAGAATCAACTCCGGAATCGTCTGGAGGCTCTTTAGCAAGGCCTCAGCCTCCTTAAGATGGATGGGCCTATCATCACCGTGCTGCCACATGTCATGAATCATCTGCCCGTCCGAAAAAGCAGCTCCCCAGGCGTATCCACTCGCATCCGTCGAGAACTGAAAATCAACATGACGCTCCCCCCTCCAATTCGCCCAGTTTGTATGGTCATCCAAGAACCGCCAAAACATTATCTCCTCCCTCACGTCTCCAACAACCTCAATATCTTTTTTGGCTTTCCCGGCTCGACCAATCGCGCAAGCCATTGCTCTGATGTACAGGCTAGCAACTGGGACGCATAACTTGAAAGACACGCATTTTCCCATTAGTTTTTGCAGAGTTTTCACTGGCACCGTATCCTCCCCCAGAATGTTTTCCCTCAATTCAATGAATTTTTGTTTCTTGGCCTCTGGAATTTGAAATTGTCTTAAATCAGAATGGACAATCAAACCAAGGTTTGTAAGAGCACATGTAGGGACCCAAATGCTCTTGAGTAACTCGAACGTGAACTCAAGCAGTGTAAGCGTGGCTGCATTACAATATATGGCCATTCCCGTTTGCTGTAATTTTGAGCCTCTAACGAACTTCGCCGGCCCCAAAAACCTGTCGTCTATGTATTGTGTTGTTACCACTCCTTTTAACCTCAAAAATGCTGTAGCTTGCATACCCACGGACTGATAGACAAAAGGAGATTCGGACCATCCAAATGGCAAGCACTTGTATTGCATATACCATCCGCCGAATTGAATGCCGAAATATTTCCTTGACCTCTCGGTCAAAAATACATCCAAATAGGCGGATTTCTCATCTGAAGCAGCCATCAAATCTCCTATGTCTATCAGTGTGGGTATCAACGAGGAACCCTCCAAGGAAAATGGTATATGCTTCATGAATAAATTCAAAAATCTTTCATCATGGCACAGACGATTTTTTTCTTCCCCCGGTCACCATTAACAGTGGCATCACCAAATGAGGAGGGGCAACTTCCCCAACTCGTCCCAGGAGCTCCAGCGACCCATTTGCCAAACCCTCCTCCAGATGTCGCGCTATTTCCTCGCCATGTGGTGCACAGTTGTTGTGGTTTTCGAATATCGCAGGTGGTGGGATTTTCGCCTCATACCGGACACCGTTGAATGTCCTTTTAAACGGCTGAATGAAATTGTAAATATCTACCTTATTCTCAACCCAATCTCCCACCATCTGCGTTGACTCATTGTCCACCAACTTCAACAATACTTTCCAGTTGTCCACTTCTTCGTGCAACTGTCCTGCTACAAAGTGTTTTTAATCTCTCAATTGTAAATTTTTTAGGAGATCTTCCCAGTTATTCCCCAATTTCTGCCAATCCTTCGTAAGAAACTCAGGGTCTGGATGATGAGCGGAGGGGAACGGCCTGCCCGTGCAGTCGACAAACTCCGGCAACCTTACTTCTGACGTTGCCTTGACCGGATTGAACTCCGCATTTTTTTTCCATTCTGGGATACCACTTGACTGAAATGCCGAAATAAACCGTCATTATTTTTCCAACAAAGCGACGTTGAAATAAGACTGCAAGGGCAGCCCTCCCCCTCCCGCTCCCACTGGGCATCAGTGTCCCAGCGAAAACTAGAAGAGAAGACCTAACCCACTGATATTTTCGTCCTGTCCAGAAATTCAACTAATACCTACACGTATCTAAACGGAAACAACAAACTCCTCACTTTCCTTTAACCTATTTTATTGCCTAATTACTTTTCCTTCAGCTTCTTACTTTTACAATACTGATATTTTTTATATACTAACCGATCCGCTTCCCAACAATCTTAAACCCGCATCACACTTTTCTCATCTTAACATTCACCAAATTTGTCTTTTCCTTCTTATTTCAAACCAATAATTACTCGGCCTTTGTTAGTTGAGGGGCGTTGGCCGTATTCTGAGGACATGCCCTAATGAGATGCTCTGACGAATTACACAAATAACAATTTCTTGCGGCGTAGCCAACTCTAGGACCGGATCTGAAATTTCGTCTCCCCCTAAACCCTCTACGATATGGGACATTCGCGTAAGTCTGATTAGTGAAACCCCCCTGTTCCATCTTCTTCTCCTCCTTTTCTTTTTCTTTTTCTTCTTTCTTCTTTGCTTTACGCCAGGTATCCACCGCCGCCTGCGCCTTCCTAGCTTGTTCCGTCCCCACTAACCTGGTGATCAAGGTATGTAGAGAACCAGACTTATCGTTCTCCCGGCACATTTTCAGCGCCAACTTGTAGGAATCTGCTTCCTCGTGATCCACTCTGGACGCAGTATCATATAGGTGTTCCATTGCCGCTAACAATACACCGTTGTCAGTGGTAGATCGTAACGCTAGGGTCCTCACCTGCTTTAACGCCGCTTCTACCGAGCCCTTCTCTTGTTCCTGCTTTAACTTCTTCATAGACTTTTCCAGTTCGTCCACTCGAGAGCTCTCGCCGGTTGTACTGGTTTTCTCACCGGTTGCACCCTGCCAAATAATTAAAACAAATTAACTGACGAGCCATAAAGATTTTCTAATTCTTTCCCGTTCTATTATTCCAACAACCAAACCAATCTCTTTTTTTTTTCTTTTTTTTTTTTTTTTTCATTGATCTCATTAACTCTCCTACTCCCTCTGCCATAACCCGCTATGACAATTAATAATGTAGGCCCGGCCCTTTGTCTTCGATGACCGTGACTTTAATCATCTTCCCTCGGAAGGTCGACCTCGTGATAACACATGGTGCGCAACTGCTAGCTGATACCGTCGAGTAAAGTTTTTTCAATAAATAAATAAATTTTCCTCACCCTCTTGACTCCTTTTGCTTGTTGCGCACTTGTTCCTTTTTGCTCGGCCTGCGACGTAGTATCTTGCCCGGCTGGCTGCACCGTACTAGTAGTCGCGGACAACACCTGCCCTGGCTGTGCCATACTGTTTGCCTGTAACACTGCGCAATGCAGCATATGTCTTCGGTTCTCTACCGAATCATCCGCGTCTATCAGATCGAGAAGAGCCTGCAAATAACACGTGATATATTAATTTTTATTACCCGCTAAGGTCTAGGCCTACCCTCCGAGAAACCAACCAAACATATTTCCCTTCCTTTGGTCTACCTATCCAACGCCTCATTATTACCCCTAAACTTCACATTCAAATGACCTCCATCATCGCATGTATGTCGGCATAACTTTTTTATCTCTCTTTAGTCTCCGCAGTTCCTGGCCGCTTTTACAGCAGTGGCAGCTACATTTATACCGTAACGTTACAGGGGTGGGTGACGTATCCGCCTCTTTTATGTTAAACCCCCTTCGTTCTCTCCACCGCATTTTCTCTCGGCGCCGCCTCTACCCGAGCCTGTCAATGACCCATACTTAGGAATTTTCATTATTAATATTTCTTTACCGAATGCTACCCTGAACCTTATCTACATGGTCTCGGCCCTACTCTGAATTTTTCTTAGCCTCAGACAGATATTTCTCCGTCTGGCGAATTTATTCTCACCAACAAGTCCAGTAATAAACAAACCCGCACTAATTCTAACCGGTCATGCCTTTCGATTTTTCTCATTTTTACCCAGTTTTTTAAAGGGCGTCTACAAGTATATATAGGCCTGAGCTAGGCCGGCAATATAACCAATTACTCGATTAATTTTTCCGATAGGGGTCTTCTATCTTACGGCACATGCTTGTGGAAATTTTGAGAGAAATGTGACCCAGTCTTTTTACTACCGCGGTTGTAGCCTTATACCTCTAACTCCACTACTGACCATCGACCTAGCCTCCGCTCACACTGGACACTGAACAATATCAAATAAATTGTTTTATTACTCACCGACGCCTCATGTCCCGTCAGTCCTTTTGACTCTCTGTTCAGGTCTTCTTTCGAATATGAATGAAGCAAATGCTTCTTCGACACGCTCGCTAGTGACTCTTGTGCTTGTAGAGTGTCCACTTGCAAATTTTTAAATCTCAAAATCACTGGCAGCACATCTGCTCCTCTCAGGGAGTGGCCCTCCTTGAGCCATACAATTGGTGATGACATGTTTGAACCTGTGCTTCTGACGATTCAGATTCAACTGACCCCAAAGCTCGCCAAAAACTCCCTATACCACATTCATTCGATCCCCGATTCGATCACGTGCTCTGCGTCATCCCGTCCGAGGGCTTCTATGAACTCCCAAACCCCCTCAATTTCACCTGATCATAAAAGAATTTTTGGTTTTCAACACTTTTCTGCTGACTAATCCCTTCCTTGGGCGCCACCCTCTTCGTTTTTCAGTGCATTCACTAATAGAGTCTTCGCCGGCGTAACCAAACTCCAAGTCCCCTCAATACCAAGCATGATTACCGTCGTCATACTTTCTCATGTGCATTGAACTACGACATCCCGACTTGAGTAATGTAAACCTACTAAATCTTCCATACAACTTGCCCATTTTGTTACGCCCTTTTGTTTTATTTTTCTATGCATACATACTGGTCCTGTCACCTATTTACACTATTTAACGCACTTCACTATTCGGTCTATTGAAAATACCTGACTGGACCCAACTTAGATTGACTTTTCCGTCCCTCTTTTCCCAACCATGATTTTCCATTGGCCCTCTCTTGGCTCAATCTTCTTCCCACTTGGGCTCTCTAATAAGCTAAATCAGTCTGCCGCTTTGCCATTTCCTTTTTCGCAATTTTTTACACTCGTTCATCTAGTCTCACTTAGCTTACTGCGTGCCCTAGGGCCTATCCTGTCCACCAAGATTGCCCCCCAGCAAAAATTTCTCCACATCGGTCATCTAGGCGAACCTAGCCTACCTTCCTGCCCTAGGGCCTATCCTGTCCAACAGGATTACCCCCGGCATCTATTTCTCACCTTCGGTCATCTAGGCGAACCTAGCCTACCGTCTTGCCCTAGGGCCTATCCTGTCCAACAGGATTACCCCCGGCATCTATTTCTCACCCTCGGTCATCTAGGCGAACCTAGCCTACCGTCTTGCCCTAAGGTATATCCTGTCCAACAGGATTACCCCCCGGCATCCATATCTCACCCTCGGTCATCTAGGCGAACCTAGCCTACCGTCTTGCCCTAGGGCCTATCCTGTCCAACAGGATTCCCCCCCCCCCCCCCCCGGCATCCATTTCTCACCCTCGGTCATCTAGGCGAACCTAGCCTACCGTCTTGCCCTAGGGCCTATCCTGTCCAACAGGATTACCCCCCGGCACACACTCCAAAAACGAGTATACTTGGCCTCAACAATCCACACGGTTGAACACGGAGCTTTCAGACCGCGTGTCCGCCCTGATCGGATTTCCAAAACCAACTGAGGGAATAGGGCAATCCCATGTCCTCTGACGTCACACCGCTTAGGATATCAAATCAGGGAACTGTTAGAATTAAGGGATCAGGGGAGCAACTTTTTGTCGTGTGCTGAGATCAAAACACTTCTAGATTTTTTGTGTACAATGTAAGTGTCTGAATACTTTTATTGTTTTGTCCATAAGTTAAAAATTATGTCGAGATTTCGGTGATGTTCTTTTGTTGGCACCCGCACAAAATGTTCATGCACTTGCACAATATTTCTGTACCCTTAGTACGAATAAACATACATATAATGCAACATTTGAAGACCAGAACTGGGAGAATACCTTACAATCTGTCAAGCGCATAAGTAGTAGATGGAAGCCCATCTTCCCGTTCCTTTCTCTAAAGGGCAGTGTCCTAGTCATCAGTTACCTGGCAGCTTCAAGGCTGTGGCATAAATTTCATATTTTATCACCTCCCAAGAAACTCGTTTCTGACATTCAGGCTGTTTTCACCAACTCATTCTGGCATGGTAAGCGTCACTGGGTAAAGCAAAGCCTTCTATATCTGCACACGGAGGATGGTGGCCTCGGCCTGGTTGGTGTAGCGCCCAAAATTGCGTCGTTCCGACTAGCTTTCTTTTCGGGGAGGCAGACCATCCTGCTTTTGGAATGTGCCGATATATTTTCAGAGACTATCGGGCGTTGAACTATGACATTCAGTGGTTCATGTGTGATCTACCGATGGGGTTTTGGCCTCCTTCCACCAAACTGTATCAGTACATGAGGGATTGCATCACTTCCCAAGCCGTTTTAACCATCCTCAGCACTGTTGACAAAAGATATCAAATTCTCTCTGAACCAATCTTTTTCAACCCGACCCTCCTGCCAGGTTACAACCCCTCAAATTCTATCCTAAACCTCACAACATTTCCACCATTGCTGGTCGTTTCAATCCAGATGGTTCCCTCAAAGCCGTGGAAGAAATCCATCAGCTTGCAAGCAACCACACTCTTCGCCTATTGGAAAAGGAGCGCCATGCACTACTCAGGGCTATTCCCGAAACTTGGCTCGGAGTAATTCGGTCCCCGGAGTCTCCTCCTTTGGGCAAGCGAACCTGCACGCCCCTCAGTGTCCTTAATTGATCTACTCGATTCAGAAAAGTGCTTTCGGTTTCAGGACCTGGCCACCAAGAAATTCTACAACATTTTTGGTAGGGCACACTACTCCCAAACACACGCCAACCAACCGGGATACAAGTAGAAGAATTCTCTCTTGTCGGCAAATTATCCGAGGTTTTCGGCTATTTTCACTTCTCCCATTTCAAAAGAGCATGGGAACGTGCAATGGCGGATTTCTCATGGTGCCATAGCCAACCAAGTATTCCGCTGTGATGCTGGCTTTGCCCGAACTCCTGACTGTCTTTTCTGCTCTGCTTACGATGATCCAAAGCACTCATTCTTGGAGTGCCCCTCCACCAGTAATCTTTGTGCACTTATGATTCGACTCGCTAGTGGTCTTGACACAGACTATGTATTTTGTCCCGAAGATTACGTATTTCTATTGTCACCAAACACAACTGTCAGGAAGCAGCTAAATCTCATCTTTGTTTTGTCCAAATCAGCAACCTACAAAGCCCTTTCAAATAAGAGCTTTGGCTCCGGCCTACTGACTCCCTATTACTATTCAAATCATATCCCAGAAAGACCATCCAAACTGACTTCGATTTCTACCGTCTCACAAATAATTTAAACGCGTTTCTAATATTCTGGTGTCACACCGATGCCTTCTGCGTCATCGATCGAGAAGACAATATTGTCTTTAGCCATAACATAGTTTCAAACTAGTGAACTAGTCTTCCGCTTGGAAGCAGGGTAGAGCCCAGCTCCCAGCCAGGAAGGGCGGCAGCATTGTATCTCTCATTTTTCCTACATAGCCTACATTAAAAGAATCACCTTCCATCGTAAGACGCATTACTTAGTATTAGGCCAACCGCTGGCGACCTAGAATTGTTACTGGGTTGGTGTCATTCTCATTTTCACTTTCTCTTAGAGTTGCTTAGCTTCTCAATAATTTTGTCCCTTACCTATGTTGCAATTCTATTAGTACTCACTCAATATATAGTGCATCTCACTTTCTATTTTGCAGGAAAGAAGACGCGGTCTCTCGGGCAGCTGGTCTTTAAACCGGCCGTGACCCCAATTGAATCCATCCTAACAATAACAATAAAATTTTCAGGTCCCACAGTTCTTTCACATTTTGCACTTTTTCATTGGTGGCTTCTTGCCTTTGCCCTGATATGATCAGATCTCCCTGATCGGCACACTTTCATTTTCTAACAGCTTAACTCACCAATATAATACCGGAAGTGATGAGTATATACACACCAACTAAATTTGTTCTTTCACCCTTGTACTGTCCTGATTCAATACCTATTATTATTGTTGTCGTCGTCGTCGTCGTCGTTGTTATCATACACTGTGCAATAATAGAATGTATCATAATTGCACCTACACATTGTAACAAACACAAATTCCAGATCTCCATTAATAATGACTTTTGCCTAATTGATGCTCATCTTGTGTTCCATCGATCTGGAACTGGTAAAAGTGTCTTTATGTCTACCACCGCCTTAACCGGAATCACCTAATGTTTCGTATGTTCATGTAAATTTTACCCGTGAAGCCATTCAGGTATGTCTCCAATCCATATCTTCAGCGCAAAATGTGTTGTTCGCGTGGGCTTTTTCGTACGAACATCCTGAGATCGTGTGTTTGTTGTATGAATAGCTGGCCAGGCTAACATGCCAAAAGTAATTGACGGTGCTGCAGTCCCGGCACTAGAGTTATAAATGCAACATCGCCCCAGCAGTTAAAAGAATGTTGGTGGTGTAATGGTAAAAACACTGACCTATTACGCCACCGACCCGAGATCGGAACCTATTTTTGGCCTATTTTTGTTCCTTATTTTTTCCGTGATTCTTATCATTTTTAAGTGAATACATACATTATTAGTGAATCGCACTTTCAGTAATGAGCAAAAACTTGCAAAATATGGCTATTCTGATCGCGCATATTTTTTACTCTAAATACGAACTGTTACTTTAAATTTGAGGATGAAATTTGACAACGTTTAAAGTGCATAGGTGCCCATAAAACCAGATAAATTTTACTATTCAGACGAAGACAACGACAATGCCAGGCCGACATGACACGCGTGCGCCGCCTGTTGATAGTTTAATTAACTAATGTTATATAGATTCCCAGCCTCGACCAACACCAATACGCCAAGTGGTTACTGCAACTCCGAAACGGGCAACTTAAATACATATGCAATATAACGGCAACTACATAGTCCCACCATGGATTGTATTCAAATCCAATCGAAATGTCACATCATACTAGAAAATGCCAAGATTGTCGATGCAGTCATTACAGATTTGTCGCGGGGATTTGATCGGACATTAGAGAGTTTTCGCTATCCCGTCCGAGAACCAATCCACCGAGAACGGTTCCCGTTCCCGTTCCCGTTCTCGGAAACGTAAAAAACGGTTTCGCATTCCCGTCCGACATCCGATACGCGTCAATAGATGGCTGCACTGTTCGCTGTCATGGAAACGATAATCATGGCGCGCAATTTGATCAACATTGCAATTGAGCATGAGGATGACGATTTCAGTTTGCGATGGACCATTTGGCGTACGAAAGGAGAGAGAGTACTTATAACCCAAACTGGCCTCGTTTTAACGTAGACAAACTCAGCGATGCAAAATTGCAAAACTCAGTGTCTTGCAAAATTTCGCATGCATGCAGTGTACGTGTGTACGTGAGCTCGCTTTGGGTGGTGCCGTCCGCTGGCTCAATGTCGGCTATCCTCAATTTTTATCGACTTTTGAAACAATTGTATAGTTGTCTGATGATTTATTGTGTATAAAAGGGTTGCCGTACCGCAAGTGTATCCCATATATTTGCCATATTCGCTGCAATTGTATCTCAATTGATCTTGATCAGTTCTCGGGATGAGCAAGCGGGAACCAAGGCCTGACTGACGGAATCCGATTTCGAGAACGGAGAAACCTGCCGAAAAATTGATGACGTCATACGCATAATCCCCCGATTCCCGGTGAATTTCTCGGCGGAACGGGATAGCGAAAACTCTCTAATATGCCTAACCCAAAACGATCGCCAACACACGACTTGATCCTCAAAGTCAACGACGTGCTCGGGTAGTCTGGGCTCTTCAGCCGGGTTATGGCAATCAGACTAGGAGACGGAAATAAAACCTAACCGAAGACGATATAAAACCTGACCGAAGACGGAGCGCACCGGCCATACTGGCGTCTAACCGGGTACGCACGCATTTACAACCTAAAATGCCTATACAAAGCACCTTATTTCGTTGTGGCGTCAGACCTATGGTTCGTCAACAGGTAGGTAGGACGCCGGGGCCCCAGCCTCGAGAGGCTCCACCTCATGCTACTGGAGGCGGCTACAGGATGACTGGAAGTACCAGGGTCACCTGTAGCAATGTTACTGGTAATAAACATCTACGAATTGCTCACTGGAATGCTGAGGGTGTGAGAAAAAAGAAGCTAGACCTGCAGTCCTTCCTAAAATCTAATAACATCGATGCGTGCTGTGTCCAAGAAACACATCTCAGCCCTGACCACAGATTTACCATCAGAGGATACGAGACCTTCCGGCAGGACAGGGTTAACAGATCAAAAGGAGGAATCATCACGCTGGTCAGAAACAACATAGCAGCCACCCTCACACAAGACTCAGGCCAAGAGGAGACAGAACACCTAGGAGTAAAGATGAAGTTAAAGAACGCGAACCACCTCACTGTCTACAACATCTACTCCCCACCTGACAAGCCTATCTCACTCCTTGACCTAGAGCCATCCACGGAAAATGGGGTTATAATGGGCGATTTCAACAGCCACTCCCCAAGCTGGGGCTACAGAGACCTCAATGCAAAAGGGGAGGAAGTAGAGAACTGGATGATACACCACCAACTACAGCTGTTGAATCACCCAGACGACCCACCAACCTATTACTCGAGATCATGGAGGACTACAAGCACCCCTGATCTAGCCATTACCACTGAAGATGTTCAACGGATCAGCAGGAGAGAGGTCTGCCCACAACTTGGAGGGAGTGACCACAAACCTGTGATCATTCATGTAGAACAGCAAGTCAACAACCAGACAGGACTCCCACCCAGCTGGAATTACAAAAAGGCCAACTGGGACCAATTCAAACTGGTGTCAGATAGAAATAGTCGAGACATCATCCTCACCAGACGCAGCCCAAGTAAAGATGTCAAGCGTTTCAACAAAGCGATACTAGATGCAGCAAAGGTAGCAATACCAAGAGGAAGAAGGAAGGATTATCAGCCCTTCTGGACCCCGCATCTGGATGAGCTGCACACGAGACTCTCTGAAGCCAGAGAGAAAATGGAGCAGGAGCCAACAGATGGACATGTCATTCAACACAACAAGGCAAGGGCCGAGTACATCAGGGAAAAAACCACCCATATCCGCAAATCATGGCAGGAAACGACATCATCTCTGAATATGGAAAAAGACACCACAAGACTCTGGAAACTGACAAAAGCCCTCAACGAAGAAAAGCAGGACAAAAGGCGAACTGTGCTCGATGTAGAGGGAGAACTTCAGTCAGGTTTACAAGCAGCAAACACTCTGGCGAAAACCTACCAGAAAAGAAGTACTGTCAGCATGTCCAAAGAGCGAGTTGATGAGGTGAGAAAGCAAACCAAGACCGAGACGGAAAGAAACACTACAGCAGAAGACTACATGGAAGTTCCTTTCAAGATGACAGAACTCAACAGCGCCCTCAAGACACTGAAGAAAAAGAAGGCACCCGGGCCCGATGGGATTAGCAACGAGATGCTCCTTAACCTAGGACCAACAGTCAAGGACACTCTCCTACATATTTACAACAAATGCTGGAAGAAGGGGACTGTACCATCAGTATGGAAAGAGGCTCACATAACTCCAATCCACAAAAAGGGAAAGAACAGAGCACACCCAGAAAATTACAGACCCATAAGCCTTGTAAGCTGTGTTGGGAAACTGATGGAGAAAATGGTGAACAAACGCCTAATGTGGCACCTAGAGTCCAAGAGCCTTCTCAGCCAAACCCAATCCGGATACAGGAAACATAGGAGTACCGAAGATCAGCTTTCACTCCTTGCCCAAGAAGTAGAAAATGGTTTCCAGGAGAAGAAAAGCACACTAGCTGTGTTCTTTGACCTCACACAAGCCTTTGACCGTGTCTGGAAGAACGGCCTTCTCCTGAAACTACAAAAGAAAGGTGTAACCGGACGCCTTTACAGGTGGACGAAAGGTTTTCTACACCAAAGAACAGCAAGAGTCAAACTGGACGGCATCCTCAGCCACAGGATTAAACTCATAGAAGGTGTACCACAGGGAAGCGTGATATCCCCCACCCTCTTCCTTGTCTACATAGACGATCTCACTGAATGCGTACCCCCAAGCGTCTCCAACACCTTACATGCGGATGACTTCTCTGTCTGGAGTACAACTCTGTACACAAGCACTGCCACAAAACGCATTCAAGAAACTGTGAATAACGTCGACACCTGGGCAGATGATTGGGGACAAGAAACAAGCAAGACAAAAACCTGTGCCACCCTTTTCAGCCTATCTACAAAAAAGGTAAACATCACACTCAAGATAGGAGACCAGGTCATTCCCCAAGAAGACAACCCCACCTTCATTGGCATCAAACATGACTCCAGGATGACATGGAAGACACAAGTCGAGTCAGTCAGAGACAGAGCAATCAAACGATTAGCCCTGGGAACCGGCTGGGGCGCTAACGCCAGGATACTCAAGCAGGTCTACACAGGATCTGTAAGACCAGTTATGGAGTATGCTTCTCAAAGCTGGGCAACAACCGCCAAAACAAACCAAGCAAAACTCGACAAAGTACAGAACTTCGGCCTGAGGATAATCCTAGGAGCTATGAAGTCGACCCCGATTGCTGACATGGAAAGGACGGCTGGCATCGAACCCCTGGAACACAGGAGGAACCAGAAAATCCTCATCCATGGGGAGAAAATCAGACGCCTTCCAAGTCACCCTCTTCACCCCAAGCTTGAGGAAACGCCCAAGAACCGTCTAAAACGCAAAAGTTAAAACCATCTGACTAAGAGTCTACAAGATTCGGCTTCTGAATTGCTCCAGCCAGGAAATCCAGTTGAAAACCTGCAGCCAACAGCGTGGTCCCAGCAAGAGCTCCGAGTGGAAATCCAGCCTTCAGTACCAGACCTGAGAAGCAAGGGGATCCAACTACCGGATATCCAAAAAGCTCTCACCATGGAACATATTGACCGGCAATACCCACATGACAGATGGACACTAGTCTACACGGACGGATCAGCTGAAAGCGCAGTGAAAAACGGAGGAAGTGGAATCTACATAAGATACCCTTGTGGAGAAAGCTCAACCCTCTCCGTCCCTGGAGGAAAATACTGCAGCAACTTCAAAGCAGAGGTGCTAGCTATAACAACTGCCGCGAAACATCTAGCACAGTCCCAAATGACATCACCATTGACAGCCATTCTAACAGACTCACTGTCCACACTCCAAGCCCTAAGATCAGAAAACATCGAGTCAGAAATCAAAGATCTGAAAGAACACCTCCAAGATCTCACCAGTAACCACCACGTGGTCTTGCAATGGATTCCCGCCCACTGTGGAATACCTGGAAATGAAAGGGCTGACCAACTAGCAAAAGAAGGAAGCCTACAGATCCAGCCAAATGGGAAGCAGTCATACAGAGAAATAACAACACTCCTGAAGCAGAAATGCAGAAATGACCGGAAGAAAATCCAGGGCAACCACCACCCCCAATCAGATCAGCTTTGGCTACTTGACCGAAAAGACGCTACTACCATCTACCGTCTAAGAACAGGCCACTGTGGCCTGTGTGGGCATCTTAAACGTAAAGGAGTAAGAGACACAGCAGAATGCCAATGCCAGACAGCAGTGCAAACACCAACGCACATCCTACAGGACTGTCCCCTGTACCAGGATTTACGAAATAGATTCTGGCCAAAGGACACGAAGGTCGAAGAAAAGCTGTGGGGAACACAGCCGGACCTTCGGGCGACAAGCCGCTTCATCTCCGCCACAGGACTGAGGTTATAGTACTTAGGCAGGTTGAACGCTGAAGAAGAAGAAGAACGACGTGCTCATAAGCAAGTTGCAGGTGTCCTCCAAAACGTATTCGAGTGGATACAGGCCAGTTTCTGATGATGAAACGTAACAGGAAAACTATCCCATTGGATTTCTTACATGTGCTTCAATGACTTCGACGGCATGACAACCGTTCGTCTCATCTTGAAATTGGATGCAATTGTTATGCTTATCCGAACCTTGACATCTCAAAATAACTCCGCAGGGTGTATCAATAAAAACGGAACAGTTGCTATTTTCCCCCATATTTACAACTCTAGTATAGATATGACAAATACATGTAGGTCATATTATGCGTATGGATCTTCGCTTCAAATTGACACCATTCATGTTTGAATAGCGTTCCGCATGGCTGGTCAGGCCCTGTTAATGAAAAAATGGCCAAAAATATAATTTGTTGCAGAGTGAGGATTACGTTTGTATTTAACGCTCGGCGTCTTATTCATTGCATAACATTCTTAAGTAATGCTCAGATGGTAGGACATATAATGACATTTGGAAAAATACAATGACATTTGGAAAAATTGGGGTAGCTGCGGCCACAGGAGAGTTCCTTCATTGTCACTGAATATGCACGCTTTGGAAGTTTGCCAATGGTGATAGAAGCCTTCGCCCGTAGGGTATCCCAACAGACCTGTCCCATCTAGGAAAGCCGTCCACCATTCATTTTCAATAGGAATGATTTGCGCCAAAAACATTATGGCTCGGACTTTGCGGCAATGGACTGTTGATCGGGCCCTTAACGGCCAACGTTACTTGGAAAGGATAAACCTTTTGATCATTCCAGTGCTTGATGCTCATTTTACGAGGAATCAGGCTGGAGGTTTTCGTGATCTTTGGTGGGCTTAGGATGGTGTCCCTTTTCAATACCTGGATTGAGTGACAACACTTTTCCTACCATCTGGGCAATACTTAAGAATGTTATGCAGCGAACAAGATACAAACGTAATGCTCACCCTCCGACAAATGGGATTTTAGGCAATTTCGTTTAAACATTGCCTGACCAGCCATACGAAAAGCTATTCAAACATGAATGGTGTCAATTTGAAGCTAAGATCCATACACATAATATGACCTACGTGTATTAGTCATATCTATCCTAGACTTGTAAATATTAGGGAAAAGACCAACTGTTCCGTTTTTATTGATACATCCTGTAGAATTCTTTTGGTATGTCAAGGTTCGGAAACAAGAGTGGTAAATAAACTCGAAATTATAATCAATATGAAATAAAAAGGTTTCTTTATGTTGGTTATTCCGATCCATCCACCAAATCCGGCACGCCATCCACAAATACTAAGCAGCTTTACCGAACACTCATGATCAAAGTGTCCATGCCCCAAAACTCCGTGCGGAGCACGGGTAATTGCTTGTCTATATATTGACACTAGAATTGGTAAAGTCTTTTTATGTCTACCACCGCCTTAACCGCTGATGGAATCTCCTAATTTTTCGTATGTGCATGTAGATTTTACCCGTGAAGCCATATTTTCAGTGCAAAATGTGTTTTCGTGTTTTTTTTCTCGCATGAACGGCTGGCCAGGCTAATATGCTGAAGGTAATAGACGGTGCTGGCATCTGAGCCTGGCACCTGAGCTATCGATGCAAGATCACCCCGGCATACTAGGAATGCTGGTGGTCTAATGTTAAAGACACTGGCCTGACACGCCAGGGTCCCGTCTTCTTTCCCGTGATTCTTATCATTTTTCAGTGAATATGTCTATATTAGTGAATCGCACTTTCTGTAATGAGCAAAACTTGCAAAATATGGCTGATCGCGCCGAGATTTTACTTTAAACGTACTGTTTGAAAAAAATCTTAACTCGCGAAAATACTGCCGCGAATATGTCCAACACCTGGCATTCGCGAAAATGTTATGCTACGAAAATGATATCTTCTACAATATTTCACGAAAGCGTCACTTGTTGGAAAAAGGACGAAACTGTCTTCAGAAAACACCAATGTTGTTACAACCATATACTACTATTTATAGCGCTGTTTAAAACAATGATATCGGGGCATTCGACAAAAGTTCACGACGCCAGGCCTGCGATATGCCCGGGCCACGTAGAGAGATGATAAGTAATCATCACGCTGCAGCTTGGAAGTAAAATTTACAAAGAAAAAAAGCGCTGTATTCAGCGTGCGCATTTGAATGAGGGTGTTTCAGTTATCCTCTCCAATTTGGCAAAACCAATGCCAACGTTACCCCAACGTTACCAATTAAAGTCTTCACCCGCAGACAGACAGAAAATAATCAAACTCATCTATCTTTTCCCCTTCTACTAACCAGTCCCATATCTGATCGTTCTTGTCATCATTCAAATACGGCGACCTTAACTCCTCGGGGAATGCCGGTTTAACCGGGCCCTTTATCTTTTCGAAGTCTTTGTATCTCTTTATACCAGCGCGTTCCGTACTCCTGACGAATTGATGCTGCCCGGACGCCAGGCTTTTTTCGCCGTAACCGTCGAAAGTCATGAAGGACATGTCCTGACTGAACGGATCACTGAAGAAGGAAAAGCCCGTAGAACTCTTTCTTGCGCTTTTGTCCGGTTTTTGTTCCTCTTTTGGCTCATTTTGTTTAGAGTCATCATCATCGTCATCCTTTTCTTGCACACTTTGTAAAATCTTTTCAGCTTCCTCCTTCAATTGAAGCAACTCGGGGGGAATCTTGGCCTTTAGTGGAATGAATAGATTAGAACGCTGTTTTAAATTTTTGTGGTCCTGCGTTTTCGTTTTGGCGCGCGCGGGTGCAGAACGCGAATACGACCGTCTCGCTTTTTCGGAGTCAGAATTCAGTTTCATGTCCCTTTCAAACTCTGGGCTCATGATCCGAGAGATCACTCTCCTGTCTGAGTCTGAGGACATTGCCGTATTCGGGGTAAGATGATGCCTCGCGCTAGCAACAGTCCTCGCCTCATCGTAGCTCTGTTTCGCCGAAGTGTAAGGCTCCGTAAACATAGCGCGCAAATCCGTCTGAAAATTCGTTTCTATCGAGTTTTTACTCTTTTCAACGGGAAGGAGGTAACTGATACCCTTACTGACGCGACTCCGTACTATCCCTTCCTTGATTTTCTCAATGGGGGGTAAGTCCGGCCAATCATAGAATGCAGAACTGTCTCTAAACGTATCGAACGTTGCAGTTGTAAAACTTTTCCCGCCCAAAGTCGAGCTGTCAACGGAGTTTACTGTCTCTCTTGTTAGCGGACGCGACATTGGCCTGTCAGGCAGTACCGAAATATTTGTGTATAGACCCATTTTAAGATTCCTTGCAGCCGACATGAGATTAGAAAATAGTAAATTTCGTTAAAAGGTTAACAACAGAAAATACTTGACGAATATCGGGTACGTAATGACACTCCAGCACTTTCTTTCAGTTGTTATGTTGGTATACAACGGTCCCAGATTGTTTCCTTAGTATTTCTCTGTCAACGTCTGGTATCCAGGTCTCCAAAATGTGGCGTCAAAGACTGAGTGCCCTGATCGAATTTCCTGTAGTTTCTCTTACTCCTCTAGTGGAATCTCACGGAATAAAAATCAAGAGAGGACTTTGAAGTCAAATGTACTGAGACGAACCTGTCTCCGCTGCTAAACATAATTCGTGTCCACCGAACAAAATATCTTATTTAAATCATCCATCCATTAAGCGCCATAAAGCATTGAATCCAAAACATTTTAACCAGCGTAAGTCCTGTGTGAAAGTTCTCAACGACAGCATGTTGATATTATGAATTACTATTTGGGTTCATGTGCTGTTATTCTCTGCAATCCATGCAAAAAGTATAAACCACTATTTAATCCTCTGTGTACCTTTGATTTTATAAAGGTTTATTACCAGTTTTAATAATAACTGGTCTCTAAAACGTGTATTGTTAGTTTATTAATCGGCATAATTCCTCATATAAACTGTCAATATGGTTTTTTTTCGACGGATTTCGTTTTAATCCTCACTTTTGGCCAATAAAATGTATTCCTTTGAGTATGTGGCCGAGTAATGGTGTGAAAAACAAAGTGCAATACGAATGCGTTTGGTTCCGATACACTATCTTCCTCTTGCTATACCAGGAAATGGGAAGTTCCGTCTTAAAAGAAACCCATTTAACTAATCTTCATGTCTGTGTAGGTACCGCAATGATGGTGATAAATCAAATCCCGAAAATAGGCACATCCCTTTCAGCGTTGTATAGTGAAATGCTGAGCAATAAGTGTCCAAACTGGCAAAAGCTGTTGACGATTCCATTCGTCCCCTCTTATGTTTTGACTTAGACAACACTTAGACAACATGATTCCGACCCCCATTGACTTGTGATTATAATTGCCCCTCTTCTCCTGTTGGTAATGTTAGTGTTCTCAATAACCTACCATCAGAATATTCCTATAGGAATTGTTAGAAAGACACGAGTAGAACCCCATCACAGACCAACGAACCGACACAGCGCCATTGTTGACATTTTGTTTCACTCTACTAAAAATCCATTCAAAGTCATACACAAAAATTTCTGTCCGTTTCGTCTCTTAACAATTCTTCGTTATTCACCCGATCTGATCGAATTCACCTAGCTCTATATTTTTCACGCGTTTTGTCCAAACACTACTTGTTTATATCCATAGAGCTGTCAACAACTCGAAATAACATTTTGTTAAAAAAGAAACATTCAAGTGAAACATAGTTCACAGATCCTCGCCTGTGTTGTGATGTGGGATCAATGCTTAAATGCTTTTAAAAATCGAGGTGTCCTTCTCGTCACTGTAGGCAGTCCGAGGACCTATAACCTTCATTCCTTTTCGGAAGGGCTGTAACTTTCACGGAAGCTATCCTTATGGTCATCTGAAGCAGAGTCATGACACTGTCCGAATCGAAGAATGGCTGTCGATAAAGACCCATTTTGCTGTAATTGGTTGTCCATGAATGGATTTACATTGCTGGATTGGGAGTTCCAATGTCTCGCAGCCAATATTCTCATTTGCTTCCATATAACTTCAACACATGCTGCAGGTTACCTCATCGTTTGTGGCAAGCTATCGAGTTCGATAAACCTGAAATTAAACAACAACGACATAAAAGCCAGAGTTGGGTAAACAATAGTACCAGGACCTATGTCAACTAGTAAGGCGTTACCTAGAGTCATGGATCGACCCTGTGACGACTTGGTGTAAATATCGATTTTTCCGTCGTCACGCTGATGGCGCTTGATTATACTCCGCTACTGCTACGATAATGGGCGTGAACTCGGATCTCGGCGTGTACTCATGTAGCAGGAAAGGTCTTTGGTACAAGGATTTATGCGCAATAAAATAATGAAGAACGCGTTTTTCGACTATCTAAGAGCTGAAACAAAATTGAAAAAGCATGAAACACGTTCAGAAATAGTTTACTGATGAACCAGAAGAAGAACACACATACATATACTGCAGTAAAAAATTCTTTTAAAAGCAACGTTCGCTTCATTTGCAATGTACATGTAATTCGATTAGGCCTCTTAGAAGAGTATAAGGTAAGTCAGGTAGAGAACATTTTATTTTCCTTAATCAATCAACATCAAACATCAACAACAAAGCGAATCATTCAGAGATACCACCCAACGTCTTCGTATAAACGGTACTACCTTCCGTTTCGATGGTCAGGGCAGTCAGTTAATCCCGTTTAATTACTGCATAGTATGCGTTAATCGGTCGGCCCGCAAAATTATCAATATGAATGAAACTTTTGCACTTTATGACATGGCACCACAGTACACACACAACGCTAAGGGAGCGAAACAAATTGATGTGCTTACTTCTCGTGGTAACTCAAAATTATGGTGCACTGTCACATTGGGTATAACAGTAAGTACATGTAAATGGCAGGATAATGCCTGCAAGTGTCATCTTCAAAGGCCTAAGGGCAGACGGCGCAGAAATTGAGGGTTTGAGGGAAAATGCTCCCAACAACAATCGTGTATCGGCATCCGAAACGGGTTGGGCCAACTGGCAGACCCTTCTTTCACTGGTGAACGATTGTCTTATTCCCTTTGTAGGGGACACATTTCCGGTCCTGTTGATATGGACATGTTTCCAGCCCATCGAAATGCACAGGTGCAGCGTCGCATTGAAGATGCGCCGATGGTCTTAATTTATGAATTTAGATGAAGATTTAGACCATGATTTGGCGTAAACCTACCATACCCTGTTAACAATTCTTCTCCTGTGTAGAAATCCTGTGACGAATGGTCAAAATTTCAGGTCTACTGAACAAAATAGAATTCATGAAAACAGGTGTCATCAGTTTTTCTTCAATCCCACAACTGGAATTCCAAGGGTTAATGCAGTTCAGCACGATGGTCATTCACGCAAGCAATGAATGCAGACGAGTCGGCCTGAGCACTAATGAAATTGACCAGACCGCTATTCTCGCGGATGACGGTTTGATCAATAGACACTTTTTGAAATGTTTCAGCCACTCGCAGTCAAAAGCACGTTTTTAATGATGTCTTGCCCCCTTCCCCCGCCAGCTACGCCCATAATAATGCCAGCATAAGGTGAGGAGCCCCCCCCCCCTCCGCCAAATGACGTTGTATGGCAAACGTGTCAAATCAGCAAAACTGTTGAGTGATTTTTTTCTCATCGGGCGATAGCATATCCATCAACAGTTCCATCTCTGCGATATTTCACCGCTCCAGATGGGGGTGATGTCTAACGCTTTGTAATGTATCCGACTATAAGGGCGTGAATCCGGTATCCTTATTTTGGCCTTTTTCAGTCACATTTATTTCGACACTTGTCCGCTAAATATGATATGAGCAGGTGTCGCCAATTTTCATTAAAACCTCTTCGACCAGGAACCTGTTTCATAAAGCCTAATAAAGTGCCTTTGGCCCTAATGCTAGGATAAAGTCACTCCTTAAAGGAAGAACGCGTTTCATAAACTTGCCTTTAAAATATCTAGGTTAATGTTACCATTAAGAGTGTTTCAGGTAGTGGTTTTATCCTGTCTTTATTTTATTCGGTTCCTTTAAACCTGAAGGTAGTCTAGAGTTCCTTTAGTCGCGAGGACTTCGTCCAGGGTAAGCGTGGAATCATGTTGCGCTTGATTCAGGAACGGAATAGGCGAAATCTTCGACGAGAACGGGTATTCAGGGATCGATTCAATCCGCTAGATTCCATGAGAGATGATTTATTCATCAAGAGATATCGTTTCCCGAAGAACATAATGTTTCGATTTTTGGCGTCAGCTGTCGGAGGAGTTGGAGCATCCTACTCAGAGAAATGACGCCCTCCCAGTATCATTGCAAGTGTGTATAGCATTACGATATTTCGCTACTTGGCATGAACAATCTAGTATCGGTGATATTCACCATGTGAGCATTGCGACAACATCGAGGTGTATTGGCGCTGTGTCATCAGCGTTTGCTGCACGCATTGACCAACACGTTCGCTTCGAGAGGGACCTCCAGAAGGTCAAAACCAAATTTTTTGATAGCACGGGTTTTCCAAGAGTAATTGGATCGATCGATGGGACCCATTGTCGTATACGCAAGCCTCACATCAACGAAAACGTGTATATCAATCGGAATGGATACCACAGCATTAATGCCATGCTAGTTTGTGATTGGGATATGATCATAAATAACTGTGTGGCACGTTTTCCAGGAGGGTCTCATGACGCTATCGTTCTCCACAGTCCCGCCCTTGGCCAGGCATTTGAAAACAATCCACCGAATGGTTGGATGTTAGGAGACTCGGAGTATCCTTGCAAGAGGTGGCTTCTGACACCTCTTGCCAATGCCCAAACCAGACAGGAAAGGACATTCCAGGATGCAAATATGATGCAAATAAGAGCCAGTTGCATCATAGAACGTTGCAACGGTCTCCTAAAGCAACGATTCAGATGCCTCCGCAAGGAGATTCAATACACACCACAAAAGGCAAGCATTATTATTCAGTCCTGCTGCCTGCTCCACAACATTGCTGTCCGGGATAGATTGCCCTTAGTGGAGGATTCAGATGACGATGACGATGATGACGAGGACTCTTGATGATGACGCAGGGATGATGATTTTCCTCCTCGAGACATGGATGTGAACGGCAATCAAATTCGCCAGCTTGTAATTGAGTTCTGAGTAGAACTCCACTAAAACATCAAATTCAGTATCAGTTCAATTGCCGGCGATATCGCTGTCTCTTGGCCATGTTCCTGGCACAGAATTAATGCATGGAAAGGAAGTTTCTTATGTCGAAAGGGCATTCATATAGTGTATAGGAACCAAAGACACTGAAATTGACACATTTTGCCACGGCCCGATTATGTATTACGAATCTCAACACAATAAATCACTCTGCGTTCGAGTTTTTTTTTTTCACTAATGAGGTACACCATACAATCATTTATTAATGGCAGGCCTGTTAAATTTAATGTAATGGCAGAGTAAAAAACGAGTTATGAAACGCTTTTAATACGCAGCTTTGAATAGACGTTATATCCTTCCTTTATGGTACCTTGAAGGAAGTCTGTTAAAAAGTTTTATGAAACAGGTCCCAGGACTGGTCAAATGCGGTATCTGGAGCCGGGTGTGGCATCGAGTGAAAGGAGACAAATTCCAAGTAAAGCATTCAGAATTTGGATTGTGGCATAGCCCTGACCCAGGTCCTTCAACACAATCAACAATCTTTGTGAGTTTTTCCTTCTTTTGTTTTTTTTTGTTGAAGGTTGTTGAAGTTCTCAAACAGTTTGGGCTGGAGGATATGTGCAGGGACCACTCCCCACCCGTGCAGAGAAAAACAGCAAGAAATTAGGAGACTTCCAATCAGGGTACACGTTGCAGAGAGTGATGGACAATTTCGATGTGACGGGCCGCCGTAACAGAGCAGTTTGGGGCTTGATTTGCACATGACATTGCACATGACAAGAAAAACACTTTTTTATTTCCGGAAAAAGTCCACCAAAAATCACTAGTGTTGCAGTACAGCAAGAACTAAGACTTTCTGGGGTGTTTTCATGTTGATTTCTTGGCTTGGTTTCGAGCTATCATGCCTTTCTGCAAAAATATCAGCATGCAATAGATACCTTTTCTATTGATCCAAACGCCCACCACTTCAACATGCACTGTGCCATGTTATACATTTAGGGCCCTGGGTTAACAAGCAAAGACAAGTTAATAATGATAGGTCATTGGGAGCAGCTAGCCTCAAGTTTTTTGCTCCCTTCATAATTGACGCATAGCCTAGCCGTTTCGTTTTGCACCTTTGTGGGGGAGGCCTGCGTGTCTAAATGAGCTAATGAATTATACAAGGACTGGTCTGACCTCACAATGTCTAGTGTTGATTCAAATAACTCAGTTTGAGAGAGAATGAAGTATTTCTATTGGAAATCTTAGAGGCTTTTTGACATTTTCCTTTTTACTACCGTGTATGAGCCTTGGTAGTCTACAGTAAACTAGGGCAGAAATCTAGAGCATGATTTTTTTTTCGTACGGCGATAAGTACTTACACGCTGTGCATTGCATTGTTGGGTCAACCTCTCTCCTCAGCCATCATCAGCCTCACTAGGTGCGACCCTCGAAGCCAACGGGCTTGTTCCTTTTAGTATTCCAATTGTTCAAACCTCACTCAATGACGGAGGGACATAATTTTCTCATTCATGGGCATTACTTTTTTGGGGTTTTTGACACTGTGATGTAACTGACATGTCACTTATACACTCATACGGTTGTTGAATAGATGTGTTTTGGCAAGAATTATAAAGAATTTTCTTTGTTAAATCTTGCTTGTGGTGTTTAATTATGTGGAAATAACTGAGTGACCAACTCCATAACCTTCCTTGGGTCGAGGGTGGCCGTGTTGTGAGCTTACAGTGCAGTGGGGTAGTGTCGGAAGTCCCCGCAAATATGAATTATTCAAAATTGATATTCAACCAGAAAAAGTCTGTTATTTCAGAACCAGTGTAAGATATTAACATGATAACACTTCAGGCAGTCTCATGTTTTGCTGTACTACAACACCATTGCTTTTTTCGTGGATTTCTTCAAGAAATAAAAAAGTTTTTTTTTTAGCTTTTGTAAATTGATGATTGCATAATGAAAGCAATAATGCATTTCATTGCGATCATAATGATCATACAGACAACAACATTTGCGACAACCTTGTGCAAATCGCATTGAAAATGATTGAATAGTTTAGGAGATATCAAAGTTGTAGGCATTGATATTAATTTGAGCTAGACTGTACATATACATTTTGTACACGTTCATCACCTTAGAAATGTAAATAAACCTTCTTCGCATGGAAAATTAATTGTTGAGCATAGGTCTCACTAGCCAGTGGATACAAGTTCTCCACTTTGTCCCCCTACCCCCCCCCCCCCCAAAAAACACCTTCGTTCTTCAGACGTTGCCATGGATATGATCGAGTTGGTCCATCGTGTTGAAAATAGTATTTACTATAACGCCATGGTTTCCATGTACAGAGATGCTTTGGCGATTTTATGAAGCCGTATTGTGTGAGCTTAGGACTGGTTCACTACCCTAATTTGGCGGACATAAGGTAACGTCCAAGCCGCTGGGCGTGATTTGGCCCAGTTCAACGTGTGCTGACAACGACAATGACCTGCGGAGTAAAACATCCTACAACCTCCCGAGAGCTAAATGTTCTTTTGGAACAAACTATATCTATAAAAGTCAACCTACCGAAATATGTTTCCGTCAATTGCCCCAAGTTATCTTATCGTTTGTTGAGTAGAAAAATGCTGTCCTGTGATATTTTCCAATCTGTACAGCAAGTTAGATGTGTCTCCCTACCAAACATAGGCCAATATTCCGTTTTCTAACAGTATTAAAGATTAGTTTCGACTATCCATTTATCGTTCTAATAATACCAGATAATACTTAGCTTTGGAAATAGAGCATCGATTGTAAATAGTAGTAGGCCTTTACATGCATAAAAAGTGGGTGTCTATTCATACTACTGCCGTTCAGGAAATTCCATAGAGTTCAACAGGTTTAAATATCAGCACACTACAGGAGGCGCCTTTCGTTGCTAAGTTGGGTATAACCACATGGCTAACTAGAATTAAGGACCCTGACTACAATGTGTAAGTGACCTGGGCTGCTGATACGTCACTTTATTAAGACTGCGACAAGAATGTCGACCTTCGATGTCAGACCACTATTGAATATTCAGAATGTAGGTAAAAAAGGTACAGGTAAAAAAGGTACAGGTAAATGAAACGGCCAGGGGCCATTGTGCTCACCGTATACATCTTTTAGTAGGCAGGATCATGCTTAATTTAGAGGTGAATATGGTGAACACAATCAGGCATGAAGACTTTTTTAGATGTGTATTGATGTCAAGTAGTAAGACAGGGCAGTATATATAAGTTTATGATCCAACCAATAATTGTCTATGACATCAACAAGATCAATATCGTGTGATTGCTAAGAGTCCCTGCAATAAAAAATTCATCGAAAAAAAGTCATTAATAAGCGAGATATTGCACGTCCTACTTTTTCAGTTTTGACCCCCTGGTGGCCAAATCAAGAATCAGATCAGGCCAAAATTCGGTGTCAGAGATTATCTGATGTAGGGGGTTACATGTACCAACTTTCAAGTTCATAGCTTCAGCAGTTAAGAAACGTGCCATAGTTACACTCTAATGGCCAATTTACGCCATTTGACCTCTGTGACCTAGAAAAGGAGGTCAAATCCAAAAATCGTAGGACATGTTGTGTATCCTTGCTAGAAGTCCCTGCCATAAAAATTTTATCGAAAACAATTCACTCAAATGAGCAAGATATTGCACTTCTTCCTTTTTCCATTACGGCCCCCTGGTGGCCGAATAAAGAATCAGATCAGGCCAAAATTCGGCATCAAAGGTTATCTGATGTAGGGGGTTATATGCACCAAGTTTCAAGTTCATAGCTTTACTGGTTAAGAAACGTGCCATAGTTTACACTCTAACGGCCAATTTACGCCATCTGACCTCTGTGACCTTGAAAAGTAGGTCAAATTGAAAACTCGTAAGACATGTGATGTATTCTTCCTAAGAGTACCTTCCATAAAATTTTTATCGAAAACAAGTCACTTATAAGCGAGATATCACACTTTTTAGATATCCACTTTTGGCCCCCTGGTGGCAAAGTTGAGAATCAGATCAAACTGAAATTCAGCACCAGAGGCTATGTGATATAGGGGGTTATATGTACCAAGTTTCAAGTTCATAGCTTTAGTGGTTAAGAAACGTGCCATAGTTTACACTCTAACGGCCAATTTACGCCATCTGACCTCTGTGACCTTGAAAAGTACGTCAAATTAAAAACTCGTAAGACATGTGATGTATTCTTCCTAAGAGTACCTACCATAAAAACTTTATCGAAAACAAGTCACTTATAAGCGAGATATCACACTTTTTAGATTTCCACTTTTGGCCCCCTGGTGGCAAAGTCGAGGATCAGATCAAACTGGAATTCAGCACCAGAGGCTATGTGATTTAGGGAGTTATATGTACTAAGTTTCAAGTTCATAGCTTTAGTGGTTAAGAAACGTGCCATAGTTACACTGAAACAGCCAATTTATGCCATTTGACCTCTGTGACCTTGAAAAGTAAGTCAAATTAAAAACCCGTATGATATATGATGTATCCTTGCTATGAGTACCTACCACAAAAATTTCATTCTAAACAAGTCATTAATAAGCGAGATATCACACTTTTTAGATATCTACATTCGGCCCCCTGGTGGCCAAATTAAGAATCAGATCGGACCGAAATTTAGTGTCACAGGTCATCTGACCAAGGGAATCCTGTGTACAAAGTTACAAGTTCATAGGCTTAGCGGTTAAGAAACGTGCCACTGTTTTTGAAACAGGATACAACGACGGACGACGACAGACGACGACGGACGACGGACACTGCGGTATTGTATAGACTCCCCTACGGTGAGCCAAAAAGGTACGGTAAAAAAGGTACAGGAAAAAAAGGTACAAGTAAAAAGGTATCGGTAAAAAAGGTACAAGTAAAAAAGGTATCGGTAAAAAAGGTACAGGAAAAAAGGTACAGGTAAAAAAGGTACAAGAAAAATGGGGACTAGGTAAAAAAGGTACAGGTATGGTGTCTTTGCTGTCAAATGTTATAAATTGCACGTCTTGTTTATTGTAAATAGAGAGTATTCGCACCCGCACGGTTAGCCAAACGACTACATTTAGGTCATCAAATATTGCGGTCTTATGACGTTTACACATACGGTTTGGAGAGATTATTATCCGTAGCTAGTTACAATACGTGAGTGAAAAACGGTTTGACAAAACAGCATGATTATCCAAAAAAATCTTCCCACAATGATAGTTTTTCTTTTAAAATCCTAAATGAACAAATATCTTTGCAATTTTTGTGAAACATTTCGTTTCTGGCATTTGTATCCATGTTTATTTCACTTTTAAATATCTTGTTTATAGCCGTCCATAAGTGCCTTTTTCATTGATGTCCAAGGCAGTCAAAAGAGGCATTTCGCAATTTAACTGATTACAAAATCAGCACTGTTAAGTCATCGACTTCTGTGCGGTCGTTACGTGTACACAGGCCCTTATAAGAGGCCTTTTGGCTAGCCGTCTGCATTTCACGCATAACAAGCTGGATATCCGCAAGGTGAATGGCGTTTAGCATGTTTGGTAAAATACACTACGGGTAGCTTGATTTTCTCTGGTGGTAGATCTCAGTGCCAGAAGTAGCTATTTGTTATTAATCCTTAGTTTCGGAAATAATTTCGTATTCTTTAAATGGAATTTTATGATTTTAAAAAAGGCCTGCATAAAACTTTCCTGATTCTCTTTTAGCATGGCGACCGAAGGTGCAAGTACCAGCAAGTCAACAAACAAAAAAAACGCGCCTACTCGATTTTTCCCAGCACTTGGCATTCTTCTTCTCAGAGAACTGGTTGCGGTACAACCAACAACTAAGCCAGCGTGGGATGAAGTCCACCAATATGTGAACACAGCTTTGACGGAGGTGAAGCGCGACAGCTTTGTCACTCTCCGGGCATGCAAGGATAGGGTGAAAACTCTCCAAGAGGCTCATACGAAGGACGAGTTGAAATCTCTTAGAGCGTAAGTATATCTTAAACACTGAAACATTGCAGTGTAACACAAATGTGGCTAAGAGCGGCCCCATACACTCTGTGTCATTAGGCCCTTGGTGATTTTAAGTTACCAGGGAGATATCATTTTCTTGATGGAAAAATTGGTCCAAGTATATACATGTACTATGTGTTTTTCCATTGCTTTAGCACCAATTAAAACACTATTTTATAATTTATACTCCCAGTTTCTTTCTCGGCTGAAAATGCGTCACGCTGACCTTTGATCAGGACCTGCAATGTTACTCATCAACTTTTGTGTCACTTTTTAGGTCTGGGACAGATGAGGAATACGACGAGCGAGCCCAGCTGCTTACT
Source organism: Lineus longissimus (assembly GCF_910592395.1). Taxonomy (NCBI): domain Eukaryota; kingdom Metazoa; phylum Nemertea; class Pilidiophora; order Heteronemertea; family Lineidae; genus Lineus; species Lineus longissimus. The sequence continues at coordinate 9,740,789 of NC_088313.1, forward strand.
GATTTGGCCAGCCAAAGTGAGGAAAGGGCGGCCAAAAAGCAGGAAGAAAAACCCGATCTCAAGGAAGCCCAGGGACGACAAATACGCCAGGCTGCTATGGAGACGCTGAAAGTAAGAGACGATCCGGAAGAACACGCGGATGGTTTTGATCGTGAGTTGGACGGAGCTGATGAAAATCTCGAACATCATGGAAAGAAAGGTAAGAATAACTTTTTCTTCTTCACGAAAGTATGAAACTCGCTTTAATGGCAGCTACTGATTGACAATACGTACATTGTATTACATGTAACATAACCCGACTCTGCATTAAACGGCGGGTACACTATTCTTTTTGCAGCTGCGAATTGCACCACCAAGCCGGCAACGAAGAAGCGTCGAACTGATTCTGCAGAGTACGTGACGTATCTAAAAGATAAACTTTCCTTTGAAAAAGAGCGTTTCGAAGTAGAAAAGAAGGAAAGAGAGGCGAGGATCCAGAGGGATCAGCAAATGATGGAAATGATGATGGCGTTGGCCAAAAACAAAAATTAGATGCTGCTCGCAACGATGTAAGATTTGACAAATAAATAATTACTCGCAGAATAAATTTGGACTTTTCGTCTGTAATTTGCACAATTCAAATATTTTCTCTACATTTACAACGCAAAGTTCAGGCTAAATAGTTCTCTAAAGTTGGAGGGTCCAGTTGAAAGTACTGACTCGTCTGATTGCCATAGACACATGTACGACAGTTGACCAGAATAGCACCTACCAAGTAATACTTGGCTACTGGAGACAACAGTACTTTTAAATTTTTCCTAAAGTCCAAAAACGCGTAGTTTCGCACCAAATTTCCGAACTCCCATTCCACGCATTGACGGACAGAGGACATTCTCCTGTTGAATTCTTCTTCTGCGGCACACAGGTTTGCTCCTCTGAATGGACTCGACAGATACCTTCGAATGGGATAAGCCGGATCGCCGTATATTGCAAATGGCAGGCCATTCCTATCAGTGAGATCTCTAGCCTCCATTTGCTCCATCAGTCCACTCATACGAAGCAAAGCGCAATCATGTCGACGCCCTTCCAGTGGACCATACAGATGCGTAATCAACCCGTTTGGTATGACTACTGACTGAAATTTAATCGCATGTATACGCTTATGCCCATTATAACACACGCGTTGATGGCGTGTTGGCCTGCATATAGGACGAACCGTGCCATCTACGAAACCAATGCAGTTCAGCAGCGGGGCACCCTTCGCGTGTATCTGGTCTGCATAGATTTGAAGTTGTGCGGGATCCAGCCATGGGTTGTCGAGAGTCCTCAAACGATGAGCATGAGTGTTGTACAGAAGGCTTATAGTCTCATTAATCACCATTGACATGGTAGATGCAGGTCGTCCAAAAAACCTTTCCAAATCGCTCAGTCTGTTCGGATACGAAAATCGCCTTAAAACCATACACAATGCATCGAGTCCGCTGCACGTGCACCTGTTTGTTACAGTAATCACATCAGGAAGTCCCGACAAGCGATACAGACGATAGAGTTCTTCCTTCCTGAAACGAAAGTTGAACCATGACTGGTCATCAGTAAGCTCATCCAAATTAAACCTCGGCCATTGAGGGTGTTGTGACGATCAGTGATCGTTTGTTATTGCGATCAGCTGACTTCTTCCTTGACCCGGTTTGACCCCGTTATTGTATTATTATTTCCGCGCCAAAAAATTGTTTACCGAGATTTTGCGAGATGTTGGCGAGACTTAGGTAACACCCATGGGCATGTGTGTTCAAGACAGCACTTCGACTCCGTCCGCGATTGAGTGAGGATCGCCGCCGGTTCTGTACTATTCTATAGATGACAACGCCCAGAAGTTCGTAGCGAGATGGTTGAAATGGTTTGAAGCAGCGTTGAAAATGGTGGTAACGTTTTTATGATTGATTCACGCCGTACTTTACCGATAGAATGAAAAAAAATGCCATAATTTTACCGGTGTGAAGCCTTTCACGCTTTACGTACATTTGTATACGGCCGATGCACTGACCGTGTGTATCGTGCTGTGTTTGTAACGTATCACCAGTTTGTGTCTTCCTCTCGCTAATGTATAGCTATCTGTGCATTTAATTGACATGGTTTTCTATAGTTTGAGAAGGGGTCTAAAAGGGGGGTGTATTAATGTTTGAAGGTGCATTCTGGTCTTTGCGGACCAGGTGCTTCGAATAGGCTCGCGTAGATCAGGTCGACCTGAGCAACTTTCCACTCCACTCTTTTAGGCCTATTTTCGATGAATGGGCTGTAATGTTGTTGATTCTCGGTTAGAATGAATCGTTATCGTTTAGTATTTTAGTCCATTGGTGTTATTGGACATACTCGAACCTGTTATATAGACTTTAAAAATTATAGACCGTGCGAACGGATTTCTGGAAAACCATTATATAAAACTCAGTTGTATTTTGGGACTAAAAAGATGTTGTGTTAACCCACGGTTTTAATCTGTGTATGTTGACTTCAGGTGACTGTTTGATAGTTATATTGTTAGAAGCCAGTGGGTGTGATTCCATCACTGTCTCTCCGCTTACGCCAGAAGCCGTGTTGAAGAGTTGGACGAATCCGCCCTGCTGAGATCGAGAAGGACGAGGCCTTGCTGTTGACGTCCCTCCCCGTTTATAGAATACCCGTGGCGGTATAGTATTCTTAATTTACTGGCTAGTTTATTGTTACGACCTGCCGGCTAGTTAGGACTAGTCTGTTGCCATCTGGGCAGAACCGGTTGAGTCGAAGTCATTTATATAGTCCTAGCTAGCGGTCAGGTTGCTTCAGTCAGCCTGAGTCAATGTTACAGACTGTTTGTGTTGTAGCACGTTTTGAGTTGTGAGAAGCATTTTAGTATATATCCCTTAGCGGAAAAAACTTGTATTGATATATTCCCCTTGGCGGGAAGATAATTTGACATATATATAATCTACTACGCCCTTCTACTGACGTTCCGGGCTAGAAGACCGAAGTCTGCAATCGAACACGAGACGGAGGATAGCCTGTTGTAGATGCCGGAGAAGAGACACCGCAATCGTGTGTAAAAAACTAGTACGGAGCCGCTGGCTCTAGGCTGAAGCATTTACAGCTGTAGTGAATTGTAGGTATCTTATGATAGCTTGTACCATAAATATACAGTCCTCTTCAAAAAGTAATTAACCTCTGGCATAGTTATCTTATCGTCATCTTGTCAATTCGTTGATCGCCAGAACAGAGGGTCGTATGCAATCGCGCGTTCCTGTGGTCTATCGTGAAAAAGAATGTACAGAAGATCTTCATCCTCTTCCTCGACTGCCATTTGTAAAAGGTCCATGTTGAAAGTCTAGTGAGCGTCGACTGTTCACTTTACCACTTGTAGGTCTCCTCGGACATGACCCGTGCAAAGTTCAGAAAATAATTACCTAACCTGTCGAATGCCATTGACAAATTGAAGGTACCTGCCTTCTACAAGGGAAACTTACATAAACCTTGTGTATTAACTATCCGTAAAGGCTAACCGAATCTATCAGCGAAATCACGATAAATTAAACGTTGACCGTTTCACGGTTACGGATGACTAAATGTAGTCGTTAGGCCTAAATGTACTGGTGCGAATACTCTCTAATGAAGTCAAATTTTGGGGTTATTATGATTATTATGTAGATGTTGTGTGGTGGAGGTAACTTATACTGAGATAGGCAAAGTTTAGATATGTTTTCAATCAGTCAGTCAAATGGAAACCATGTTATGTGTTGGTTATTTGTTTTTTGTGTATCCAACTAATTACTTCCTTGCTAGAGTAAAGTTGATTAACTTCTAATTGCCAAAGCATAATTATGACTACTGTAATTAATCCAATTAACAATCAATCAGGAAATCCCTTGTCCAAGGTGGATTGTTCCAGGTCTGGTATTAATTAGGAAGGTCTTCCCAAGCTGATACCACCTGGAATATTTATTTTACTGATACCAACGGTTTTGAATACATTCAGGGTTTCTTTCGCACTTTTGTAACTATGAAACCGGTGTATTCCTGTTTCGCCTATTCCTGTTCCGCCTACTCCTGTTTCGCCTATTCCTGTTTCGCCTAATTCCTGTTTCGCCTATTCAAATGTATTGCTAACCTCCCCACAGACGTAGGAATATGAACCGTCCCTTACTGACCGACCAAACCCGAGGAGAGCCACATATGTACGCATTGAAACAATACGTCAATGGAGAGAGGGACATAATGAGTTACGTTGATGCCATCAGTTACCTTGTCTGACATAATATCATGATATGTATTTTCCACCTTGTTTGACTTTATATGTGCTGTACCTACATGTATATTATGACATGGGTTTTACAGCTGATTTTGATCAAATAATTATGAGAATGTACAATATTATGTATTTTTATCAAAAACTCATGAATTCAGTTTTCATAAAATAAACGACTGCTTTACTCTACTTAATCTATTAGTTTTTACTGTGCGTCAGTATGGTCCTATGGTCCTATGGTCAAATAAGTCCCGGACTGTCCCCGCTTTCAAGGTGACTCTTTCAAAACGGTCATGGCATAACAAAGTTGATGGCATTTGATTAGTCAAATTGTCATCACATCGTTAACATCATCCAATTGTCCCCTCACATTTTCCCCATAAAATGGACATGCATCCCTAAGGTTCCCCGTGGGAGAGTCGATTTATTGTAGGGGTACTGGAAAGTAGGCGAAACAGGAATAGGCGAAACAGGAATAGGCGAAACAGGAATTTTGTAGGCGAAACAGGAATAGGCGAAACAGGAATAGGCGAAACAGGCATAAACCATGAAACCATGGAGGTATTCATACCTCCATGATGAAACTAAGGGCTTCTAACTGTAAATGAGTAATCAAAGAGGACATTGGCCATCAGTACCCATTCAGTCAATGTGAGAATCAACGAATTTCATACAATAACTTTTTAAAAAGTGTCTGTACCTTTTTTACCAAGTCCCCATTTTTCTTGTACCTTTTGTACCGATACCTTTTTTCCTGTACCTTTTTTACCGATACCTTTTTTTCCTGTACCTTTTTTACCGATACCTTTTTTACTTGTACCTTTTTTTCCTGTACCTTTTTTACCGTACCTTTTTTACCTGTACCTTTTTTACTGGATACCGAATATTCATCATAGGTTGGAAGATTCAGACCTTATAAATTAGCCGCGGGACCCGCATGCTGTCAACTGAAAAGTTAATATTTGGAGAGGTATTCAAGAGATATTTGCTGTGGCAAGTCAACAGATATTTTTTTTAAATGTTGTAAAAATATTAATTGCTGTTACTCGCTCGACTGTCCGGAATATCATACACAGGTTATCCTTGCCTATAACGTCTTCTATACCCTCTTGTACAACGAAGATGTACCATACATTTAATTAGGCCCACAAAGGGGTATCACCAGGAGCAGGTGTGAATACTCAAAAAACCTTTGCAGTTAACTCCACCCTCTAGGCCTAGTCGTGCCCGGTTCTATCTAGTATGAGGGATGTTAATTTCACGTTTATTTGGTACTGATCATCTTCAATCATTTGTAAGGGAACATTTGACTAAGATGGTAATTGATGGTAGTAGGCAGGCCGAATTTCATGGTTAATCATTATATTCCCAATCGGGCCACATTGCGATGTCACCCAAAGACGTCATAGGCAAGAGTAACTTGTATATCAACATTTCAGATAATCGCATGCAGTATTTGACGCGACGTGGTCAAACATTAACAAAGTAACTGCTAAAGGCTTAAAAATCAATCGAGTTGAGGCCTCAGGTTGATTTATGGTTGCTCGGTGCAACAATGATAACATGACATTGGTAGCAAACAGGCGAGTACTTCGAGAGACTTGTTATTCCAAGGTCTTCGGACCCAGCCTTCTGATATCTCATTCATAGATAATGACACAATGCCGAATTTCGGTCCCTGATATCGCCAATCGGTAGGCTGATGTGTGTGATGAACCCAAGTGGTGGGGTTGTAACAGGGGCCAATTTACACTCTAACTGGCCTCTGTAACTTTGATTGAAAAGTAGGTCAAATAAAATACTTTACACCTGGCGAATTGTTCACAAGTTTTATCTGGGAGCTGAGGCAACCACGAACAAAAACATGCGCACGCCTTCCCCTCACGACTGTCGTACAAGCCAACTCAAGTTCACCGATGGGGTAATTCTGAATCTAGGTAATAAAGGTACAGGAAAAAAAAGGTACAGGAAAAAAAGTTACGGAAATAAAGGTACAGGAAATAAAGGTACAGGAAATAAAAGTACCGGAAATAAAGGTACCGGAAAAAAGGTTCTTGAAAAATAGGTACACAAAATGGCATAAATAGGTAAAAAAGGTACACAATTTTTTTAAACAATATCATTTGAATTCTCCCTTTTTCTATTCATAACTTTAACTTTATTTGTTGCGTAGGCATTGCATAGGCCTTAGAAATAGGTATATCAAATTTCCAGTATACCGTTATGGTTTTCAAGAGTGAAAACACGGCTATCAAGATCATGATGATTGCAAAGATTCTAGGACAATTCCCTCTGCAAAAGGGTTAACCGATAAATGTACCAATGTTCAAGTTAAATTGCAATTAATCAATTAACATTCATCATAGAGCTGGACCCAATTAACAATGTGCCTGGCCAATTAGGTCTTAACAGACAAATTATTAGATTTAAGAGCAAACACAAGCTTTTTAGGGAAAATGGCGAGAATCTTAATGTGAAATGCCAGGTAGGATGCCAGGTGCGCCTCCCCTTCCCAAGATCCTGGATCCGCCCCTAATAAGAATACGACTCGAGTATTTCAAAATTTAAAAGAACATGAATGTACATGTACTGTAGTTATTACCAAAAAAAACGTCAGCTCCCCTGTTGGGCAACTTCTTCCATGAATTTTCCTCAAATTCATTCCGTAACAAAATTGTCCGCAATGTATTAAACTATTTTAAAGCACCACCTTAGTCACAGAAGAAGAAAAATGGGCAAGAAAAGATTAAGACAGTCTGAACCAGTTCAAGAGAATAATATTCTGAAAACAAATTGTGTACCTTTTTTATCTATTTATGCCATTTTGTGTACCTTTTTTTCCGGTACCTTTTTTTCCGGTACCTTTATTTCCTGTACTTTTATTTCCTGTACCTTTATTTCCGTACCTTTTTTCCTATACCTTTTTTCCTGTACTTTTTTACCGTATACCGGTAATTCTTAATTCACCATGGTGAACGAGATGGTGAGTTCAATTCACCATGATGGTAAATTGAGCATTTACCATGGTGAATTCAGCTTTTAACATGCTCACCAACATGGTGAATTCAGAAGTTAACATGCTCACCATCATGATGAAATATTTTAGCGTCCCAATTGCTGTCAGTTTACCATGGTGAAAAAGGACCTCAAATGCAATTTGTTTGTGACCAGACGTGTTCCGACGTCGTTTCACCATTAAATTACTGAACACACCAATGACTGTATTAAGAAACTTGATATTTATTTGTTGTTGATAGAAAAGAACATGTAACATTGTTTATTTTATTGCAGGAGATCCCTGCATGGCTTCATGTGTGTGACTGCAAGGGATGTTCATGTAATTCGAAAACGGAGAGAGGAGAAATGGATTGAAGCAATTGGAAGTGACGTCACAACTGTGACCTAGTTACATACAGTATAGGCAATCTACACAATACAGGGTGTATCAAATATATGGCGAACCTGACATCTCCTCAACTTAGATGAATTTTCCAAATTAACAATTCAATTATAAGTGAACCAATTATAAACTTTCAAGTTCCAAAATGGTTGATTAAAATTAACAATTTTAAAACCAACTAGTAACTATATTCGAACTATATAATAGGTACAAAAAATGCCAAAACTTGTAAGATTAACTGCAAGAAGGATCTACCAAGTTAATTTCCGTCTGACCTAGTTCTTCAATTAAATCCAACACGTGTAAACCAGTTGCCAAGACAGAAATACAAATTCAAAACAATTCAAACTAAACTTGTGCTGTTGATATAAAATACTGAAACTGCAATCCACTCTACTTTCAAGTAAAATACATCCAAGTCCCAAACTTCACTTGAAAACACCAAAGTCTCACTTCGACTACTGCAACTTTCTACTAGTTATATAACTTAGATTATTTTACTGGTCCTCAATTTATCTTGTCACAAATTGGTCCAGATAAGCAGGTTTTCTGGTCATTCTCGATGACCTTGTAACAGATACCTCAGTAGGCACAGGAAAAGTTCTACACTACTTGGAATGTTGACATCCGAAGAAGCTGGCTCACTATATTGTCAGGAATTTCATTCTCAACACTATCTCTCACTATTGTCTGAGAGCTACTCTGAGTAGGACCAAGCTGACATTCTTGACTAGGATTAGGAAGAATTTCCTCAGAAACAGTTTGAAAACCATTTCCTTGCAAATCTGACTTGGAACTAACTTGGGGTATAGGAAAGATCTGGTTATGACCAGCATTGGCTTGACTTTGAACAAACTCTTCACATGCCCAGTACATCTAAATTTCAAACCATTTCAGTGAATTCTGCAACATTAATCCAGAATTATCTCTGTGTACCACTTTATACGGTTCTGGTTCAAGCTGTGGTTCAAGTTTATTCTGCCCAAAAGCTTTCTTTAACAAAACTTTATCACCTTCTTTGACTTCTTATCTTTCAGCATTTCTTCTCTCATCAGCATATGACTTAGCCCTCAATTTTGCTAATCTGTCCCTCTCATAAAACTTCTAGATCTCCTTCCAATCCAGCTCACTTGGACTTTCTACACTAAATTTCAACTTAGGCAATTTATCTCTAAGTTCCCTGCCCATCAAAGCAAGAGCGGTGATACACCTGTCACAGTGTGTGGTGTGTTCCTATACTAAAACAAGTAATTCACCACTTCTTTTCTCCAATTCTTGCCTTCTAACTTGGCAATTCTAATCATTTTGAGTAAACTTTCATTAAATCTTTCAACCGCACCATTAGCTTGAGGCCAGTAGGGAATACTAGTTTTGTGTTCTATGTCCAAGTAATCTAGAAAGGATGAAAAAGCTCCCGAATTAAAGGGAGGACCATTGTCACTTTTCAATGAATATGGTATACCATGTGTTTGAAAAACACTTTCAAGGGACTTTATCACATGTGTGGCATCAGTTTTCCTGAGCAAAATCACCTCAGGCCACCTTGAATAATAGTATGTTATCACAAGGAGGTGTTCACCATTACATACATCAAAAAGATCAGTAGCTACATTCTACCCATGGACCTGGAGGTAGTTCAGTTGATTTTAAAGGCTCTGGTCTGGGTTTCGAACCAACAAGTTGGCATGAATTACATGCCTGAACCAACTTTTCAGCTTCGCTATCCACATTAGGCCACCATACCTTAGTTCTAAGCCTTGCTTTTGTTCTCACAATTCCTTGATGCCCCTCATGTGCTAGAGTCAGTACTTGACGCCTCAAACTCCGAGGCACAACAACTCTGTTGCCTCTCAAAATAACATGACCATACAACCATAGTTCATTTCTTACATACCAATATGGTGTTGACTTCAATGCTGACCAATCATTAGATACTATGCAATTTTCTACTTTACTCAGTTCAGGATCTTTAGTTGTTTCAATTTCCATGATTTTTGGGTTAATTGCTGAAGGTACACCTTCTACAACGACACTACGAGCAAAATCTTCTGTAGCCATACAATTTACCGAGTCTGCGTCATCTACTGGAAGCCTGCTGAGCACGTCTGCATAATTTGAAGTTCCTTTGATGTGCACAACTGAGTATTTGAAACCTTGCAAAAACAGCAGCCATCTCTCAATTCTGGCTGAAGGTGGTTTTGAAGTGGCAGACAAGATTTTCAGTTGAGGCTTGTGATCTGTTCTGATTTGAAACTCGGTGCCAATAAGATACAATTTGAATTTATCTACTGCCGATTTTACTGCTAAGCATTCTCTTTCGAATTGACTATATCGAGACTCAGTGGCAGTCAACTTACGACTAGCATAGTGTACAGGTCTAAAACTACCATCTATTTGCTGTTGCTACAAAATTCCACCAACACCCACAGGGGAAACATCTACTGTAATTCTAGTCTTGGCACCTGATCTGTGAAATGCCATTACCGGTGCACTGGTCAACTTTGACTTTAACTCTGCAAAATCCTTGTCATGTATACTGTCCTCGAAGGGGTTTTCTCACTATTAATTAGATCCCACAATGGGCTTGCAATGGTAGCAAAGTTTCTGACAGACTTGGAACAAAACTGAGCTAGCCCAAGGAAACTTCTAAGCTCACTCTGATTTGTAGGCTTGAGCGCGTGTGTTATGGCTTTAATTTTGCTTTTAGAAACCTGAATACCCTCACTTGACATCTTGTGACCCATAAACAACATGCTATTTCCAATTTCACACTTGTCAAATTTTAGAGTTCGACCATGCTCTTGAAATCTCTGGACTACTAATTCTATTCTCTCATACAACTCTTGATAGTTCTCAGCTACAATTCTAATGTCATCATGCATATTATATGTACCAGGACAACCCTTCAACACCTGTCCAATGATGGACTGAAACTTTTCTGTGGCCATGTTGGCTCCAAAAATAAGACGCTTGTAGCGATACAAAGAATCCGGCCCTGCAAAAGTTGTGATATCTCTACTGCCTTCATTAAGCTCAATTTGATGAAACGCAAGGTTCATTTGAAGTTTGCAAAATACCTTTGCACCAGAAATTTCTTCCAAAGCTTCGTCTACTGTTGGCACCGGATGCTTTTCTCGCCTAATCGCCTCATTGGCTCGTCTCATGTCAATACATAGGCGAATGTCGCCGTTTGATTTCTGTACAGTAATTAAAGGATTAACCCAACTAGTCGGGCCTGAAACCCGTTCAATCACTTTTAAACTTTCAAGTTCAGCCAATTTGGCACTCACTTCAGCCCTATGATTAAATGGAATGCGGCGATGTTGGGAAACTGGCCTTACATTTTGGTCAATATGTAACTTAAGTTTATAGTTCTTCAACTTGCCAAGACCCTTAAACACAGTAGGGTACTTCTTACGCAAACTTTGCAAAATTTTGGACGCTTCTTGACCAGTTGTCCCAACACCCCCACAAGCATTGACTTGATAACCAATTTTTAACAAATTCAAATCTTCAGAGGTATTGCGACCCAATAGGGTAGGTTTCTCTCCCGGTACTAGGATAAAGTCAGAAATACAGCAGTCAGCACCAACTTGTGATCTCAAAGCACACTTTCCAAGAACTTCAAGGGGTTTTTCAGAACCATATGTGAACACTTTGGTTGTTGCAATTTCGCAACATAACATTAGGTCTGTCTTCAGTCAATTTCTTGAAGACAGCCTCAGACATAATGTTACATGTAGCACCATAATCTAGGACAACATCACACGTAGTATCTTCTACCTTGATGCTAAGAGTTTCATGAGTGCTGCGGCTGACTGCTGGATTTTCACGGACTTCAAATGCATAATAATCAGAATCACTGCACACGGTATCATGAACACTACTAACGCTATGTTCAGTTGGTTTACTATTAGAGTTTTTTTAGACAGAGAGTCAGTCACTTGTCGTACAGAATGTCCACGGCCCCTACCACGGCCTCGTCCACGGCCGCGACCTCGGCCGCGATTTCCACGATATGTATTCAAGGAGGATACCGCGGTGACGTCACATCACGTGATCCCGACCCATATTAGTGATCGCTATGGCCAATCAGATTCAGTCTACTGACAGCACCAGTACTGAACACATCTCCACGTCTCACTGTCTGGTGCGCTTTTGTACACAAAAACACCAATAGACATGAAATATTGCAATACCTAGTATGGATTCTTCCTGTGTAAAATAAAATTTACAGAGCAGATTAACTTCCACGAATAAAAAAGACGTTTGGCGTGGCCAAAGTGCGGAAATAATGTCTCCACTAAAATACACTACGAAATACACTAGGCAATGCACTACGCAATATACAGAGATGCAGTTGAGTTTGTTATTGTTTTGACTTAGAAGCCCGCCCATATCATAATATATTCATGTATTCATGAAGTATGAACTCATTTCTGTCCCATACAACTCTAAGAACAGTCAATTTCTCCTTAAATCATCACCGAAACCGCGATATCCGCAGGAAGATTTCGTTCTAGTGTCCGAAAATGCATGATCTTAGAGGGGCGCTAACTCGACAAATAGAGGGGATCTATGCGAGTTTTAGGTCCTACAGATCTCGAACTTGTAAAATCTGTAAACATGCCTCCAAATCCCATTATGATAATGAAGAGATTGCCCCATATCTGGGAGACTGTTTTGAAACCATCGCTAATTTTGGAAGATCGGTGCCCGGCTATTTGGTTTAAAAAACCCTATTTTTCCCCATCAAAACAGCACTTTTCATTATTCAAATGATAGCTTATTGTCTGAAGACTTATTTCATAGCAGAAAAGTACTAATAACTCTGATTTGATGCGAAAAATCTAACTTTTTTGATGATTTGATTTTCCCTTGGCCGTGGATCGAGTTTGTTTACAATATGCAGCGCCATCTTGGAAAAGCCGTGACGTCACCGCGGTATCCTCCTTGATATGTATTGTAAGATTGCGCATGGTTTCTATTAAGAATCGCTACCGGTGTAGCCACTATTATTGCGGTCACTATGATAAACAATACAATTACAACAATTTAATATTTATAACGCGCCTTTCCAGGTCGCCCTGCTCAAAGCGCGGAAAAAAACCTCCTGCTAAATACCATAGTGTTTTTTGAAAAGCCAGGATTTTAAAGCGGTCTTGAATGAATTGATGGTTGGGATTGATCTTATTTCAGATGGTAAATTATTCCAAAGTTTTGGGGCAGCCACGTAGAAGCTTCGGTCCCCATAACGTGATTTTGAGCGTGGGACAATGAGAAGCTCTGAGGAGGACGACCTGGTCTGACGCGCTCTGGTCTGATTATGCAGCAGACAAAGACAGATATGCGGGCGCAACACCACATCTGGCCTTGAAGCAGGTCAAGAGAATTTCAATTGAATCCTGCACTTGACTGGGAGCCAATGTAATTCCCGAAAAGTTGGCGTGATGTGGTCGCGCTTTTTAATGCCACATATCAGTCTTGCTGCTGAGTTTTGCACTTTCTGCATTGGTGCTGTAACATCATCTGGAAGTCCATAGAGAAGACCATTGTTTACATCAAGCTTTGAAGATATAAAGGCATGTACGAGGCGCTCAGTGCTTTTACGGTCCAAGTACTTCCTGATCCGCCCAATCTTGTGCAAGCTGAAGTACGCTGCCCTACATACATTCTTAACATGTTCACGCATACTCATATGTTTGTCAAAATAAACCCCCAGGTCCCTGACGGAGTCAGAGCTCGGGATTGCTACACCGCTAACATCAATCTTATTGACAGAACCAACCCTCCGTGAGGATACAATGCTCACAAAATCTGTTTTTGGAGCATTCAATGATAGCTTGTTGTCATGCAGCCAGCCCTTACATGTCAGTAATGCAACTCTCTGTTGAAGCAACCGTTTTTGTACCAAGAGTGGAATTGCCTGCCGGAAAGGAGTGTACAAGCTGATTGTCATCAGCATACAATTGAAATGGAATCTGATGGTACCTGACAACATCGCTCAGAGGCATGGTGTAAATTGTAAATAACACTGGTCCAAGGACCGATCCCTGAGGAACACCATACTTCAGCTGGATACCATCAGATGCCCCACCATCCACTGAAACTGTAAATTTCCGATATGTTCGGTTTCCTTGAGTACGATCACCGCCATGGCCACTAGAGTCACTGTTCCTCGGGCTTCGACAATCACTAGCTTTATGTCCAATTTTCGAACAATTCCAGCACCGCAGTTCATAACGATTACTGAACTTACGACCACCACGACCTCTGCCAGGTCTTGCAAAATTTACGGAGTCATCACCGGTTCCTGGTTTCAATACCAGCACGTTTTTATCATGATACATTCGAATGATCTTGATAGTTTTCTCGAGAGTCAGCGTTTTCTCGGCGTACAGCTTACTTCGAAGCTGGGGTTTCTTTATGAACAGCAGCACTCGGTCTCGAACGTGATCACACGTCGCTACAGCATTTCCAAATTCACAATTTCGAGCTAGGGCTTTCAACCTCGTTATAAAATTGTCTACAGTTTCCCCGGCCTCTGGTTCACACGTGTTGAACTTATGTCAGGCGAAAGGGATATTCTTTTTCAGTTTAAAAAGGTCTTCAAAACATTTTACCAGCTTATCAAAATCCTCATCTCCTCCCCGTTCAGTCTCGGTCTTAGTGTGATATACATCTCGAATGTTCGGACCGGCCATATGTAGCAACAAAGCACGTTTTTGCTTTTTACTAGATATGCCAGTAGCTAAGACAAATAGTTCAAAAACCTTGAACCATCGTTCCCATCGTAACTGGAGGCTCTCCGGCTCTCCAACCGTGTCGAATTCCTTGGGGCCAGGTAAACCACTCAACGCTACCGCCATCTTGGATTCGTATTACTTTTCTCAATTACATCACTACTAAAGTTCAATTTTCGACTTAACTATCAGTTCTACGGCACACTTACTTGGTCCAACACGTGCTTATGATATTCATGAATTAAAAGGCATCTTCGTCGCCATTTTGTCGTGTCCGGGGAGGAGATGATCAAGGATTAGCCGGAAGCAAAATTGGCCAGACAGTTCTTTCATTTATTTCTCATGGTGGAAGACCTAGTTCCAACAGGAACTGGAAGTGACGTCACAACTGTGACCTAGTTACATACAGTATAGGCAATCTACATAATACAGGGTGTATCAAATATATGGAGAACCTGACAAGGTTTGCAAGGTTTGTTGTGGTTCCCAGTACAATGTCACAACCTGTGGTACATCAATATTCTGTCCCCTATCAAAACAATTCCATCCCCCAACCTCAAATGAACTTTATTCATACATTTGGACAAAAAATTACCCCCCCCCCCTCCAATCTACATCACAACCAGTCCAATCTGTCTGTTCAATCCCCACAGACAACTACACATATCCAACGAACAACAACTACAATAGACAAAACTAAATAACACAATATTTACAAATATTTTGGCTTTATTATGTATCATTAATAATCACCATTCACAATACTAGAGACCTGCCAAACATTGATAGCAGAATACCACTACCAATATCATTTGCCACCTAAACATCACTATCAACACTATCAAACACATAATGTCTCACAATGCAGCTTCACGCATACCAGAACTGCTCACAATTGCCTGAAATATGACCAGCTGCTCTGCACACCCGACAAAACGAATATGGAGGTATATTCTTTGTTTAACAACAACTGCGACAATTAATTATCTTCTTGATGGTGTAAAAAGTGAGAGACTCCTTTACTCGGTGTTTTGAAAGACTTCACGACTGTGCACTATTATCAGTGTAACGGCCCATAATGCTTTGCGGAGGAAGTTGCTAAATTCGTTCGACGACTCCATATTGAAAATTTCATCCGAGTCGTCACCACATGACGATTGTGACGAGGTCGCGCAGGTGGCAGAGTGAATTGGCAAAACACAGTTTTCGGCAAAATAATATTATTTCGTTTCATTCTCATTTCATCGTATTGATATAAATCAGTGATTTGATTAGACCAATCCATTCCCGAGTGAATAACATCCGCCGACGGGTATGTTTTTATGAAATTCGAAAGGTAAATTGGAACATTGGGTAACCTCCAGTTCATCCTTCTCGTTGAAAATACTTTAATTCCTTGCGAATAAGAACCGATCCTGGCCACCAGTGAGGCCTAACTTGTCCCGCCCACGACATGTGAGTAGGCGTGCTTGATTTGACTACATGAATAGGCTTCGGGAATTGACATAAAGGGGAATTCTTTATCGATGTCGTTGACTTGTGGTCAAATCCCACCATGTTAACCCTTAGTATACCATAATGGGAAAGATGGTTACACACTGTTTCAATTTTATGCTCGGCAGGGTGACGTCGGTGAAGGAATTTTGAATGCATTTTAACCTCTAAGAAAAAAGCAAGTTTTGCGGATGCCTGCAAGAAACAAGATTTGATGTGGTCATTTAATGGCAAAATGAACACTTCTACAGGGTAGCCCAAAAAAGGTAATGGCATGAGACGGCTTCAAGAAGCCTGCAGGTCCTGTTATTCATCAGGGTCCTCGACAAGGTCTTCCTCTGGCAGGTTAAAAAATTCTAGTCCCTCATCGACGTCCCCAGCAGGTTGTTCGAGATCTTCTGCCCCAACCAGTGGAACCCCACGCCCAATACCAGCAGCATGAAATGAATTTTGCACCACCTGTTCGGGTACTTCCTGCCATGCGTCTCGGACAAGGCGTGTCACTTCTATGGCAAGCCAAAGCGGAATTTATTCAAGACTTTAGAATTACCATTCAAGAAGTTAAATATAAGTTCAAGAAGGAAATATATGTTCAAGACTAAAATATGTTCAACCTTGAATCAAATGTTTTCAACCTTGAATAAAATATGTTCAACCTTGAATAAAATATGTTCAACCTTGAATAAAATATGTCCAACCTTGAACAAAATATATTCAACCTTGAACAAAATATATTCAAGACTCACGTGACCATATTCAAGACGCACGTGACCACAAAATTGATGACGTAGAGCGTAGAATCTGTGGTACTTCTGATGCGTTCTGTTTCACGACATGATTGATTGCCTGTTTGGCCTAAACACTCAAACATGTCAAAAGACAACGAGAATCCGATACAGTGGTGTCGGCCTTAAGAATGAAAGGTGAGAGGCATTGCGCATTTTGAACCTATAATTTGCCTGATATGTCTGTGAAACATGTATCGACTCTGACATTCACTCGGCATCCATGTCATGATGTGTAGGATTACAGTACATGTCAGGTGTAGGCGGCTAGGTACGTGTACAACCATGTGTCAAAACCTAGTGCGAACAATTCGAGCTCCGAAACGCAACACAAGTACCATGGGTTCGGGAAAGTCCGGACGCGGGTTCGGGAAAGTCCGTAAAGCATCAAAACATGAGCAACTACGTCATCAATTTTGTGGTCACGTGCGTCTTGAATATGGTCACGTGAGTCTTGAATATATTTTGTTCAAGGTTGAATATATTTTGTTCAAGGTTGGACATATTTTATTCAAGGTTGAACATATTTTAGTCTTGAACATATATTTCCTTCTTGAACTTATATTTAACTTCTTGAATGGTAATTCTAAAGTCTTGAATAAATTCCGCTTTGGCTTGCCATACACTTCTAAAATTGAAATCCTTGGACAATTTCCATCCGGCGTCGTGTGTTCCTGTTTCCACAATCTCCATAGCAGACGAAGACGGACTTTGAAGCTGTGGATGACAGAAACATCCAAGGGCTGCGCAATGGGGGTACAACCTGGTGGAATAAACTCAATAACACCGCCATTCTCAATGATGAGAAGGGCAACTTCTTCTGTAAGATGCACACGGCAGCGATCCCATATGAGAAGGAAAGGTAGATACCCGTCTTCCTGGTCGTCCTGGTCCTGATGCATGAAGGGGATGAACACCTCTCCGAGGTAATCTAACATAACATTTGCTCTCATCCACCCCGTTGGTGATTGTGCCACGACTACATCTTCAGGCAGATTGTCTTGAAGCTCTTGCCATGCGGCTGCAGTTGGACGTCTGAAGGTGATGTGCGGGGGTAATTTTCCCCCTGCCATTGTGACTGCTAAAGTGACGGTACATCCCAGCCTAGGATTGCCCCACGAAGATTTGATATCAATCTGCGTTGCTCCTGTTCGGTTGTAGGTATAACTGCCATGGTTGTCAAAAAGGGTGAAAACCTCGTCTACTTTGCCACTTGATAATCTTCATAATGTTCATGCTGTTCATGCACGCTTTCCCTAAATGCAGCTACTAGGGCGTCAGCATTATCTGGCACCTGTCGGCTGTCCTTGGTCTTCCTTCTAAGGGAGATGCTGTACCTTTTCTTAAACCCCGATAACCAGCCATTTGATGCTGTAAAGTGAGATTTCCGTGGGTAATCGTTCAATATACGGGTCTGTTCTGCAATAGCCAATCCAACCCACCACTGTTGATACAGTTCCCTCGATGCATCTTTGATGTTGTGATGTGATATCGCCATTCCCAGGGCACGCCTCTCATCGAGCCAATCAGCTAGGTCTGCCTCCATCTCTTCGTATAGGCCTAAAAGATAACAGTTCATTTTACTCTGTCAGCAAATCACTAAATTTGTTCTTTGCCACATTCCATGCAAAAATGCATCCTTCAGTTTCCCTTCACTTTAGCTGTACCCTTAATGTTCAGGGGGCTTTGCCATGGTTCCCTAGACTTACCAGTGCCACGTTCTCTCCACGCTAATTCTGAACCCTTGGCTTTTGACGATGCTCTATGATGATGAATGTCATCCTCACTCATTAACCATTTCATCATTGTAGATTTTGGCAAACGGTTTGTGATGGCAAACGCTCCCACGGTTTCATTACCGGCATGGAAGTCAGCGAGAAGCTTTACTTTTTCGCGCAGAGTGTAGCGCCTGCGTCTTCTAGGATGTTCAACCATAGTGCAGACAGACAATCCCAGAATTACCCTTCCTTTTATTCTCATCCTGGTCCACATAACCATTTCAGCATTTCAGTAACTAACATGTCTCATTGCATCACAGAAGAAACCACAGATTGTGTCACGCAATAACTGGTGCTAGGCCTGGTCTCGCCTATATGCATATGAATGGCAAGGGCGGCTGTAGTATGCATTATGACATTGGTGGATCTGCCCAGACAAAAATGGCCGCTGGTTCTTATTTGCAAGGTATTAAAGTATATGTTAAGGTTAATACTTAACGGGTAAACGTCAAATATATGTAAAGGTATGTCGGCGATTTTTTTAGGGACACCTTAACAAAGGTCACCGTGGTGAATTGTTGTCAGTTTAAAATGGTGGGAATTGTGGATTTACCATGGTGAAAATGGACACACATCTTGGTTGGCTTTGCGAACATCACCCGGTTTAAAGTCGCTAGGGTGACGAATACGCCAAGCTCAATGCAATCCGGTCATTATATACTAGTGCATGAGCCAAACCCTCTTGGGATTTGAGTCTTCTTTGACTGAAACAATCTTGAGTCTGAGACAAATGCAGGAAGTCTTGAATACTCGGTCAGTATGTCATGGAATATGTGGAGCAACAGGGAGCCTCAACGGATCGGAGGTGAACCATGAAAAAAACTCATTCCATCAGGGTCTGGTCATTTCCAACATGTGTAAGTTGGCTTGATCAAACCAAGCGTTCACCCCTAGATAAACAGAAACCGAACGCTAGATGGCTGCCACACTCAATAATGGATTGACCAAATTTCTTTCTTTCTTTTTTTCTTTTTGAAGGGACCTTTTCCGTGTGACTTTCAACACACACAAGGAACATTGCCTTATCAGATGAAATTTCCCCCCCCCAAAAATCTCCAGAAACCAATTTGAAGATGGCTGATATCCAAAAGGGAGCCTTCCAACAAAACCAATTGGTGAACATGTGTTTTCCGGTTGCTGGTGAGTTTGGTAGCTGGTGTGTACCAAAGTACTAGTTTAATACTGTGAAGACTAAATAATTAAGTCAGTTGAGAGGTGCCTGTATACACAAGTCCTATTTTTTATGTGATAGGCCTATGCATTAGAGACATGACTCGACCAACTTTATTGCATTGTCCACACAGCATATTTCTGTCCCTGCAAAAAAATGATGAAACAATAAAGGTGTGTCCCATATAGATACATTTATTCATAATGACAGACTTGCTAATATGTACAGGACCACATAAAATAAATTCCTCAGACGATGCAGTAGTCTGAATGATGACACAGTGAACTTGAATAAAACACAATATTTAACTCTTTCAGCCTGTAACTCATTTCGCACGGTTTGATCGTAAACTGAGGCCAATTTCTGAAAATACTGTATTAAGCCTAAGCCCCTCCTACCATAGCGATCAACACTGGTGAGTCGATGTGCAAATAATTAGAAGTGAACTTCTCCGGTTAGCCAAATATGAATTTCTGCCATTCACAAAAGATAAAACTTGTGTTGTCTGAGCATTTCTTTCATAAATAATAAGAGTCTCTATTACACCACAGCTACAATGTAGAGTCATGTGTGAGTTCCCAAGGTATATCTTTAAGAAATAGGAGGAAGGGGGCAGCATTTTCACAGCAAAACATATTGATTTGGAGGTACTTTTTTACAGCGGGAAAAGTTCACTTTAATGTTTTCAAATGTATGGTGGCAAGGGATTACAAAACAAGAATTTAGAAAAGTATAAGTCGTACTTCCACCTATCAAATCCCCGTGTCTTTTGCGCTTACACCTATGAATTGCCGTGTCTAAATAGACCTGTGTGTCAAATCCCTGTGTCTATTAGCCCCATCGAGCTTGATGGGGCTAATCGGGGGCTAATTTAGACCCGTGTTCAACACAGGTTTTTTGATAGGTGGAATCTGAATAGACACGGCAATTGCAAGTTCTAAGATCCAACGACAGATGGCGCAGTGTAGTTGCCTCGGTATTGCGCCCCCTCCAACGGGAAAGAAACACAGGAGAGCTCCCTACCTACAGCGCACCTGTCGCCGGGGCTATTAACCATTATCTAACACCACTGATAGGTGTAAGTGCGCCCCGGGATTTTTGACACACGGCGAAGACACGGGTCTTGAAAAAACACGGGGTTTTATGATAGGTGGAACTATGACTATAGACTGTTGATACAAAGTAGGAATATTAAATATACAGGGTGTATCAGAAAAGAGTACTGTCGAAAAATCATCATAAAATTAACATAGGGAGGAGTTTTGAAAAAGTGGCTACAACCCTTTGTAGAGGGTGTGATGCTGCATAGAATTATACCAGTGTCATCGTTAACACTTTACTTTGCAATGAGCTGGGACAGTTTGAATTTTGAAAAATAAAAAATAAAAGTCTGTTGCGCATGGCAGTGGAAGGGTTAACCTGAGATCTGTCACCATGAAAGACAAGTTCCATTGGTGTTTCACATGTATGCATAAAACAGGAAAAAAATAATTGCACGTTAACCCCCTACTATCAATACAAAGATTTCACATTCTAGACAGATTTGAGTCTATCATGCCAAATGCAAGGGGTTAACGTTGTCAGTGAGCACTCTTCAAGCTTGTTTTGAGCTGACCTTTGGAAATTTAAACAGGTCAGTCAGCTTACATAATTGAAGTGTGAAAATTTCAATCCTGACTCAAGCAAAGTCTGCTATTAATTTTCAGTTTCTCAAGGATATGTGAAATCTTTGTCGGTCATAGGGGGTTCACATGTAATAACGTACTTTTAAAAAATTTCCAATATATCCGTCAGCTCAAAACAAGCTTAGAGTGCTCACTGACAACATTGACCCCTTGCGTTTGGCATGATAGATTCAAATCGGTCTTGGATGTGAAATCTGTATATCGATGCTAACCCTTGCACTGCCATGTGCAACAGAAGTTTATTTTTCAAATTTCAATCTGTACCAGCTCATTGCAACGTAAAGTGTTAATGATGACACCGGTATAAATCAATAAACGATGACACTGGTATAATTCGATAAAGAATCACACCCTCTACAAAGGGGTGTAGCCAGTTTTTCAAATCTCCTCCCTATGTTAATTTCATGATGATTTTTTCGACAGTCTACTTTTTTCTGATTCACCCTGTAGATAATACCAAGAATTGATAAAGACTTTTTAATGGTACATGTGGCAACACTTACATTAGGGAGGTTAAGATCGGCCTCGACTCCGAGAACGAGGTGATTCCCTTTTTGTGCGTGACGTCATCATTTTCAGTGGGGTTTCTCCACGTCTGTTTTCGATCTCGGACGTGAAAACGACTTGAGGCCGTCGAAGTCGTAAGTGCTTTCCGAGTTTGAATTATCAGTATTTCCCATCGATAAAGATAAATTTTGTTACTGTGATGTGTTTACCTAGCATGTACCGAACACACGTGCGAAGTCTGAAGGACATGAGGCGTAGTTGAACGAAAATATCGTGTGTTTTTGCTGGCATACCAAAATATCACGGAGAGTTCCTCCTTTGCACGCCCGAAGTACCGAATGGAATCTACCAATCTGTTGGGATAAGCCAGGCGGCGGAGTGTGATTGCCATGGATTCTTCACCGGTGGCACTCGTTCCAGTCTTTGTCACTACCTGATCTGGGATCAAAAGGGCATGAGACAGTCGAGGGATGTCATGTTTTTGGAACCGAAAGAAATGCTTGCACTCAGCCTCTGAGAAATTGTCCAGGTCGAATCTATGAAATCTCCTGTTACCGATGTGGCTGGCATCATTCTTGAGTCTATCATCAAATGAAATGGCCAGGGCCATTGTGCTCACCTCATGTGGTGGAAAGATGGATAAAGAGCATGGTATTGTGTCATGTAGTGTTAGGTTTGATGTAGGTCCAAGCAATTACAATTTCCCCAAAATGGCCAATTTACAGTACATTCGACCTCTGTGACCTTGAAAAGTAGGTCAAATCAAAAAAGACCCGGGTGACACATTGAATGGTTGTTAGAATTAGATGTACCTATGATATAAAATTGGTGCCAATCGGGCAAGTCATTACTAGGAATAATGGCATTTTGAAGAATTTAGGATTTGGCCCCCTCCCTGGAGGCCAAACGGCAAATCAGATCGCACCAAACTTCGGTACCTGAGATCACCTGACCAAGGGGTACATGTGTACTTAATTTGTGATCAATAGTCATTGCAGTTAAGAAACGTGCCATAGTTACGGCCTGACGGCGAATTTACGCCATTTGACCTCTGTGACCTTGACAAGAAGGTTAAATTAAAAACCTGTGTGACATATACTGTATGGTGGTTAGATGTACCCATGATATCAAATTGGTGGCAATCGGGCAAGAAGTTAAGGAATAATCACATTTTTAAGGTTTTTGGATTTTGCCCCCTGGTGGTCAAGTGGTGAATCAAACTGGACCAAACTTCGGTCCCTGAGATCACCTGACTAAGGGGTAAATGTGTACCAAATTTGGTATCAATAGTCATTGCAGTTTAGAAACGTGCCATCGTTACATCCTAACGGCCAATTTACACCATTTGACCTCTGTGACCTTGAAAAGGAGGTCAAATCAAAAACCCGGCGGATATATGATGCACCTTTGCTAGAAGTACCTACCATATTTTTTTCAAAATTTCCTGACTACTATTAAAGGAGATATTGCATATTTTCACTTTTAACGTTTGGCCCCCTGGTGGCCAAACCATGAAACGAATCGGACCGAAACTTGGTCTCTAAGGTGTCATTACATAAGGGTACATGTGTACCAAGTTTCAACTCAATAGCTCTAACAGTTACGAAACGTGCCCTGCTAACGGAAGACGGACGACGACGACGACGACGACGACAGACGACGGACGCCACGGTATGGGATAAGCTCACCTCTGCTAAGAGGTGAGCTAAAAACCCAACGCCAGGCCAAGAAGGATATTGTCCTCATCGTTGGGATTCTCGTCTAAAATGGTTCATAAAGCTGCTAATTTCATGACAGTCTACTTAAATAAAGCGGTTTTGTATGCGAGAGCGTAAACCCGGAAGTAATTTTGCGTCGTCTGCTGTTTACAAATCGGCGCGCCATCTACCAACGAAGCATCAGACTAGCAACTCGGACGTAATTTTTCTTAACCGCATTTCAACGTCGTGACCAACGACAACGAGGACGACGTCACCTCGTTCTCGTTCTCGGATCAAATCTTAACCTCTCTACTAACAGTACCCTGTGAGAAATATATATGTGCATTTGTACATGTATATGATATGATCAAAGTCTGCTGATTATTTGAACACAAAGACTGTTGTATCGTGCTACCTTGTCCCCACAGGTTATTCATGCATGCACTTTCATTTTCGCCGTTCGACAATAACAAAACTGGAGACAGGGTATACATCACAACAATATGAGAAAGGTTTACATATTTTAGATTTTATATTTAATACACAAGTTGCTATTTGTCACTTGTATCAACTTACTTTTGGTCACCAAGGTTTACACTTTTTACATTCTTTTACACTGACACTGCAGATGTTTGGAGACCCATCCACGAAAAAATTGACAGTATCACGATCACTAAAATCAAGGGATTGACAGTATAACCGTTCACTCACATGTTTACATGAATACACTGTAATTCAAACCTTTCACAGGGAGTCCCAGATAATAGGCAAAGTACAAAATTAGAACACGGGAAAGATTTAAACTATCACCAAACTTGATAAAAATTTTGAAAACATTGAAAATTCCATCAACATGTAAAAAGCAAGAAATATATTCAGATCATTAAAAAGTTATTCAGAAAATGCTGACAAATTACAGAATGAAAGGTAAAATGGTGTAATTGTAGACCCTTGTTCAGCTATAAGTTACGCAAGAGATATCCCAGCAGACTCACAAAAACTGGCCTGGGTTTTGTATTGGCACCTCTTCCAATCATAATGCTTGTAACTCAGAGCATTTTATCTAAAACAGTGCTTCTGAGAGACAATACAAGACTTGTGGTCAGGGGCTACAATTACCCTGTGGCATTGGGGTAATTGTAGCCCCTGATTGAAATTTCAAATTGCTTTTTTTTTATGTATATGAACCCTTTTTTCACAGGTGTATGGTCTTTATTGGAAATAAAACATTTAGTATTATTACAATCTAGGTTGATGACGTGATTTCGCTGGTATCAAACAATTGAACAAATTCAGTGATGTTCGATGTAATCACATACCAACAATTTAAACAATTAATCGTCACAAATCAGACTGATTTTAAATTGGTGTAAAAACACAAAGTCTGATTTATCACCTCTGTACATTACACCTTGTGACAGACAACAGCTTGTGATATTCTGAACTGACTGACGGTCTCGTCGTGCACCATTAAAAACTTTAGTTTCAGGGAGGGGTCATGTATCAACCCCAATTATAGCTGGCACACTTAATGGTAATGCAATGTACATGTACCATGAGAAATGCTGCTATCTAGTCAATGGTGTGGCTTTAACTAAATACACCAGTAACTTTGAAAATATCGACATTATTTCGAAATAATGTTGGATAAACTAGTATGAAACCTCAAATGTATCATTGTTGGTTCATAAATGGTTACCATTGTATCTATTGTATCTAAATCAGATAGATTTATGATCGAATAATATAATTCAGTAAAAGAATAAAGAAACCTAGCATCTTCATGATTCACGAGAGGATATATTGAGCTTTTTATATGGGCTACAAATACCCCAAACCAACGGGCTACAAATACCCCGAGGGTACCTTGGTCAGAAAAGTGTCTCTGAAAAATTTACTTTTAATAATGACATCAAATGCTACATACAACATTCTCTACACTCAGTACTGATCACCTGAACCAAGTTTCAAATAATGCTCTGTAAGTGTGGAAAGTTCATACCTCCAAAAAGGTAGATCCCAACTTTTTTTGTGCATGTGTCTGCTTTATTTACTTCTTATAGAGAAAGCTCTTATATAACATGTTGCATAATCCAAAACTATTTATGTTGTGATACTCAAGAATCACCTCTTTCATATCCATGCTTGGATTGGCTGAATAATTCAATGGTTACTGGAATATATAAATCAAAAACACAGTCAGGGGCTACAATTAGACCGGGGCTACAATTACCCCATTTTACCTAATACCTTATCCAAAAACCGGTCAGTTCAAATTTCTTTTTCTGAAGGGCCTGCACTGCTCCATTGAAAATAGATATGGAACAAAATTACAAGGCTGCATTTTCAACCAACATGGCTGCAAGTACCAATTGCCGAAAATTAATAGACTGCACACCATGTGCATCTCTTTTACCTGAACCACTTTCTTTCTTTTTCAAAGGAATGAAGAAGCAGATGGCAACCTCAGTTAAAAAAACTCACTTGAGATGGCAGCACTAAAGTTCTGATGAATTCCGGAAAAACCTGTTGATTCACATGACAAAAATGCTTTTTTCCTTGTTTCCAAACATGAGGAAGCTGAGCATGTGAATAGGGTACCAGCAAAGCTACGACTGCCACTACATTTTACAGACTTTCACCAGAGTGCTTCACTGAAGTGCTAGAGAGTGGACATCGAATTGGATGCATACCCTATTGAAAATCAGCACTGCCGATTCAGATGTCGACACGCTGTTGGTTTTCAACATCCAATTCCCTTTTCTCTCTACCGATGATTATAATATGAGACCGAGAACACCAAATGTTCATTCTAAAATGCCTGGCCCAATTTGCACTTCCAATTTTTGATGAAACTTAAGCTGTCAACAGTGATCCCAAGCACTCTCACTGACAAATGAGTGAAGTGAAGAGAGTAAAATATACCTATTTGCCTCCCATGTTCATATGGTCAGCAATGAATTACTTTTCTCAGAGACACAACAACTAAAAATTATTGCTTACAGTCTAACTACAGTGTACACTTAAGCCTTTCAGTCACAACAGAAATATCTCAAAGCCATAGGAAGACACAATAATCATCACACATCAAACAGTTTGTACCAAAAAGTATTTTCTTGACGAACCACCAGAAGAGAAAGTGACTGACACAACTTTTTCTGTCTGGACCACCTGACTGCAATGACTAAAGACAGTAAAGAAAAATAAAGACAACTTTTCTTTCCAGAGATAATTTGTTATGTAACTGCTACTGATTAGTGAGACCCCTATAATGGATACTGAGACACTTGGCCAAGTTAGGCAAATTGGAAATTAGCTGCAACTGAAATACAATTAAGTACAAAACAGTTTTCAGGCCAAATGAGAAAGGTTTTTGATGTCCTAAGGTAATGAATTATAATTTTTTTAAAAGACCTTATAAACTGCTGGCAAGCGTAATCTGTTTTCAATGTGAGAAGAACAGTGCAAAATCAGTTCTGACATGGTTGATTGAACTGGTTTGTGCTCACTAATCTGTGACAGTAAATAGGATTTCTTGGTGTCATAAGAAAGAGGACATCAATAGGTAATGCATGGTGGTTGCCAATTTCCAAAATATTACGTTATTTCCAAGAAATTAACAAATTAATCTCGGTTTCCTTATTTTTGAAACACCCTGTACAGTAAAGTCTCGTTCTCCTTGCACATATTTAATTCTACATAAAATCTATGTCTGTCGACATTTCTAACAGCTGGCAATTTTGAAAATAAAAATTTCATGAATGTTTGAATGATGTTGATGATCGTGTGAATGGTGATTTTGTGTTTGTAGCCATGCTAGAGAGCTGTTACAAGGGAGTCTTCTAATGGTATAAGTTTCGGCAACACACTGAAGAGTTGCAGACCCTGCTTTGGTAAGGATGATTGCAATGTCATCTTTTCTGCACACCCTATTAGAATTCTGAAATTAGACTCTGAAATATTTGTTAATTACAAGATTTCTTTGCAAGTCTAATAAATAGACTCATATTTATGACATCACATTGAATTTGAAAATTGATACAGCGGCTATCATCATTTAGCATTACGTATGATAATTTCATTCGCCTGTCTGGCACTTGGACCCTAAAACATATTCTTTCTTTCAGCGATGTCCATGACTTCTTTACTCAACACAAAAATACCATTTGTATGATCAAAACATGGAAAACGTTGTTCAAACATTTTGCTATGATTCAAAATGTTCAGACATTTTAGAAAGATTACCATCGTGATTTTAGATTTCACATTTTTACACCGAATGTGTTTTCAGAGGACCAGCCATTGAAATAGGAATAGTGACATACATTTATACACCGACTCACAATAACGGGTACGTGTAGCGTGACTCACATGAAATTCCTGTGAATTAAAACCAATCTACAATATATTTACAATGCTTATATTCGTATGAACCCGACAAAAAATGCTTTTTATATTACCACCCCTATCAACATTAAATGCAAACCAGATCCTTTACCACTACTGTCCAAGTCACAAATGATATCCTCCCTGCTTTGCATCAATTAGACGCAACGTATGTGCCAGTTTCGCGCCATTGACCCAACATGATACGCTTATCTCTCTATGTTTCGTGTGTAATATGCACGACTTACACACTTGGTAGCACGTCAATTCATGAAAAAAGAGTTGTGGACAATTGTGTTTTAGACTGTGGCATGACACAGTCCTTTTACATGATCATAAAGTAATACAAATCAGAGCCGACACCTGATCATTTCAACACACATACTGTGACATAATCTCCCAACGGTTGGATTTAGACCCTATAAATGTATTACCAACATATACAGGGTGTCCCAGAAAAAGGTAATCCTGGCGAAAAGGGTTAATGTGATGAGATCATGCATTTTAACACTTTTGGCATTGCATCATAGTAGAGTGGAAGCTATGAGATTTCCGTTAATGCCATTGCGACGCCTATGCTGCTACGCATGACTGAGCACCAAGGCCCTGAAAAAGACATGCACATTTTACCTTGTTCCACGTTGGGAAATTCTATAAGTTTGTGTCACACATCATTGACATGGTTTAGGGTCTCATTGAATGTAAGACTATTATGTCATTACTGAGGGACCCGTAGGTATTGGTTTATTCCAAGCATAATGCAAGTGCTCAAGGCAGTGTGTGTGGCAGAGTTTGCAAAGATGGTTCAGCTTAGAACAGAGCAGAGAGTTTTTGTGGTGAAAAGATGCTTTCAGGGATATTTTTTCAAGATCGGGATCCTCCTTTCAAGAAGACCATTTGGGCCAATGTCAGGAAATATGGTTAAAATTTACAATCTCTGATCGGAAATGACGTAGTTTGATCGCATTCAACTATAAATCCATTGACCAGTGGTGCTTCGTTAGTCAACCGATGACCTTTTTTTTGGGGTGTGATCGGGGATTGTAAACTCGTTCCGGAAATATGAACAGCATTGTACAAGTCTAAACAGGAATAAGGGCCATTCTGGGAGACCCAGGACACTGCGAACTGATCAAAACATTGAAGCAGACCGTCGGCAACTTGAGACTTATCCTCGAAACTTAAGTGCAAGAAGAAATGGATTAGGATTATCACACTCCTCATTTAATCGCATAACAAGGGTTGATCTTCATCAGCATCCATACTATGCGCATCATCGCCATCAAATCATCTACCTTCAAATGATCGAAGATGATGTCATCCCTTACCTCGAACAGCACTTTGAATGGCAGGTGCAGGGTACTTTCAGGCAGCTTTGGTGGGCACAGGATGGTGCGCTAGCACATCGTCTTCGTGCAGTTCAGGACACATTGGCAGCCTTATTCGGAAACCGAGTGATTGCACTGAACAGGCCAGTGGAATGGCCCCCAAGGTCACCAGATTTTTTTTTCTTTGGGGCACCTGAAGAATAAGGTTTACGAGACTCCAGTGCACGACCTAGTTGACGTCAGAGGTTGATGCTTTGAGGAACGACCCGGAGATGGTGCAACGAGCTATGCAGGACATATGACGAAGTTGTCGATTGTGCATTGAAAGAGGAGGAGGCCACGTGGAGGGTGGAGGGGCTTAATCTGTAAAATTCTGGATTTTTCAGGGAATATGTATCTGAAAGAGGATAAGCTGTCATTGGTTATTTAAACATGAATGCTTTTGTGCCCACATAATCCTGCATAACCTCAGGATGGATTTTCCCAACTTGGAACAAGATAAAAATATGCATGTCTTTTGCAAAGCCTTGGTGCTCAGTCATGCGTAGCAGCATGGGCGTCACAATGGCACCAATGGAAAGCCTATAGCTTCTAATTTACTATGAAGCAATGCCAAAAGTGTTATAATGCATGGTCTCCTCACATTAACCCCTTTTGCCCATGGTGCCTCTGAGTGAGATAAGCCTGTTTTCTACCATAAATAATAAATCTAAATCATTTATGCCCATCAAGGTAGGTTTATGTAATCTGGGGAAGCTGGCCTCTACAGATCTGAAAAGTGAATGTAGGTTTGGACCCACGTTTTCCTAATTTAAAATGCATGCTTTTTTGAATGCCTTGAAACTGATTGTAAAAGCCTAAAAGCCTAAAAGCAATAAGTTGTAATTACAAAATGAAGCCTTGGAATGAATCATATGTATTTTTGATGACAATATTTGCATACTGATGCAGTACAAACTTTCATGAAGTTTATGAAGTATTTGAAAGACAGCAGCCCATTTCATAAATTGCACCAGACCAGTGACACTTAAATCGATTAAAAATGCAGTTCTCTCCTGAATTTGCAATCATGAAAGACATTGCATTCACCCACCTGGTGAATGGCTTGCAAATTGACAAACAATTAAGACTGACACCTGATGATGAAGATGACCTTTGGCAACAGAAAGGTGACAAACCTAACTGAATGACAGACGACAGGCAGGAGCAAGGGGTCAAATTAGTAATATCCAGCAGGCGAGAACTGGCTTCAATAAACATGATTTATATAAAGTTTAACTTCACAATAATCAATCATAATATTATTCCCATGATGGTGTGTTATGTAATGTCCAATCATTGCTTAATATTTTTTTCTTTTTTTAACCCTTTTCAGCCCAAGTTTCCACAGTTTTGACTAGAGTCAAGACTGGGCAAATCGAGAGGATTTTCTTTGGCGATTAAAGTCGAGATCAGACTTCAAAGGGTTAACCCTTACATGTTGTCATGAGCTACACTTTTGGGGAGCAAGAATAAAACTACAGTAAACTTCTTACACTTCTTTGGTAAAAGTAAGCAATGACGTCAATTCTGCTTAAAACAAACTATAAAACTTACACAGGAATTTCCGACCTTTTCACTTTGCTTTCCAGCTGAAAGATACGTTTGAGCCAGCATCAGAGATTTTTTTTACAGAAATAGGTTTAGCCTAACAAGAAGTCAATGGTTTGAATATGACCAATGTAAAAATGATTTGATTTCTGAAAAGCCAGCAAGCCATGGAAATTATTGAAAGATAAATTCGTATTCTTTTGCAAGGAAAACATCATGACCCAAAAAACATGGGAGCATTTACAGTTTCACTTCCCAGATTAATCTCAGTGTTCTCCACAGGGTTTTCTCAAGGTAGGGTGACACCCTTGATTTGCATGACATTTTACCAGTGTGCAACACAAGGTAGGCTGGCCAGCAATTTGAGGTAGGGTGGCCCTATAGGAACCCTCTACAAAGTTCTAGAGCAAGGTAGGGTGGCTCTTCCAAGGTAGGGTGGTAAGCTGCCAAGGTAGGGTGGGCCACCCTGACAAATAGCCTTGTGGAGAACACTGTAATCTGGCTAATCTTTATAAATCCTCCTTGTATCTAGTGAGTAGTGTCTCTAGTCCATTGCAAGTGGGACAACCACAATCTTGGGGGCCGACCAGTTGCAGTACTTTTTAAGATATATGAACATGCTGCAAAAAGAAAGAGAATTTTAAATTTCCAAGCAAGTTAGTAGTATTATTCTATAGGCGCATTTGCACAATACTAACATCAGAATCAGACAGACAAGCTGGTGGAGCAAGAAGCTACAGCTAAATGCTCCCTTATTCTCGACCAATCAAACCCTGAAATATTGCACATTACACAGTAGACAACATGACATGGTGATTGGCAGTAATTCTGCATGATGTTAATGTTCAATGCAGCGGCTATTCTAGCCGGCATGACTATAGTGTACAGTTCGGTGGATTAACAAAAAAGGGTAACCATAAAGCGAGGTCAGTGACCTCAGCTAAATTAAAATTTCTCCCGAACAACCTCATTGGCCAACCCTTTATGAATGTGTGCCTCACAGACTTCCAACCCAAAGATGAGACTTCTGATGCACAACGCTTATATATTTGGACGAAAGAAAGAACATTTCCTTCAAACTCTTAAGAAAATTCCAGAACTGTTTTTCCTGAATGTACCTGTCCAGTCAGATACAGCCGCCAAAGATGTTTCCCTTAGAAGGAAAGTGTTGGAGCCAACCTTAGGCTTCGTTTCCAAACTGACAACAGCATTCAAACAGTCACATGGACATTGTATTCAATACCCTCGAAGGGAACTGCCTGGACATACTTACGTTGCAGCTCCAAGGAAGAATGTACATGCATGAGTGAGGAGGAGCATGGGGAGGTTCTCCATCCTGAAGATACCACTCCTCATCACCCCCGTATTACGAACACTCAGTTTGTGGTGACGAGGTTTAGGATGCTTAAATTTCCACTCACTGAAAAGTTGAAACAGAATTTTGATTAGTACAAGCTAATCCAATCAGGGCAAACAGGTTAACAACATTACTACATATTGTGTCTGCTCTGGGGTGGTGGAGGTGGGGGATTGATGGGCATCAGTGTATTGCCAGCTGAACTACAATCATATTATCAGCATTGGCTCGGAGAGCAATAATCATACATTAATGCATGACACATCTTTCCTAGTTCCAATCAGAAGCACTCAGATGTTCAAGATTATCACACACCTGTGTTTCCCAGCTGAAAATAGCCATACAGATTTTATGATACCACTTGCATTGTGATGCCACAAGTGCACATCAGTGTTCACAGTGATGGACAAAGAATGCAGAATTTATTGGGATGAATATGATCTCTCTTTTGAAGCAAAGAAAACACCTAAACCTATACAATAATGCTTTGGCAATTCCAAGCAATAAAATTCAAGGGTTACCATATTGGAACCGGCTTTAAACGGGATCGAGATTGCGATAGCGCTGAGTTCATTTCCCGTTCTTGATCTCGATGTTGTGCTCACCTCATGTGGAGGAAAGATGGATGAAGAGCATGGTATTCTGTCATGTAGTGCTAGGTTTGATGTAGGTCCAAGCAATTACAATTTCCCCAAAATGGCCAATTTACAATACATTTGACATCTGTGACCTTTTCTGGAAAAGTAGGTCAAATCAAAAAAGACCCGGGTGACACATTGAATGGTTGTTAGAATTAGATGTACCTATGGTATAAAATTGATGCCAATCGGGCAAGTAATTAAGGAATAATAGGATTTTGAAGAATTTTGGATTTGGCCCCCTCCCTGGAGGCCAAACGGCAAATCAGATCGCACCAAACTTCGGTACCTAAGATCACCTGACCAAGGGGTACATGTGTACTTAATTTGTGATCAAGAGTCATTGCGGTTAAGAAATGTGCCATAGTTACGGCCTAACGTGACCTTGAAAAGTAGGTCAAATTAAAAACCTGTGTGCCATATACTGTATGGTGGTTAGATGTACCAATGATATCAATTTGGTGGCAATCGGGCAAGAAGTTAAGGAATAACTACATTTTTAAGGTTTTTGGATTTTGCCCCCTGGTGGTCAAGTGGTGAATTATATTGGACCGAACTTCAGTCCCTGAGATCACCTGACTAAGGGGTACATAATGTGTACCAAATTTGGGATCAATAGTCATTGCAGTTTAGAAACGTGCCATAGTTACATCCTAACGGCCAATTTACGCCATTTGACCTCTGTGACCTTGAAAAGTAGGTCAAATCAAAAACCCGTAAGATAAGTGATGTATCCTTGCTAGGAGTACCTACCATAAAATTTTTATTGAAAACGGATCATTAATAACAGACATATCACACTTTTTATGTTTTCAGTTTGGGCCCCCTGGTGGCCAAATCAGGAATCAAACCGGACTGAAATTTGGTCACCCAGGTGTCATTACATAGAGAGAAACATGTGTACCAAGTTTCAAGTCAATAGCTCCAGTAGTTACGAAACGTGCCCTGCTAACGGACGACGACGACGACGGACGCCACGCCAAAGCAAAGCTCAGAGAGGTGAGCTAAAAATGTCATCAAAAACAAATCAAGAATAAGTGAGATATCACACATTTTGTGTTTTCAGTTTTGGCCCACTGGTGGCCAAGTCAAGAATCAGACCGGACCGAAATTCAGTGTCAAAGGTTATCTGACCTAGGGGGTCAGGCATAGAAAGTTTTGAGTCCATAGCTTTAGCGGTTAAGAAACGTGCCACTGTTTTTGAAATAGGATACCACGGACGACGACGACGACGGATGACAAACACTGCGATGTTGTATAGACTCACCGTACCGGTGAGCCAAAAAGCCAAAAACTTCGTTGTTCATTGTTCGGACCTTTAATATAAAAATTTTGTATTGAAACTTTTTTCAGTTATAGCCCATAGCATGAAATGAGACCATCGTTGCTGATTTTCTAATTTCCCCACTGTTTGAGAATTTAAAAAATACACTGAGCAATAGGTAATTTTTTAACTGATTTCAGCTAAATTTCAAAGTGGTGTATATCCTGTAATTCTTCAAATAATTCAACAATATTTCATACAGATCGTTGTTTTTTATAAGTTCACCTTTAAAAATATTTTTTCAACCTATTTTTGACAAATTTATGATTGAAATAGATAGCAGAGGTATCACTTTATGAGTTTCCAAAAGATGAGTTAATTGTACTTCCTCTAACTAGTCGAATTGTGAATTAGTAAGGGGGTAGTTGAGGCAATAATAATACGCTAATTAGGGTCGGCCTCACGATTAAATGCAATAAAATCAGCTTTATCCAATCAATACCATGTTTCTATACATTTTCACAGGGAATACAGGGTTTGCATTGACTGGTGCATTATAGCATACCTAGGTGGATTTGTTTCGGGTCGACTGGACCAATCCCAGATCCAGTCTGATACGACAATCTCCTTTCCTACTTCTCCTGTAGCTAACTCGCTGTTAGGACTGTGTGGACCCCGAGGGCTGAAAGACAAGACAAGGCAACTTTTTACTCAACTCAATTTTTCTAGGAGTAGGTATAAGGACTCTGGCATTTACTGTAATCACACCAAACACAGTAAATACTAGCAAGACTATCCCTGGCTAGATTTCTGTAGCAAAAGATTGCCTTCTTATCATATTAACATATCACACAAAAATTGTCACACAATGAATGTTGCTTTCCAGACCTGTATGTTACGCTAAAATATGGCAAAAGGTATATGAAATGTGTAAAGTGCAACTCATGTGAAAGTAATGTAGAATGTGGTCTTTTATCATTGCACATAACATACACCAAATTAAGAGATGTCAGATGTGATTAAAGTTTGCGACTACAGAAAATTTGACTAAAGAAATAAAAAGGAGGGCATGTAATTCCGATATACTCAAATTGCCAACCAAGGCCCTGAAACAGTCTTTAGACTGACACACCAGACTTTGTTATTTGCCAGAGTGTGCTCAGGCAGTATCTTCTGTAACATGTTTCTCAAAAACATTACTTGCAAAAATATCCATCTAGTTCTAACTAGCCGAACTCGACATGTAGATGAAGACAGTATTGCATGTATCTCGCCATAAGATCATTTTGATGTCTAACATGACCAATCAAAAACAGACATGACAAATATGTTCTTGTTTTGCAAGCAGTTACATGTAAGATATTCAATGATGCTTGTCCATATTAGCTATTTACTAAATGTAGCTCTTCTCTGAACCACATACAGTCCAAGGCAGAGTAAGTTTCAGACTTATCACCTCTTGTCTCACATCTGAAGTCTGCATACCTGCCACGACTTGATGCACCGCGACTTGATGCGTTGCTTGAGGCTTTTGATGATGAGTCTCGCTGAGCCTCCATCAGCAGCCGCTCCATGTTACCATTGTGTACAGAGTGGACACTTGTCACGCCCGATTGGTCAGGGCCATGACCATGGTTTTGGTAGTGGAGCTCCACCCAGGAATCTGAAGACAGAAAAGAGGAGGCAATCATCAGCATTGTCCATTTAGAACTAGCATGTTTGCAAACCTTAAGGAGGCCAACAGGGACAGGTCTAGCTATCCACAATTACAATAGAAAGTCTGAACACTCGGGTAGTCTCTGATCCTTTTCTTAATAGGCAGTCGGCACCCCGCCAGGAGGCGCTGGTTCTTACCAGCATATGATGGTCGAGTCGAGTGATGTAAACGACTTGCCTCCAAAATACACAGGAATGAATCAAATTAAGCTACTTTAAACAAGAATTCAGGTTCACTGTCAACCTCAGGTCGCCAGTAGATTTTGCATTGAAAACCAATTGATGTATGCGCAGTTGTGGGGATTCCCCATTTAGTTCATTTCTATCTATAGAGAAATGTGCACCAAATTTCATGTTCATAGCTTTAGTCGTTAAGAAACGTGCCATGGCAAATTTACGCCATTTGAACTCTGACCTTGAAAATTAGGTCAAATCAAAATCTTGTATGATATGTGATGTATCCTTGCTGGGAGAACCTACCATAAAAATGTTATCGAAGATGAGTCACTCAGAGAGATATCCCACTTTTTAGGTTTCCACTTCTGGCCACCTGGATGCCAGGTCAAGAATCAGATCAGACCGACATAGGGAGTCATGAATACCAAATTTCAAGTTCATAACTTTAGCAGTCAAGAAACACCCTAATGTTACACTCAAACAGCCAATTTACGCCATTTGACCTCTGTGACCTTGATGATTAGGTTAAATCAAAGTTTTAAGCCATTTTCCTTTTAAAACAGTAATTTCATTTCCCTAAAAATATTTGGGAGACGCAATCCGGGAGGAACGCTTTCAAAGCCAAATAGACCTATTCTAGCTATCCGTGACTCCTGCTAGCCAAGTCGAGATTCAGAATGGAGCGAAATTTGGTGTGAGATGTAACATGACGCTGGGAGTCGTCTGTACTAAATTTCTAATTCATAGCTTAAGTGGTTAAGAAACATGCCATATTTACACTCAAACGGCCAATTCACGCCATTTGACCTCTGTGACCTTAAAAATAAGGTCAAATCAAATACATTTAGGATATGTGATGTAGCCTTGCTAGGAGAACCTACCATCAAAAACCTTCGAAACAAGTCACTGATAAGCGACATATTGCACTTTTACCTTTTTTAGTTTTAGCCCCCTGGTGGCCAAGTCAAGAATCAGATCAGACCGAAATTTGGTGTCAGAGGTCATATGACGTAGGGAGTCATGTGTACCAAAGTTCATAGCTTTAGCGGTTAAGAAACGTGCCATAGTTACACTCAAACAGCCAATTTATGCCATTTTACCTCGGTGACCTTGAAAAATTGGTCAAATCAAAAAACCGTAAAACAATTGATGTATCCTTGCTAGGAGAACCTACGATAAAAATTTCATCAAAAATGAGTCACTCATGAGAGAGATATCACAGTTTTTAGGTTTCCTTTTCTGGCCTCCTGGTGGCCAAGTTAAGAATCAGATCGGACTGAAATACAGACGATGACGATGAGAGACACAGCGATGTTGTATAGACTCCCCTATGGTGAGCCAAAAAGGTATAAACAGTGCAATATCTACAAATCATTCC
The DNA here is from genome assembly GCF_910592395.1 of Lineus longissimus. NCBI lineage: Eukaryota > Metazoa > Nemertea > Pilidiophora > Heteronemertea > Lineidae > Lineus > Lineus longissimus. Next base: position 9,778,138 of record NC_088313.1, read on the forward strand.
GCATTAGATGCCTACAAGACACCGTTTCTTGCACTGAAAATTGCCTTGCTGCCACTGGCACATGGCTAGCTTACAACATGCTGAGCAAGAATGACATCAAAACCGAAGTCATGCTTTTTGCTTCTCCTCACAACCTCAAAGCCTTGGACCACATTGCTATACAAGTTGGTGACTGCCTCGTCAGGTCCTCCCCAGATGTAAGGAATCTTGGTGTGACACAAGGATGAACATGGAGAAACAGGTGACCAGCGTTTGTAAATCCGCCTATGCACAATTGAGAAACACTGGTCATATCAGGAGGTACCTCAACCAACCGCGCAGCGAGATCTCTCGCTACTGGTCAGGTTATTTTCCAGGCTTGACTACTGTAATTCGCTTCTCGGCGGGCTGCCTAAAGTTCTTACCAAGAGGCTGCAACGAGTCCAGAATACTGCAGCCCGCATCGTAACCCACACACCCAGGCATGAACACATCTCACCAGTGTTAAAGCAGTTGCACTAGCTGCCCGTGGGGAAGCGAATTAAGTTGAAGACTCTGGTTCTGGCCTTCAAGTGCCTGCACGGCCAGGCCCCTAGGTATCTCTCTGATATGATCAATGTGAACGAGCATCAGCTTGAAACGGGCGCTATAGAAATTCGGTATGTATGTATGTATGTACAGTGGAACCCCGGTAACACGACCACTCATGGGACCGTGGTCGGACTAGTCGTGTTACCGGGGTGGTCGTGTTAGCGAGGTTGGGAATCCCCAGACGAAATACATGATTATTTTTACCGCCAAAATTGCTGACTGCATGGCGTGTGTACGCTGTACTACCATAGCAACGCTGCCTGATTGAGATGATGCGAGCTCCAAAGTTTTGTTATCATGCCTCGCAAGAACAGTTCGTCGATAAAATTACATGTTACATTCTCAGAATGAGTTAGAAAAGGTAATTTTGTAACTCATTTTATCCACAAAGTTTCATTATCTGCCCGACGTGACGCATTTGCGGGCAATTTGGTGAATCATCATCCATGTACCCGACTGTTTGTGACGATTGAAGTAAACTTGTCGTATGATTCCACGTGAATGATGAGTTGAGTAATGCTACAGTTTTAATCAAATCTATTTTCAGTCAAAATATTTAAAGAAATATAAAATGATACTGTAGTAAATCAACCAAGTTCTCCATATCATAAAACATTCAAACGTCTCGCAAGCTTGTTATTGTCATAAGTGTGGTCTTCAAACTACCCGCCGTTTATTATAAGTTCATATGCAAATCAGCAAATCACATGATTTTGCTGCTGCTGAGTGCGCATGTCTGGTACTGAACCTGCTCAGTAATGAAAACAAACCATGAAAACGTTAGAAAAGGAAAATTTATTTATTCATTTACACTTATACAATTGAACATACCTGCAAAATCACATTGTATTTTTTGTTTTCATATGTATTCCCATGGCCATTGTCCCCGTCTCAACAAAGCTTGGCAGCGAGGTGCTAATTACTATGCCGCGGTCGCGACCGATTACGGCAATTAGGCCTGGTGGTCGGGTTAGCGGGTTTTTTTTTTCAGTTTGGGACCGGCCAAGCCAGTGGTCGCGGTCGGGGTACCGGGGTGGTCGTCTTAGCGGGGGTCTCTTAATGGTAATTAGAGAGGAAACCATTCAGGACCGGAGAATCGTGGTCGTGTTAGCGGGGTGGTCGCGTTACCGGGGTGGTCGCCAACCGGGGTTCCACTGTATGTATGTATTAGTGACATGTTTTCGATGATATTTTTATGGTAGGTATTCCAAGCAACAATACATCACACGTCATACCGACTTTGATTTGACCTATATACTATAACTGTAGCATGTTTCTTAACCAGGATGAATTCCTAACCACCAAATATCTATACGGTGAACACGATGGCCTCCTGGTGGCCAAGTCGAGAATTAGATCGGATCAAATTCTGGGTTTGGTGCTGAGGCAGTTTAAAGGGGCATTGGTTTCTTGTCGCCGTACGGCGACTACCACGTTCAAAGGGTTAATCAGAAAACATAGTTTATCTTTGCAAAATGTTTTTCTGCGCATTAAAATATCCGAGTTAGTTTGATTCAAACGGCTTGCCACATACAACTTGCCACTGTTTTTGGAACAGAATACAGATGAAGATGACGACGGATCACAGACGCTGGACACAGTGGTGTTGTTTAGACTCCTCGGTTAAGAAACGTGCCATAGTTACACTCAAACAGCCAATTTATGCCATTTTACCTCGGTGACCTTGAAAAATTGGTCAAATCAAAAAACCGTAAAACAATTGATGTATCCTTGCTAGGAGAACCTACGATAAAAATTTCATCAAAAATGAGTCACTCATGAGAGAGATATCACAGTTTTTAGGTTTCCTTTTCTGGCCTCCTGGTGGCCAAGTTAAGAATCAGATCGGACTGAAATACAGACGATGACGATGAGAGACACAGCGATGTTGTATAGACTCCCCTATGGTGAGCCAAAAAGGTATAAACAGTGCAATATCTACAAATCATTCCGCATTAGATGCCTACAAGACACCGTTTCTTGCACTGAAAATTGCCTTGCTGCCACTGGCACATGGCTAGCTTACAACATGCTGAGCAAGAATGACATCAAAACCGAAGTCATGCTTTTTGCTTCTCCTCACAACCTCAAAGCCTTGGACCACATTGCTATACAAGTTGGTGACTGCCTCGTCAGGTCCTCCCCAGATGTAAGGAATCTTGGTGTGACACAAGGATGAACATGGAGAAACAGGTGACCAGCGTTTGTAAATCCGCCTATGCACAATTGAGAAACACTGGTCATATCAGGAGGTACCTCAACCAACCGCGCAGCGAGATCTCTCGCTACTGGTCAGGTTATTTTCCAGGCTTGACTACTGTAATTCGCTTCTCGGCGGGCTGCCTAAAGTTCTTACCAAGAGGCTGCAACGAGTCCAGAATACTGCAGCCCGCATCGTAACCCACACACCCAGGCATGAACACATCTCACCAGTGTTAAAGCAGTTGCACTAGCTGCCCGTGGGGAAGCGAATTAAGTTGAAGACTCTGGTTCTGGCCTTCAAGTGCCTGCACGGCCAGGCCCCTAGGTATCTCTCTGATATGATCAATGTGAACGAGCATCAGCTTGAAACGGGCGCTATAGAAATTCGGTATGTATGTATGTATGTACAGTGGAACCCCGGTAACACGACCACTCATGGGACCGTGGTCGGACTAGTCGTGTTACCGGGGTGGTCGTGTTAGCGAGGTTGGGAATCCCCAGACGAAATACATGATTATTTTTACCGCCAAAATTGCCGACTGCATGGCGTGTGTACGCTGTACTACCATAGCAACGCTGCCTGATTGAGATGATGCGAGCTCCAAAGTTTTGTTATCATGCCTCGCAAGAACAGTTCGTCGATAAAATTACATGTTACATTCTCAGAATGAGTTAGAAAAGGTAATTTTGTAACTCATTTTATCCACAAAGTTTCATTATCTGCCCGACGTGACGCATTTGCGGGCAATTTGGTGAATCATATTCCATGTACCCGACTGTTTGTGACGATTGAAGTAAACTTGTCGTATGATTCCACGTGAATGATGAGTTGAGTAATGCTACAGTTTTAATCAAATCTATTTTCAGTCAAAATATTTAAAGAAATATAAAATGATACTGTAGTAAATCAACCAAGTTCTCCATATCATAAAACATTCAAACGTCTCGCAAGCTTGTTATTGTCATAAGTGTGGTCTTCAAACTACCCGCCGTTTATTATAAGTTCATATGCAAATCAGCAAATCACATGATTTTGCTGCTGCTGAGTGCGCATGTCTGGTACTGAACCTGCTCAGTAATGAAAACAAACCATGAAAACGTTAGAAAAGGAAAATTTATTTATTCATTTACACTTATACAATTGAACATACCTGCAAAATCACATTGTATTTTTTGTTTTCATATGTATTCCCATGGCCATTGTCCCCGTCTCAACAAAGCTTGGCAGCGAGGTGCTAATTACTATGCCGCGGTCGCGACCGATTACGGCAATTAGGCCTGCTGGTCGGGTTAGCGGGTTTTTTTTTTTCAGTTTGGGACCGGCCAAGCCAGTGGTCGCGGTCGGGGTACCGGGGTGGTCGTCTTAGCGGGGGTCTCTTAATGGTAATTAGAGAGGAAACCATTCAGGACCGGAGAATCGTGGTCGCGTTAGCGGGGTGGTCGCGTTACCGGGGTGGTCGCCAACCGGGGTTCCACTGTATGTATGTATTAGTGACATGTTTTCGATGATATTTTTATGGTAGGTATTCCAAGCAACAATACATCACACGTCATACCGACTTTGATTTGACCTATATACTATAACTGTAGCATGTTTCTTAACCAGGATGAATTCCTAACCACCAAATATCTATACGGTGAACACGATGGCCTCCTGGTGGCCAAGTCGAGAATTAGATCGGATCAAATTCTGGGTTTGGTGCTGGGGCAGTTTAAAGGGGCATTGGTTTCTTGTCGCCGTACGGCGACTACCATGTTCAAAGGGTTAATCAGAAAACATAGTTTATCTTTGCAAAATGTTTTTCTGCGCATTAAAATATCCGAGTTAGTTTGATTCAAACGGCTTGCCACATACAACTTGCCACTGTTTTTGGAACAGAATACAGATGAAGATGACGACGGATCACAGACGCTGGACACAGTGGTGTTGTTTAGACTCCTCTACACTAAGCCAAAAAGATTTCAATTTCAATTTTTTTCACATGTAAAATTGCATTTATTATTATCATTATCCTTGACCAAGCCCCCTACCCCTGCCCCTTACAGCCTCCCTGTCAAAAGTTCTTTTAGTACAGGGCCGTATTTAACTCTTTGCCCCGAGGGGCAGAACATCCTCTCAGGGGAGTCAAACATTTAGTTTCTCTGCCCTTGATGATTCAGCCCTTTTGGTGGCTCCAACTCTCCATTTGTAGATCATGCAAAGAGAGTGTTCACAAATCCTCTTTTATTTTGTAAAATGAAACATTTCACTACTATAATTGCTCATATATTCATGTCGTCACAGACCTAATAATCAGTCTGTCAAAGTTCTAGCAAAATTGGCCCAAACATAAAGCCTCCTAAGAACTAAATAACTTTTATAATCTTTGTAAAATTTCTTTTCATCAAAGTCACTATTTTCAAAAATCAACCGTGCTTCCAGTCAGTCCTAGCTACACTAGATAATGATATATACATATCAAGCATAGTATATAATACTAGCAATTTTAAATCTCTACCTGGGGTGACACAGAAAGCATTATTTAGAATGAAACGTCTTTTACACAAATGTAGGTAATAAAGGCACTGGAAAAAAAGGCACTGGAAAAAAAGGCACTGGAAAAAAAGGCACTGGAAAAAAGGTACGGAAAAAAAGGTACTAGGTAAAAAAGGCACTAGGAAAAAAAGGCACTAGGAAAAAAAGGCACTAGGAAAAAAAGGCACTAGGAAAAAAAGGCACTGGAAAAAAAGGCACCAGGAAAAAAAGGCACTGGGTAAAAAAGGCCCTGGAAAAAAAGGCAATGGAAAAATGGCACCAGAAAAAATGTATGGGAAATCTCTGCGAAATCTCTACTACATAGATAAAAAATAACAATAAAAATTTCTATGTGCATTTCTATGTGTAGTTTTTTTCTACATCAACAGAATACTAGGCGGTCCAAAAAAACGGAAGAGCCTATTTTCAGTACCCTCCGACCAGAAAAACTAGCTTGGATAAGCAGGGAATCCTTATAACAAGAGGCCCAAGGGCCTGGCGCTCAGCTGAGTTAATATCATTGATATCTTCCCGGTGTTCAGTTCATTATGCATGAAAATGGCATGCTCCATGGTATTTGATATCCTTTTGCGTTCACTACGGTACCAGTGTTTTTGGTTGACATAATTATGCCACTGTTCATTCCTCAATCCTAACCATAATTCGGGTGAAATCATCGTATGAAAATATTTACCGAAACATGAAGTTTATGCCATGAATGAGGACACTCATTGTCATAGCCTCGTTTACAAGTACGAAGTATTTTCCCGCGAATATTCAAAACTGCTTGTCTCCTTGCCAGTTAAATAACATGTGACTATACACAAAATAGAAAACTTTGATGGAAATTGTAAATCATTTTTTTATCTATCAGGGGAAACAAGCTGATGATGATCAAATAAATCATTCATGAGAAATCGTTTTGTTGCTGAAGCTTGCATGACGAAGTTAATGCTAAACCTTTTCTTGTGCTCTACTGCGCCACCGTAGTTTTCTATTTAGACCAGCGATGACGTCATTTCTGGTGATTCCCTACGTTGTCCAATGAGCGCTTTTTAAAATGTGCCATTTGGTATTGTACAGTATGCAATGTATTTTTTCAGCGCTGACAGTTGCCGAACAGAATGCCGTAGCTCCCTCAATTTCCAATCAATTTTTATGGGAGTGACATTATTGTATTGCTTAGAATGTCTACTTTTTACTCATGAAAGAATCGTAGAACTAAAACTTAATAGGCGAACAGAATCATGCCGATTCACTGCACATACTGTGGGAATTCTCCACTTCAAAATACATCGGCGATGTCATCGCGAACAGAGCATGCACTTCCGATATCGTTTTCACAGAAATGTGGCCAAATTTTCAAGAACTAATTTCTGAAAGTAGTCTCTAAAGACCTTATGACTACCACTGAAACGAACTAGTGATAATATCGCCTACCAGACTACTTTTTAAGCAGAAAATTGGGTACTTGAGTGTCATTGAGCTCCAGGCGTAAACAACATGCCGCCATTTTGTCTCCGCTTCGGTATTTCGTACGCCGCTAAAAATGCACCTTCTCAATTAAAACCAACATAATAAGGCCTTACATCGTTGATTGAATAGGAACACCACACAAAACACAATAAAGTGGGGGTACAATCGATTACGAAGCTGAAGTGAACAGCGATTTATTCCTGGAGCTACTGCTTTTGTTGTGTAGCTGCCATGTTTTGAGAACTGGCAAATAGGAGACTTCATTGATGGCTGACGTCATCGGGCGGGAATTTGAATCGACAGAAATAATTAAAAGGCAGGTAGCGCCCTCTCCTGTTAAAATTTTGAACTTTTTCTCAATAAAATAGATTTTCAAGAATTTTATCTTATGTTAGAGCATATTTCGACTAATTCTGCTGCTCCTAGGCCGATATAGGCCAGTTTCCTTCATGCACTCTCGCTCGCAGGAAGTAGGTCGAATGGCGACAAATTTTGTTTTGAAAGTAGAGTTTGACCAGAAGTATCCAGAAATGCAAACTTGAAGTCTCTAGGTCTTACAGTTACAAAATGTGCACCATGGGTTTAACGGATGGACGGATGGATGGATGGATGGACAGACGGACGCCACTGAACAACTTATTTGACAAGCTCGGCTGACTTAGTCAGCTGAGCTAAAAATGATACAAAGATCATCTGATTTGGTCCAGTAGTTTAATCAAATTAGATTCAGGGTTCCCTCACCAATAACCTATTTCTACAAGATACAATAGTTTATCACAAGAGTGGCTATTGACATCCAGCAAAACATTCTTGATGAGTCTCATTGCAGTTTTATTGGTGAGAAAGACTTGGAAGCACATTACACATATCACATTACACATATAGAAATGCACGGGGGGGGGGGCACCCCAAATGAATTTTTAACCTAGAGATTTACTGGTGCCTTTTTTCCAGTGCCTTTTTTACCTAGTATAGCGATTTCCTGGTGCCTTTTTACCTGGTGCCTTTTTTACCCAGTGCCTTTTTTCCTAGTGCCTTTTTTACCTAGTGCCTTTATTACCGTCTACCCTTTTACACGATACAATGTATTTTGTAGATTAATGCAATGAGTGTGCTTACAAATCCTCTTTTTTTGTAAGATGAGACATTTCATTGCAAAAACTGCTCATATATTAATGTTGTCACAGACCTAATAATCAGTTAAAATTAGCCCAAATATAAAGCGTCCTAAGAACAAAATAACTTTTACAATCTTTGTAAATTTTTTGTTTATCAAAGTCTTTATTTTCAAAAATCAACCATGCTTCCAGTTAGAGTAGTCCTAGCTACACTAAACAGTGATTAAGCATAGAATATATATTCTCATATGGTAATTAATCTCTACCTAGGGTGACACAGGCTGCATTGTTTAAAATTAGGATTGTTTACACAGCTCTGGTTATGAAATCACAAAAAGCAGCAGTAACCCACATTCTCAACTCAAAGGAGGTGTAAAAACCCTGCTGCCCTCTGTTGGATTAGTAATAAGGAGGGCGACTGATCAATGGAACAGCCACCTTGCTGTTGTTTGGGGTTGAGGAATTAGGCTCACGCTTCAGTCGGGAACAATGGACGATCTTGAGGGATGAACCCTACCCTACAAAATATGCATGAAAAACACATTTTTGGGAGTGTTTCAGGGGACAGTGCCCCCCTCACACCCTCTAAGTCTAAGTACGAGCCTATAGTAACACTGACACCATCATTGCCCTGTATAAACTTGTCACTAATGAAATAATATTACTTTTTTCCCCCCCCCCCCCCCCCGCCGCCGCTGCGATGCGATGGGACCAGTCAGAGCATTGATGGGAATGGAAAGGGTTAAGCTAAAAGCTGGTACTATGCACAAGTATAACATAAAGCAAGTGAATGTGGAAGCCTCCTGGTATCCTCCTTGCTTATGATATGATGACATTGAATATGCAGGCATGACAGCTGATCAACATGATCAATGATTTATTTGAGCTTTGGCTTGCCAGATGGTTTGTCTAAAAATAGCTCAGACATAAAACAAGGCAAGCAGCAAAACACAGAAGTCTTTTGCCAAATATTTGCTGCAACTGTTGTCAACATGTTTTCTTCCAATCTTTTTATATCAGTAATTTAGAACAACAGTGCATGGTTCTTGGAGAGATGGAGGTCAAACAGTTTCAGCTTTGCAATGATTTGTTCTCAAAAGTCGAGTTTTTTTTCTTATCATACCAGGTCCTGCCAACAAAACATACACCTTGAGACCAAATGGGGCCCGCCGGCTCGATTTTGAAAATCCCAATGACCAGATGCTACTCCTTCACATTTCACCCTCGATGGCCGGTATAATATGTCACGCCTGACGTTACTTAAAGGCCATAACTCAAGGTTTTTTGCCATTTTCTGCTGTAAGACGATTTCAAAAGTGTACCTAACACTTTATACAATACAGAAAACCAAATGCAATTAGCTCCATCCATTTTGAAGATATAGCCAATTATGTGTTTGACAACTTGATTACCTAATCAGGCTAGCAACTGGCTTGTTAGAGCCAGGCGGCGGGTTCAGCAAAAGTTGTGATGTAGATCAGGTTATCTGTACATGTCATGCAATCATAAAAGCAGGAGGGCCTTAATTAATTATGCACACCTGGAAGTAATGTGTTTCATTCACTATGGTGTATTGTGTGGCTCCGAATTGTGTCAAGGATAGCACAAAGAACAATCGAATGACGGATGGGACCCATTTTCATGAATTTCCAAAGCCAGTTGAACGAGAGAGGAGGAAGCTGTGGATTCAGAAGTGCAAACGTTTGGAGTGTTGGAAGCCTGGGCCTTCGGCCAAACTTTGCAGTGATCACTTTATCGATACGGATTATCACATGAAGCCGGATATCTGCATCCAACTGAATATTAAATGCCACTTGTTAAAAACAGCTGTTCCAACCATGTCAATTGCATTTAATGCCCGAGGCTGCTGAGGTCTGTTGTTATACATAATGTGTAGGCCCTATTGGGGCCTGTGATACCGCATAGTGTCTTCTTGTGTTCCAGCCATAGCAAGGTGACAGCGACACAGGTCAGTGTCAGTGACAGCCACTGTCAATGACAGATTATTGTCATCTGACATCTAGGCCTATCTAACGTTACACGGCATTATATCGTCACGTCAAGATGATTGTGCATAATACCGTCACTTTTCAATAGTAGTTCAGCGTCATGACATAACTGGCGATACAACACAGACGAGGCGAAACAATATTGTGCAACATTAGTCTGTTCAAAAATCATACATGTTATGCATCTCCAACCGTCTATCAATGTCTTCTTTGCTATATCGGCAGGTCTGCCATGCAAATTGATTAACCACAAATTCTAATCACTTTCGTCCGAATGATCACTCTCATTATGATCTAGTGATATTAATGGCTCGAACATGTACGGCTCAACGTTTAAATATCCTTCTGTATCGACCAAAACATCCTCAAATTCACTGCTCTCACTCTCTGAACTGTATGCGGAAGCCATCTTGCTTTGTTCTGACTGACCTGATCTACGTCATCAAAAAATCCCTAGCGGCCACATGTGGAACTAATCTAAAGTTGTGTGTGGTGGGAAATTCAAATAGTTTAAAATTGAAAATTGAAATAACTAAATAATGACTTTATTATTAGAATTTTTTTAATGTCTGGGATCTTGTTTTTTTAACCCTCAACATATTTCATGAGTATCAAGCATGTTTTCAAACCTTGATATATGGCCTTTAAGATTTTAACACATAATATGTCACGAAGAAAAAAGGGCATAGTTTCTTTAGCATACCTGTTTATATTGAAGGGTCGTGGTTTGCTAATCAGAGTTGAGATGAAAGCTCAGTGCTAAAGTCCAAGTAAATGTTGCCTTTACTATTAAACTGGGTGACAACTTTATCTAAAGTGCCCAGGAAGTACATCCACGACAACGACACAACAGTTAATTAGTGTCAATTATCCCTACCACTGCTAATCTGCACAATTAACTGCTACTTGTGAAAATAAAAAATGAAACGGCCAGGGGCCATTGTGCTCACCGTAAGTATTTTTAGTAGACTGTTACACTCAAAGTTACAGAAAGTGCTACAGTATGTAGGCCTCTCATAATTTATACATGCATCTGTGACCAGTTCAGAGCCGGCCCTGGCCAAGTGGTGAATCCGAGACTTGTGGTTCCAAGCTTGTAGAGTCTAGGTGAAAATGATAGTGAAGAAACGTGCCACTCCATGACAATGGTGAATATATTTTTAACTTTGACCTCAGTGACCCTGACAGGTAGGTCAAATAACAAACCAGGGTGATATGTGATGTAGACACATCCACCTGACCATAACAATTTCATCACTCGTTACACTACAGCAATCGGCAAAAAACGATTTCCAAGATGGCTGCCTAATTAAATCTATGGCACCAAATAAATCAAAAAATGAAGAAAATGTAAGATAGAACTCAGAAAAGAAAAAAGGAAAAGATGAAAAATAAAATATTTTTGGCTGTCCTTGACCGCGGTTTGAACTCACGATCTTTGGATTGCCACAATACGAGGAAAAACCAACAAAACATGCAATTTCGGCCATATTTGAATTCCGATCTGGCTGAAACTTGGCATACAAATAGTGGCTTCTTAGATGCATCATTACACAAAATTAAAACTCTTTACATTGAACAACGACAAAACGGTAAAGTTTTCAACTTTGACCTCTGTGAACTTGAAAGGTGGGTCAAATCAAAAACCCGTAAGATATGTGATGTATCCTTGCTGGGAGTACCTACCATGAAACTTTTATCAAAAACAAATCAGTAATAAGCGAGAAATCACACTTTTTGAGTTTTGAGTTTGGGCCCCCTGGTGGCCAAGTCAATAATCAGACCGAACCAAAATTCAGTGTAAAAGGTCAACTGACCTAGGGGGTCATTTTTTCAAAGTTTCAAGTTCATAACTGTTGCGGTTGAGAAACGTGCCATAGTTACACTCAAACGGCAAATTTACGCCATTTGACCTCTGCGACCTTAAAAAGGAGGTCAAATCCGAAAAATCGTGCAACATCTGAGGTAACCTTGCTAGGGGTCCCTGCCATAAAAATTTCATCAAAAACAATTTGCTAATAAGCAGGCTATTGCACTTCTTACTTTTTCTGTTTTGGCCCCCTGGTGGCAAAGTCAAGAATCAGATCAGGCTGAAATTCAGCACCAGAGGTTATCTGATATAGGGGGTTATATGTACCAAGTTTCAAGCTCATAGCTTTGGTGGTTGAGAAACGTGCCATAGTTACACTCAAACGGCCAATTCACGCCATTTGACCTCTGCGACCTTGAAAAGTAGATCAAATTAAAAACCCGTAAGATATATGATGTATCCTTGCTATGAGTACCTACCACAAAAGTTTTATCGAAAACAAGTCACTAATAAGCGAGATATCACACTTTTCAGATATCCACATTTGGCCCCCTGGTGGCCAAGTAGAGAATCAGATCGGACAGAAATTTAGTGTCACGGGTCATCTGACCTAGGGGGTCATGTGTACAAAGTTTTAAGTTCATAGGCCTAGCGGTTAAAAAACGTGCCACTGTTTTTGAACTAGGATACAACAGACGACGACGACGACGACGGACACTGCGGTATCGTATAGACTCCCCTACGGTGAGCCAAAAAGCCAGGGGCCATTGTGCTCACCGTATACTCCTTTCCAGGCATCTGTACAATTGCTTTTGCATTCTGGTATGCATGAGCATTTAGTATACCTTAGGCCATGCTTTTTTTATTGTTTGGCTCACGGATCCGTCGACGCCAAAATTCAACATTTGGAATAAAAAATATTTCTTATTTTTTGTCCAATCGCGGATCTGCCAACGTCACCCCGTTATGACCAATATCGAAACATACATAATATATCATAACATACATAGTTGGCAACAACATCAGCTGGTTAAAAATGGCGGCGCATCCTCAAAATCACCATCCCCGACAAGGATATTTGCTAACTGTGACAAAGAGGATGGGTAAGTTGACCTACCGCTACATCAAACATGTGGCAAACATGGCTGGCTAATCATATCAGGAGTTCATTAGAGGTGGGGTCAGCTAGGTCGCCAGCTTTAATGCCAGCAGCTGCGAGTCACTGTCCTGCTGAATTTCATCAAAAAGTTCAGACAAATCGGCCATTTATCAGCTTATTTGTGTTCCCAAACCCGTTCCTACGCCATCAGCAGATCACCTGGTAACAGACACTAACGTGAATTAGGCCTAATTCATTACACAAAGGCCTGCATGATCGTATTTCCCTCTTTTTTTTGGCCACGAATCATCCGGTGAAGCACCGACAATCAGCCAGCTGTGTTATAATTTCCACAGGTCATACGGCTTTCATTACAGGAGCATACTTAGATGCCAAACTGCCCAACAAAGATGGTTCTGACCATAAGGAGAGAGAAAGGACTTCGTTTAAGCCCGCACCACACGGTGAAATTTGCGTGATGCAAGTGACACGCGTGCACGTTGCGACAGGCAAATTCTCACTGTGTGGGGTCGTTTTTTGCTGCGTATCTTCCTCGCGTGTCGAGACGCAGCCGATCTAGCATGTTTGATATTTTCTCGACACGCGAGGAAGTTAATCACCGTGTGGGGGCTACCTGCAGCAATGTTGCGCGAGTTCGACGAATCACAACAAGCAGATCGGTCACATGATTTATAGGTCAGTCACATGATACCAAAATGGCAGCGCCCGGGAACTGTCAAATCCTATGAGAAGTATTATGGACCAAGAAGACCAAATTGCCCTTATTCTCCTGCTGTTACTCCGTCGGAGGCGGGGCCGCATGGAACGTAGTCTTTGGACAAGGCCATGGATTCAGAGAAGAGAGGATAAGGGGGCCTATGCAAATCTAATTGCTGAATTGCTGTCGACTCAATGGGAGCTGCCATTTTGGTATCATGTGACTGACCTATAAATCATGTGACCGATCTGCTTGTTGTGATTCGTCGAACTCGCGCAACATTGCTGCAGGTAGCCCCCACACGGTGATTAACTTCCTCGCGTGTCGAGAAAATATCAAACATGCTAGATCGGCTGCGTCTCGACACGCGAGGGAAGATACGCAGCAAAAAACGATCCCACACAGTGAGAATTTGCCTGTCGCAACATGCACGCGTGTCACTTGCATCACGCAAATTTTCACCGTGTGGTGCAGGCTTTAGAAACAATCAACAACCATTTGTGGCTTTCGCAAAGAAGGGGTTGTATAAAGCAAGTCGTTTGAATCAAACTAACTCCGGTTCTTTATGCGCAAATAAACTTTTTTTCCAAAGATAAACTAGTTTGTCTGATTAAATGAACAAACGGCTTGCCATGATAGTAGAAAATAAGGGGATTGCACTTTTTACCTTATTGGCTCACCCGTAGGGGAGTCTATTTCAAAAACAGTGGCCAGTTTCTTAGTCGATACATTGTAGCACTATGAACTTGAAACTTTGTATACATGATCCTCGAGGTCAAGGAGACCTCCGGCACTGAACTTCGGTCTGATCTGATTCTTGACTTGGCCGCCAGTGGGGCCAAAAATGGAAACCTGAAAAGTGTGATATCTCTCTAATTAGTGACTCATTTTCGATAACATTTTTATGGTAGGTTCTCCTAGCAAGGACACATATCACACAGGTTTTTGATTTGACCTAACTTTCAAGGTCACAGTGGTCAAATGGTGTAAATTGGCCATTTGAGTGTACGCCAACATAGAGGTAGTTGACTAATGCATCATATGCTTCACTTTATACTGCAACCTCTACCTCTTCTAGTTGGTCATGTATCTGTTGAAGTAGGGCCTAGCTTATCCTGTCTCTTCATTATGTAACACCCGACTTCAAAAATGTCGATAAAAAAGGAAATTTTTTATTTTATTTCATTTTCGTTCTTTTTCACAATGTCTGGGTGAACTATGATGCAACAAAGGTTTTTTTGGGCTTCATTACTAGAAAATTCCTGTTCAATTCTTCATTTTGAAGATTAATTTCAGCTTGCTACAGGTGATTGTTTTTTTTCAGACAGCTGGTGACCTTTGAGAACACCCCTCATGGTCAGCAATGCAGTCAGCCAGGGTCTTTATGGTCAACTCAGCTCATGCATGAAGGATTGGGGGTCTTTATCAAAGGTTATGGAAGAGATTTGAAAAATAACATATAAATCCTAAACAAAAAATGTGCATTTGTCATGAATATCGAACACATTCTATGGAATTGCAAGAGCCAAAAAAGTTCATGGGCTCATGTGAATTTTTGAAAAGACACATGAAGTAAATGAAATAGCCAAGGGCCATTGTGCTCACCGTATAGATATTTGGTGGTTAGGAAATCATCCTGGTTAAGAAACATGCTACATGTATAGTATTTAGGTCAAACCAAAGTCGGTACGACATGTGATGTATCGTTGCTTGGAGTACCTACCATAAAAATATTATCGAAAACAAGTCACTAATATGCGAGATATTGCACTTTTTACCTTCTTTAGTTGTGGCTTCCTGGAAGCCAAGACAAGAATCAGATCGGATCGAAATAAGGTGTCCGAGGTTACATGATGTAGGGCGTCAAGTGTACCAAATTTTGAGTTCATAGCTTTTGCAGTTAAGATACGAGCCATAGTCACACTAAAACAGCCAATTGACGCTGATGGACCTATGTGGCCTTGAAAATTAGGTCAAATCAAAAACCTATGTGACAGGTGATGTATCCTTGCTAGGAGAACCTACCATAAAAATTTTATCAAAAACAAGTCACTAACAAGCAAGACATGGCACTGTTCCCTTTTTTAGTTTTGGCCCCCTGGTGGCAAGGTTGAGAACAAGATCGGTCCGAAAATCGGTGTCAGCGGTCATATGATGTAGGGAGTCATGTGTACCAAATTCCAAGTTCATAGCTTTAGCGGTTAAGGAACCTGCCATAGTTACACTCAAATGGACAATTTACGGCATTTGATCTCTGTGACCTTGACAATTTGGTCAAATCAAACACCCTTATGAACTGTGATTTATCCTTTCTAGAACTTACCACCAATTTTTTATCGATAATGAGTTACTCATAAGAGAGAGATCACACGTTTTAGGTTTCGCCTTCTGGCTCCCAGCAGGCCAAGTCAAGAATCAGTACACTAGTCAAACTTATCAAAGGCAATGCAGGCCTACAAGGCCAACATTTCCTTCAACTTGAAAAAACACAGTTTTTATGAATGTATCTTCTCTCTTATCCTTGAACCATTCTAGGCCAGCCTCATACCTGGTGTACCTGGTAATAGTGGATGACTATTATCAGACTCACTTGCCACTACACTCATACTGTCAAAAGGATGTGGTGAACACCTGCTGTTTGTTTTTTGTCATGTCTGCTATGCTAGTATAGTAGTATAATCAACTGTGTTCTTCTTGTTGTTTTTCAGAAGTGCCACTACTTAGTTTTAGCTAAACCTCATTCACCATCCTCTTCCACTGCACACAGCTGTGTAAATTACAGAGCCTGGAACACAGGTGGTGACTATTGGCTTTGTCAAATACAAAAAATAGCATCGCAAAGCGAGCATAACCCCTCAGCCTATTAAGGTTGAAGGTGAGATAATGGTGAAGTTGGCTTAGTGGAGTGGCTAGTTTGCATATGGAAATTAAAATTGTGGAAACCTATTTTGAGGATGTGAGCGTGGCGGCCATATTGAATTTTGAATCGCGCTGATTTTCGAAAGGAAACTTCCCCTCACAAAACTGCATTAGGCCTACACCCACTAAAAATTGATTCCATCCTCCAAGCCGTTCTCCTCGAAATTGACAGAAACTGATTTCAAGCACGTTGCCCTGGTGACCATATTGAGAATCAGAACAAGCCGGTTTTCGAAAGGAACCTTTCTCTAGTCACTCCCAACGTACCTACCAAAAAAGGAATTTGATCGGACGAACGGTTCTCCTCGAAATTGACGGAAACCGATTTCAAGCACGCCGTCCTAGTGGCCATAATGATAATCAGAAAAAGCCGGTTTTCGAAAGGAACTTTTCACTAGTCACTCCCAACGTACCTACCAAAAATGAATTCGATCGGACAAACGGTTCTCCTCGAAATTGACGGAAACCGATTTCAAGCACGCCACCCTAGTGGCCATAATGATAATCAGAAAAAGCCGGTTTTCGAAAGGAACTTTTCACTAGTCACTCCCAACGTACATACCAAAAATGAATTTGATCGGACGAACGGTTCTCCTCGAAATTGACGGAAACCAATTTCAAACACGCCGCCCTGGTGGCCATATTGATAATCGGAACAAGCCCGTTTTCGAAAGGAACCTTCCTCTAGTCGCCCCCAATGTACATACCAACAAGAGGCCCAAGGGCCTGGCGCTCAGCTGGATGACCTAATAACATAGGACTGATGGTGCAAAGTAGTAAATATCGGCTTTATACTACTGTTTGAAGGTCAAGAGAACACGTTATACCACTAAAATTTTCAATGCAGAGCTGCCAGCTGGATGAAATATGATTGAACTAATCAGCCATGGTATGTAAATATTACAGGAGGCAACGGAAGATATCCCTAGTTCAGTATGTTGTATCGGTAGCTTTACAGAAAAGAAGTGTCGGAGAGGATGAGACTTCTCCATGGACAACTGTGGTATGTCCAGGCTGGGTTGTACAGCACAAGGATACAAAATGCTGTCTGTAATTGAGAGGTATCCTGATTTAACAGAGGTCAAAATAAATAGAAATTACCAGTTTGGGACTAATACCACTGTCTTCTTTTTTTTAATAAGGTAGAGATTACAGGAGTCAACAAAATTAATTTTTATTGAGAGAAATTGACCTGTCCTGCAGGTGATTGGAATTTACAATACAAAGGGTCATTTTTCATGACATTGTGCTCTACTGCGTATCCCTAGTGAGTCGATCGGGAACCAATCTATCCTTGGTGCAGACAGGTTCAAATTGGCTATATCTTGAATAGATTGAATTGCGATGAAAATCTAATGCAATAAAGGAGCAATATCGAAGAGAGAAATTAATCAAACCAATTGTCCACAGACATTACCCTGAAATGGCGTGATGTATGCGTGCATATAAAAGTATATCAATTGGTCTGATAGAGATGATGAGGCAATGTCAATATGCCTTGTTCCTTAGTCAGCAATATGCCCTTTTTTATAAGGAGAAGAAGGAGATCCCAGATAGGCCTTCACATGTCGGCTGCCAAATGGCTCGAACCAACTGTCCTATCACTACTATTGATTTAAAATGCGTGCACCTCCTACATGTAGCAATGTCTCGGCCAAAAAGGCACTTAGTCGACAGGCAAGCTAGAAGTTCAGCACCGTGAGCAGCTCCTTGGTAAGGCCATGTCAGGTTCCGCGCGCCTCTTCAGATACATCAAGTATTGAAAGCTGTGGTGAGCACATAAAAAGACCATGGTCACCTTAATTTGAAAATCCCTTCATAATCAAGGACTACCACCTGACTAAAACAGCACCCATAAACAATAGACCACCAATTTGACCCCAGCTCCTAACTGCCGGAAAACCTAAGTCCAGCAACCAAAAGTACCAAAAATACATTTTTGTTTACATTTGAACTGCACACATGTGTTTGTTTACAATTTCATTTCCCGCGAAATCTCGAAAATCAGGTGACCTGCAATCGTGGATTGAAAATAACATTAACCTGGGTTCAGCAGGTCAGCAGGTATACCGGCTGTTCCAATCATCCCCCTACAGCCAGCTGTTCAAAAGGTAATGTTATTCACCCCACAGGGAGTGCAGGTAATTGATTAAGCCCCTGCATAACTTAACAGCAATGGCTTGGCTTCTGTGAGTGGTAAGGAGAATTGACAGTTATTTTATGAGAGTAACATTATTGTGTTGCTTAAAACGTACTTTTTACTCATGTAAGAATCGTAGTACTACTAATAACTTCAACTTATTTTCCGGTTATGATAACACAACACGCATCTTCGTGATCATGATCTTTCTCAAACAAACTGAATGACCTAATCGCCTTGGATGCACAACCACATATCAATTCGCCCCGACGATCGACACATCCATTCGATTCGATAACACTCGATACAGTTTGATAAATAAACAAAGTTTTCGTGCTTTTAGCTGTCAACATCAATGGCTATAATACATCCTGCAGAATAGTAGAACTAATAGAACTAATTTCCGAAGTTTCCAATAGTTTGAACACAAATCAGAACATCACCCTGGCCCATCAGCTGGACTCAGATCTGCATAAATTACGATAAATAATGAGGTCGTCGCTTCAATTTCGCAAAGAAAGTTGACTCCATTCGAAGGTTGTTTTGACCAAATTCCGTTGAACTCATTGTTATGAGGGCATTTGAACACATTCTCGTTGATCTTTTCTATAAACGTGTGAAGTTTCGTACCAAAATACATTTCCGTAAAGGCTTAAATAAGAAAATTTGTCACTTACAAAATCATCGCTCCGGTAGAAATAAAAAGGTCACCGCCATTTTCTTGATGATAGTACTCCAGGTAACCTCGACCGCGTAGTGGTCAATTTATCCCAGACGAGCCGTTCATACAGTGGATGCACTGGCAACACCAGCAGTCCGGTATTCCCTGGTTCGAGGTTTTCATGTCAGTTCGCGGCGGGAAATTTAAAGCGGGGTCATCGGGGGTCAAACAACAGTTTTGCTCACTACCGCCAACTGGTGATATAAATCGACACTAATCTATTTTATATCAAAACTTCTGTATCATGAAGACCTTTTCAACTTTATTTCAAGCTTTTATCTGCTGGAATAGAGCGTCAAAAAATAGTTTTTTCATTTACACATTTTGCCCCCTGGGGAGCTGAATTTGAGTCGAATCGCCCAAATTTTTTTCCGTAAGCAACATTTTCTACGGTGTTTATAAGCAAGACTAGATTTGAAGTGCCTCGGTTGTATGATTACAAAATGCCCAATTTTGTCTACAGATGGCTAGATGGAAGGATGGCAGGATGGGTGGAAGGACGGACACCAATCGAATAGCTATTTGACTAGCTCTGCTGACTTTGTCAGCTGAGCTAAAAATGAATTTGATCGGACGAACGGTTCTCCTCGAAATTGATGGAAACCGATTTCAAGCACGCCGCCCTAGTGGCCATATTGATAATCGGAACGAGCCCGTTTTAGAAAGGAACCTCGCTCCTAGTCACCCCCAACGTACATACCAAAAATGAATTTAATCGGACGAACGGTTCTCCTCGAAATTGTCGGAAACCGATTTCAAGCACGCCGCCCTGGTGACCATATTGATAATCAGAACGAGCCGGTTTTCGAAAGGAACCTTCCTCTAGTCACCCCCAACGTACATACCAATGAAATGGCCAGGGCCATTGTGCTCACCTCATGTGGAGGAAAGATGGATAAAGAGCATGGTATTGTGTCATGTAGTGTTAGGTTTGATGTAGGTCCAAGCATTTACAATTTCCCCAAAATGGCCAATTTACAGTACATTCGACCTCTGTGACCTTGAAAAGTAGGTCAAATCAAAGAAGACCCGGGTGATACATTGAATGGTTGTTAGAATTAGATGTACCTATGATATAAAATTGGTGCCAATCGGGCAAGTCATTACTAGGAATAATGGCATTTTGATGAATTTAGGATTTGGCCCCCTCCCTGGAGGCCAAACGGCAAATCAGATCGCACCAAACTTCGGTACCTGAGATCACCTGACCAAGGGGTACATGTGTACTTAATTTGTGATCAATAGTCATTGCAGTTAAGAAACGTGCCATAGTTACGTCCTGACGGCGAATTTACGTCATTTGACCTCTGTGACCTTGACAAGAAGGTCAAATTAAAAACCTGTGTGACATATACTGTATGGTGGTTAGATGTACCCATGATATCAAATTGGTGGCAATCGGGCAAGAAGTTAAGGAATAATCACATTTTTAAGGTTTTTGGATTTTGCCCCCTGGTGGTCAAGTGGTGAATCATATTGGACCAAACTTCGGTCCCTGAGATCACCTGACTAAGGGGTAAATGTGTACCAAATTTGGTATCAATAGTCATTGCAGTTTAGAAACGTGCCATCGTTACATCCTAACGGCCAATTTACACCATTTGACCTCTGTGACCTTGAAAAGGAGGTCAAATCAAAAACCCGGAGGATATATGATGCACCTTTGCTAGAAGTACCTACCATATTTTTTTCAAAATTTCCCGACTACTATTAAGGGAGATATTGCATATTTTCACTTTTAACGTTTGGCCCCCTGGTGGCCAAACCATGAAACGAATCGGACTGAAACTTGGTCTCCAAGGTGTCATTACATAAGGGTACATGTGTACTAAGTTTCAACTCAATAGCTCTAACAGTTACGAAACGTGCCCTGCTAACGGACGACGGACGACGACGACGACGACGGACGACGGACGCCACGGTATGGGATAAGCTCACCTCTGCTAAGCTCACCTCTGCTAAGAGGTGAGCTAAAAATGAATTTGATCGGATGAACGGTTCTCCTCGAAATTGACGGAAATCAATTTCAAACACGCCGCCCTGGTGGCCATATTGATCAACGGAACAAGCCCATTTTAGAAAGGAACCTTCCTCCAGTCACCCCTAATGTACATACCAAAAATTGAATTGATTATCAAATCCGCTTTACTAGAAATCGACGGAAACCAAGTAGCAGACGCCCGCCCGCCCGGACGGACGGCGCACGTGACGACAATACCCCTCTAGCCCATTTGGGCTGAGGGGTAACAAGAGGCCCAAGGGCCTGGCGCTCAGCTGAAATGGCTAGGTGAAGGCAAGGGCCAAGTGTGTGTCGGTACCGTTATTATGAGGCAACGTGAAGCTATAACGTCTAGCACGCAGAAGTGCTGGTGCGAAGACCTTTTTGCTATATCAGTGCATGCTGAAGTACTGAGTTGACGTCACCCTGCTATATGACGTAAAGTCATTTCTATTGCCGTTGCAGTAGTGGGGTGTGTGATGACGTCAAGGAGTTGTGTGGTGACGTCAAAGAGTGGAGTCCTTGTCTTCATGCAGCGTAGGTGGAACTAATAACATGCACATGGACACAAGGTACATAATTATTACAGTGTATTTTGTGAGGTGGGGCCTGGTGCTTTACAATGGTCAAATGAACCAACTGTTGTCTGGACATTGATGAAGTGGATGCAGCCAAATGTTTGGGACGGTCTTTTTTGTATGTGAAGAAAAGAAGATAAAGAGTTGGTTAACAAAATGAACTTTATTGGTGTGACAGATATTTGATGCCTTTCGGCAGATATTTGAAGCGCCTTGCGGCAGATATTTGTTGCCTTGCGGCAGATATTTGATAATGCTCTCCGGGAATGGAAAGCAGTAAAACGAGTAAGCACACCTTACTCTGAATGTGGGAACAGCAAGTGCTTTCCTGGACTTGAAATGTGCCAACGACTCCTCTTGCAATAACCAACAACAGTAAATCTGTAAAAAAAGAGAAGAGAAATTAACACTGACTGAATAAAAAAGGGTGACATAGACGGGGAAATGTACACCACCGGATACAGTCTGTGCTTGACCAGGCATCGGTCAGATGATATCCTGAACAAGGCATCTATGGAAGCAAATCCAGAAAGAGACTTAACCTTTGAAGGGCACACTTATTACTCAGTGAAAAGTCAGTCCTGTGGGCTGTTTTCCAATTCAAAATAAAAGTGTAACCTCTTTAAATTAGTCTCACAGACTGAACCATAACACTCAACAGCCAACCGTGCCCACATGATGTGAGCCGAGAGCTGGGCTTAAAGATGAGCGAGTGGTGTACTACATTTTGAAAATTGTCTATCGTCTACGACATGTGACAGAACAGGATCTAGTGGACTTAATGATGAGGTACTATCAAATAAGGTGTCCATCAATTGAATCATGAGGGCCTGTTGATTTACCCTCTTAGTCCTAGGCTATCGTTTTTGTCTTTTTTTACAGCCAACAGTACAACCATGCACAGCGCAGTGTACAGACAGTACAGGATTGCAAACCAAAAACATGAGCATTGCTGCCTAACGAAACTGCAGTGGAATTCATACTACGATGTCATAATGTGACTTTCAAAATAATTTTTTTCACGGCCAATGACCAGACAGGGAGAAAACAAACGTAAATGGCGAGATTTGTTGCAAAATTGCCAACCACAACAACTCAGGGACCGTAGCCAAAATGGCCGACGGCGAATTCTCCGGTCGCTCGCGCAGTCCATAAACAAGCATCAATTTTACCAACTTTGGGTGCAAGCTTGGTCATCAAAGTTACAGAACTGTTAGAAATACATCTAAACAACATAAATATACAGTTAAAAGTGCATAAAAATCCCGTTTCAACCTCCGGGCGCTACCTTTTTTTCTCCGCCAGACTTCGGGCCCTACCGGTCGTTATTTAGTGCGACCGCCACCAGAGTGTTTATCAAGATCTTTCGCCGTTTTAATTGCGCGTTTTAGGCAGATCAATCAATTATTACATGCATGCATTATATATCACCGAAATGATAATTGCGTAGGCTATTTGAAACTAAGTTCAGATATTATTTTCGATCTTTGAACTGAATTAAGGCGAGTGATTCTTGACACCCGGTCGACAAATCAGGACTTGCAAAATTCACGTGAGATCGCTTGCATCATCAGCACGTTTGAAAGCCGAATTTCACAAATTCCACAAATATTTATCACATACTATATGTATCACCACAAAGGTAACTCTCTAGACTATTTGAAACCAAGTTCAGATACTTATTTTCACAAAAATTCGAAGCTATGCAAGCGATTTTTCAGTGGTAGAGATCGACGGAAACAAATTTCTCGCTCTAAAATGACATGAGACGAGCACCAACTTTCGCTAATTCGTGCACAAAATTTCCGCAATATTATAAAAAACTATTGATAAATCTGAATTATATAGACTCTTTGCAGTACCTTCACAAATTTCAGGTACATGGTCATGTTGATTAAAAGAGTATCAACCGATTGAACATGAGAAAGTTCACTCACCTTCATTGAAGCAGCGACTACCGCCATTTTTAAATGGTGGCATCTCTTCTATCGATCGGCCAATCAGCAGCACTGCTTGCAAAAAGTTGAGCCACCGCCAAATTTGAAATCGCCAAAATTCAGTCAATGTGCCTGCAGCGCCAACTGGCGGTGAAAACTATATTAATTCCATTAAAAGTAAAAAATGAAAAAATATTAAAAAATATTCAGCCATATTTGAAATCAATATTTGCTCTGTGGACCGAGGTAAAAAGGGAAAGAAATCTAAACGCGAAATGACCTCATTCTCTTAATATAGGTCGGATCGCGCTGATTTTTCGTTTTTTGAGTTCACCTTGGGCAACTCCTAATTTACCACCGTCAACGAAGTGGCTGGGTCTTCCCGGTCAGAAATGTCCAATTTTGTCCACAGATGGGTCCCTAGATGGATGGATGGATGGATTGCAGGACGGACACCATTTGAACAGCTATTCTACTAGCTCCGCTGACTTTGTCAGCTGAGCTAAAAAGGTAAAAAAACAATTTCCAATATGGCTGCCAGGAGCCAAGAAAGTAGGTCATATCGCGAAAAAGAAAAATAAGTCTCATCAAGTTTTAACCATCTAGCCCTAGCGGAGAAGAAACGTGCTCCATTAACGGACAACGACGACGACGGACGCCACGGTGTCGTATAACATGACATTGACAAGATCAATATTTTTTAATAGAGCGGTGTTGGTGAAGACTAGGTCTAACTTTGAATAAAAATCTGTAGTGTTTTTATGTGCTGTGTGAAATTAAATCCTCGTAGCATGTAGGTTTCTAATTTGGCATTGTAGTTTTCAGTATTGGCTATTGACTTCATGTTGAAATCGCCCATGATGAGGTATCTTTCAGTTGGTTCATAGGTTGAAAGGCACTCTTGTAGTCTGTAGACCAGTTTTTGAAATGTGCAACTTGGTGCTGTGTAGATTGCAATGACAAGGATCACTGTGTTGGAGTCTTCTGGATGGATGCAAATAGATATAGATTAAAAGTCATTGCTGGTAATAAATCGTCCATTAATCTTACATCATTTTTCACATAAATCATTAGATTATGAGGTGGTCTTTGCATAGGGTTGGCAGTAACCTTGAAAGAAAGTCAAATCAAAAACCCGTATGACATGTGATGTATCCCTGCTAGGAGTACCTACTATGAAATTTTTATCAAAAACAAATCAGTAATAAGCGAGATATGGCACTATTCAATTTTTTTATTTTGGCCCCCTGGTGGCCAAGTTAAAAATCAGACCGGACCGGAAATCAGTGTCACAGGTCATCTCACCTAGGGGTGTGTTGACGATTTAAATATCCCGGTCCCGGAAGCCTGAACAGCTCCTGACCTGTTGTACAGTTTAGATTAGGTGTTGACGATCTAAAGGTCAAGGTCACAAGGGCAAACGCTCTGATTGGTCGGTTTGCTGGCTTCGCTGAGAGAGAAATCAGGCGACACATAGAGAAGTCTTTGCAGAGAGAGGTTTGACTGTGTTGAAATTGAAGAAAACGCCCTAATTTTCGAATATAGATGCCTGAACGATAGAAGAAGATGACTGCTGTGCAATAGAAGAATAGAAGCGCAAGAGAAGAAAAGGGTGAAGTGCCGTATTTATAGAAAAATGAACTTTTAAACTTCGAAAAAACTTTATACGGTTGTGGCCGCCATTTTGACTTGAAGAACTCTGTAGTAAACAAAGTTAAAAAACCATGATATAAATTTATATTTAATCATAATTACTTTGCAGGGGATCCCCTAAGTATATATAAAATCAGCTTACCTCTCGTCTGAACTTTGAAATGACTGATTTTAATATGTTAACGTCCATGTTTTAAAGACTTTATCCATTGACTTGTTTAGTCTTTTAAATTACATGACGGATGTACATTATATAGTTCACCGTCTTTAATAGTTATACTGTTGGTGTCGGAGTAGACGACTACACAGTTTGTTTATGTGTCTCACAACTGACTGATCAATCGAACCGAGCCAAAAGGTGTCGCCACTTAGATGTCGAAGCTGATCGTCGAGCTGTAGAGTCAAGTGCCAGAAGTTGGGGATCACGTCCATCTAGAGTCGCCATACATTTAGAATAGTTTCGTAGATGTCGCCATTATAGATGATAAAGTTGTTGGTTGCCTGATATAGGTGATACCTGTTGCAGTCCAGTTAGCCCGATGCCATTTGTGAATGTCTTCGCCGTATATATCAATTTCGTAGAAGTCGTTGTCGTAGATGTCGCCGCTGTAGATGTCATTGCTATAGATGTCGCTGCCATAGATGTCGCTGATATAACGGGTGTGAAGCCAGATGTGGTCAGTCGTTGAAGGTTGTTAGTTCACAAATTACATGAATTATATTCCAGTTTGAACTTTAGTTCGTTAGTCACACTGGTATTAAATAATTGTAATTTTAAGCTTTAAAAGCTTGTTAGTTAATATTAAACAATTATAGTGCTATATAGTCTAAAAGCACTTAAAGTATTAATATAAAACTAATACCTATACGGCATATCGAATTAAGACTTAAACTTTACACTGCCCCTTCCGAGGAGAACCGAAGTTTTATATCAGAGGATAGCCTGCGGACTCGTACCAACACAGAAGGTTCAAGATTCAAGAAAATTCCTGCAAGCGGGTAAGCTTGATAGCATTTAGCTAGAGTTAATAGAATACAGTCCATAACGTCGGAACAAGGGGGTCTTGTGTACCAAGTTTAAAGTTCATAGCTTTAATGGTTAAGAAACGTGCCCTAGTTACACACAAACGGCCAATTCACACCATTTGACCTCTGTAACCTTGAAAATTACGTCAAATCAAAAACCCGTAGGATATGTGATGTATCCTTGCTCTGAGTACCTACAATCAAAATAAAATTAAAAACAAGTATTAAGTATTACTATTGAGCAAGATTATTGCACTTTTGGCCAAGTCGAGAATCAGATCAGACCGAAATTTGGTCTCGGAGGTTATATGATGTAGGCAGTCATGTGAAACAAATTTCAAGTTCATAGCTTTATCGGTTAAGAAACGTGCCATAGTAACACTCAAACGGACAATTTACGCCATTTGACCTCTGTGGCCTTGAAAATTAGGTCAAATCAAAAACCCGTATGATATGTGATGTACCCTTACTAGGAAAACCTACCATAAAAATTTTATCGAAAACGAGTCGCCTATAAGAGAGATATCACACTTTTAAGGTTTCCACTTCTGGCCCCTGGTGGCCAAGTCAAGAATCAGATCGGACCGAAATTTATTGTCAGTGGTCACCTGACCTGGGACTGGGGGGGGGGTCCTGTGTACAAAGTTCATAGCCCCAGCGGTTAAGAAACGTGCCACTGTTTTTTTGAAACAGGATACGACGACGACGACGGACGACGGACCCTGCGGTGTTGTATAGAGTCCCCTACGGTGAGCCAAAAATGTGCACAACACTGTCAAACCAGTTTTGGAAAATTCCCCCGAGCATTTTGCTTGTAAGCAGCAATTATATCCAGCCCCTGTACATTTCCCTGTGCATCATATGTGTACATTAACAGCTTCATCGGATCTCTTTTTTAAGATTGTCAATGTTTTAATTTTGAGTTAGATCCAAAATATTGTTACCTTAGACAAAGTTTTCACCATTTTCTCCAAATGATATCATCAGGTCTGATGATTTCCAGTAGATGGCAGCACTGGAAATCTGAAGTTCTGGCTCTCATTGTAGCTGCCGAGGAAGCTTGCAAGTTGGTTCCCCCGGGTTTAGCACACGAACTCAGACCTAAACTGAGCAGTATCATCAGCTCAGCCAAACCTCCGACCCCGAACATCAGCAAGGAGGAAATGTTAGCATTGCAAACCTTATCCAAGGAGGATGACATTCTGATCATGCCTGCCGACAAGGGGAGATCCACTGTAGTTTTAGACAAGGAAGAGTACACGCGCAAAGTAGGTAATCCTTTCCGGCCAATTGTTGACTACACAGGTTCAATTGGTTACAACCTGTCACGCAGCCTTGCAGATCTTTTGGCGCCAATCACTCAAAAAAACCATCCACCACGTAGAGAACTCCAAAGCACTCGTCACCGAACTGAAGGAAGTACAACTCACAGATGAAGAGACTTTCGTATCTTTTGATGTGGTATCCCTCTTTACGAACACCCCCACAAGACAAGGCCTTGGAGGTGATTCGCTCGAGACTCGAGGGGGACTCGCATTTGAAGGAAAGAACTTTGCTAGCAGTTGACGATATCATGCAACTGTTGGATTTCGTGCTGTCCACGACATACTTCAAATTCGATGGTCAATTGTAGTTGTACCAACAAAAATTCAGAACAGCTATGGGCAGCCCGGTTTCGCCTATAGTAGCCAACCTACACATGGAACACTTAGAGCAAACAGCCATTGCCACAGCCCCGACACAGTTTAAGCCAAGATTCTGGAAAAGGTATGTCGATGATGTACTATCGGTCATCCCCACAGGAACGGCCCAGGCACTCAACGACCACCTGAACAATATAGATGAGACGGGTAACATCAAGTTTACCAACGAAGCGATGGAAGACAACAGCATCCCATTCCTGGACACACGGGTGATTAAGAAACAAGATGGTACTTTAAAGGGAAGGGCCCGCCAAAAAATGGGGAGTTTTGGACGGCCCGGTCAAAACCTTAGGCGGGAATAAGGTTTCATTGATAAATATAAGGAGTTTCAAGGCCCCCAAATTACTTGTAAGGTTCAATAGATACTGGCCTTTCATTGGTTTACCGTTTGCGTATCATTTACATACTCTCATCTTGAAAAATATGACAATATTTACGACAGCTAGGTCACTTGGCTGGAATGGCCCCATCTCCTCTTCACTCATGTTCATTGCCGGCAATTCTGGCAAATATCTTGAGTCGTCATGGTTGTCAAACAAGTCTTGGATAATATGCTGCTCCATTTCTTCTGTACTGTTCGGATCAGGGGCCTCGCTCTCCACCGGCCCAGAATCCACCGGCGACTCGAAATATTTTCCATTTTCTCCTCTCTCCAACTCACCACTATCGCTATTGACTGCGTAACATACACTAACATTCTTTCGCTATCATTGCTAACTTCATTTACTGGAACACTGGCCTCTTTGTAGCTGATTATGTAACCCATAGTGGAAACACCTGACAGCGCCGCCCGGCATGATACACGTGCTACTGGCATATTTATAACTAGTAAATAAGGTTGTAAAAATATGTAAATGAGATGCCGTATATGGAAACCATGACGTCACTAAGCAGTGCTTATTTCTGCTACGGGTGGCGCTGTTGCTTGCTTCTGGAGGCGCTATTCAACCTCTTTAAAGACAGTAGTGTACAGAAAAAAGACTCACACGAATCAGTATTTGAATTTTGAATCCCACCACCCTGTAGTACACAAACTAGGTGTTGTTAGAACTTTGTTGGACAAAGTGGATACTGTGGTGACAGAAGACCAGAACAAAGAAGAAAAACGAGAAATTGTAAGAGACGCACTCAGCAAGTGTGGCTATCCTAACTGGACGATCCAGGAAACCAACAAGAGGATAGAGTTGAAGGCCGCCCAGGGCAAGAACAAGCCAAGAAGCCCGGGGAATCCCAAGAGAAGAGCAGGTGAATGGTTGTCGTGCCCTACATTAAGGGTATGGCAGAAAGATTGGCCAGAACACTGAAATCTTACAACATCTCAACAGCTTTCAGGCCACACAAAACCATCAGGAACATTCTAGTGCATCCTAAAGACGAAATTAGCAGGGATGACACAACAGGTTGTGTCTACCGCATTGACTGTGAGAATTGTGATAGTGCGTACATCGGGGAAACCGCCAGGAAATTTGGTACTAGACTCAAGGAACATAAAACAGATGTCACCTTGCACTGCAAGGGAGTCAGCACCCGAGCCACCCTGGCCTCCACATCAGGTGACCACCACAAGTCGGCCATCACAGATCATATGGTAGATAATAACCACGTTCCGAATTGGCAAGACGCCAAAATTGTTGCCAAGGAGGATAAACTGAGACGTCGACAGATTCGAGAAGCATTGGCAATCAGACGGAACACAACATCGATGAACAGAGACGATGGGGCATACCACCTCTCCCACGTATTTGACAGCCTTATCAAGCCCAGGACCCACACGGGGGACCCTAGGCGGGGGCCCCAGAAGTAACAACCAGAACTTCAGATTTCCAATGCTGCCATCTACCGGAAATCATCAGACCTGATGATGTCATTTGGAGAAAATGGTGAAAACTTTGTCTGAGGTAACAATATTTTGGATCTAACTCAAAATTAAAACATTGAGAATACTTTCTAAAAGGGTGCAAATGATGGGGTCCAAAATCTGGGGTCAGCTTCAGAATAGATCAAACAGGTGGTAGCCCAGGGTGGGTAGTGAGCGTGTCCTTCAGTTAAGTCCTTTACTAAAGATTTAGGGGTATCCGAATTTGGATATGGGGTATCTTAATTCTGATAGGGTATCTGAATTCCGATACGTATCCGAATTCTAACATTTCATGAACTTAATTCTAGGCTAGCACATGGAGACTATGAATAGCGCCATGGAAACCAGAAGAAAACGCCCACGAAAACGTCATCAGCAATGTCTGATCTGTCAAATATCACGTTCTGATCACGCCATCGATATGAAATATTCATAAGCTAGAGAGTTAAACATCTGAACTATTTTTACAATTCAAACGAGTATTTTTGGAGAAAATCATGATTAAAATGACCTACCGTGGTCTTCAGGAAATCGAAAAATTTACATGTTTGGTTCCTCAACTATCTGCTAGGAGCACCAAAACGACACGCCACTACAGAAAGAGCCAGCGGTTTTCACTGGTCGGTAAAATTTGTGCACGAATTAACAGAGAGGCCAATCACATTGGTCGATACAACAAGTGTTCGGCAATCTTCGCCAATGTTCGTTTTCTCTTCCGGATTGAAGGGAGGACACTTTACTATGACAGTGAGAGTGAGGTCAGGAGTCCAGAATATGATCAATGTGGTGGGAAAGGCTGTCGCATGGCATGCATGGCAGCCCCAATACAGGAGAAATGTGAAAGTGGCGTTTTGGGGTCGGACGAGGGGTCTCTCACTTCAAATCTGCCTACCTTTTCTTTTTTACTCTTCTCGTACACTTTCCTGGCTTATCCCATTGTTAAGCCGATAATCCCGCTAACTAGGCTTCAGGGGCCTGTGATCAGATTTAAGTGTAAATTTGTAGCTTTTGAGATGCTTTTGTTTAATAAAAGTGTTTTTAGCCTGTTAACAAGAACAACACAGCAACCCAGTCAGTAAACAAGGCAATATATCTCGCTAAGACGCTATATTTATTCACGCCGTGCTCCGGTCTCACTGTACAGTTTTACACCGGTCTCATTGAACAGATATCAGCAGTTCAGTATACCACAGTGTACTTTTACTAATTTTTGTGAATAATGACATTTTTGAGCAGGAGCTTTTGGAGCATGCAGGCGGTGCACAGTGAGTTGATATCTATAACGTATCAGAGTATGGTAAAAAAGTGTGGAAGGTTCGTCGGCTTGACTCTGGAATGGTGAAATTTGAGTGACTTCAAGTTCAACAGGCAGACAGGGGTATTAATAAATAGAGAAACAAAGAAATCGAGAACTTCCCATATCGAGTACCGTATTTTGCTGCGTATAAGGCGCAGCTTTTTGACCCAAGAAAGCCCTAAAATCGGGGGGTGCGCGTTATATGAAGGTGCGTGTTATCTATGGCCTAGCCCTAGGAAGCCACCGAATGATCACAAGATTTTTTCCATCAACTCATTTCTTTTGACGGCTTTTTTGGCTCGCAACCAAGTCGGCGCATTTTTTATTTTTGCACGAAAGAAAAATCGGGAATATCGATGCACTTTGCATAGTTCACCGATGCTAACTCGCCTGTTCTGTACGCAATACATATTAGAATCCTCATTATCATTTCAGTTACTTCTATAAATGTTTTTGAGGGTTCTTAGCGGCAATATTCAGAGCGTAGATGCGAGATAAATCCAAATCGATAAATCAGCTGATCGTGTGCCGCCATGATTTAACATCAAAGCGAGGCATACCGCCAACCACGTGTCAACACACGAAATTGTAGTTGAGCACAACACAGTTTTTCTCTCAATGAGAAAAGCTTTATCGGTTATATCCAGTAGGAGCAAGACTACCGCTGTAGTGAGATAAGAAAGAGGAACGCAGTACAAATGTATCGGCTTTATTAGCAACTAGTATACAAGTATGTGATGCAGGGTCGGAGGTGTGTATGACCACTTTCCCTCTTCATTGTTACAACAGTCCTTTTCAACTGAAAAAGAAATAGGAAGTTAAATTTAAAAACCGGCAAAAATTGTTTATGGCCCAGTATACCCGGTACATTGTGTATACCTGTAGTATGTAAAATGTACTGCGTGTTATACGTAGGTGCGCCTTATGTCTGGATTTTGTATACGGACTCAATGGGTGCGCTTTATACCCCGGTGCGTTTTATACGCAGCAAAATACGGTAGTTAGGCCTTAAAACCTATAATGTACAGCGTGAAAATAGACTAATATGCTAGCCTGGTTTCTTTCTCAAAGCACCGATGTACACCTGGCACGGCGAAGTTGCGGTGTATTCCTGTTTCGCCTATTCCTGTTCCACCTATTCCTGTTCCGCCTATTCCTGTTTCGCCTAATTCCTGTTTCGCCTAATTCCTGTTTCGCCTATTCCTGTTTCGCCTAATTCCTGTTTCGCCTATTCCTGTTTCGCCTAATTCCTGTTTCGCCTATTCAAATGTATTGCTAACCTCCCCACAGACGTAGGAATATGAACCGTCCCTTACTATAGTGTTAAAGGCTATCATTAAGAATAAAGTCTGAAATAATGGATTTAGCGACATGTCAATTCTAGTATTATTCGGAATAACTTTGGAAAATTATACATAGCTTACATAGGCTCATGTTTTAGCTTATTTTAAAAGGCAAGATATAAAATAGTAAGAAAGTTTTACCCTATCATTAGATTTGAGAAAGGTTTCCTGTTTTTATAAAATAAACGACTGCTATACTCCACTTAATCTATTAGTTTTTACTGTGTGTCAGTATGGTCCTATGGTCCTATGGTCAAATAAGTCCCGGTCTGTCCCCGCTTTCAAGGTGACTCTTTCAAAACGGTCATGGCATGGTTTGTTAACAAAGTTGATGGCATTTGATTAGTCAAATTGTCATCACATCGTTAACATCATCCAATTGTCCCCTCACATTTTCCCCATAAAATGGACATGCATCCCTAAGGTTCCCCGTGGGAGAGTCGATTTATTGTAGGGGTACTGGAAAGTAGGCGAAACAGGAAGTAGACGAAACAGGAATAGACGAAACAGGAATAGGCGAATCAGGAATAGGCGAAACAGGAATAGGTGAATCAGGAATAGGCGAATCAGGAATAGGCGAAACAGGAATTTTGTAGGCGAAACAGGAATAGGCGAAACAGGAATAGGCGAAACAGGCATAAACCGAAGTTGCGCCCCCACTTCATATCTCATTTCAGCCTTGTTGAGTATTTAGCATAGTCCAGTCGTAATTAGCAAAGTCTGTATTTTAGATCTACCCGTTGTAACAGTAGATCGTAGTCCGACGTGAGAAATAAAGCATTTCATCTCCGATATTCTTGACTGTTGCCCTGCCAGACGCTACCCGCCTTACGAAACAAGCCTCGTCCCCAGGACCAAACAAGCAGGAGGGACGAGGTTACCAGGTCTAAAATTGCCCAACTAAAGTCTTGGTTGATTGGTTTTTAGTGGTTGTTTTCTTGGTTTTAATAACCTAATACACAGTCAAAACTGTCCAAGCTAGGTTAGGATTTGCTACATGGCTATACGCCCCTTAATTGTTTTGAATTGATGCTACTTCATTTTGAACAAAACAAAATGGCTGTTGGCACACAAGTACTGATTTTGTGTAGCAATGCATTGGGAGACGAGGCCTAACTAGTCGATGGGGGAAGTTCTCGATTTCTTCGTTTCTCTGTTTATAAATAGCCGGCAGACAGTGCATGCGAAAATTCCCAAAAATATTCTATACCAAGCTACTTTCTCTCAAGTTACTCTTCATGTATCCATTGCACTCCAAATAGGATCACAAATAGTCTTTAAAAGTGCACAAAAAACCCAACGAGCACCATTGATGTGACAAAATGGCGAAAAGCTACGCTAAAAATATAGACACCCATTGATCAAACGTCCAAAATGGCCAAAGAAGAACTTGTTGCAACAATAAACATTGACCGGATTCGAAATATCCCGCCGGTTTGGAGTTTACGACAAGTACCGAAAGAGAGCGTGCAATATATATTTGGTTTATTGCGACTTCACAGCTTCCACACTGTTTAATACCATTCCATACTCCGAGTCTGTAAATAAATCTATAACCTTCAATCTCATGGCATAATGCTAATTTAACCGATCCAATACAAAACGCCATACAGGGCCTCCATAAACAGGGCAAATACATGTCAACCAGTATAGCAGCAGTGCAAGATAGGCGGATACACTGTATGCGGCAATGTAAACAAACAAACATGGCGGTCATTCAAACTTCGGGAATTCGAACGCTTCTGTTCCGAAATCAGGGCCATTCTGTTCAGATGTTGCATACTTAACCGTTTAAATTCTCCTCCTGGGCGTTAATCCTCGAATCAGTCATAATGTGACTGTCGAAACCTGGCGAAATAAGCGAAAATTGTCGTTATAGCGCGTATCAAATCTGTCAATTCAGCCACGATACTTTGTTGATGTTTTCAATGATGACGTCAGAAAGTTATCATGTGATCGTTATCGCGACACCTATACTTTTGTTCTGTAACGAGTCACAGATTGCTTGTGTAGAAGTTTTAATTGTCCTGGGATAGAATGGTCCGACCAGGGAACAAATGATTAGCCGATTAGCGGCTATTTTTAGTACTAGCATTATACCCGTGGCGCAGGCAGGTTCAAAACACAATCGTTGTACATGTACCGGTATAGGCCTAATGTAGGCCTATAATAATATATGAAAAAATATTTACATTATCATCAGTAAAACGAAATACAAATATGAAAATATACAAAATTACCACAAAGCCCACTTTGATAAGTAAAAATACCACAGTGGATCAAAGGTCTAAAAGCGCCCTAGTTTTCCAAAGAAAAGACAATCATGGGCTGTACAAAATACCTTAGAGCCACCAGACTATACTGTGGTGGACCGCAGCAGAATGGATAAATTAATAAGTGTTCGAAACGCATCTTCTTGTCCTTTTTTTTCTTTATTCAACCTTGACATGACAATCTATGTAACGACTAACTAAGGATGACAACGATGACGATGATGATGGTTCAACTGTAAAGATAAACATAACAAATGCCTTAACACTAGACAAGTAATGATTTTGACTAGGCCAGTAATATAGTAATAATACTCATAGTTACGAAACAAGCCAGGGAAACCTCCCTTAGATAATCCAAACTGAGGACAAGGAATGACTCCAAGCCGACTTTACAGTAGAAGACAAGGCGTTTAGCTATATAGATTTACGGCAGGAGGCAGCACCATACGGGCACAGCTGACAGCATGCTCACTGTGCTCAAATTAACCACTGGTTCTAGAACAAGTAGGACAGTCTCCTCAATCTCTTACTACACTTTAGTGTGTCCTTAGACAAGTAGAAATGGTTTTATAATCACTTTAAGGGAGCAAAAAGGTCACGTGACCAAAAGACCGGGAAGATCTGTCAGGAGTGTAGTCCATATGGGCCAAGTCTCAAAATTGGACCAACGGGTACCATCTCCGGTGGCAAAGTCTCATAGTGATTTTTTTGCTCCTTGGTATCTCTAGTTTATGAATTCAAATGATAGCCCTGCTCAATGAGAAGCTTTTTGGTAGTTTTCAGCCGGTTTTCATGATAGGGTATGGTCAATTTCGGGGGCCCTGAATAATGGGGTAGGGGAAACAAAAGAAGCTGCCATTTGGTAACGGATGGACCAAATCATTATTATTATTATTATTATTATTATTATACCTCAAAATGTTCAGCTAGGATGCCTCTAACATATTCTAAGATGTGTTTTGATGTAATGCATGTAAGTAGGTCAACAGAGGTCAAAAGGTCACGAATATTGAGGGTTGCTCAAAATCTGTGACAGTCAAACACCTGACGAAAAAGTAATGCTGAGGGTCAATTATTCAAACAATTTACACTTGAAATCTGTTTTTTAGTGTTTTCTAATGCTCTTAATATAATTTCAGAGGGGCTATAGGAAATTATTTTGATACATTTGGAATCCACAACAACTGTACGGAGTGCTTACAATCTGAAATTTTGAAATTTCAGAATATGGGGTAAGGGAAACATAACCAACTGTTAAATCGCAATGGATGGACCCAATTAATAGTTTAAGACCTCAAATGTTAAGCATAGCTGCCTCTTATAAAACCGTAAGGTGTATTCTAATATAAAGCATGTAACTAGGTCAACTGAGGTCAAAAGGTCATGAATTACGGGGCTGCTTAAAACATTGGCCACATACGACAAAGGCAATGCTGTGTAGGCCCACTACACTGACATTTTATGTAATAAATGTTAAAACTTAAAACAACCACGACATCATCATCATCTCTCACACATGTTTGCAATTCGCATATTGGTGTGCACTTTAGTCCTTTATCAAGACATATTCATTCCCCTTGCTGACAAATGCGTTTGCATCGGCAGGCCATCAGTTCAATGACAGCATCTGGAGCAGTCTTTCCCGCCATCCAGTCAATGGTGAGGTTTCCTTTCTCATCCCGTACCCATCCATACCCATCAGGGTCTGGAACCACTGGTTTATTCTCAAGGCTTAGTTTCCAAACACGAGCTTGATAATTTGCGCGCTGGGCATGCTTGTTTAGGGTGTCCTCGCATGGAGGAAGCATACTTGCTTTACCTCTCCTCTCTTTGCCATGAACAGATCATGCCGCATTTTATTCACCAACACAGTCTTCGTGGTCGGAGCGTACATGACACACGTAAAGTGCTGTAATGTTCCCAATAAATCAGCTGACTGCTCCCACGTGTTTCCAATTTGTGCGAATGCTTGCAGGAACAATTCGCTAGATCGCATCTTGTCCAAAGGCCCTATCTTGCCGCGTCCAACAAATGCACTAACTGTATCGCATCCGGAAAAGCTGTGAAAGCCGATGAGTGCGTCACAAACATCATCTCCAAGAGACACCTATAACTGAGAGACTTCAACGAACTGCGTTCTAGTCTTTGTTCCCCGCTTTTGGTACAAGGTGGCAGGAATATCCTTTGCGAACGAGAGAAGAAGCACGAAGACGTCTGTGTCCTCAGACACCACTATAACACTTTTGTACCCACTTTCTGCGACATGTTTTGTATGCAAAATCATTCGTGTATCCACCTCTTCTTGTGATGACTCAAGTTCCTCGACCTCACTGCAACAGCTGCCAGTAACCTTGAAGCATTTAGTACCACAAGTGACAAGCAGTACCTTTTCTTTGATCAGTCCCCTCTTGCTAGTTGACTTCCAGTCGAGAAAAACTCAACAAGTCGTGTCTTATTGTCCGCCTCTGAAAGAAAGTTCCTCCACTTCTTGATCTTGTGTCCAGGTACAATTGTACTGAATTTGATACCAGTGCCTGAGCCACATTTCTGCCGTTCCGCATCATTGATAGATGCTTCTCTGTAGACATCGAAGACTACATCAATTCTCTGACTTGTACCTCCTTCCCTCAATACCCATTTAAGAAGAGAGTTGGAGACCTCCAAGAATGTATTGTTTTTGACATTCAGTTTCTGCACCAGGCTCATGCCATCGACAATGCATGCGGAATGACTTGGAAGATTTTCTGCAGGGGGTATGGTGTCCCCGATACTGTTCATGAGTTTGGTCTTATCCGTTTTCCTTAGTAAACCAATTCATTTGCTAGAGCCCAGGGTATCGGTCCCAGTGGATATGATAAGACGATCTCCATGTCCAACGCTCTTCCTTGTGCAATGATAATCATGCGAGCAAATAGATCCCGGTCAGCCCGAAGGATTATTTCTTTACCAGTGCACTTCACTTTCTTCGTACATACATCAGTGAAGGATTTCAGTTTCTGTTTCTTAACTGTTGCGAAAAAGTCTTTTGCATTTGGTTCTTCCTTTTCAAGGTGCTCGAATCGGAAATCTGTGTAAGCCTTCTCCCCAATTGTGCGAGCGTTGAGGAGATCCTTGGTTACCTCATCTGGAGCGAGAGTGCCGTTTGAAATGCTGACAAGGGATTCATCTTCCGACTTATTGAATGGGTTTATCATTGCCTCCTGGATCATTTCCATCCCGGCCTTGACATCTGATTCATCCTTGGTGATTCGTGTGCTATGCAGGTCCGGATGGTTCAAAGATGACGAACTCATTCCTATCACGGCTCTCAGTTGGCGGAGGAACTTGCTTTGGTACTCTGCGTTCAGGTAATAACGCCGAACTGCTCCAGGATTTAGGCTAAATCCACGAGTGCCCCCAGGTGTTTGGGTATCCTTGTTGACCGTTTCTTCAATGGTCTGGTCGACTGGAATCTTTCCAAAAGGGTTGTCTGGCCCTAGTTGAACTGAGAACCCTCCACTCATTAAATGAGAAAACGTATCAGGGTGATCGATGTGCAGCCTTGACATTTGTGCATAGTATAATGTCAAGTAACGTGCGTAGTTCAGCCTATCGTATGCAAAACACCACGGAATCATCGCCTTGATCGAGGAAAGATGTAACAGCCAATCACCTTCTCTTGTTGCGCGTGCCAATCCAAAGACAATCTCCACCATATCTATATATGACATCCAAAATGCTGAAAGATTGCCATTGTCGCTCCTGAGGAAATCAAGATACTGTTGGAAAAGGTGAACTATGCGTAAGTAAGACGGATTGGACATCACATCATGTGGGACGACTCCTGAAGCATTGTCCACCAGAGATTTTAGCACTGACAAGGCTTGATTCAAGGAGTGTGCTTCTCTCGTTCCCAGCCACTGAAGGAATCCGTCCCATGCTATTCTCATCAATGATTCGTACATTATCTTGTGCATTCGAATAGCACGACTGTACTTCCTTCCATCCAGAACACCGCCTATTGAACCATCAGCAACAATGCCCGATTCGACGCACAGATCTTTTAAGCCAGCATCTCCAAAGCGTTTGCCTCGAACTGCCAGCAATGTGCATGACGTATGGAAAAAAGCCCAAAACCCCACCGGTTCCCATCAGCATGGCGAAGTTCCATTCTGTCCCCAGCACCTCTGAAGAACTTAAGATTTAGAAAAAGGGCCTTTTGGAATCGGCCCCAAGAGTAAAATCTAGCCACGATAGACAAGTTTTCCTTGGAAACGCTCGGATTCGAGGTGAGGTCACGCCAGGGATCCTTAGAAGAGAACCGTAAGGGCGGCGATACATCATCAATTCCCTACGATGGCAGATTTTGACTTGGACCCCAATGCTATGGAATTTAGGACCAGGAGGAATACGTACCTGGAACTGACTACAGAGAACCTGATCGCCTTTGAGGAAGAACTCAGTGGGAACCCGGACGCAGATAAAATGGAATCAAAGGAAAAAGAGCCTCAGAGCAGAGGACCTGTGAGTGTGACGAGGAGTCAAATCAGCGGGCTGAAGTCATCGGTTACAAAAGCTATCACAAAACTGAGTCAAGCGGTTACAGATGACAAAGGTAAACATGAGATGGAACAGTTGGAGGTGATGGTGACAAAAAAGAAAGACAGAGTCGTCGAGGCATTGGAAATATATGGAGCGGAAAAAGGAACAGAACGAATGATGCTGGAGGAGATACAGGGATATGAAGAGAAGATTGAACTAGAGTTAACAAGAGTAAGAGAGCTGTTCGAGGCTTCAGTCGTAGGGAGTACCAGAACAGGACATTCCCATAAGTCCGTGAGATTCCAGAGACGCACACCGCCTCAAGCTGCAAGACGAACGACGATAGACAGATCGACACAGGATAACGTACATATTCCTGCAGAAGAGCAACAGCCACCTAACAGTCCAATTCGCGCACCGAGAACAGAACCTCAGCACACAACGACATCACCACCTGTAGTACACCAACAGATTTATCCGAGCAGCCAACCACAGGAGCCCTGAATGTCACCGCCTGTAATACCACTACAGGCTTGTCCAACTAGTCAACCACCGCACACAATGATGTCATCACCTGTAGTACATCAACAGGTTGGTCATATTAGTCAGCCACCGCACACAATGATGTCATCACCTGTAGTACATCAACAGACTGGTCATGCTAGTCAGCCACACGATATTGGGATATCGTCACCCGTACAATACCCACAGACTCAGCCAACTAGCCACGCAACGGACACCAGGATGACATCATCTATACTGCACCCACCGATCAATCCAGCCAGCAGACGCTCACACCCAGCCCGAGGATTGGCAAAAATTCAGCTGGACAAGTTTCACGGAAGAATACCCGAATACAGAGGGTGGCGTGCAGCATTTAATGTAGCAGTCGACCGGACGGAAATACCCGATGATGAGAAGATGCTGCGGCTTAGAAATGCACTGGGATCAAAAGCAAAAGCTCTAGTAGATGATCTGCAAAATTTCTCATCGGCACAGTATAAAGAAGCTCTCAGGAGACTTGACAGGGAGTACGGTACAGATCAAAGAGAAGGAGCATGCCTGCTTGACAAGCTACACAAGTTCCCTCCAATCAAGGAAGGAAAAGAGAAGGTTGAAAAACTCAAGGAGCTACTGAATGTCCTTAACACGACCATATCATTTATGCAGTCAGCCGACAGAGAAGCAGAACTTGGTGATGGTATGATGCTGTCAGTAATTAACAGCAAGATTCCTGAGAATGACCTCTTCTGTATCATCAATGGAGAGAGCAGAAAGACCAAGGCCACACGCTGATGTCAATGAGGGATTGGCTGGAGCAGCTGGTCGAAACCAGGACCATTGTGCGAGAAGCAATCTATGGATTTGAAGACAGAAATCCTGGTCAAAATGAGAAGCAGCCATGGAAAAGGCAAAAGGGACCGGGAAACAGCAGGACTCTAGTCACTATGACAGCTGAAAAGTCTGACAAAGAGAAATGTACGATTTGCAAGTTTTACAACCATCCAATGACGGATTGTCGGAAGTTTAAAAGGTTGACACTAAAAGACAGATGGCAAGAGGTGAAGAGAAAAGGCCTTTGCAGAATTTGCCTTCGTCAAGGACACATGGGCAGTGACTGTCCACAGAAATCAACAGATGAAAAGAGCCACTGGTTGCTGAGACCTAGTCAAGAAGTAAAGAAAAGTAAAGAGTTGAAAGAAACGGCCACCAAAGAGAAGAAGAACACAGAAACTGCATCTCCAGAGAAGAAACAGCAAGGCCGAGAGAAGAAACCAAGTACAGGGAAAGGAGGGGACGCGATAGCTACTGTAAATACAGGCAGCACCATCTCATTGAGGACAGTGCTAGTTATCCTGAGAAATGGGAGCAATACGGTGCAGACAGTGGCGATGTTAGATGATGGATCAAGCTCAAGCTACATCTTGGAAGACATAGCACATGAACTAAAGCTGGAGATGAAAAATACTACCACCAAAACAGCCACAGTATTTGGCGATAGGAAGGAGACCTACAATTCCTGCAGAGTAACAGATTTCTTCATTGAAGATTTGGAAGGAGAAAACAGTATCAAGCTGAAGGGCCTATGGACACACCCAGTATTGGTAGGAAAGGCACCGGTAATTGACTGGTCAGATGCCTCTAGAAAATGGAGTCATTTAGCAGATGTCCCTTTTGTACCACAACCAAGGAAACGAGAGATTGGCATTTTGATAGGGAATCAAATGCCCCTCCTTCACCAAGCTTTAGAAGAAGTCGTCTCTGAAGATGCTGAAGCACCAATAGCCAGACTGACCCCCTTGGGTTGGACCTGTATTGGTCCCACTGATCATCCTGGTCATGATGATCACATGAACTGCACCTTTACAGTCAGCAACATGGATTCACATGTAGAAGAAGTGAGAACCCTCACCAAGAAACTTTGGGAATTGGAGGCCATTGGAATGGAGAGACCAAGAGATAAAAGCAAAAGAACCTGCCTGTCTCCAGAGGAAAAGATAGCTGAGTCAAAAGTGACCTCATCAACACTTTTTAACGGAACCAGATATGAAGTTGCGACTCCATGGAGAGATGAATCCCCAAATCTGCCAAATAACATGAAGCCAGTTGCTCACCGTCAGCAAAAGATGGAAGAAAACATGAAGAGGAAGGACCTAGCCTTCCATGGGCAATGCACGGAGGTCATCCTGGGACAAGTAAAGAAAGGATACCTTAAGAAGATTGGGAACGTTAAGACCAACCCTCCAGAAGAAAACGGATTTTACATCCCAATTTTCCCCGTAAGGAAAGAAGAGAGGGAGACAACCAAGGTTCGGATGGTACTTGACTGCGCGGCGAAATTTGAAGGGAAGAGCCTCAACTCTGAAATCTACCCAGGACCAAAGCTTTTGAATGATTTGGTTGATGTCCTCTTGCGATTCCGGAGATATCCAGTAGCAGTGAGTGGAGACATATCAGAAATGTTTTTACAGATAGAGCTGAAACCAGAGGACAAGAAATTCTACAGAGTAATTTGGGATGGAGAAATCTTTGAGTATCAGAGAACTGTTTTTGGTGATTGCTCTTCACCATACAAGGCCAACCAAGTTATACAGAAACACACTGACAGTCACAAAAAGGATTTCCCAGAAGCTGCCGACACTATAGAAAACGCATTGTACATGGATGATGCCTTAGATAGTAAATGTACCCCTGCAGAGGGGCGCCAAGTCAGGAGGGAGTTGTCAGAACTGTTGACAAAAGCTGGGTGGAAAATGAGAAAATGGATATCCAACAACCCCTCAGTATTGGAAGAGATAGCCATCGACGAGAGGGCCTCATCTGTCAACCTGGACCGAGATCGAGACCAATTGCGTGTTCACAACGCCCTTGGAGTGGTTTGGATTGCTGGTGAAGACGTTTTCACATACAAGTCTAGCGTAGTGGGACAAGAAGAAACCTTTTCAGCCACGAGGAGGGGTCTGCTCCGGTGTATGGCCAAGTTATTTGACCCTCTAGGATTGCTGGACCCGTACAGGATAAGGGCATGGATCATTTATCAGAAAACATGGGTGCACAGTCAAGAGTGGGATGCGCCGATTGATGAAAACCTAGCAAAGGAATGGTATGCATGGGTGACGGAACTCCAGAGTCTGAGAAGCATCAAAGTCAACAGACACATCGGGATGAGTCGCGGTCTCTCTACAGAGCTACATGTTTTTGGAGACGCATCCAAAGAGGCATTTTCCACCACAGTCTATGCCAGAACACAGATGCCTGATGAGACCTTTCGTGTGAGGCTGATAGTGGCAAAGACGAGGCTTTCACCATTGAATACGGCATCAATCCCAAGACTAGAGTTATGCGCCGCTGTCTTGGGGACGATAATAGTTGAAAAAGTCAAGAAGACACTTGAAAGTGGACGAGATGCTCAGCCCTTGAACGTCACGTACTGGAGCGACTCCATGAATGTCTTGTACTGGATAAGACGTCCCGGAAAAGAATTCAAGACCTACGTCGCAAATAGAGTTGGTGAGATCCAGGAGAGAAGCTCAGCCGACCAATGGAGGCACGTACCTACAAAGCAAAACCCAGCAGATCTACCCACCAGAGGTCTTAGTCTTGGAGAATTAGCTGAATCTCAGCTCTGGTGGGAAGGTCCAGATTTCTTGCAGCAAGATGAGGACAAGTGGCCCCCCAGAAAGATACCGCTTCAGGATGACATCATTGAAGAAGAGAAATCACCAACTTTTGCCATTGTAAAAGAAACAACAGGAGAGGACCCAACCAAGTTCTGCCTGCATCCAAGTCGTTGGAGTGATATGAACCGCCTTGTCCGGAGGATTGGCTATGTCAGAAGAATGGCCCAGTGGATGCTGAAGAAGCCATTACCTCAGGGAGCCAAACCCTGGCGGGGAGAACTTTCCCCTGAAGAAATTCAAGAGGCTGAAGACTGCTTAGTGAGACAGACTCAAAAGGAGAGCTTTCCAGAGGAGATTAAAGACCTTGCATCTGGGGAGAAGAGAGTCAAAAAGTCAAGTCATTTAGCACTACTCACCCCTTTCCTCGACAAGAAGAGACAACTGCTCCGTATTCAATCACGTTTGGAAAGGGTTGATTGCTTGAAAGACAGCGCTAAGTTTCCTGTGATATTATCAAGAAGAGGAGATGTAACCAGACTGATTGTACAGAGAGAGCATGACAAAGTTGGTCATCCAGTGGGAAGGGAAGCCACAATACACCAAATAAGGCAAAGATATTGGATCCTGAAGACCAGAGAAGCTGTGAGAGAATGGGAAAGAAAATGCTCCAACTGTATCCTGCGAAGGGCAAAACCTGCTCAGCAGATGATGGCACCAATCCCAAGATTTAGGTTCAGTCAACCTTTGAGAGCATTTTCAAAGTGCGGCATCGACTTTGCCGGGCCTTTCTTCACTAGACAAGGCCGAGGAAAAACCCAAGCCAAGAGATACCTCGCAGTCTACACCTGTCTACAAGTGAGAGCGGTCCATCTTGAGCCCGTATATTCCATGGACACAGATGGGTTCCTTATGTCTTTTTCCAGAATGACGAGTAGAAGAGGAGTGCCCGAGGATGTCCTCACCGACAATGGGTCCAATTTTGTAGCAGCAGAGAGAGAGCTGAGGGAATTGGTGGCAGCCATAGACTGGAACGCCATTGAGAGAAAAACCGTTGGCTATAAGAACACCGAAGGTATAAGATGGCGGTTCAACCCACCGGGAGGACCTCATTTCGGCGGGACATTTGAAATCATGGTGAAGGCTGCAAAAAGGGCTCTGAAAGCCATCATGGGGAAAGCAGACATCTCAGATGAAGAATTCCATACCTCTGTAGTAGAAGCCGAGG
Organism: Lineus longissimus; assembly: GCF_910592395.1. Classification (NCBI taxonomy): domain Eukaryota; kingdom Metazoa; phylum Nemertea; class Pilidiophora; order Heteronemertea; family Lineidae; genus Lineus; species Lineus longissimus. Next base: position 9,822,969 of record NC_088313.1, read on the forward strand.
GGTTAATCAACTCCAGACCCCTGACACCCCCCAGTTCAGACGCTGATGATGAGCCACCATTGACACCAAACAGCTTTCTACATGGCCAGTTGGGAGGCCAGCTGGCGCCACCGACTACAGACGTCATCCGATACAACCCCAGAAGAAGATGGAGACATGTCCAGAATCTGTTGAGACACTTTTGGCAAAGATGGCGGCAGGAAATCCTCCCCCGGCTCCATAATCGTCAGAAGTAGCTTTACCAAGAGAGAAATTTGCAGCCAGATGATCCAGTACTGGTAGTAGATGACAAACTTCCGAGGGGTCTGTGGAAACTTGGACGCATTGCTGAAATCCACCCTGGAGAAGACAAATTGGTACGTGTGGTAACGGTGAAAACTTCCAATGGTGAATACAAACGTCCGGTAACTCGAATCTGTCCACTGGAGTTTCCTGCTGATGACTAAACGTGCAAGGAAGGAACTTTTGAACACAAGTCTTCCATCAGATTGTATGTCATCCAGTTTTCTAATGGAAGAGTCTTCAAGGACGCTGAAATCGCCGCTGATCACGATCGTCGCCATAGTAGTATCTTCAAATCGCCAGGATATAAAATCAAAAGTCTGTGTGGTGAGAAATTATTGACAAAAGAGATTTTCCAGGGTCAAGGCCAATATGCATTTTTTGGATTTGGTCAACATTTGCTTTTTGATTTTTTAATACTAAACAGTAAACAGTTATACCTGTCATTCTCAGAAGAGAAGTTGAAAAAATTAATTGAGCCTTGTCCAGGAGAGTTTCTCATGTCATGAATTTCTCTATGTGTTTGGCTTAAGCCAATGCTAGTATTCTGATTCGAAAGGATTGTGAAATTTAGACAAATGGGAGTGTAATTTCATTCCATTGCCACTGCACGTGGTGCATTTTAGAACTGTGAGTTACTTGTGGCATGTGAGGGTGAAATAGGACACTCCAGTGATGCCAAGACTGACACAAAAGGGACTCCTAGTGTGTGATTCATCGGAAATTCTTCCTGCCTTCAGTATAAGCCTGATGATCCTTTCCAGAGATTAAAGTGCAGCTTCCTCTAACTTCTGATCCTCTCATAATTAAGATAAGATCAGCAGTTGTTGGTTAAAAAAGGGTTAACGCCTGGATTCAAATAGTTACCACTTCCAAGTTTAATGTTTACATTTATACTCTGCTTTAATTTGATTTACTCTGGGTTTAAAAGTTGAAACTTAAAATAAGATTTTGAGATTCTTTGATTATAGAAATATGTTGCTATAATTCACAGTAGATAACTGAGAGAAATGTTTATTTTGGACTGTCCGGGTGTCGCTATGATTTATTTGAAAAGGGATCATATCGAGAGGAGGGGAATGTGGATGAGAAACCGGCTAGGTACCGTATGGTCCTTATAATTCCAAGACAATTTTTGATTTAGTTACTTGAATGTAGACGGCGCTCGGGTTTTGGCACGAGCGCTAGGATTTGCCACACGTTGAAGAATAAAGTTACAATCAAAGTCGAAATTCTCGTTGTTGGATTCATGGAACAATTACAGATGCTTACTATGGCATCTATACTTACATCACATTATTGTCCATACTGCTACGAACAATATATAGAGCCTGGCGCTCTAAAACCCACAAAAGGTTTCCGGACAAACGAAACCACACTGGTTTCGTTTCGGGAAGACAAAAAATGGCGAAAGCGTTGATGTAAATGGGCCCATTTTCACCTCCGCCGGAGGACGCTCCGAACCATCCCGTCTTCGGGCAGGAAAAGCCACAACATATACTATAAGAAAAAGACACAATCACCCTACACACTGTGGTTTATCCACATTAGAATCCAGGTTGTTCGCCTTTCGTTCCACGTGTATGGTAGGCGGGAGGGGACATAAATCAGAATGTATCGGCCGATTAATTACTTGCGCCGCAAAGGCCTCCCGCGAATGATGCGCCGCAACAATGCCCCGCTAAAAACACGCCGCAAAAGAATGCGCCGTAAAAATCTCGCCGCGTGACCCAATTTAAACCAGTCAGGAGCCAAGGACGGTTTGAATTTTGCGGCAGAGGTATTTTCGCGGGAGTCTTCTGCACGATTTGTGGGGGACTTATGCAAATTTCGCGGGAGACCTTCGCGGCGCACTTCTTTAACCAATCAGAGACATCGTAACTTCGTAAACCCGCCGGAAAATACTCCACGCAGTGTCTTATCCATGCATCTGTGTGCGGAGGTTGATAGATGGCACGGTATGGTAGAGTTGATATTTTACAGGTAGGTCAGGTAGTATTGTTTTTATGTAATAATACTATATCCCCTGTAGTGTTTTGTATAACACCCTGTATATTGAGACCCGTGGTACTTGTGTAGTTAGCGGAACATGAAAATAAAGACTGATAGATTGTTGGATTCAATTCTGTTTTAATCCGATAATATCAAGTTAATCCTACCGTCACCGGTAGCTAAGACAGTACAAATATGGCGACGAGTATCTAGTGAACCCATAGATGTGTTATTTTTTGCAAACCTAAGCCTAAAAGCAGAAAATGGCGGTAGCGTTAGAAGTGGCCCCACTTCCTAAATTGGACTGCACTGGTGAATCGGCCAATGTAGGGCCCCGGTGGAAACGTTGGAAGAAAGCATTTGAGTACTATGCTGTGGGAAAAGGTGTCACCCTGGCTGCTCAGAAGAAGGCACTTCTGTTACACTCTGCTGGTATGGAGGTACAAGATCTGTACGAGACGGTGCCAGCTGTGCCATTTGTCGCTGGGTTTGAAGGTGAAGAGGATGACGTGTACAAAGCTGCCATTCGAAAACTGGATGGGTATTTCTTGCCGAGGTTGAATGTAGCTTACGAGAGACATGTGTTTCGACAGTTAAAACAGGAGGATGAAACGGTTGCCCAGTTTGTCTCACGACTGAAAAAGCAAGCCCTAAATTGCGAATTCGGGGATGAGGAGGCGAAAAACGAACAAATCCGAGATCAAGTTGTCGACGCATGTAAATCATCAGGTCTACGTAGGAAACTCTTACAAAAAGGGACTGAACTGACACTAGACAGAGTTTTAGAATTAGCTAGAGCAATGGAAGCTGTCGATTTGCAAATGAAGCAAATTGAAGCCAAGTCGGTGTCCGGTGAAGTCAATCGTGTGAAAAATGCCTGTGACGTAAAAGAGAAAAAGACATCAGCTTGTTACCGTTGTGGACGACGTGATGGACACCTCAGTAAGGACCCGTCATGTCCGGCAAAGAGCGCCACGTGCAACAAGTGCAATCTAGTTGGACACTTTTCCAGCGTTTGTAAGACGAAACATGGACGGATGAAGAAGGGCAGAGATCCGAAACAGGGAAAAGCTAATCCGACGAAGAAGGGCAGAGATTCGAAACAAGGAAAAGTTAACCAGGTCAACGCTTCAAATGAAGATGACAAGTACGTATTCTTGATAGGGAGGAAAGGTTGCAGCCTGAATAGTGGTATGGTCGATGCAGACATCGCTGGAGTCAACGTTAGAATGCTGATCGATTCGGGATCAACTGCTAACATCGTGGATCGTGATACTTGGAGATACATGAAAAAGCAAAGGGTTACGTGTATTTCTGATAAGTCGAGTAAAAGATTGTATCCGTATGGTACAAAAGATCCATTGTCAACATTAGGGACTTTCTCAGCAGATGTGAAAATAGCAGATCATGAAGTGAATGCTGACTTTACTGTGATCGATTGCGCGGGTCGACCACTTTTAGGTAAAGATACTGCTGAAAAGTTACATGTTTTGAAAGTTGGTCCAAATGTCAACATGATTCAAACTGAGCAATGTAATCAGGGTAACACTAACAGTTCAACGTCAATGGGGATTGCCGAAATCAAGAAGGCATTTCCAGAGTGTTTTAATGGAATTGGTAACCTGAAAGATTACGAGGCAACCATCCACATTGACCCAAATGTAAAACCAGCTCAGTCAACACGTAGATTTCCGTTCAGTACGCGTGCACAGCTTGAAAAGAAATTAAAGTCACTTGCCAAAGATGATATAGTCGAGTCAGTTGAGGGTCCAACCCCTTGGGTTAGTCCGGTGGTGATTATTCAAAAAAAAGGTGATGACATCAGGTTATGTGTTGATATGAGGCAGGCGAACAAAGCTGTTATCCGTGAGCGTCACCCAATTCCAACTGTCTACGAGATTTTAGACAGGATGAACGGTAGTCGTGTGTTTAGTAAACTAGACTTGAAATCCGCTTTTCACCAAATTGAGCTAGATGAAAAGTCGCGTGAAATCACAACATTTTGTACACACGTTGGTTTATTTAGATATAAGCATTTGATGTTTGGGATAAGTTCGGCTCCTGAAAAATTCCAACACATCATTCAACAAGTTGTAGCAGAATGTGAGGGGTGCGAAAACATCCATGATGACCTAGTTGTACATGGTCGCGATACGGAAGAACACGATCGGAGACTGTTTAAAGTGTTAAAGAAACTGGCTGAAAAGAGTTTAACGCTTAACGAGGAGAAAATCAAACTCAGAATGGCTGAATTAGAGTTCATGGGACTCATTTTCAGTGAACATGGGATTGCGCCAACCGCCGAGCACGTTAAGGCTGTTGTAGAAGCCCGCAGACCGCAGACCGCGTCAGAAGTTTGCAGCTTCATGGGTATGGTCAACTTCAGTGGTAGGTTCATAAAGAACTTGGCAACGATTGCAGAGCCCTTACGGTGGTTAATGAGACAGGACGAAAAGTTTGTGTGGGGTCCTAAACAGGTGAAATCGTTCAAACAGCTAAAGGAAGCGTTAAGCAACACGGACTGTTTGGCTTACCTCCAAAAAGATGCAGAGACTGAGATAATCGTCGATGCTAGCCCTGTTGGATTAGGCGCGATGCTAGTCCAAAAACAGAACGGTGTGAAAAGGGTCATCAGTTATGCCAGTCGAAGCCTATCTCAAATGGAGCGCTGATATTCACAAACGGAGAAGGAAGCTTTAGGGATTGTGTGGTCATGCGAGAGATTTCATGCTTATGTGTGTGGTATACACTTTGAAATCGCCACCGATCACAAACCGCTCCTGTACATTTATGCGCCAAAATCCAAACCTTGTGCTAGAGTAGAAAGATGGGTTCTGAGACTCCAGTCTTATGATTTCACCATAAAGCACATCCCTGGAAAACAGATGGTGGCTGATGCGCTGTCCAGACTCATTGCTGAGTCTAAGCTTGAACAGACTGATGAAGCAGAACAATTTGTGCGTTTCATTGCGCAGGAGGCTACTCCTATAGCCCTCAAAATTCGTGATATTGAGCGCGAATCCGCCGCTGATGAAAAACTTTCAGTTGTCCGTGATTGTGTTGAATCAGGTCACTGGGAGAATTGCCCAGCTGAGTTTAAACCGGTTAGGAATGAACTGTGTGTCGTTGGTAAGCTCGTGCTGCGTGGCTGGAGACTTGTTATCCCTGAATCACTGAGGAAACAAACTGTAGATTTAGGACACGAAGGCCATCAGGGTATGGTGAAAACTAAGGAGAGACTCAGGTCCAAAGTATGGTGGCCCGGCATTGATCGTGACGCAGATAGAAAATGTCGCACGTGTCATGGGTGTCAGCTAGTCGCACGAGCTGAAAAACCAGAACCTCTAAAGCGCTTTGATCTGCCAAGATCAGCTTGGCAAGATACCGCCTTAGACTTACTAGGTCCAATGCCTGATGGGGAGTACATTGTGGCAATAGTGGATTACTACAGCCGGTTCTTTGAAATAGACATTGTAAAGACAATAACCTCAGCAAAAATTATCGAGTGCTTGGAACCGATATTCACCCGTTATGGATATCCAGAGTCGCTGAAAACCGATAATGGGGCACAACTCATTTCTACTGAATTCGAGTCATACCTTCGCGAAAATGGTATTGAGCATAGAACCAGTACTCCATTGTGGCCTCAGGCAAATGGAGAAATTGAGAAACAGAATAGGACAATGCTAAAAGCATGCCGAAGGGAAAGACTGGGTGAAAGAACTGAACAGACTACCTCTTGCGGATTGGACAACGCCAAACTCAACTACTGGGGTCACACCCGCAAAACTAATGTTCGGTCGCGAAATACGATCAAAAGTGCCGCAATACTCTGAAAGCAGTTACCAGCGTGAACTAGCAGCCCGAGATCGCGATGCAGAGTTAAAACAAAAGGGAAAAGACTATGCGGACAATCGTAGAAATGCGCGTGAATGTGAAATATTAGTTGGTGAAAAAGTTCTCATGCAACAACAAAAGAAGGACAAACTGTCAACTAGATTTGCTGAGAAGCCATGTGTTGTCGTGCAGAAATACGGGAACGAGGTTACTGTCCGATCCGACAAAGGAAAAATCTACAAGAGGAACACGGCGCAGTTGAAAAAGTTTCATGAACAAAACGTGGAACCTGAGAAGGACGTTAGTCAGGAACAACCCATTACTGAAGATATTGAACAGTATGCGCTGTCAGATTGTGACTCTAATGATGACTCAGTGCCGCAAGAGTCAACAGTTAAATTGCCGAATGTGCGCTGGTCAGGTAGGGTACGCCGCCCACCAGCTCATCTTAGTGACTATGAATTGGGCTAAGTGTTTTGCCCAAGTGTCTTGTCAAAGTCAAAAGGTGCACTTTCTAAAACACAGACAGATCACCTATAAGGTAACAGAATACTCCCTGATCTTGTCTGGAACTTCTGGGTAGTCTGAAGTATTGTTGGTTTGATTACATTATACACCTTTCCAGAAATGGGGCGCTGAGTGTCTGAAATAGTGATATCATAAGGGGAAACTAGGCCTTATGGTGGAGGGACAAAGGAGATAGTCATGGTTGACCAACACACTAGAATGCCTTTAATGACGGACAAGGGGGAAAAAGTTAGTTCCAATAAAAGCCACCAATTTCAGGAAGCATGTATATTTGTGTCAAGAACTATATAAAATTATACAGTGTAGACTTAACCAAAATTGTTGATGTTAGGATAATTTGGACTGTTCTGAATTGTAGAGACAATTGCGTACAACCTGCAGTACTAGTAGAGTAAACAACATTGGACAGGTTTCTAGAGATTATCTGGTTGAGACAAGTTAAGGTCAAGATCTAGTTAATATTAGTGTTCAATATGTTCAATCAATGTGAATTGAGTTTTATTTGGTTGCATCTATACCTGAGCAGAGAATTGAGAGACAGTTTAGTTAGGCGTCTCCAGGTTAAAGTTTGGACTGATACAGTTGACTATACTTCAACAGTGTAATTCTTGTCTTAGTTTGGAGTTCTTGTTAAACAGTTAACTTAGAGGAGTTTTGTTCTAAAAGGGGAAGGGTTGTAGTGTTTTGTATAACACCCTGTATATTGAGACCCGTGGTACTTGTGTAGTTAGCGGAACATGAAAATAAAGACTGATCGATTGTTGGATTCAATTCTGTTTTAATCCGTTAATATCAAGTTAATCCTACCGTCACCGGTAGCTAAGACAGAACACCCCCCCCCCCGCAAATCGTGCAGAAGACTCCCGCGAAAATACCTCTGCCGCAAAATTCAAACCGTCCTTGGCTCCTGATTGGTTTAAATTGTTTAAACACAATGATTGCTATAACTAGACTAAACTTTAACAATATCACACATAAGGTATAGATACAAGATAAGATAATATGATTGGTTATCAAGACATGAGTAGGAGGAGTCAAGAGTCTTAATGCTGTGAGTGATGCTAAGAGGAATATGCAAATTCAACAGGGAAATATGCAAATTCCGACATTCTCCGGCCCGCAAATGATCAATGTTGAATACGTGTGGTTATATAGATAGCGCGTGCGGCTACTAGTAATTATCATATGAACTAGAAACTAAAGTTTGTTTACACTTGTCATGTATGAGTCACGAGCGATTATCAAAAGCATGCAACATTCAAAGAATTCTATTTGTATTTAATCCAAGTCTGAATCTTGCAACCAGTTTGCAACGAGTTCGTTGGCCTTGACGGCAGCTTTCCGCTTTGGCCTAGTTGTTGGAGTAGGATTCGGAGCGATATTGTCCTGCATTGCTGGTTTAGCCGAATTGTCTTTACCAATGTCAATGTCAATGTTCAGTTCTTCTGTTGCTCGAACTTCAAGCGGATACAGCTTTGTTATGGGCCTGTTGTTAGTCGCATGTTTTGTTTTGATTTCGGCGCTGCGTACGAAACCATCGTTGCCGAAGACGAGTTTGGTGACTCTAGCTAATGTCCAGTCAATACGTTTCTTAATGTCATCATGAACAAGAACGACATCACCGACTTTGATTGCGTTTTCAGTCGGAGCGTATTTGATATTTTGCAAGTGCCTTTCTCTTAAAGCGGTAAGATACTCATTGCGCCACCGTTGCCGGAAGTGTTCTAATACTTGATTCAGACGTTGAGCACGTTTCTCGAGATTTCGTTGTCCGGTATTCTCCCGTATTTGGAAGGTTGCATCTTCGTTCTCTAGATGGCGCGGCAAGGTTCTGAGCAGGCGTCCATGCATGAGATGAGCTTAAGAAATTCTCATACTTAAGTCACCAAAACAGACTTAAGATTCTTTGTGAAACCGGGCCCTGGTGTCAGTGGTTCCCCGTCGCTAACATAAGTGATTGGCCTATAATTCAGTGTTGCTTCTATTTCTGCGGTAATAGTGTTCAATTCATCCAAATCTACGCGGGCACGTCCCAATACCTTTTTAAGGGAGAGTTTGGTTAGTCCTATTGTGATAACTCGTTACTTATACGGATATTGTTACCTTAACAGATAAAACTCGGATCCTTATGTAGGCTTTTTCTCGTGTTTTATTGGTGAACATACACAAAAATCGAATCGGCACCCAACTTGGTAGCGTCACACCCTCTTTCTCGCGTCGTGACGTCATCGTCACTCGCTGGTGAGGGGCCGTCTCAAAAGGGCCACTCACCACACCATCCCCCCTTTAAAATAGCTCATAGGCCTACTTTTTACATAAAAATCGAGGCACAGCGAAAACGGCAAAAGTATCTACAGGATGTATATACAATGTACAATGGGAACCTCTTGGGAAGTTAGGTGATGGGAGGGCACTGGCGATTATAGCAGCCATTACCCAGACCAAAAGAGTATTGACATTCTGGTCCTGGGTAGCCCTCACCATTCACCCATATTGCCAAATATTGTCTCTCAGGCTTCTCAATCATGGGTTTGCTCCGTCATTTCTGTTGCCTTCTTCTCGTGCGGGTGCCTGGCTGTCTCTCTTTCACATTACACAAAACCACCTGCAGAAGAACTATTCTGAGAGCATTAGCAAATTACAAGGCTTAACCAGTCCTCTGTCTCAACCACTGGTCCACGAACGAGGTGAGATGATGGAGGACACATCTCATCCCACTATCACTGTAGTGGAAGGCGTCCCTTCCATACTGGTGATCTGGAAGCTGGGGATGAGAAATTGGAATGAACCCTATGTCCGCCACATTGCAATGAAAATGCCCCACAAGATTCCCCAGCTGATCTCTCACAGAATTCATTTCCCCAAGAGTAAATTTTCTGGATGGTTTCGCCCGACCAATAAAGAACTTTAGAGCCTGTATGGCCAACCCCGTTATGGTGGCCCCGCCAGAGAAATCTCTCTTCTCTGCGTAATTGTAAAGCTCCTCCAATTCCTTGATGTTGATGCATTGCCGCTGGTGCAGTTGGAGGTTTTTTCTTCAGGAATTGGTACAAGGTTTCTCTTCCTCTCTTTCTGTGTTGAAGAAGCTCCTCATGGCCTTCTATTTCTATAGATATCTCAGGGACTTCACCTTCCATGTTGACACCTGGAAAAGAGGAAAATAAGTTTTAATCATTCACTCTATGTGTAGTCTAATTTATAAATTTTATTAGACTTTCCTTTCCTCGGTGGATCCAGCTGGCTGGCTTCTTCTTGAAACGAGACCATGTCTCCCTCTTTTGGATGGTATCAAGGTATCGGACTGGTCTCTTCAATGTGGCTCTTGGGCGCAGCTGATGTTGTTGGATATCAAATTCGACCACATCATCATCCAGTGAATAATGGTCATCGATTGGGTCGTCTAGTAGAGGATCAACCTCTTCACCAGAATCCTCCACAGGAGCTCTGTCGTCCGCTGTCTCCTCTGGTAACCGACTGGTGGTTGAACTCTCAGTTGGGTATAGGTCACCAACTGAGAACGTGTCCACCATCAAGGTCGGGTATTCAGTTGGGTTTAAATCACCAACTGAAGACTCCGATCCTGAAATATTCGTTACTGGATTTGGATACTGGATCTCGGAAGACGTAGCGTTGTCCGAGTCTGAGTCACTCTCTGACTCCAAAACAGCCTCTTGCCTATATGTTTCCTGTTCGGCTGGTTTTGGTTTTGGCTTATGAGTGTCCCCTACGTGGTCTCTCTCTGGTTCCACTCTTGAGAAGTACCGCTTTAGGTTATTGAGGTAAACAACCTTTTTTCGCTGCCTTCCCGTAGTTGGTACGACGCGGTAAGTCACCTCAGATACACGTTCTAGTATCTGATATGGACCCTTCCACTTCTTGTGGAACTTGGAGACCTCATTTGCTTTAATGTGGTGATTCTTCAGGAGCATCAAGTCGCCGACGTCAAAGGAACTCGGCTTTGAGCCCTTGTCATAGTGGTCCTTTGACGTTGTTGGGCCAAACCAAGTTTCTCCCTCACTCGTTTGTGAGCTCTCTCCAAGCTCTCATGGAGGTCTCTCACGAAAGTGGTAGTTTCGGGTGGGTCTTCGTTGTCAGGGCTTCCAAGGAGCAGGTCTACTGGCAGCTGTATTTCTTGTCCAAATACCATCGCATATGGAGTTTCTTCTGTCGAAACTTGGACGCTGGATCGGAAAGCCATGAGTGCTGCTGGAAGCTTCAGGTCCGAGTCTCTACCTTCTTCGTCTACCATGGCCGTCAGCATGGCCTTGATGGATTTATTGAAGTTCTCCACCTGGCCATTGCATTGCGGATGGTACGCTGTCGTCCTTGATTTGCGCACTCCCAGCAAGGAACACATCTCTTTGAATGACTTGGATTCAAAATTTGATCCTTGTTCTGAATGCAGGCTTTCAGGAGCACCAAATCAAACGACGTAATCGGCTACCAGTGCTTTGGCACAGGTGGTTGCTTTTTGGTTCCTCAAGGGCCATGCCTCTGGCCATTTCGTGAACGTATCTTGGGCAACTAGGATGTACTGATGTCCACGTCTGGAGGGCGGGTTGATTGGACCAATCACATCTACATGGAGCCGTTGGAATATCCTTCCGACTGGAATACTCTCCATTGGTGCTTTGGCAGTCTTGGGTGGTGACTTGATCTTCTGGCAAATGGGGCAAGCTCGAACGAATTCGATCACCAATCGCTTTAAACCCGGTCTCCAGAACCTACTTCTAACCTTAGCATGGGTTTTGAGCACCCCAAGATGTGCACCTGCATATCCCTCATGAAGATTACCTATCGCTTTGTCAGCCAAAGATTTTGGGAGGACCCAGCGAGGCTTATCCGTGAACTTCTCCTCTGGCGACCTCAAAATAAGGCAGCTGTCCTTAGTGTCCAATAACGAAAATTGGGCCATGATAGATCTTGCAGTGGTACTGAGTGCTCTTAAGGTTGCTTCGGATGGTTTCTTCTTCTGATCTATGTGCTCCATCACGGGGCCTACGTCCGGGTCTTCCCGTTGGGCCTTAGCCAAGTCTTGCACACTCCACGATAGGATGTTTTCAGATTTTCTTTCTGCTTTCACACCCAAGGTGAGTCCTTTCACCCTTTTATCCTCAGTGTTCTTTGCACAATGGCTGTAAGCACTGGGCCCCTCCTTTGGAGGTTTGTCGGTTGGCCCACAGGACGGGCAGTCTCAATGTTGGCGGATACGTTTAGGTCGACGAGAGAGTCCATCAGCATTCCCATGTAGCTTTCCCGGGCGATGCTCAATCTCGTAATCGAATTCGGCTAAACGCTCCATCCAACGGGCAACTTGCCCAGTTGGCTCCTTGAAATTAAGCAACCACCGCAGGGCCATGTTGTCAACTCTGGCACGGAACGTCTTCCCTAGTAGGTAGTAGCGGAAATGTTCACAAAACGTAACTAATGCTAGCATTTCACGTCGAGTGGTGCAATAGTTCCGTTCTCCACTGTTCAGCGTTCTGCTTCCGTAGACCACCACTCTTTCCGAGCCATCTGATTGGACTTGAGATAGGACAGCCCCTATTGCATAATCACTGGCATCGGTATCCAAAATGAAAATTCTGGCGTCTTTTCGAAAATCAGGATAAGCGAGGATCGGAGGTGACGTCAGGAGTTCTTTTAGTCTCGCGAAGGCTTCTTGACACTCGGGAGACCAGACATACTCTGCCCCCTTCTTCGTCAGGTGGTGTAACGGGGCTGTTATCTTTGAGAAATCTGGAACAAATCGCATGTAGTACGTAGCGAGACCCAGAAAAGAACGTAACTCAGCCAGGTTGATTGGCACTGGCCAGTTAGCAATCTTCTTAGTCTTCTCCTGATCTGTTGCAATGCCGTCCTTGGAAACCACATGACCGAGGAATGAAACAGACTTCCGAAAAAGTTTACACTTGGTCGGCTTTAGGTTCAAACCGGATGCACGGATCTTTCTGAAGACTTCCTCCAACCGTCCGATGTGCTCGTCAAATGACGCAGTGTGAACTATGATATCGTCGAGATAAGCTAAACAACGTGTCAATCCTCCTAACACCAAGGACATCAGGCGGGTAATGGATGCAGGAGCTCCAGGTAACCCGATGGGCATAACATTCCATTCAAACTTTTTGTAAACTCGTTTTCGCACGATCCTCGGGCGCTACCTCCATCTACCAGTAGCCGGACGCGCAATCGAGAGAACTAAACCAGCATGATCCACTCAATGCATTTAAGGTGTCATCCACACGAGGCAGGGGCTGAGCTGACTTCACGGTACAAGTGTTGACCCGGCGATAGTCGATGCAAAGACGTAGGGACCCATCTTTCTTCTTGGCCAAGACAATTGGGGAGCTCCATGGGCCTTCTGAATATTGAATGAGTTTCTTTTCTAATAGGCCCTTAGTGATCTCCTCCACTGCTTCTAGCCTGTGAGGTGGAAGTTGCCTGGGAGCCTGCTTGATTGGTGGTAAGTTCCCAGTGTCAATCCGGTGTTGAATGAATTCACTACGGCCGATGTCGAAATCACCACTTGAAAATATGTCCTCGTAGTCCCTAACAAGATTCTTCGCCTTTTCCAACTGTTCTGGGTCAAGGTCACTCTGCTCTAGTTGCAGCTGAGTAAAGAGGACCTCCATTTCTTGTTCATCCCTTTGCTTCGCTTGTGTCAAGCTAGCCCCAAATTTCTATACCCAAATCAAGCTAACCCCATATTTCTAGCACCAAGTTTACTCGACCTTACTCGGGTAAAGTTTTAAGCTAGCACTAAATTTCCAGCCCCATTTTTTTGTTCTTTGCGTTACATTTTAGTATGGTTTTATTGCAATCACCTGCCGTAATAACCGACCTCAGAGACATCTATAGGAAGTCTAAGTTCGTAAAGTCTGACTGGCCCATGGATTAATGTTTCTAAAGCCCCACGCTCAAAAACCACTTGGGAGATGGCACTTTTTCAGATTGTTCCTCGACCAAACCACATGGGTACGGTCGGGGGCGATGCCCCACATAGCCTCACACTACTCTGGTTCCTAGGTGTGACCAGAATTTTTTAAAAATATTTGTTAAGTAAATTTTCCATTTTTTTCTCACCACCGTGGCACCCCAAGCTCAAAAACCACTATTTGGAGATGGCACTTTTCTGATTGTTCCTCGACCAAACCACATGGGTACGGTCGGGGCGATGCCCTGCATAGCCTCATACCACTCTCGTTCCTAGGTGTGACCAGAATATTTTTCAAATCTTTGTTAAGTAAAATTTCTAATTTTTTCTTACCACCCCAAGCTCAAAAACCACTTGGAGATGGCACTTTTTCTGATTGTTCCTCGACCAAACCACATGGGTACGGTCGGGGACGATGTCCCACATAGCCTTATACCACTCTCGTTCCTAGGTATGACCAGAATTTTTTAAAATATTTGTTAAGTAAATTTTCCATTTTTTTCTCACCACCGTGGCACCCCAAGCTCAAAAACCACTATTTGGAGATGGCACTTTTCTGATTGTTCCTCGACTAAACCACATGGGTACGGTCGGGGCGATGCCCTGCATAGCCTCATACCACTCTCGTTCCTAGGTGTGACCAGAATATTTTTCAAATCTTTGTTAAGTAAAATTTCTAATTTTTTCTTACCACCCCAAGCTCAAAAACCACTTGGAGATGGCACTTTTTCTCATTGTTCCTCGACCAAACCACATGGGTACGGTCGGGGGCGATGCCCTGCATAGCCTCATACCACTCTCGTTCCTAGGTGTGACCAGAATTTTTTTTAAAATCTTTGTGAAGTAAAATTTCTAATTTTCTCTAAAGGGGGGCTCACTAAGTCCTTGACTCCCACTAGGCAAGACGTACTCCAACTGGAGACCCCAAACTTACAACTCCCAGAAGAGATCAACAGGCCTTGCTTAGAAACAGCAGCGTCACCCTTTCGGCAATGATGAGAGTTAACACATAAAAGTCATTAATGATAATATGAAGATTAAGCCTGACCCTTCGTACAATAAAATGTAGAGGGATGTCCAAACATGTCAAAACATGAGTTACGTGTATTAGTATTTTATGATTCTGAATTTATTGAAGGACGATTTTCATCAATTCATGTAATATTGCTCAACTTCTGTTGATCGTTATGCAATATCTATTTTGTGTTGGTCACAATCTAGGCTTCCATACGACTTAACGGGACTCAAGGTCATATTAACCCCCTCATGATGAATAATTTCATCCCACTGGCCTTGGAAACATTTGGCAGTCAGTTCTGAACTTATTTATCAAATGTTAATATTTCCCTGTTTAATCAGAGGTTAACGGATTTGTATCAACAAGAGTGGCATTCCATGCTACATATGCCTAATGATCTGCGCAGGAACCCTGTAAAGTATGACATCTAAGCATTACATCTTGTATCTGACAACCCACTTCAATGTGTTACATCTAGTGTATAACAAAGCGTCCAGCATCATGTATAATATGTAAAGTCAAGGACTTAGTGAGCCCCCCTTTAGGTCGGGGGAGCACCCCCGAACCCCCCTACGATAGCGTAACGTTTTTACCCACTACAATGGAGGGGAAACCCCCCAAACCCCCCATGTTGGGACCATCCATAGTTCCTTCCGACACATTTTTGTATTGGTAAGGTAATACATTGTGATTAGCCTTATTCATGCGCGGCCAAGCCCTAACCGTAGTTCCTAATATGTAAAGTCAAAGACTTGGTGAGCCCCCTTTAGGTCGGGGGAGCACCCCCCCCCCAAAACTCCCATATTGGGACCATCCATAAAACATCTGAAAGTAGTTTAATTATTGGCCGCTAGGGTGCAGTATGTCGCTCACCCGACATATTTTTGTTTTGGTAATGTAATACATTGTGATTGTCCTTATTCACAGGGATTGGGCGTTTCCAGTGATATACGACACGAATAGGTTGTCCTCATGCATTCATTTTGGAAACGCATTTTAAAATAGATGTTACGTCCTCTTAATGGGGCACGTCATCATCGCGTACATTTGGGAAAAACTCCCTAACGAGACCGGAGCAGACGGCTGAAAGTAGTTTAATTATTGGCCGCTAGGGTGCAGTATGTCGCTCACCCGAATTTTTCACACAACTTTTGCTAAATAGAGCTAGTTCTAGTTTGTGATTCATTTTGATACTTCAGATTTGGGCAGTAGACCAATATAACTAAGTCGTCAGTGTGGTTTTAAGCAGGAAAAACGTATTTGTTTTTCTTAAAGTGCCTTTTTTGGACGGGTGTGTGCGATTGTTTTGTTTATGTCACGTGACCTCGACCATGTCGACATAAAATTGAAATAAACCATTCCTTTTCTGTCATTATTTAGGACGGATATTTCTCTAATAAAAATATTAATATAATTGGCCAATTTCTTAGGCATATGTAGCGAATTCCCATGAAGATTTAAATTAATTTAAATTTAATTTAAATTAATTTCAACCAATGGGATAGCAACCACCACCGGAAGATCGCGGAGAAATCGTAAACTAAACGGAGTTAATTCAGAAAAAAACCAAAAAAAATTGTTTGTAGGATATACAATGGTTACTCTCTTTATTTCTCATCATTATATACTCCCGCACACGCGTGTATCTTAAGAGCCCCTCCTAAAGGGGGGCTTAAAATCATTGATTTCTCGGTCCTCACAGTTGATTTAGCAGTTGTTTTGGTAAAGACATGTTTTGTTGGAGTTTCTGAAACCTAGAGCGCTACTCAATAGGCGGCTAGCAAAAACTACGCATTTTACTGTTGTTGCCGACGTATGTGTACACTGAACTTGGGATGTGCGTCGGCCCCGTTTTGAAAAGCCGTCCAGTGCCAGTTGGTGCGTTATTCGCTGATTTGTGCAAAATTCAACATATCTCAAAAGTTCAATGATTGACCCTCGATTTTTTTTTATTGTTGTGTAGCGTAAGCAACTGTCTTTCATGGGGGAATGGGCACTGTAAGAATTATTCAGAAAGAAATGTATACTATTTGGGGTTTTTCGTGATTGTCCGGCCCAATTGGCAATACATTGTATTGCCATTTGGGATGGTGAAGAGCTAGGAGCAAATGCGCCGCTTATGATTTATTTAAGGAAATAAAATGCCCGATTTAACATCCTGCAGAATCACGGGAATCGGGCGTTTCCAGTGATATACGACACAAATGGGTTGTCCTCATGCATTCACTTTGGAAACGCATTTTAAAATAGATGTTACGTCCTGTTAATGGGGAACGTCATCATCGCGTACATTTGGGAAAAACTCCCTAACGAGACCGGAGCAGCTGAAAGTAGTTTAATTATTGGCCGCTAGGGTGCAGAATGTCGCTCACCCGAACTTTTTCACGCAACTATAGCTAAATAGAGCTAGTTCTAGTTTGTGATTCATTTTGATACTTCAGATTTGGGCAGTAGACCAATATAACTTAGTCGTAACTTAAACGTATTTGTTTTTCTTAAAGTGCCTTTTTGGACGGCTGTGCGCGATTAGATTGATTTGTTTATGTCACGTGACCTCGACCAAGTCGGCACAAAATTGAAATAAACCACCCTCTTCTGTCATTATTTAGGACGGATATTTCCCTAATAAAAATAAAAATATAATTGGCCAATTTCTTAGGCATATGTAGCGAATTCCCATGAAGATTTAAATTAATTTCAACCAATGGGATAGCAACCACCACCGGAAGAGCGCGGAGAAATCGTAAAGTAAACGGAGTTAATTCAGCGCCATTTTGAAAAAAAAAAAAAAATTGATTGTAGCCTATGCAAGTTACTCTCGTCATTTTTCGTCATTACTCCATTACTCCCGCATGTACATGTATCTTAAGAGCCCCGCCTAAGAAGGGGGGCTTATGAATCACACGAGTTGCATTCTTCACATGGTACCAGATCAAAATCGAACTTTGTTTCAAAATTAAAGTGACCATGCAGTACATGAGATACCAATAGGCAACTCAACGCTGATGATATTCACCGATGGCATGGTTAAAGTGCAGTATTTTGACGATCAAGTAGACTGCGAAACGCCGAAAATTCACACCAGCTGAGCTGAGAGTGGCAGTGCATGCAAGAGTGTACAGGACCCTGTGCATTATCGAAACAAGTAACTTTGATTGGTCGTTGTGTGTGTGCTGTAACGATGGATAAACATCCACGCATGAACTGCGATCAAGATGATCTCGACAGAGAGTTCAGGCACTTCAAACAACACTGTCAATTCCAGTTCGGGGGCCCACTGAGTGCTAAAACTGAATAGGAGAAGGTGAACTATCTGATGACGTACATGGGCGACAATTAGGGCCGCGAGTTATACAACACATTTGCGTGGACGCCTGCGGTTGCCGCAGGTATCGACCATGGTGTTGCGGCAGTGCCAGCGGAAAACCACACCTTGAACGGTGTATTCACAAAGTTTGAGTCATACGTCAAGCCTAAACGAAATCAAATTCGGGCCACCGTGAACTTCCATTGCAGAAAGCAGAAGGCAGACGAAAAGTTTGACATTTTCGTCACTGATCTGAGGATCCTGGTGGTTATGCAGACGAGGATAGGATGCTGAGAGATGCGATAGTGCTGAGTTCGTATCATCAGCAGATTCGCGAAAAATGTCTAGACAAGGGCGACGACCTTGACCTTGCCCTTGTAATCCGCATTGGGCAGAACTACGAGGCGAGCCAGCAAAGCATGAAAATAATCGGAGAAGACCAAAAAGTTAACTTCGTGAAAAACAGAAGGAACGATTCCAAGGAGAAGAGCTATGATCCTGGCAGTAGCACAAAGCGGAACAGAGACTATAGCAAGAACAATGACTGTGGGTATTGTGGCTACAACAAAAGTCACAAAGTTTGTCCGGCCAGAAATGAACAATGCAAATTCTGCAAGAAAAAAGGACCTTCGGAAAAGTTTGCATTACCAAAAGAAAAGCTAAAAGTGGTGCTGGTAGAGCAAACTACAAGCCTAAGGTTGCAGCAAATTATGTTGATGAAAATTCTGATGATGAAAACACTGATGATGACCATGATTATGTGTACGAAATCAAAACAGTGCAAACAATTTCAGCTCTAAGCCACCATGCCAGCAAAAATTATAAACCTGCCCACATTATATTTATTCAATACCGCTTTTGTGTCATAGGAACCAATCGAAGGCAACAATCTGGGCATTTGCAGGGCTATTGTGCCTTGGTCTGGGAAGCCATGTCACTTATACATTAGTACCGAGGCCTTTTTTATTCCATGAAAAACGACAACGGGTTTTATTAATCAGAATTGTTGGTAGTAACGTATTGCACGACAGGTAAGGGATGAATACAAAAGGCCCTTTTGAAACATTCACTTGATCATTGAAATTTATTTGTTCTGAAAGGACGGGACAAGACGGTGTGCGTAACCACCATCGACAAGGTCTGTGATTTCATAATGATCAACAACGTGGCTTGTCATTCGATCAGAGAATCCCTATACTCGTGAAGTCAAGCCAATCAATGCCTATGGTGAACCCTAACAAAAGAATTACCACATCACTCTTATGAATAAATATAGGCCTAATTTGGGCAGGTTCGCTAGTTTATGCTGGCATGGTGGTTTAGAGCCGAGCCCAGAGTGTATCAGTAGCTGAGAATAAACATTTGCCTGAAGCATGACATTTAATACCAAGAGGTGTAGCCTAACTGACTAAAATAAGTGAAATAGGCCAGTTTTAACAGAAAGAGTAGCCTAAAACAGAGGTATGTTGAGAAAAATATGTACAGAATAACGAAGTGGCGTAATTTGCCTGCAGAACATTGATAAATGCTATAAAAATGTGTCCAAATGACAGCGGACTACAGATGTAAAAGTTGAGACAGGTCTTTGATGACGCTTATTATAAACCGCTAGATGAGAATCATTATCATGAGTAATCATTATTTTCTTCCACAAGATTTTCTACTTCCCTGGACAATGACCATGACAATCATCATTTCTAATGCTGCTGTCCACTTCTCCATTCAATTATAGTAGGGCCGAAGACAATACTGTCGTGTCCCGATGGTTAACAACGATTGAAACTGCCTTGTCAAGATTGAGTAACCCTATTTTTTTTTTCCACAAAATGTGGTTGTGAAGTTTCGTAGTAGAATTTGTACATAAGTAATTTAGATAGTTCTAGAACTGTAGCCCCAATGCAAATTGGTATATCGAACACCATATTCGTTTTTCTCATCAGAATTGGAACTAAATCCTCGTCGAATATAACTTCCCAATCAAACTTAGGATTGGCGTTTCTCCTCTAAACATCCTTCCTGTTCATTATGTTTTCACAGGTTTTTCCATAGGTAGCGTTGTTCATTAATTTGAAGATGTCTTTCTCAAAGTCTGTTTTGACCGCCATCCCCTGTTTCGTGTTAAAAATCGATATATTTCCCCAACCACTTTTTCTGTTTAAAAATTAATTTTGTTGTGAATTTTTTTCAACACCATTCCCTGCTTGAGGTAAAATTGTAGAATCCTGTAATGCAGGATGTAGTTTTTTTATGGTTCTGGGTCAAGATAAGATTCTCAACATTAGGCCTCTTCTCATCCCCCGACAATTGCTTTTGGTAATCACTCAATTCCTCGTAGGGGCTAAATAACGATTCCGGGTAGTAAGGAAAATTCACCGACTTAAATTTTATTTTTTCTGGGTATTCAAGGTCGACTTCAAAATAAAAACCTGTCGGAAAATTTTCAGAAATGCTCAATATACTCTTCTGTTATTTCTGTTATTTCTTCATAAACTCTGAAATCAGACTCGGGCAACATTTGCATCATAGCCCAACCATAAAGATTATTTGCATCGATATACAGAACTTTGTGTTGATCATCTGCTTTATAATACCTAGTTCCCATCACCCTAGAAATTTCACCTCTGATTGCTTTTTCGAATAACAGAAAAGAGCCAACTTCAGTTAGTAATTCGAGATTGATATCTGTATTTCAACCCCGCTTGCCAAGTGAGACCAGGAGCAGAATAACAATGACAGGGAGATCGATTTGAAAATAGTTTAAATTGATATCTCTAATTTTTTCAAGAAGGTCTGCTAAAAGTAACACATCAGATTTTAGGATTTTAGGATGCTGATTTTGGGAGTAGTTACCAGTGTTTTGATGAAAAGATGAGAGTCATAGTGACTTAGATTGTGGAAGAAAATCAGGACAAAGTTAGCGTGTCTTGTCATGAGTTTACAGAATTTGTGGGCTGCACCGCTGAATTTACCGCCGTAGTGACCATGATCCAGAACTATTTTTTTCAGTGTTCTTGGAGCACCAGCTCCCACTGGAGTTGGATGTTTTACCACAATAATAGCAGTTTCCATTTTGCTTATCCAACTCGAACTTTGCCTGCTCTTCGGTAGTCAATTCCATTTTTAATTCTGTATTTAGAAGTCCCCCTTATGAGCATCATGGTTTTGCGCGTGAGCGAACTGCGATTGTCCACGTTACAACCGTTACTAATTAACTGAAAATAGTGCCTTTTTTCTGACTCCCCAGATGCGATAAACTAATTTTACTGTGCGTATTTGGTGCTCTGTGCATAAAGCAATACATTTATCTAACTCCGACATATTTACAAATAATGGATCTAACTTAATGATTTCAGAATAAAAATGTTGACGCATTTCGTCATATTTTGTGCAAGAACATAAAAAGTGCAACTCATCTTCACATACAGTGTTACATAATTTACAAATTCTGAGATGAGGAGGTAATCCAGTAAATCTTCCTATCTCAATCTGTAGGGGCAAAACCCCGCATCTCATTTGCGCGAAGAGTGCTCGCTGGGCTTTGTCGATAGCGGACGAAACGTACGGTTCCATACCGAAAGAACTTTTAAGTTTAATATAGGTCCTCAGTTCGGGTTTGCTAGCCGCAAGCGCCCGCCATTCTGTTTGCTGGAGAATCTTGAAGTTTCTCTTGAAAACGGCCACGTCGCACGGAGTGCAATTGTCAGCATGCTCATTCATGTCCAATTTGGTGAGGATATCTCTGATTTCGGCGGACCAATTTCTATTCTGGCGGCTCATAAGAACGTCAGTCCTAAATACATGTTTTAGAATCCCGTCCCTGCTTAGCTTGCTTAAGCGATTCCAAAAGTTTATCATTCTTAACCACCTCCTGTAAGGCGCACATTGCCAGCCAAAGTCCCCTTGATATCCTGCTATAGGGGCTCGGTTCGGAAGACCTAAAGAGTATCTAATTGCGCGGTTTTGAACACTGTCTGGCTTACTAAACTCCCCAAATCCCCAAACTTCAGCACCGTAGTCTAGGATTGGAACAACTCCCGCTTCGAACGTTTTGGTGAATGTTTTGTACCCAATACCCCTTAAAGACCTAAATTTATGAATTATTCCCCGAGAGCTCTGCCTCCACTCTGCGCTAGCACCTCTGCGTTTCCTTTCATAACGAGGAACTCGTCCATCCAAACCCTGAGATATTTATATTCGTTTACCAGCTTCAAGGGGGATTTATTTAACTCAAATACGAAGTTAGTTTGTTTCTGCCTTTTCCTCCTGAAGTGAATCACCTGCGATTTGTCATAGTTTATCTTTAGCCTCCATTTTTGACACCAATTTCCGAGAGGATTTAACATGAATTGCAGATTTTCCTCATTACCACTAACCAGAACAATATCGTCGCGTATAAGATACAGCATATATGCCCACCATTGACCTCAACTCCCTTGCCTAAGGCATTTAGTTCATCTACCAAATTATTAAGGAAAATGTTGAATAAGGTTGGGGACAGCACGTCTCCTTCACGGACACCTTTTGTTGTCGGAAACCAGTTCGTGAACTTCTTGTTTATCTTGACCCGCGATTGTGTACTCTTGAATAAGTTTTTTATGACACGAACTTTTTACGTCAATGTTATAGCTGAGAGTTTTATATAGGAGCATGTCTCTATCCACCCAGTCGAATGCCTTTTGCACCTCAACAAAGCAGGCAAAAGTGGAGAGGCCATCAGCGATCCTGTTCCGGACTATTGAAGTTAACGTGAACATGTGTTCCACACAGGATCTTTTCCTTCGGAATCCATTTTTCTCATCATTGTATAGATTTAGGAATTCCATATAATCTACGATGCGTAGATTGAGAATGGATGTGAACACTTTATAGACCGAAGATAACAAGCTTATCCCCCTGTAGTTCACAGGAACGCACGGGTCCAATGATGCACTTTTTGGAATTGGAATAATAACCGCCTTTAACCAAGACGTCGGGAAACAGCATGTATCCAATACCACAAAATGCATTAAGGTTAGCATTACCTGGTCATTTCTTAATGCTTCATTTGGTATATTATCTAAACCAGGACTTTTTCCTTTCTTGGTACGCATTATTGCATTTCTAACCTCAGCGTACGTTATCCTTCCATTAACAAACTCGTTTTCAGTGTAACCCGGCTCTGCCATCCTATCCTCTATTACATAACAGCAAAATTGCACATGGAGGACCCACATGACGAGTTGCATGGTGTGACTGTGGCCAGTCTGTTTCTGGGTGAATCTTGTGTTTAATGGTTGTAGCCAGCCTTTAAGCTTTGTAGATGGCTCCACCCGTTTTCTCCTCGTGTTATCGCTTTTGCCGCCATTGTTAAGATCCAGAATCTTCCATATTTTTGGTCCATCAAATGAGTGAATTTGCCTCATCCCCGAAAGTTTTATAGAGAATTTAAGGGCCTTACAAAGTTTATTACGTGGTGAATAGATGGGAAAAGAAATCAAGCTTGTTGGTGTTGTCTTCCGGTAATTTAAGGGTGGAAGAAACAAGCCACGGCATGATTATTAAAAACTAAAGATATCATTGCCGCTACAATGGTGACAATGAGCAGGCAAGGCACTAGAAAATCCTTCCTACTGAAATCAATACAATACATCGAGTACAATAAGAGTGTTTAATAATATCTATATACGTTAGGTAAACTTATGAAAACGTTAGAGGGCCATAACAAGACTGCACCTCATAGAAATAAAGGCTTGAAAACTAAAACTTGAAAACATGTGTGAAAAGGAAGAAACAAAAACCAGATAGAGCTCAGGAAGAGGTCTTCCTTACCAAGAACAAGGGCTCAAGTAATCTGGGCCCATCAAGTATAGATAAACCCAAACTTGGTTCCAGGAATAAGACAATTTAAACATGGAGGGAAACTTAAACTCTTGTAAAAACACTAAAGTCCCAAAACATGTAAAATGGCCGTTACATACCGGCTCCCTAAAAGTGTAGTCTTACGCAATTACACCAAATAGCAGCTCCAAAAACCAAACGTTTTAGTTGCACCAGAGAATATCAACCAGAGAACATTCAAACTCCAACATAAATACAATATAACTGCTAACAATGGACAGCTACATGAACTTACAAACAGTAAACCATCAAATACCAGAGTAACCTTTCACGTTAAAGAAAGTAAATAAGCATCAACGGCTATTTGCCTAAAACAACAGTGACAGCTATGACCAAATTCAGTCCAACTCTAACTTCCAAATGCCTCAGAAACCATTGATTCATGTGGCAGCCAAGCGAAACATTTCCACTTCAAGAACAAAATAGACAAGAGTTTACGGACTTGTATTGATCCCTATAACCATCAAAGTCTTCACATACAGTCTAATAGTCGTCGTAAATCTGAAATTACAAACAAAGACAATGGGTGATATGAATAAAGACTAGCAAATGCTTTTACTCCGGTTTTGTACAGGAAGGCCTAGTGTAAACGTACATGGAGATTTAGATAAAAGCATTTGCTAGTCTTTATTCATATCACCCAATGTCACAACCACAGCTTAAAGACTGGAAAGCCTGTATACGCTGACCTCAAGGAGGTAGAGACACCTATCGGTACAAAATTGAAACTAAAATGGACAGGGGTTTTCTCACTGAAGTCAACATTTTACCCCAAAACTAAATGTTTACCACACACTACTGAAATGAAGAGCTTAAACTATAGTGCTCTCTCTGAACAGGCAATGGGTGATTTCAAAGTTGGTTTTGGTTTTAGCGTTGGGTGTTAGTGTCAGTTTTATTCCTAATTTCTACCTCTAAAAACCTATGTCTGGATAAGACCAATTCGAGGTTTTAGTTTAACACCAACACCTGGTTCATCTAAACTCCTAAAAGCTGGGCTGAAACTAAGAAGATGTTTTATTCTGCAGGTAAAACTAACACCAAGATGGACAGAGATAAAACCTTGGAAAAAACAAACATGCATGTTGTTGTCGTTGTTACTGTTGTTTCCCTATTGTAACCGCTTCCATTGCTGGTCGTTGAACGAAATTTGGTCGTCTTCAATCACGTCCATCATTATTCCCATCAGCGTTCAAAATACATGCAACTATTTCTTGAAATGGTACGAATAACATGATTTTTTTTCCCTTCTTAACACCAACACCAACTTTGAAATCCACTCGGTGTTAAGTGTCAGTCCATGATACCACCATGCAGAGGGTGGCAAGGTGGGGGGGTCAACCGTTTTTAACGAGATTAGGTATGCAAGATCCTTCCACTAAGACATCATTACACAGCAATTGATGACTCTCAAAAATCACTAGCAACTGAGTTAGGGGCAGGCCTAGTTAGGGGGCTTGTTTTAGCTTTTTTCCCCCTATTTTTTGTGTATTTTTGGGTCAATGTTGGGCACTCCTGCAGAGACTAAAAAATAGCTGGATTTTCCCCCTTTGTATGATGGAAGTATTTGATGAGATCTTCCATTCTGCAACAGGTCATTGAGTAACACTTCATACTTTGGTCGTGCTAGGCCTAGTAATTATGCATACCTAGGGGCAGTGCTTAGGACGAGCTCTCTATCGACGCTCATATCTCCAACACTGCAGGTCTTTGAATGCTGTGGCTTGCACATGATAAAGGTAATGATACCTACTTTCAAAATCAGAAATAAAATTTCCGGCCGCTTTTACTGTTTTCCCAGGATAAACCAAGGGAAAAGTGCTATTTTCCACCAAAATGACACTCATTGGCTAGTGCTGCCACCTTGTGTACACTTGATGAATTATAAAATAAATGCATAATGAACACATAATTTATGCTTGGTGCTGGCCATGATGATTAGTAGTTACTGTCAACCACCATGATCACCCCCCCCCCCCCCATGCCTAGGCCTACTAACCTATTTTAAATAGGCCTACCGGTAAATAACTCCACTTGCATTTTTCCCCCCAAAAAAGAACAAGCTCATCACTACAAATTTGCCCTTGATGAAAGCCCTTTGGGGAATTGGGCCCCATAGGTCCTGAAATGCTGATTTGAATTTCAAATAACATTTCGGCCTTGGCCTACCTGATGGCAACGTAATTGAATAAGCTACATGTAGGCCTTCTTACAGTCCGAAAACCTAAAGAAACCCCCCTGTTGGTGAGGATGCTAATGTTGACCCATTCATTAGCCTGTGTCATGCTGCCAGAGCATGTTGTAAGGGTTGGACCCCCCCCCCCCCATGGCTAAGGCACCTGAAGGGCATGTGGTATGACCTACTAATACATCTTTATCAACCCATGCAGGGATCATCCTGTTCCTAAGAACCTTGCAGAAGTGCTCATTTCACATACTAGTAACACCTTCCATTGCTAAGGAGCCAATTGACCAAAGGTGCAGTTCCTACTGTAATTACTGTTTGATGAGGACAACCCTGCAGTTGGCTGCACCGTCAGAGTACTGCTATTGGAAGTTTTTAGCTCCTTGGTTGGCGGTGAAATGTTCTCCTGGAGTTGCTCTAGCATTGGCTAAATTGTACATATACATGTACTGGAATGGAGAAGTTTTTCATGAACTGAGTTATGGTACTGTCCAGTCCCTTAGGAGAGATCACAACTTTCCACATGCTACACTTGTATCTGTCTGCAGAGGACAGTGTTGCCACCTAAGAAGCAGGGACACTTTTTTTTTACAAATGGGTGATTTATTTACAAGCTAATATAATGATACATAGTAAAAAGGCTATTTTGCAGACAATAGCCAAACCACTACTGACCACTACTAGGGAGGGACCAATACTAGTAACACCTCATTTACGGTACTACATGTCAGGCCCAAGTGCAGGATAGTATCAGGAGAGAGTCCCACTTTCCAGTAGCAGGCTTGGTTGTTCAAAACTGACATTAGCGCTACAAAGTATACTGACATTAAAAATCTATCTTGGCATTTACAATTGTTTACTGAAAGCCAAAGTTCAAATTTATCCCAAGATATCGCTATAAAATCATTTTTTAACCAAGCCCCGCATTTTACCTGATGAACCATCCGCTAGATATACTAGAACATCAAATCTGGATGTCCTTCATATTGCAGGTTATGTTAGTCAAGGGAGACAAAAACACAGCATGTAACAGTTTTAGGAAATTCACCATGTATTTTTTTTAGAAAAAGAGAGATGTATTGTAGAATGCGAACAATGCATTTGCAATCAATGGCGTGGAAAATCTCAGGTCAAGCCTGATGAATGTACATCCAAGTCGTACCATTTCATTCTAAATCAAGAATTCTTGATGTGTAGCTGACAACTTTCACTGGGCTAATTCTGCCCAGTCATGACTCTAAGACCAACATTTCAGAAAATCTGTCTCCACTCTCTTATCATTTCTCTCTCCCAGCTCAAGAGTGCTTGACCAGCAGTCCTTATGATACTGTTGCAACAACATTACCCATCAAATTTGCCCTTCTGTCCCGTCTGCTGGGTTTTCTAAGGCGTCGGCTGGTTGAACAGAGGAAGAGGCAACAGCGGACTGAAAAAAGATATTGATGGAGAATCAGGTTTGGCTTAGAATCCCTCATTGCCAAGGAGATGGGAGCCAGAATGGCATCAAGGTTTTCAGCTTAGTCCCTCCTCTCTCATCAGTGACCTTCTTACATGTAAGTCAGTCGCTGCAGGCAGACTTAACCAATATTCACTTTGGCTTGCCCCGAATCTTCGGTAGTTGATAAAGCTTGGAATCAGTGAAACCTTGGAACCAGTGATAAACCTTGGAATCAGTCCTAAAAATGCATAAAAACATGAAATAATGCCATTCGAACCTAACGTGGTTACGAATCAACATTTGGAGCTTATTCTTACATGATCAGATCGGAATTTTATGGTAATTTAGAAATCTGTCGCATATCCGATTCAATAGTCTATATTTTAGAACAACCCAGTTGTACCTCGCCTCCAGTGTACAGTACTGATCTCCCAAATATGGGAAGACACGCCCACCACACACCCATAATATGAACCAATAGCGCTCCGCTTATAAATACGCCACCACCACGCGGGGCCTATTTGAACTACGGATCGGTCTGTTCATACAGGGTGATACAGAGAAAATTGGGGGCCTGTCATGCATTATGCATGGATAAGGTTGACGACTATGTCTAGGCCTAATTGTCTATGATTGACTGATATTTTATAACAAACGATGAATAAAAGAAGCCTAGTCATGTATGTTTATTACCGAAGTTTGCGGATGAAAATTTCCTTCGCGGTGAGCGATTTCTTACATCTTCCAGTACGCATCGAGGGATGCAGAGATCTTTGTGACGTCACCAGTTCTAAGCGGTTTTTTTATTCACGTGTGTGTTTGTCCTATGATCTCGTGCATCTAGTACCGAGCATAATACTTTATCGTCTATGGAATACAAAACAATCATAAAAACTAATTTTTGCTTCCATTGAAGAGAAATAAAATATTTTAACGACCACAGCGCATTGCCAATTGATGACGTCATCCTCTACATTAAAAATGTTGGCTTCTGAACTAACTGGCAAATTGCTATCAATAAAGTCAGCTGGGACGAGACTGTCAGTTGGGAGGGTATAAATCGTGGAAGGAACGCACCCGATTTCCCGCGCTATTTGCACAGTGATTCCATGGTTTACATTGAATATTCCAAGGTTTATCAGTGTTTCCAAGGTTTCACTAATTCCATACTTTATCAACTACCCGAATCTTCTCCCCTTTTTTTCATTCAACTCACCTCTGTATCCATGGGTGCTGGTTCTACTTCTGGTTCTACATTTGCCACAGATACTCGATGTTTAGCCTCACATCCTTTACACAGAGCTGAAAAGGCACCAGATTATGGGGGTAATGATAATATGATGTGCAATATAGTAGTGTGAGGACATGATGATGATGATAGACTTGTTTTGATAATGCGACCGGCCATGCTGATTTTGTACGGCAGTGAAGCATCACCTCCAGTGGCACTGGCAGGGAATCATAACTGGGACTTCCTGATCATCAAGCCAAGGCTCCAATCAACTTTCTAGGAAGAACACAAGTGAAGTGGTAAATCGTTATCACTCAGTTGGTTTTGCACCAAAGTGAGGTTTAGTCAGAGTGGGTATCATTACAGGCCTACTGCTTCTTTTCTACTTCAGTGATTTTGAGACTGATCCCTTACCTGAGCCAACTGGGACAAAAACTCCCCACTTGATGTATATTTCCCGAGACATCACTCGATGAACTGAACCACCATCTTTTCTGGGCTTCCGACTTGTTTTAACTCACACAACGTAGTGAGTGTAATGGTTACGTATGTATATAAAGTGTAAACAAAATTCATATATCCATCATGTCCATCGAATCTGAAGAAAAAAAGTGCAGACCCATGACAATTCCGGTTCCGGTACAGTTTGTTGCATTCCATACGGGCCGCGCTTGCCGATTCTGCTTTCACGACGCACCGCAACCACAGTTACCATGATTCCCGTTGTTGACGCAATTATTTCATGACGTCATGAGCCATTGACCAATCACGCAAGTAGATTTATTCACACCGGCGCCACTGTCTTGAAGTGTATCTAAAAATCGTCTGCTAGAACATACAGGACAACAACGTCGGCGGAGACAGTTGTGACATTTCATTGCAGACGAAGTAAACGTCCTCTTCTTCTCGATTTACGTACTTCACTTCAAAAAGTCAGTTTTAACACTACTGCACAAATATAGAGTGGTCTTAAAGTTCCATTTGGATAGAGATTTGACGGACAGATTTGGAAATTCATTCCAACCATGCAACTGTTTCAGAAATGAGAAAAAGCTCCTGGGTGTCATGACATGCATGATGTGTCTTGCCTCTGCATTTTTGTACTCAGACATGTCAGAGGGTTTTCAACTTTCATATCATTGAAGAAATAATTCATTCCAATCTACAAGTATATCAATCACATCATTTATTTAAAAATCGTCTGCTAGGACATACAGGACAACGTCGGTGGAGACAGTTGTGACATTTCAATTTTCATTGCATAGAGATTTGACGGACTGATTTGGCAATTCATTCCAACCATGCAACTGCTTCAGAAATGAGAAAAAGCTCCTGGGTGTCATGACATGCATTCAATTATTATTTCACCACAAAGAGCTGCTTCTTTCAGCAGATATGAGACAGCTACCGGGGCGGGGACTATTTCTTTATGGGGCCTTATTGTTCAGCGTCTCCAAGGAATTCTATTTTTAGAGTCCAATGGGGGGGGGATTGAGGGGGGGGGGCTTCCCCCCAATGTACTGACTAAAACCTGTCACTTTCAGAGAACGGGGAGGGGGTTTGGGGGACTCATCCCCTAATGTACTGGCTATATATGTCAGAAGGACGGGGGTTTGGGGGCTCCCCCATGTCAAACAGTTGTGTGAGTTCACTAGAGATTGCTCTTTACATATTAACTCACACAACGTAGTGAGTGTAATGGTTACGTATGTATAAAGTGTAAACAAAATTCATATATCCATCATGTCCATCGAATCTGAAAAAAATTGTGCAGACCCATGACAATTCTGGTTCCGGTACAGTTTGTCGCATTCCATACGGGCCGCGCTTGCCGATCCTGCTTCCACGACGCACCGCAACCACAGTTACCATGATTCCCATTGTTTCCTTCCTCGTGACGCAATTATTTCATGACGTCATGAGCCATTGACCATTCACGCAAGTAGATTTTATTCACACTGGCGCCACTGTCCTGAAGTGCGGGTGTGGGACATCATGTATCTAAAAATCGTCTGCTAGAACATAGAGGACAACAACGTCGGCGGAGACAGTTGTGACATTTCATTGCAGACGAAGTAAACGTCCTCTTCTTCTCGATTTTTACTTTACGTACTTTACTTCAAAAAAGTCAGTTAATTTTAACACTACTGCACAAATATAGAGTGGTCTTAAAGTTCCATTTGGATAGAGATTTGACGGACTGATTTGGAAATTCATTCCAACCATGCAACTGTTTCAGAAATGAG
The DNA here is from genome assembly GCF_910592395.1 of Lineus longissimus. Classification (NCBI taxonomy): domain Eukaryota; kingdom Metazoa; phylum Nemertea; class Pilidiophora; order Heteronemertea; family Lineidae; genus Lineus; species Lineus longissimus. The sequence continues at coordinate 9,853,844 of NC_088313.1, forward strand.
AAAAAGCTCCTGGGTGTCATGACATGCATGATGTGTCTTGCCTCTGCATTTTCGTACTCGAGGGTTTTCAACTTTTATATCATTGAAGAAATAATTGATTCCAATCTACAAGTATATCAATCACATCATTTATTTAAAAATCGTCTGCTAGGACATACAGGACAACGTCGGTGGAGACAGTTGTGACATTTCAATTTTCATTGCATAGAGATTTGACGGACTGATTTGGAAATTCATTCCAACCATGCAACCGTTTCAGAAATGAGAAAAAGCTCCTGGGTGTCATGATATGCATTCAATTATTATTTCACCACAAAGAGCTGCTTCTTTCAGCGGATACATGAGACAGCTACCGGGGCGGGGACTATTTCTTTATGGGGCCTTATTGTTCAGCGTCTCCAAGGAATTCTATTTTTAGAGTCCAATGGGGGGGGGGGGGGGGGGGGGGGGGGGGGGGCCCTTCCCCCCAATGTACTGACTAAAACCTGTCACTTTCAGAGAACGGGGGAGGGGGTTTGGGGGACTCATCCCCCAATGTACTGGCTATATATGTCAGAAGGACGGGGGTTTGGGGGGCTACCCCATGTCAAACAGTTGTGTGAGTTCACTAGAGATTGCTCTTTACATATTAGAGGGTTGATGAAGTGGGTGCTGGCATCTCCTTTGTTGATTCCATGATAAACTCAACTTGTATCGGTGGTTCGGGCATATTGTGGTGTCCAGAACTGGAGAACTCATATCAAACACGCCAGCACGAAGTGCTATGAGCTCCCATTCACTTTTGACTTGACTGGCTTTCCTGGAGGACATCCAACGCATCAAATGGGAGTGCACGTCCTTCTTACATTGTTTCAAGGGGATCACACTCTTGTCATTGCGGTATGAAGCGTCAGTACCACACTCGATATCCTTGGATATGACAGCAAATCCACATTTCAACTGTGATTTTTCAGGTTCCATTTTCAATAGACTATCACACAATGTACACGTGCATGTACACAATGCATTGTAACTGTAACTGTTGTTGTTGTCGTTGCTGGTGTTCGTTTCCGCCTAGACCGCTAAGCCTCCACAGGGGTAATAAAGGCCTCTAGGTTGTTTGAGGGAGTGTGTGGGAGAGGCAAGGGAGAGGGGGGTTCACTAACATCTAAAAATGTAATTTTATTTGGAAAGCATGTGTATTTCGTCAGTTATCTGAGGGAATGGGCAAAAAATGGGCACCAGTGAGAAGGGCGCGACTCGACCCCCTCACCGGAAAACCGTAAGGGCGGCCGGATTTTTTTCTTTTGCAAATTAAAAAACAGCATTCTGACTTCCTTACCTGGAAGTGGCATCACCTAAAAAACTGCAGTGTTGGAGCTAAAGGAGAGTTAAAATTGCCTTTTTACTGAAATTTGAGATTGCATTGTTTTTGGGACGTACTGTACCTGTCATTAAAATGTACCTGGGGCAAAACAAAAGGCATGAAAAGGTAGCTCAGATCATGTACTTTCAATTTCAATAGGCGGTGTTTAGTGATAATTCTGTTTGATGCACGAAAATTGACAAAAGACTAAGCCTATTTTGAGGGATAATGCATGTTTTTTTAAAAGGAAAATGAGTAGGAAATGGTTAACAGCCGTACCCCAAAACTGTGGGGTTATTTTCGAAACCAATCCACCAGCCTTCATAGTACCCTAGGACAGGTCTGTGGTAGAAATTACAACTAGATCTGTTGACCCCCCACCTTGCCACCATTTGCATGATCCTGCATGGTGGTATCATGGACTGACACTTTTAAAATGCCTAAGGTGTTAGTTTTATTGGTAATACAAAATGCACTACAAATCTTCCAAATATAACACCGAGCTGGGATTAAGATCAGACCTTGGTGTTCCAATTGGTTTCAGTGTGAAACTAAAACCTAATTTGAAATAGGATAATGCTAAAACTGAGTGTCAAAACTAACACCAGAACTGATTTCATTTCTGGTGTTGTGGAGAGTTTTAGTTTTAGTCCCGGTATTGTTTTTTTACACTAAAACCATTCCTTAGTTTTAAGCTAAAACCGGACATAATGCTAAAACCAACAAACACCGACTTTGAAATAGGATGAAACTAAAATCCACTTCATTTCAATACTGGTTTAATCAAGGGTTTTAGTGTTCCATTTAGTTTTAAAACTAAATCTAAAAACTGACTTTGAAATCACCCAATGAATTACAAATATCACGAACTGAAGCAATACCCGGCAGGATCTGAATACACTTAAAGTAGTGTAACAAGAAACATGTCACTGGGACAATCAAAAATTGACTCGACCCAGAAAACAAGCCACCAAAGTGTTTTATCGTCTTGTCATGACAATAAAAATAGCCATATATAATCTATACATATAGTTACCTCGTATGTCCTCTACAAAACTTGATTTTAAACCAAGAAAAGGTCCTGCAAGGGCTATCACATGACAAAATTGAGCGAAAAGTCAAGATTCGATGAAAAGAGCTCCGTAAGGAAAGCTGGAGCCGAACAAAAGAAGCGCGAAACCTATTTGGGAAATTCGGCGCTCACAGTTCACAAACATTGCTCAAGAAGATTGCTCAGATCTCCAAGAAACAAACATTAAGTTACTAGTAGTTGATAACAGAAGCTATAGTCATGTCAAAATATAGTTCTGTACCAAACTAATCACTAACAGACATACCATACAGTAGATTGAACCAAATCTGCAGGCCTTAATTAACGTCCCTTTGGATCTGGTGCAGAATTAGCATACTGACATGAGAGTTTTTTTTGGCAGAATCATGGGTTGCATCATTTCGTGAGGCAGCGCGGCTTTACCTAGACGTCCTCCGACGCGCAACAATCCATCGGCATCATCAGCGGGATCCAACTTCCTAATTCAGCAACACTGTTTGATGCGTCTTCCAGTGGCGATAGAGTCCAACTCCTCAGCAAATGCCCTTTGCTGGCTGAACTTCAGAATTACATTTTCTGAGCTCTCCATCACCTGCACAGTCAGTTGATCCAAACTAAGCTCAGCCTTCTTGACGATAGTGGCTCTATCGCGAACCCTGTTCAGGAGCACCATCCTTACTCTGAGGATCCGCGCAACAGCTCGTTTCAAACCATACCAAGACGAAAAATGTTTAATGAGCTTAACCACTGAATTACTGTCATAATTGTTTGCACTGTCTCTAGTAATGTCTACTGCCTGAGCCATGACTGTCACAGCAGATTTTCTCACTTCAGGGTCATCGTTTTCTAGACGCAAAGATAAGGGTGGCAAAGCAGGCCACATCTCCTCGGAATCCCTCAGAAAATCTGGACCCCTTAACCAGCGTACATTCTGGATAAAACTGTCTCCACTCTGACCTCGAGAAGCCTCGTCTGCAGGATTCAAACCCATTGGAACATGTCGCCACTGCTCAACCTTGGAACCTTCTTCAATCACTTCAATTCACTTGCAGCCTGTTGGCAACAAAGGTTTGAAAATGCGATGTCTCATTGGCCACATACTTCACAACGGTCATGCTATCCGTCCAGAAATACGACTGCCCGGCCAACAGTGATCTCCAACTCTCGTCTCAGCATAGCGTCCATCCGTATGGCCGCAGTGGCGGCGGTAAGTTCTAACCTCACTATCGAGACTTGTTCGAGGGATGCCACACGTGACTTGGACTGTAGTACGCAGGAATGTACGTGCCCTTCTGTATTAACCATACGTAAGTAGGAGGCGACACCATAGCCTATTTATGAAGCATCACTGAAGTGGTGGTAAGCGGCTGAGGCTATCTCTCCAAAGCCCCGAGGTTTGACACAACGTCCTACACTAAACCATGTGTTTGGGCAAATCCTGTAACCAATCTCTCCATCGACTAAGATAAGGCTCTGGCACACTGTCATCCCCGCCAAGCTTTAGCTTACAGAGTTTCTGCAAAATAGTCTTCGCCTTGAGTATGAACGGGGAAAGAAATACCAACGGATCGTAAACTGAGTGCACCGTTGATAGAATTCCACGACGTGTAGCAGGTTTCTCGCTGAGATGAATCCTGAATCTGAAAGTGTCGGACTCCACACACCATTGAACTCCCAAGGCACGCTCAACAGGTAGATTGTTATGTTGAATGTCCAAGTCCTTAACTCCTTTGGCCCAAAATTCCTCTGGGATAGTGGCCATCACCTCCCTATCGTTCGAGATCCATGCTGTCAGATTAAACCCTCACTTATTGCAAAGGGTGCGCAGGTCGTCAGCTAAGGTAATGGCTTTCTCAGTTGTTGCAACAGACTTAAGACAGTCATCTACGTAAAAATTAACCTGTATTGTCCTAGCTGCTTCAGCGAACTCATTCTTATCCTTATTGTCACTGGCGGTTTTCCTCAGTGCATAATTGGAGCAACTTGGAGATGAAGTTGCACCAATTATACGCACCAACATTTGACACTCAATCATCAGCTTGCTTGAATCTCCATCCTGCCACCACAAAAAGCGTAGAAAATTGGCATCCTTATCGGTAGGCACCTGTACTCTGTAGAACATGGATTCTATATCAGCTGTGATCGCCACCTCCTCCTGCCGAAATCTAAGTAAAACCCCAGCTAGACTGTTAGTGAGGTTCGGTCCTTATAGTAACTCATCGTTCAAAGAGGTCCCCCTGTAGCGAGCTGCACACTCGAACGAGACCCGGAGCTTTTCTTTCTTTCGATGTAAGACACCATGGTGCGGTAAGTACCACACCTTGCCATCCTGTAAACTGTCATCAGGCGCGACCCTGGCATAGTAATTATCAAACAGCTTGTTCTTGAAGGTTTTGTACATTTCATGGAAGTCCGTATTGACATGAAACTTTCTTCTGAGCGATTCCATCCGCGCTGTTCTGCCTGGGTCTGATTGTTTGGCATGCACACATCCCTGTCATTGAATGGCAAACCGATTACATGATGACCGTTTATTAACTGATTCTGACATGGAACTCATGAAGCGCTGATCTTCCTTAGATGGCTGAGTCTGGTCATCAATGACCCGTTAATTGAAATAGTGGTTGATGTGGTCGCTCACTTGTTCATTGAGATCGTGCATTGTCTGTACTGCAATCCGGTTAAATACCATGGCTGAGTTATCAAGGTCCACTGGTGTGTTTAATGGTCCGTTCACCCAGCCCAAGATTGTCTGCACTGCAAATGGGCCATTTCCTTGACTTCGGACGACCTTCAACGATTGCATGATCTGGGGAGCATTTACCCCCAATCAAGAGTCCTACATGCACATCCTTATCACATGTCTGTAGTTGCACATGTTTCAAATATGAATACTTGTCAATGTCCTCAGAGGTAACTATATCCTTCTTGGTTACTGGCAGACGAGGCTGTGTCAACACAGGTGGCAGATCCACTTTGTTTTCACCATTGAAGCTTACCACCTCCAGGTCCAAGATGACAATACTCTCTTGGAGCTTCTCTTGCCCCATCGTGCGAATTCTAAAAGGCAAGTCTCTCATTCTGGGTTCCGATCTGTTTCTGTTTAGGTTTACTTTGCCCGGAGCCTGGTTGAGAACTACCAGAACCTTTAACAACTGTGGTACTAATAAAAGCTTTGCAATCCTGCTTCTTGGAAGTTGGCCCTTTCGCGACAAGTGTGGCTCTAGACTGGATTGAAAACATCACCTCTCGACCATACGTTGGATCCATGGCCTTTTTCGCCTCCTTGCGAACGAACATCACCAGCTGGCTGAAACTCACATGTTTATTTCGGTCCTTGGTTTCATACACGATATTGCGCCACTTGTCGTGTAGGTGAAATGGTAACTTGTGTACAAAGAGCTTAATATTCTCGGAGTAGTTCAGCACATCTGCACCACCAACATTTTCGACCGCATACACGCATTCCCGCAGGAATATTGCATATTCATCCAGTCCCCTTGGATTGTCCGCTCAAATGCTCGGCCAAGATAGCGCTCTTCTAACGAATGCCTGGGACACCACATCTGTCTGTTTCGGACCATTATCTTCAGTGCGTCCTTAATTTCGATTTTGTGACATGAATAAAATGAGAAAACAAACTTCTTTATAAAATCTGGCCGAATTGATTATTAACAAAACACAAGGTGGCAGCACCAGACTGCGCACCAACATAAAACACTCCAACATTCTCCCACCTAGGATGTTTTGTTTCAAATACAGTTACACCCATGACCAATTAGGAGAAACAAATTTAACAATTCGAAATAACTAATTTTTTTTTTCAATTTTGGGAGAGCAAATATACACAGTGCATTGTCATTTAAGTTGATCACACTATTATCACAAGTTCATCACAATTCCAAATACATGTACAGTTCAATAAGCCAATAGGGGTTATTAAGTCCAATGCAATCAATTCACTTCAAACGTCATTGACATATGATTGAAGGGAACGTTTCTCCACTGCGAGTTACGTCACGGGTCAACCTGACGTCACCGAAGCCACGGATGACGTTGCGACATCAGGACAATGCAACAATACTGAAACAGATTGATGCCACGTTCAATCACAACAGTCTAATCCACGGACGGGACAGTTCAAGCTTCCTTCTATTCGTTCAACAGTTCTTTTTCCGATTTTGACCTAGAGATTTTCGCCGGAGGCGGCATGGAAGACCCAAATCTCCCCCGCTCTCCTCCCAACTACTCCAGGACGGAGGAGACGCACATTTTCATCCCAAAGTACTCAACCAGGGTCAGGGACGTCTGGGCAGTCACAGATGGTAGCTGTCTCCCAGATACAGGGACTCATGGGAAACCCAACCCATTGACATCATACGAGAAAGAGAGGCTAGCGCCACTGACTTTCTCACACCACACTCTTGTGCTACCTTCGTCAGCCAGGCCCTACAGATTCACACCGAGGATCCACCGGCCATAGTCGTCTAGTGCACCATGTCGCCACTTGGTCTCAACAGCAAAAACAACACGTCTTGGTAGCCTTGATCTATTCATCCTGGCGTTTCCACAATTTAATTTTCTCCAATGGACCTGAGCTACCCAGTCTCTCACACCACCACGCAGTGATGTGGTCCCAAGAAATATTTCTTTACCAAGCAACGGCGCACCCACCGGGATATCACTTAGAATCCAAGTCTTCACACCCAATTCCTGTCGCACCTTTCGAATGACACCTCAGCAGTTTCATTCCTTTAGTTTGCAACCCCAGCACAACCCTTTGTGTACTGCTTTGGCAATACAGTTGTGAATATGGACCCTTTCGGGGCATACTCACAGTCTTACCACATATAAGACTCCACAGGGTCCATTTTGGTACTTGCACCATGATACTCCCTCTTTCCCGCACTGATTACTGATGAGAAAACCTCTTTTCGAAACCGTTTCCATGGCAACAAGCCCCCCCGCGAGCCATACTCGCAAACACACAAAGCCGCCACCTTTGGGGGCACATGCGCAACCCAGTTTTCCCACCAAATCTGACGCCATATTACGTCATTGAAGGGAACGTTTCTCCACTGCGAGTTACGTCACGGGTCAACCTGACGTCACCGAAGCCACGGATGACGTTGCGACATCAGGACAATGCAACAGTACTGAAACAGATTGATGCCACGTTCAATCACAACGGTCTAATCCACGGACGGGACAGGTCAAGCTTCCTTCGTTCAACAATTCACTTCAAACAGTACACTTACAATACATGTGAGACTAGTTTGACAACGTATTCATCAATCAATTCTCAGTTTTCATTTACCATCAGTGAGTATCACATCCAAGACCAATCAAGAAGCAATCAAATTAGACAAAATTATGACTAGAACTGAGACCAAATCAACCAGACAAATTTCAGACAAATTGACAAAGCAATGCACTGAACCATATAATAACAAATTACAAGACACAACTCTGACAATACAACAAACCAAAGTTAACAGTACAATACACTTAAATTGAAATCAAATGTTAAAATATCACAACAATTAAAATCCAATGGTGAAATCAATCAATGTAAATTTAGGGTGCTTTCTGAGTTTGAATGTCATTTATCACAAATCTTAAATGTCTCTTGTATCACAACTGGATGTCACTAATCACAGATATTCAATAATAGCACCACTGTTCAAGAATGTTCATCAAGTTACAATACATATCAAACAATTGAGCAAATTATTCAATGAGTATGATATGACATTACAAATCTAACCGATTCCTTGGTTTGACTAACCTACCACCTACCACTGCCAGAAGGCTTTGCAACACCAGCAGCAGAGGCCAGGGTGTTAACAGCTCCACAATCAGCATGTTCCTGACTACTATGACACAATTCCAAATCATGCAACCTCTGAATCGACCGTACACGTAGACATCGGGAAGTTCTGAGTTCCACAGACCGTGTTAACCCATCTTTCCCAGTGAACTCTTTGGTTACCAAGCCCAAAGGCTGTTATGATAATGCCATTGTTTACATTGCATCAGCTGATTGTCACTTCCTGGTTTTCATGCCTTGCTATCCATGCTACCTGTGTAATACCAATCTGTCTATGATATCATCACTTTGTATGTAATAAACTCATGCTAGACCCAACATGATATTTGTTGTAGATCTAAACATGGTGGCAGCAAAAATGTGCTAAAAACGCCATAAAACCGAAATTTAAGAGATAAATCAAAAGGCCAGAGTGGAGCTGAAGTAGTAAGGTATCCATAATCCCCAAAAGGAAGAGAAGATGGCCCCTAAGTTGAACCCACCAGAGGGATTAGATTTCTCAAAACCAGCATCATGGTCTGACTGGAAACAAAGGTTTCTGCGCTACAAGGTGGCCACAGGTCTTGATAAAGAAACCCCAGCAGTACAGACTAACACATTGCTATATGCCATGGGAGCAGGAGCAGAGCCAGTGTACAAATCCTTCACGTTTGATGCCGTGCATGGGGTAGACCATCCTGAGTTGGTGTTTGACACAGCTATCGTCAAATTCGATGCACATTTCGTGCCCAAGAGGAACACGATTCACCAGAGGGCAATGTTCTACCAACGTGAACAAAAACCCCAAGAGACTATTGACGAATTTGTCCGTGGCTTGTATGAACTGTCCGAACATTGCAACTTTGAACCCCTCGTGACGAACACATTCGGGACAAACTGTTTGTTGGTCTGCGGGACAAAGGACTGTCACGGGACCTGCAGTTGAAAGCTGATTTAACCCTTGCAGAGGTGTTACGTTTGTCAAAACATTGTGAGATGGTGAAAAGCCAGATTTCTGAGCAGAAAAGCCATGCAACTGTTGCTGAAGTTAAACGTAAACCTCGCAGGAATCTTGACCGGCCCAAGGGGGCGAAAGTGGGAAATGATCGTAAAGAGGGTGAGTAAGGGAAACCCTGGAAAAGCGAGAAACATCAGTCATTCAACGAACGTTGTGGGCGTTGTGGAAATACCCATGGCGGTGGTGACCGTTGTCCTGCCAAAGGGGCAAGGTGCCATAAGTGCGACATTATTCCAAATTTTGTCACAGCAAGGACATTCTTGAGGTCGAGGCGGACGATTACGAGGAAGAAAGTGTATTTCTCGGATCGGTATCGAAGGATGGAAGTTTCGATGCTTGGAATGTTCGTCTTCGAATCGCCAAAAAGTCAATCTCATTCAAAATAGACACGGGAGCCGACGTTTCTGTGATCTCTGAATCTGGTATGTTGGACACTCTAACTAAAGATCTTTCTTTCAGCTTAAAAGGGGAGATGTTATGATAATGCCATTGTTTACATTGCATCAGCTGATTGTCACTTCCTGGTTTTCATGCCTTGCTATCCATGCTACCTGTGTAATACCAATCTGTGTATGACATCATCACTTTGTATATAACAAACTCATGCTAGACCCAACATGATATTTGTTGTAGATCTAAACAAAGGCCACTTCATTCGGGGCACATGATCTTCCCTGATGAGAACCAATGAACCTACGCCTACGTTCCCCTTAGGTTTGAATCCAGGTACTGAAGTCGGCAGATTGCGAATATACTCCCTACTCCAGACCTCCCAAAACAACTCCAGTTTTGCCTTTGTCTGATAAGTTCATGCTCACTCAACTGATCCTGAGACACTGCCAAACCATCATCAAGCACATCAGTCTGAAAACCTACAGTGCGACCAATCAGAAAGTGTGATGGAGTGAGTGGTTTCGGACTGTCCACCTCATCTCCTACAAATGTCAGAGGCCTGGAGTTTATACAAGCTTCTACCTCCTGTAGACTAGTAACCAGTTCAGTTCTAGTGAGACATCTCGTCCCCAAGGACTTCCTTAGTGCACCCTTCACCGCTCTAATGAGACGCTCCCATCATCCACCCCACTTGGGTGAACGTGGAGCTATGAACTGCCATTTTGGGCTGTTTGCACCAAAATATTTCACAAGTTCTCTTTGAGTTCTTTCAAAGGTTTTAGAATTATCAGAACAGAATATGGACGGCAAACCTCTACGAGCTGAGAACCTTCTCACTGCCAACATGCAGTCTTTAACACTCAATGAATCAGTCAATTCAAGATGCACTGCTCTCACAACAGCACACGTGAAAAGCAGAATGTAGAGCTTGGTATTCGGTAAGTCGATGCAGAAGAGAGGGCCTGCATGATCCGGACCTGTCACTGTGAAGCTGGGAGCCTGGTGAATTCTGATCGCTAGGAGCGCCGCAGCAAACTGGTTACATGCCTGGGCATCTACTCTTTGACAAAATATACAAGCCTTCTTCTCCGACTTCACCATGCGTCTGAGTCCCATGACCCAATAGTGATCACGAAGAGAAGTAATGACTTATCCACACCAGCATGTTTCAACTTAATATGCTCCCACCCGATCAACAGAACAGCCAAGTGACCCTTTGGCACAATCACTGGGTGGATTTCCCCATAAGTGAGTCCTGAATGCTGAATACGACCACCAACTCGCATAAGTCCATCATCGTCGATGAATGGTCTCAACACTGAGAGTGGAGAAGTTTCAGGTAGTTACTGACCACCTTTTAACAAAGACAACTCCTTCCCATACTTCACCTCCTGATCATGACGAAACAAATGCAGTTTTGCCTCAACCAATTCCTCACGGGACAACTCTTGATCAGTACGACTCTCAGTAGGATGTGTCAGGTTATGCAGAAACCTGTAGACTAACGCTGTAATGCGAACAGCACGAAACAATCTTGGCCATCGAGTAACCAAGAGAACCTGCTCCACCGGCAACCATTTGGTCGCTACAGCCATAAAAACCTCAACAGGTGCAACTTCACTCTGAAGAAATTGTTCAACACTCGAAATCAGTGATGAATCAACTGTTGCATCAATCACTGGTTCAGACAACCAGTCAGGTCCAGACAACCACAGAGTAGAACTAACCAACTATTTACCTAAGAGACCCCTTGTCAACAAATCGGCAGGATTTTCCTTGCCTGGGCAGTGTGACCAGAGAGAAGTATCAGTCAACCTCTGGATCTCAGTGACTTTCTTAGCCACAAATGTCTTCCATCTGCAAGGTTCCCCTTTGGCCCAGCCCAAAGCTACGATCAAATCTGACAAGCAATGACACTGTATCTTTGGCATCTTCAATGACAATCTCACCAAGTCCAACAACCTTGCAGTAAGGAGACAACCAAGTAACTCTAAGCGTGGGAGGGACACCGTCTTTAACGGCGCCCCCGAGCCCGCGCCAGAACCAGTGAAACCTCATAACTACCATCTGGTAAAGTGGGACCCTTAAATAAATCACAGAACCGTAGCCTCGTTCAGAAGAATCTCCGAAGCCACGCGACTCCAATCCAGTCAATCCAGTCCATGGACGAGTTGTATAACACCTAGGAATTTTCCAATCCTTGATTACCTTCAAACCAAGAACCAACTTAGAAATCTAGAGTGAATCCCTGATGGAACTCCAACATCCCAGTCTAAATTTAACTTCTAGACATCCTGTAGCAAGATCTTGACAGTCATAGAGTAGGGGGTGAGTAAACCCAATGGATCATACAGTCTAGCAATACTGTATAACTAAGTATGACACGCTTGGTTGTGACCAGAGACTCAGACACTTCTATTCCATTAAAACTGAAACAATCCTCACTCTTAACCCACTTCAGACCGAGAATCTTCACATAGTCAGTACCTGTTTGCTTAGTACCAAACTCAGTGAAGAACACTTGCGTCATATGATCATCATTTGAATGACACTTGGCAAAGATAAATCCACCTTCTGACATAATCCCATCAGCCTCAAGGTACAAAGAATCAGCAGCCACTAAGTCTTCTGAAGACACAGAGGGTGTTGAAGAATCAGAATCATCAGTCACATGTACTATGTCATCTGACACAGAGGGTGATGAAGCATCAGAATTGTCAACTACATGTGCTTTGACTTCAGAGGATTGAGATGATGTTGAGAAGTAAGCGCCTGATATTAAATCATCAACATACGTGTTCTCTCTCAATTCCTCAACAGCTTTTGACTCTGGGTATTGTGACAGGTGGTATTTGATTGTCGCATTTAAGAGAAATGGAGAACAAGTATTACCAAATGGAACTCTCCTGAACCTCATGACCCTGACAGAACATCCATAATTCCACAAGAATCTATGCATATCTTGGTCCTTACCCAGTACTCCAACCTGTAGGAAAGCCTTCGAAATATCAGCGGTAATACCAACCTTCCATCTCCGAAATCTAATGAGTATCCCAACCAAGTTGCCCGAGATACATTGACCAGGTTCCAAACAATTGTTGAGTGAAATTCCATTGATGCCCTTGGCTGATGCATCGAACACTGGTCGAACTCTGGTAGTGAGACTAGACTCCTTCATAGCGGGATAGTGAGGGAGATAGAACACCGGATGAGGAGTTACCAGTTCGGACTCTGGGACTTCCTCAATGATACCCATAGATTCCATATCCAGGAAAGCCTCCAGGAAAGCCTGATTGTAACCGGCTGTTAAGGGAGGATCCCTCGCCAAATTTCTCATCAAACTTTTCAACCTTCTCTCAGCCATCATTCTATTGTCTAACAAATTCAACTCAGAAGCATTCTCCTTCCAAGGAAGCTAAACATGGTATCTACCATCCCCAAATTTGATCGGCTCATTGAAGTTCTTCAAGATTTCATCACCAGAATCCAGATTCTGTGCAGACTGAACTCCTATGGATTCTAAGTCCCAGAATCGCTCCAATGTGGACTCTGACAAATCTGACAAACAAAGCATACTAGTACTCACTTCCTCATGATGAGTGGGGGTGTGACTACAAGAACCTGACAATAACCATCCAAATACCGATTCCTGTGCCACCAAACCATCAGCCAATCTGATCACACCACTCTTCACAAAGCTCCAGTATGAATCTAAACCGACCAGAATATCAACCTGAACTTCCCGATCAACCTCATACGAATCTGCCATCTGAAGATGTTCAATAGAACCTAGTACTTCCCTAGAGACACTATGCCTCCGCAGGGATGAACAAACAGACTTAACTTCAACTGCCTTGAGTTCTCCGAACTTCCAGAGCCACCCTGTAATTTTAACCTGTAGACATTGTATGCAGAACGAGTTGATGGCTCACCTCCACCAAAGGCGGCATAGGACATATACTTAGCCGTTACCCATTCTGGGTCGACCCTTTTCACAAGCGAACTACTGATGAAGGAGCTGTCTGACCCTGTATCAAACAATATTTAGATATTTTTCTAAAATGTATCATGGCAGTTCAACATGTGGAAATATTTAGTTGTTTTATGGCCGTCCAAATATTTATTCAGAAACACTATCTCGTGCTGGAGGTTTGGCCTACGCTGTAAAACTGAAGGGAAGAAATGAGCTCTAAAGGCCAATGTTCACCCGTTAACACATATTATATGAAAATTAAAAAGCCATTTAATTTCCCCAAAATGAAGTCCATACAGAACCCATGTAAAACCTACAGATGCCCAGATTGCAGCATGGTCCCCATCCGAAAACCCGGGTGCATATACCACATTGGGTCTGGGTGGGCCAACATTTGCCCGCTTTGGACCCACATTAATTATCCACATGGGCACCCATATGGCTGCCCACAATTGCCCATACATTAGCCATATGGGGCCCATAAATTTAGCTATCTGGATATTATCTAGTGAAAAACGTGCTTGAAGTACAAAAAGTCTCTCATCGATACAATGCAATAACGATACATGTATAATTCTTGCTTTTAACGAAACACTTCTAACAGTTCATCACCGGCCCAAAACTTGTCTGGTCCTCGTTTAAAAGCATCAACCGATTTCACCACCAACAGATTATTCGGCAAACTATTCCAATCTTGTATTGATCTCACAAAGAAGGAGTGTCTCCTTATATTGATATTCGAATGGGTTACTAGCAGTCTTTCCGACCGGTCTATTGTTCTCATAAGACCTGGTTACCAACAGAGGGTCCTCTTTAAGAAAGAATTTAAAGATCTGAATCATATCCCCCCTCCCCCCTTCTCCAATCAATGTTGTCTTTACCACTATATCTAAATAGTTGTATAGCGATCAGTGAATTTGAAGCTGACGTTTGCTTTAAAAAGGAATGTTTGTAATGTCCATCTTCATCTGATCGAACAATTTTTTCAAGTTCCAGTTGTGCGGAATTGGTTTGAGTCAGCGCGTGACCCGAGGGAGCTCTGTCTCAACGCGCGTCTTTTGGAATGGGCGTTGGCTTTGATGTTGAAACCATACGTTCCCTAGTTGCCTGACTCTTTATTTGAATGAAAGAATCTGATAGAACTCAAGGCAATTGGACTAGTATGTTATCTCTCCAAAATTCACAACCTTCTTCAGAACATTTCCGCAAAACGAATTCTGTACCAACGCTCCCCAACTGTTCATCAATTTCAACTTAATCTTGCCGGGCAGAGGGGTATACGATGGAACCAGTGAACCAATTACTTGCATGCGAATTTTTGTGTTTGAATTGACGTAGTTCGTTGTTTTAGACTCAGTTTTCAGAAGTTTTGAGAGAAGAAAATCCAACCTTGTTTCCCTACAACAGTAAATTATGACGTGGACGGTTACTTCTGCCGAAAGCTACTGCAGTTGAGCAAAGTATGACGCCTATTGTGCTGAATAGACTTAGAACAGTTATGCCAATGCATACTGTTTTGCCTCGATAAGTTCATCCCAAGCCACTATTTCCAGGACTAAGTAACTGCCTGAATCCAGGGATCACTTTCAACATATTCAATATAGATTTTGGACTAAATTTCATGGCATGATTGCAGGCACATTCCGCATGCTCTCGTGATAAACCGTGTTCACTGTGGCACTTATTTTGTCAATTAGCAAGGCTTGTAAATGATTAACTCCTACATGTTTTGAGTCGATCAATGCTTGTATACGGCGAATTAAACCTGCGACTATATTCGTGAAACTCCCGAATAACACTTCGATTTTCTGCAGGTGTGCTTTGAATAATGACGGGACCTCCCCTCTCATAGTATGGTATGTGTGAATTGTGGTGCATGTATCTGGATTTATAACGCGTCTGTAGGTAACATAGTCGCCTATACGGACAGTGGGATTTACGTGTCTCGTGTAAAGAAATACAAAATTTCCTTTGGATTTCTCAATACTCTACTTCTTGTTAATGTGATTCAAAATGCCGTGTAAGTTTAATTATTTTTGTACACCACATTCTTCGATAAACTGTTCAACTTTCACCTACATTACATAAAGACAGTGTGGTGGATTGTCATGCAACGTTTACATCGATACTGTTAGGAACGATTTTGTTAAAGGAATGGGAGGGGGAGGCTTTTTGTTGCAGTAGGTTTGATCTTCCTCGGGTTCATCAGTAAACAATTTTTTTAAACGTGTTTGATGCTTTTCCAATTTTGTTTCAGCTCTTAGACAGTAGAAAAACGCATTATTCATTATTTCTAGTACGCACAAGTCCTAGCACAAAAGACCATTCCCGCCACGTGAATGCATGCCAAGATCACCCAGCTATTAAGTCGTTCTATTTATCGTCGCAGTTGTGGGGTAATAAAGCGCCATCAGCGTGACGGCAGAAAAATCGATATCAGCACCAATACGTCACAGGGTAGATCCACGGCTCCAGAAAACGCCTTAATAGTGCACCGTTTCACGTAGAAAGGGTCCACGCATTGAAAGCTAACTCGGGTCAAATCGGAGTCAACGTCGGAAAAGCGTGATAATTCAGTCAGATTTTGAATTTTTCCTTTTTTGTGCAATTTGTTGATGAGAACTAATGGATATCTGGAACTATTTATGTAGAATAGGAGGTGACTTGGCAGCCGACAGCTAGGTAATATTGCCCTTAATGATGCCAATGGTCCTTTAAGTTTGTGCGCATGCTGCACTCTATCATGAATTGGCGATCAAGCATCTAGTTTATGAGGTATCACCTTCAGAATCAGAAGTAACGATAGCGTACGCAGGTCTATCCATATCGGTGTACGCTGATCTATGTATAAAGCATGAATTGAACACATGCTTGAGGATCAACTACCTCTTTCAAAACGAAGTCAAACTTGTCTAGAAATATTCTACTGAATTATACTTTTAATGGAAATATCATATTAAATAATGTAAATCATAACATTCTGCTGGGTGTCAGTGACGAGTTACTGAAATAATAGGTTTTCGGTCAAGTTTCTTCATCAATTAGCTGTTGGACGGGAAAAAAACTTGAGGAAGTCGAAATTTGCAAATGAATAGTGTCGTCAATGGTAGTAGCGAAAAGTAATATGACTCATCCTGGTATATCCAGTTGTTTTCAATAGACTCCACAGCCTCTTGATGATGTAGGGGTGAAAACTAACACTGAATCTCAGGGTTTTTTTTACAACTGGGTAAAGGTGTGATTATAAATAGCAGCACGCTAACCACAAATTAACTGACTCAAGTAGAGAAGCATCGCTGCTGCATCTGGGTCATCAACAAAATTTTATTTGATTATAACGACATTAATGTATACTGCAAACGATATAGATTTTTAGTGGACTCATAAACCAGGAAAACACGAATATCGACAAATCCATTTAGACGCTTTTATTTTAAGCTGGACAAAATATCGTCGTCTAAAACGGGATAATACTTTTGAAGTGTGCCCTATAACGAGGTTTTAATTTTTTTAAAGGGTTAAACTCGTGTCAAATTTCACCATATAATGTTTTACCTGTTTTTGACAAATGACTACGTCACTTTCTCATAAATCGGTAAGGTTTTCGAATCGGAATGCACATTTTCTAGAAATTGATGGTTTAATCCCGCCCGGACGGCTCGCTTCAATGCCGTTTTCGTTGATGACGTCACAACATAACATTTTCGCGGTCGCGGTGGTTTACATTCAGCGATTTTATAATAAATCTAATCAAAAATGGAAAATTTGAGCTTTACATTTTGTGATCAACAATTAAAAACGGACGTATTTCCGCAAATTTGTAAATCACATCATAGTATCACTTTAACATTATTTATCCATACACCAGAAAGATCGTGCATCCGTAGTCTTGATGTGGTAGGAAATGAAATACATATTTGCAACACACAGTGTAGCAGACATACCTTGTCTGGTTCTTTGATCAGTGTATGGTCAGATAGTATCGAACTTCGATTACACGGATACTTTTAGCGGGCAGTTAATACACGCTTTACCAAGTGAATCTCGGCAATGAGCTATTAATAATTCACCTATTTCAAATTTACGCAAGAACGTTTTGTGGGTGGAACACTTGAAAGGGACTTGTTCTCACAATTACCATGATGTTACGGTGATTCCCAAGGCGCAACATGGAGTTGATTGTGCAGAGCCAGAGTTAATGAACAATGATTTAAATTTGTGTCTGCTCAAAAAAAGTGATAAACCATTGCTACCCACTGGATAAATCGTGTAAGTTCACCACCGTGGTTTATAAGTCCGGTGTGCAAGGGATAGTAGTCCTAGGGCTGATAGTCCGTGTAACAATAGCCCGCATTGCTAAATGTTTTGGTTAGGGTTAGCGGTACAATAGATCATGCTGCTTAATTGATCAAATACAATGCTACCGGACTATGACGCCAGGGGGACTATATCCGCTGTCACACCGGCGCTGATCAGTAAGCTAGACTCGGCTGACAATAAATTAAATGTGTGGACAATAGGGCATGCAATAGGGTTCCACATGATGATACATCAGAAATTGCTTTCATGCCGTATGAGGCGCCGTAAGGGCATTGAATTGCTCGTACAAACGAAATTTGATCACCATAATCTCGAATTATGCCAAGCAGTAATTTAGATTTACGTCGACCCTTACAATACTGAATTTTCTCCGCTCCCTACGCACCCTGAACACCGCTGATCTAGTTCCGTATCTTTTAACAACCCAGGTCAATAATCCCAATGATTCTTATACGATTCTTGAATGTAACGATCTCATTCCTTTTCTTATGATTGTACAGATGTGTAATAATTATTATTAAGATGCTCGTACGGTTCATGCCCATTTCGCCTTGTCTTTTTTCGCCTTTTCCCATTTTGCCTTTAAAAAATATATACATTTCGCCTTCTCCTATTTCGCCTTTTCCAATTTTGCCTCTTCCCAATCCGCCTTATTCTATCTCGCCTTTGTCTTTTTTCGCCTTTTCATTTTTCGCCTTATGCTATTTTGCCTCTGTTTTATCTTGCCTTATCACAAGTTGCCTTATCCATTCTTGCCTTCGTCTCAGTTTGCCATTGTCTTAATCTGCCTTCTCCTATTTCACCTTGTCCTAATTTACCTTTGTCCTAATTCGCCTTCATCCTATCTCGCCTTTACCCGCCCCGCCTTTGTATTATTTCGCCTTCTTCCCATTTCGCCTTCTTCCTACTTTGCAACAAACTTGGTGTCTTTACCCATGTTTGTTGAGTCAATCTTTCATATGAAAGTGTCTTCAACAGTGTTGAAGGGCTTCTAGGGTCCATTCGGGGGTACCCGCAACCAAAACCCGGTGGACATTGCCAAAATTACAAGTGTAGATAACTTCTCAGCCATTATAGTCATATTACATTACATACCATATTACAGAAGACTTTTGTCTCTTTTACCCATGTTTTACCCATGTTTGTGGGGCCAATCTTTCATATAAGAGTGTTTCCACGAATTATGTTTTGGTACCCTACCCAAGGCTGTTGCTTATTTACCAATATTTTCAAATCTTCATAACTTCTGAACCATCTACATGTAAGCTTACATGTATCTCCAAAACCAACTTTTGGATTGATAAAAGGCGAGGTGAGATATGGCGAAACGGGAGAAGGCAAAATGGGAAGAAGGCGAATTGACATAAAGGTCAATCAAGAAAAGGCAAGATGAGATAAGGCAGGATGGAACCAAGGCAGAATAGGACAAAGGCGAAATAAGAAAAGGCAAACTAGGATGAGGCAAGATGAGAGGAAGGCGAGTTAGGAAGAAGGCCAATTGGAACAAAGGCGAGATAAGACGATGGCGAAATCGTAGAAGGCGTATTGAGAAAAGGCAAGTTAGGAGAAGGCTGAATGGGAGAAGGCAAAATTGGATAAGGCGAATAAGGTTAAGGCGGAATGGGCAGATACCGCTCGGACGGGTCCGATTCATCAGGAATCGTATCTAGAGTACTACTAATCCTGTAAAAAAGGCATGGCATGTTAAAAAAACTATGCCAGGAAAAATGGGAACTTTGGGCTGAAATAATATTTCAAGCACCGTATGGTTTTCCTGCCAATGCCACTTCTGAAATGATATTTTAACTCTAAAACATCACTCAGACCTCCCAGATGAAAAATGACCCCATCTTGGAAGTCCGTCGGTCCGTCCGGCCACTTGTGGACATGATATCTGGAGAAGTCAACGGCTTATCAAAGCCAAGTTTGGTATGTGGGTGCATATAGGTATTACTTTTAGTAGTAAGACCCCTATCAATAATTTGGTCACTGCGCGTCAAAATCCAAGATGGCTGCCGCCATGCATGTTGAAATCTCGTGAGTGCATGTGTGAGCACAATTTCTGGAGAAGTCATCAATGTATCAAAGCTAAATTTGGTGTGTGGGTTCGTATAGGCATAAGTAAGAATTCGTGTCAAAATCCAAAATGGCTGCCGCTTGACGAGTTAAAATCTTAGGATTGCACTTGTGAGCGCGATATCTGGAGAAGCCAGCAACGTATTAAAGCCACATTTTGTGTGTGGGTGCATATATACATAAAAAATGTAGCGGTAAAGGGCTTTATGTATTTGTCTCCGTATACACTTCGCAACTCTGAACTCGGACCCAAAGACTAAACAAACTAAGATATATATTTACATTATTTATTATCCACGTCACTCTAACTTCTCATTTACAAACCGAAACATCACAGGGCAAAAGACTCTGGCGCTTTTCAAGAGAATGTCTTGTTTAGCTACAGAGTGTGGAGGATGGTTTTCTGGATTTGCCAGGACTTACTTGAAACATCTTAACATCATCATTGATACGTAATTACACACATCCCTAATGGGTAAATAGCGTAGCCCAAATATCAGGCTCTGAGGCAACTAGCACTCAGTAATTAAAGAAACAAGCAATCAGCATACAGCTGTATTAATACAAGATTATCAGACAGGGCCTAGGACAGGGGCCTAGTAACCAGCTTTTAATCAGGAAGATCATAAAAGGGGTCAAACAGCTTAAGAGATAAAGATTATAAAATAATGGAAAGGAGCAATTAAGAAGGAAGGTGGTGAAACTTATAACGGTTAGGGTGGTGTTCCCGAAGCCATCGTTAGCGTAACGATGTCGTTACGGTATCGTTAAGCAATCGTTAAGTATGCGTCCCGGTGCCCGAAAGGTTCGTTCCGTTTAACGACATCGTTAATTTAACGACAGCCCAAGAGCTGTCAGTAGACCATCGTTAAAAATAAAAATCCTAGACTGGCTCGGTTCGCGTGAAATTATTGGTGTATTCTCGGTTATTCAATTCTTTGCGTAATTACTTTCTATTGTAGAAGACAGTGTTGATCCCAGTTATACATTAGCTATATATCTTCACAGTGTCACCGGTCCATTTAGTGTGTGCAATGGCTGCTGCATATCTACTAGTTCAAAATGGGCAAGATGGACTAGACCGACGCAGGCAAGTTGCTCCAGGGGAATATCCTGTCAGAGAAAATCCTCTGGAAACCATGACTGACGCCCAACTTATAAAGAGATACCGGATGGATCGGGCCGGCCTCCAATATTTGTGTGATGAACTACATGACGACTTAGCAAGGCCTACTAAACGGTCTAACGCTTTGTCCGTTGCAGTGCAAGTCTGTGCAGCTCTGAGATTCTTTGCAAAAGGGAGTTTTCAGGATGTCACCGGAGACACGTTGAAAGTAAGCCGGTATTCTGTTTCACGGTGTGTGCACACAGTGTCCGGTGCGTTGATTGAGCGTCTTCTTCAAAGACACATAAAATTTCCGAGGGACATCGCTGATCAGAGGCCAGTGAAGGAGGCCTTCTATCAAATTGGACAATTCCCAAATGTTCTTGACACTGTTGATGGTTCTCTGGTACCAATCATCGGGCCCCATATTGAAGAACACTTGTATATTTCCAGAAAGGGTACTCATGCTATCAATGTGCAGGGTGTCATTGGTCCAGATGGAAGGTTCTTTGACGTTGTTGCCCGATGGCCTGGGAGTACGCACGACTCCTTCATCTGGAAAAACTCGGGCTTGTGTGATGAAATGGAAAACAATAGGATAAAAGGTGGATGGCTACTTGGGGACAGTGGCTATGGATTAGCCCCTTGGCTCCTTACTCCAATCAGAAATCCTATAAACAGGGCTGAGAAAGCATACAATAGGGCTCTTAAATCCACACGGGGCGTGGTTGAAAGGGGATTTGGAAGGTGGAAAATGCGCTTTCGATGCCTACATAAGACGTGTGGCTGTTTGATGTTATCACCACAGCGATGTTTGAATGTTATCATTGCAACTGCCATTCTACATAATATTTGTATCGAACGGAATACTCCTCTTCCCCACGACGACGACAATGAACACTTTCAGATGGATTATGATGATGACAATGATGACGCTGTGGTCGGGGATGATGCTCGAGTACATGCTGCAGGTGTGAGAGTTAGAAATGAACTCATTGAAGGCCATTTTACCAGAGGATGAACTACATTTATTCCAGAAATATACAAATCTTACTGCAACAGAGACTAACTGCTGAATCGTGTTTAAAACGTTTACAACGTGAAGGTTGAGGAAACCAATGATGAGCATAAACAAATATTAACATAAAATAAAATCATTGGTTCAACCTGTATTCAATTGTACTGCTATTACATGTATGCCTCGGAGGCTTATAATAATATTTAGTTCATCTTTGATAAAGCTTTATGATTTGGGTGACTACCCATCTTTTACCGTAAATGTTCTTGCGATGATTGCTATCGCATCACTAATTGTGTCACTGAATCCATCTTGAGACAAAAAAACAGAACGTAATGGTAGTGTCACTACATTATGCTATTCGCACCTTTGCAATAGGAATGATGATCTGACTTTGGAGTAACATTACCCCGTGCTTTAACACAGGAAGTCATGGCAGCATCTACTGATTTCTGAAGTCATATTTCCCAATATGAGGGAAGAAATGAAACGAGACATTTCAACTAGTTATAAAGTACCGATTAATTGTATATTTTCCTCAGCAGTATTAAGAGGAGAGCAAATTTAGTTCATTGCATTTCGTGATTCAATAGATATGTTAGACTCTAGAAATCAGATAAAGGTTTGTGACAGAGTGTGTCCTAGCATCTTGCTGAATTACTTCTTTAGATGATTTAATTTATAAATCCATTAGGGAGTAGCTGGTTTCGTTATTGTTATCCGTCCCAGCGAGGAATTTCTCCAACAATACAAGTTTCTGTTTTTCAATCGCAAGTCGTTGTTTTTCTAATTCTAAACGTTCCTTCTCAACAGAGAGTCGTTCCCGTTCGATTTTCACAAGTTCCATGGATGTATCGTTGCTTGTGGATTTAGCCGTTACTTCGACACGTTTCACCGATAATTTCGTAACGCTACCCTTCGGTGTCCCAGTGGCTGCACTTGGTTTTGGTTTGGTTTTGGTAGCGGACGAATCAGCAGACAGCGGCGGTTTTCCCTCTGGAATTCGCCGTGCCCACGGGGACTTTGGTTTGGCTGGCGCAGGGTTATCTGATTCAGCTTCATCACCAAGATTACTGCTGCCGAAGAAATCAGAACATTGCACCTCTTGAGAATCAGAATCTTCATTCGGAGAGTCAAGTTCATCAAAATGTAGCGTAGCTGACGATGAGTAAGTTGAAGGTCTAGCAGCGCTGTCGACTCCTCTTTTTATCCCATGTGACAACTGTGTTGAATACACAGATGTATCAATTCCACCATCTATCCCTTCTGTTACTGTCTTTCCTATGACCATCATAACCTTTCGCTCAACCTCGTTGACGCGCACATCCTTGGCTTTCCCACCGCCCGTTTTAGCGATTTCCTTTCTTTGCAGAGTATCTTTTTGCTTGGTCACACTGGTCCAATCAGACCACTTCCTCCGCACGTCGTCTGCCGTTCTCAACGTTTTTGAGACCGAATTAATGCTATCCGTTATCTTCTGCCATGCTATTCGTTTCTCGTCATTATGTACAGCGTCTGTAAATTTGTTAAATACGGTCTTTTTCTTTGCCTGAACGCCTTCCACCAATGCGTCAAGCTCAGTCTCAGTGAACTTAGGCTTCCTCTTTAATTTCTCGTCGGGCATCTCAAAAACGGTAGTTCCTCGTCGCTATCACGAATGCAAACCTATCGGGCAGTATCAACCAACTGAAGTAAGGGGCGATTATTGACTAAATGCGTGTGCCTGGTGGGGCCTTTTTATGTATGAGGAGTATTTTGCAAACATAACCACTAATAAACTAATTGTCCGGCGTTGGAGAATTACGCATTATACTCAATGAGCGAGACCGTAACTACACCGCTAATCGCATATGAATAACGAGACCGTAACGATGGCTTCGAGACACAGTCGTTAATCTGATCGTTAGGGTCTCGTTAAATGTCATAACGATGTCGTTAACTGGGCATTTAACGATGGCTTCGGGAACACCACCCCTGGATGTCTGGGTTTACCGACAGCCAGAGCAGAACTACAGAAATAATAATTACAGATATAGTAAGCAATTCCTAATATTGTCACAAATAACAACCGAATCAAAAGTTGGTCAAATCATCCAAGATGGCTGCCTATGAAGGTGTTGCAATCTCGTTAGTGCACTTGTCAACGCAAACACCCTCTAACGACGGGGAGCTGGCATTCTCCAAAGCAACGATAATATTCAAGCATCTTATCTGTGCCAGTATTGGCTTCCATTGCACACGTATTGCATGTGTAATGTACACAAATATACGCGGCAATAATGCTCGAACAAAATGCCGTAAATATTGCGATTTACTAAAGATATTCGAGTCTGCTGTAATGTTACCCTACTTAATGTTACTAAAGTGAATATTCATTTCGAGCCGATGAAACATACGGTAATTGTGGCTCGTGCTCTTGACCGTCAGATTTAGATTTCCCCTTCTATTTCTCTGTTCGCTGCACTACTAGCAATCTGAAAAAGGGCACATGTTAAACCTAATTATATAAAATGATTGTGAGGGGATGTGGTTTATCGTCTATAATTTTGGTCAATAATAATATTATAGTCATTGTCACTGTCTTTAAAAAATGATTATGTTCATCATGTTATGTCGTCATCATCCTAATCATAAGCTTCGGTTTCGCCATCTGCACCCAACATCAGCTAATTTAGAGGGGGTGTTAGAATAGGCGCAAACATAATCACCAACATTAGTAATGGTATCATTGGAATCAGTATCAGGATCTTTACCTTCACATCATCGAGCTACCTAGTTTTTCAAGAAAGATATTTTCTTGTGACTGCAAAAACCCAGTGCTGTCGGAATTTTCAAGGTGTTCCTGAAAATTCCGTTTTTAAGGTTTTCGGGCACCGCTCTTTTCTCACAATCAGAGAAAATGTCCTCGATCCACTCAAAAAAATAGTGCGCATCACAACTCATTGTAATAATTATGTTCGTCAACCTATTCCACAATTTAAGCGTCAGCATCAATAGTTTCTCTTCGATCAGTAACATTTTCCTTTTTCTATTAATAGTTTTCCAGTCTGTTCGGAACTGCCTGATGTGCCGGCGCCATTATGAGGAGTATGAAGTGGAGGTAGCGGAGGATGAGCACCAGACGGTTTATAAACACATCATAGGGATGGAAGGAGAAGGTAATCACTTTTATTCCGTTTGCTTGCATTGCTGGCTGCAGTAGTCAGCTGAGGATCACTAATCCCAATATGGCCGGAGTAACATAGGGTTAACGTTTATTTCTTTTGTCATGATTCACCTATCACGAGTTAACTGACTTAGGCTTGAAAACATGACCTGAATGTGAATTGTGAAATCGTGATTCGTATGTAGCCACTCTTTAGGAATTACTTCATTGTTCTTCATATCGCCCACTAAGAAGTGAACTCCATAAATGATAACAGCATAACGAGATCTTATCGCAGATTGTTGGTCAAAAGTAAAACAAGCAGTCTTTAGAAAAGAAGGGGTGGTTCGAATTGTGGGCAGGGCAGGGACTGAGGTTTTTGCGCATATGATGGGGGCAATCTGGGCAGGAGTTGTTGAAATGTGATGTGGTATCATCAGAGGAACCTGTCATAGATGTTTTCATTGTAAATCTATATAGGTAGCAGCGTTCAGGAGAAATTACCGACACACATACTGTATGCATTGAATTAGCTGGCCACCACCAGGAGATCAAAATAGGCCTATATTTATCATTATACATGTTCTGGGATGACTGGGGAAATAGACGCATGATCAGTCCCATAGGAATTTGTCCGCATTCAGTAGGCCTATGAAGCTTAGGAATGCAATTGCGAATTGATCTATGATGGTTTATTGCTAGAACATGTATAATGATAGCCCTATTTTGATATCCTGGTGGTGGCCAGCTAAATGCATACAGTACTGTATTTACCGTAATTAAACTGTGTGGCGCACCAAATCAGGTGATTCGAAATTCCCGCCACGCTTACTCGCGAACTCAACTGGCTATCGATAGGCGGCAGCACCAACAATTTAGACGGCGCGGATTTTTTGGCGACTAAATGTTGAATATCTGCAAAAATCAAGTTGCTAATACACCAAATTAGGGTGAAAGGCGAATATCACTGTTAATGCGATGCTGCCGTGAAGAAGTGTAGCATTTGATGGCGCCAGCAAGCTAAAATGTGTACATTCACATCGCGTATTGACAGCTTGACCTCCACAAGCAGACAACCGACTCAATATAAGATTACTACGCTATAAATCGGCGATGTATGGAACAAAATTGGTATTAAATAAATCATTTATTCTGCAGGTTATAGCGGCTATTAGTAAATTCAAGTGGGCGAATCAAGCTGAGATTAATCTGAGGGATCTAGGTAGAATAACATTGTCTTTTTGGATGTTACAAACATGAGAACTAATTTGTTCACGAAGATGCATACATGGGACTATAGAGGAGTAAAAACGAATAACCAAGCACAGATGGTGGTTCGCAATCGAACCGCTAAAAAAGCCGAACAGCTGAAAGCAATTGTCAAAGATGGTTGCAACTTTATTCTCATATTATCAGATAAGACGTGGGCGGCGTTTTACTGCAGTGTGTTTGTTCTTCTTCTTGTTCATCAGTAAACCTTAGACAGTAGAAATCCCGTTATTCGTTATTTTCAGTACGCACAAATACTGGCGCGAAAAACCTTTCCCGCCACGTGAGTGCACACCGAGATGCGAGTTCACGTCAACCCGCTATTACGACGCAACGTCATTTCCATTGTTATCGCAGTAGCCAGGTTATCAAGCGCCATCAGCGTTGTTCCCAATCAAGTGCATGGATCTATAGTGTTTTGGAAAGGATCGACGCAAGGAGAGCTAACTCCGGTCAACATCGGGGTCAACATCGGAAAAGCGTGATAATTTGGTCTGATTTAGAATTTTCCCTTTTTTGTGCATTGCCAATCTGTTGAAATGGAAACTACATGGAGAATAGTAGCGATGGGCAGCCGACAGCTGGGTAATATAATACTGATAATGGTCCTTCACAAAACATACAATCCTTCATATGACCAGATGACGTTTTTCTCTCACATTTCATACTTATGACTCACATTTTGTTGAATGTTTCGTACACATACATAGAGATAAATCCAATTTCAGAAAGTATTCAATCTACATTGACTGCGATTATTCGTTAACAAGATTATTGTGAATAGGTCATACAAATTGTAACTGGTCAGTTGTTTGGTTTTTCCTCTAAGTTAATTTTCTTCCACAGAAATACTCACTGGTTTTCATCATAGAAAAAGTGACCTTGAAGAGTTCGGACAGGAAAACCCCGCATTTTCTGGCCATGTTTGCATTGAGACGACAATACCGGACAAACGAAGTCGCTATTATGACACCGATAATCAGATTACACAAAATGACAAATCACTACGAGAAACCCCAATGATGCCCGATATATCAAGTAACGCGGAAACACATGACACAGGTGTGGAAGGGCTGAAAGTAAGTTCATTTTCCTCCGAACAGGACTCTCGTACACTTGTGTCAGAATCGGAGAAAGGAAGTGCAGGGGAAAGAGGCCCGACAACGGAAACCTTTCTAAAACAGGATGTGGAAGCCCTTTCACTAGAACTGGACACCAACACACTGGAACCAGAAACATACGAAAATAATTGCAAAACTGAGTCGGATGTTGAAGAAAAGTATCAAGGTGGAGTATTGGAAATGACAAACGGACATGGAGAAGAAGATTCCTCAAAGTTGTCTTCATATCATATGAATAATTGGGAGAACATTCCAATGAATGTCGTAACCGAAGAGAAAGAAAACGATTTTTACGGCGTACTGGAAAGGACAAACGGACATGGGGGAGAAGATGCATCTGAGTTGTCTTCATATCATATGAATAATTGGGAGGACATTCCAACGATTGTATAGTAGTAACCGAAGAGGAAGAAAACGATTTAGAAATGGAGAATATATTAATGGAGTGGGATGCTGCTACGTGTGCAACGGATGAAGCCAGCGGAACAGAAACAGATGATGTCCTTATGAAACATGACAATACAGATGAGATGCCAGAGGGAACCACATGGGGCAATGAAACTGTGTCAGATGGGTTTTCTTCGAAAGCGGAAATGAATGGTCTCGATGGCGGGCGCGGTACTGGATCAGAGGTAGGTGTGAATCATTGTAGTTGAACATAGATTAAGGGTTGGGCATGCACCAATATTTTGGTTAGAACTTGAAATCCTAAAGCAATTAAAACTCCTCGCAATGAAGTGAGTGCCAATTCTAAACATGGGAGGCCGTTCTCTGGAAGACAAATAACAAACTCCCACCCTTGGAATTGGCATTCGCTTTATTTTGAAGGAGTGCTAATTTCTTTGGGATTTCAAGTTCTAGCTAAAATGGTGGTCCCTATTGCTAACCCTTAAGAGGTAGAGATACTGGGTAAATATATATAGAGATAATGGGTAACAAATATTGAAGAAATGAAACAGTCTTTCAGGTTCACAAATCTTCCCAATTATGAGAAACAAAATAATTCCTTTGGTGCAAAGCATAAGACAACTCTTAAACACTAAAATTGCTTGTTTTTCTGGTGAAAATTACACGAGTCAAACTGTTTTGTAGGCAGGTATAAGAAAAAAAGGTCAAGGTCAAATTCGGTTCGGACCTGACTCGCTTTCTGGCTGCCTCACTTTTACGACTTTTCTTTCGATATTTCGCTGCCCGATGTTTCACTGAGGACTTATCTATGACCGACCTCTCCAATCGACAAGGGTGAAATTTCTCCGGAATTCATTCGTGTAAGTGTGCTAAACGATCATAAGTTTTGGCTCTTGGCAGCCAGTGCTGAGCCGCTACATTGAACTACCCACGCCTTACTGTAAGCCTTTGTATGCAGATTGTGACGTAACTTTGTTCGCTCTGACTACCCGGCCGGCCTAGAAGTATGGTCGTCTATTCACATGCGAATTCGCAATACGATTACCGATCATGCCGCGGTGCGAAGGTTGAGGGCTTCTCGGAGATTGCCCGAAAAACGTGAGTGACTGGACAGTAAAACATTTTCAGGTTGATTTGCACCTTTGCCCTGACTGCTGTCGAGGGCGGTTGGACTCTACGTACTAACATGACAATTCCGTTGCATATAGCGAGGACCTTCCTTGAGATCATCTACCGCTATGGCCTAGGGTGCACCCAGAAGGCCCTGGATTCATTAACCCTGGAGTCCTTGGGCCCAGTTCAAAGAGCGCTGCTCACAAAATTGCAGCCTACAAGGTAGGCGCTTTGTCAAACGCCCACTGAAAAAGACAATGATCCCAGACATTGTTCAGATTGGTTATTGTGTGGTCAACCTGAAAATAACGAGGGAATTAAAGACGGCTCTCACGCCTGATGTTTCTGCGGTAACTCAAGAGAGCAGTTGAACATTGAAGTAGAACCTTTGTTGCAGCTCATTGCTGTACGCACCCGTCTCCGGAGGAGAACCCTCGGGACCCCCGGGGGGAGGGCGTCGTTGCCTCCATCAGAATCAAGTTCCTCGAGTTCCTCTTATTCAGAGGCGGACGAAGTAGCTGCTAGTGAATTTATCCTACCAGCTAACCAACGTAAGAAGCTGCAAGGGCGTGTTTGGTGGAAACTCCGAGGTCAGAACGTAACTGACACCAACCAAATTCGTGCAACAAAGGACTCTGCTCCTACTCCGAGGACAATACCTATATTGGCTGCATCGGGTTCGCAAACAGATTGTGAGGCTGACAGGAAACTGCTTTTCATATACAGGGTTTCTGCGTACAAAAACTCAAGTGATATACACGACCACATCCAATCACTAGCTGTGGCAGTATCACCGAACCACATACGGGTTCTTGCAACCAAACACGGGCAGAGGTCTTTCTGGGTCAGCGTTCCGTCCGCTGACTTCGAGATACTCGTTTCACCTGACAACTGGCCGACGAACGTAATAGCCAGACCATTTCAAAATGGTCAACCGTCTGCCGGGACTCGGAAACGCTTCTTTCGGAACGACTCGCGGGGCTCGGGTCGGCCTGCAAACTATCACAGGAGGTCGCCCTTTCCGTCAAATTCCGCCTCCAGGTGGACCATCAGCAGAAGACCGATCCAAGCCGGACCCGCCTGGCCCTGACAGAGACCACAACACTACCGCTCATATCAATGGCCTCACTACGAACACGAACACAGGAGGCAAGGATTCACCTTCGACGAATCAGAATGGCCCCGCTCCGACCCCGGAGGCCCAGTATACGAATCCGACTACCGCGAGCCAGAATTCCGTTTTCCGAATGGTCTGCGAAACCCTTAATTGTCACGGTTTCAAGGAGAACAGTAACTACGTGTGTACGTGGATGAGAAAATCGGACGTGATGTGCCCCTCTCTGAAACGTGGTGTCGACCAAACGAATTGGATACAATCGCCGAAGCGACTAAGTATAACGATCCTTCCTGAGTCAGTGTTCTCAGTGTTGTGGAAATGTGGAATGTCGGAAGCAGAATGTCGGAAGTGGAATGTCGGAAGCAGAACCCGGTTATACTGGCCGTCCGTATGGCGCGTTGCTGTGATCTGTAGGCATAAGAACAAACTCAAATTCAAAATGCTTGAGGTGGATTGTAATATAATCGTTCCTGTCGCTATTCAGAACTGCAAAGGGGACACCCTTCAGATTGTGATTTCTGTTTACTTGCTATGACGCAGGCAATCATAAAATAACTGAGACATTCCTTGAAACGGTGGATGCTCTACAAGCGGTTGTGGACCTTAATGGCCTTCTTGCGCCAATCAAGCTGTGTTGCGACTTGAACATACAAATCCCACGGACTAATCGTTTATCTGGTGCTAATTGGTTTAAAAAGCGCTCGTTTAATAGGCACTCTAAGATTGTGCATGACTTTCTCGTCGGGAACAACAGTAATAGTAAATTGCGAGTACGATTTCCAAGAATAATATCTGCGCAAAAGCCTAACCTTCCAGGTTTCCAGGTTTCCAACTTTCCGGAAAGTACAGGCAACCCTAAGAAAACTTTGTTTTCTTGCCCAATTCACACAAATTCCAAGTTGCCAAAACGCCACCAATTCACTATTACTACACCCTGTAGAGACCTTTCTCGACGAACACAGAGTATCGATTGCAAAAGGCCTACATTCAGTTAAAATCATATGCCAGATGTTGAATATCAGAAGCATAAACATGTATCACACAATGCCCTTTTGTTTGTTAATCTGTTTCCGCAAGCGTTTTCGAAGCGGTGAATTTCCTCGCCAAAAATGATTAACAAACAATAGGACATTGTGTTTTTAAAACTTATGACTCGAGGCAACAATGGGTTTAAAATAGCTTTGAATATCATTTAACCACCTGATCGCAAACATGAATGCTTTTAATTAAATGCGTATTACAGGTGTTGTATGGGACACAAATGGCATTGTGATACTCCATCCCTAGGCGTAAACCGAACAACGCTAAATGACTTTCCTTAATTAACCAGTACCACCGTTTCAGGTTAACGATACTGTGCTTTCGTCAATTCAAGATAATTTCAGATTACGGACTGATCATGCGCCAATCAATGTATTTTCAAATGCCAATTGGGTGCCAAAATGAAACACGAAGTAATGATCTATATAAGGTAAGTGCTATAAGATAGGACACTTTTTAGCTAAATAAATAATGATTATCTATTGCCTACAATGCAGAGCTTTTACGTCAAATACAGGTAAAATAGCCCGCCATAAAACCTCCAATGGTCATGGCTATGTGACATTTAAATGTGGTAGATGTGGGAACAAGAAAAGTAGTTTTGTTAAGAGGTAATTTGATAAAAATATCATTATGTAAATATGGAGAGGACGTACAAATATGTACCATCAAAAGAGTACTTTAACAGACATGAGAACCAATGGGGTCCTGAACAGGAGTATTTTCGTCGTAGGTTTATCCCTGGCATGCCAATCCGACATTGTAGCTCGAAAGCCGAGCGAAGCTCTCTGGACGTAGTCCAGGCTCTAATTCTTGATGTGCCTATGTCATGAGTCCTACCCCTGATGTGCCTATGAACACATTACCAAGAATGAAACAGTATGCTACAAGCACTGAAACTGATGCCGTTTTATGCCACAATTGTAAAAGATGGACACTATTTGAATACAAGAGAGATTTAAACCAAATGAGGCATGGTGATACGTTTACATACAAGTTCTGCATCACTTGTAATGTGATTGTTTACGGTGCTGTGGTCTTAAAACATCTTGAGATAAACATTGAGAATAAGACACGATACTTTGACTTCATAATTAGAAGGCTTGGCCAGAGACGTCTGTCAGAAACAGTAGTACATTAATTAAGAGATACTGTTGAAGCTTCTTTGCATGGCTACTTCTGATGCCCAAGAAAATGGTTATGTAATGCCAGATATGAAAAGACAATTCAGTGGGCATTTAAAACTGGTAGGGCACTCGGTAAGCCTCAATTAACTGAAGACAATTTACAGATTTGAGGTTGGTTTACCATGCATATCTCAGATACCTACATTATTGCGGGAGTAAAGTAACCATAAATTACCATGTGTTATACACCAAGCTTTCGATAAGTTAAAAATTTATTATTTAGTGCTGAATCCTTCTTGAGCTAGCGAAGAACAAATGAAGGATTTGGATAAACTATGGTATGAATTCACAAGAAGTATTGTCTTCAAGACTTACAGACTTGTGAAGGAAAAAAGAAGATGCATTAACTCGATCAGCAGAGTGACGTTTTACTTAGTGCCCTGGATGGTCAAGAGAGTCGAGCTATGCGCGAGCGAAGCACTCATGATGAAGTCAGGCACTCATGACTATGTCTAACAGGACTACGTCCGAGTAAAAAAGTCAGGATCTTACCATGTAGCTTAAAGGCCCAAAAAATCTATTCAAAAAATCTATTCAATCTATTGCTCTCATGACAAAGTCAGATCGAGCTTTGCTCTCAGGTCACAAGACTGATTCAGGTCAGATTTCCATACTATTGAATACAGTGAATAATCCGACATCCACAGTAAATGAATCAGATGGGAGTAATTAACCCAGCTAACTCTAGTTCAAACCCAGTTAACCCTATTGCAAGTACTTACCAACATAATGCAGCTAACTTTTAACAGAACAGTGCCAGTTACCAACATAACTACACAACAAAGCAACAAGACACTACTAAGTTGTCAAATAGTTCAAATCTAGTTAACCCTAGTCAAGGTCTTGTCAATTCTAGTCAATGATTAATCAACCGTAGCAGTCAACTAGGCTCGACTACGAATCAACTAGCCTCGACTAGCAGTCAACACGTGTTAACTGATAGTGGTACTGAAGCCAAACAAAACCTGGAAGTGCTAGTAGCCACTGGTAAAAATAAGGATTTCCATGAATAAACATATTACTTTTAATGACTTAGATAGTATGACAGAGAAGGAAATCTTGATGCACCATAGAATCTACCAGACAAAGATAGCTGTTAGACTTAATGATTCATTAGGTAAGACAGTCTTAAAAGCTTACACTAAAATTACAAAGTTGTTCTTGCCTGTTGATGATGCAGATGCTCTCTATGAAGACTTAAGAAATGATTACATAGTTACCAATGAACTGGACAAGTGGTGAGGATGGTTGAGTCTGAGGATGGGAGCATTAACTGCATTGGCATCATCAACTCTGATCTCTTTAGGACATTGTCAGGATGGATACGAAAATTCAATTAAGATAAATGGAAAACAATCAGGAGACCCCTGTAGCACAAGCGACAGCGAGTGAAAAGCCTAAGAAAGCCAGATTACAGAAGCAGTTAGCGTGTTCAAGAGAGTGAGGCAAAAGGTCTCAAGAATTCAAGCGGTTAAAAAGGGACAAGACAACATTCAAAGAACCAGAAGCTGAACCAGAACTAGAGTATGAATAAAATGTCCCTGATCGAGCTATGCTTGATCGAAGTTCTCATGACGAAGTCAAGCTCTCTGGACGTAGTCCAATAAAACCGTCTCTAGGACATCATCTAATATGACATTCTATGTAGTTGGAGCAGGTATTGTTTTGGTTGCTTTCGTTTACTTCTTCCCTAAGTTTAAGAGTAAACTTGTGGGGTCAGAAGAGGTTGATAAAGTTAAACGTGAAAGGCCAGAAATGGTAAGACCAGAAAAGGCTGACAGAGTTAACAAAAACAACCTTTGTTTCATGGAGTAATCCGAATTCGTCACAAGAGCATGACAAAGTAACAGGACCAAATCTCGAATGCCGAACAAAGCTCTCTGGACGTAGTCCGGGGCTCGAATCTAATCAAATACATTAATCTTAGTTTCAAGTGAAAAATGTAAAACAACTGGTGTTCCTGGAAATTGACCAGCTTGGCATATTCATCAGTGATTTCAAATAAGAGATGATTTGCAGATTTATTCACAACTTTATTACAATTAAGCTCATATCTCTAGTTCTTTATCTCACTTGAGTTACTGTTTTCAAGACAGTCAATGTAGTCATCGAATGAGATATCTCTCTGAACCACGTTCTTGGTAATTCCCCTCAATTTCATTGCTTCTGAATCTTTTGCCCTGTAAGCATACAACTTACTTCTCAATGCAATGAATTATATCATCTCATTCCTCCTAGCTCATCCTATAAGTAACTTTGTACCTTCTTCTTGCTAGTGTCATAGTGTGGATGATCCTTAGGGTAGTTACTGAAGTCGGAATGGTCCTTCGTCAAATCGTCTGTCTTTAACTTTAAGACAAAACTGTCAGTGTCAAAATACAGTAGTTCCAGGTTCTTCTCACCAAAGTAAGGTTGAAGAACATCATAGTATAACTCATACATTAATACCTTGGACAATTCCAAGACTGTAGCACCAATGTAAATCGGTTAGTTGAACCTCATTGATGTTTTCCTCATGCTAATAGCTGCATTCTGTTCGTCAAATATGCAAATTGAAGAAAACCTAGGATTAGGCATGAAGCTCCTGGCTCTTTCTCCGTCTGAGATCAATTGAATTTCCATCCTGTTCCTTATTACTGTAAAACGAATTGTTCATAAGTTTAAAATAATCTTTCTCGAAATTAGTAGTAGAATCCATCCTTTTTTTACTTTTAAAATCCATGTAGGACGCCAACCACATTGACTGCTTGAAACTGATCACAGAATGAACCTTCTTAAGTACCATTCCTTGCTTTCAGTAAAACTGGAGCATCCTGTAATGCACTATGTAGTTAGTTTTATCCTTTTGTGTCAGTATTAACTTTTCTACATTAGATCTTTTCTCATTACCAAGTAACTCTATCTGGTAAGGACTTAATTCATCATCGTCGATTGAGAGAGATTCAGGACAGAATGGAAATTTCTTTGATTTGAACTTGATGTTTTCGGGATAAGTCAAGTCGACCTCTAAGAAATAGCCTACTTCACTGTGCTTAGGAATTCCTAATATCTCTTCTGCAGTAATGGATTCGAGCTCTTTGTCTTCCATCATCTCAAAACTGCCGTAAGGCTGAGGTTCCATCATTACCCAACCGTAAAGATTATTTGCATTGTTGTAGAGTAGCTTGTGGTGGTCATCGGCCTTAACGTGTCTTGTTCCCATCACTCCTGGAATGCCTCCTCTTATTGCCCTTTCAAAAGTAAGTAAAATGTTGGTGTCTGTAAGAAGTTCTAGGTTTATCTCAGTGTATTTCAAACCAGCTTGTCAGGTTAAGCCAGGTGCTGAGTAACAGTGACAAGGATTGATCTGAAAGTAGTTCAAACTGAAATCCCTGAATTTCTCGAATAAATCAGCTAAAAGTAACACATCGGTTTTGAGGTGCAAGTCGATGAACTCTCCATGATCCATGATCGTAATATGATCCTATATGTTTTTTGCCTCTTCATAAGCTGAATCATGTGCCATTTCATTCTTTAATTCATCAAAGAACATAGAATTCTCTAAGTAAGTAATTTGGTAACTTTCATGTGATGTGTAAAATGAATAAGGAACTGATCCTTTCTTTCTTAATAGTTTAAAATCCTCAGTACTGGGAAACATCTGTCTTGCAATTTTGAAGTCAGCATCTACCATTGCTTTGGTTATGTTGTCTAAACCGGATTGAAGGAATCTGTATGAGTCTAAAAACCTAAAACACCCGGCTTGAACTTCATACACTGGGGGGTCTTCACCCATTCTTCGTGAATTTTCTCCTCCCAGTATGAACGCAGCTTTCCGGGGCCACAACGCTCTGATAGATTCCTCACCAGCACTCGATCGCCAGCCTCCAGGACCGCACTCTTGACCTTCTTGTCGTGTCTCACTTTGGCTCTTCCTAACGACTTCTCCGACTTCTTCATTGCAATCTTGTAGGCGGTTCGCAATCTTTCGATCCATTTCGATGCTATCCCGTCCTCCTTTGTCTTTATCCCAAATACCACATCCACAGGAAGCCTGGGTGACCTTCCAAACAGCAGGTAGTGAGGAGCGTACCCTGTCGACTCATGTCTACAGCAGTTATAGGCGTGAACCATCTGGTTGAGGTGACTCTTCCAGTCTTTCTTCTGCTCCTTGGTCAGGGTCGACAGGAGCGAAAGAATTGAGCGATTGAATCGTTCAGCCTAACCATTCCCAACTGGGTGATATGGTGTTGTCCGTACATGCTTTATCCCTGTGAGCTGCTCCAGCCTCCGGAACAAAGAGCATTCAAACTCTTGACCCTGGTCATGCAAAATCTTTCCACTATAGCCAAACCTCGGGAGAAATCATTGAATAGCTTGTCTGCTTCAGTCTTTCCCGACTTATTCTTGGTTGCATAGGCCTGTGCAAAGCGGGTGAAATGATCAACTATCACAAGTATATATTCAAAATTCCCCTTTGATCGTTCCAAGTGCATGTAGTCGATCGAAATCATCTCGAATGGGCTGCTGGTCTTCACTGGCACGAGGTTCGCTCTGGGCTTGATCGCTGGTCTCTTGTCCTTTATGCAGGTACATTCTTTGGTGACGAAATGAGTGATATCACTAACCATCCCAGGCCAATGGAATATTTCCCTCGCCAACGAAACCACTCGATCCACTCCCAGATGTCTCATTTTCTGGTGCAATCCTTCATACACTCGGCCTCTGTACTTCTCAGGCAGACACATTTGCTGGACATTGGTGTCATCCTGGAGATAACATGATCGCCATAACAACCTCGTCTCATCAATCGTCAATCGCTCCCAATCTCGGGTCCAGGCCTTGCACGATGGACTTGCTTTCTTGAGAGTGTTTGGAGTTGGTTTCTGTTCTCCGCGTAGCCAAGTCTTCACTTGTCCCAAAGCTTCATCCTGGTCCTGCGCTTCAGCAATCTCCTCTCGTTGCAACGTCACGATGTTTCCAAGCCCCATGTCGCTGCCGGCATCATCACTATCCTCGTCTATCGATACCCAGTTCATATCGATGTCACTGTCACCCATCCCAGTCTTTTCTGCCAAGGCGAGGAAGGTTTCTTTCTCCACACATGCACTGCAGTCGGCCATGTACGTCTCTGCATGGTCTCTGCTCAGGGTATCTGCTGCTTGATTAGACGCTCCTGGCTTATAGTGGATTTTTCGGATCTTGTAATCAGCTAATTCAGCCACCCATCGCTGTCGCGTTGCATCTAATTTGGCCGATGTAAGGATGTACGTTACAGGGTTGTTGTCCGTGTAAATATCGATAGCTGGAGCATAGTACAGGAAGTCCCTAAATCGCTCCGTCAAGGCCCACTTTAACGCGAGGAATTCCAACTTGCTCGAGTGATAATTTTTCTCCGCTGGGGTTAGTGTCCTTGACCCAAATGCCACAATACCAAGCCTGCCTGAATCCGACCTCTGGTATAAAATTATTCCGAGACCAAGCCCACTAGCATCCGTGTGGACAATGAATGGTTTCTGAAAGTCCGGATATGCCATCACTCTTGTTGTCATCAACTCTTCGATGATGTCTTCCAGCGCTGCCTGGTGTTCATCTGTCCAGTTGACCGGCTGTTTCTTGTGGGGCTGTCCCTGCACTCTTGTCTTGCCATCAGCTCCTTTCTTGGTTTTCTTTGGCTTGTTCTTCATTTCCTCTGGCATCTTCAATAGATCGTACAACACATGGGCTCGCTTACTGAAATTCGGCACATATTTCCTGTAGTATCCGAGTAGTCCCAGCATCTGTCTTACATTACCAACTGTGCTGTAATCTTTCTCCTTGAGACAGTTGAGGGCCTCGGTGTCCTTTGGATCCATCCTGCTTCCATCCTTTGACAACAGTTGGCCCAGAAATCTCACTTCCCGTCGGAATAAGAAGGTTTTCCTGGGCTTTAACTTGATCCCTTTTGCTTTTAGTCGCCGCAGAACCTTCCTAACCGCATCTACGTGGCTGCTGAACGAATCTGAGTAACACAAGATATCATCCAGGTACGGAACGGCACACTCATCTCTCAGTCCTATCAGCGTCTCTTCCATAAAGGCTTGAAAGGCTGCGCTACAACCGCTAGCGCCAAATGGAATACGGACCCATTCCATCAAAAACCACGGAGTGGCGAATGCTGTGTATGGTCGACATTCTGGCTTCACAAATCCCTGGTGATAAGCTTTCCCTTGATCCAGTGTTGAAAACCACGTGTTTCCCTTCAGGTTGGCAAGGGTATCCTCTATCCTGGGGATGGGCTGCTGCGGGACGATCGTCTTGGAATTCAAGGCACGAATGTCGCAACACAATCTCAGCGAGTTGTCAGACTTGCGCACACAGACCATCGGGCTCGAGTAGGGTGACGTAGACTTCTGGATGAATCCCTTGTTCGATAGATCCATCAGATGATCCTTGACTTCTCGATACAGTGGATGTGGTACAGGACGATAACCACACTTCACTGGCGTCTTGTCATGGAGTTCGATGTTGAGCTGTAGATGCGGTGCACATCCGATGTCATCATCATCCCTGGCAAAGGCATCACACTCCTTTATCAACATCTGGCCGACTATTTTCTCTTGTTCTGGAGTAAGGTCCGATCCAAGGTCAACCTCTGGGTCAAAGGTCGGTTGTTTGTCGTCATGGTTACCAGTCTGGTCATTTGTCTGATCAACTACTGGACTACAAGGACTAGCACTATCGCTACTTACCCGATTCACCTCATTGATACTTACGTCCATTGGTTCATCTTGTTTTGCTTTTAGGGCTTCATTCACAATCTCGGGTGGTCTCAACCTGATCACAGATTTCACCGGTTGCAGTGTCCCCATGGTTGTACCTTTCTTCAAGACAAAAGGAGAGCATGCATGGTTATGTACGTGAACATTGAAACTGTAAGTTGACCCTTTAGTTAACTTTACCACTGCCTGCTGTATCACAATCTGGCCCTCATGGAAAACAGTATCACCAGGTGAAAATAACGCTACCTTGTCGCCACATAATGATCCCGAGTGGACCACACACTTCACAACCTTTGATTCACCTGCCGGTATCATTACACGTTTTGAGGCAAGCTTTGCAGCCCCAAAATTCGATACGTCACTTTCCTTCTTGATAGTAGAGACCACAGAGTGTACTACCCCACTCTCTTTACCAGGGAGGTTAAGATTTCCTCCATTTTCGATGAGTTGGGAGATCACATTATAACCTACGATAGGCCTGTTGAGGTTCAAACCAGTCACAAGAAAAGGTACCCAGAGAGGATCCCCCCTGACTTGACACTAACTGACACCTCAACCCAACCCACATATGGCAAAGTACCGCCACAAGCTGATTGTCAACACCAAATCCTCTGCAAAAAGCTCCCTTAAACCTCTTAGGCTACCAGAATTACAATGCTTCTCAACCCAGCTCATCGACCAGGCAAACTTGGGCGCCAGTGTCCCATAGCACCTCCTGTCCAGTCCCATTAAGTTCGATCTTAGCAATGCACTTTTCGCCCACCAGTTTGACCAACGACGCATGAGACTTCGGAGAAAGTTCGTGTACTGTCCCCTTTAATTCATCGACCGTCACGGACGTCCTCTGGTTTAACTCGATTTCCAAGGATTTGATGGCCCTGCACAGCTGCTTATGGCGCGCACGGTCCTTCTCTTGGCAAGCTTTCGAACCGGGCGGCGTGACAACCTCTGCACCGAAGATTCCCCACAGCTTTGCATTGTGGGTGACAACATTCAGGGGAACGACGCTCTGGATCTACTGTTTCCCCTGCGACAGTAGCTCTCCCCCGTTTTCCGAGACATTCCGGTCCTGTTGGGATCGTTGCTGCAACTGTGGGCACTCCGATTTGCGGTGCCCATTTGAAAAACACTTGAAGCAATGGTCACAAGTATTGTTACCCTTTTCTTGGCATCTAGAACAGATACCGCGCCTCCTTGTCCTCCTCGGTTGCTGCTGATTCTCACCAGAACTGCTATTATTCGTCTCTGGTCGCACCCTGCCCTTCAGCTCTGCCATCTCTATCTTTAAGGCCCGCAATCCCGCCAGGACAGCATCCTGAGCACTGGCCCCTGCCCCGTTGGACGATGTTTCGACTTTAGCCACACGGGTGGACTTGCTCCTGCCTAGACGTCCATCGCGGTCCTCAAGTCGGCGTGTGATATCATTCAGTGACTGCAACAGCTGCTCATCTGACGTGTACGTTTTTAATACACCATCCATTTTCATTCGGAGCCTATCGTCACGGATCCCTGCCGATATGGACTGGTTGAACTGCCCCTTCACTAGCTCAGCGTTGTACTTATTTGTGTTCTCCTTGTCGGCAAAATGTATCTTTTGCCGCAGTTCTAGTGCACGGAACATGAAGTCTTGAGGAGTCTCTTTACCATTCTGGGTAAACGTGTACAGTTCCTGAAATGACTCCGTGGCACTCGGCTCTAGAATGTCCTGATAATCGATAATACCATTTTAAGTGTCGGCTCGTCACGGCCCTCAAGGTACCCGCGGAGACGTGACGCTGGCTGGATACCCCTGTCCACAATCTCAGTGTCACTATATCCTTTTTCCTGGCCAGCAGTGACCTGACGCAGGAAGCCCATATATGCGAGGCCGTTGTTACCTTCGCCGATCCCTCCACTTAGTTTGAAATCCTTCCTCCACCCGGCCAGTTTATGACCAGTGGTGCTAGAGGTGCTCCCACCTGCACATAGTCCACGGATGACCTCAAGCATGTCTGATAAGTATTTCACACCCTTATCGTCCTCTCCCTTACTCTTTTCGATCACCACATCCAACGAAGCTAAAACCTCTGTCCCCGAAAGTCCCGTCGTCTCGATGCCGCAACGTTTTGCGATATTGCATGCCTTGTGCGACTCCAACGTGTACAGCTGTCGCCGGACATCCCCCACAAGCTGGATACGTCTATCGCCCATCTCGTTGTTACGTTACTGGACCCTCAGGTGTGTAGATTTTAATTCCCGGCTGAGCCCCCAAATGTTACCCCGGCTGGGGTGGAGATCCTGTAAACAGTAAGGGGTAAAGAATCGATAAAGGTGGAGTTATCCCAAAAACTCCCGATTTATTTCTTGGCAAATTGGCTGGACCTACTCGGCCAAATTCCACATGTACATTCAAGATTTCCATCATGAAATACATACAAGGTGATTCTACATCAATTCTTTGTTCATTTCTTGCACCAAAACCGTGGTGTCACTTGGCATAGTCTTGTCTCTAGGAATTCCAGAACAGAGTGTAACATCACCAAGATATAGACTCACTGTATGAAGGAAGTCCTCTCCATCTCGTCTCCAAGTTAATTCAATTCAAAGTTACCAGTGAGTCCCAGGAACCAAGGGTTAAGTTCCCCTTTCCACCAAAGTCTACCTCAACAACTATGGTGTGATGTCACAACCAGAGCATAGAACACAGAGGGTTCATCCCATTCAACTATACTGACTCAGATCCACAAGGGTTAATTCACTCTCAACTAAGTTCTATGCTACCAACCTATTTGTATTACAGTAGTATCTATGTGGTCCCAATGACCCCAAAGCATGAGACTATTTTTACTATTACATCATTAGGCCCAATCTAAAACAAGGGGGAAAATAGTCCCCAAAGCCCTGTCATCTCAAATGATCACAAACAACAAACTGTTTTCAACTGAAAATCAACTCAACATTTGCTATCTTAGCTTCATAAATTGTCAGACTTTCCACCATCAAACTCATTCTGAATGTGGACACCAATATTCAACTAGACTTCCAAAGCACCAACATCAAACAGTAACTCTTTATTCTCCTGTCCAGCATCAAACATTAAACTGGTGATTCTCTCCCAAAATCACTGAAATTGCATTGCTTTTCCCCAGTACTCATCCACTGTACGTGGTCGCCACCTAGCGACTTTTATCGGAACTAAACCTGAACCAGTTCTTCGTGGCAGATAGTCCTTTCTGCTCCCCTGGATGAAAACGATTGACCAACGGCACTTTTATACACTTTAACATCTGGCCCAATGCCTTCAAACAATATACAATGATTCTTCAACATCTTAGAGCTCGGAACTTGCTCTTGAAACCTGAGAGATCGGTGCGGCGGGAATGGAACTCTTCGCGGGAATGGAACTCTCCGCACCGATTCTCGTACATTTTGACAGGACGCTTAAAAGTCCTTTTCTGGTTTTAAAATGTCAAACTTTGCCAAAACCAAGCAATCTCTTGATTCTGTACATATTCATACGTCTTTTGGTACCAGAGGTTTGAGCTTACCTGTAAACAGTGAGGGGTAAAGAATCAATAAAGGTGGAGTTATCCCAAAAACTCCCGATTTATTTCTTGGCAAATTGGCTGGCGCTACATCCGGATCAAAGTGACGCCATCTCTGATTGGCCAGACTCCGTAACCCCGACTCCACGCGTTTGCCTAGCGACGGCCCGACCCACCTTTCTACCGGGTGGCCCAAATCATATGCCCAAGCCCGTCTCTGGTGAAGTTCCTAAATTTTTAAGTACCCCTATTTTTCTGCCCGTAACAATAAGTTCCAACATATTTTTTCCTTTATAATTTTTCCATTCATTTATAGGTTCTTGAATAACCTCTACATCGTTAAATTCTTTCAAACTTTCAATTAATTTTTTTTTTTTCGGCAGAAATATTGCCCTCAATTATTATTATTATTTTTCAAAATTTTGAATTTAAATTTTGTTCCATTTAAAATATATTTCGTTCTTAAATATACATTTTATTCGGTATAGCCATACGGAACCGTTGAAATTCCACTGTCTAAAATATATCTCTTATCGTCGAATGGATTTAAACTTCTTTTATTAACTTCCTCTTCAAACATATTGTGCTTGTCAGATCTCAGAACCCTCATATCATGGTACCATGTTTTTTTATCAACCAACGAACTATAGTAGTCATCAAATGAAATACCAGTTACCACAATGTCATGTTTACTTATTCCCTTTAACTTTTTTAACTCAGAGGTCTCAGTTTTATAGGCATACATTTTACTTTTCAAAGCAATAATTCTTTCATTTCATCCCCAGCCAACTCATCTTTAAAATATCCCGGGACTTTCACTTTACTCTTATCATACAGTGGGTGATCTTTTTGGTAGTTACTGAAGTCGAAATTTTCTTTCAGAATTGTAAGATCTTTTGTCAAATCGTCAGTCTTTAACTGCAAGACAAAACTGTCAGTGTCAAGAAAGAGCAACTCTATGTTTTTCTCCCCAAAGTGTGGTTGTAAAGTTTCGTAGTAGAATTTGTACATTAGTGATTTAGATAGTTTTAGAACTGTAGCCCCAATGTAAATTGGTTTGTTGAACACCATACTTGTTTTTCTCATCAGAATTGCAACCAAATCCTCGTCGAATATAACTTCTTAATCGAACTTAGGATTGGCGTGTTTCCTCATTGCAATGTCGGGGTCTGTCACCAACTCAACATCCTTCCTGTTCCTTATGTGTTCACAGGTTTTTCCATAAAACGCGTTGTTCATTACTTTGAAAAAATCTTTCTCAAAGTCTGTTTTGGCCACCATTCTCTGTTTGGTGTTGAAATCGATATATTTTCCCAACCACTTTCTCTGCTTAAAACTTATGACGTTGTGATTTTTTTCAACACCATTCCTTGCTTTAGGTAAAATTGTAAAATCCTGTAATGCACTATGTAATTTTTCTCATTTTTCTGATTCAAGATAAGTTTCTCAACCTTTGGTCTCTTCTCATCCCCCAGCATTTCCTTCTGGTAGTCACTCAATTCCTCATAGAGAATAAATAATGATTCCGGACAATACGGAAAATTCAACGATTAAAACTTTATTTTTTCTGGGTATTCCAGGTCGACTTCAAAATAAAAACCTATCGGAGAATTTTCAGAAATACTCATCATATTCTCTTCTGTTATTTCGGGTATTGCTTCGTAAACTCTGAAATCAGACTCAGGTAACATTTGCATCGACATACAGAAGTTTATGTTGGTCATCAGCTTTGAAATATCTAGTTCCCATCACCCCAGAAATTCCACCTCTTATTACTTCTTCAAATAGCAGAAAAGAATAAACTTCAGTTAGTAGATCGAGATTGATGCCTGTATATTTCAGTCCAGCTTGCCAGGTTAGACCAGGAGCGGAGTAACAATGACAAGGATCGATTTCAAAATAGTTTAAATTGACATCTCTAAATTTTTCAAAAAGGTCTGCCAAAAGTAACACATCAGATTTTAAGTACAAATCTA
The DNA here is from genome assembly GCF_910592395.1 of Lineus longissimus. Taxonomy (NCBI): domain Eukaryota; kingdom Metazoa; phylum Nemertea; class Pilidiophora; order Heteronemertea; family Lineidae; genus Lineus; species Lineus longissimus. The sequence goes on from NC_088313.1 coordinate 9,898,593, forward strand.
TAAATTTTCCATGGTTCCAACCCCCACTGTCTTTCGCTTTGAAGTGATCCCAAATCTCTTTTGCTTTTTGATACACCTCCGGAGGTTCCATTTCATTTTTCAAATCGTTAAAAAACATATCTTCTCTGAGTGTTTCTTCGTTGTAACTTTCTTGTGAGGTGTAAAAAGAATATGGTACAGAACCTTTCTTTCTCAGTAATTTGAAGTTTTCGTTGTCTGGATAAAACTTCCTGGTGATTTTGAAGTCACAATCTACCATTGATTCTGTGATGTTGTCCAAACCGGATTGCAGAAATCTGAAGGAATTTTACCGTGAAGCCCTTAAAAGGTAGGCTTCACGGTGTTCATTGGGTTAACTTAACTCGTTTGAAGTATACCGAACGGGCCTTATCAAGCTGTTCGCCATTGTTCTTAGCCTTGATTGATATTATTACACATTATAAGCAGTGAGTCCAGGGGTCCGAGTCACGCGGTTCCAAGTCGGGGGATTACGGCGACAGCAGTATTCGTCTTCCGTGATCTGGACTCTGAGCTCGTGACTTGGCGTCTGGGTATTTAAGCACTGGGCACGTCAACTCTCGCTCTCTTTCCTCTCTGTTGCCAACCATCTCTGAACTAGGACTTTGAGCGTGTTCTGCCATTAAGGATTACAAACTGATTGTAAGTACGAATAAACTACATGTATTCTAATTAATACTCTTGTCTTCCGGCTTCCTCTTCTACCAGTAGTTAGTCTCTTTGCAAGTTCAGCCGGTCTACGGCAGCAGGGTTTCTGGATACCCCGTATCTAAAAACCGAAAACAGCCAAACTGAAAAGAAATATAGTCTTCAGCTGATTTGGGAAGGAGTTTCAGTCTGTTACCTTTTGTCTTCTTAATCAATGTTTTTTTAACCAGTGTTTTAATGAAAAGATGAGAGTCATAGTGACTAAGATTGTGGAAGAAAATCGGAACAAAGTTGGCATGTTTTGCCATGAGGTTACAAAAGTTGTGGGCCGCACCTCTAAACTTACCACTGTAATGATCATGATCCCTAACTAACTTTTCATTATTCTTATTATCTTTGCAACAATAATAGCAGTTTCGGTTTTTCTTATCCAACTCAAACTTTTCTTGCTCTTCGTAAGTCAATTTCTACTTCTGTATTTAAAAGTTTCCCAAATTCATCTTCCTTCTGCATTAACCATTCACAAAACCAATCAACCACATCCTCCACGAGGTATGAAAAATATGCTCTTTCAAAAAGTTCGGGATAATCTGAATGAAAGTTCGTTCCCAGGTGTTAGTGTTCTATTTAATTCCTCTGTTAGTTTTTTTCTGTTATTTCTATGTTTTTCAGATTTTAGATGGTGGGTGTAGTTTTTCTTTAAAACTTCAGAAAGACAATCTCGACAAAATTCTTTTTTAGGTTTATACTTTATTTGTTCCATTTAAGATGTTTTTTTTTAAATTGTTAAAAACTTGATAATTCGTCTATTTAAAAAAAATGTACTATAAATGGAGGGTAAAATAAGTGAAAATAAAGAAGCCGAAAATGCCGAAAATCTATCAAAATTTTTAGAGGATTTGAACATGGATTTCAAACCTAAAACCAAAAAGAATTATGGTAAACCCGAAGACTTAGAAATTGGTGATATACAAAATAAAAGATATTTGTAAAGCACAAAGTAAGTTTAATGAAAGACTGGAAATTACTCTAGTGTTTTCAAAATTTGGCAGTATTGTTGAAACCACAACTTATCTACCAGAACGGTAGATAAAATGACGGAATGATAAAATGACGGAATCCCAGAGGGAAACCTTGAAGGGAAATCCTGATTTTTACTTTGTTTACAATGGGAAAAATAAAAACCAACATCATGAAATCTCATTTGCTCAATAAATCTAAAATTCTTAAAATTAAAAAATTCTTAAAATTCTTAAAATTAAAAATTAAAAAAATTAAAATTTCTAAACTTAAAATACTTAAAAACAACGGAGCGCTAAGGAGCTCTCCCGAAAAATAAAAAAAAACTTAAAATCTATTAACTTAAAAAACTTAAAAAACTGAAAAATAAAAAAAACTGAAAATCTCTAAAACTGAAAAAACTGAAAAATCAAAAAACAATTAAGAAAAAGCTGAGGGGGTAAAACCTAATAATTCGTCTATTTAAAAAAAATATTATAAATGGAGGGTGAAATAAACGAAAAAGATCTAAACTACGATTTGAACAGATATTTCTTTAGGTGAGGCTATATTCTACGAACTAATGATAAACGACAATTTAAACAAATATTTTAACACGGGGTTCCAACCTAAATCAAAACATCTTTGTACTCATTATGACTATTTGAACAGAAATTTAGATTACAAAACAAAAAGGTTTTATGGTAAGTTTGAAGATTTAGAAATAGGTGAAAGATATAAAATTAAGGATCTTTGTATTCATTATAGTAAGTTTGGTAAAAGACTGGAAATTGTCCAATCATGATATAAATGGTAGTCGTCTGCTCAGGGTATACTTGTCGTTCCTGTTGAATATGATGTTTGACCATGGCTGCTACTATACAACAGTAGAGCATTTCACTGTTGTCGATATCGCATTAAACAGTGAACATTCTACTGTGTGTTTGCTTTTGCGCACATTCTCTGCGCAACGAAGAATGCCATTGAATATTATATAAATATTGCATGTCATTTTATCATACCTCATACTTTAAGCAAAACCTTGAAGAAATCGGCCCAGCAGGTTTTGCACAGCGACCCAAACCACTGTCAAAGTGATTTTTAATCGGCGGATACGCAAATCATGTATGGAGCCAAGACGTGTACATTATGTACTTTAGACAGTGTGTGTTTACATTAGCAGACGATGTTTGTTTGAAGCGAGTCCAGGCCCAACTTGAATGCCTTGTACTTTCTGTTCGTGGATGTAACAGTCCCACCCAATGCAACCTACCTACTTTGTGGGTGTAATTCAAGACCCTGACAGTATCACTGTGCAACTTCCTGGCTTAAAACGCCGTAAATATGCTGTTTTTTATCGGCGATTTCGTCGAAATCTTAATGGCCGCCATTTGCAAGATCGCGTCATCGATGACGTCAGCCGTGGAATAATGCCGTGGAATAGTCGAAATTATCGCATGGCACGTGGTCGTGAATGACGCGACGTGATTGGCTCACATACTAAAGAGGTATGATAATCTGGAATATTGTTGAATGACCACGTGTTTTTAATTTGTTCTATATATAGTTTTTGACTGTAGCCGAATGGACAATTTGAACTTGAAATTTTGACTCTTTTATTTCATTTTAGCAGTGAGGATGGGCGGCTACAGGCGGTATCATTTCCAACAACATGTCACAATAAGAGACCTTTTCCCCCTATGTGCCAGGAGTATGAGGGGTTGGGGCGGTTAGGTCCTGTCATTCCCAGCCGCCAGTCACAATCTGGTAAATTTTTGTCTCACGTATGAAATTTGGCAGTGATCATGGGTCGGGGTCCTATCATTCACAGCCACGAGTCACAATCTGGTAACTTTTTGTCTCACATATAAAGTTTGGCAGTGATCATGGGTCGGGGTCCTATCATTTACAGCCACAAGTCACAATCTGGTAACTTTTTGTCTCACATATAAAGATTGGCAGTGGTCATGGGTCGGGGTCCCATCATTCCCAGCCGTAAGTCACAATCAGGTAACTTTTTGTCTCACATATAAAGTTTGGCAGTGATCAGGGGTCAGGGTCCTATCATTCACAGCCACGAGTCACAATCTGGTAACTTTTTGTCTCACATATAAAGTTTGGCAGTGATCATGGGTCGGGGTCCTATTGTTCCCAGCCACGAGTCACAATCTGGTAACTTTTTGCCTCACGTATGAAGTTTGGCAGTGATCATGGGTCGGGGTCCTATCATTAACAGCCACGAGTCACAATCTGGTAACTTTTTGTCTCACGTACGAAGTTTGGCAGTGATCATGGGTCGGGGTCCTATCATTCACAGCCACGAGTCACAATCTGGTAACTTTTTGTCTCACATATGAAGTTTGGCAGTGATCATGGTTCGGGGTCCTATCACTAACAGCCACGAGTCACAATCTGGTAACTTTTTGTCTCACGTATGAAGTTTGGCAGTGATCATGGGTCGGGGTCCTATCATTCACAGCCACGAGTCACAATCTGGTAACTTTTTGTCTCACATATGAAGTTTGGCAGTGATCATGGTTCAGGGTCCTATCATTCCCAGCCACGAGTCACCATCTGGTAACTTTTTGTCTCACGTATGAAGTTTGGCAGTGATCATGGGTCGGGGTCCTATCATTCACAGCCACGAGTCACAATCTGGTAACTTTTTGTCTCACATATAAAGTTTGGCAGTGGTCATGGGTCGGGGTCCCATCATTCCCAGCCGTAAGTCACAATCAGGTAACTTTTTGTCTCACATATAAAGTTTGGCAGTGATCAGGGGTCAGGGTCCTATCATTCACAGCCACGAGTCACAATCTGGTAACTTTTTGTCTCACGTATGGGCCCACTCATTGTTAGTTCAAGAAGCGGATAATAGACGGCGAAAGCATCTGGCCAACTGTGAACTGTCCACTGTGTAAGCGGAAAATGGAGACAGTGAAGAGTTCACTGTTTTGTGCGGAGCATGCTCTGGTACCTGGCGCCATATCCAGGTCCACCATTGTACCAATCCCCAAGGACGGTCGAAAGTCATTGACCAATTCTGAGAACTATCGGGGTATAGCGTTGAGCAGTATCATTGGAAAGATCCTAGATTATGTTATATTACACAAGTATGGTGACTCTCTTATATCTAGTGACGAACAGTTTGGATTCAAAAAAGGGTCATCGACAACAACATGTGGTTTTGTGGTAGAGGAAGTGATTCAGTACTATGTTGAAAGTGATACACCCGTGTTCTGTGTTATGTTGGATGCCAGTAAGGCGTTTGATTGTGTTAATTTCACAAAGCTATTTAATGTTCTCTTTAAAAATGGTGTTTGCCCACTGGTGGCCCGGCTTCTAGCTTCGATATACACGACGCAGAAAATGCGTGTGAGATGGGGAGTGTATACTTCAGATGTTTTCAGTGTTTCCAATGGTGTCAAGCAGGGTGGGGTTCTTTCCCCGATCCTGTTCAATCTGTACCTGGACGAACTGCTCGTTAGTCTTAAGAATTCCAAACTTGGGTGTCACATAGGGCATTTGTTTTGTGCTGCTTTAGCTTATGCAGATGATGTTATCATTTTATCACCATCTCTCCTTGCGCTACGGAAACTTTTAGATGTATGCGATGATTTTTCAATAGAGTTAAAAGTTAGGTTTAATGCGGCGAAAAGCAGATTATTAGTGTTTGGAATGCGGGATGTTGCCGGTATTGTGGTTCAGTTGAGTGGTGTGGTTCTTAAACCCAGTGTATCGGAGATTCACCTGGGCATACCAATCGGGCCAGAATCAAATAGGATACGAATTGAGTCAAGTGTGAACGATTTGTACAAGAAAACAAATATTTTATTATCCCAATTCGGTCATGCCTCAGCAATGGTTAAATACTCTTTATTTAAAAGCTACTGTACCTCTTTTTATGGATGCTCACTGTGGGATTTGTCAAAGCCCACCATCGATAATGTATATGTGGCTTGGCGAAAATGCATTCGACGTACCATGGACATTCCACGACGGACACACAATGTTTTACTGCCTCATATTATAGGTGACTGTACAATCCAGAGTTTGTTAGAACGCAGGGTCGTGAACTTTTGTCATCTGATGGAAAGGTCTAGCAGTGTTGTTGTTAGAATGTGCTTAGAGCTGGCAGTACACGGGAGTAGATCCTCGTTCAGCGGCAGCCTTAAGCACATATGTCACAAATATAACGTTAGTAGGTTTTATTTACCCGCTCTAAATGTAGACGATATGGAAATCAATGATGATGTTATAGTTCAACAAAGGGGGGCTTTTATTAAGGATTTACTTGAGATGAGGGACTCGGGAGATGACCAACTCAATTTTCATGAAATAAGTGACATGGTAGAAATGCTGTGTGTGAACTGAGAAAGTCTGTCATGTTAATTACTCAAAGATGCAGGGACATTAGTAGAATGTCCAATTAAGTATATTGTACATTGCTTTGTCTGTATTCAGTGTAATGTTCTTTTCTGTATTTTCAAATTGTACTAGATTTCTTCAGTACGAATAAACATATATATATGTATTATAAATGGAGGGTGAAATAAACGAAAAAGATCTAAACTACGATTTGAACAGATATTTCTTTAGGTGAGGCTATATTCTACAAACTAATGATAAACGACAATTTAAACAAATATTTTAACACGGGGTTCCAACCTAAATCAAAACATCTTTGTACTCATTATGACTATTTGAACAGAAATTTAGATTACAAAACAAAAAGGTTTTATGGTAAGTTTGAAGATTTAGAAATAGGTGAAAGATATAAAATTAAGGATCTTTGTATTCATTATAGTAAGTTTGGTAAAAGACTGGAAATTACTCTAGTGTTTCCCCTTCCTGGGAGTGTTGGTGAAATAACATTCAATCTCCCAGAACGTTGCAAAAAAATTACAGAATTGGAGATGGAAGTAATAAGGGAAAATCCTGATATTTACTTTGTTTACAAGGGGGAAATAAAATCTCATTTGTTGAATAAATTAAAATCTTAAAAATTAAAAAATTAAAATCCAGCGGAACACTAGCTCCTGAAACTTAAAAAAATTAAAACTAACTTAAATAAATGCGCGAAAAAATAGTTATGATTGAGTCCAAGTGGTTAAGTGGTCAAAATGGTAACGACCTTACAATTCAGTTGGATGAGATGTTGTCTAATGTTGGTGGTACGAGAATTATCTTCGCCGGACTTCCCTGTACTTTTTACAACATTTCTAGAAAACTAGATAACTATGCCTTCATATCAAAAAGGGTAAGGCAGTCACTACATTATACTTCCTGATGGACGCTACACAATAAAATCTTTCATTGAGGGTTTCAGAGATCAAATGGAAATAGATGGACATAACAAAAATGCGTTACATTTTAAACTCCAAGAAACAACCGGCAAACTTGGGATCAGTTGTAGAAAAAAAGATCAACTGCAGTATTGCCTAATGATTACGGAGAAAGTGAAAGATCTTTTTGGGTTTAATGTTCGCAAGGGGGAATTTATTGAGTTGGTAGGAAAACCTGACGAGTACATATGGGGAGACAAGCCCAACAGAGATTCTAGCGTTTCACATCTTTAAAATTATCCTAAATAAATGAGTGAGAGTAACGAAAATATAATTTATCCTAATTTGCCGGAATATGTAAAATATGCAGATAAACCCCAAAAATTTAGACTTCAACAGATTTGTGAAGTCAAGAAGTATTTGGAGGAGGAGATTGAGTTTAGGAGAAATATATTCTCAAAGTACAAAAAGGCATTCAACGCAATTACTGGCATTAGCCACTTTCTTAATTTAACTAGCGTAGCAGCTGGATCAGTTGGTGTATCCGCATTAGCAGGTGTAATAACAGCACCAATAGGTTTGGTGTTAGGAGGAGTGACAATTGGAAGCGCCATTATCTCATCGGCCCTAAGTTGGGAGAAAAAAACATACTTAAAAAAATAGGAAAACACGAGAAAATAGGAATGTTGGCAATTTCAAAACTCAACACCATTAATGATTTAGTCAGTAAAGCCATTAGCGATTCTCACATCTTAACCGAGGAATTCTCATCAATCATAAAAGAAAAGGACAAATATATTTGTATGAAAAATGCCATCAGAAAAAAACAAAGAGATGCTCCTACATATACTATTGATGTGGAAACCTTAAAACAATCTTTTTTAGAGCAGGGGAAAAAAATGGCCAAAACGGAAATGTTGGAAAAAATCAAGTCACAGTAAATTATGTTTACAATTATTATTCCCCAGCAATCCCTTCTATAATACCTTCGGCTCCTTTAGGGGCCAGTGCACCCCCCTATTTCGCTTATATAAATGGTTTACTATCCACTGGCGACAAAACACAAGAAGACTATTGATTATGACTTTTTTAATTTTGCGGTTTATGTAAGTGATGACAACTTTTTCAAAATAAAAGAAAGTAATATAACTCCGGGGTTTTTGCGTTTGAAAAATAGATCAGATTGTTTACGATTGGAAAAAAAAACCATTATCGTTTTACCAGAATCAATTTAACATGGCAGTGTGGTTTGCAACAACCGACTGTGGGGTTTCGGTTAACCAACATTTGAATAACAAAATTCCAATGATCAGATAGTTTTATAGATTCCACACATATTACCAGATTTGTAAAATTATGAAAAACTAACGGATCCCCAGTCCGGGAGAAATAAATTTTAACGAAACAAATAATGGTACTAACCGGGGAAAGCTGGGGGAGTTGCTGAGCGAGTTTGGTTTAAAAGACGAGTATGATTTTTCAGTTTTTGACAGATGGACTTCTAGGAGTGTTCCAGACTATAATCCCAACATCACAGATCCTGGTTACTACATTAATAACTCAAAAATAATTTTTTTCCTGATGCAGGTTCACGTAAATAAAATGCCTCCAGTGTTTACTGCAGATTGGGATGCTGGAATGGCTACCTTCGAATATCCAGATACTTTCATCAAGTGGCATGTTAATCAACATAAAAATGTTTTTTACGTTATCAAACAGAACCACTGTCAAACGTATCAACAATTCATGATTTTTAAGTCATCTGGTTTCTCAAACCCCGGTATCGAGCAACTTAACGATTCTGTCCGAACATACGTTTACTGCATACTAGGGGCCCAAGCACTCACCAGAACTCCGATTACAGGAGCAACAGGAACTGAAAGAATTTACCAAACTTTCAAAAGACTCAATCAACAAACAAGCCGACATTCCTACCTCAATTCAAAGGTACCAAAATCAATTGCCGAAACCCACACCAGATTGGATTATATAATCGCCCCGGGTTTATACATCATTGGATTCAACATGGTCTTGAAAACTTAGTGCATTGGGAAAAATCAACCGCAAAAAGAATACTGCACCTCCTTTGATGAAAGGCCCGCCCGTAAAGACTTACAAATTGAAGACTGAGGATAAAAAGGTCCCTGAGGAGGAATCAGCACCACTAACGGGGCAAAAAACATTAAGTGGGGAAATAAAAAAAGATAATTTTTCCACTGATGGTTCTGTAGTTGATGATTCCACCGATCATGAAAACATTAAATTTATTTTAGCGGCAGTAGCCGGTGGAGTTGTCAGTTTAATTTGGTATTTCAACTAATCTAAATGGCTGATGGCGGAGATGAAAGCTACGAAATGGACGATATTAGTGACTTTAACATTCGTAATCCTAAACCTAATCTTGAAACTAACCCTGAAAACCCTGACGATGATCCAAATAGTCAATACAACACCGGCGTTGGACAAAGAAATAATTTAACTGCAGAAACCACATTTTCTTCTACACCCTATGGAACCGGTGGCACTTCTTGGGACCAATAACTTGAAGTTGAAGCTGAAAAAGTTAGAGATGATCTTAATGATAGTTTTGAATTTGATGATGTGTGGAAATACAGAAGTGAAAAAATAAAAGTTCTAAATAATGAAAATTTCACCAACACCCAAAAATTTAACTTTGACCCCAAGGGATTAGATATTCTGTCTAAACTTGTTTTTACTGCAAAATAACTTGAACGGGCTGAACTGTATAATAAATCAATTAAGGATTATCATATTAATTACTTAAAAAATATTAATTCTGAAACTCTTAACATGCTTGGGCATTATAGAGGGGAAATAGATTTGTTAGGATTACGAATAGTAAAGGTCATCTACTATCTAGATCTACAATTAGGGGATTTAATGGTGGTAACTCAGTGTTGGAAAAATTAGATGGACTTTATGTTTATTTCAAAGAGGGGAGCTTAATTGCTGATAGGAGAAGACAACAAGAAGCTGGAGCTAAAAAGAAAGAACAAGAGAGAAAAGATGCTGCTACTTTCTTCAATAGACTAGAAGGTGGTGGCCATGAAACAGAAGTAGAACCACCAGAACAAATTCAAACGCAGACTATTGTTCATGAGTTACGACCTTCATCTCCGAAACCAGTCAGAAGACCAACAGAGCAGAGATCAAATTTATCTATACTAATCGAAGATGGAATTGAAAATGATGGTGGAGCGCCAGCTCCCACTGGAAGTTCAGATGGAAGTTTTGACAACACGGCATTCTAAATCAAACATTAATGGAGACAGTATTGAATGCACCTGACGAAGAGTTAGAAGAAGAATTCGGTTCTCGAGATGCTAGAGAATTTAGGCCAATAAGGTTGAATGAGAAAACGATGGCTGAAACGAGATCCAGAATTATCAGTAAGCACTACTTGATGAACAATATGATAAGGAAACTGCTCCTGTTGCTAAGAAGATGATAAAGGAAGAATTAGACCAAGAAAAGATAAATTTGAAATATCCTAATGATGAAGCTGAATCACAAAAAAGAAGATGGAAGAGAATTTGGAGAGACTACATTAAAAAACCAGATTCAAAAATATCTCTGGAAGATAGATTAAAATTACTCTTCAAATTGGAAGGTCTAACTATTGGAGCAGTTGTAACTGCGATAACAATGTTTTTCACAACCTTAGGTATTTCTATTAGTAATTCCTTGAGAAAACCTCCGAATCCCCCTGGACCAACTCCTCCAGAACCAGAACCAAGCATTACAAATAGTGTAAAGGAAGGACTCAAGAAATTTGCTAATCGGTTAAAAGAATTGGCTAAGAAGTCAATTGCTGCTCTACCAGGAATAATAGGTTCGATCGTGTCATTCATTCTGAAATCAGTTGGGGCAGTTGTTGGTTTTCTGGCTGAAAATGTTATAATCCTAGTGATAATTGTTTTAAGTTTAATAATCTATGGTTTAATCGAAGGAGTGAAAACGTTTAGGGGGGAGAATAAATCTTCCTAAATAAATGGCAACTGGAAAAGTGTTAAACCCCCAAAGAGGCAATCGTGTTCCACTAGGTTTGAAAGCTGAACGTTACCATCACGTTATCACTCTCAACCCATCGTTGGCACAACCAAAGGAAACTCTGTATGTGAGGATTCCAAAGTTAAATAATAATACTTTCTTCGTACCTGGTAATGTTTATCTGTCGGCGGATGTTATTATCTCAGGAAACAGCAAAAATTCTGTAGTAAATAATTTGGGAAGAAATCTTATTTCAAAACTGACTGTTAAGTGGGGGACCGAAAATCTTCTCGAAATAGATAACTATAATTTGTATGCCACCTACAAAGACCTCTGGCTGTCCAATGAAGAGAGAGCAAATCGAGTATTTCAGGGAATCCAAAGCAGTAACCTCAGACAGCTTAGATCCGGGGTAGCATTGGGCAGCATCGCCTCGGAAACCAGCAATGAGTAGACTTTGAAAGACGTTTCTGACAATAAGTACAAAATCCCATATGACTTTGATTTGCTCTCAACCCACGCTCCGTTTTAAAAATTTCCCATTCAGGAGGACGTTATATTCAGCATGACCTTGGCACCGAAAGAGGATGTAATTTTCACAACCACAACTGCGAATATGAATTAGCAATTGAAAAATATATGTATGGAATATGACACCTACAGATGAAAGAGTTGCGGGGCAATTACGAAATAATTATAATTCTGGATTTTTGGTATTTTACGATTGGATAGATCATTTTAAGATAATAAACGTGGAGACAAACGAAACAATAATTAATGAAAATATCAATTTTCCAAAAAGATCCATCAAAGGAATTTTGTTACTATTTTTAAATGCACATATTTATTGTTTCAGACGCACAGTTAAATGTTCAAAATTCTCAAATCGTGAGCGTAATGAATTAGGTTAATTTTGTGGTTTATAAATGGAGACAATTGACAAGAAAGATATTGTGAACACACTTTATAGAAGTTTTGTTTTGTCTGGAATTACGGTAGGTTACAGCATTTTGATGAGAAGATTTTTAAAAATGAAAATTGGAGACCCCAGCCAAGCCGATATCAATGAGTTTCTAAAACTTGGCCTGGTAGTTACTCTTGGTAATTTATCTGCGGAATATCTATACGATAATAGTCTCATACCGCGGAACCCAATGAAATAAATCTACTGGATAAATCTCTTGGATGAATCTCTTGGATAAATCTACTGGATAAATGACATTATCTACTGCGACATATTCTTCGAGCTTCGAGCTACGCTCCACTTCGTACGCTAGCTCATCATTGTTTATTTACGAACCTTTTAATGCCATTATTTCTGGCTGCACAAATTGTGGAAAAACTCACTTCGTCTTAGATTTGTTGGAGACTTACTACAAAGGAAATTTTGAAAACATCGTTCTGTTTTGTCCAAACTTTGAACACAATGAAACATATAACCGAGATTGGATTTTCAAAGATAAAAATTTCATTATTATTGATCCCAATATTGTTAAGAATAATCTGAATAAATCATTACTTGCTGCCATGGAAGTCTTGTCCAAACATGGTACACGCGCAAAGGGGGATCTAGAGGTTTTGGTTGCCACTGGAAAGACAAAAGAATTCACTGGGAGGCAATTCACTTTTAACGATCTTGACTATATGTCAGAAAAATTTTAAAGTATCACAGAATTTTTCAGAGCAGCTTATCCTCCAGAGTTAGTGACACATTTAGCAAAACAGCCATCAAAGCTTATTCCTCCTTAGCTGGTTGGATTTTACCGAATTGTGACAGAGATAATCTGTACGAGGATCTTAGAAATGATTACATCGTGATGACTGAGTTGGATAGGTGGACTGGTTTTCTCAGTTTGAAATTGGGAGCTCTTATGGCCGTAGCCACAACTAGTTTACTCACTCTCAGCAATTGTGACGTAGGAACACACAAAGTGTCACGAAGATCTCCAACGGAAGATACAGCAAATTTTCGGGAAATAAATGCAGAGTGGACAAGAGGAATCTGCTAACGAAGTTCCGGCGAACAACCCCCAAGGGAAAGATGTAACAGTCTCTGAATCTAATCTACCATCTACTTCAGTTCCTAAAAACAAAGATCGCCTAAGCAGATTGCTTGGTCTCGGGAATTAGGAAAGCGTTCCAGTGAGTTAAAGAAAAAAAAGATGGATCGTTTTAATGGAGTGCCAGCTCATGCGGGAAAAATTATCAAAGAATTACCACCAGTTGAAGGTATAACCCAGAGAGATGTAGTAGACTATGAACAACCTAAATCTGAGTTTTCCAATAGTAAATTTAATTTTTGGTGGTTGGTTAAACCTGTTACATTAACTGCTGGAATATTTTTATGCAGGCAAAGTTTTCTCCAAGGGTTTCTCCAATTAAAAAGCAGACAGTAGTTTCGAAGGAATCAGTGGTTTCAGTGGAGTGTACGAGGGAAAACAAAACATTGAGTAAAACCCCATCTATACTCCTCATGGAATAAAATAACACCAATATGAAATGAGGTTATAGATCTCGTCATTCCCTTTACAACGATACCTCACTTGATAATATCGGTCTAATAATAGCAAAGTTATTTCATATGAATTGCATTCGCTTAATTAATTGTTCAGTAAATTCCTCTACCATACCTTTCAGAGATCGCGTGTACAAGAATTAAAGGGTTGGTAGAGGAATTACTCATGATGGGCGCTCCAGACTTCACTTCCGGTACATACCACCTTTTCCCTAGTTACGTTACTTCGATTGGTTGCTAGGCTGTTAATGAACCGATTAATTAGTCATACTTCCGGTTCAACGCGAAAATAACATTCAGAAAATTTCTCGCGCAGGATCGACGTGTCAAAAATGTTTTTCGATTCATCTGCGCACTAAGTGCTTCATTAAATAGAGTGTCAACTCCCGCTGGGATTCCCACTGTATAAATATTTCATCAGTCAGAGTGATCGCGTAGGATGATTAATGAGGATAGGTAGCGTGTAGTGAGAGCTGATGTATTGGTTTTTAATGTGGGATATAATATGAATCAGCTGTTTAATAGGGTGGTGTGATCGGAACAGGGCTTTTAGTGAAATATAATGATGTGAGGGAGGGGTGTTTTTTTGATTTTTCGATTTATTTTGATGTTTGTGTAACGGGGAAATGTTAGAAATGTGGATATCGTTTGTAGTGACTCTGGGGATTGATGTTTTTGCGTGAGTAGTTGATTTTAACCCTTTATTTGGTAGGTTTTTTAGAAAATTAGTGTTGAACAACTTTAGTGGTTTTTTTTGGAGGGTGTAGAGTAAGGGTATATTCCTGGTCGGTGCCTAAATTAACCATTTTACCTTTGGAAAATGGACTTGGAGAGCTTGGAAATCAATAAAATTAAAAAAGAAGTTCAAGCTCGAGATGTTATCTACCTTGTACTATCAGCTTACACAGGTGTTTACGATGTTTTAGAGAAAGCGTGGGCTATGTTAGCTCCAACAATTGGACTACGAACTATCTGACTATGGCAAGATGACCAGATTTTGACATTGGCTTTTGGCTAAAATTAGGAATGGTTTGGAGATAGAAGTTGTTTGGCTATAACGCTTACAGGTTTTACGAGTTTGTCCGATAGTGGTTTCTTAAAGGGTAATTTGATTGTGTACATAAAGTACCTGGGGCTGATGTAGTAGATAACAGTTTAATTTGTTATTTATACAAAGGAATCATATTACATAAGTGGAGTCATAGCGTAGAGGATGGGATAGTTTTTCAATTTGGGATGACCCCGTAACAAAAGGTAATGAATGATGATTTTTCCTTGCCCCTAACAGAATTTCAGCATAGGGTGAAACGGACAGTGAAGGGGCACTGTCGGAGCGGATGAAGTGCCATCTGTTTTGGCCTAATAACTGTTCCATCTCCGTTGACCAAGTTGGGCTGGGGATTAAGAAGCTAAAATGTAATTTCCTCCCCGGGTTATGATAATATAACAGCGGAGTACTTGCTCTCCGGTAGGGGTGACATTCCGCTAGAGTATCTCTCTTCCTTGTACACCACTTATTTACACAATGTATCGTACTTTATATTTTTCATACTGGTCTAGTGCCAATTTTAAAGAAACCTACATTGGACCCTAACCGTCCTGATAGCTATCATCCGATGACACTCAGTTCCACCTTTGCCGAGTTGGCAGAGTCGTTTATGGCTCCATCTTGTTCTGAGGCGGTTTTATCAGAAACACAGTTTGGCTGATTTCTGCTATAGCATTTTAAATGATGTTATCGTACATGCTAAGGACCAGGGAAACCCTATTTTTATTTGGGGCTAGACGCCGAGAAGTGTTTCGATAGTATTTGGCATCCCGGTCTTTTGTTAAAGTTGATGGACGAATCACCTGTTAGCCATTGGCTGTTTTTGTATAACTGGTATAATAATCTTAATGCTAGGGTTCGCTTTGAGGCTAAGTTCAGCCCCCTTTTTAGAGTCACTCGCGGCACTAGACAAGGCATTCTATTGTCACCTTGGTTGTTCAGTATTTTTATAAATGACATTTTATAAGAGCTCTCCAAAATGGGAGGCATAAGAGTTGGCCAAACAGAGTTAAATTCTGCGGCCTTTGCCGACGACATTACGCTTTTACACACTATTGTTCCTGGCCTGCAAGTCCTGATCGATACATGTTTTGACTCAAGCTCCAGTTCGCAATCTATGTGTATTGCAGCAGCCAAGTCAAACTACGTGGTCCCAGCCTTTGAAAGCTGGTCCCACTGATAGCCAGCCATGGCCCAAAGACCGCGTGTGACTAAGGACTCTTGTTGGACAAACTCTCCTTACTACATGTACTGTTGGAGATAAAGCCAAAAAGTAATCTATCTCAGCATCGTTGAAATCTGAGATGCATACTTCTGATCTGTGGATTACTGGTATTAATAAATGCAAAGCTGCTAAAAACTACTTCTTCTGTTTTACATTTTTGTACTCACCTTAAACATATCGCCAATCGCTCTCTTCCTCCAATTGGTTTTCGAAGAGCTGTTGTTGCATTGTGATGCCGTCCCTCATCATCACGTAGAACTCATCGAAAACTGCAGGACTTGTATCGAAATAATCTTGGAACGTTTCGTCGTCAAGTTCAAACTCCAGTTGAGCAGAGGGTGAACTATAAAATCCTCATGCACGTTTTCAAGTGTGTGCATGGAACAGCCCCGGGTTACCTGTCAAGCCTAGTTAATATCTATAGGCCAGGCAGAGACCTTCGGTCAGCTGATGACAACAGACTGGAAGTTCCAAGGGCCCGGAGCAAATATGGAGAGCGTTGCTTCTCTTTCTCCGCTGCTGTTCTGTGGAATGCGCTCCCTTTTGAGGTCAGGCAAGCAAGGAGCCTTGCATCATTTCAGACGATGCTAAAGACTCATCTTTTTCGACAATGTTATTAATATTGTAAAAGCGCCTTTGAACGGATAATAATCTGAAAAGGGCGCTTAAATTTAAATATGGTATATACATACATACATACATACATTTACAAGACCATGGTATTCCCCTCTTTGTACTCTGTGCAACAGGGTATCATGGACCCACCAACGTCCCTCTTGGCCCTTATCACCAAGCAACAATAAGAGGAGCAACACATCTTCTTCCTCGGAGTCGGAATCCAAACGACCAGCTTCGTTTGCTGCCATTCAACTTTCTGCATAGCCTGTGAGCTTCATTGCTCATATACAATCAAGAAAGCAAAACATTTTAAGAAGGTGACATGGCCGGTGTAAGAGTAACAAATGTCCCCCTGGAAAAAGTGTCCGGCCCTATTGTATTCTGCAATATGGTTCTATAGAGACCCTGGCCGTCAATAGCTCAGAGATTGAAGCGCATAATACAATCCTTTGTTTCCCGGGCATTCTATCCTAGGACATTTTAAACTTCTACACCGGCTGTCATCGCCCAAGTCTGTCACCAACCAGCGTGTTTACGTGCTGCTGCACTGCTGCTACGCTGCGATGACGCTATAGTCTGTCACCACCTTTGAAATTATAGGCCTACAAATTCTACGTATTCCAAATTGCAGAGGAAAACAATTAATGTACGAAAAATAAACATTCTGGTAGAGTCTGTCTGCAGTTTGGCAAAATGAATACCCCAATTCTGTTGGCCATGGACTACGCAGTCATCCGACATGACAATATCAATTGCTGTTCTAGTTGTGAATTATTCAGTTCAGGATATGCAGAGTGGATGAATCAGATGCCCATCAACCATATTCCGATCAGGGGGTTATGGTGTACATGTACATGTCGGACGCCTTTCAGCCGGTTGCGAATTGGCGTAAATCTCGCTTCCCCACCTAAATCCGTTTGCGTGCGGGGTGAGGGCCGACCCTTGTGGGATCGTTGCCGAAGTCGACAAAGGCCGCTTCATAAGATCATATCCCTTCGAATGGTCATTGAATCATTCCTCTTTGCCATTTGGTTTGAGTGTGGAATGAAACTGTTCCAGAACTGTTCAGTCCAAGAACTGTCCAACAGTACCGATATATCTGGACAGTCCCGATCCAACACTACAATAGAAGTGAATGTTCTGTCACTGTTCCATCCAACATTACATTGGAATGGTTACCTAAACTAAAATTATAACGAAACAGATAGACATCGGTCATGATCAATTATACTGACACACATTAAGGGGGATTATCCACAGAATACAAAATGAAATCATGCCGATTTCAGTGGTTACCTCACTTACCAATTTCAATGATGCAACTTGGCCTGGCCCTTTCGGAATCCGACAGATCTGGATAGTCCCAACAATACATGTAAGAAGTGAATGTTCCGTCACTGTTCAAACCATCATTACTAACCTACTAAAATGATTACAAAACAGATAGACCTCGGTCATGATCAATTATACTGACACACCTTCATCAAAGGGGATCATCCACAACCGAATACAAAATGAAATCATGCCCATTACAGTGAATACATCACGCACTACTTTCAATGATGCAACCTGGCCTCGCCCTTCCGGAATTTTAGAACTGTTCTGACGATATGCTGAAAAACCGAATTAAAAAAAACTAACTAAATTGATTAGTGTTGATAGTATGGTTAGGCTAGTTGGGCCTGGAGTACAGGCAATCTGATTGCTCCTTGGAAAAACACGAGGTTTTTACACCGATATCCTGGCCACGATGTTGGTTGACCGACGTTGGTCATCGGATGTTCCAATTGCAACATTACAACAGAGGGGCCAGAGGTAGAGTTTATGTAAACCAAAATCACAACCTCTCTAACTTGACATATTGTACGATTATGTTCCAAATGACATACAACTAAAAATGATACAAAATCCTGCCCAAATACCTCAGCATATAGGGCCAAACAGGGCCTAAAGCATCTCCCTAAATTGATACTGATAGACCCTTATCTCCAAAATAGATCCACCCATCCATGACTCCATTCTATATTTAGCTCACTTTTATAACTTCATTCTTACAATCTGAAAACAACGCACCTGCTGTGAGTTTGCATAAACAATAGCCCACATTCTCACCCCAAACTGTATTATGTGCATCTACTACTAGCATTAGGCTACTTTTGTTACAATAGTGAAAAGTACTGAAAAAAGTCAGGAACTTATTTCAAATGCCAGTGCTCTCAATCTATATACATATGATCGGAGACTGGCAGCTCCAAAATAGGCCAATATATCTATGGTAGACGCGGTTCTAAAAAAATGGGTCCATGAACTACAGGTTATTTCTTTTTTTCATTTCAGCATCAAATGCGCCAAGTGTGATCAGTTGGGCTCACTTTTGGACCGATGAAATCTGAAACGTACCGTACTATGGATGCAGCAAAGCCTTCCGTATAAGTACAGACATGATGCGCCACGAGGACTTTTGTCAACAGTGAAATGTTTGCTTTGCCTTCAAATTATTTTGTGATTCTACGGAGAGTTATGATGTTTGAAATAAACTGTAAAAATACTTTGTGAATATCGTTGAAAATGGTCATAGATTGAGGGTAATGAGAGGTCATGAAAGGTCATAAAAAGATCATGCATTGGTTCTTCTGAAGGCTCCATCTAACATGCGTTAGGCTAGAGCGGTCGTTACCTTAATAGGGATCATGAGATTCACCATAAAACACCAACTGGTGCTTTGAATGCCTGTTTTTTAGCAAATTGTTCAGTACAAGTCTTCCCTAATGAAGAATGTAAAGAAATGAGTAGGCAAGAATCATTGGGGTGAAGAGTTGTTGATTTGGAATAAATCCTATATTTTTTACTAAACATTTTGACTTTGCTCTTTTTGTGTCGGCTCCACCAGATCATGAGGTGGAGTATTTCTTAGCCAGTACTGGTTGCGACGTTGTCTTCATACATGTCATATGATTGATTTGGATGAATGACCACTCGAAATCGTATACTAGTCATAGTGTAGACGACTTGTAGTGTGCTTTTATCCACACAGAAGGCTCACTATCACCTGTTGAATGAAGGAACACTATGGGAAATCAACACCTCTCTGACGACTGCCAACTCGATATTAACAACCACGCAGAGTTGGGTGCAAGGCTACCTCTAGGAACTGGCTTCACTGCGAGAGTTGCATGTTAGTAGCCTTGATATTGAGAGATGGTTGCCGAATCCTTGGGATGGACCTCGCAGCCAGAGAATATGTGCAAGTGAGGACAGTCGCCTTTAAGCGTGAATTCCTCTTGGTCTCCAACATATGGCAGGACCGCCTCCATGGGGCTGTCGGAGTTGCACAGTGGAAGCATCAGTGCCTATCACCTCCTAGGTCCCGGGTTTTGTGTCCCAGGTGGTCCCGGTACCCATGTGATAAGAGATGGCGACTCTCTTCGACATCATAGGTTTCCTCCGGGGTCTCCAGTTTCCTCCTACTTACATTACAATTGCCCAATATTGTGTATAGAGCAAATAATGTCCTAATTGACACTTGGCTCTCAATTCAATATTTTACCATCTCCTCCTGGTAATGCAAGGACAAAACTTCAGTTGAGATCCCCCAAAGGGACATCTTTCTAACAACGACAGCGTCTTAAAAAGCCAGATTGTGTACCACGAGGGAGGGGGAGCAGTATAGAGGTATTTAGGGCAAGTGCATGCAGTCAAGGTGGGTTGTCCCTGTTTGGAGCGGTTCCAATGAATGGCTAACATTAATGGCATGTCAAATTATTGTTTCTTCTAATAAGTTCTTACATAAGCAGGACAAGACAGAGGTAGACATGATAAGGACATAAATGTCCCATTTATTATACGGGTATACTTCACAAATAAAAATTTTTTGAATTTTCTATAAAGTTCAAATTGGCTCTCCTGATTTTTAAAATGTCCATTTTATATTACGTATGCCGAAGCCAAGTTGAGATCGTCCTTACATGTTACATGTTTTCGTGCAAAACTTCAGCTGCTTTCATTTTGGAAACAACAGCAGGCATGGCTCTGGCAGACTGCATCGTATTATTAGCTTCAGTTCCTCTTCATTCATCAGGGCCTGAAAAAGAACATTCGTGATTCTAAGTTCGTACGTAATAGCACGTTTCTTAACCGCGCGCGCTAAAGCTATGAACTTGAAAGTGACTCCCTACGTCATGTCATCTCTGACACTGAATTTTGGTCCGATCTGAATCTCGACTTGGTCACCAGGGGGCCAAAACTAAAAAAGGTAAAAAGTGCAATATCGCGCATTTAAGTGACTTGTTTTCGATTATATTTTTGTGGTAAGCAAGCAATGATTCATCACATACACAAACTCCAAGCAAGGATACATCACATATTCTACGTATTTTTGATTTGACCTATTTTTCAAGGTCAAATGGCTGTTTGAGTGTAACAATGGCACGTTTCTTAACCACTAAATATATAATAACTTGTAACTTGGAAAACATCACCCTCTAGTTCAAATAACCTTTGACACCGAATTTCGGTCCAATATGATTCTCGACTTGGCCTCCAAGGAGACAAAGCTGAAAATATAACAAGTGCAATATCTAGTTTATTGGTGACTTGTTTTCAGTAATGTGTTTATGATACTACTCCAAGCAAGGATACATCGCATGTCATACCGATTTTAATTTGACTAATATACTATACATGTAGCATGTTTCTTAACCAGGATGAATTCCTAACCACCAAATACGGTGAGCACAATGGCACCTGGCCTTTTTTTAAATGTGTATTGTTGTCTCTCTTTCCAGAAATGTGTTTCAAACTATACTATTGTGCTTATGAAGTGCAAAGAGGCCGGACCGATATAAGATGATAGGCATTTAACTCCTTGGTTACACTTGTTACGAGTTGCAAGCCTCGCGTACCACAAGTGCTCCGCTCCCTTCGATCAACCGCGACTCCAGTCACCTTTTTATTCTTTGGCCCCACCAGTCGACACTCAAATTGCACAGCATGGCCAGACCCTTATCAGAAGATAGGTCCTTAGCAGCACTATCCTTCCCTATACCTTAAGTACATCTGGGGCGATACTGGAACACGCTACAGGTCCAATTTTCCATTCGCGACCGCTGAAAGGTACGTACCACCGACGTGTCCAAAGTCGCAAATTCGAAATTCGTCTGTGTACGAACCGAACAATCAGTGGAAACGTGACTGCTAGCAAATGGAAGCAACAAATCATTTATGTGATCAGGTAAAGAAACCAGTCCTTTATTTTTTTAATTTTGCATGAGGGTAATGTATTCAATCTACCC
The DNA here is from genome assembly GCF_910592395.1 of Lineus longissimus. Classification (NCBI taxonomy): domain Eukaryota; kingdom Metazoa; phylum Nemertea; class Pilidiophora; order Heteronemertea; family Lineidae; genus Lineus; species Lineus longissimus. The sequence goes on from NC_088313.1 coordinate 9,920,251, forward strand.
TTCAATCTCGCATTACAGACCCAATACTTATATTTGTGACGCCAATGCTTCTTTATGGCACTCACTGAACTCTCTGGCGCTATGAACTCGTACATGTACGAATCAAACACAGCACCTGACTTGGAAGAGAAACTTTACATGGATGGTGTTTTGACTGGAGTTTATACGGAAAAGGCTTTGGTGGAGTACTTTCACTCGGCACGCGGTATAATGAAAGACGGTGATTGAATATTCATCGATGGCTGTCTAATTCGTCCGATCTCTAAAGGATAACCTATAATGACGGAACTCAGACACATCGATCAGACAACGGCCAGCGCACTTGAACGTGGAATGCGGTAACTGATCTTTTGGGAATTCCAAAAAAGGAACTACAGTGTGACACATATGGTGGCATTGCAAAGCGCCATGTGCTTTCGGTTGTGTCATCCCTGTCATTGGGTCCCGTTCAACCAGCGACACTGACAGTTCAGGCAGGATTATTCATTTTGCATTTATGAGATGCGAAATACGATTGGATTACTCCATGCAGGGCCCCGTTGAGAGGTGGTCTTCAGTTGGTGGCTGAATTTTCTCGGAGAGGTGGTTGGCCATGTCTCGAGGAGGTTGGAGATGATTGGAGAGAGTGCAGGTGATTCTACCGAGTGCTACATCTGAGCTGAGGTGCAAAGCAATAATAGAACGACCAATAATTTGACGAAAAATGAACTCTGCACTTGCGGTATACCTAAAAATTACCGAGTAACAAATACAAATAATCTAAACTGTTGACTTATATTGATGGGAACGATCTAACAATTTTAGGCAGACGTGTTAGTAAATTTTTGATCAGTTGCTAATTGCCAAATAAAGCAATATTCAAACCGCAATTAAGCTGCATGCACTCGATGATCGGTTTGCAATCCATAATCAGGTTATAATCACTATAACTTGTGACAGGCTCATATTCTGTAAATTGTATCTTTTGAGATTAATCGAAATCGATGTGCACAATCATACATTTATGTAAGCTTTATGCCAAATGAAGTGTTCAACAATATTAGAACGGTAGACCTCACACCACTTTAAGCTTTAAAAAAGCTTGCACCACTTGTAATGGCCATGTTCAGCTGATCAAAGAATTGTTCAAGTTCCAGTTGGACAGGATTGACTTTGGTTAACGTACCACTGGTAATCATTATGAACAGCAATCTAAGCCTCCTGTGGGTTGAATTCTCGCCCATGACCTTTGGTTATAATAATACTGTGTTAATTTCCCGAATAAACAATAAATTGCACTAAAATATTCTATACGACACTAATTGCATGTGTAGAATACCAATAACAAATATTTACCATTTGCTGCATGACTATTGTGAATTAACCACAACAAAAACTTGTCATCAGCCACGTTAATTTGTTTGTATGGTGGTACTTTTTTTAGCAGGTGGCTAAATATTGTATTACAATTAGCGACAAATAATTTATTATTGTATGTTCGTATCAGGTATTTTGATTTTTGTCTACCATAAGACGTGTTCTCAATATAAAACTTATTTCATTGGTGGACCACCAAAATCTTTTTGTCGTGTAGAAACAGTAGTGACTGAAAATGTAGAAAGTGGCTGCTGTTCCTTCTGGACAATATTGATGATCAATAAAGTTCTAACGCGTCTTCCTTTTCCTGACTTATACCTTTAATTTTCTTCTAGGTACGTCTACAACGGTTAAAAACTAATTTTGATCTGGGGATGACAAATATTTTCATCTTCTATCTCGGTAATTTTGCAGCAGCGAGCGCGAGGGCTTCCAGGACCAATTCTAGGAGAGCCGAAGACTCGGCTGTCTTCAATATCCTCATGTATGTGCCACGATGTTCACTTCCCCCGAACCATCACAATGATGATTAAAGCTCTAATAAATCTTGGAGAATTTCTATGCAATATAACAGAGTCCAAAAGACAACAATTAGAACAATTAACAAAACACACATGTCCGTAGGTGTCCGTGAAGTCCACATTTCAGTACTTAAGAGTCCAATACATGCACAGTTCTTGAAACGCGAATAAGTTGCGCACTAACTCTTGAACAGCAAACATGATATCTCGACACAAATTGAATAAAAGGGAGCGCAATGATTTAGGCGCAATAAAGAGTAGACTATTGTCACATCACAATAATATTTAGTGATAAGTCAAAATACCCTGACTGGGTGGACTGCCCAGACAGAGACGGGAACAGGGAATTATTATGCCCCTCAACACAGTCCAAGTTTTGCTCACAAGCCTGAAACGGTATGGTTACTTGTGGTTGGAATAGGATAGACTACCCAAACCAACGGAGGGGAATAGGGCATTATTCTGACCCTCTACGGAGTTCCTTGTCCTAAGGTCCTTAATTTATCATGCTTTCGCTCAAGCAATGCTGCAAATTCAGAATCATTTGCTTCTCGCGAGAGTCTCTTGACAAAATCAACGACATCGGCAAAGCTAACTTCCTTTGATCCTTCTCGGATCCGAGAGGTCTTCCTCAACCAATCACCACCATCATGCATCGGCAGCTTGGCAACGATGTCCAATAAGGTATTCTGGATGATCTAATGCCTTCTGTTTATTAATGCTCGTAGAGACAGCAACGTGGTTTCTAACGACTCGGTGTAGCTTTTCATTCCATGCCTGTTAGTCCAGTGGCAGAGCCGAAAAGCGTGCAATAAGGTCTGAACGCATTTTTTTGGCAGTTTCCATATCTATGACGTGTACTGGTCCAGAATCCGTCGGGTGCCAGGCTGGAACCCTTGGGTAATTTAAGATACAGTATATTCGTTTCCATGGCAACCACTTTTACAAAAAACGTGTATTTTTGTCAATCGCATTTTCTCCCGACATAGAAGTCGCATTTACACAATTAAAACAACTAATCATATTCAGATCAAAACTGGCTACCGTTTTAGTGCAATACAAAGATGATTAAAGGTCAAGGTCATTGCGCAAAATGCACTTTTTCAACGTTTTTTTTTCATAACAACAGTTTTTTCTCTTGCTAATTACTGGCATGTTTTATTACAATAATGGGTTTACTTTCCTAAATGTTTTATCCGTAGATAATGACCTTTAAAATGACGTATCATACATAACTGGCAAATGAACACTTCTTGAGTAATACGAAATGGCGTGAAAATGATAGAGGTTGACGTCATGCGTAATGCAACGTTTTTCGTATAATTTGACTTCATAACTCGAATCTCCTGTATTCCGTGTTACAAGCTGTCCGATTTTTTATCGGTGTTTTTTCTCTCAGTAATCTATGTATGCATGATCAGCATCACTAGGGGATGAACTGTACTACCTCCATCGTGACAGACTACCATCAAGAAGTCATTTGTCTTTTTGTGAAGAAAATGCCACTGGCAGTCGTTTCGGGATGGATGGATGGATGGATTTAAAATTTCCAATTATCTGCTAATTTTATCGGGTTGACCTAGAGAAAAGACAAGAACTCCTAGTTTCAATGAACTGCTATAATTATTATATATTTTATATGTATAAATATAACAAAATCACATATATACAACTTGGCACTGGCTATTATAAAAACAATGTACATCTCATTACATGTACATTTCATTCAATCAAATCTTATTGTCTGCGCTCGTAAAACATACTGTAATTTGAATGCGCCCAGTTTTGGGCAGTGCATTAAATGCCTGTGTTGCATGAAATGATCATTTGTCATGGAATATGCGGTATGAGGGGTGCTGGCCCTTTTTTACAGGTAGGTTCGTACCATTGTGTACATTGATAGCCAAGAAATTTATCATCAAAATAATTAAGTAAATGAAAATAAAAGCAATTAAAACTAAAAGTAATTTTTGGGTCCTTCCGAGATTCGAACTCGCACCATTTGTCAATGTGCATCACTGATCTTGTTTACTGACTAACAACACGTGCGTTACTTACTTGATGACGTCAGGCGAAGTTACTGAGCTCTGATTGGCTGTCAATGTACACAATGGTACGAACCTATCTGTAAAAAAAAAACTCGCTAACCGTCATCATTTTGATTGTTTGCTGCACGATTTCTGATGGTGTATTCATTGCAGCAGTCGGCATCACCTTGACACCCGAAGAACAGTGTACACGGCAGGTGTGCTTGATAGCACTGACACTGAGCTGTGGCACAGGGCCTGTCTTTGCTACAGCCACACCTAATCAACTTTAGTACTTCGGGGGGAGCTAGCTGAACTCTTGTAGGAATTGTCACCGGAACGAGTACTTTAGAATGAGCGTCACGCAAATATCCAAAATGACAAGGGTCCATGCTAGGGGGGGGGGGTCTGGATACATAGCTGCATTCCATATGGCCGTCTGTATGTGAGCCCTTCTCACATTTTCCTCAAATGATTCTGTAGTCGGTGGGAGGGACTTGAGTTCTTGTGCCTTAGTGACCTTCGGTTTCCCCATCTTTCTCGACCACACATCTATTCTGATTTCGGACATCGACACCTTTGTCTTTAGACTCCCAAAACAGCCGGCCATAAATGAAGTACATTCCTTTATGATGTCGTCCATGTCGAATGTGTTGTCACCGAGCTTCGTTAACGTATGTCCACTTTCCAAAGTTTTCATCATGGTCACTTTGCCAATCCCATAGGGATGCGCCACAGTGTCACACCCTGACAGCGCATGTGCTGCGAGTAGCTGGGGAGTTAGGTGGGCATGTTTGCGAGCAGTGGCACCAATATCGATGAGAGTTCTAGTGTTGGAGTTGAGTCCCTCCATTGTCAGACAACAGTTCAGATTCAATTTTGCATAAATGTGGACAAGAAGAACGAACACGTCCGTGTCGTCGCACACGATATTGATATGCTTTGTTCCCTGCTGTGCAATCTTGACAAGTTGGTTGATGATTATGACATCTGCTTCTTCGTGAGTTGTTCGTATATCTTCACGAGTGATATGTTCACCTTTGCAAATTTCTATTGGCACCGGATCCCTTTGAGTGATGACAAGGCGGTGGCCATGGTGTTGCTCCTCCCTCGTCAATAATTGAGCGCAGATGATATCTGTCAGCTGAATCTTGTTTGCGGTAACAGTCAGGACAACCTTCTGTGATGGCAAGGGGCTGGACAAACTCAGTCGGTGTTTTTTGCTGGCATTTTCCCCAGCTCGTGTTGATCGAGCTGCACTTTTAATGCTGTATTCATAATAGCGGTCAAATATTAGGTATCGGCTTACCGGCAGATCTTCTTCAAGTGGCTCGGTTGCTTCTTCTTTAGTAAGACGAGGAAACGTATTTAGATCGTTTCTGCTATTAAGATCATTCTGATCTTCAATGGCGAGAATCATGGCTAGTGACTGCGTTGACAGCTTCCCATTTTGGGATGCAATGTTGGCATCGAAATTGTCAGACACGAGCTGAACAAGATGGTTGTCCACATCTCCAATGCCTCTGTGATTCGCGTCGCTCACTGCTGCTGCTGCAGCCGATGATTTAAACCTCAATACCTCATCATATGTGCATGATACGCGGTCAGGGCGTTTTGGATCTAGGTCCAAACAAATCTCACCACATATCAAACAATGTACTTTGAAATCAAATGAGTTTATTTCTGAGCGTCTAATACGTTTTGCGGTCGGTTCATGCATTTGCGGGCAGGAGTTTGACCGTTTAACCGATCGTCCGATGTGTTGCTGTGATGTGTACGAACAAACACGGTTCTTGTGATATCTCACAACAAACCCGGCATCATCTTCGAATCCCTTCTCGATACGTTCTTGTAAATCATCCAACATATCCTCACTAGCATCAATGATTGTACATATTCGTTGAGGCCCTGCTACACTAGTCGCCGTGCGCTTTCCATCCTTACCACAGAAAATACACAAGTCCATATTCATCCAGTGCACTTCTACCTGAAAACCGAAGCATACATGTAGTGTAACTGATAGAATTAACATCAGCCATGTTCATCGATCCTAACAACTCAACCCTGACTAAACTACGTTAACTCAGGATCTGGAATTCACATCTCCCACTGTCTTTACTTCAACTGCAGAATGTTTTAATTTAGTCAAGTTCCCTTTATGTGTTAACAGTGTTGGACACACTATTAATATATAGATGCTGTTTTAAATGTGTGCAAGTTAAGTCTTAAAAGACCTGTCAGATTTTCAGTATTAGTGCTACAAATAAAGAGTAATGTAATAATAGTAATTACCTAATATGAATTTATACTAGTATTCTTGTCATGGACCTTATCGCAGCATACAATGTTTTCTTAAACTTCGTTTGTCTTTAGGGACGCTGAAAAGAAATAACACAATGGTCACTTAAAAATATCATTTATTTAGGAGACCCGAAATATATATTACAGTTATTCCTATTTTTACCATCAGAACTCCACAAAGAAATATTTTGACCATTGTATAGCTATTGCAAATAATACGTACCCTGTCATGTAGCCCTTCCATCATCAACGAGAAACGCGCGTAAGGTTGGTTTGGCAAACACTACTCCTCGATCGATGCCCAAGAGAACCTGAAAAAATAAGTGGTGTATTAAAGGATAGACTACCCAAACCAACGGAGGGGAACAGGGCATTATTCTGACCCTCTACGCAGTTCCTTGTCCTAAGGTCCTTAATTTATCATGCTTTCGCTCAAGCAATGCTGCAAATTCAGAATCATTTACTTCTCGCGAGAGTCTCTCGACAAAATCAACGACATCGGCAAAGCTAACTTCCTTTGATCCTTCTCGGATTCGAGAGGTCTTCCTCAACCAATCACCACCATCATGCATCGGCAGCTTGGCAACGATGTCCAATAAGGTATTCTGGATGATCTTATGCCTTCTGTTTATTAACGCTCGTAGAGACAGCAACGTGGTTTCCAACGACTCGGTGTAGCTTCTCACTCCATGCCTGTCACCATAGTTGATGTCGCCCTGTAAATTCAGCTTCTTGTGGAATTCAATAGTAATCTTATAAAGTTGCTCAAAATTCAACCAAAGTTCTTGCTTGGCTTCAATGTAAACCTGGTCTGAAGAAAGCATGTCATATTTCGCAATGGCATCGCTAGCCCTTTCATGGCAATATTTTCGTAGAAGGTGGAACAGTTCGCCTGGATCACATTTTCTTGTCTCAACATTCTGCTCGAACGCCATTATAAACTTGGCATAATAAAGTGGGGCTCCATCAAAACTCTTCACCTCTGATTTATAGGCCCGTCTGAAGAGCCTTCAGGTGGTCAACCAACGACACAAAGGTCTGACAGTGACACAAGTCCTGACAAGATGCATTCCTCTGGGTGGGATGACCTTGATCTAAATTCTGATGACTTTGGCTCGAATGATGAAGGACTGCTGGAGCACTCTGAAATGATAAATATCTCTGTCTGGAATGACCTTGACCCTGACTGTGATGATCTTGGTAAACTTGATCCTCTGTGTGGACACGACTGTTCATGTCATCACTCTGTGCACCTTGAGCTTCAAAGGTACGAAATTGATGGTTTCACACCAACATTCAATGGCTTGGATTGATAACCAACCCTTTCATTAGAGCCTTGCAGTGAGATGTCACCTCGCTTCTTTTCTTGGGTACGTATGAGCCAGCCCCCTTGAACTTCATCATGAGTATAGAAACATGGCAGCCCTGTTTCACACCCATGTCAGCTGACTTGGGGGTTCTCTGCTGGACTTCATCTGGACTTTTTTTTGATGGCTTACCACTCATTTCCTGAGTTTTGCCAGTGGGTCTCCTATTTCACCATCAGTAAGCGGACTCCCCGGGGACCCGAGAAGGGCCATGTGACTACACATGAGAAGCAGGTGACATGTCGACAAAACATACGGAAGTAATAGGAAAATGCAGTCTACGACTATTGTTGTAAAAAAAGGCCAAAACCTATCAATTAGGGAAAAACACAAGTGTTTTTCCCAATTGAAGTTGCCTTATTTCCCATACAAAACCGAAGTAACCTAGTATGCATTTTCCTATTACTTTACATACTTTACTAGAACGTGTAAAGTCTGTAAAGTCGGTACACTGGTATTTAATAAAAAAATTAATGCTAAAATATATAGAAATGGTAGTTTTTTTACCACATGACGATTCACCAGAGTCTTGGCGTAGGAGTAATAGTTGGTCTCATGGACAGGATTTTATTCAACTCCCAAAAGTGGTTACCCCACCTAAAAAAGTGGTTAACCTACACAAAAAAGGATTATCCCACCTTCAGTGGTAAAGCAAGATAATAAGTACTATCCTGTTCCTGAGAAGCATGATACTAATTTCACATATGATTTCTTTAACTTAAAAAAAGTGTTAATACTAATAACTTCTTTAAACGTAAGGAACCCAACATAGTTCCAGGACTTTTAAGTCTAAAGAACAGGGAAGACTGTTTAAGGATGCAGAATCAACCGCTGTTGAATTACAAGAACCAGTTTAACATAGCTGTGTGGTTTGCTACCACTGGTTGTGGTATTTCAATAGACGACGATTTGAATCACAGTGATCATTTGATTAGGTCAATTTACAGGTTTCATACTTACTATCAAATGTTAAAGATATTTAAAAATCTAGAGAGACAAACACCAGGTGAAGGTATTTACAATGAAGGTAATAACAACATTAATCGTAAGAAACTTAAAGAGCTATTGAGTGAGTTTGGTTTAAAGGATCAGTATGACTTCTAGAGGATAATCTTCATAATATTTATAACGATAGATTTTTTTACGATATGTAGATTTTTCTAGTTGGACAACCGTATCTATGATCTTCTTTTTAAGCGAAAAAGCGAGGATTTTCTCCAAATTTTGTCAAATTTTGTCATCAACCCCGTTTTAAAAGAACCAGTAAAATTAAACACATTCTTTTTTTACCAATATTTGGCTCGACAAGTAAGCTAAGCTCTTCATTCTTAATCTGTGTCATGCGGCTTTGAGCAGTGGTGTGCTATATAGATAGGATGATGCCATCATGGCAGTTGACCGAAGAAGCAGTTGGCAAGCACACAAAGTCAATGGTGGCGAGTAGTTGGTGGTTGGGAGGGGGGGGGGGGATATAGTTAGGATGATGCCATCATGTCAGTTGACCCAATAGACGCTGACGCAGTATAGAAAATAGGTGGGGAGAATGTGGGAAGGAAACTAAACACAACAGGAGAAGGATAGGTACTAAGTACAAGTTTTGTGCCCGGAGCATAATGATCCCAAGACCCAAGTGTAGGATATGTCTTATAAGCGTGAATAGTTAAAGGTCTCATTAGGGAGTTTTTTTGTATTCATGCGCGGCCAAGCCCTAACCGTAGTTTCTAAAAAATCATTGATTTCTTGGTCCCCATAGTATCCCAGTGTTGATTTAGAAGTCGTATTGGCAAATACATGTTTTTTGGAGTTTCTGAAACCTAGAGCGCTCGTAATCCAGGCTGCCTCTCATGTCGCGAACTCTCGTCCGGAAGTTCTCTGTCCGGTGGACCCGATAATGATCGACGATTAACAGGAACTGGTCGGTCTCGTTGTCGGTGACGTAGGGTGATAGGACTTCATCTAACCAGTGGTGCGCCGTTTCCTCCCTCATCCAACCAGTTTCCGATTGGGTAATCTTTACATCTGCTGGTGGGTTGTCTTGGAGGACTGCAAACACCCGGACGAAATCTCTTCTGGGGAAGGTGATGTGCGCCGGCAACTTTGCTCCACAGGCTGCGATGCAGAGGGTGACAGTGTATCCCAGCTTGGTATTGGATCTGGATGATCGGACGTCTATGGCCTTCTCCCCCGTGGTGTTGGCCGTGTACATGGTTCTCATGTCAAACAGGACAAAAGTTTGGTCCATGTTAAAGAAGAACCGCATCTGTATATCAAGACGATCGATGCTCCCTGTAACCGCATTTAGGAAGGTCTGGATCCTTGCAGCAGCATCAGCGGGGACGGTCGTTGTATTCTTGGTCACCTTCCGTAGGAACACGTGGCGTCTCTGCATCAAGCACTCCACCCAGCCTATGGATGCGTTGAAATCCCATAGCTGAGGGCGACAATGCTGAATCCGTTCTCTGACATCTTGGGCTAACTCATTCCACCAGCTTTGCCACACTACCAACGCCTTATCTTGAATGTCGAGAACAGAGACTGCGAGGCGACGCTCTCTCATCTGCTGCAGCTATTGGTAAAGCTGGTCCTCAACCTGTGGCCAGAACGGATCACGGGGCTCCATCACCGTCTTCTTCCGGCCAGCGAAATTTTTTTTCCTACGAACTTTTTGTCCTCATTTGCATATGCGCATGCGCACTCTAGTCAAACATCCACTTTGCCGCATCGCAATGACAGTGACAATGGAAGAACTCAACCGTGATAGTTTTCTCGTTGAATGCGAGCATTGTTCGCCATCCTCTATCAATAAAGTTCTTTTGGCGGTAGATTTTGATGGTAGAGAAACCAATTGTTTGATCAATCTGTTAGAAGCCTAGATCATTGTTATTTGATCCAAATCGCCGTAATTTACTCATCAAACTGAGCTATGTTTCCACAGAGATTTAGCCTATATGCTACATACATCATGTACATGATAAACATGTATTAAGATCCAAGTTCTTTTCACTGTCAATGCGACTAGAGTGCGGATGCGCGTATGCAAATGAGGACAACAAGTTCGTAGGTAAAAAAAATCGCTTCCGGCCATGCCCTTGTTCTTGCTTCTGCTCGAAGTCCTCGAGATTCCACCTCCTAAACGTCTCCCAGGGGATGTTATAGTGGGCGGCGAACTCTCTCATACTGCGTACCGTACCGTTATCCAGTGCCTCCTTCTGGTCTCTCAGGTAGGCAAGTTTTTCTGTCACGGTGTAGCGCCGGCGTCTTTTTCTCAGCAGCTCTACAGCATCCATTGTCGCACAGGTTGTCTACAATGTGGGTACCCTCAATGGGGCTTCATTTATAGGCCTAAGAGGCCCTAGAATTACACAAGAAAACCACAAATCCTAGAAACTTTGATTCTGTTTTCTCCCACGTAGGCCTAGGGAGTCTAAATAAAAAAAGAGGGTGATAGAAAAACAGAGGATGAGCTCCTCGTTTTTCTTCGGAATTTCGTGACTACTATCATTGCCTGAATTTCACTTTGCTTTACTAATGCATGCGTTCGTATATTTTCCTTCAGAGTTTCAATAAGGACTTTTTTTGTTTTGGGGGGTTTGGATCAATATAAAAAGTGCTTCAGTTTTATGAGACAACCTGTATAAACGGTCGGCGAGTGGCCTTACCATTTACCTCATTCCACGTGCGCACTCATCGACCAGTAGGCCCACAACACTTCGAATCAATAGGGCTGCGGTAATAAGTGGTTTAGCGTAACCGTGACAGCTCGGCTGAGCCGTCACTAGTTACCGACCGACTGCAAGGGCCAGCGAAGTCACTCATTGGTTACCTCTGGTGAATAGACTCGAGAGAAGAGGCCGGGCCTTGAATATCCCGAAGTGGTGTTATTTTCATGAATATACAGTATATACACGTCGGACAAATACTTATGTATTATCATATCGCTTCTTTTGTTCGTTATCTTTCGTTTATTTACGTTACAGACGATTTGATGCAACTTTCACAAAACATAAAACATTTTCCGATCGTGCAGAAATTCGTTCGTGCCGATTCCGCACGGGCCGTGTTGACGAAAACGGCCAAAGACAGAATTTGACATTTACTATCACAACATCCTAGGGGACATCCTTTGACAGGAATGTCAACAACAGAAAGTCCAAAGAGTCAGTTCATCTGAACTACACTCAAGAGTCTGAAATTGTCTGTCAGAGTGTCTGTTACCTAAACATAGAGTCACAATACATAGTAAATCTGGTCACGCTTGATCAGCGCTTGGAATAAAATGTGAAAAGACTTCTAACTCTGTGGCCATTACTCCACTGACACTAACTTAAAATCAATGATCAAATAAAACATCAAAAATAAACAAATAAACACAAATTTAGACATCCTGGAACTTTCCCAACAAATGGCACTATTACTGTAATCTCTAGCAAATACTACTTCACTTGAGTGAAAGAACCACACAATTTCAAAAGTAAGATTACTTTAAAAATGATACACCTTGATGTCAACACAAATCACTGAAAATATCCCTCCGGTTAAACTTATAGAATACAACAATGCAAACGTCAATGTAAGCATGTAAACAAACACTAGTATTCAAGTAAATCACTTCGGAAATGGGTTGACTACCCAAATCTGACGCGCACAAGACATGAGATTATTCTCTCTCATACACAGTCTTGCCGCATGAACCAAACAAGTAATAAGGATTTTCTCGAACATGTCAATGACTTTACGGAGTCTGTGCGAATCGAACCTCAGTCACAGTCACTCAGTTGCAGTTTCTAAGTCGGTACGCTCACTATGCTTAATGAGAAGAACCAACTTCTTGACGGGGCGTTTCAATGTCTGTCCATCCGCGAACTCGAACTTGATGTCAACTACTCTGACCAGATTGTCGTCTCCTGAGTAGACTCGGATGATTTCCGCCATCTTCCAGTTCATGCGCTTAACTTTCTCGTCGATTACAAGCACGACGTCTCCAGTTTGAAGATTTTCTCTGGCCTCTACCCACTTGTTGCGAGGTGACAGTTAATTTTGGATATTCGTCATTCACTGTCGCCAAAGGTTATCTATCATGGCACTACAAAGTGCCCGACGTTTATGGAGGTTCCCATTGAACGGTTCACATGGGACTTGAGGAGACTACAAATCACCGCGTCCAATCAAGAAGTGATTGGGGGTGATAGGCGGTTCGTCGAGAGGTGAACTGGTGACTGCAGTGATCGGGCGGCTATTGATCACAGCAGCGATTTCCGAGAAGACAGTCTCCCACTCTATGAAGGTGAGTTTGTCTGCGTTTACCAAGTGTCGCTCAGCATGTGCGCCGGGGGCACCGCGAATTGACACAAAACGATCTAGAGCCATGAGGAAAGCATCGGTGGACAAGTCCTGCGTACAAGTGAGATGAATAGCTCTGACGACGGCGCACGTAAACAGAGCACAATATCCGCGGGTAACAGTGTTCCTGTTCAACCTGACGGAGATGGGTCCAAGGTAGTCAACGAATGTCGTGTAGAAGGCAGGGGTAAACGGTCGGACCCTGCAGAATGGCAGATCAGCCATCAACGTTTGAACTGCTTCAGCATTGATCTTGATGCATATTTCACAGTCTTTGATAATGCGACGCGCGAGCTTCATGTCACCTACAATCCAGTACCATCTACGGATTTCAGTGACAGTACGCAATTGTCCACCACGAAGAGCATGACGATGCTTCTCGCGGGCTATGATGAGAGAAATGTGACTTTTCCTCGGTAACAAGTATGGATGGCGCATGTCGTAAGAGACTGGAGCTTTATCAATGCGGCCACCAACGCGGTACACCTGCTCTTTCTCATCGAAGATTGAATTCAGTTTTCGGATATTGTGATCATCAAAGTCTAGATCTCGCTGAGCATATCGGATCCAGTATATCTCGGCGTCCCTGATCCTTTGAAGCGACGGAAATTTTGCGATTGTGGTCAGCAACTGATTCAGTCTCTGTTTTTTTGGCAGGTCTTTCAAAGATAAGATTCGTGCGGTCACCATTGCGAGATGTGTCCAACTAGAAAAGTCGGAGGGATTCATGATGGGTTCTTTCGGAAATCCTGTGGTAATTTTCACAGCAAGCACTTTGGCATTCCTAACATAAAACCCTTTGAGTTCATCATCATCAGAATCCAACTTGATGTTCTGCGGAGTAGTAGGCCAATGCGAAGGTGGTTGGCAGAGGTAGACTGGACCATCGATAACTTTCTGCATGTTCTCAGCATTAACCCCGCGCGACACAAGATCAATCACATTTTCATCCGTCTGCACATGGGCTATGTCCGTGAAGGGAATAAAGTCAGACGTAATCTCTCCAACTCGACACGCAATATAGGATCGGAACGACTTTGATTGACCTCGTAGCCAAGCGATTAAAGTAATGCTATCAGTCCACAATTTGGTTGATTGAATGTTTATTCGAAGCGCATCGCGCACTGTGATTGTCAAGCGGCAGAGCAACAACAATGCTTAGAGTTCTTTCCTTGGAATGCTGCACTGTTTTAGAGGGGATAACCTTGCACGGGCGCAAACAAATGACAGTTCACCTTCCAGTGTTTCTGGGTGTTCAAATCTCAGCCACACTCCCATTCCCATAGCATCCTCAGAAGCGTCGCTAAGTCTATGAATGAGACATTAGGGAGTGGCTGCCACGGTATTTCTCGGGAATCAGGCATCGGTCAATTTTGATATTGACAACATCCTGCAAATCGCGTTCAATTAACTTGAGTTCAGTATACAAGTCACTTTCTGGATTGATTGGCGTGTCCCAATCAAGCTCAAAATCTACAAAGTTTCTGAAGTAGGATTTTTGGCCTGACAATGATTCCCGATAGCATGCCAAATACGTCATAATATGATGCGGTTTTTGCGAGAATAGAGCGCTTTTTCGGCAACAGTTCTCTGTTTTCTGGGTTCTTGACGCTAAGAGTGTCCCTATCTAGATTCCAAACCGTACCAAAGGCTGTTGCATTACCATCATGTGGGATGAACTCGGGGTCGCAGATTTGTCGTTCGTTAGATAACCATTTCCGTATCAGAAGATTTCCTTCTCCTAAAGCTCCAGTAAGCAGTCTGGTAAGATCGGTTTTCAACTGTCCAACATCGCTATTGGACCTCAGGCTGTCGTTCAGATCATCGATATAGAACTGTTTCTTGATAACACGGTGGATTTCAGAATTATCGGGTGCATGCTTGTTTGCAATGTGCCTTAGCGCAAGCACAGCAGCTGCGGGTGATGGTTTGTCCCCAAATGTGAAAGTTTGTAGTTCATACACTTTGATTTCCTCATCCGGTGTACTACGGAAAAGATAGCGGTGGTATCGAGTGTCGTCTTTAGAAAGCTTGTAACTCTGAAACATTTTTGAAATGTCCGCAATGACGCCAACTTCGTATTCCAGGAAACGTAACCCGATATCGAAAATGCTAGAGTTCACCGAGTTTCCTTTTGCAAGGTAATCATTTAACGAATGACCTTGGTAACGAGATTTGCCGTCAAATACCACGCGCACTGGAGTGGTTGTCGAATCTTTGACAACAGCAAAATGTGGAAGAAACCACATTCCCTTTTTGTCAGCACGGTCTTGGTCCAATTCGGATTGTGGTATGAGACGTTCAGCTGATCATCCATCTGTTTGATGTACACTTACCACTCGCGTGGTTTCAATTTGAATTGTTTCTGAAGATTCAGGAGACGTTTTTTGGCGTAATCGTAGTTGTTGGGCAAGGCGGCCGGCGGTTTTCGCCAAGGGAGCGAAACTTGGTACGTGCCATCGTTCAATTGAGACAAGCTATCTTTCATGAACTCAGTAGCATGTTTGTCTTCACGCTCAGCGGCACATCTACAGTATTTTGGCACAAGAGGACTACTTTCAATGCCAAGAAATTCTTCCAGCTCACTAGATGGCGTTGTGAGAGTAAAGTTCATGCCCCCCCCCCTGGATGTACCATCCCAGGGGACATCGTGCTGCGACTTGCTCTCCATCATTCACACCGGTAACTTTGGTATCAGGTGTCAAAATGTCACTGTTATCTACCCCCAGCAATACATCGATTACTGGAGATGAGGCTTCAATGTTAACGTCACGCAAATGGCGGTGTGTATTTAGCGCTTCTTTACGGATGACCGGAACATCGCCACAAGGTTTTTTCATCTCCATCAAGTCAAGTTTGCGGCTAATGCTTCCATCGAGACTCTGAATTTCACAATCAAGAACTCGTAATTGTAGCAGTTGTAATCTTGTACGTTTGAGAGCAATCAGAGTCGCTAACTGGGGCAATACCCTCTCGGATGATTGATCCCTGACTTTTAGAGTCAAGCAGTATACGAACCAAGTGTTTTTTTACTACCACTCTTTAGGTATGCCATGGGTAGGCAAAACACAGACAATGTTATTGTTACTTTCTTTTTTGGTCTCTGAATCAGTAGTAAAACCGGACATGTTCTGATTTTGAGCTTTGAAGTCTGGTGCGGTTGGGTTCAATGCCGTAGTTATAAGTTCAAAATGGCGATATCCGTCCGTACCGTACACTTTAGGACATATTGATGAAAAATGAGTGTCGGTGCCACACACAGGCACTGCGCATCGGCGAAAGCGTTGGGATTTTTGCGGATTGAACGGCGGTTTTCCTGACACACAGTCATCATGGCCGCATCGGTGGCAGATTCCATGAGCATTCATGATATCGAATTTCTCCTTTTGCGGAAGTGATCTGAATTTGTTACATCCCTTTATAAAGTGATTCGACGTTTGAGGATGAGGTGGGCATTTTCTCTTCCCTTGAACATGTTGATGATTGTTAGCAGTAGGACTAGGAGGTGACACAGCGGCATGGTTGAAAGCTTTAGAGCTAGATTGTGACGTTGTCTTCGATGAAGATGAATCAGATCTGAAAGGCCTTGGCGGGTGGTCCTGAGGGGGTGCGGGCATCTTGCCTTCCGAAGTACCTTCAGCTGGTCATGCAACTATTCCTGTAGACCTAAGATAGTGTCCTTTGCCTTTCCTTCCTGGACAGCTTTCAGATAAGCGACATGGTGTTCTTCGGGAAGTTTGCGTCGGAGTTGTGTCAACATGACCCGACCATTCAAGTCAGATGTCATGCCTAGTGCTTTAAAATGGGTGGAAAAGTTCTGCAAATGTTCAACAAATCGAGCCATATGACCAACATTTATGTGTCCCTTACTGTGAGAGGATTCGACTTTCTCAAGATCTGATATGAGCAGGTCAAGAAGACGATATTTGTCGCTATACTCATTGTCTAAGATAGACCAGGCCCTTTTGATGCACTTACAGTTTTTGATTGTTTGCTTCTCTCGTGGGCGTTCCATAGATTCGACAAGCTGATACAATTGTTCATCTGTTCAAGTGTCTTAGTGAATTACCCAAATTGCTCACGAAACTGACGATAATCACGAAAATTACCAGAAAATGTAGGAAACTTTAACTTTGCCATCCTAGAAGACAGAGTTTTTGTCAGTGAAGGTGCGACAACACGTGCGGGATCCAGAGGAGGCGTAGGTTTTGGCTTTGCAGCTACAAGTTCCTCAGCCTTTCGTTGAAGATTGTGAATTCTCGGAACAACGTTGTCGCTTATTTCGTCGATATAAGCAGTTTCTCAGTCCTCCATAGCAGTCTCTGCTATTTCCTGATCCTCAGGCGAGGTATAAGCATCTGGATTCAACTCGTCAACACACACATTTATTACTACATTGTTCATTGTTCTAATGGTGTCAAGACGTTCCTGCAGTTTGCAACTAAGATCTTCGAAAACTTTCTCAGGGTGTCCATCAGGTTTAGAAAGCAAAGATTCTGCCTCTTTAATCAGACCAGTCAGAGTTCTTTTCACGTTTCCCCTGGCCTTTTTAACCTCTTTGGGGGTTTTGGGATCCGTAGTAGCCATAGTTGTTGATACAAGACGTTTCAGATGCTTTATAACAGTTTCTTAAGCGCTTAAAATGTTCGTAGAATTTTTGACGAAATAGCGTTCCATATACGTTGCGTCTGACCAACGTGCGTCTGGGACTATAATCTACGTTACACCACTTCCTGACCAAACATCGTGGCCCGTTGAATATCGGGCTAAACTTTAGAATTACCGATCGGATGTTCCTCAGCACTATATAAGTTGTGAATCGGTTTAAAGGGTTAGGGTTAGGGTTAGGGTTACTTATTCATTATTCGGTATTCATTCGCGCCTTAGACCTATACTTCCGATCGGGAATTCTAAAGTCGTTCCGAATATCGTTCCGTTTAGGCAAAGTACATGCACGATGATCGGAAAAGCTGTTATATACACGTCGGACAAATACTTATGTATTATCATATCGCTTCTTTTATTCGTTATCTTTCGTTTATTTACGTTACAGACGATTTGATGCAACTTTCACGAAACATAAAACATTTTCTGATCGTGCAGAAATTCGTTGGTGCCGATTCCGCACGGGCCGTGGGGCCGTGGTGACGAAAACGACCAAAGACAGAATTTGACATTCACTATCACAACATCCCAGGGGACATCCTTTGACAGGAATGTAAACAACAGAAAGTCCAAAGAGTCAGTTCATCTGAACCAAACTCAAGAGTCTGAAATTGTCTGTAAGAGTGTCTGTTACCTAAACATAGAGTCACAATACATGTACATAGCAAATCTGGTCACGCTTAATCAGCGCTTGGAATAAAATGTGAAAAGACTTCTAACTCAGTGGCCATTACTCCACTGACACTAACTTAAAATCAACACACTATCACAACACTACACTTACCATATAGCTCGCTCAAGACCTCCCTAATATGTAAAGAGCAAGCTCTAGTGAACTCACACAACTGTATGTCCTAGCAGACGATTTTTAAATACATGATGTCTCACACCCGCACTTCAGTGGCGCCGTTGTGAATAAATCTACTTGTGTGAATGGTCAATGGCTCATGACGGCATGAAATAATTGCGTCACGAGGAAGGAAACAATAACTGTGGGTGCGGCGCGTCATGAATGCAGGATCGGCCAACGCGCGGCCCATATGGAATGCGACAAAACTGTACCGGAACCAGAATTGTCATGGGACTGCACAATTTTTTTCAGATTCGATGGACATATGAATTTTGTTTACACTTTACATACAGTGTATACACACGTTATCATTACACTCACTACGTTGTGTGAGTGATTAACTTTTACGCTGTCAATGAGATCATGTGCCATTTGTTTACACCCACAATGTCACATGGTTCCTGTCACTGCTATTTTTAGAAATCCACATGGATGGAGAACTATAGTATACTCAAGCCGTTATCTATGTTTAAAAGTTTGGGGAGCCAAAGTTTTTGAAATTTTCTTGTGAAAAGATTGACAGGTCATCTTAGTACTTTGTTCGCAGGGTAAAATAGGCCTATGGGTTTAACTCTTATATCATGGGATAATCTGGGGAGTTTGGGGTCTGCCAACCACAGGGAGTAATGTTCGACTCCTGATCTGGGTGTGGCCCAGTGGTAAGGTATCCAAAACTAAAGGCCTTGTAACTGGGATGTGAAAGTTGTTGGGGACCTTAAGTTTGATACCCATTTTCACATCGGGGTTACTGAAGGCCAGTTGGGTTACAAGACTTGTTGTAACTTGAAAAAAAAAAAGTAAATTATATTCTTGAATGCAATGCATTCCAACAATTCAACATTCATTACTGTTGTCACTTTTTATAGTCTGATCATGTCGGCAGTATTCTGAGATGCAAATATAAATATATAATATAAATCTGATAACCAGCAAATAAGGTGCACAAAGTTTTCATGACTTTTAAAAACCATGCAAACCCCTCCGAAAAGCAGACCTAGACCTTACAGTGCAGAATTGGACTTCAGCAAACTGCCTCAAGTGCAAGTATCAACTAGAACTCCCCCCCCCCCCCCCTCTTATTAAGGGTCCGAAATCCACACCTCATCACTAAAATGCCAAAACAGTTCGTCAGAGCAGCGACGTCCTGAAAACCCTGCAACATGTACAAAGTAACCAATACACAAGATTTCGAAATACTATCACCACAAGTATTGGAAAGATTGTCAGAGTCACCAACTAATCACGGAGAGTGTAAAGATACACGTTGATACTTGCATATGCATGTAGGATTCAACAGATAGACAGATCCAGAAGAATCCATTAATCATTGCTTGGATTGGAATATTTGCACAATATTGACGATACAGAGAATCACATCTGTCACACGCTCTAACGCCTTTGTCGCTGTCCTTAGGAGCTGTCGAATTGGTAGTGTCAGCCATGTTGAAATTCCCCCCGGTGACGTAGAATCACATGATCTATGATTAATTCATGAATATTAATGAAAGTCCCTGGCGCTTTAGGGAATTAGCCTCTACCATTGGATTTCATTAACTGCCAGAAGTGTCGTTGTTCGTCAGGTCTAACATTTGTATATGTGTTTGGTGCCAAAATGTAGCTTTACTTTTTCCAGGTTTCAAATAAAACAGCAATATATGAAAACTTCCGACTTGTCCGAGTCATGAATACTGTTCACATATCACATTGATGTCCTTATTAAGTTATACACACATGTGCAACGAACAAAGTGATCCTTAGAGAAACAAATGACTGGGTTTTAGCGTTCAAATGTCAGGGTCCATGTGTGTTTATGTTGAATGTTTCTTGTTTTCGTTCTGGGTTGCACAGGGGTTGAAATGAGAAGACGACCGTCCTACTTAGGAGTATAAGGAGAGCATCCTGTCTTTATTTTTCCTGTAGTGCTGAAGCCGACCTACTCCAGCCCTGTAAAATAAATTGCAGGAACAACATAAAATCCTTATAAATGTTGCGATCACCAACCGTGCAGCTTCCCTTAGGCAGCCGGCCCACCTTATTTACATGACCTGTCAATCACAATGTCATTCAGGTCACTTAACCAATCAAAATCTACTTCTTCATGTCTAACCCAATCATCTTGTTGTATGCACTTTATATATTACTATGTTGTTTTACAATAAATTAGAGTTAGTAAGACTATCAAGCCTTATATATCTATGTGTTGTATCTATGATCTTATAGCAAAGCCACGTGCTAGAAGGCCCCGGACTCTCCTTTCCTGAATACCCAATGTGGAAGTGAAGTTGCCCGTCTTACTTGACCCCACAATAAAGATATGGAAGTGACTATTTGGCAAGCCCGGCTCACCAAACAGCGCCTTTTTTCTGCCCTAGATGGAGAGCCGAACTCATGCATATTCAACCATCCAGGAGCTCATTATCATTCGTGGCAACACGGCCAGCAACACTGGAGTTACAGTGAAACGCCTTTAGAAATGCACACTAATGCATTTAACATGCTTATCAGTTAAATCACGTTTATGACTTTTTTGTAAATCCATACAGTCATGTACATGTACATGCTTCTTCATGGATTATTGCCCAAAACCCGAGTTTAGTAACAGAAATTGAACCGAGAGCGGGAAGTCGGCCATTGTTAAATATGTGCATATAAATTCGAATATGACGTCACTGCTCTCTGATTGGCCAACATGTTGTAACCTCCCCGGGTCGCCAAAGAGGGTAGTATTTTTGCCCTGTTTGGCAAGCCCGGCTTGCCGAACAGGGTGGCTTTTTAGTGCTGTTTGGCAAGCGGCTCTCCAAACAGGACAAAAAAAGATGCCTGTTTAGCGAGCGGCTTGCCAAATAGACCCGGCCTAAAGATATTGTGATTTCTTCTCCACCTGATTGCCATGATTGTAGCAAATTGTGATTTGCCAAACACAGAAACGTTCCGATTCCGTTACCCCGTAATATCTTCATGGCATGTACAGTCGAATTGGGGAGCTTTTAGAGGGTTGTCTGAACTTGTTTCCTTTTTGTTAGGTGTATACTTATTCTGTGTATATTATGTGTGTTCAATCTCTGATATACTGAATGCATTGTGTCGTTCTGGAATTAAGTCAAACTACAATAAGTTATGTTTTTGTTTTTTTTTGGGGGGGGGGTCATTTAACTGGTATATTGAATTCGAAAACACTCCAAACAATCTTTCCTCGGTCCATGTGCTTTTTGCTGAAAATAACCTTCCAAGGTATTTTAATGTAAGTTAAGTACCTGGAATGGTGCTATTTGACCATTTAACGAATTTATTAGATTATTAATGGAAGGTGGCATGCGAAAGTTTCATTTTTTAAAGGCTCAAACTTGCAATGATCGCTTACATTGAGGGTACTGATACTTAGAAGACTGCTTGATTTTTTACGCTATACTTACTCTAGGTATTCTTTTGGCATCCCAGCCATCGCCAGTGTGGTCATCATCATGTGCACCATAAAGCAGGTACCCTGAAGCATAAAGAATAAACAAATCGTTCGGAAACAACACTGTATGTAAACTCGATTCTATATGGGAGGCCCGACGATGTTGTGTGCTGACGACATTACATACACGTACAGACAGACGCTTTTTAATTCTACTAACGATTCATCTTTAGTAATTAGCATAAATGTAGCTACCGAGTTACCTGAACAAAAGTTTCCAACGCTGATTTTGCGGTGACCAAGAAACCAAACATTCATGATTACATGTTTTCCGTTATTTATTTCTTCACTATTTTCGGAATAGCAAGCCTTTATTCATTTTCAGAATAGCGGGCCGTTTTTCCATTTCCGGACTAGCGGGCCTTCGGACTACGTGCCTGTAATTGATTTTGCTTTACAATACAAGTAATATCTGGTATTTGGAGAAGGGCATTTACTCACAATCTGGTACATCTCTGTTATATCTAAATATTTTTCCAACTCCGTTTCATCCACCTTCTCTGAGCCCTTATCGAGGCGGTTCCGCTCGGCCAAGTAAACCCTCATGAAGTCCTTATTTTCTTCCCTTGTAAACCCGCGTGCGGTTGGGTCACCATCAAAGCCTGTCGAATAATAAATGTAATATTAGTTCGTTATTCAGGCATAAACATACACGCGAAGGACAACTACATCCATACTATCGCACATAGCGGATACACGATGTACAAGTCAAGCTTGCCTATAATTGTGTCACTGCATCTGAGAGCCAATTAGGCATGATGAATCAACAATTTGGCTCTCCGCAGATAAGAATTACCAAACTTTCCGATTTTTAAACCATTAACTTGGTCAAACTAGGTCTACCAAATAGACCAGGTGCTGACTGGACCGAATATATTGACCGGAGATGAATGTATCCATATTTGACATTCTTAGCCATGATACATGTACATGTATATTAAGTTACATTCCCTCTGCCAGTATTAGCTTCCGTCTTCCGTGATTCTCGTGATGTTATTGGATTGAAACAATCGAAGGCCTTAGTGCTCACTAATGAGATAAGTGACTCAATGTCGTTAAGTAAACAAGCCCATTTTAACCATGGTGGAAGGTTTAGTTGATATTCTGGAACTACGGCGTTTGCTACCTCTTTCCTCTTTCTCGATATCACAACTTGTGAGTGCCACTGCACACAACCCGTGAAAGTTGTTTGGTTGGGTTGATGTTATCAGAATAAGCGCCGATAACCCGATGATAAGACAGTTTAACATTAGGAATTTAGACCAGGGTGGGACCGATCTTTGTTTGAAGACAGTGTAGACAATGCATTGGACTAGGCCAGAATTTTTTTTACCGCTAGTTAAAGGGCGAAATAACGTAATGTAAATGATAAGAAACACGGAGAGCCCGGATGCAGCACCATATGCGTCACATTTGGATTGTGTATCTCGGCCACATTTTTTTCATATTGCATATTATGGCATTTTCTTCTGATAACTGTAAAAAGCAATGGGTCATATCTTATCGAAACTTCGCTTTCTTGGTCGAAATATGAATATTGAATTGATTTCTTCTAACGAACAGCATTAATTAAAAAGTTAAAGTTAAAGTTGACCAGAAAAAACGCCGCAAACTCATGACTCGCGACCAATATTATGTAATGTAAGTTCTGCACGCTCTGACAGTGTGGCGACACTGATTCATTCAATCAAGCATTGTCATTCATCGAAGTCATACTCGAGCAAGCAGGAAGGCATAATGTCAAGCAAAGTCAAGAATGGTGAAGAAAAACTCAGCGATGAAGCATATGATTCATTGGCCAAGGCATCTCCACGCCGTTGGATTCGAAATTGAGCGCGGTCTCGAAAAGACAACGGCAGATTGGCGCTACAGTTCGCAAATGAATGCGAATACATTGTAACACGGCCACACTACGCAGTCTATATTCGGCCAAATTATCCCAATGAGTTCAGGTCTTAAAGGCCATATATCTAGGTTTTTTGCCATTTTCTGCTGTAAGACGATTTCAAAAGTGTACCTAACACTTTATACAATACAGAAAACCAAATGCAATTAGCTCCATCCATTTTGAAGATATAGCCAATTATGTGTTTGACAACTTGATTACCAGAATTAGGTGGACTCGTTCAATTTATCCCGGCTGGCTGCACTTCCTTGGCTCAGCCATTGGCCTTACTGTAATGAAATCTTTCAAATAACACGCCAGAAACCAATGGAAGGGATGGAAAAGGAAAACACCGATGCAAAAGGAACAATCACTAAAATTGGACTGAGAGATGTTTTATGCAAATTATCGGCGACGCTTGGGAGGCTGTACGTCCCAATGTAATTGAGAGTGGGTTTGAGGTTGCACTGCGCCCTGTGTTGGTTGAAGCAGGACAATATTTAGCTGTTAATGAGGCAAATGAGGGCGGCATAGAGTCCATGGATGTGCTGAACGACGAAATCGTGCAGGATTAACTTCCTTTTACTATAGGGTGACCCAAAAGAACTTCCGCCCATCAACACCATTTAACTGTCTTCCTCTCGTTCGAGGGAATTTATGTCTGAGAACCTGTACCTCACTATGCTTTACGCACTATGTAGGCCTAACAGTTGCCCCAGCTGGTGTAATTCAGTAATCAATTTCATAAATAGCATGTCGTCTTTATTTCCTAATTGTCCGAGTAGAAAACCGTGGGTCCATTACAACAAGCATGGCTGGTCAATGGCACACGGATCTTGGGCGTTTCAATGAACCGTTGATCCTTACGATTTTGCTGATCTAGTCAATCCAGACAGAATTCGCAGTTACTTGAAGACATGCCTCTATTCATGAATGTGGCTATGCAGTATTCGTGGATTGGGGCATGGCCAATGGACTGGTCGTTTAAAACCGAGAATAGAGTAATACTCTGTTTCCTCACGTATACCATCTTTGGGCGCCATATTTAAGAGGCACGAAGGGATGAATACCACGCATACCTAATACAAGAATTAGGCCTAGTGGATTGGACTGATTGGCTCGGATCGTGGCGCAGATATATGACCACAGACACCCACTACTTGCAGTCCACTACCATTGGTCGATGGCATTTTAAATGAATTGAATGGGTTGTATTACCAGACAATCGTGTTTGGGCTTTATGCACGACATGACCCAGGCGGAGCAAATGGACAATGCCCATTCATCACATGGGAAAAGAAATACCGCCCCGAATGTGGTGAAACCTATGCGTACCCCACCCAATGTATAGACACTTTTATTTTGTATAATGCCCGCCGTTCACGATCAAATTTAATTTGACCAAAAAAATATGACCAAAAAGTTTGATCGTGAACGACGGGAAATTGGATGAAATATGTTCCTAGGATAAAAATTGTTGTGGATAGAACCGGTCCTATTTATTTAGTACGATTCGGAAATATTGGATCGTGAGCGGCGGGATTGGATTTTTTCTGTACGATTAACCGTTTGAGTCAAAGTAGCCATTTCAATATTATCGGGCCATCAATCAATGAACACATCAATTAGATGGGGTTTTTTGAGGTGTGACGCGCATTGGCGTTTTTAGTAACAATTAAACCATGGTCTTTCACTATCCGAGCTGTCTAAATAGGTAGGCCTATTCATATGCTGTACCGATCCTTTGTGAGCCGGGACAGCGACAAAGACAGTTAATAGTTATAATAATTAGTATTATGCGCCAAGAAATAATTCAGGTACACTTTATACAAGCAACTCGCACCATACCTGCACACTCGGTCGAAACGCAGGCTTGTACCAAGATGGTTTGGACACAAAATGCTGTAGATGTGTTGATTGAAGAGAATAGGGCTCGCAGCAATTGCAGTTATGGTTGCACATGCCGCAATCAGTCTTGACTGCACGGGAGCCATATTGGAAAAGATTTGATGAAATAAATCCATCGTGCACGACGGGCGGCTGAACTGGAAAATTTGACACAAAAGTTTGACCAACAGATTTGACCAAAATATTTGATCGTGAACGGCGGGCATTAGCGGTATGGGAAGACGTTATACGTAAGGAAACAGAGTATTTGGATCACATCGTCTCTTTGTGTTTAACAAAGAGACGCGGCCTGCTTTAGCCCCAGCAATGCTCGGCGTTTTCCCCTTTTAATGCCTTTTATGATCTTTTTGTGCATGAAATGTATGTCTCAACCCAACCACGACGATTCAGTGCACCAACGAGCAATCATCAACAATGACTCACGTAATCGTACCCCATGTTAGTATAATTGTTTAGCGTCTATGGCAAGCGGAGTGTCCAGTAATTAAAAAAACTAGATTTATTCAAAAAACCTGGTTTTTTACCTAGTAAACTAAGTTTATTTGGATAAAAAATATAGTTTTTTTAAAACAACCTTGTTTTTTTCCTAAAAAACCGAGTTTCTTTAATAAAACCAAGTTTTTTACCTAATATATAAACCTTGTTTCTATCCACAAATGTCAAGTTTAACAAATAAACTTGGTTTTATTCCCTAAAATATAAGTTTTTCATCCAGTGGTAATAAACTTAGTTTTATAGAAAAGAATCTTGGTTTATTAACAATAACTGGACAAATGGCTAATAAACCTACCTTTTTACGTAAAAAACTTGGTTTTATACAAAACAACTTAGTTTTTTGCAATGAAACCTGGTTTTATTGTAAAAATGTAGGTTGTTTTGAATAACTGGACAAACGGCGTGCAAAAATATTCTTTCTATTAAGAAACTTGTATTTTCTACCTCGCCCCATGTACACAAATCCGCGATGTTATCGGGATGAGGATGGGCAACCTCGGCACCACGTGGTACTTAAATGCCCTGTAGCCAGTGCGATTCTGAATCATGGCGGTGCTGACTACATTAATGCTGCACTGCACTGCACTCTGTAAACTAGTTAGTGAGACCCTAACCTCATCCAAGATAACTCAATGTTGGTAGGATCCTGGTTTAAAAATGTAAGTTTTCTAATAAACCAGGGTTTTTTTTTAAACTAGGTTTATTAGTAATAAACTTAGTTTTTTTAAAATAAACTAGGTTGTTTTGGTAATAAACCTTGCTTTATTGAATAAATGGACATTTCTGTACAGAAACTTATATTTTATACGATTATGTGGTAAAAAACCAGGTTTTTAGGTAAAAAACAGTTTATTTAGAATAAAATGTTTGTTTCTGTTAAAAAACCTACTTTATTAGGAAGGAAAGTAAAAAAACTTGGTTTTATTAAAGAAACTCGGTTTATTAGGAAATAAACAAGGTTGTTTTAAAAAAACCTATATTTTTTCAAAATATAAACTTAATTTATTAGGTAAAAAACCATCTAGCGCCAATTATATGAAACGAAGACTCAACAGAGTGCTCGTTCAATTTGAAATATGCGAATCTTGGCCGGACCCTGGCTCTTTAAAGGCGAATTCCTCGAGAAACACTTGACAGATTAAATCAGAAGTGATGCTGTTCGTTAGAAGAAATCAATATCATTTTTTTGAGACCAAGAAAGCGAAGTTTCGATAATATATTAATGATTGTTTTACAATTATCTGAAGAAAACGCCCCAATTACGTAATTCTAAGTTGAACCTTTATGTTTATTCCTTTATGGTTGTATGCAATAGGTTAGTAGCGGTGTCATCAGTGCTGCTCACTGACGGTGCCCTCAGTACCTACCCGAAGCGGCTCCATCTAAAAAGTTTGCGATGTCTAGGATCGGGTTACACAGGCCACAAGCCTCGAGGTCGACAAAAATAACTTGGTCTGAAAATGCAAGAAATTGGGCAAATCCAACTGCATGTATTAAAAGCGAAAATAAGAAGCTTTCGCCGACCACCGTAAAACACGTCCATGCCCAAGTCAGTTGAAAGAAGGGTCTCATCACCCACCGTCACGTAATACTGTGGATCTCGCAAACATCCTTAACTAATACTAACAATGGCATCCTAATACTAACAATGGCATGAGAACTCTCAGTTTTTCTATAAATAAAGAATTGTAAAGGCATTTTCCTCTGTGTGCTTCCAACTTAACATTATTTACTACTATAATCCAACCTACCTTCCTCCTCTAAATAAATTATATTAGTTGGGTTGCAATCAATATGACAAAATGTCCATGGTATACTGGCCGTTCTCATCTTATCAATGATCATGCTTATCTCCTGCTTGCGATCTTCGAAACTCGGAACTTGGCTGTTGAACCTGACTCGAATGAAGGTAAAAAAAGAAACCATTTGGGGACTATTCGATACATATATCCAGGTTTTCGGCTCTCTAGCCTACCGTTGTGATTAGAAAGGATTTGCAGCAATTACGAAAGATCTGAAAACGACGAACTGTTCTTTATCGTCAACGACTTTTTTGGAAAGGTCCACGATCCCTTGGACGACGAAATATAAACCTTGATTTACAACTTTCATATAATTGAATTTAGCACATGATCTAATTACACAACGGACCTTCATACATGATGTCATTGTTCTCAGTTCATACATTTAGCGCAACGCACTCGTTAGACAGGTTTTGCAACCCATACGAACGACGAACGACGTAAGTCAATGGTTTCATCAAGTCATGTGCGCTAATTTACGGGACACTCGTAAATCAGCGTCTATTTAGTTGTACGAGGAATCAGGGGAAGTTTCAAAAAGCCGTCGGTTACCATGCCGATCTATCGTCGCTGTGCGTATTTCCATCCTTCACCGCCGATAAACTTCCCCCTGATCGGCAGTCAGAACTATTGGTAGGCTACATGCATTCCCTTCCTTTCCACACGTCTATGTCGCGACACCACTAACATTACACTCGTGGTTGTCGCACGAGACACTCACTGAAAGCCATCGTTGTGGGATCTTGACCTGACACAAATGAACTGTGCGTATTGTATAGAAGAAAGGTAATCTGATCATAAAGCGTGGTTGGTAATATTGATTCAGGCCGCCATTCAATTACTTTGTATCGAGCAATTTTTTTGACCACCTGTTCATGTGTGTGCGTCTGACATACCCCCCCCCCCCCCCCCCATTCGGTCGGCGGGTAAAGGAGGACACTTTAGGATTGGCATTCACTGCCGGTAAGTCGGCATTTCGATTACGATTAGCTACAAACTTCGTATTCGTCGTCATTCCGTAGCTCTTTGTAAGGTTTGCCAAACTTTATCTCTTCCTAGATCGGCAATTGTTCAGAAAACCGATCTCAGCGCTCAAGATCTGTAATAAGTTATTATCAATAAGTTCTCATGAATTTCTAGTACACTAGTGAAATTTAGGCCATATAAAGATCTGATAGGTGTGATTATTCTGGAAATTTAGTGCCAAAACTAAAATTAGTCTTTATTTGACAGTCAAAACTTGCCAAAATTTGCCAAAACTTGCCAAAATTTACACTGTCCAAAATGATCCATGATCGAGACGTTACCTGCGGACATCAAAGGTAATATACCTGTCAATACTTATTTTTGGATCTGATTATTTTTCTAGACAGGCAAAGGTCATAGTCTAAAACAATATTTTCATCAGTTGGTGCACGGTAGAAGAGGCTTATGGCAGTTACACTTGGCGTAATTCGCATAGATGACTCTCAGGTAATGGTGATGATATTTTCTTGGCACTTGTATTTGACAGGCATTTTAAAAAACACCAACAATGGCATTATCAAACTGAAATTTACGCACACTGTGGCAGAAAAAAAAAATATATTAAGTTTTACTGTGATTGACTGGGTGCCTTGTAAGATTCAGAGTGCTCTGAATTGTGGGATAGCATCTGGATTTTTATAGCAAAATAAAAACGAAGAGTCAAAATATGCAATGTCCAAGTATCACAACAATACTCTCGTCAAGACCAAAAGTGTCAAGTCTATCTAAGTAAACTTTTGAATACTGTGAAAAAAAACAACCAGGGCCGAGCTAATTCATCAAATCACATTGCCATTGACCGGATATCTTGGAAATTATTCACCCTAATGAAGTCTGGCGCGCTGTTTTACCATCAGATATTTTATTTATTCATGCACATGCCACTGAATCAAGTGTCAGAAAGGGGTCAAATCGTTGTACAGGGTGTCCACAAGAAAACCTAATCCTGCGAAAAAGGATTAGTATGACCAAGCCTTGTGATGTATGACTATAATAATGCATTTTCCATAAAGTAGGAGCAACACGCTTTCCAATGATACATTGATGGCATTCATTCAATCACACATCACTGAGTACCATTGTTTTGAAAATGGTATGCGAAAACCCATTTGCGACAGTTGGGATAAATGTCACTGTCATGCTTGCCCAGGAAATCGATGTCCAGGTGGTGTGATGTCGGCGGATTAACTTATGTCATTTTTAAGTTATGTAATAAGTTACTGCGGTATGCCAAAGCATTGGTAAAAGGTATTCATTGTTTATGTAAACTTCAAGACAGCAACATGGTGCAACTTACCACTGAGCAAAGAGTGTTTGTTATTAAAAAGTTCTACCAAAACAGGAGCCTCCAAGCTACTCAGGATGCATTTAGGGAAGTGTTCCCCGAGCGGGATCCGCCAGCTAAGACGACCATCTGGGCAAATGTGAAGAAGTACCAAGATCATGGTACAAGCCTCAATCGGAACAAGGGTCACTCGGGGAGGAGACATACAGTCAGAACTGAAGAAAACATTGAAGCAGTTCGACAGCAATTACTCCAGAATCCAAGGGGAACAAGTGCAAGGAGAAATGGACTTGGGCTCCGCAAATCCATTTTTAAACGCATAACAAATTTGGACCCGCATTATCATCCATACCGAATGCACATTCGCCATCAACTTTTGCCTGTCGACCTCAGGAGAAGACAAGTTTTTGCTGAATGGCTGCTGGACCGATGTCAGAGGGATGCAAGGTTTCTTGAAAGCTTGGTGATTGGTGATGAAGCAGGATTTTCAATGAACGGAACGGTTAACACCCACAATGTAATTGAATATGCACCGAAAAGAAATGCTCCAGATTTCAACTTTGAGAAAAACATGAGTCGAGACAAGGTTACCGTCTGGATAGGGCTTTGTGGTAATGGTGTCATAATCGGACCAATCTGTCAATGGCCAAATCTACCTACTGATGATCAACGAAGATGTTAAGATCCAGCTCGAGTTGCATTTCGAAAGGCAACAAAATGGTGTCTTTCGACATCTGTGGTGGGCACAGGACGGTGCACCAGCCCACAGACTCATCGCTGTCAGGACTCGCCTACAGGAACTTTTTCATGACAGAATAATTGCTCTCAATCATCCTGTGGAATGGCCACCCAGGTCACCGGATTTGACACCATGTGACTTTTTCCTGTGGGGCTATTTGAAGGACAAAGTTTTTACCAGTGCCCCACACAACCTTCAGGATTTACGAGCACGCATTCAACATGAGGTCGACGTCCTCCGTGATGATCCTGCGATGGTGAGACGAGCTGTGGCTGACATGCGCCGCCGTTGTGGACTTTGCATCGAAAGGGGAGGTGGGCACGGGGAAGGTGTTGGTGCATAATTATTGTAGGTACGGCACTGAATAAATTTCATCAACTGATAAAAATCTTGTTTTTCATGTTTTGATACCATTAAAAATGCCCTCAGGCCATTCGGATGTGCTCCTCATGTCTTGCCATGAACTGTCACAAATGGTTTTTCGCATATCATTTTCAAAACAATGGTACTCAGTGATGTGTGACTGGAGGAATGCCATCAAGGTATCATTGGAAAGCGTGTTGCTCCTACTTTATGGAAAATGCAATATTACAGTCATACATCAGCCGGCCTGGTCATATTAACCCTTTTTCATAGGATTAGGTTTTCTTGTGGACACCCTGTAAAAAGGGTTAAGGTAGAAGAAGGAGCAATAAATCCAAAGAGGTCTCAGAGAGACCGCTACGGGACCTCTGCGGATTCCTTCTCCTTCGTCTTCCTTAACCCTTCATGGACATTTTATAATCGTTTAACCCCTTGATTTAGAGGCCTGCTCGTTTGCGCCCATGCCTGTCATTATGTCATAGGCTACTGGCGCTTGGTCGAGTCCCATCTCCATGGCTAATTTCTTTGTATCTTGGCAGTTAACAAGAGCCAGTGACCTCGCCACGGACCTGGAATATGACATACATGTATAATACGTTGATTTACTCGCATGAGATCATGTTAAACACGGATGACGCTATCTGGTAGCAATAACCCAAGACGGTAATGATCCCTACTTATGTTTAAAGCTTGACAGACATTTTTAGTTACTGGCTTTTTGGGACGATTCGATTCTTGGCCAACAGATCAACAATTCCAATGATGCATAACTCGAATAGGTTTTTGTTATCTTATTCATGTTAAACACAGAGGCAATGTAAATGGAACTTAGCTGACAAAAATATCGAACTGCGGCATCTCAAAATTGACAAAGGTGGGGAATTTGCACCGTCGCAAAAACATCGCTTTACTCGGCAACATATTCACACACTATGTTCACCCACCTCCTTAACTTAACATCTTTGAAAAGTGACTGGTCACCCCATGAAAAAGTCTTCCCAACGACGAACCCGTACACCATTCCGTCCTGAACACACCCATCACCGGCGGTCCTACGCCAATCTTGGCGAA
This sequence comes from Lineus longissimus, assembly GCF_910592395.1. Lineage (NCBI taxonomy): Eukaryota > Metazoa > Nemertea > Pilidiophora > Heteronemertea > Lineidae > Lineus > Lineus longissimus. Next base: position 9,952,712 of record NC_088313.1, read on the forward strand.
GAGACGACCATTCTTCAGCTCAAATTTCCGCTCCATCCCAAACTTGTCGAAGGAGTCGAGCTTTCCGCTGAACACACGCACAACCAACCAGTCAGCTCACTTTTCTTCGTCGATGTAGGCAGTGAACATCATGTTCACATGGCCACCACTTAACGTCTGGAACAAATTTAGCAATAAAGGTATTGGATATACACCGTAAAAATTGCAATCAGAGCAGTCGAAAATAACGCGTTTTTGCACTATATTAGCAAGTTTAGGGAATAACAGAACCGGACAGGACCACCAGCAAACACGTTTTTAGACGCGACAACTTAAGTGTCAGTCCATGATACCACCATGCAGAGGGTGGCAAGGTGGGGGTCAACCGTTTTTAACGAGATTAGGTATGCAAGATCCTTCCACTAAGACATCATTACACAGCAATTGATGACTCTCAAAAATCACAAGCAACCGAGTTAGGGGCAGGCCTAGTTAGGGGGCTTGTTTTAGCTTTTTTCCCCCTATTTTTTGTGTATTTTTGGGTCAATGTTGGGCACTCCTGCAGAGACTAAAAAAAATAGCTGGATTTTCCCCCTTTGCATGATGGAAGTATTTGATGAGATCTTCCATTCTGCAACAGGTCATTGAGTAACACTTCACACTTTGGTCGTGCTAGGCCTAGTAATTATGCATACCTAGGGGCAGTGCTTAGGAAGAGCTCTCTATCGACGCTCATATCTCCAACACTGCAGGTCTTTGAATGCTGTGGCTTGCACATGATAAAGGTAATGATACCTACTTTCAAAATCAGAAATAAAATTTCCGGCCGCTTTTACTGTTTTCCCAGGATAAACCAAGGAAAAAGTGCTATTTTCCACCAAAATGACACTCATTGGCTAGTGCTGCCACCTTGTGTACACTTGATGAATTATAAAATAAATGCATAATGAACACATAATTTATGCTTGGTGCTGGCCATGAGGATTAGTAGTTACTGTCAACCACCATGATCACCCCCCCCCCCCCCCATGCCTAGGCCTACTAACCTATTTTAAGTAGGCCTACCGGTAAATAACTCCACTTGCATTTTTCCCCCCAAAAAAGAACAAGCTCATCACTACAAATTTGCCCTTGATGAAAGCCCTTTGGGGAATTGGGCCCCATAGGTCCTGAAATGCTGATTTGAATTTCAAATAACATTTCGGCCTTGGCCTACCTGATGGCAACGTAATTGAATAAGCTACATGTAGGCCTTCTTACAGTCCGAAAACCTAAAGAAACCCCCATGTTGGTGAGGATGCTAATGTTGACCCATTCATTAGCCTGTGTCATGCTGCCAGAGCATGTTGTAAGGGTTGGCCCCCCCCCCCCCCCATGGCTAAGGCACCTGAAGGGCATGTGGTATGACCTACTAATACATCTTTATCAACCCATGCAGGGATCATCCTGTTACTATGAACCTTGCAGAAGTGCTCATTTCACATACTAGTAACACCTTCCATTGCTAAGGAGCCAATTGACCAAAGGTGCAGTTCCTACTGTAATTACTGTTTGATGAGGACAACCCTGCAGTTGGCTGCACCGTCAGAGTACTGCTATTGGAAGTTTTTAGCTCCTTAGTTGGCGGTGAAATGTTCTCCTGGAGTTGCTCTAGCATTGGCTAAATTGTACATATACATGTACTGGAATGGAGAAGTTTTTCATGAACTGAGTTACGGTACTGTCCAGTCCCTTAGGAGAGATCACAACTTTCCACATGCTACACTTGTACCTGTCTGCAGAGGACAGTGCTGCCACCTAAGAAGCAGGGACACCTTTTTTTTTACAAATGGGTGATTTATTTACAAGCTAATATAATGATACATAGAAAAAAGGCTATTTTGCAGACAATAGCCAAACCACTACTAACCACTACTAGGGAGGGACCAATACTAGTAACACCTCATTTACGGTACTACATGTCAGGCCCAAGTGCAGGATAGTATCAGGAGAGAGTCCCATTTTCCAGTAGCAGGCTTGGTTGTTCAAAACTGACATTAGTGCTACTAAGTATACTGACATTAAAAATCTATCTTGGCATTTACAATTGTTTACTGAAAGCCAAAGTTCAAATTTATCCCAAGATATCGCTATAAAATCATTTTTTAACCAAGCCCCGCATTTTACCTGATGAACCATCCGCTAGAAATACTAGAACATCAAATCTGGATGTACTTCATATTGCAGGTTATGTTAGTCAAGGGAGACAAAAACACAGCATGTAACAGTTTTAGGAAATTCACCATGTATTTTTTTTAGAAAAAGAGAGATGTATTGTAGAATGCGAACAATGCATTTGCAATCAATGGCGTGGAAAATCTCAGGTCAAGCCTGATGAATGTACATCCAATAAAGTCGTACCCTTTCATTCTAAATCAAGAATTTTTGATGTGTAGCTGACAACTTTCACTGGGCTAATTCTGCCCAGTCATGACTCAAAGACCAACATTTCAGAAAATCTGTCTCCACCCTCTTATCATTTCTCTCTCCCTGCTCAAGAGTGCTTGACCAGCAGTCCTTATGATACTGTTGCAACAACATTACCCATCAAATTTGCCCTTCTGTCCCGTCTGCTGGGTTTTCTAAGGCGTCGGCTGGTTGAACAGAGGAAGAGGCAACAGCGGACTGAAAAAAGATATTGATGGAGAATCAGGTTTGGCTTAGAATCCCTCATTGCCAAGGAGATGGGAGCCAGAATGGCATCAAGGTTTTCAGCTTAGTCCCTCCTCTCTCATCAGTGACCTTCTTACATGTAAGTCAGTCGCTGCAGGCAGAATTAACCAACATTCACTTTGGCTTGCCCCGAATCTTCTCCCCTTTGTTTTCATTCAACTCACCTCTGTATCCATGGGTGCTGGTTCTACTTCTGGTTCTACATTTGCCACAGATACTCGATGTTTAGCCTCACATCCTTTACACAGAGCTGAAAAGGCACCAGATTATGGGGGTAATGATAATATGATGTGCAATATAATAGTGTGAGGACATGATGATGATGATAGACTTGTTTTGATAATGCGACCGGCCATGCTGATTTTGTACGGCAGTGAAGCATCACCTCCAGTGGCACTGGCAGGGAATCATAACTGGGACTTCCTGATCATCAAGCCAAGGCTCCAATCAACTTTCTAGGAAGAACACAAGTGAAGTGGTAAATCGTTATCACTCAGTTGGTTTTGCACCAAAGTTAGGTTTCATTACAGGCCTACTGCTTCTTTTCTACTTCAGTGATTTTGAGACTGATCCCTTACCTGAGCCAACTGGGACAAAAACTCCCCACTTGATGTATAATTCCCGAGACATCACTCGATGAACTGAACCACCATCTTTTCTGGGCTTCTGACTTGTTTTAGAGGGTTGATGAAGTGGGTGCTGGCATCTCCTTTGCTGATTCCATGATAAACTCAACTTGTATCGGTGGTTCGGGCATATTGTGGTGTCCAGAACTGGAGAACTCATATCAAACACGCCAGCACGAAGTGCTATGAGCTCCCATTCACTTTTGACTTGACTGGCTTTCCTGGATCGAGGACATCCAACGCATCAAATGGGTGTGCACGTCCTTCTTACGTCCTTCTTCACACTCGATATCCTTGGATATGACAGCAAATCCACATTTCAACTGTGATTTTTCAGGTTCCATTTTCAATAGACTATCACACAATGTACACGTGCATGTACACAATGCATTGTAACTGTAACTGTTGTTGTTGTTGTTGTCGTTGCTGGTGTTCGTTTCCGCCTAGACCGCTAAGCCTACACAGGGGTAATAAAGGCCTCTAGGTTGTTTGAGGGAGTGTGTGGGAGGGGCAAGGGAGAGGGGGGTTCACTAACATCTAAAAATGTAATTTTATTTGGAAAGCATGTGTATTTCGTCAGTTATCTGAGGGAATGGGCAAAAAATGGGCACCAGTGAGAAGGGCGCGACTCGACCCCCTCACCGGAAAACCGTAAGGGCGGCCGGATTTTTTTCTTTTGCAAATTAAAAAACAGCATTCTGACTTCCTTACCTGGAAGTGGCATCACCTAAAAAACTGCAGTGTTGGAGCTAAAGGAGAGTTAAAATTGCCTTTTTACTGAAATTTGAGATTGCATTGTTTTTGGGACGTACTGTACCTGTCATTAAAATGTACCTGGGGCAAAACAAAAGGCATGAAAAGGTAGCTCAGATCATGTACTTTCAATTTCAATAGGCGGTGTTTAGTGATAATTCTGTTTGATGCACGAAAATTGACAAAAGACTTAGCCTATTTTGAGGGATAATGCATGTTTTTTTAAAAGGAAAATGAGTAGGAAATGGTTAATAGCCGTACACCAAAACTGTGGGGTTATTTTCGAAACCAATCCACCAGCCTTCATAGTACCCTAGGACAGGTCTGTGGTAGAAATTACAACTAGATCTGTTGACCCCCCACCTTGCCACCATTTGCATGATCCTGCATGGTGGTATCATGGACTGACACTTAATTTCTCTTCATTAAAATCCAAAATTATTGCGGTCCATATACCCCCCCCCCCAAGTCGCCATAAGCCACCATTGGCGCCCTACCTGGCTATTCCCCTGCCCCTGCGACCCTAACACAACAAACGCCTAGACTAGTTAGGGATAGTCCGACTTAATCCTTTTCACACGGAAAAAATAAGCACAATTGCAACAACTCATTAACGCCCCAACTCCCCAGAAATAGTCAGTGTTTTTTTCCCAACGAATTCCACACAAAGTGTAATTATTTGATAATTGTCGGATTTAGTTTGCTACAGAGGAGACGGAATCTGCTATGAATATCCAGTTCTCGGTACATACATGTAGTATCAATTGCTTGGATGCTCGCTCACTCGCAAGATGGGTCGGAAAGCAAGTCTGGTTACATCATCCGTACCATTAAGTAATATTCTTTGATCAAATGATTGTCCCTTCATCTTTGAATAACTTGTCCGCCAGTTTGATTTTTAACTTCGTATAAATCGGAAGAAACCGGAAATAGCCACGACAAAACTTGTGGAAACAAAATATTGCAAGGCCGATTAACTCAGTCTTTAAGAATGTTGACAGTATTCGAGACACACCAAAAAGCGAAATAGTAGCTCCAATAAAGAATAAAATCTACTTCGCCAAGAACAAAATGTTCACTGCATGAAGGGCCCATTAGCCTCGATGAGACCCAGCCAATCCAGACCAGACCAGACCATAGACCACACAGGGTTGTCCAGAAAAACGCAACCGGATACACCCACTAGCAGGAGTTAAAGACTTTGATGCCAGTGGATTGGGAATCTTTCCAGAATGATAATGATAGCAAGATCGACCGATTCCGTTCAGTAGTTTTTGTTGTAGAGACGTTTTTGTGATGCAAGGTTGGATTCCCTTGGCCAGGCTCAAAGCAGAAAAACATTGGTGCTGTGCTGAGGCCTGGCCATGCTAACACGACCTTTACTAAGTTGCAAGTTGTCACTTGGAACCTCTTTGACATTACCTAATATCAGTATGATTACCTGACATTTAATCAACCTTCAGTTCAATTTACCGCCACAGTTCGATTTTGCCTATGAATCGAATGAATGCCCGCGAATGAAGCTTCTATGTGCTTCACAAAATAGGCTATATGAAATGGTCCAGGGACCATGAGCTCACCTCGGGTATTGATAATGCATGTCAATTGCAGTGGATATGGGGAGAACAGTCTTGGTCATATGGCCATGGTCTTGGCCATGTTGGTTGACGAATTTGCTTGAAAAATTGAAATATGGTCGAGAGTACATAGATACATGATCACCTAAAATTTGGTTGCAATCTGATCATTAACCAATGTATGTTTTGTGACAGTGGGGAGTTGAAGAAACGTAGAAAAACTACGTTTTTAGAAACATAGGTCTATTTTGTATCAAGCGAGAGGAAAGAGAGATTGGGTTCCTGCTGCATTTGAATTAGTGTGTTGTGCACTGGTACTTAATATCAGTGCACTGGACACTGTTTTACGTGTCACTGGAACTCATCGGCAGCCATCTTGGTTTCATGTATATACTAATTTTTGTGTAGAGATTTGTACGGGCCGGAGGCCTTTTAGAAATTGAATAAATAAATTGAATTGAATTGAATTTGTTTCAGAGTAATAGGAATTTGTTTAATTTTCAAGATGGCCCCCTTGCGGCCATATCGGTTATCGGATTTGACTGAAAATCAAATGTTTTGTAGAGACTACATTGATATACAATTCCATGAAATTTAGTAGCATTCTGATCATTAGTTTCAGAGAAATAGGACTGTTCAATTTTCAAGATGCCCGCCTGGCGGCCATACTTGCTTTCCGAGCAGGCCAAACTTTTTGGGGAGAAAAGAGGGTCTCTAGATGCATGATCACACAAGTTTAGAACCTTCTAGCTCAAAAAGAAACGAAACGTACCATCTATCGGAGATTCAGTAAACTTTGACCTATGTAAAATCAAAAAGTCAAATCAAAAACCCGTATTCAATGAAAATATGACCAAAAATCACGTGTTCTATTGACAATTTTATGTTTTGCAGCACGCCCCCTGATGGCCAAACCAAAAAATAACGTTGGAACGAAATTTGGTGTGATTCACCCGAGGGTCCAAGGGTATATGTGTACTAAGTTTTAAGTCAAGAGCTCAAGCGGTTACGAAACGTACCGCGTTAACATACGCCGACGGTGGACTACGACGACGACGGACGCCATCTCATTGCATAGGCTCACGAGATGAGCCAAAAACAAAACCAATGAACGAAATCGGGCGATCTTGGCATCATTCCTCTCCTAGAGAGATTCCTCAACCACTGATATCAATGGTTTTCCGTGGTAGTGGAAGTATCCGGTTGCGTTTTTTTTGGACCACACGGTATAAGATTTGCCCTCGTCGACTGTTTGTGCCTGGAAATATGACTGGTCATAGAATAACCGATGCACATCGTGGTGGGTGATGCTTTTTCCGTACAAATTCCGTCCCCTTTCAACTCAATCGTTCAGGTGCTTTATTCTGTGTTTTGGTGTTCGTATGTCGCGCGCGCCTAAAATGACGGAGTGCCTAAAAAGTAGGTTTTGGTGGTCCAAAAACGTCGCTGCCCGCCCCCAGACAAATCAGTATTTTTTTTTGTTCCAAAAATATCGGTGGCTACGCCAAGAATGTCGGTTGCATAAGAGCAACACATTCTGCGGTTGATGTCAGCTTGTTTTCGTTGAATTGAACATAGATATAGTTTGACGCTTCGTGCACTCATATTAATGCTGTTATCTACGGTACAAATCGATATCGCTTCTAAGCTGATTGTAACATCACCGAGGCGCAGGCGCAGGCGATGAATGGTACTCTTCGATCAGTATTGTTGGCTCACCGAAGGGGAGTCTAAACAATACCGCAGTGTCCGGCGTCCGTCGTCGTCGGCGTCTGTATCCTATTTAAAAAACAATGGCACATTTCTTAACCGCTAGGGCTACGAACTTGAAACTTTGTACACAGGACCCCCAGTTCAGGTGACCTACATCACGTATCATACGGATTTTTACTTCGACTTAATTTCAAGGTCACAGAGGTCAAATGGCGTAAATTGGCTGTTTGAGTGTAACTGTTCTTTAGGATATTCGTCTATTAATTAAATCAGCTCATTCTTCATGAAATCTTGCTTTTATTATTCAAAAAATCGTATGGGGAACCAAACCGTTTTGTTGCTGTCATTGTTCTCAAAACTACTATAAACCCCATCGGTAAGATTCCGCCCAGGCCGATTGTGACATCGTCTTCGGTGGGCTCCTTCTCAACAGTAACTATGGTACGTTTCTTAACCGCTGAAGCTATGAACTTGAAATAGTACACATGACTCCCTACGTCATACAACCTCAATCACCGAATCTCCATCCGATCTGATTTTCGAATTGGCCACCAGGGGGCCAAAACTAAAAAAATAAATGCACAATATCTCGCTTATCACCTACTTGTTTTCGATAATAGTTTTATGGTAGGTACCCCGAGCAAGGATTCATCACCTATTCAACGGGTTTTTTATGTGGCCTAATTTTCAAGGTCACAAGGGTCAATTAGTGTAATTTAGTAGTGTAACTTTGGCACGTTTCTTCACCACTTATAAATTCTTAAAGTGATACTATGATGTGATTTACAACTTTGCGGAAATACGTCCGTTTTTAATTGTTGATCACAAATGTAAAGCTCAAATGTAAAGCTCAAATTTTCCATTTTTGATTAGATTTATTATAAAATCGCTGTTTTAATCGCGTCAGACTGGCCAACTGCCGAAAACGTTTTGAAAAACCCGCACTAAGTCACGTGACCTCATGACGTCACAACATGAACAAGTCAGACCGTCGAATATTTTCCTATTCGCTCTAGGAAGAAGCTATATCCGCAGTAGTTCGCGTACGCTCAGGAAAATCTAATGAATATTAAATGAGGTCTAAAAATAGTTTTAGGAATACCATTATTATGACGTCAGCGATGGAATTTCCTGGTTGGACTTAGGAAATTTATGATGAAATGACTAGGACTGTGGACTTGGGGGAGGGGCCGTCCCTTCCCTTACGTCGTTACTTCGAGATTTTTTCCAAATGTGCTGGACGACCCCAACGGCAGACGAATTAGGAGTTGGTTCTCGAAGTTGTGTTGAGCATCAGGAGGAGAAGATGAACCACCGGCTGGTAACCTCTTGACACGAACTTCATGGTGACGGCCCGGTTCTTTGGTCTCATTAGGGAGTTTTTTTTGTTATTCATGCGCGGCCAAGCCCTAACCGTAGTTCCTAAAATCATTGATTTCTCGGTCCTTACAGTATGTCAGCGTTGATTCAGCAGTTGCTTTGGCAAAGACATGTTTTTTTGGAGTTTCTGAAACCTAGAGCGCTACTCAATAGACGACTAACAAGAAACTACGCATTTATACTGTTGTTGCCGACGTATGTGTACACTGAACTTGGGATGTGCGTCGGCCCCGTGTTGAAATGCCGTCCAGTGCCAGTTGGTGCGTTTTTCGCTGATTTGTGCAAAATTCAACATATCTCAAAAGTTCAATGGTTGACCCTCGATTTTTTTTTGATTTTTGTGCAGCGTAAGCAACTGTCTTTCATGGGAGAATGGTCTCTGTAAGAATTATTCAGGAAGAAATGTATAATATTTGGGGGTTTTCGTGATTGTCCGGCCCAATTGGCAATATTGCCATTTGGGGTGGTGAACATAGCTAGGAGCAAATGCGACGCTTATGATTTATTTAAAAAAATAAAATGCCCGATTTAACATCCTGCAGAATCAGGGGAATCGGGCGTTTCCAGTGATATACGACACAAATGGGTTGTCCTCATGCATTCATTTTGGAAACGCATTTAAAAATAGATGTTACGCCCTGTAAATGGAGCACGTCATCATCGCGTACATTTGGGAAAAACTCCCTAACGAGACCTTTGATAGGGTCAGCCAGCGGAAAAACCCAACACATTCAGTTTTGCTGGTGTTGCCGCAAAACATCGCAGCACAACGCCACCCGACAACCCTTTTCTTCTTCCTCTCCATAATCTTCAGTTCTTATCGTGTATATATTGTGTAAGGACTGGATGGAATGTCAATGGTCAGTGGCAGTTGTAAATAAACGAATGAGTTTTTTTTTTCGCGGGAATGTAAACCACCGCGACCGCGAAAATGTTCATGTTGTGACGTCATCAACGAAAACGTCGTCGGCGTAGCGCGATTTCAACGGCATCGAAGCGAGCTGTCCGGGCGGGATTAAAACAATCAATTTCTAGAAAATGTGCATTTCGATTCGAAACCTTACCGATTTATGAGAAAGGGACGTAGTCATTTGTCAAAAACAGCTAAAACATTGTATGGTGAAATTTGTCACGAGTTACCCTTTAACAAATTATGAATTTGAAACTCGGTACTCATGTCCCCTACGTCAGATAACCTCTGACGCCGAATTTTCGTTCGATCTGCATAATGCTCGACTTGGCCACTAAGGGACCAAAACAGAAAAGGTAAACAGTGCAATATCTTGCACTTGTTTTCGATGATATATTTTTAGGGAAGGTATTCTAAGCAAGTATACATCACATGTCTTATGAGTTGGATTTTACTTACTTTACAAGGTCAAAGAGATAAACTGGCTAAAATTGGTAGTTTGAGTGAAACAATGGCACGTTCTTAACCGCTACAGCTAACAACTTGAAACTTGGTTACACATGATCCTCTAACATCCGAAACCGAAATTCGGTCCAATTAATTTCTGGACTTGGCCACCAGAGGATACATCACATGTCATACTGATTTTAATATGACCTATATATTTATTATACATGTAGCATGTTTCTCAACCAGAGACAAGACCACAATTGATTTTTTAAGCCTTTTAGCAGTTAAATTGTCAATGTTTGACCGCGACGCATCAAATAATGCGTGCGGTTGTGAATCTGAAATTTAGATTATGTTATTCCGGACAGTCGGGCAAGTAAATGGTGAAAAAATAAACTGGTGATTGACCACGGAATTTTTTTGATAATCGACAAATTAGACAGACTTTGATATTTCCACTCTTTTCAGCCAACTGGAAGAAAAAACTCAAAACACGCCCCCCTATTACCCAATTAGCAAAATTCGAAACTAATTTTTTCATCAAATAATTTCTTTATATCTGTAGACTTGCCACAGCAAATAATTTTTTTTCAATACCTCTCCAAATATGTACTTGAGAGTTAAAAACATGAACTCGTCTAATTGATAGGCCTGGACCTTCCAACCTATGAATATTCATTAGTGGTCTTGTCTCACCAGCATGAATCATGTATCTAATCAGTGAGAACAATGGCGCCTGGCCTTTTGTTTTTTATTTCCTCACAGAGAACGGTTATATCCCGGCTTGGTGACAGCGGTGTGGTGAGACAGTCCTACGGTCATTGCTTGAATTGCCCGCTATTGAATCTAAATGTGCTGAAATCTCTCATCCGCGTTACTACTGGACTTTTTGTGCTTTCAAAAAAATAAGAACTGTTGTAACAGGATATTTCCAGTGTTTTTCCGAAATATTTCCGACTAAAACAAAGTGTTGTTTTTTTATGCGTTTCTATTTTTGTAGCGTGTGGAAAATGGTAGTGTGATTTGGTTTTTTCTTGCAGCCCATGATTTAAAGCAAGAAGAGTTTTGGCTCTTGAACAGTTTTTTGACTCAAAATAGGAAAATTCGCCTTTGTTTATCAGAGTCTTGAAAGACTCTGGTTATATCAACAGGGTTACATTGACAGCAGCATCGGTTCTTTTAGAAATCGTGATATTTACGTGATTCGAGCATTTTTGCTGCGTACATTTGTGTGAATCATACCATATGCAGTCAGTGCAATGGAAGTCAGTACTGGCAGAGAATACTACGTTTGTACGTCTGCTTTGGGTAAAATATACTATCTTCCCTACTCCTAAAGAAGAGGGGTGTGCTGAATGAACATCATGTGGACAGAAAGGCTTTTAAGAGCCAATTGTGACCTGCTGCATCTTAAAATAGCATGGTTCCACTTGCCTCTCAATCTCACCCATTGAATGCACCCGATTTTGCGGTCTCGAATGCCCGAAAGGGATCAGTGTAGCATACACATCCAGCCTCAGCCCTTTGCTGAAAATAACAGGTTGATATGGTTCCTTAGTAGAGAGTTGGTCACACTTGTTACATACCATTAAAAAGGCTACGGTGCTTAAAACCATGAAACCATTTAACCACAAGCGAGAAGTATTTCATCTGTAATCGAAGCCGTAATTGCAAACTGTTGCGATAAAAAACCCACACGTTTATGCAATTAGAACGAGTGAGTCAATGCCTTGCGATATTGCCGAGGGAGCGCTGTATCAATCGGTAGCTCCATATGTACATGTACATGTACATAACGCACTTCAATGTCCACTTAATAGAGTAAAAAAAAACATTGAAATTAACTTAACCGATGAGGGATGACAAAAACATGTATAAAACAACACCCGAAAGTCACGAAAGTGTGCACACGTACAGTAAGTAAGTGGTATCATATGGGAAACTGCCATATTCTCGATAGATTGATGTCTGTTCCCTGTTTTATCTAATTCGACTGTCCTCTGCACAGAAACTCATCATCTAACATCGATAGTGCTGGTGAAACAGCATAGATTTATCCCCAGGAAAAAAAGTGACATTCGCTATTTTGTCAGATTAAGAACTCGGAAGGGTTCTATAAAGTCCCATGATATGCAGTGCAGTAAAGTTCAGTTTGGTCAATCAGATTCTCTGATTCTAAATAGAAAGACATGGGCTGAGCAGAGAGAGCTGGAGATTCCAGAACGTTCTGGCTTATACTATATCCAACCTCCAATCAGTTGTATGAGGACGAGGTTGCAAGCAGTAAGACTCCCGTGGCATTTCATTCCGTCATACTATTTGGATCTCAATACCGGGTGACAGAATGAGGCCAGTCCAATGCGTCCGGAGTGTATACGGTACAAGCAGAGGGCAGGAATAAGTAGGACCACCGAAAAAAATTTGTTACGAAAAATTACCGATTTTTGGTCGCGAGTTCCGGCGTTTTTGGACCACCAAAACCGACATTTTAGGCACCCCGTCACGTTAAGCGGGCAACATTCGTATACTACCTGGTGATTGCGGCAAAATGAAACCTACCTTAATTTTGATGTCATTCCTTTCCCAGTCTGGTCTGATATGTTTCAGAACATCTTTCACTCCATTATCACAGTCTTCAGGATCCACTAGGATGTCAAGTTCCGATATTGAGGCAGGCCCAAACGCAGTTGCAGCCATATCGTTAACGACGGCGGCCGCCGATGTTGCCCCAACAGGGGCACTTGTACCAACATGGCCCTGCTTCTCTACTACGCTCATGTTCTTCCACGATTTCTTATACATGCTTCTTACCGAGTTCTAGCTTTTCAACATAACGTGCACCAAGTTGCCGCTGGAAATCGCTTCGCCTGCCTCAACAGTCTCAGGCCTTAAATAAATATCAGCGGATTAATAACCTCTGCTGAATTGAATGATTGCACACAAAGATTATATCATTCCTCTAGCTTCATAAGTACAATCAAAATCGTAGGCCTGGCACAGGGTATGCAAAGTCTGACCAGCCTGCACAACTTGTGTGTGTCTTCACTGAGCCCTTCCACTCACCTCTTACAAGATTTCCTTAAGACGCCTATGGGCCTACTGCTAGTCCGAGCATTGTAAACATTATCAACATTTACGATTAGGGACATACTAGTATACAACATGCACAAATACCAATGAGACCAGATTGCTCCCACCTTTTCACTAAGCTGTTTTGGTCGTCATACATGACATATGATTTGTATGTTTATAGCACATGAACGTGCATAATTTCACCTCTACCTAAAACACAATCAATACCATAGCATATACACGTATACAATAGCCTGTGCATTCTCCGCAGGCAATCGGGGCATATCTACGATGGGTATTTGTGGCTTGTAAATGTGCACATATACCTCGATCCAAATCAGACTGTGCCCCACATGGCAGCTAAATAGAAAACTAGCATCCATTTCGCGCACAGTGGGATAATCAGCGTGTTCGATTACTAGCGCGGAGCTTGCGCGAGTAAGCGCCAGCGCGTTCTTTTTGTATTGGCGCCTCTTCTCGCGCCAGGCCGAAGTGAGCGACCCTGCGAGCGGGTTACTTAGACATAAATGGCCGCCGCACGTGACCTTTGAGAAAAGACGGCAAACGATCCTATAAATGCCAGCTTTGCGAAATACACGAAATGTGTTTATTGCATCAGACTGCACTTTTTTGGCAAAAATAGAATAGACTTTGGAAGAAATTGATATTTAGATGTGAACAAATTGTTCAATAAGGTTAGTATGTCGTTTTTGTAGTTAACGCACATCCGGGAGTATGTCTTGTCATTTCTTTTCGCGCTACTTTACCCTAAAGTTACTCGGGTCTGGCGCAGAGCGTTCTGGCTCGATTCATACTGGGCATGTGCTTCAAGGCCCGAGATCCGGTGCTTACCGAAGCGCAGCGCTAGAAATCGAACGTGCTAAATGAAGAGCTAACGTGTGTGGTATTGGGTGGTTATCTTCAACCATAGTTTCGTATTCAACCTGGGTCTCAGTATGATGGCTCGGAACCACGTTGAGAGGGTGTCCTCCTTCAGAGGTGACCGCGAGAGGAGATTTCCTTGAACATGCCCACATTGTATAACAGTTCTTTGGACTGATAATGCATCAGTAATGAGAAATGCCTTTTTAGTGAATATAGGACAAGTATATTTGCCTTTCAAAAAATGTCCTAAGACGGAACAAGCCAATTATGTATTCTTCGCGGTCGCGACTACGACTTCAGGTAAATCAAATCATTTTGAATTTAATTAGTGTACCTCATTTGGTCTTCGAATACGGTATTCCCAATAATTATAGAGACCGACAGGATTGCGTGACTTCTCGCTTCTGAATGACGTATTCGTAGAGGATATTTCCGTACGGAGCAGTTGTATTCTGGTTGGATGTGACACTGTCTTCAAGTAGATTAAACTGTTTTGAATGACATCTTTAAAAGGGGTATTCAAAACAGGGCAGGTTTTTGTTTATTCTAGGTGGATGTGAAGGATTCAAATATGGAATTACAGCACAAGCCAATATACAGTAGTTTCTCGTATAGCTGGCCCAGGTCTGATTTGAATTTTTTCCAAGTCCAGTGAAGTTGTCAACTTTTACTCAATAGCGATGATGTCCATTTTACTCCAACAATAGCCATTGATGACCCGACCCGATAAGCGGCCTGCGCGTTACGGCATACTCACTTATGTCAGTGCTGGAGGTTACCTGGCGTTTGCGAACAATTTTGAAACATGTTTTATTGTACATGTGTTGTAAAAGCTTCACAACATTAGTATAAGAATAATGCAATCCACGATTTCTACGATTTGTCTTCAAAAAAGGCCAAAATGTATCAATTGAGAAAAACACAAGTGTTTTTCCCAATTAGAGTTGCCTTTATTCCAATACAAAACCGAATATAATCTAGCATGCATTATTCTTATACTTTACTAGAAAGTGTACAGACTTTACAGACTTTACACTGGTATTTAATAACAAAATTAATGCTAAATAAATAGAAATGGAAATTATTTTACCAGATGACGTTTCACCAGAGTCTTGGCGTACGTAGTAGTAACCGTTGGTCTCATGGACAGGATTTTATTCAACTTCCAAAAGTGGTTATCCCACACAAAAATAACTGGTTAGGTATTACCCATTAACAATACAACATAAGGATATGTTTAAATAATATGACTTTTTTAACTTTGATGTTTATGTTACCTCTAATACTAGTTTTTTTCACTCTAAAATAATTTAACATAACTTCTGGGTTAATAAGTTTGAAAAATAGTAAGGACTGTCTAAGACTGATTAATAATCCACTATCGTTTTACCAGAATCAATTTAACCTGGCTGTATGGTTTGCAACAACTGGTTGTGGGATTTCAATTAATGACCATTTAAACCACAGGGATCCAATGATAAGATCATTTTACAGATTTCACGCTTATTAAGAAATTTGTAAAATCATGAAAAACCTGCAAATTCCTTTACCAGGTGAAACACTTTTCAATGAAGTTAACAATAGCATAAATCGTAATAAACTAGGACAGTTATTGACTGAGTTTAAGCTAAATGATGAATATGATTTCTCAGTGTTTGAAAGTAATGGGGGGTGGACTTCCTGGAGTGTACCGGATTACGACCCGACGATAATAGATCCAGGTTATTACATCAATAGTTCGAAAATTAATTATTTTTTAATGAAAGTTTATGAGAACAGAATGCCTCCAAAGTGTAATGAAGATTGGGATGCTGGTATGGTTAATACACAGATATCTGGATTAAGTATTATGTTAATCAACATAAAAATGTTTTTGATGTGATAGAACAGAAACCATGTCGAACATACCAACAGTTTATGACTCTTAAGTCATCAGGTTTTTCAAATCCAGGGATAGAGAGATTGAATGACTCTATCAGGACATTATGTTTACTGTCTTTTTGGATCACAGGGAGAAACTACAACACCGATAGTTGGAATACCCGGGACAGAATTAGATGCTCAGATGCAGTTTAGAAGCTGCTGGAGGATTCAATTGATAAATATGTGGATATTCAGACCACAATTCTAAGGAACCAGAATGCTGTTTCCAAAACACATACAAGACCAGATTTTGTAATAGGACCTGGTCTGTACATCATAGGGTCAAACATGGTTCTAAATGTAGGTAAGATAGATAACTACAATAATAACATCTTGATAGCTCCAAGTAATGCTAAATCTGATCAATACAAAGAAGATGGTGGCACCACCACTAATGGAAGGAGATAGTGTTAAGAAAATAAAGGTTAAGACTAATGTTGAGAAAGTTAAGGATCCTCCTAAATCTGATCAATACAAAGAAGATGGTGGCACCACCACTAATGGAAGGAGATAGTGTTAAGAAAATAAAGGTTAAGACTAATGTTGAGAAAGTTAAGGATCCTCCTGTTACTACCACTGTCCTTAACTTTCTCAACATTAGTCTTAACCTTTATTTTCTTAACACTATCTCCTTCCATTAGTGGTGGTGCCACCATCTTCTTTGTATTGATCAGATTTAGCATTAGCTAACAGACAGAGTGATACCAGAACTGGTACTGATGTTCCTATTAGGGATATTGTTACTCCTTTCACTATTAAAAATGACAATGAAACACATAATACAATTAAGTTCATACTGTATGCAGTCTCTGGGGCATTTATTGATTTTAATGATTATGTAATAACAAAGTATGTAATAACAAAGTATGTATTAACACATTATGTAATTTCTGATAAGATAATTTTTTATTACATAATTTCAGAAATAATAATAATTATATGCATGAGGGAGGTGAAGGGATTGAAACGGAGGGAATGTATGATTTTAGGCCAACTGATACTAGTGACAACATTTATGAAATTAGTATTTCCAACAGACATTGTGATGATAATACAAGCTACAACACTGATGTAAGTAAAAGAAGTAATTTGATTACTGATAATTCATTCTCTACACCAGAAATAGTAAAAGTTACTGACGCATATCTTGAGAAAAAAGAATCCATTTACGAAGCTATTCATGGTGAACTTGATAAAGCAATGAAAGTACAACATGGGATTATGACGAGAAAAAACTAAATAATCTAGTACCACATATTTATGTTGAAAATGACACACTTTATTATTTACTTGAAGGTAATAAACTCTCTGATTTTACTGAAAAACAAAAGAACAAATAGAAAGAAAAACTAAAATCACTAAAAGGTGATTAATTGTCAATTCTTTTAATCTCTGATTAAAGGAATTATTGAAAAAACTTCAATACCATATGTTCCAGGTGAAACAACAGTGCCTATGGAAGGACCAGCAGAAGACAAACTGTATGAGGAAAAGGCAAAGGTATGGTGGATTGACAATGAGAGGGAGTCACAAACTGAAAAGGCTAAACGTTTAATAAAAGATGTATTAATTAAACCAGATTCAGCTATTTTACTAAAGGATAGAATTAAGTTACTTTTTAAAACGTTTCGAGTAACCATTGGTGCCATAGTATTCAGTTGTACATGTAGTTATGATCTTCACAACTCTAGGTTTTACTATTAGTAACGCTCTGAAAGCTGTCCCTAAACCTACACCACCAGGACCTAAACCAGGACCAGAACCAGGACCTAAACCAGACCCTAAACAGAAACCGTCAATACCGGATCAAGTAAAAGAAAGTCTCAAGAAGTTTGCTAATTGGCTTAAGGAACTGGCTAACAAAGCAGCAGCTTCTTTACCTGGAATAATCGGTCCTTCGTTTCATTCCTATTGAAATCAGTGGCTGGTGTTGTTGGTTATCTGGCTGAACACATGATAATAACATTGATTATTATTATTGGTTCAATAATCTATGGATTGATAGGTGGATTTAAAGCATTAAAGTAACGTAGAAGTAGTAAGAACTAATATTGAATTTTACAATAATAATAAATAGAATGGCAACAGGATATTTATCAAACACTGATAGAGTACATAAGATTCCAGTTGGTTTGAAGGCTGATAGACAACATCACATCATCACTCAATATTATGCTACCAAATGTTCTTGGCCAATAGCGTAACTCGATTCACATCATGTGATTTCAAGTCATCACATCGTATCGGATCCAAAAAAGCAATAACGGATCCAAAAAAATGTCGTAACGGATCCTAAAAGGTTTTAATCCAATTTCATTAAAAACAAATTGTTTCATTATTTTCCTTTGGATTGATTTCTTTGCCAAGACATTTGGTTGCATAATATAGCAAATAGTGGATGTTTAAGGTCGTCCGATATGGAATTTTGCTGGACTCAGAAATGTCATGGCGGACTCGCAAAGCCTCGTCCGCCATGACATTTCTTCGTCCATCAAAATTCCATATCGGACTCCCAAACATCCACTATTTGTATATTGTTAGTGGACCCCCGTTAGGAATCGCACACTCAGGTGTACCTAATGCTTTAATGCGCTAAGACACTGCATTCACGACAGATCACCGTGTGATGAGGAGATTATTGAACTTTAGATTTTGACCCCTAAACTAGGACTTAGGGATATGAAAGGGGCACAAACGTGTGAGTAAGAATCCGTATTTCGCTATTTGTGATTTGGACTATCAGTTTTGATCAGATGTTCAGACCAATTGTTCTTTTATGCAGATCAGACCAACGAACCCTACTCGATGATGCCAGAAGCTCAAAGCAGATGTTTATGTTGGACTCGATATTAAAGACCCCACTTTAACAAACCTTTTTATCGTCTTCCGTGTGTTCATCCCTGAGTTTGAAGGCTAAGCCACCCACACTGATACGTTTAGAAGACGATGAGCAAGCTGACGAAACCAAGAAGTCTACAGTTTTGATGTAAAAGTACCGTGAGTTAGTCCGATTTCTGAAGATTTCGACATTGCCGAGTCCCCGATTCCTGGAACCGAGGTTGTTGCCGTATTGATATTACGTACAACACACTGCCGCGTCATTGAATTTTGTGACCTGGAGACGAGGTTGCCTGCCAGCCACACCTGCAGAATTACGCCGCTATAACAGTGAGGCTCCAAAAGGGGATTCCCGTCCAAGATGAGTGGAAAAGAGAATCGAAATACAAGCGCGGGAAATGACATCCTGAGCTTCAGGTTTTTGATACTCCTACGTCCCATACAAAACCCTGAGAAAATCCATTAGAATCGACAGCGAAGGGTGGCTGTTCTGATAACCTGATACACTGTGCGTAATGTATGTATATATAGTGTTTTATATGACAATAAAATGTATATGAATAAAGTTTAAGATAATCCTATCGTTAAATCGCTTTATACTTCATCGATTCTATGCTGCTAAACATTGTGTAGACGTGTAATTGTGTTTTAATTAAGTAATGAAATAAATTTGCAGCGGGGTGCGCGCAATACGAAGGAACAGCACTGAAAAATTCAGAATTTTCATAAATACCCGGATGTTCTAAAAATAGCAGCTAATGAAAATACGCGTTTCATGGAAATTTAACTAACCTACCTCGGACCCGAGCCCTATGGCGCAAAAGACTATACAATTGATAGTGCATCTGAGAGCATTAATTCCTGGGTCCGTGGTTTACGAATTTCCGAGACTCAAATACAACCGACGCTCTGATTGGGCGCTTTTTTTTCTACCGCTACAATCCGTCTGAAGGGCATGGATTTCCCCAGGGGTTTGTAATAGCGAGAGCTCGAGCATATGGAAAACCACTGGGTGCCGAGGATGGGGAAATGATGATGGCGCTGAAGATGAGTTCCATTTAGGTGACGAACCAAATCAAGATGAGTTTGAAGAGGATGATCAACATCCTAGTGAAGATAGAAGACAGTTAAGGAGTGGTTTCTCAGCCCAGATGAAAGGAGCTGAGTTGAAGCAGCTCAGTCGTAGCAGATCCGCTTTGACCGGCCGAATTACTGCTAAGAAGAATTGTTTATCAAGACTAATGGAAGGTACCGATACCGATAATGTGAAAACAATATTGCGGCAAATAAAAGAGCTGATGGACAAGTTTCTTGGCTGTCATAATGAGTATCAAGCACAACTTCCTGTGAAAGAGAGAGAACGGGAAAAGGCCTACTGCGACACCAGATTGGACGATTATGAACAGTTTGAAGCCGAAGTAGCGGGTTGGTTGGATACAATGGTAGTCATGGAAACAGAGGGATTGACTCAACCTGAAACTTTGAGAGGAGTATTTGGCCGAATTGACGTCCGTGCGTCGCCGTTTACACCAGAACATCAGTCAACGAGAATGTTGGATCCGTTGCCACCAGATCTTACCCTGATTTCAAATGTAACACAAGCTACCGAACGAGCACTTTCAGCCATTGCTGACACGCAAAGGGATCTGACGAAACAAATGAGGATTCCTAGAGCCGAACCAGAGATATTTGATGGAGATGAGACCAAGTTCCGTGAGTTCTTCATTGACTTCCAAGAGTACGTAGCCAAATGGACCGACACGGACAGAGAGAGGCTAACACAGTTACGAGCATACACGTCAGGAACACCGCATGAATTAGTGCGTGGCTGTGTCCATCTGAGACCTGAAGAAGGGTACGCAGAGGCTCTTAGACTACTAGAAACAAGATACGGAGCACCGTACGACACCAGCAGAGCATATATCAGGAAAATATCAGCCTGGCCAAAGTTGAGTATGAAGGCTGCAGAAGATATGGATCGATTTGCGATTTTACTTCGGGATAGCCTAAATGCATTGACTGGACTTGGGCGACTGACTGAACTGGAACATCCGTCCATGATGGCCCAGATTGTGGATAAACTACCTGACTGCTTAAGATATAAGTGGATTAGGCAGGATACAGAAATTTTTACGAAAAAAACTGGTAATCCGGCTAATTACCAGAACTTGGTTAAGTTTATTGAAGCACAGGCCAAGGTAGTTATGAACCCCAGGTATGGCACCAGACAAAGAACCGAAGAAGGACCAAAACCATCTCAAGGAGAAAGAAAACAAGACAAGTCACGATCAAATCCGGGAAAGCAAGCACCGTCCAAAGCTGCTTTTAGAGTAACATCCAGCAGTGAAAGGTCCAATGACAAGCCAGGAGAAAGAGAAGATCATTGCAGTTACTGTAAGGAATTGCATAAAATCCAAGATTGTATGAAGCTTAAGAAGTTGCCAAGACCTGAGAGAGGTGAATTTCTGAAGAAGACCGGGCGTTGTTTTAAGTGCTTGGAGCGGGGCCATATTGCTAAAGACCATGGCAATCAGTCAACCAGCCAGACAGTTGTGAAACCTGAGACCCCCAGTTCTGTAAACAAATCAGAAGCTGTAAAGTCAGGAGAAGCCGTGAAAACTGTGAAAACAGAAGAAGTAACTTCAAGAAGAATTGGAACCACTGGGAGAATTGCAATGGCAGTCTTACCAGTCAAGCTAAGAAGTTTGGATAATGGAGTAGAAGTTACTACGAATGTATTCTTAGACAATGGAGCCGGAGCGAGTTTCATCACTGATGGATTGGCGACCAAGATGGGACTTACAGGCCAGTCTGTGAAAGTTGACCTATCCACGATGCTCCAGAGCTGTGCTAGTGTTGATTCAAGAAAAATCCAGAGACTTGAAGTCAAAGGCCTTTCCAAGGAAGATGAGTGGATCAAATTGAATGAACTCTTCACACACAGTACGATTCCCATCAAGCCTTGGGAAATTCCCACAGAGAATGATGTTAGGAAATACCCAGAGTTAAAGAAAGTTGATCTGAAAGTTGTCGATCACCCAGTTGAGATACTCTTTGGAGCTAATCAACCAGAAATCACACGGCCAGTAGAGATCATTCCCACAAAAGAAGATGGACCCTACGCTATGCGGACCAAGATCGGCTGGACGCTACTCGGACCTGTTCAGAGGGGCCGGATGAATATTGCTTCAAGGCCTCTCCAAAGACTTACCGTTGAAGAACTGAACAACAACATGAATGCTCACTTCAGCAGAGAATTTGATGACGGACCACAGGGCGAAGAGATTCGTATGTCCAGAGAGGAAGAACGCTTCATGACTAAGCTGCGAGGAACCACCGCCTACACTGGAGAACGATATCAGGTCCGCTTACCGCTGAAGGATAAACTTCCAGCAGTTCCAAAGAGCAGACCAATGGCTGAACGTAGATTATCTGCAGTGTTGAAACGAATGAAAAGAGACAAGAACTATGCGACTGCTTATCAGAGCCAGATGAATGACCTTAAGAAAAAGAGATACATCGAACGTGTTCCAGAGAATGAACTTGATGTAAAACTGATGGTATCTACCACATCATGGTGTAATCAGCGAGAGAAAGCAGTCCAAGTTGCGAATCGTGTTTGATGGTTCAGCTGAAATTGATGGAATTTCAATCAACAACCTGTTGATGAAAGGGCCAGACCTGACAAACAGGCTAGACGGAGTACTACTAAGGTTCAGAGAGTACCCAGTTGCCGTTAGCAGTGACATTCAAGCCATGTTCCACCAGATACAAGTACCGCCAGAAGATCGAAATTGGTACCGATTTTTATGGGTCGATGACCAAGGCCAGATTGAAGATTGGAGGTGGACAGTACATCCCTTTGGATCGAAACCTTCACCAGCCATAGCATGCCATGCGTTGAACCACGGGTTGGAAGAACAGGCTGATGACAGAACAAGGGAGAGTTGTATCGCTGCTAAACAGACATTTTACGTTGATGATCATCTCGACAGCTTCATAGACACTGAAAGGGCAGCAAAACACGTTAAATGTGTTGACGAGACATGCCAACGCTCAGGATTCCTGTTGAGAAAATATGCCAGTAATCATCCAGAGATCATCAACTGTATACCCCAGGATCGCCTCGCTGAAATTGGGAGTGAAGTTAGCCTAACAGAAGATTGTAAAGAGATGCCAACACTTGGTATGAACTGGAAGCCTGAGAGTGACAAGTTGACCTACCGAGCTCCAGATCTCAAGGAAGTTAAAACCAGACGCGAGCTTTTGTCAAACATGACGAAGCTGTTTGATCCGTTGGGGTTTGTGTCACCATGGATACTCAACTGTAGATTGATTGTACAACACCTGTCAAGGCTGAAGCTAAATTAGGATGACCTTGTACCAGAAGATGAACTTCGAAAGTGGATCAACTGGAGAGATGGAACTCAAGCTGTCACGGAGATAGAGTTTGAGAGATGTGTGACCACTTATACACCTGGACCACACGATGAACATCAGCTACACGTGTTCGGCGAAAGAGCACATGGTGTAGCAGCTTACATTCGCACTCAGAGTGAGGATGAGATTGACTCCAAGCTGATCTACGCTAGATCCAGAGTAAATCCGCAAAAAGGAGAAACCATGCCAAGAGCGGAGTTGGTTGCAGCTACGTTGGGAGCAAAGACTACTGCAAAGTTGAAGAAAGAACTACGACTACCGCTGCAGAAAAGTGTTAATTGGACAGATAGCACGATTGTCCTTGAATACCTCCGAAATGAGACCATTCAAACCTCAGTCTTTGTCAGAAACCGAGTTGGGACGATTTTGACTCTCACCAGAGTCGAGGATTGGAGGCATGTGCAAGGCAGAGAAAACCCAGCTGATATTGCATCAAGGGGCGGGACAGCCCGGGATCTAAGATCAAGCCTATGGCAACATGGGCCAGAGTTCCTGCGACTGCCTGAGGAGATTTCAGTAAATCGCATAGAGGGACAATCAGCAGCAGACAAAGGAGTAGATCACACCATTTCAGTACTGAATAGACTCTCCGATTGGGAAAGGATCCTAAACCTTGTCCAGTGTATGCTGAAGCCTTTCAACCTTGAATATGAGGTTTCAACAGCTGATGCCAGAATTCATGCCAAGGTTGCAGTCCTGAGAACCATTCAACGAATGTACTAAAGTGCGGAGTTACAGAGTCTGCGTGAGAAATTGACAACTCCAAGATGCAGCAAAATTCGTAAGTTATGCCCAGAGATCGACAAAGATGGCTTACTTCGCGTCGGGGGAAGATTGAACAACAGTCTGCTACCACATGAGGGAAGACGACCAATCATACTGCCAGGTGGAGAGCCATTGGTCCGAAAACTCATCCGCAGGATCCATTGGATGGAAGGCCACGTTGGAAGAAATCATGTGATCTCATCACTGCGAGAACGATACTGGGTCACGGGAGTCACAGTAGCTGTCAAGCAGGTTTTAAAGGATTGCGTGTTATGCAAGAAATACCAAGCAAGACTCCAGACTCAGAAAATGGGAAACCTACCTATCGACAGAATATCTGCCACAAGAGCTTTCGAGAATTCGGGAGTCGACTACTTCGGACCGTTGGAGGTGAAGATATCAGGTCGTTTGTACAAACGGTACGGAGTACTCTTTTCATGCAACTATACTAGAGCCATTCACTTGGAGCTGACTCGAAAGTTGGACACTCAGTCGTGTCTCTTGGCAATCAGCCGATTCACGAACCGCCGGGGGAGACCAAGGAAACTCAGATCCGATAATGGAAGTAATTTGGTTGGAGCTTCCAAGGAGCTGAAACAGGACTTACTTAAATTGAACAAGGAGTTGCGGCTCCAAGAAAAATTAGCAAAGGAGGAGATTGACTGGGCATTCAACCCCCCTCTTGCAAGTCACTTTGGAGAACACTATGAACGGCAGATAGGATCGGTCAGAAAGATTCTATATGGACTAATGAACAAACAACGATTGGATGAGGAGGAGATGCAGACAGTTATGGTGAAAGCAGAGTGGATCATGAATAGCAGACCACTAACCGCATGCAGCGCTGCTGACACTTCGGTCGTCGCAATAACTCCGAATCATTTAATGGGATTGAACACGGTGGAAACAGACACTAGTGTAACTGAGGAAAGTGACATGTACCGAGGAAGATGGAAAGGCGTGAATTACGTGACTGACCAAATCTGGAAGCAGTTTAACAAACTGTATGTTTCATCATTGCAGGAGCGAAACAAGTGGCAGGATGCAAAATCAGACCTGCAACAGGACGATATCGTTGTGCTACAGGACACTTCAGTTGGTAGAGCCTATTGGCCAGTTGGTAGGATCGTGAACATTCACAAAGGAAGTGACGGTCATGTTAGATCATGTGAAGTTCGCACTCAGAATGGAACCTACCGTAGACCAATCACCAAGTTAGCCAAACTGCTAGAAGCAGATGACTAAGTTCAGGTTATGGAAAGATACAGTGACTTTGTGTAGAATTCGATTACTTCGTTCGTTGCGCTTTAGAACCTAACGTGTACTATCGCATTAATTCTTTGGACTGAAAATTCAAGGAGTTCTATTTGTGTTGATGAGCAAAATCAGATGCGCTATTAAGTTCAAGAGATTTCTTGTTTATGTGTTTCATAGTTCGCGTTAATATTCTATTTAGAGGACCCGTTAAATATAGTTAGTTTTCGTACTAGTCTTCGTACACTCTTTTGGACTTGTAAATCCAAACGCAGTCGGATTTAAGGGGCCGGTGTTAGTGGACCCCCGTTAGGAACCGCACACTCACGTGTACCTAATGCTTTAATGCGCTAAGACACTGCATTCACGACAGATCACCGTGTGATGAGGAGATGATTGAACTTTAGATGTTGACCCCTAAACTAGGACTTAGGGATATGAAAGGGGCACAAACGTGTGAGTAAGAATCCGTATTTCGCTATTTGTGATTTGGACTATCAGTTTCGATCAGATGTTCTGACCAATTGTTCTTTTATGCAGATCAGACCAACGAACCCTACTCGATGATGCCAGAAGCTCAAAGCAGATGATTGATGTTGGACTCGATATTAAAGACCCCACTTTAACAAACCTTTTTATCGTCTTCCGTGTGTTCATCCCTGAGTTTGAAGGCTAAGCCACCCACACTCATAAGCCCTTTCTTCTGCTAATCCAAAAGAAACACTGTATGTAAGAATACCGGCATTAAGAGAGAATACATTCTTTGTACCAAAATCTATATATCTGTCTGCTGATGTAACCATTTTCGGTGATTCAAAGAATAGTGTGGTTAATAACCTCGGTAGAAACTTGATATCAAAGATGGTAATTAAGTGGGGAACAGAACAGATATTTGGCCTCAACGAATACAGTCATTATTTGACATTTAAATATTTGTGGTTAAAAGAAGAGGAAAGAAACGATAGGGTGTTTCAATGTATTCAATCAGTCAATCTAAGGAAGTTAAGATCTGGTGTATCAGAAGCTAATGTCGCTGGTGAAACTAGTGATGAAAAGACACTTAAGAAAGTGTTCGGTACTAAATACAAGATACCATTCGATTTTGAACTCCATTTTACAAGTTTCCAATTTCCGAGGATGTGATTATTGAGATTACATTAGCATCCAAAGAGGAAATAATAGTAACAGACAACACTGTAGCTATGAACTACAAACTTGAAAATATATGTCTATTAAGAGGAAGAGAGAGTAAACCCGAATGGATGTTGCCACCTGATGATTAATTTTGATCCCCTTTTAACTTTAAGTTCTTCTATGTAATACTTTAAGTCTTTTTGCCTTTGGTTTAACATGAGACCAATGAATAAGACAGAAAACAGACAGTTCTACAGTAGACTGGAGTCTTTTTAAAGAACAACTGGACAGATCAATTAATTTCATGAACAAAATGATGAATGAAAACTGGTTCAAGCAAAGCACTCGTAACAAAGTCAGGTTTATCTATTGAGACCAAAATGTGGTATCAGATTGGAAAAGAGTTATTCACCAGTATTTTTGGGATTACCCTGATTTTTATCTTAGCTTTATGATTAATGATTTTAAACTTAGAAATGATTACTTGTATTCAGAATGGTTTAACCAATGAACTTTCAAAGTTATGTTATGTAACAATTGAACAATTTACTAGTTTTTATTCCACATATCAGTTAATTACACCAAATGACTTGAAAATAAGGTTCCGTATTTTTACTCTTCATAAATGAATAGAACTTGGGGTTACACTAAAAGACCAAAGAATTGGAAAAATAGATTAGAACAGATTTACAAAGAGCTAGAGGAACTAGAAAAGAAAGATGAGGCATCAAATCATGAATTATCAAATCATGAGTTATCAAATAATAAACCAGTAATAGCACCAATTGACATCACCCCATTTGTTATTAAACCACCTCTTGTGCCTGTGGTTCTAGAACAGTTAGATCTACTAATACTACAGACAAATAAAGTAATGCTGCTGTTAATTCTAGCTTTTCGCATTAATGAAATAAAAGACATAAGTATGCTTTATCCAGATTTAAATCATCAAAATATGATCGTGAAACAGATTAACCAGCCTATTGTGATGAAGTCCCACTTAAACCCTCATAATTTGAATCCTCAGGGTTTCAGACTTAATCAAATCAGTGAAGTTAAAAAAGTTCTTTGAATCTGAGATTGAATGCAGGCAAAAAACATTTATGAAGTACAAGAAAGCTTTTGATGTGATTACTGGGATTAGCCATGCCCTAAATTTCACAAGTGTGGCTAATGGCTCTGCTGGTATTTCAGCAGTAGCAGGAATCATCACTGCTCCAATAGGTTTTGCTTTGTGTGGTGTGACAATAGCAAGTGCCATTATTTCATCACTACTTAGTTTTCAGAAGAAGGTCACACTCAGGAAAATTGAAAAGCATGAGAAGATATTGCAATTGGCCATTTCCAAACTTAACACTATCAATGATTTGGTCAGTAAAGCATTAACAGATTCGTTCATATCTATAGAGGAATTCAGTTAAATCCTCAAGGAGAATGAGAAGTACACTTCCTTGAAGAATGCCATAAGAAAGAAACAAAGGGAGGCTAGATCTGATACCAGTTTTGACGTAGAAACCCTTAAGAAGACTTTTTTAGAGGAAGGGAAAAAACTAGCACAGACAGAGATGTTAGAGAAATTAAAAAGCAAGTAATACATCATCATTTTTATCATTAGTTTAATGTACAACAAACATTGCCTTCAGCGCATTCATTCCTTTAATAGAGTACTTTAGTTAGACTGTCTTGAAGACCAGGAGTTAATTAGGTGTAACCCCTTATGTTGTAATCCATTACAAAACATGGGGTATGTACGTCCTAGGGACCTAAAACATATCGCTCATTATTTGATGATTCATAATACTCATGATACTCATACTCCTGTTTCTCATACTCCTGTTACTCCTACTCCTGATACAGCAGTACAACCACCTATGAAACAGCGTGACATAAGTACAGAATCTAAGGTTGGATTATGTCGTAATTGTAAGATATGGACATTGTATGAGTATGCAAAAAACATGAACCCATCAAGGTACACAACTAAAACTACTAAGTACAGGTTTTGTACCTATTGTAATGCTGTTGCTTATGATGATGACTTCAAAAAGTCTAGAGATTAGTATTGAGAATAAAACATGTTACTTTGATACCATACTTAGAAGGCTTGGACAGAGAGGTCTATCAGAAAAAGTAGTAAATTTTCTAAAACATTTAAAAGGATACTTCTCTGGTCCTAGAAAATGGCTTAGTAAGGAAAAGTATGAAAAGAAAGTTCGGTCATCACTAAAAAATGGTAATAATACTCTACCTTCAAAGTTAGTTTCAGATATTGAGTCAATGGTATTTCAATTTCACTGCGGAGAGTATGATTGTATTTAGAGACAGAATTCATTAACCATGTGTAACAAAATTAACCTTTAGCTTCTTCGTTTCGTCTTGGGACCGGTTTGAGTCCGCATTGTACATACAACCGCTGTGCCGTCAGTACTCGTTCTCCGGGTTTGCATTTTATGTGTACCTAGAAGATTTTTACTGGAGCAGATTTTCGTGTTTGAAGACAATTTTACACAAAACTGTGTGGTGTTAGATCATCAAACTTTGGAGAGACCTTTGTCTCCTTAGGACCAATTTATCTAGAGCTTCCTGGTAAGTTTATAAGTAACTGTGTATTTGTAATAAGTGTTTTTATGGGTGCAATTTCGGACTTTTGTAAACTTGTCCGCCATGTTTGATGACGTCATTCTCATCAATTTGTTTGGAAGCTGGACCTTTGTTTTCACGTGTTGTAAGTTTAAAAGTGGTTCAAAAGCAGGATATTTAGAGCATAAACGTGTTTTAAAGTGTTTCATGTGGTAAAACTATGTTTATAGCATCTGGGGATGTCGATTTCAAAGCTCTGGATTTTGAAGTGTGGTCACAAATTGTGCCTAAAGTTGGTGCATCTTTCAAAACTTTGAGCATCTTTCAAGAATCGTGATTTATCTGGGGACGGGGTAGCCCGTGGGAGGACCCGTAAGGGGGTATAAAAGCTCATGTAAGCCCCAAAACAATGAGATTGCCTGCACACCAGGCCCAATTACACCAATTACATCAATTAGACCAATTAGCCAACTAGCGGTTCTCCTAGTAGAACTCTTACTAGTACACTGAGAATTATCATTTAGGCCTAGGTAAGGTTAGTACTGTCTTACATTCTGTCAGATTCCTCACGCACATGTTCATGCATTGTGTAGCTTGCTAATAGCAGCACTGGTTATCCATGAGGATGAATGTACTTTGATTAATCTATAGACAAAGCAAAGGCAGTAGCCTTGATCTTTTTGGTTGTACCAACTCCAAATTGACTTGAGTCTGCTCCTAAACACAGAGGGTTATATTTGAGCAATCCTATCTAATCTATTGATTATCTATCAATTCTAAAGATGCCAGAACCTTCGGTTCCCCTGAATGCACCAAGTGTGCACATATATCCAGATGATATCATCATCATTGGCACTTTTATAGAACTAGAAGATCTAGTTGAGTTTTTGGACGAGTTAATTGAACTCTTGGTCCGTCTTATAGAAGGCGAAGATATTGACATGAGTCAATATCCTTCTCTCAACCAGTTACTGTAAATATGAGATTGTTTGGGGAGTGTTTTAATCAGACCAAGCGCTGATTGCTGTGTTTAAAGAGCTCCATGTTGTGACTGGTAGATAAATATAAAGAAACATTGGAAAGCAAAAAAATGATTACAAATGTATAAAAGCCAAGAGTGAAGCATTGACAAAAGTGGCTGACAATTTCAATTCTAAAAATGGGGTTTTGAAACGGGATGTCAAACAGTTGAAAAAGTGTTGGGACAATATCAAAAGTCGTGCTAAAAGGTTCTGGGAAAGGACGCAAGAGAAACCAAATTGACTGGTGGCGGCAAGAAGGACACTGTGCCAAATGAAGAAGCCCAAGCTATTGCAGCTATAATACCAGCTCAAATCCAAAGCCTGGAAAACGAATTTGATGATGACGGCGATAATCACACAGAAAAAGGTAGGTTCCTTTTTTATAGAAGTCTCAAGAGTAAAGTAAGCATGAAATGGTATTCTGAAACCTGACATTGCCCCGCAAACATTTTAACACGAGGAACATTTTCTTAATCGTTTTTTTTATTGCTGCACTGATTGATCAACTCATTAAATACAGATGGCAACATTTTCTTGCTTTGCAGATAAAGTTCGTCATGATACAGACACCGATACTGATGAGTCCAGTGATGTGGTTATCCCGAAAAAGTCTGTCCAAAGAAAATCTACAGCGAAAGCTGCTGTTACGGCACGTACATCGACGATGTCGGAGGCACAATCGACAGTTCTGAAAATGCAAGCAGAGCAACATGTTTTGGAAGTGGAAATTTTAAGGAAAAAATCCGAACACATGAATGAAGAACACAAACGAAAACTAGAGGTTCTTGACTTGAAGCACAAATACTGGTCAGCTAAGATTGCTAAGATTAATGAAACACCTTAACCCTTAGGACGCTGTAGACGAAAGCACAGTAGTGGCAACGACTACAGATAGTTCAATTTTCAAGGGTATTGTGTGATTGTGTCAATTTATGTTAAGGACGGCTAATCATGTGTATGGTTAAAAATGTAAACATACCTTCATTCTAATCAGTGAAATGTTGTTGAATCATTGCCTGTCGGGTTGCATTCCCCAGACCCATGACTGGGTGGTGCAATGCCTCATCGTCATCATCATCCTCATTTTCAGATTCCTCCTCATCAGGAATTGGGTCCTGGCGTTTCCTCACGAAGTTATACAGCACAGCTGTGGCTACAATGTTTTGAATTTCCAAATTTGGGCCGCACACGCCCTGCACATTAATAGAAAAGTAACCCTTTCTGTTCCTGAAAAGTTCACCATTAGCCCCTCCAGGACAAGGGATTTGTACATGGACACAATCAATTGCACCTACAACTCCCGGCATCCGGCCGATCCTCCAAAAATCCAGCTTCACCTGCTGGAGCATGGCACCCTCAGGAAATGTAATTTATCTGTTTTTTAATCCCGCAATTGTTGTAGAAACCTTCTTGATTATCCTGCTTGCTGATGATTGTGAAATTCCACACAAATCACCACACGCTAACTGAAACGACCCTGTAGCATAAAAGCGCAATGACAACAACAGCTGCAAGTCTACTGGAAGAGGTCTCCCACGGTTATTGTGTGGTAGCAAATTCGGCCTTATCATATCCAACACCTCATGAAACGCATCCTTGGTCAAACGGTATCTTTGCCGGAATTCCTCATCATCATACACATTGTAGTCAAAATTAGGAATCCTCCTAGGCCGTCTCCCAAACCTTTGTAAAATGTCTACATTTTCATGTCTTGTAACCACAGAAACGCCATGTTTACACCGACTGAGGAAGACTCAAGGCAGGTATTGCCCTTCCTCAAGCTTTGTACTCACAGAGGAACACTTACTTGAGGAAAAGGGAGGTCTTTGAAATGGAAAATAGGTGAAGTCGACCTCACACTCAGTGAGTAGCACCTTCTCCTCAATGAGTATGAGGTGGTCCTTAGTGAGGATGAGGAGTTCCTCAGTGAGTGTGAGACGAGGAATGTCTTAGAATACGGGCCTAAGTGTTCCTTTAACCCTTTGAGGTCTTCAGTTAAGTCATCAGTATTTAACTTAAGTACAACGGAATCTGTATCAAGATATAGTAGTTCCAGGTTCTTCTCACCAAAATATGGTTGAAGCACCTCATAGTAGAATTCATACATCAGTAACTTAGACAATGCAAGTACTGTAGCCCCTATGTAGATTGGTTTGTTAAATTTCATTGATGTTTTCCTCATGCTAATAGAAGCAGTACATTGTATGTTCGTCAAATATGCCTATTGATGAAAACCTTGGATTAGTCATTCCACTCTGGCTCTTTCACCTACTGTTACCAACTCAATCTCCATCATGTTCCTTATGATCTCACAGGTCTTACCGAAGAAAGCATTATTCATCAGTTTAAAATAATCTTTCACAAATTCAGTCCTAGAATCCATCCTCCTTTTAGTGTTAAGTCAATGTATATCGCCAACCACTTAGACTGTTTAAAACTTATCATTGAATGAACCTTCTTAAGTACCATTCCATGCTTGAGGCATGTAGTTGGTTTTATCCTTTTGTGTCAGTATCAGTTTCTCTACATTTGATCTTTTATCATCACCCAGTAACTCTTACTGGTAAGGGCTGAGTTCATCATCTTCAATGAAGAGAGACTCGGGACAGAATGGAAAGTTCTTAGACTTAAATTTGATGCTTTGTGGATAAGTCAAGTCTGCCTCAAAGAAATAGCCTACATCACTATCCTTAGGTTTCGCCATAATCCATCTCATATAGAGGTTATCATCACCTGTTGAATCAGTATCTGTCATATCAAAACTACCATAAGGTTGAGGTTCCATCACAGCCCAACCGTAAAAGTTATTAGCATCAATGTAGAGTAGTTTGTGGTTATCATCGGCCTTAACATGTCTTGTTCCCATAACACCTGAAAATCCACCTATCATTGCCTTTTCAAATGTTAGTAAAATATTGCTATCTGTTAGAAGTTCTAGGTTTATTCCTGTGTATTTCAAACCAGCTTGCCTTGTAAGACCAGGTGCTGAGTAATAGTGACATGGGTCTATATGAAAGTAGTTTAAATTTACTTCCCTGAACTTTTCAAATAAATCAGCTAAAAGTAACACATCAGTTTTTAGGTAAAGGTCAATGAACTCTCCATGATTTCTTAGGTCATGCAGGTTGAAATTATCCAATATGGCTTTAGCTTCATCATAGGCAGAATCAGATGTCATTTCATTCTTTAATTCATCAAAGAACATAGACTTATCTAGGTAGGTTACATTGTAACTTTCATGTGACGTGTAAAATGAATGAGGAACTGATCCTTTCTTCCTAAATAGTTTGAAGTCTGTAGTATCAGGGAACACCTGTCTTGTAATTTTGAAGTCATCGTCTACCATTGATTTGGTTATGTTATCTAAACTGGACTGTAGGAATGTAGCGAACTTGTCTTTCGTAACACTATTAAGTTGACAAGTCGTGGATATTTCACCAATTCTTTGACTTTATTTATCCATAGTCCACGTAAAACCTGTAAATACA
Source organism: Lineus longissimus (assembly GCF_910592395.1). NCBI lineage: Eukaryota > Metazoa > Nemertea > Pilidiophora > Heteronemertea > Lineidae > Lineus > Lineus longissimus. The sequence continues at coordinate 9,986,213 of NC_088313.1, forward strand.
CAATGAGAAAGTGCCCTAAGTTTCACTTTTAATAATCACAACATGAAGTAACTCTAATGCAGTCAGGACAGTCCAGTCCCTGCTGCCACCTGGCCGTAAGTGGCCGAACTAAACCTTATAAATTTTGACAGCACCTGTGCTGTTTTAGTGCCCCCAAAACCCGAGACGAACAGGGCAAATTAACATCAAATTTTCCTTAATACTATTCAATAGGTCTATAGATTGTATACGTAGCTTAGAATCATACGAAACGGGAGGAAACAGCTCCAGGGACCATCTGAAGTGAGACACCGGACGTAGAAAACTGTCCTACACAGGATTGTGGATGTACGCCGAGACAACGGACAAATAATAGGCCGTAACTTTGACCATACGGGAGAACATCACAAAATATGGGGTTATATGGGATTACTAAATATTTACCTCTGTGATGCCTCTAAATCTTTATACTTTTGGTTACAAAATAGGCACTTTAAATACTTTTAACTTTAGTCTGTGAAATCTGTATCAAGATATAGTAGTTCCAGGTTCTTCTCACCAAAATATGGTTGAAGCACCTCATAGTAGAATTCATACATCAGTAACTTAGACAATGCAAGTACTGTAGCCCCTATGTAGATTGGTTTGTTAAATTTCATTGATGTTTTCCTCATGCTAATAGAAGCAGTACATTGTATGTTCGTCAAATATGCCTATTGATGAAAACCTTGGATTAGCCATTCCACTCTGGCTCTTTCACCTACTGTTACCAACTCAATCTCCATCATGTTCCTTATGATCTCACAGGTCTTACCGAAGAAAGCATTATTCATCAGTTTAAAATAATCTTTCACAAATTCAGTCCTAGAATCCATCCTCCTTTTAGTGTTAAGTCAATGTATATCGCCAACCACTTAGACTGTTTAAAACTTATCATTGAATGAACCTTCTTAAGTACCATTCCATGCTTGAGGCATGTAGTTGGTTTTATCCTTTTGTGTCAGTATCAGTTTCTCTACATTTGATCTTTTATCATCACCCAGTAACTCTTACTGGTAAGGGCTGAGTTCATCATCTTCAATGAAGAGAGACTCGGGACAGAATGGAAAGTTCTTAGACTTAAATTTGATGCTTTGTGGATAAGTCAAGTCTGCCTCAAAGAAATAGCCTACATCACTATCCTTAGGTTTCGCCATAATCCATCTCATATAGAGGTTATCATCACCTGTTGAATCAGTATCTGTCATATCAAAACTACCATAAGGTTGAGGTTCCATCACAGCCCAACCGTAAAAGTTATTAGCATCAATGTAGAGTAGTTTGTGGTTATCATCGGCCTTAACATGTCTTGTTCCCATAACACCTGAAAATCCACCTATCATTGCCTTTTCAAATGTTAGTAAAATATTGCTATCTGTTAGAAGTTCTAGGTTTATTCCTGTGTATTTCAAACCAGCTTGCCTTGTAAGACCAGGTGCTGAGTAATAGTGACATGGGTCTATATGAAAGTAGTTTAAATTTACTTCCCTGAACTTTTCAAATAAATCAGCTAAAAGTAACACATCAGTTTTTAGGTAAAGGTCAATGAACTCTCCATGATTTCTTAGGTCATGCAGGTTGAAATTATCCAATATGGCTTTAGCTTCATCATAGGCAGAATCAGATGTCATTTCATTCTTTAATTCATCAAAGAACATAGACTTATCTAGGTAGGTTACATTGTAACTTTCATGTGACGTGTAAAATGAATGAGGAACTGATCCTTTCTTCCTAAATAGTTTGAAGTCTGTAGTATCAGGGAACACCTGTCTTGTAATTTTGAAGTCATCGTCTACCATTGATTTGGTTATGTTATCTAAACTGGACTGTAGGAATGTAGCGAACTTGTCTTTCGTAACACTATTAAGTTGACAAGTCGTGGATATTTCACCAATTCTTTGACTTTATTTATCCATAGTCCACGTAAAACCTGTAAATACACAATGAGAAAGTGCCCTAAGTTTCACTTTTAATAATCACAACATGAAGTAACTCTAATGCAGTCAGGACAGTCCAGTCCCTGCTGCCACCTGGCCGTAAGTGGCCGAACTAAACCTTATAAATTTTGACAGTACCTGTGCTGTTTTAGTGCCCCCAAAACCCGAGACGAACAGGGCAAATTAACATCAAATTTTCCTTAATACTATTCAATAGGTCTATAGATTGTATACGTAGCTTAGAATCATACGAAACGGGAGGAAACAGCTCCAGGGACCATCTGAAGTGAGACACCGGACGTAGAAAACTGTCCCACACAGGATTGTGGATGTACGCCGAGACAACGGACAAATAATAGGCCGTAACTTTGACCATACGGGAGAACATCACAAAATATGGGGTTATATGGGATTACTAAATATTTACCTCTGTGATGCCTCTAAATCTTTATACTTTTGGTTACAAAATAGGCACTTTAAATACTTTTAACTTTAGTCTGTGAAATCTGTATCAAGATATAGTAGTTCCAGGTTCTTCTCACCAAAATATGGTTGAAGCACCTCATAGTAGAATTCATACATCAGTAACTTAGACAATGCAAGTACTGTAGCCCCTATGTAGATTGGTTTGTTAAATTTCATTGATGTTTTCCTCATGCTAATAGAAGCAGTACATTGTATGTTCGTCAAATATGCCTATTGATGAAAACCTTGGATTAGCCATTCCACTCTGGCTCTTTCACCTACTGTTACCAACTCAATCTCCATCATGTTCCTTATGATCTCACAGGTCTTACCGAAGAAAGCATTATTCATCAGTTTAAAATAATCTTTCACAAATTCAGTCCTAGAATCCATCCTCCTTTTAGTGTTAAGTCAATGTATATCGCCAACCACTTAGACTGTTTAAAACTTATCATTGAATGAACCTTCTTAAGTACCATTCCATGCTTGAGGCATGTAGTTGGTTTTATCCTTTTGTGTCAGTATCAGTTTCTCTACATTTGATCTTTTATCATCACCCAGTAACTCTTACTGGTAAGGGCTGAGTTCATCATCTTCAATGAAGAGAGACTCGGGACAGAATGGAAAGTTCTTAGACTTAAATTTGATGCTTTGTGGATAAGTCAAGTCTGCCTCAAAGAAATAGCCTACATCACTATCCTTAGGTTTCGCCATAATCCATCTCATATAGAGGTTATCATCACCTGTTGAATCAGTATCTGTCATATCAAAACTACCATAAGGTTGAGGTTCCATCACAGCCCAACCGTAAAAGTTATTAGCATCAATGTAGAGTAGTTTGTGGTTATCATCGGCCTTAACATGTCTTGTTCCCATAACACCTGAAAATCCACCTATCATTGCCTTTTCAAATGTTAGTAAAATATTGCTATCTGTTAGAAGTTCTAGGTTTATTCCTGTGTATTTCAAACCAGCTTGCCTTGTAAGACCAGGTGCTGAGTAATAGTGACATGGGTCTATATGAAAGTAGTTTAAATTTACTTCCCTGAACTTTTCAAATAAATCAGCTAAAAGTAACACATCAGTTTTTAGGTAAAGGTCAATGAACTCTCCATGATTTCTTAGGTCATGCAGGTTGAAATTATCCAATATGGCTTTAGCTTCATCATAGGCAGAATCAGATGTCATTTCATTCTTTAATTCATCAAAGAACATAGACTTATCTAGGTAGGTTACATTGTAACTTTCATGTGACGTGTAAAATGAATGAGGAACTGATCCTTTCTTCCTAAATAGTTTGAAGTCTGTAGTATCAGGGAACACCTGTCTTGTAATTTTGAAGTCATCGTCTACCATTGATTTGGTTATGTTATCTAAACTGGACTGTAGGAATGTAGCGAACTTGTCTTTCGTAACACTATTAAGTTGACAAGTCGTGGATATTTCACCAATTCTTTGACTTTATTTATCCATAGTCCACGTAAAACCTGTAAATACACAATGAGAAAGTGCCCTAAGTTTCACTTTTAATAATCACAACATGAAGTAACTCTAATGCAGTCAGGACAGTCCAGTCCCTGCTGCCACCTGGCCGTAAGTGGCCGAACTAAACCTTATAAATTTTGACAGCACCTGTGCTGTTTTAGTGCCCCCAAAACCCGAGACGAACAGGGCAAATTAACATCAAATTTTCCTTAATACTATTCAATAGGTCTATAGATTGTATACGTAGCTTAGAATCATACGAAACGGGAGGAAACAGCTCCAGGGACCATCTGAAGTGAGACACCGGACGTAGAAAACTGTCCTACACAGGATTGTGGATGTACGCCGAGACAACGGACAAATAATAGGCCGTAACTTTGACCATACGGGAGAACATCACAAAATATGGGGTTATATGGGATTACTAAATATTTACCTCTGTGATGCCTCTAAATCTTTATACTTTTGGTTACAAAATAGGCACTTTAAATACTTTTAACTTTAGTCTGTGAAAAACGATGTCTGTACATCTGGAACATGGCAGCAAAGCAACGCACGAGGGTAGGTGGCGCTCACAACAGTGGCCCTTCAAGGATGCCCTGTACATATAAATGAAACCAAACAGTATCCCTTAAAGCGGACCTGTTTACAAATTAAACCGAACTGTGACCACAGTTACAAGGAATATGTACGAGTCTAAGAACACACCCGAACTGAAATGAAATGTATTGTTCTGCTGTTTTGGCAAGTAATTTAATTTTCTCATGTTGAGGCAGTTTAGTCACTAAATTTTTAATGAATAGGTGAGATTCATAATTACTTAGATTGTGAAAAAACACTGGAACGAACATGGCTTTCTTTTCATTCAGATTGCAAGAGCTGTTAGCAGCACCTCTAAAACTACCACTGTAGTGATCATGGTTCTTGACCTTATCATACCCTAGCAACTCATTGCAGTAGTAACATTGTGTTTCTTTGTGGTATCTCTTACAGTCCTCATCTGCCATTGTTAGAGGAAAGTCACTGTTCAATAAACTAGAGAATTGTTCTTCCATTTTGATAAGCCAAATACAGAACAAATCTACAACATCAGAACCACTATGACTTAAATACTGATTACACAAATGTATTGTAAAGATATTGATTATCAGAGTTAACATAAACTCCAAGTGCTGATGCATTCTGTTTAAAAAGTTTCTTACTAATACTCTCTACTGATACTACATGTATGTTTATTGACTCAAAATCAGCATAGATAACAAAAATAACTCTATTCTTTATTGAATGTTTTTTAAACTTAAGTTGAGACAATTTACAATTTGGTTCTGGCAAGCTAATCTTGCAATATTCATGTTCATTACATTTCTTCTTATGATACTCAAGTGTAGATTTACGATAAAAGTAATTGATGCACCTCCTGCAGAGATACACAGTATTAGTACCATTCCTGAAGAACATATTGATGTCAGTTATGTTCATGAAATGACCCTTGAAATAAAGAATATCAATGACGTCATTATCATCATAGTTCTTACCATTCCCGGATAGGTAAAGAGGTTCTAATTTTGCCTCACATATGTGTTTAGCAGCTTCGTTCTGTAATTTGTACACATTAATCTTAAGATTTTTAAGACAAATCGTAGAAATCGTGGATTGCATTATTCTTATACTAACATTGGGCTAGTGGACTATCCATGTTCGCCTAAAGTCCTGCATCACTCAAAACCCAAAATCAAAGCTGCCCTTAGAAGTGGGTAATGCGTTGCAACCGTGAATGCTTACGATGGATGAAATGTTGCTTCGTAAATGAAGAGAAGGCAGATGCATTGTTTCAATGGCAAATTGCCATTCCATTCACTTGGATATGGATTCATTTTATCTAATGAACAAATAATTTGTTTTTAAATTCTTGATAATCTGGCTATTCATCCAAAAACTATAAATCCTCTTCCTTGTCACTCTGTTCAATTTCCGCTAATTGACCATGTTCTACTTGTTAACCTTCGTTGTCGTTAATAATTGAGCAGACGGTTATCTCCAGCTCCAAAAGTGCGCACAAGCTGATCATTTTCTCGACACCGGAAGTTCGATTTGGGGACTTTCCCAATCATCCTCGGTGTGACCGATTGTCCAGGCTTTCCAGATGACACGTAGTTGACATTTAAAAGCTTTCATGATGCTAATATCCAAAGGGGTTCTAGGACAATTTCCCCCCGGACAACCCCCCCTCTCCCCGGTCAATTGCCGCCCGACAATTGCCCCTAAGAAAATTGTCGCTCAATGTAAAAAAACTCCCGGTACAATAGCCCCCCCCCCCCCCCCCCCAGTCAAGTGAAAATGCCCCTTTCGAGCTGAACTCTTTCTTTTCCAAGATTCCCTCCCTCTGGCCAAGCCCTATGCAAACCCAGCTAAAGAGAAGCTTTCGACGCGTCGTGCCAATAACTACAGGGGATCTTGAAACAATATGATAATTGGGTGGAAGATCATCAGGTTATAGTGATTATGATTTTTTTTTACCAAGAGCCAAAATTATAAAACCATTAACCAATGTCTTTCTTGCTACTCTAAAAGTGGGTGTGCATTTTGGGTGACATAATAGACAAGGGCATGCGACTTTACGTGGGGTTTTATGACATCAACATTGTTCATGTTTTCACCCAAAACTAGGCTGCTTGAATTATAAGCAGTCAATTGCGACAATTACATCCATGAACGATGTCCTCAGGGAGGATCAGTTTCATGAGATGTAATTCCTGAATGATTGGTCCGTCTGCATCAGCCCGTCGCCCATTCAAGGTTGGGAGGTCCTCATACGTATTTCTGAGGTCATCTTCATTTGCTAACGAATAGCAAAATTGCCGTGGATGGATTCGATATTGGCGCGCGTTTTGTGACGGTGTCCTCGCATACGTATGGCCAACGAGGTGGGCCTGAGTGCTGTCCTAAACATCTAAATATCGAATTTTTTGAGCTGAAGAATAGGGATGAGCAGGCCCCGCATGCTTTTTGTAGCTCAAGAGGAAGTTAACATAGACTTTTTCCTGTGAGGTTGCACATGTTCTCAAGGTAAAACTTCGAGTGCAAAAAACTCAATCATCCTTGTTTATCTTGAAGTTATAAGGCATAAAGGTGAATTTTTCAAATTTGCGTTGAAATACAGGGTGTCTTATGCATTGTGCTGCATCAGTCTATGCATGGCTGTATGTCGAGACGGCATTGAAACTTGGTCAGTTGCATTCTACACGTGTTCCGTAGCTCCACAAAAGAAGTGACGACTACTGGATAATGTGAAATGAATTTAATTTCTTAACCAAATAATATTTATATTTACAAACCCGCTTAGGGTAAAGTTCATAATACTTCAATGTCACAATGTCACAACGGCAACGCCTCCAATTCCACTATCCTCGTTCCATGAAAGTTACAGTGATACATGCGATGCATGTAAAATCCCGAATGTCGGTATATACCAATTGGATAATTAAACGAGAAAGCATGTCATGACCGTAAACCGCAAACCACACACAAAACAGCTGCTTCTCCCTGCTCCTCATATTAACAATGGACCTCCCATGTCAGGGCTCATCCACATTCTCGTAATGAAGTGCCTTGCTCAAGGCCTCGTTCGTATGGTGTACACTACATGTACATAACAAATGCACAGCAGGTCACATTCATTGCACAAAGACGTCTGTCACACATGGATAAAATCCCATCCCATAGAACATCGTATACACGACTTTCCTGCCACCTGGTTAGTATTCTTAAAATACATCTAACTTCTTTAATAGGCGAATATTGTCTTCATTTTTCTGGAGCTCAAATTTCACACATGTGCATATCAGCCATCTTGAATTTGGAAGGCAGGAAGAAAAGGACCAAATCGAGGAAGAAAAAAATTTAGTTTAGGAAATCTTAACTAGGTGGCAGCAAATATCTAGCAGACAGCATTTTAACAATATTATACTCATACACAAAGTTAGTTTATAAATAAAGTTTATCAACAACGACCGAACATTCTCCCCTCTGAAAATTGAGCTGACGAAATTTTCACATTAATAGTGAAAAGTAACCGCATTGTAGAAACAAAAAGTCCATACGGGTCATATTTAGATGTTACAATAAAAGTGGCGGTTCAGCTTTAAATATATTTTACTCTCGCTAGCAAAGAGCAAAAGACATTTAGCTTACTGCTAGATAGACAAGTCCAGTAGTCTTAATTCTCTCCTGCCTCTAACAATCTCAAACGCTGTATCGGGCGTCTCCTCATTCCTTGTTCGCGCCTAAATTGTGAATTGACTGACTCTAGTTAGAAAAGTAGTTAAGCTTATAGTGAATGGTTAGTGAATTGTTACCTTGATTCTTAATGTGTATAGGAATGAAACTGAATTATTTTGCTGGACTTGGGTGTAACCCGTTTGTGTATATGTTAGTTAATTGGGTTTAGAATTTGTTAGTCTAGTTCCAGCTGTGCCATAGTGTAGAACGTTTTTTTGTGCAGTTGCAATATATATGATTTTATCTTGAAGAATATACAGTCCTCTTATGTGAACCATCGTTAGTAATCAACTATTTCGAAAACGAGCCCATTCATGGTCTCTCCGACCGGATACAGCGAATAGTGCAGAGTGCCGACTTTTGATACGTGGATAGTGCAAAACGAACGAACCTTGGATAGCATGAACCTTTGGATAGTTTGTGAATGAAACTTGGTGACTTGTGACTGAAACGACTCGACCCTTTGGGGTACTTGTGGAAACCCGATATAGATGGTGAATTCATGTGGTGAATTCAGTCTTGATCCAAACGAAACGATTCGAGCCTTGAAAAGGTACTAGTGGTATTTCGATTTGGGTTTTGAATGACTCTTAGTGAAATTCGACAAAATGGATAAACAGGCGAAAAAGAGAATGGCACTAGAGCAGCACGTGACCTTGATTTACGACCAAGTGAACGCTCTCTACAATTTAGACAAGGTAGATCCAAAGAGGGTCTCATTGAGAATATTAGAGAAGAAATACGAAAAACTGTATGAGGAATTAGTTGAAGAAGCCAAGGAAAAGGACTTGGAGGTCATTTATAAGTCATACGGAGCGTTTCAAGATACGTGTTCCGAAATTACGAATATGATCGAGAAAATAAGGACTACTTTGTTTCTTCCTGACGTGAAATTGGTGCCCGAAACCGCAGATCCGGCAGTGATGGCATTTGTTAAACAGCTGGTTGAGTCGCAAAAGGAGCTGGTTGAATCACAAAGGGAGAGCACACAAGAACTGGATGAACCTCAAAGTAAGTTACTTGCAACATTCAAAGACATAGTAAGTAAACCAAAATCGGCTAATGATGCTGACAGTTTTGCTAGATTGCCAAAACTGGACTTGAGAACTTTTAGTGGTGGTTACACTGAGTGGACAGAATTCTTTGACATTTTCGTCTGTGCGGTGCATGATCGTAGGAACTTGAAACCAGTGCAAAAACTGCAGTATCTGAAGCCTTGTCTCAAGGGCGAGGCTTCCAATTTGGTTAAGAGTTTGACCTTGAAGGATGAGAATTATGGAATCGCAATCGATCAGTTGAAAATGAGGTATGACAATGTGCCCAAAATCAGAGATGCTCATTTTCACAATGTGTTCAATCTCGTCATTCCGATGCAATCGCAAAACGCACATGGTATTCGAAACTTATGTGCAAAACTATACGAAAATGTTCAAGCGTTACGTAATCTGAAGGAGCCTACGGAATCGTGGGATTCGTGGTTGGTGTACGTGCTGAAAGTCAAGTTGGACCGGGAGACGAGGATGGAATGGGAACGGCATGTTTCGAAGGCTAAAAATCCGAGATTCGAGGATATGGTAAAATTCTTGAACGAGTTTGCTAGCGCGATTGAATTGTCGGAGCAGAAAGGAGCAAAGGGCATACGGTCCTCATCAGATACGTGGCATTCGAATGGGAGTAGTCGGTCGCAGAATGTGATGCACTCGGCATCAAACCGGGATCAGTGCTTTCTCTGTAATGGTGACCATGATTACCGCAATGTAACGAATTTCTGGCATTATCTCCGGAGGAGCGCAAGAACAAAGTGCGCGATTTACGCTTGTGCCTGAATTGTTTCTCTCGAAAGCATTATATCGTAAATTGTCCGAAACCCACAAGTTGTAGTTATTGTAGTAAAAAACACCATCCAGTGTTACATTTCGGTAACCCTGAGGTGCAGAAAAGTGCGGCTTTCAGTTCCGGTACTTCTCATGTGTACGTTGCTTGTTCTGAGGACAGAACTGAAACTCTACTGCCAACAGCTTTGGTTCAGATTCGCGCTGCTAATGGTCAGTTGCCATGCCGTGCCTTGATTGATTCAGGTTCGCAGATAAGTTTGGTTACGTCAGCCTTTGTGCAACGCGCTCGCTTGAAAAGGGTTGAAGAAAATGTGAAGTTCTGGTGCGTGGTATTGGTGGTTGTACTGAAGGTGCTGTTTCGGACATTGTTGAGTGTGAATTGACACCAGCTGGTAACCTCTCGGAGCGTGGCTTAGTATTCCAACCTTATGTTATGGACAAGATTACTGGTAATCTACCTCAACAAAGAGTTGTGGTTAGTGGTTGGCCAGAGTTACAAGGCCTGACATTAGCTGACAAGCATTGTGGTACGCCTGGGCCTGTGGACATGCTTATTGGCGCCGATCTTTACCCGAATATTTTAATGGCTGAAATGTTGAAAAGTCCTGATGGTAATCTTGTGGCGCAAAAGACTGTGTTTGGATGGAAAGTGACTGGCAAGGTGGGGAGGGCTTGTAGTACGCCTCGGCAGAATATATGTCCCTTGGTCACATCTGAATCGAACACTGATGATCTCTTGAGAAAGTTCTGGAAAGTTGAAACCATTGAACCGCGAAACGCGCAATCATTAGAGGAAAAGAAGTGCGAGGAGCATTTTGTAGAGATTTGTAAGCGTAATGATGATGGCAGATATGTTGTAGCACTCCCTTTCAAAGATGGACCTGAACTTGGACATAGTCATGAAAGGGCAGTATCGCGGCTGCTGCAGATGGAAAGGAAATTAGCGCGTACTCCGGAAAGACAAAAGCAATTCAGGGACGTTGTCAATGAGTATTTTACAATGGGCCATGCAGAAAAAGTATCTGACAATGAATGTGAAAACAAAGCGTACTTCTTGCCTCACGATTATGTAATCAAAGACTCTAGCACCACAACAAAATTACGGGTTGTGTTTGATGCATCTGCAAAACCATCAACTGGTGTCTCACTGAATGACCGCTTGATGGTTGGGCCGAAAGTACAAGATGACCTATTTGATCTGTTAGTGAGATTCAGGAAACACCCAGTGGCGCTTTCAGCAGATGTTGCCAAGATGTACAGGCAATTTCGGTTAGCAGATTCTGATAAAGACTATTATCGTGTTGTGTGGCGAGACAACCGTACAGATGAAATCGGTGACTATCGAATGACTGTTGTGACTTTCGGAGTTGCATCGTCTCCACACCAAGCACAGCGTGTGCTAAAGCAATTGGCGCACAATGAAAAGGACAATTACCCTCTTGCAGCACCTGTGCTTGAGAATGATCTCTATATGGATGATGTGGTTTCTGGGGCAGAGGATACAGCTAGTGCCATCTGTTTGAAATGTCAACTTGATGGTATTACTGAGTGTGCTTACCTTGAGCTTAGAAAATGGATCTGCAATGACCCTGCTGTGATTCAGTCTTTACAGAAATCTAATGATGGTGTCTTGGATATGGACCTACATACACTGGACAATCCAATGAGAAAAACACTTGGAGTTGTATGGGGCTCTTCATCTGATTCATTTCTGTACAGAGTAGATTTCGGTGCTAGTGAAGACCAGAACCCTGATAATGTGACAAAGCGCAAGTTACTGTCAGAGACATGTAAGGTGTTTGATCCACTGGGATTATTGGCACCTACAGTGATGTGCGCGAAAGCAATGTTTCAGAAACTGTGGTTACTAGGCCTCAACTGGGATGATGTATTGCCAGACACTGAGCTGCGCGCATGGTTACTTTGGAAATCGAACATGAAAATGTTGGACACTTTGAAAGTGGATCGATGCATTGACTGTGCCTAAGACTGGTATCAAGGTTGTGGAATATCAGTTGCATGGATTCGGCGATGCCTCCGAAAAAGGCTATGCGGGCGTCGTGTACTTGCGTACTCTTCAGATGGATGGTACTGTCTTAGTGACTCTAGTCTGTTCGAAAACGAAAGTAGCGCCAACGAAACAGATCTCGTTGCCGAGGTTGGAGCTATGTGCAGCATTGCTCATAGCTAGATTATTGCATAGGGTACAGACGGCGTTGAAATTGGCTCATGTGACACTTCATGCGTGGTCGGACTCGACTGTGACTTTAGATTGAATCCACGGGAATCCTACCAGATGGAAAACGTTCGTTGCCAATAGAGTAAGCGAAATTCAGAGTTTGATGAACCCGTCGCAATGGAGGTTCTGTCCTGGCTATGGGAACCCAAGCGATTGCGCGTCACGTGGTATACTCGCGTCTGAACTAGTCACTCACGATCTGTGGTGGCATGGTCCAGCTTGGTTGGCGGAATCCTCTGAAAATTGGCCGGAGTTGCATCGTGTCAGTGACAGTGTTGAAACTAAGCGTGAAATGAAATCGACAAGGATTGACACAGCTACGACGCATGTACATGTAGTGGAATCAAGCGTGATGGCGAACTTTGACGTGTTGCCGTACTCAGTTCTGTACAAGCTTGTCCGCATTAGCGCGTGCTGCTTACGATGGCTACAGGCACGTGATCCTGGGAAACATGTGCTTAAGGGTCCGCTTACGTGTGCTGAATTAGACAGTGCTTTGAAGCTTTGGATTAAGCAGGCACAGAGTGATGAATTCAGTGAGGACATCGCGAGGCTGAAAGCTTGTTAAACTATGGTCTCAAAAAACTTACAGGCATTGTGCCCCTTCTTGAACAGTGAGGATGTTCTCTGCGTTGGAGGTAGACTTCAGGAAAGTACGCTCAATTTCGCGACACGACATCCGATTATATTACCAGCTAAGCATAAGCTGACAATGTTGATCATTGACGCTGAACATATTAAGCGCAACTTGCATGCTGGACCGCAGCTGCTGCTAGCTTCCTTGCGCCAAAGATACTGGATAATAGGTGCGCGAAACTTGGTGCGTAACTTTGTGCGTCAGTGCGTAGTATGTTGCAGACAACGCGGGAACGCAATTCATCAGAAAATGGGACCTCTTTCCGCTAAAAGACTGACGCCTGCGAGGGTATTCTCTGTGTGCGGTGTTGACTACGCTGGCCCCCTCTTGCTTAGGATTGGCAGAGGCCGAGGGTGCAGAACTGAGAAAACATGGATTGCATTGTTTATATGCTTAGCGGTGAAAGCAGTGCATCTTGAACTAGTCTGTGGCCTCACTACAGAAGCGTTTCTGGCGGCCTTCCGTAGGTTCATTTCCCGCCGCGGGAAACCTGTGATAGTGTTTAGTGACAATGGCAGCAATTTTCGCGGTGGATACCGAGAAATGCGCGGCTTGAAGAAACTGTATGACTCTAGATCGCACAACGAGACTGAGCACAGATCCATCAAATCTCCAGGTCCTCACTCGGGACATTTCCTCATCTCTGCTGAGCTTAATGCCTTGCCGGAACCAGATCTCACTGATGTGCCAGTTAATAGACTAAGTAGGTGGCAGCACTTGCAGTTGTTGCATCAACATTTCTGGAATAGGTGGTCTCTAGAATATTTGAACACTTTGCAGCAACGGAATAAATGGCCGCGGCCTCAGAAAACTTGTCTGTTTGAGATATAGTCACATTGCGTGAGCCGAGCATGCCACCTATGAAATGGCTTATGGGTAGAATTGTCCAGGCTCATCCTGGCAAGGACGGACTTGTGCGTGTGGTTACCTTGAAAACTGCTAGTGGGCTACTTAAGCGCCCTGTGGTGAAGTTGGCGCTGCTGTTGCCAGCTGAGAATTATATGATGTGATATTGAATGTAACTGATCTAGTCATTCAAGGCTGGGGGCATGTTCGCGCCTAAATTGTGAATTGACTGACTCTAGTTAGAAAAGTAGTTAAGCTTATAGTGAATGGTTAGTGAATTGTTACCTTGATTCTTAATGTGTATAGGAATGAAACTGAATTATTTTGCTGGACTTGGGTGTAACCCGTTTGTGTATATGTTAGTTAATTGGGTTTAGAATTTGTTAGTCTAGTTCCAGCTGTGCCACAGTGTAGAACGTTTTTTTGTGCAGTTGCAATACATATGATTTTATCTTGAAGAATATACAGTCCTCTTATGTGAACCATCGTTAGTTATCAACTATTTCGAAAACGAGCCCATTCATTCCTCCCGACGTCTTTACATTCACTGAGCGAACTAAACCATCCATTCCTGGAAAAACATCTGTAATTCTTCCCAGCAACCAATCTTGTCTATTTTGACATCATCCAAAAGAACCACATCTCCAACTCTAAGGTTAGGTTGTGCTTTGACCCATTTCAGTAAAGCGTTCAGCTCCAGCATGTACTCGTTGGTCCATCTATTCCAGAACATCTTGGAAAGTCGTTGTTGGTAAACCCAGCGTTTTCCTAACGGGTTTGTCTTCGTGTCTAGGTCCAGATCAGGTAAGATCTGTGGTACTCGTCCAATTGTTAGATGTCCTGGTGTTAAAGCCGCGAGATCCTCCTTGTCACTCGATACCACCATTAGTGGCCGAGAGTTGATCTGGGCTTCTACTTCTGTTAATGTTGTCTCCATTTCCACAAAAGAAAATCTTGACTTGCCTAGAATTCTTTTCAGTGTGGTTTTCACACTTCGAACCATTCTCTCATAGAATCCTCCATGCCATGGAGCTCGTTCTGTTATAAAACACCAAGTTATTCCTATTCGACCAAGTTGATCTCGGAGATTCCTTACTGTTTTAAAGATTCTCAATAAGATACTGGATGCTTTTTTAAAGGTCTTGGCATTGTCAGAATAAATCTTATGACACTGCCCTCGTCTGCTCATCATTCTCCTCAATGCCATTAGGAAGTGTTCTGTCGTCAAATCCTCGACTAGCTCTAGATGAACCGCTCTTGTTACCATGCAGGTAAACAAACAGATGTGAGCTTTCTTGTTAAATCCACCACTGATCTTTACATACAGAGGGCCAGCGAAATCAACTCCAGTATTTGTAAATCCAGGAATCACAGAAGTCCGATCGGTGGGCAATGGTGCAATATTCTGTGCTAGCTTGATTGGTTCCCTGCATACCTGACAATGGTTTATGATTCTCCTGACCTCCTGTCGTCCATGCACCAACCAATATCTACTCCTCATACTGGCTAGGGTCTGCGCTGCGCCTATGTGAAGATTCGTAGTATGATAGTGCATAACAAGCTTGTCAATAAAATGGTTATGAGTTGGCAGAATGATGGGGTTTCTCGTTTCCTCTGGGAGTTTACTGTATTGCAGGCGTCCTCCTACTCTGAGAACTTCCTTCTCGTCATCCCAATATGGATCCAACTTTCCTAACTTGCTGTTTTTCTGAAAATTCTCACCCCTTTTTAAACTCTCTATTTCTTCTCTGAAATTCTTCCGTTGAGCCCATTGGATCCATTTCAACACTTCTTCCTCTCGGTCTGTGACAGTAACACCAATACTCCCCTCATCTATGCTCCCCTCGTCTAAACCTGTCTTCTTCTCTCTATGATGTTTCAGCCAGCTTCTCACTAGTGTCATCACCCTGATGAACTTCTGAAGAGATGAAAACCTTTTCACCAAGTTCTCTTGCTGATCGGGTTCATCGGGATCTGATTCAGTGACGCTGAAGACACCGACTTTGTGTTTAGACTTCTTCTCCGCTTCTTCTATTCTCGCTGAATCCACAACGGCTTGACTTGGCCACTCTTCATCACTTCTCAGAAATACTGGTCCATCCCACCACAATGTTGATTCTACCAAGGCACTCGCTGATATTCCTCTTGAAAAAAGATCCGCTGGATTTTGCTTCCCAGGGACATATTTCCAACTGTTAGGATTTACTAGTTCTTGGATTTCTGAGACGCGGTTGGCTACAAAAGTCTGCCAGGTGTAAGCTGGCTGACGTATCCAATGTAGTACCACTTGTGAATCTGTCCAACATACCTTGTAATATATCTTCAGCTTCAGCTCCTTTTCAACATAGTTGATCAATCGTGCATTTATGAGGGCAGCCATCAACTCTAGTTCTGGGATAGTTCGCCTTTTCCCGACAAGTACAACTCTTGTTTTGGCACATAGTAATGCTGTGTGAACTCTGTCTGATCCTGCATCCGCTACACTCAAATAAACGACTACACCATATGCTGCCTCACTAGCATCTCCAAATCCATGAAGAGTATAAGTTGGTGTTGTGAAATCGTCAGGAATCAAACATCTCGCTACCTTGATCTCACCAAGGTCAGGAGTTTCATTCTTCCATCTCAACCACTGTTGCTCTAGATCCTCTGGTACAGGCTCATCCCAGTCTAGGCCGGTCAACCATGACCTCTGGAAAATCTGCTTGGCAATGACTGTAAAGGGTGAAACCATTCCTAAGGGATCGTAAACTCGGTGTAGTTGTTTCAAGATGGTGCGCTTCGTTTCACATCCAATGTCGTCCATCTTATCACAGAAGGAGAACATCAGAACGTCATCCCTTGGCTCATATCGCACTCCTAACGTCTTGGTTGCATACTCAGTACCAATTACAGTCTTAGTGTATTGTGCTGCTAAATCTCTCTCTTCCAACAATGACAATGCCTCATGTTTGTTGGAAAGAAACTTTCTCAGTGGCCAACCTCCTGATCCCAGAACCGTCTTGAGATCCAACGCTAGTACTGAAGCCTCCCCACGGTACTATCACCAGTCAAAACGTCGTCGACAAATATATTTTCCGTTATTTCTGTTACAGCCTTCGGAAAAATATCTCGTTGAGTCTCCACATGATCAAGAACTGTCTTAATACTGGAAAAGGGGATGGAATTAAACCAAACGTCACAGTTGTCAGACGATAGATATCAGGCTCCTTATCAGTATCCAGATCTCGCCAAAGGAATCGCTGCATATCTCTATGAACCTCTCTCATCTTAACGTTCAAAAACATTTTCTCTATGTCGGCTACGATTGCAATCTTATGTCTTCTAAACCTCATCAGTACTCCAGGTAGATCAGGCTGGAGTGCTGGTCCTGGCAGTAGCGTGTCATTCAGTGAATGACCCTCATGACCTCCCATTGATCCGTTGAAGACAACTCGGACTTTGGTTGTTTCTCTGTCCATCTTGACCACGGGATGATGGGGCTAGTACCAAACTTGTCAATTCACTGGCTCCTGCTTCTCGGTGACCATCTCTGCTCGACCATTTACCAATAAATCTTGAGTTTGTGATGTGTAATGCTCTGCCAATACTGGGTCCCTCTTAAGTCTTTTCTCCAGTCCTATCAATCTATTGACAGCAAGTGACTTGTTGCTCTTCATGTTTTGCTCAACAAAGTCTGGATGACGTAACAAGCCTGTCTCATAACGATCATCTACTCTGCGTGTTTTCTCAGCATGCTGTTGTAGCGCATACTTCTCAAGATCTGTTTGATCTTTGCTCTCATTTGACAGTATGACAATATGTTCTGTCTCCCAATGTTTAACCGCCATCTCTGTTTCATCCTTGATGTGGAAGGAAACACGATTCACACCGGAAGCATTCTCATGTTCAGACTTTGTTGCTGGTATCGCTCCGCACAAAAGTCATCCCACGTGACTCTTTTGAGCCACTGGAGTGTCTCTCGGTCCTATGATTCTCTTGTCCAGTAAGATGTTCAGGCTGTCTTCTATCTCCAACATGACATCGACTGTGCAGGTACCATGTGGATAAGTGTCTGCCAACTGCAGACCTTTCAAATGTGGCAAACTTGAAATGTTAACATCAACCTTCCCTAGGTCTCCACTCGGTTTCTCCATTACGTAAGCCATTATCTCGAAGACTTCTCCTTTCCAATTCGGAACGACTGATGACAAGTGAAATTTAACTCGCTCGGTCTTGAGGTTCATGACACCACCCCCTGCAAGGGTGAACTCTGCATCCACTTTAGGACCACTCAATCCTAATGTCCTAGCCATTTTCTTACCAATGAAACTGACACCACTCCCACTGTCAAAGAGAACCCTGCCTTGTGTTACTGTTCATTTTGATTCCAGCTTAAAGGAACCCTCCGCTCATCAGAGCATAGACCAAACTTCCCTAATTAGTTGTAATATTGATTAAACTTTGTACACACAAAATTTCAACCCAATACCTCCCCTAATTACGATGTTATTGTTATTAATTGCTATACCGCGATACAGTTCTCCGGCCGCCGACATATTGTTTGGTCACGTGCTCAGAGATGAAGCCGTGACGTCACTTGTGCTGGACGAAATATAAACAACATGACTGCATTCAAATTTTACTTTGGCCTTCATTTGACTTCACGAGTCCTGTTGACGAAGCAATTTTCTCATCCCTTTTCTCGGATGTGCTCTTTGACAGCGTCTCCTCTGGTTTCCGTATATGAAGCAAAGTATGGTGATTTTTGCCACACTCCCTACAATGTGAAGCCTTACAATTTTGGACAAAATGTGTCAAACTCAAAGAGTTAAAACAGGCTCTGGACCGTTTTACTCGTTCACATCTGTCCTGTACTGACATCACTTTCACTTTGGTACATAGATGATGGATGACTGTCATCACAGAACACACATCTTGACCCGGATGATGAAGATCGATCTCCACGTCCCGCTTCCTTCTTTGTGACATTAAGGGCATGGCTGGTTGCTCTTGGCTTCTCGCTATGGCTGTGTACCTTGTCCTTCATCTCTTTCTTGGGTTAGGACGCTGGTAATGGCTCGGCTCTCCTGGCAACCTGTAAGGCATCTTGCAACTTCTCTAACAATACTTCTCCTCCTTGATGCGCTCACCATCCCACCTTTTGACGAGACTCTTGGGTAACTTCGGCCTGACCAGAGCAGAAAGTATCAAGCTGCACTCAACTACATTCTCGTCTTCTTTCGTCCTTTTCTGTATGTAGTTCCAATTCGCAACAAGCTTATTGTAAAACGGATCTAACTCCTTTACTGTTGTTGAGGTAATCACAGGAGCATTAGCTATCTCGTTGACCGCGTTTTCCAATCGGGAAAGTACATCTCCATATCTATTTTCCAAAAAACTCAATGATCTCATCATAACTAGGGTCTTTCAATGAAGCAACTAACTTTGCTACATCCCCATCAAGGACTGAAATGACTAGATGTGCTTTCTCCACATCTGAGTAACCAGGTTTGCCGACCTCCGATTCTACCAGCTCCTTCCATTGATCAAACAACTCGCAATCACCTTTACATTTGGGTATCTGTATCACACGTTTCTTATGTGTGAGGGTACCAATGATCTTACCTAACTGATCCTCCGTTATACCAGTATTCATTAAAGCCATAGCCTTAGCAAAACACTCAGTGAACATTTCAGGGGTAAAACTCTTCTTACTCTCCTTGTCATCTTCCTCATGACTGGGAGGTTTGGACAAATCAATATCCAGACGCGTATTCTTTGCACTAACTCGCAAATATGATTTGGTGTCATGTGTCTCTCGATCGTCAGTGACGTCTTTCAAGCGCTTCTCATTATCAGGATGATAATCTATCTCACTCTTTATTTCAACTAGCTCATTGTAAACATCCTCGAGCTTAGCAAATGCTTTTATTGCTTGTCGGTGCCAAGTTCAATCTCTTCTTCTTCATCACTCGCTGATTTTAAAGTATCGACATCTGCCTGTAGTTCAGTAACTATAGCTTCACACTTGGTGTACCGCATGCGACAAATACGCCGCTTTTCTGTCAATTCAGTTATTTGGGGTTGCCTGTACTTTCCGGAAAGTTGGAAAGTTGGAAACCTGGAAAGTTGGAAACCTGGAAACCTGGAATATAACTAGGTCTTCCTGCTATGTGGCGCTTGTCATCCACTTGTGTCAGTTAAAGGGATCTTTGGCTGGATGGATGATGTAACAAGGTACTTGCTAGGTGGCGCTTGACATAACAGGGTACTTCCCGCTAGGTGGCGCTTGTCATCCACCTGTGTCAGTTAAAGGGATCTTTGGCTGGAAGGATGATGTAACGGGCTATTGGCTTGATTGGTACTTCCTGCTAGGTGACGCTTGGTATCCAGCTTTGTCATTTGATGGGCTCTTTGGCTAGATGGATGATGAAACAGGGTACTTGGCGCTTGACATTTAGCAGTGTCATTTATTAGGGGATGTTTGGCTGGATTAATTTTAAGTTGTCCTCCCATGAAAAGTCCTAATAATTGGACATGTATGGCAAGCCATTTGACGTCATCAACACTTGATCGAGCGGTTACCACGTGACAAATGCAGACTGCAGACTATTCTTATTTACTTGACAAAAATGTTTTATATACATTTGTAATTATAATTATGAACCCCCTGCTGTAGGTGTCACTGGGCCACCAGCCACGAGCTGTATCATCTGATGGTATGTCCTCTAGAAATTGCTGGCTCATGTTTATTGGACCATGAAGTTCAGAATGAGATAGCCTGCGGCTAAAGTAAATAAGGTGAGGTTATGGGTCATGAGTAATTATGATGATGTAATTCCCATGGAAGTATAATCCCTTCTAAGCTCAATTTTCAGAGAGAAAGAATGAAAAAACAAACTCAGAATTGTACACAAATTGGTACAAGTAAACTCTCAATCTTGAGGTGAAATTGTAATCACAAATACTCAAGACACCTAATGTTGAATCACATCTATGTACTCAAAGCTCTGAAACTCAATGGTAGAATTCTAAATCTACTCAGAAACACAGATACGCACTCATGGATATACATGTAGGTCAAAATGTGTGACCCAAAACATGCCTCAAACTCTAGAAGCTGTGATAAATATTCTCAAAACCTTTCAACTCTGAAATGATACCTCATAGCAATGACAAATACAGACAAATGCATGTACCAGTATGCACAAATGAATGCAAACGTGTGTATGAAAGTATTCAACACCAACCTAAGCATGTCAAAAGCATGCACCGGGTTACATAAATGTACACAACTGTATGTAATTATATACAAAGGTGAAATTCAATTCAATCAATCAACGCACGCAATAATAATCACAATCACTTCGATGAAGTAATACCGTATTTAAAATGTCCGATCAAATTGTACGCAACAAACTGGTGTGTACCTCAAATGTCTTCCCAAGAAATCCGACTCACTTCAAGTTAACCAGTAGTGTTCATGAATGTATCTCAAAATACTCAAACAAAAAAACCACGACAAAAAACCGGCTAGTAAATCCGGTCGGAGAGACCAAAATGTTCCGTAGCGCCACAAAAGAAGTGACGACTACTGGATAATGTGAAATGAATTTAATTTCTTAACCAAATAATATTTATATTTACAAACCCGCTTAGGGTAAAGTTCATCATACTTCAATGTCACAATGTCACAACGGCAACGCCTCCAATTCCACTATCCTCGTTCCATGAAAGTTACAGTGATACATGCGATGCATGTAAAATTCCGAATGTCGGTATATACCAATTGGATAATTAAACGATAAAGCTTGTCATGACCGTAAACCGCAAACCACACACAAAACAGCTGCTTCTCCCTGCTCCTCATATTAACAATGGACCTCCCATGTCAGGGCTCATCCCCACTCTCGTAATGAAGTGCCTTGCTCAAGGTGTACACTACATGTACATAACAAATGCACAGCAGGTTACATTCATTGCACAAAGACGTCTGTCACACATGGATAAAATCCCATCCCATAGAACATCGTATACACGACTTTCCTGCCACCTGGTTAGTATTCTTAAAATACATCTAACTTATTTCAATAGGCGAAAATTGTCTTCATTTTTCTGGAGCTCAAATTTCACACATGTGCATATCAGCCATCTTGAATTGGGAAGGGAGGAGGAAAGGGCCAAACTGAGGAAGAAAAAAAATTAGTTTAGGAAATCTTAACCAGGTGGCAGCAAATATCCAGCAGACAGCATTTTAACAATACTGATACACAAAGTTAGTTTATAAATAAAGTTTATCAACCACGACCGAGCAACACGTAACAAGCTATTCAGAAATGTGAGAGTGTGAGAGTGAGATACTGCGATGTCTACAGCCGCTGGAACAGGGGCATGTATGAAATGTCGTCGCGTCAATTTGGAGGCAGGTAGGCCTGCTGGACCCCGCACTGGTCAGTGAGACCAAACATCATCAGTATGTAAGCGGATCACGTAACGTTACTCGGGTAAATAATTTTCAATATTTTATGGCGTTATTCTACCTATGACGTCATCGATGTCGTGAAATTGCAAATGGTGGCCATCAAGTTTTAGCTGACGAAATTGGCGATAAAAGAGCAAAATATTTACGGCGATTTGCGCCAGGATGTTGCACAGTGATGCTGTCAGTGGCTTGAATTATGCCCAAATACCAGGTAAGATAGGATGCATTAAGTGTGATTGTTAAATCCACGAACAGAAGGTACAAAGCCTTCCAGTCGGGCCTGGACACGCTTCAAACATTCGTCTGCTAAATGTAAACACTACATCTCATGTCATGGCTACATACATTTGCGAGGCTATCCGCCGAATTTGAAAATAACTAGGTTGCTACAAGCACCGAAAAGGTGGTGTAGAAAAGCCGTCCACGCCTTCAGGGCACTTATAAATGAAAAATACCCCGGATTGTCCACAAATGTGACCTTAAAGTGTTTCCGTTGATTCATCCGCCTTGCCATCCCTAACCGTAGTTCTTTAAAAAATTTGGATTTCCTGCTGCCTATTACATCCAGCACTGATCTAGCACCTATCGTAATGATGACGGTGTATAATAGGCGTTGACTAGATTGGAATGTCTGTGTCGGCGTAACCTCGTTTACCCAGGGCGTCATTGCCCGTTCCTATGGTCACTTGCACTACCCCAGGTATCATGTTGAGCTAAAACATATTTGATTGGTCAACGAATAACATTTGACATGCAAATAAGATGTAAATAATGTTTTAACACTTGGCATATTTATGGCATTATGAATCGACAAAAAGGGCGACGTATCAGTCTACATAACCATTTACCCTGATGCGATTACAAATCAATAGGCGGCATAATAAATCTTCATGAACACGAATAATAAATGCGCTAATGCCAATATAAAAAAGGCTGGGTTTATTTGGCAAGCAGCTCGACGAACAGGCATCTTTTTTTGTCCTGTTTGGAGAGCCGCTTGCCAAACAGCACTAAAAAGCCACCCTGTTCGGCCAGCCGGGCTTGCCAAACATGTAAAAAATCTACCCTGTTTGGCGAGCTGGAGACTTTACAACACATTAGCCAGAGAGTTCGGCTCTCCATTCAGGACAAGAAAAAGTCGCTGTTGGGTAAGCCGGGCTTGCCAAATAGTCACTTCCTATAAAAAAAATCAAATGCCTCTACGAAAAAAGCGGTATTTAGTCGGGCCATGCGGGCACTCCGAGCAAAACAGAACCGAAGAAGCACGTGTTACAATACCAATCGCGCGAGCACTGTGAAATTATCATTATTTCAAAATCCCTTTTGATAATTTATTTGTGTACTTAAGTATAAGGCTTCTTCATCTGTATACACCCTGAGATAATTTGTCAATTTTACAATTATTTGATCGGCTGCAAACGGTTTTTGGTCATGTTGAAGCAGTGCGGACACGTAGTAGTGCCCGAATGGACGGGTCATAGGTCAAACTTACTACGTCACCTCAGATTCTGGCGGTGACGAACGATATGATTGGATATGCCGTACAAAAGAATCCAGGGTCTAGTTGTGCAGCCATTTTGAATGCAAATCAAGAAGACTCCGGATGTAGAGGTTGGTGTCCAGTTTTGTGTGTTTTTCCTCTTGTGGACAAAAATCTAAATATTTCGAAAATGAGCTCAAGCATTGGCCATGGTACTTCACGTGAAACCGGTATTTTTTATTTACCTATAAGGATTTTTTTTAAATCGCGGTTTTGTGTGATTTTGGGGTCTGGTTTGAATTTTTTTGAGTGGTCTCAAGTGCTCGGAGCATATCCTGCGCTAATTATTGACTTGTATTCATTAGATAAATTAGATGAGTTCGTGTAGAAAGAGGAGGTCACGGCCGTTCCATTGGTGTACAGCACCATTTGGTCATTTTTAAAAAGCACCTTCAAAACGCATTTTGACATGGGTGTCATTTGCAATTGAGAAAACCTCCTGACGTCACGCATTTTCGGAAAAACTGTTGAGCGTGACCAAAGGTGCACTGACGGGAGAACAGTTGGTTCCTCAGCCACCTTTCAACAATGGGAACAATTGACAGCCAACAATGGTCATAATGGGACGTAAGGTTGAACACGCATGTCGTGTCCTAGCACGACGGGATCTCATCCATCGTAAGCATGCAGGAAGTAAGAAGCGAATCTAGACGCATCATGTCTAACAGTAACAAAGCCTTTTTATTGACAGACACATCTCGACGATGAAGCTTGTTGAAGACAACGAACGATGAAGACATATGATGATGATGATGTAGACAGCGGATGATGGTTCAACTGGAACGATAGAAAAAACTCCTAAGCATCTAATATGTACAATAGAACATCTAAATCAATATACCAATAGTTAGTCTTGTCACAATCTAGGACCATGTCACGTCCAGAGACAAGTCCTTCACAACTTAAGATTCATTCCGGACGGTGGCTCCGCCAAGTGAGAAGACAGCGGAACTAACCGACACACGAGGGACAGATAACAAAGTGTCCAAAACACAACCGGAATGTACTAATGTGTAGCAAAACACTCTCCAATGAAGAGATTAACATCAATAGTTTGCTCTGAATAACAGTTGGGAACCTTACATAAGGGTTTTAGAGTCAAAATGTTGCATTAGGTGGGATGGCGGGAAAAACCAGGCCGGCATCCTGGACAACACGGCATTGCCGACTTTACAATAAGTTTACAGCCAATCTATGGCTCTTTGACACACTTTCTATACATCTAAAGAATGCTTACATTACGCTATCCCTTTCCACACATGCTTTTCAGCAAATGCACAACTAGCCCCAACTTTGGACTCGAATCGAAGAAGAGAAATCTCGACGATTGGTTGGTTGTGTCGTCACAACCTGTTCATCCACCAGGACCGATTCCGTCTCAGCCGTGGATTGACCCAAGGGAAAGGCCGAGGACACGACAACGCACGCGCGCAATAATATCATTGCACGTTCTACTTTTTCAAAATGGAGGACAAGGGATCGTTTCAGCGCGAAACGGTTTTTTTCGTCCAATTTTGCCAGAATACAATCCATTCATAAAACTAGAAAACAAAACGAAAAAATAGGGTCTTCATTGCCTGAGCGACGCCGAGGAAAGTCACGTGGCTGAGAAAAAAATTGATGCGAGAAACCTGCATAAATTCAAAAATCCTGTTTGAAGTGTGAGCGCCTTTTCGTGCGTGATCAGTCGTGCTGTCATCATGATCACGGCCATCACAGCAATACGCATCTGTTTGACACGAATACACTTGACAGTGTTATGGAAAACTTAAAATGATTTTTTTTAACGAAACAGAAAAATAAGGCTGTTCAATCCATGTTATAAGTAGCATACTATACACACTGGATTAGTGTGTGGATGGTCAAACTGTGGCAGAGGGACTATGTTAGAATTTCAACGGGTGTATAGGAAATTCTCCATTGGACCGAAAACCAGGAAAGTGGCCACGTCACAGGGGCCAAACCCATATCTGACGCTTGAGACTTGTATAACTCTCCACAACGCAGGCCAGGTCAAGATTGACGCAGGTTCAATCATAACAGTCTTCTCCTTCACCCAGTCAACACACTCATTTTTTCGCGTATCCATTATTAAGAATGTATTTTGAGACTTCTCTATATTTTACAAAAATCGCAAAGATGGCCCCTGAAGAGATTCAAAATCACATGGCTAAAAGCAATGCAATATGCTGAACAATGTCCGAAATTTTCAAATACATGTAAAAATAACAATCATATCAATACGTTTGTCCAGAACAAAATTTTATGAACATTGGGCTGGAGGATTGATCGAGACCAATAACTTTACTGTCCGGCGCCATGAGCGTGTTTTGTTGGCTATTAAGATATAGA
This sequence comes from Lineus longissimus, assembly GCF_910592395.1. Taxonomy (NCBI): domain Eukaryota; kingdom Metazoa; phylum Nemertea; class Pilidiophora; order Heteronemertea; family Lineidae; genus Lineus; species Lineus longissimus. Next base: position 10,012,309 of record NC_088313.1, read on the forward strand.
TTTAGAAAACCAAGCACCTCTTACGTACTAGGTTTCTACCGTTAAAATATCCAAATAAAGAGTGCCATGAAAACTAATGATGTGCATTCAATTCATTCGGAAATAGTCCCATAGTATAACAATAAACTTCGCACAATTATTTCAATGATGTATGTAAATTCTATATGCTTTCGTCTCAGGTCGTCCTGTCATGCTTTCATTTCGTTGAAATAATGTTGACGCTACTAAAAGCTTGTTTAGGTTTGGTCAACAAATAGTTTAATGATACTGGGGCGCATAATCGCTCTCTAAACAGACATGGGCCTACTAACTGCCCAGGAAAGTACAGTTTAATTTTCTTGTCAGGTTCCGCACTCAGAAATGGTATGTCTTTTCAAAAGTCGTAATATTCCTCACCTTTGTACCCTAATGTGTCAAGTAATATAGTTTTCCCTCCTCTCGTGTATCAAATATTGCAACAACTGTCATAGTTCATGTCTCATGTCGACTGCTATAATAGTTCTTTTTTCTTTACTGTTTCACTTAAATGTCACTGAAGTCCAATCACTAATTGAACTGTTTGATAAGCGGACCTTCGTATTACCACGCATGTATACTTTTGACGCAGATTGGACAAGAAACAAACTGGCCAGTTGGCCTCAACAATGCTGTCACTTAGGCCCTTTTACAATCAAGCAAAGGACTTGCAAATATATCATAAGCTTAGGAGCTGGCACTACCGTTCCGTCATATCGTCAAATTGATTAAAGGGGAAGGTTTCGATTATTCAACGCTGATCAAATGGCTGGGATTTGATATTCTCGATACTAGTCAGCTTGAGAATGAAGCCCGCGGGAAGATATAAAGAAGGATTCCTCTTGACCAAGCTTGGTCTAGCATCCATCTTCACGATTGCTATCATTCTTGAAGGGTAAGATATGATCAATTTCTTTGGTCAATTATTATCACTTATACATTATGTTTTACTTTTTTGATTGATTTATTGAAAGCAACCTGTTCTCGATGGCCATTTGATTTAATAGGTGAATAATTCGTGTAGGGCTATACACGTAGAACTAAACTTTCGACATTGTCAGACAGTCAGACAATTATCGACAGTATCAACGATTCTTATCTATAGTCTTAATTCAATCGTGGCTTTTTTGTGAAAAACATCGTATCGCAAGAGATGTAATGTTGGCTGGAAGGAGAAAGCGAGTTTCTTCATTATTATTCTGGCCTGGCGGTCGCTGGTTGCGACGGTTTGCACTGCACCATAGTTATAGGCGCAATAGACGAATCCTGGTTCCGTGCACCAGCATGATGTTAGTCCAAAAAAGGGCGTTCAACTGGTGTGCGCAAGACACACATTGCACCTTTAGCATGGTTTAGGTTCCTGCAATGTACTCTGACATTCCCATAGTTCGGCCTAATGCCGCGACATATCCAATATTGGGAGCCGCCACTATAAAGAGGACATGACATTTTATTAGAGTGACCGAAGTGTTAGTGTAGTAAGCAGGATGGGACTGCATCCCATACCAGCAATGTCGCCTGTTAGGGTCTTAGAATTACGATAATGCTCTCCCCTTACAGGGGAAGAGGGCAATTTAAACATTAGTTAAGAAACTATATCACCAGAAGACATTATAAGCACATCTTTGTTTGCCAAAGCTGCCTGAGTGTGATGGTCATGAGGAGTACAAAGTGCCAAAATATTCCAATAAAGCACGCATAGATTGATTTGCATATATACCACTAAACCAACACACATAACTCCACCCACCAACTTGCTGTGACGTTTTGCCCCTACTCACACCACCAATAATGCAGGTAGGCCTGATTAGCTTCAGCTTTGCGAACCATCGATAAATGGAAAAATAATGTAATATGAAAAACATGTAATTTCACCAAGCTCTTACATCGCTCTTCTTGGCCATGATGGCAGTTAATTAAGTCACCACACCTTAGGATTATCTAATAAAATTCCTGGAAAAACCATATATTTGTCATATGCTTAACAGATAAATCTGTAGGCCTATTCCCATGTCTGTACATTGACCTTCAGTACAAGGTAGGTCCAAAAATGGTTCCTTTCAAAACCTCATGATTAAGCCCATTGGAAAAGTTTGAAAAGGCTGCAAATAAAATCACCACTCATAAAATATCTAAGTGATTTTTCTTCAAAATGCTAGCTTGCCCTAGCAATGACCCTTATTTACACATTGATAAGGTTCTTGTCAGAGAAAAATCAACAGGTTTGCTTATTACTTACACCAACAGAGTATTTTGTTTCTCATAATTGGGAAGATTCATGAACCTGAAAGACTGTTTCATTTATTCAATATTTGTTACTGACCCTAAATATATCTTTGATATAAGTTAACAAGCAGCATATTTTTTCTTTTTTAAGGTTTTGGACTCGTAAGATTTTTAGAAAAATTCACCCGGTATCTCTGCCTCTAAAATCCCATCTTTGACAGATACTTCAGTAATAACAGGAGGTGCGTGTTGCTGAAATTGATGATGACATAGTCACATATTCTTTACGAAGGACACAGAGTAAATAGCCTTGATTTCTAAAGACATTGAAATTGCGTTGTTGGTTCAGTCATCCATAGTAGAGTAGAAACAGTTCTAAAATTCTAAAATCCCAGGTCAGGGTATATGTCATAATATAATAATAAGGTCTTGTCAACAGGATGTAAGCATATGTCTGATATGTCCCTCTGGTAGAAATTGACAGATGTCATTTTCAGGGCTGTTTTACCAACGATTTGGGCATACAAAATCAAAGTAATCCACATTGCAGAAGAAAACAATTAAATCTTGTAGGAAGAATATAAAATTTGGTCGATCTTGTCTTGCAGTTTGGCAAAATGAATATCCATTTTTTTTATCAGTCATCCGACATGATGATTCTGACTGCTCCTCTAGTTGTTCGGGACATTCAGTTTGGGCAAAGTATAAAGTTAAACTAATCAAAGTAGGTTCTATTTATAAACACTGAGAGATATCATTGCTAATTTCCATATTACTACCCACCCACTTGATTGGCCCGAGCTCTACAATGGCAACACTCATTACTTATTCATGTGTGTGTACACTAGCCCAGGTGGATGAAATAACACAACATGACCATTGCCTCAAAGTTTGGGTCAGTGGTAAAAACAGCAGTCATGTACATACAATGCAACCCGGGGATGAATTGCTCAACTGAAAGACTAAGAATTATATAAAATTGGGTAGTAGAGAGAAAAGGCTGCTCAGTGGTATAAGAATTGTCTGAACCGGTCGACTGATGTCTGATCTACAGCTGCCGAAAGAAAGGCTATATTTCTGTTTTAAAATACAGTGATTTCCCTGGGTCGATCAGGATGTACTACGTAACCGGGTATAACTGTGTATAAATGATCTATATAAAAGAACGAACATCTGATGTCTCAGTTTAGATTTGCCACTACAGCACGAGATATAGATTATTTAGGAACTTCTGTATATCATTATTTGGGTACCAATTATTAGACCTGACAAAACCGTTTATTGAAGACCTTCACGTCGCATGGCCTGAATGCATTAGACAGATATAATCTATCTGATATCGTACATATAATGAGCTATTAACAGGTATCATTCAAGATTGTTGTATTCAAATACAATTGGAAAAGAGAGTTAAATTCATAAATGGCATGGTAGTCGCAAAAACAAAGTACACCCGTAAATGTATCCAGTTAATATCTGCGGGCAGCAGTTCACCACTAGGGAAAAGTTTTCCTTGCATTACTCAGAAAATATATTATTGGAATAGGTACAATTAGCCCCCTTAGGAGGTATGTTCAAGACGCTTCATGCAAAATTGCAAGGTCAAAATGGGGATGGATTCAAGATTATTTTTGTGTAGCGTCAGCAACTTTCTTTCACGGGAGAATGGTCACTGTAGGACTATCCAGGAAGAAATGTACAATTTTTGCGTTTTTCCGTGATTGTCCGGCCCAATTGGCGATATTGCCATTTGTGATGGTGAACAGCGCCAGGAGCTATTGCTACGCCGGATTTTACATCGCAGAAAGGGGGGAATCAGGCGTTTCCAGTAATATACGACACAAGCGTCGAATCTTCTGACGTCGCATTTACGCTTCATCTCTCCAAAGCTGGATTATCAGTATTAACAGACGGTCATCCATATTCTTTAATTTTGTTCAGAATAAATCCGTTCAAAGAAATGCTAATGAGAACATCAAATTCCGGTGCATTTTATCAAATTTTCGTTAAAGACGGTTGAAAATCACTCGAAAATCTGAATGTGCGCATCTGTTTAGGGTTTATCTGTCGGGGTCAGAAACAATACATACTTGGGAAAATTGTACGTGACATAACGAAAAATGTCCTCACCGATAACTACACATTCTCTAGAGCGAACGAAGCTCTTTAATGACACTTTACGATTTTCGTAAAAAGGACATTTTATGTTTGACCTTGACGTTGTAGAACGCTTTAATTATTGAGTCTAATTAATGGATCGCCGACTGAATGTAACATAGGGACAGACGCATGAACGCTGTTCATAACACTTCCGAGTAGACGGTAATTCGTCTTTACAGAAATACAGTTTTTTTGCAAGTGGTTGCCAGCTGGCAGCTAGGGAACCGAAGAATTTTCCGAAGTGCCGACAAAGTTATTATGGTCCGTAAAGCTTTTCTCTCCCAATCTAAGACCGGTCGGCAAACTCCCTATACGGGAGCCTATTTTCGATCATTTGTGAACCGGACAACAAGGGCTAGCTCTGGCGGGACACTCTAATCTGATCAAGAGCCAAGTACCAAGACTCTATTAATGAGAAGTGCCGCCAGGAAACCAACGAGCCAAAGTAAAAGTTTAGGCTAATGAATATGATTATTATTTTTGGGAGTCCGAGGCCAACAGGTACCAATATATAAAGTTATTTGTAACCGTTTATGACGTTGTAGGACTCATCGCCGCCTGGATCAGCCTAGATTTTTTATCGTTCTATCGTTAACTATGTTAATACGCCGTCTAAAAAGGGTGTTTCAAAAAAGGAAACCGAGATTAATTTGTCAATTTCCTGAACAAGAGAACTGGAACCCTCCAGCAAGTAGCAGATGCATTTGGTGCGATCAACCATGAGATTAAGTGGCCACTGAGGTCCCCTGACCTCACCCCTTGTGGAGTGTTTTGTGGGGACATCTGAGAACCAAGTGTTCAAGTTGCTTCCAAAAGATATCAATGACCTATGTGTCAGAATCGTTGCTGCACTTGAGACTTTAAGAGGACAGAGAGACGTATTCTGATATGCATTGACAGAAATGATAACCAGAGCTGAAGTTTGTGTTGAAAGGAATGAGGAGCATGTCGTAGGACACTGGGGTTAGGGTTGAGACAGGAATAAGCACCAAAATGTTAAGTCATTGAATAAAATTGTTGCTAAGGACACAATGGTCTTTCTCCTTTGTCGGAGTTACACTGCGGTAAATCTGGTGCAGGATCAGTTCTGTCATGGCTGATTGAACTGCTTTGTGCTCAGTCATCTATGACAGTAAATTTAATTATTTGGTGTCATACGAAAGAGGACATGATTAGATAATAAATGGTGATTGCCAATTTCCAAAATATTTAGCCATGTCCAAGAAATTAACAAATTAATCTCGGTTTCCTTCTTTTGAATTGTGTCTGGTCCACCATCCTCAGTCGGGTTTCGCATTACATGGAATACAGTTCAACTATGTCTTTCAGGCACTGGAATTCTTGCGCCATTTACACCAAGGATGATGGAACTTGCCCGTGTCAGAAAATGTAGCGCCCTAATTACAGTCCCTTTAAACGAGACGAAGATTAGCAACAATATCCCTTGCACAGCCGGATGCTGAATTTAGCTCATCCCTGTTAGCTGTGAAAGCTCATTACAGGGCGGCCTATAAAAAACTTCTATAAAGTGCATCTTCTTAACATTGATAGGCATTTTCACACTTACGTCACCAGGTTATACAGTGGTTGAGTCGGCAACCAAAGAGGAGGACAATATGGTGAGAAATCGTTCATTGAACAATGTACACGTACTCTCAATGTAAAATGGCTACCAATTAAAAGTGACAATACTTCAACAAATATAATTTTGTTTGATATTCGTCAAGTATATAGCTTCCTTGGGTTGCTCAGTTGTACAGTTTAAAAGTTCTTATTTCAACTAATGTTTTTACTATTTCTATTTCATCACTTTTTTAACCTCTGTCAAGAAATCTTTTTTTGCGCACCCAACTGAGGAATCACTGGTTGGTGGTTGCGCGGGATTTCCACTTAGGGTTTCACCTGTTGCTGCTGGAGGTGATTCACTGATTTGACACACTCTGACTGAGTTCACCCAATGACTTTTTGATGTTATTTTGATGCCTTTCAAATTTTCCATGTTGACTAAAGTTTTTTGATAAAACTGTCATGCCACAAAACGGGCATAATTTTTTGATCGGTTTTCTACTCGTTTTTTTAATAGTTTCTTTACGATTTTCACGTTCCATTTTAAGAGAGAGTTTTTGTTAAACAAGTGAAAAAACTGGAATTCTAGTAAAAACTGGAATGCTAGTAAAACTAAAACAAGCTTTAAAGGACCATTGTGATTATTATTGCAGTATTTTTGTTCTTCTGATGGTTCATCAATTTTCTGGACGTGTTTGATGCTTTTCCCATTTTGATTTAGCTCTCAAATGATAGAAAAAGGCGTTATTCGTTATTTTCTGTACGCTTAAGTCCTTTCCCGCCACGTGAGTGCACGTCGAGATCCGAGTTCACGTCACCTCGCTATTAAGACGCAACGTCATTTCATTTTAGGGCGTCCAAAGTTTGTACCATCAAAGTTACAACAATTCAAATACCTAGACGCCCTTCTGTAATTGCCATGTTTCAACTTTCGAACACAAAATTCACAAAACGTCATCAATACATGAGCTTGCGTCATCAAAATGTCCGATTTATTCTTCTGAAACCGGGACCATCTCAGCAATCAAAAAAAAGGCCAAGTGATTTAGCGACGCCAATCATATAATTCTGCCTTGGGGAAGAACACTTGTCTCAGAATTATTCGATAACTCATAATATGATAATTTTCCACCATAAAGCCCAATTGATAGGGGATGTAGCCACACAACATAAGGTAATTGTTTTCACTATATCGTAAACAAATTGATGTTTGTTGAGCGTATTGTCGAGCTGTACTTCTGCGATATTTGCGAGATTTTGATACGCATATTATAATTGTATGTCTTGTGACAATCATTCGTTTGTGCATTCTTAAATGTCTTAGTATCGGAAATCTGCCAAATTTTGTAAACTATGTGATTGTGTTCACTTCAGCATTTTCAGTTTATCATACCGTTCTCATTGTACTTAGACAATAGTGTGGCTGCCTAGGAAAATCACTCACATGTCAGAAATGATGAAAACCTGCAAAATCCCTTTTCGTCTCATAGATTCCTACTCATTTACGCTTTTTTTTGCTGAACAAAAACTTATATTTCTCTAAAATGGACCAACCTATTGTAAAAATTGAAAAAAGACAATTTAACTTTATTGCAAAGTACTCCGGAATAACAGCTAACTCAATTTTCACCATGTGACTGGTTTTCCTAGACAGCCGCACATTTTATTTTTGTTTCTAAAGCATCCACTTACTTGCCATGTCACTTTTAGATAACCAATCCATACATGTACATGTTTTATTTTCATTAAAAAATTAAGTTCTTAAAATATGTTTCATGTCAATTCACTATTTCCTATTTCCTACCTTTCACTGGTCATACATCATCTCTTCCCTTCCCCATTTCCACAAAAACTGCATTAATTAATGCGAGCAATCAAAGATGCTCTTCATCCTCGATTCATAATAACTATTATGTGTCCTGGTCTCTTCTGAATCATTCTGCCTTGTGATTCATGCTCCATTGCAAATCATGCTCTTGCAAATCCAGATCCCTTACAAATCATCCTACCAGGGTACTTGGTACCTACTGATCATGCTCCCTTTCGAATCATATTCTCCTGCAAATCGGCCCTTCTTACTAGTTGGCTACGAATCATGATCCCATGCGAATCATGCTCGTTGACAATTCATGCTCACTTATGAGCCCAAAGTCTTCTGAAACCTGCATGTCCACATCCAAGATCAACTTACCCCAGTCAGGACACTCCTTTGTCACACCGTCCTTGTGCTTAAGAAAAATTGGGATCCCTGCAACCTATGCAACAGAAAGAAACAAAGCAATATTCCAATCTCTAATTGAATTACATTACATGTATTCCAATTTCCATTACCTTCCTACCAAATTCCTACTAAAAACATATTTTCCCATTCACCAATAAATTTCTTACATATCAAAAACAACCGCCCTATGTTTTTTTAAAAACATTTCTTGTTATCGTCGCAGTTGCGGGTCGTCAAGCGCCATCAGCTTGACGTCGGAAAAATCGATACCAGCACCATGATGTCAAGGCGTAGTTCCTAGCTCCAGGAAACGCCTTACTAGTGCATCGTTCCACGTGGAAAGAGTCGATGCGTTGAGAGCTAAATCGGGTCAAATCGGAAGCGCGATAATTCAGTCAGATTTAGATTTTTACATTTAGATTTTAATTTGTTGATGGAATAAGAGGTGACTGGACAGCCGATAGCTGGGCAATATTACCCTTAATAATGCCAACGATCCTTTACACAATTTGGTGCAACCAGCACGAATATTGCCACCATGTAAACGTTGTGACGCAATGTTTTTTTTAAATGTGTTACTTTACCCATGTAATGTGTACATGTTGATCCTATTTGACAAATACTTTGGTACCAATACGTTTAAAGGGCTTTCTTGATGGCCGTTGGTAGACATTCATGGTTCTTAAGTGCCCTGCAAATATTTACAAGAATGATATTTTGATAGGAATTATCACCAAGAGTCGTATGCGTTTAATGTTTTCTTACACTCATTACCATCGAATCTTGAAAAAGGTTAACTCAAGTTTATAGTTAAAATATATGAATGTTTTATCCGTAACTATTTGTAAAGGGAGGGTGTCCTGAAACGCTTTTATTAAAATTTTAACTCCGGGTATAAATAATATGGCATAACACAAGAAACACAATTGTGAAAACCGCATAAAAATCAGACTACTCATCTCAAAGTTATAGCAGTATGTAATTCAAACATTCCAGATTGTGCAGGAAGAACAAATTGATGATGTACATTGTGCTGTACTGAAATAAAGTGTTGATAGTTTCATGCTTATATGCTAAGTACCTTGTCACAGGTATGAGCTTTTAGTGAACATGTTAAATAAAGGTACAATTTTAGAATATACGCATGAAACTATGAACAAAAATTTATTTTAGTACAGCACAATGTACATAATCGGTTTGTTCTTCATGCACCACACGGAATGTTTGGATTTTATACCTGCCATAACTTAAAGATGGGTAGTTCGATATTTATGCGGTTTTCACCACTGTGTTCGTTATCTTATGCCCTTTTGTTTTTTCCCAAGTTCAAAAGTGTTGAAGGTGACCTGTAAGCATTAATTAGACAGAACATTCTCAAATCTTCCTCGACAAGTATGCCGACGTATAAAAAGTGAAGTAGTTCGGTAAATAAAGTATGGTAGGTCGAAGAGAAAAGAACGCAATTAAATACATGTGCTACTTTTTTAGGTATTCTTGGTAAAACCAAAGACTATATGTAACCACAAAATGACTAAATCACAACTAGGCGTTTTCGCTGTTCCGACGGCGTTTTCATGTAATTGATGGAAGCCATTTTCTTGAAGCTAATATCAATTTCGATACAAACCAACCTTTTTGGATCTATAATATAATACTTAACTATAAAATATTCATCGAATAAGATTTATCTGGTAATTGGTAATAAAATACATACAGTATGTACATATACTGTATTTTTATGGCTACAAAGGCAGTTCATTAGACTCAAGCAGGCACGCCTACCAAAAACGCAGGGCACAATACTCCCGCACTCTCGTAGTTCTGACTGGTCGAGAATGGAACTATTAAAAGAAAGGACAGATCGGTTAACCGCAATATATGTTGGTTTTTTTGGTGAGAGTGATTATGGTTGTAAGCGAGATTAACTTTGTTTGCATGAGCAAGCGCGCTGTTAACCCTTCGCAAAATCTAAGATCGCAGATTCTGCAATAGCGGGTGCCCACGCCGCTCATGCTGAAAACTATGAGGTGCACCATATAACATGCCACTGAGTTAGGTGCTCAATTTTTATTTTTCGCGCGAGATCCGGTGTGTAAAAATAGGTGGCAGCACTAACATTTCAACCTAATTTAATATCTTCAGTGCTACTGTCTGAATTCACATTTAGCTCGTGCGATTTGTTGTTTTTTTTGCTTTTGTTTTTGTTTACTTTGTTTACTTCTTTGGGTTTTTTTTAAACTTGTTTCTTGTTTTTAATTTCATAAATTTGCAATTAGCTTTGTCGATTAACAGCTCCATCTCTTCATCTGGCAGGTTAAAGAACGCTAAATCTGCTTCGTCGTCTTCATTCTTTGGAGCTGGATGTGATTAAAACTTGCCTTTAGATTAAGCTTTAGCTTAAAACTTTCTTACCTGGTCTAAAAAACCAATATTTGACCTCACTCATTGCAACCAGTCATACGTCCTGTTTATTACGACTGTTAGTCGAAAATCGTATTAAAATGCCATTTTTTGCATTTTGTTATGGGACACCTTGTGCATCCTAGTACTCGAGGCATTTGGCCATGCATATTTAAGCAACCCTGTTAATGACAAGTCACCAGCGGAAAGTTACAGCAGGTCTTTTTTCACCCAGACCTGGTGTTTCAGTCGACGGTTATTTCATATTGGTCGTCACTATACAATTATCTTCAGTATACCATTAAGAGTTGGTTTGCGTGCATATTGGGAACCGGCCTTAGCCATGAAAAGACAATAATTTTGAAAAACAATACGACACATTATCGTTGGCTGCTAACGATGATGTGTCCTAAGAACGCTCTGTCAAGAACGTGTGTTTTTTCACGTTAGGAACTTTCATGTAGACGCAATTTGGCCATTTATACACTAGTAGTACCAAAAATTGCGCAATAAATTTTGGACTCGTCGCGACGTGTTTTGTCCAAAGATGGCGGGGTTCACCACTTATGAGCTAAGTCTGTTCCAAATTATACATGTTTAAAAAAGCCATAGTGTGCCTATCATGTATATAACAATACGTTTCCCAAGTAAAATAACTTAACTTTCCTAGTTATACAAAGAAAATACAATTACGAAATAAATAGATGTAAATGTTTGCATCTCATCTTTTCTCACGCACCCTGGTGAATGAATTCCCCACATTGCCCAACATCTCATCAAGCCTCCCAGTTTGCCGAGCTTGACTGTCCAGGGAAAGGAAATTTTATTTAATAAGGCTGGGTGCTTGTCGTGTAATCAGTGTTTGACACCATATATCAGACTTGACCAGTCCAAAGTCCGCACGCGAATAGTCGTTGAGCGAATCGGGGCAAAAATTCGCCTAGTCGAATATCGCCACACTCATTCACCTCCAAATCGCTCCCTTCTATTATGATCAGGCGAGAATTCAGACTGAATGAAAATCGCAGGCGAAAATCTATCAATAATCGCGCCTAATTCGCTCTCGCCAACCATAGGAACGGAGCGAATATTACATGTCTTGCAGTATGCGAATTCCGACATCAGCTGATAGCAGACCAAAATAAACACAATTTAGAATACCCGGTCAACCGGACACCAGTACTGAAATACATCGCATCTATCCGAGAGGTTTTGGCACAGAGGTTTGAGGTTGTAGTATTATGGTATGCATTCCGAAGGATTGTGGCGGAATGTACCGAATCATACAGCTAATCATTGTTAGGCTTATGTTTACGAGTCATCAGCCAACCAATCAAGATCGTTGTAGTATCCGGTCATCCTAAACAGCGTCGACCAGCGCCCACCAGCGTCCACTAGGTTTAATGTCGGGTATAAAGTCATCAAATTGTCTAGGGAGATGTTGTCTAAAATCACAGGGCTCCTGTTGTATTGGGAAGCCCTATCATTTCCTCAAACACAAATCTAACATGGCCGCCGACTGAGTGGTGGACGCTGACCAGTACGTTTTAGACAACAACTCGCTAATCTAGCACACAAATGTCACGAAACGATCGGGAAATGTCCTGCTTATCACGTTTATATATTTGACAATTATATTTTACTTTGATGGCGTTAAGTATGTTTTTAAACCTGCTGGACGCTGTTTAGTATGACCCGATTTTTTACGTCACGTGACTGCACTTTTCCGCCTATAAAACAAGGCAAAAGTCGTTGCAAAATCGTTACCGAATATCGGACAAGCATGCAAGAGCCACTAATTCCGTAAAATCGCTCCATTATCGCCTGGAGCGATTTTTGGGGCGAAATCGAAGAATAGGCGCGATTGTGGGCGAATTTCGCATCTGACATATCGGCGATTTCATATTATCGCCTTGCATTCGCCGGTCGATTTTCGGACAGATTTCGCAGGCGAAATAGTGTAGGGTGAATTTCGCCGGCGAATATCGCGTGCGGACTTAGGACGTGATCCCCAAGATCATCCCTCCTCCCAAAAAGAAGATATTTTCTAATCGGTGGTACTATACTAAGATTGAACCTCCATTGTATAATTTACCTATCCTTGTCGGTAGTTGATAAAGCTTGGAATTAGTGAAACCATGTAACCGGTGATAAACCTTGGAATATTCAGTACTAAGCCGTGGAATCACTGTGCAAGTACCGCGTGAAATCGGGCGCGTTCCTTCCACGATTTATACCCTCCCAACCGCCAATCTCGTCCCAGCTGACTTTATTGATAGCAATTTGCCAGTAGTTCCAGAATAAACCTTTTTGTGGAGGATGACGTCATCATTGAATGCATTGGAAATGTGTTGTTGTCAAAACAAACAACAAACTTATATTCATGACGGGCCGCCATTTGCAAATATCTAATTATTGCTCTTCGATGAAAGCAAAAGTAAGCTTTTGTGATTGTTTTGTATTCCATATACTAAAATAAAACGTTTTTATTAGAAGAATCATTTGTATATATAATGCTCTGATAAAGCTCAGTAGATATGACAAACATGCACACGGGAATCACAAAAAAATGTGTCCGCTTAGAACTGGTTACATCACGAAAATATCTCTACATCCCTCGATGTGTACATGAATATGTATGAAATCGCTCACAGCGAAGGAATTAATTCACATTTTTCATCTTCAAACCCGGCTAAAACCTTCGGTAATAAACCTTCATCTACGTTTCTACGGATAAGTGCCAGCTGGTACTGCATTATGTAGTCAATCTTCTCTGTATCACCCTGTATGATCACACCGCTCCGTTGTTCAATTAGGCCCCGTGTGGTGGCGTAGTAAGCGGAGCACTGATTGGTCCATATTATGGGGTGTGGTGGGCGTGTCGTGACGTGCATGTCTATATTTGGGAGATCAGTAATGTACACTGGAGGCGAGGTATGACTGGGTTGTTCTAAAATATAGATTATTGAATCGGATGTGCGACTGATTTCTAAACTACTGTCAAATTCCGATCTGATCATGTAAAAATAAGCTCCAAATATTGATTCGTAACCACATTAGGTTCAAATGGCATTATTTCATGTTTTTATGCATTTTTAGGACTGATTCCAAGGTTTATCACTGGTTTCAAGGTTTCACTGGTTCCAAACTTTATCACCTACCATCCTTGTCTCTGGTTTACCATTGTCTAATTTACCATTGTCTAAAATGACCTTTGTCTAGATTGCCAATGTCTAATTTACCTTTGTCTAAAATGACCATTGTCTAGATTACCATTTTCTAATTTACTTTGGAGAATCACCCTGGAGAATCAATTCTCCACATTGCCGAGCATCTTATCAGGCCTTCCAGTTTGCCGAGCTTACCTGTTCCGGGAAAGGAAATGGCTTTCAGTAAAGTTAGAAAAACTGTGTTGTTGGGTCTTTCACCGAAATATTGTTGTGTTTATCTGGTAATAAGGTTCTTCAAGCGTGATTTGCATCAAACATAGAGAAAAATGCACAGTTGGTTTGTCCTATGGACAGCGAACAAATTTCGAATTATACATGGTTTGATTTTGTGGGGGCACCACTGATCAGCGTAACCCACTGGTTAATTTACCTTGAAATCTAGAGCATATGATGACATATTGTCCATGTTACCAGATGGACACAGTTTATTTAAAAAAAACTTACCAAAGAGCGCACATTTTGGATGTTTTTCTTATAAAGCAGCCATTCTCCCAGGCCTCAGTTCAAGAAGCACTATCCAGGTCAATCTGCTCGGTAAGTTGGAATGCCTCTTAAGATGCTCGGAAGTTTGGAGAACTTATTCTCCAGGGTGTCACGAGACCGTGTGATTTAAGATGGCTTAATTCCCATCAAAACATTGATCGTTTTGAGCTTACAAGCTCACTAGTTTCGGTCATAAAAGGGGAACAAACTCGATATGATTTGCTAAAAATCTTTTAGAACCAGGTAACATGGATTCATACACATCATGATGCTGCTAAACCCCCAATACGGAAAAGAAATGTCAGAGAAAGACTTTTTTCTTACAATAGCTTACCAGATAATGATGATATAATTTACATGCTATTCAAGATTCAGTAATCTAACACAAATAAAATAGCACGCTGTATAAAATACTACATTGCTACAATGCACCGATTTAAAATAACTCATTTCCCAATTAGCTGGAACTTAAACACTGAAATTGCAACTTTTCTCTGGTGAAAATTACAAATTTTACTATCACGCCTACCAATGTCGAAATCCAGATATGATTCTTAATTAGTTCTTTGTTCAAATTTGTCCTGTCCGTGTTCATGTTCTTGTGCATGTATATTCATTTCCTCTAGATATGTTATCTGGAACGTTTGTTAACATGATAACAGGCTCAGACAAACTTTTATTTCTTCAGATTGCCTACGAAGGTCAAAGCCGCAAGAGGTGGTAAGTCATATGAGACAAGATTGAAAAAACAGCGTGTTAGTTCCATACCTGGCAATTGGCAATTGAAAATTGGCAATTGGCAATGGCAATGTGCCAAAAGTATATCAAATATCGAAGTTGGATAAGGTACGGGCCAGATATGAGACATTGCCTCCCGGTAATTTCACTATTGAAGACAGATTGATGGACTCTATAATGTTCACAGCAATGAGATAGTAAAGATGTGGAACAGCTCATGTGGGGCTTATAGTAAATCGGGGTAGCCTCAGTCTCAGAGAAAGCTTTTCACTTTTCCCTGAAAGTGCTGTCACCTGGAAGGTGGTGATTCCTGCTGTGAGACTCTACAGTAGTATGATACTGGCAATGCATCCTGAAAAAAAACAGGGGGTGTTACTGCCACTCCTTGATTTCCCCAGGATGCTATATAGGGATGCAGAAAAGCTCCTGAGGGACTTTGAAGTAATTTTCATCATTCTCTGGCTCGTAAAATCTTTTGTAGAAACCCGACGATTTTGGGGAATTTGTTGATGATGGATCCATCTTTCCGTTCGAATCTTCATGCTTCATGTGGATACGGTCGTCTACAGCCCAAGATGTATGTCCTAGATCTTGTGAATTCAGCAAAAATGTCCAAGATCCCAAAATTTTGCATTTTGTCATATATGTCAAACATCCAAAGAATAATGATAAATTATATTTTGGTATACTTATGGCACATTGCCATTGCCAATCACTAATCACCAATTGCCAATTGCCAATTGCCAGTTATTTAACTAACTCAAACACATTTGGTACGAGAGCTAATCAATAAGTTCGGACAATTTTTTGCTACCGAGCGAAACCAACGATGCAAGATGCATCTTGCTGAAACCTCAGCAATTGCTGATAATGTCTCTATGGTAGCATCAATATATTCATCTCTTGGATTGTTGTATTTAGCTTTGAGTTATAGCTGATCGAATTAGGATAAGAAAAGGCGGTGACGTTCTGTCAGCATTTGGCTTTTTCATTACAAGTTTGCAATACAAATTATACAAAAATTCGAAAATAGTATGAGTAACTAGGCCACTTATCATGTTTTATTTTCTTTCCGGCATATCAGTTAACATACATGTACAACAGAACACAATTCATCTGCATATTCTTAATTTAAAAAAAAATCTTCGAAACTCGACAACATAATGAAAATAGCAAAAAGCTGAACTGTGCCTATTTGTTCCGAAGGCTGTAGTTCCCGTAAATCAAGGACAGATGAACTTTTGAGGGTAGCGTTGTGTCAAGTCGGAACTACATGTAACTCTTTTTTTACAATGAATGCCTTGTTGTTATAACTCACTGATGAGTGTGCAGTATGTACAGTCCTACCAGAAAGTAAATGTCAACAGGTTTTTTAAAATATCACAGAGATAGAATCAGTTAATTGAATGCGGTTTTCAGCAGAGAATGGTATATCTAGTTGGTCATGTATCTGTTGTATTTGGACCCAGCTAATCCTGTCTCTTCACTATGTAACAGGCAATTTTTAAACTGTCCAAAAAGTAACTTTTTAATTTAATTCAATATTTTATCACAATGTATGGGTGAACTATGATGTAACAAAAGTTTTTTGCTTTCATTATTAAAAAAATCCTGCTGATTTCTTTCATTTTGAAGATTGGTTTTAGCTCGCTACAGGTGATTGTTTTTTTCAGACAGCTGGTGGGGGTATTTATTAAAGGTTATGGAAGAGATTAAAAAATGACATAAAAATCCCACGCAAAAATGTGCACTTGTCATGACTATCGACACAATCTATGGAATTGCAAATGCCAACAAATGATGGTCATAAAGCAAAGTTCATGGGCTCATTTGAATTTTTGAAAAGGCACATGAAATAAAAAAAGTGATTTTTGGACCTATTTTGTTACATAATGAAGGGATGGAATTAGGTGCATCCAAATACAACAAATATATGACCAACTAAATATACCATACTCTGCTGAAAACTGCATTCAAGTACATGTATTTATTTTATCTCTGTGATATTTTTTTAAAACGGTGGACATTTACTCTCTGGTAGGACTGTACGTGAAATTATTACTGAAATCAGTTTTACCACGAGAACGGTATATACATAGTCTCATCATATGGATATGAAAGCAAGGCACGATCATCAAATAACTTATGACGTATGGTGGACGGACAAACTGGTCCAGAGATGAATGAGAAAGGCTTGTTCGGCGTACACTCCGGACGCATTGGACCGGCCTCTTCCTGTTGCCCGGTACTACTGCGGCTAGTAACTATTCCGGGGGTCTCATCTATATCGGACTTCGACAACCACAACGCGAATTTGGTAGGATGCCAACCAATAACTAGGTCGCTTTCATGTTGTCTGGCGTGCGCACTTTGGCAACGTGACGCTACTTCAAAAATCCTCACCTCGGTTACAAACTGTGCCTGAGTGGTAATTTTACTATAGAGTCATGTCATAACCTTGTTTACAATGTACACAAATGGCAATGAATAAAGTAAAAACAGATAACAAGAAAAAAGAAGAAAGAAACTGATCCGCGTTTCGATCTTACATCCTCTGCTTTATACAAGCAGAAGCCACGCGCATTACCCAATGAGCTGACCAACATCGGGCCTCGCGTATCACGTACTCGACAGAGATTTTCGTTACTTGTCATAATGTGTTAGAATTCCATGTCACGCGGTATGCTATTATTAGCTATGTCCGATTGACCTTGGTCATTTGAAAGATTTTGATTCGGTTACAGAAACCCCTTGAGAGTTTAGTATCCTCAACGCCCATGGCTAATCATCCAGCTATACGAATTATTTCCCGCTATTTGTGGCGGTCCATAAGCAATAATGAGATCCAATTAGGATGACGCAATGGACTGCCATGAGAGTCTAGTTCGGCGATGCCTTGGGCATTGAGATATTGAGAACATGTGTCTTTTATTTGAATTCCTGTTAAAATATGCTCCTCTATTTATAGACAAGTCTAGCTCACAGAAAGTAGAGGTATTCCTGAAAAAGAAAGATGCTCAAGTATTTCTAAAGCGATCCAGGGTAAAGAGGTTTTTGGGTGAGCTACTTGACGACACAGGCGACTTTTTCACGGGGACAAGTGCCAAGGAGGAGTGTGATGACGGCTGTAGCTGGGGAGAGATTGAGGGCTACTTTGGCAGCGACACAGACCAGGTGAGACTACTTGTCATTACTTGTATTATTACTCATTACGTTTCCTTTTATTTGCTCAATAATCTACCGATATGTCCAGTTGCGGTCGAGTTTTTTTTTTAAATATTCGATTACAGGTCGGTAGTCCGACAGCCCGCTGGTCCGATGGCCCGCTAGTCCGAAAATGGAAAGAAATGCCTGCTAGTCCGAAAATGAAAAAAGGCCCGCTAGTCCAAAAAAAAATTTTAAATACGGAAAACGTGTACATGAATGTCAGGTTATACTAAAAGTATTAAGCAACGCCAGCTTTCTCACCATAGAATAACCAGCAGTGTTATTAGAAAAATCATATTTCTTTCAAATGACAGTGTACGTGACTTTTTTATGGATCAACCTAAAGCAGTGACATTTTGCAATACGTATTTGGGAGTTCAACAACAAATATTTCGGAATAGCGGGTCTATTATATTGGTTCATTTCAGATTAGCGGGTGTTTTTCCTGATTTCGGACTAGCGGACGATCGGACTGGCGGTACTACATACCCCTGGCTATCGTATGGATGTCACCTCATGCGCCAAATAATAGTAAACTTTTCGGACTATAAGTGGGACTTCGGTCTAGGGGGGACGGTCACCCAACATTCATCATATTGGAAAAAGTTTTCTTATCATCATGATGTTTATGGGTCATTACAACGACATTACCCTTTACTTGTTCGGTGGAGTGATGGGCAAATCAGTGTCGTGAGAATGCGTTTAGTTTGTGTGTTTTCCTTATTCTGTTTCATCATATTTCTGCCAACAGAGGAACTGGATGAATTGGTACGCCTGTGACAGGTCCGGTTGCAGCACACGGGACTACTATGTTTGCGACATGGCTGGGTCCTATAGCAGTGGCAGCTCGAGGACTTGTACAGAAGGGCTAGGTAAAAGACGAAAATATCGATTACGAAAGTATGTCGGGGAACACATTTTGTATTTTACCAGCTACCAGCAGTTTATTTGAGGATACAGTCATAGAAAAGAATAGACTCACGACAAGCGATCCTTCACCGTCATTCAACTGTGTCTATATCCTTTTTCACTGTTCAAATTATTTTTTCACCGACGGTCATTTGTAATAGGAAATAGTTTTCCTCGACGGTAATGTGATACAAGTGTATCACCACTCTACGCTACATGTACGTATTTAGCGTCAGTAAATGATGGTGATCGGAAAGAACATATTTCTACTCGCTCCACTTTTCAGCCATCTGTCATAGCGAGCTCTCTAGAGGTGTGTGCTATGGTGGGGGAAGCTGTCGAACAGCGGGCGACTGTACCGGCTGTACAAAGGGATGGTACGACGACGGGCTCTGCTATGGTAAGAAAAAAAATTATACATTTTCATTCCTCATCTGAATGGTTGGCGGAAAAGGACCCCTGCGCCACTGTTCTTTACTCCAAACGCCGAGACGATCAAAGCAGCTTATGCGCGTGCATCGATCCGATCGATGCTCGAAATGATCGAGCACCAGCGCTTGCAAATCTATGGTATTTTGCCAGAATCCAAGGTTAGTTTATTGATAGAGCTTAATCATGATTACTTTCTCCAACCCGATGCATACGTTTCATCAACTTCAACCATCTTCCTTACAGTAAATCGCCTGATATTAGATTTGTGCCTCTACAACTAAGGATGTAAACACTTTGGAAAATGCTTCTTTTCTTAATCATTTCGTAAACTGTCCGATTAAACTTGTCATTTAGTTTATGCTTTGTAAAAAAAACGACCTATGAGCTAACGAGGTTAAAAAAATTGAGCTCATTTTTATGCAAATTAGTTACATTACTGAAATAATGAAACCCACATACACAACTTCAACATACCATTTATATCATTTATTATCCATGAACGTTGCAGTGCTCTCTGAGAAGCGGCTACAGAAAAGTTGTTCGAAAATGTTTTGTCATTTGATGATTACCTTCAACAACCTCATTATCTCATGAAAGATGCAAATATCAGTATATAGATATTGCCTGGAATGAAAGTTGTTGCAAATTACCTGACCAACCTTCCCTGAAAATTGCATGACGATAGCATTGATATTAATCGAGCTAAGAGCTAAACGAGGTAGAAGACAACGGCGCTCATTATCATACAAATTAGTTACATAACTACCAAATAAACCCTCATGCACAACTTCAACATCACCTATCATCTCTGAACATTTCAGTACTCTCCGACAAGCGGTCAATGCGAAATTGTCCGGAAGCGATTTTGTTGTCATTTGATAATTACCTAAAATCAAAAGACCCCATTATCTCATGAACGAAGCAAATGTCACTTAATTGCCTCTAATGAAACGTGTTGCAAATCATCTGATATATCTTCCCTGAAAATTTGATGAGGGTAGCATAAATGATAATTGAGCTACGAGCTAAACGAGGTAAAAAAAGAAAATGGAGCTCATTATTATGCATAATTAGTTACATAACCCAACAAATCAAACCCATATTCACAACTTCAACATGTCTCCTTATCTTTAGGCCACAACTAGACGTTTATTTTTCAAAAAGATAGACGTGTCTGTGTCCGGCTGTGTCAGGTCGTTTTTTTCAAGTCGCACATGCGCCTATCTACTGCTACTTGGTTTCTGCACTCAATGAAATCCTAGCATGTAGCTTTCAACAACTCTTTTTGTCAAAATGTCCTCCTCTTTTCAGAATGTACGCCTATCAGCAACTGTATCACTGGTAACCTTCACTGCACAAGCTCGTCCAATCAGCAATGCGATAACTGTGAGAGTAATTATGGGACAGCTACTGGCAACGCCCATTCACACGTGACAGGACCGCCTGGCTTTTGCTATAGTATGTTCATCATTTTTAGATAAGTCAGTTTGAGTTTGTTCACATGGAAATATATGACATACACTCATCAAAGAAAGTTAAGGACCACTTCTTATTTTTAACATATTTTTTTTACAGCACATATTAAGGACCAGAAAATGCCTAAATATGAATGTCCTGTATGACCTCCAAGACACAGTAATCAATTTCACATGTGGTTTGTTCCAGTTGTTGCATAACTTCTTTCTAAACTTGTCACAACCTGAAAATGGGTGTTTTGGTGTGTCAACTTTTTCACAATTTTAGCCTAAATGTCTTGTCATCAATGTCAGCATGGTCAGTAGCGAGTATGGCCTCCCCTGCTGCAATAACAGCCTGACACCGCTGTCTCATTGAGTTTATCAGACGATTAACATCCCTGACATCAATTGCATCCCATGCAGCCTCCAAGGCCACACCAAGCTGCTGCAACCCATTTGGCTGCACCTCAAGCGCTCCAATACTCCTTCCCATCATGTCCCAGACATGTTCTATAGGATTCAAGTCCGGGGATTTTGCTGGCCAGTCCATACGCTCAATTCCATGATCCGCCAGGTACTGTGTCACCACCCTCGCTGTGTGGGGACGGGCGTTGTCGTCCATGAAAATGAAATTTTCCCCAGCGTTTTCTGCAAACGGAACCACAAAAGGTTCCACGATTTCATCTCTGTACCTCACACCTGTAATTGCTCCCCCTGGGACCACATAGAGGCGAGTGCGTTGACCGTAGCTGATTCCGCCCCACACCATGATGCTGCCTCCACCATAGCGGTCATGTTCAGCGATGCAGCCATCAGCAAAATATCTCTCCCTGTTGTCTCCAGACTCTAACACGTCCATCATTGTGGTCCAGGCTGAATCTGCTCTCATCTGAGAACAGAACACGGCGCCATTGCTGGTGGGTCCATCCCACATGATCACGAGCCCAATTGAGACGGATTCTTCTGTGAGCAGGGGTTAATGGGGTGCATTGCAGTGGCCTCCTGGCATGGATGTCGGCTCTGTGAAGTCGGTTACGGATGGTTTGATTTGAAACAGTAACCCCAGTTGCAGCAGTGAATTGGTTATTGAGTCTGCAAGCACTACTGAAGCGGTTGCGACGACAAATAGTCACTAAGTAGCGGTCATCCCTCGCAGTTGTTGCTGATGGGCGGCCAGTATGGGGTTTCTCTGAGTATCGCCCTGTCTCCCGGTGTCGTTGGTTAGCACGACTGATGACACTGTGAGACACACCCATCATCACAGCTACTCGTCGCTGACTGAAGACAGCTTCCAGCATCCCTATGGCTCGTGCAACCTCTACTTCACTCAAGTGGCACCTAGGCATCTCTCTTGTCAGAATGCTGCCTGAGCTTGGTGGGAAATGCAAGGAAAAGCACTTGCATGGACTTTTGTACCACTTTATGTGGTCAGCTGACACACCAAAACACCCATTTTCAGGTTGTGACAAGTTTAGAAAGAAGTTATGCAACAACTGGAACAAACCACATGTGAAATTGATTACTGTGTCTTGGAGGTCATACAGGACATTCATATTTAGGAATTTTCTGGTCCTTAATATGTGCTGTAAAAAAAAATTTTGAAAATAAAAAGTGGTCCATAACTTTCTTTGATGAGTATATATGACATTCATTACGATGCGAGTTTAACTTTGATCAATTTATGACACACATGTACTCGCTTCACATCTGGGAGGCTGCCATCTTATTCATAGCCGACTTCAACGAAAAATGGATGTCAATCTAGTATAACCCAGTTCTCTATAACCCCCCCCCCCCTTCCCCGTCCCCTCAATAAGCAAGCTAAAGCTAAAACTTTATATGAATGCTTGACACGCTTCATCGAACTGTAAAGTTCGTGATGCATGTACAACCCGATTTTTGCAGCAAGTTTTGCTCACGATCACTGATTCTTTATTAATTTGAATATTTCAGAGCAATGTTCGTGGCAGGGTCCGCTGAACTGTTATCCTGGGACGTGCACCATCGAACCGATTGTCTGCCAGTGCCACGGGGACTTCACGAGCGCAAACTGCTTGACGAGTAAGGTTCCTTCCTTAATAGTAGACAAGCCCATGTGTAGTTTGATTCCAAAATTTTGCAGCAAAATTATTTTTTTATGTTTCGAAATGTGTTTATGCTAACAAATGGCAGACCAGAGTCTTTCAAATAAAGAGTCAGGCAACTGGGAAACGTATGGCTTCAACATCAAAGCCGCCCGTTTCGGAAGACGCGGGTTGGGACAGAGCTATCTTGGGTCACGTGGTACACCCAAGCCAATTCCTCACTACTCGACTTTGAACAATTCTTCGATCCGCTGAACATGGCCGTTACAAACAACCCGTTTTAGAGCAAACGCCTGCTTCAAAGTCACTCATCTCTACAAAACTATTTAGATATAATGTCAAAGATAACATTTATATGAAAAGGGATATGTTCGACAGCTTTGAGGAGAAGTGATTGCACTGGTTTGAAAATAACTTTCGAAAAGCGTTTTTCTACTCCACATGTACATCATCACATATTGTTGTGGTTAGCAGTTAAGTATGTTGTCGATGCTTAATGGACCATCTAAGGGTATCACATGGTTCCATGTGTTGTCATCTAATGGGATATTCATATCTTATTAATTTTGACTGACGACAATTAGTTTTATAGAATGTTTAATTTCGCGTTCGCGGTAAAAAACGAGACAAAAAACATGTAAAAAATGCAAAACGTCTCGTTTTCTGTGGTTGGATGTTCACATGTTTAGAAATCCCATTTGATGTCTATTAAAATGTTTCTTATTTAATGTGACTGTTATTTTAATGGGATATTTGATAGTTTTGGGCTTTTGAAGCCCAGTTTCGATTTTATTTGTATAAGAAAACGGTTCATTTTCCCATCGATGAGCTCTTTTTGGCACAAAATTGGTGTGAGGTATACCGTTCCAATATTGTTGAACACGCAATTTGGCTTAACCCTTACAAACTTGTATGATGTGTACATCAATTTTTGTACCTCGATAAATCATGTGTGTACCTCATGTGCAGAGTAAATATTTTTTGTTGAATTTTTGTCGTTCCATCATTGTTTTGCACATTGTAGCTGAATTAAGCTTCGTCGTGGCTTCCAGTTAATTGAGCGAGAGAGCTGCGTGATCAAAGGAAACTTGCCGTAGCCTGACTCTTTATTTAAAAGGCTCTGGGCAGACCAAGCACGTGCTATAACGTCATACAGAATAACACCGTTTGATTTCTAGTTCAAATCTAATACGTTCTGAGGCAGAGAGTTACGTCCAATTGACAATTTGCTAATTGTCTTCGGTCGTGTTGTGTCCCTTACCTTCGCTGGTTTGATAACATACTTAATCCTAGCAATAGATGTTTCATATTATCTGAAAAAAGAAATAATGTCATCATCTCCTCTTGACATCTGTTATAGTCAATATGGACCCCTCCTTCATGGAAATCTCCGTTCAAGCCGAACCACGAATGATCATTGTACCACACGTGGACGGGGAGACCGACATGGACCCCATCTACACCGACGCACCCATGGTCTGGGTAAATGAGGGTGGCCTGAGTAGCTTCTTTCTGAAGGCTGAGATCAACTTCAACCCGTCTCTCCCCTCTAGCAGCCCGCCGTGGGTGCAGGGCAGGGCGTTTGGTATAGCGGAAACAAAGGTGGATATGACATTCTACCCTGCAAGCGGTAAGCTGATTTAGTTTGTTTCAATCCTGCTAGCTGGGAGTAGATTTTAGTGGTTTTTTTTCAGCAATGTGTGTGACAATTTAAACGATTCATCATTTATTTTTATTAATACATCATTGTGCCGTGTACATCGGCTTGTTTTGCGAGATGCGTCTGGAGCAGTAAAGACTAAGATAATTAAGTTGATTGTGTTTACTTTAGCCATAACGAAACATCATACAGCAAGCGATAAATGCGCAGCTTTTTAATTATTCGTTAGCCATCATTCACGATGTTGGCTGTTTTGCTTTTGGACAATATTATTTTGGCTATCTTTTGACATCCATATATTTATTTTTTATTTTATTCGTACATGTAGAGAGTACAATTGAAAAGTAGGTGGAATTTTGTGCAACGTAGGTGCGATGTGAAAAGTACAATAGGGTAAAACGATTTCAGTGTCTTTTGATTACGAACAGGCCAGCCAGGTATAATCACAGCCATAATTTCATTTCGCTGCTCAAATTTATAAGTCCCTCATCATTAACATATCTTTAAGTATTTTTGCAGTGTCTAATCTAAAGTGTACCATTATGAGAATGCATAACGCTTATTTGGATTTTGCGCTTGTACCGTAATTAGCGGATCTGGATGTAGGAAAATGAATAAACTATTGTTGGTAAAATGCTACAGCTTGATAGAATGATTCCTCGATATAAAATCGAGTGGTTAAGACTGCAATGGCGCTATTGCTGTAGGCAGGTAGTAAGCGTATTGATACTAAACATTTACGGGTCAACCACGATATTCTGACGTGAAATTACTAACTTCTGTGCTTTGAACAAGATGTAATTTGTGGGCATAGACTGCAAAATAATTGAAAATAGCAAAGGAAAAGAAATCATCCCGATGTTGTGGGAAACGCTAAGCTGGTTCTAGTTTGATCATATTCCTTATAGAATGTCAATAATGAAACTAATAAAAAGATCAATGACATTTTTTTCATTTTTTTAATTCAAAAAAGTATATTTTAGAATGATTTAGGTGACGAGTTAATCAATTATTTGGAACCAACTGAAATTCATTCAATTATATCATCAGGTGTATTTTGTACATTCGTTCCTGTCCCGTCTATGACTGACCAAGATAAATACTATTAAATATTCTACCCGAGAAATATTCTACCCGAGTGTTGGTAAAATGCTACACGTCTTTTAGCCGTAAAACTGCTGTTATAATAATATGTAAACCGTTTCTCAGGCGTCCAGAATAGTCTCCACATTTCAGAAGCTGACCCTCGCATCGAAAATCCAGTATTTGGGTTGGCTAATGGAACCCCAACCTTCCATTAGATTTAAGGCTGCCCTATTAGTAAAAGACATGATAAAAGCATTACCTGAAACGCTGCTTAATGTTTCATTAACCTAGATATTTAAAGGTTCCTCTTGATATGCCCTGCTCTTAAAGTGACTGTCATCAAGATGCCATTAGCACTATTGGGACTATATTATGCTTTATGATATAGGCGCCGGGACCACGTCACCGCGTATCATTGGAAGCAAGGCCGAATACGTTCCATATTGAATGTTGAATAGCTTTATAATGCATTTTCTCCAGGTAGTTAAAACTCTTTTCAGAAACCTGGCAGAGTAGTCCCATAAAACGCAACCATATAAACTCATAACATAGGTTTTGAACAACCAGGCACCTATACCATAAAGCGTTTTAATGAGGTTCCATTATGGTACTTTAATGGAAGGATTTAAGTCCACGGTAATACCACGTCATTAAATCCTTTCATATAGCGTTTTTATCGTGTCATTCCATTAACTTTAGCAGCCCTTCCAATCTAAGGTGTACTCTTATGAGAATGTATAAAACTCGGTTCAAACGTGGGTTGGGATTTTGTGCTTGTACCGTAATAAGCATATCTGGATGTAGAAAAAAATGAATGAACTATTGTTTGTAAAATGCTACAGCTTGATAGAATATTTCATCGATATAAAATTTAGTGGTTAAGACTACCCTGGCGCTATGGCAAGTAGCCAGCGTATTGATACTATACATGTACATGTACTCGTCTACCACGATATTTTGACGTGAAATATAAACTACCCTCTAGTTTCAGCGAAGTAACCGACAGATGAACAATTTCAGTGCGACAGAAACTTGGTGACAGACATTTTGATACTAAGTGGTGAACTCTGTATCAAAACGACCTTCTGCTTTGAGTCGTGTCTGAGATTAAGGATAGCAAGGCATAGACGGCTATGGATCCTTTTTAGAATAGACATGCAAGCACCGAGTTATTATTGACCAAATACAAA
Source organism: Lineus longissimus (assembly GCF_910592395.1). Taxonomy (NCBI): domain Eukaryota; kingdom Metazoa; phylum Nemertea; class Pilidiophora; order Heteronemertea; family Lineidae; genus Lineus; species Lineus longissimus. The sequence continues at coordinate 10,039,373 of NC_088313.1, forward strand.
TAAACTGTGAACAAGATGTAATTTATGGGCATAGACTGCAAAGAAATTGAAAATAGCAAAGGAAAAGAAATAATCCTAATGTTGTGGGCAACACTTAGCTGGTTCTAGTTTAATTTTATTCCTTCTAGAATGTCAATAATGAAACTGATAAATTGATCAATAATATTTTGTGGCCAATTTAATTACTAATAAATTTAATTCGAAATATGTTTTAGAATGATTTAGGTAACGACTTAATCAATTATTTGGAACCAACTGAAATTTATTTAGTTATATCATCAGGGCCTGGTTGTTCAAAGCCCGGTTAGTTTAGTGACTGCTAAGTTTTAGGGACCGCTACTAAACTTAGCGGAACCCTTGGGGTGCCCCTAAACCTTTATGATATAGGCGGTATCCAGTAAAATAGGTACAGGTAAAATAGGTACAAGTAAATTAGGTACGGGTAAAAGAGGTGCTGGGTAAAATAGGTACGGGTAAAATAGGTACACAAAAAAGAGAAACTAGGTAAAATAGGTACAATCACAAAATGTTATCTGAGTTTCCTGATTTTTTTAATTTTTCACTTCTTCAATGCTAATTGAGCTTATTGAAAGGATTCACTTTATGATAATTTTGTTTTAATCAATTACTTGGAGTGCTAATGAATGCTTGTTATTGAAATAATTCTCTAGTGATTGTTGTTTTTTTCTGGTGGTGATATCACTACCAACTAATACTAATTATGATTAACTGTTGCTAAGTAACTATGATTGATTGTTGTTAGAAAAATAGATTTGTCTGGTAGAACAGCAAGAGTGCACCTGCTTTTTTTCTGCTTTTGTATGGTTTCCAACAGCTTGGTATGGCCTCAATATTTTCTATGTCTCATCAAAAATAACAGAGGGGAAGCGTTCTTCTTTAATGATCGTATGGCTTTTAAGGTTTCCTGGTTGGGTTCCTGGGTTTTTTTATATGTTGAATTGAGAGTTCGGGTGACAACGACAAGTGGTAACAACGAAGGCAAAATATAGTTTAATGAAACTATATAGTTTAATAAAATATAGTTTAATGTATTTATTTTTACACAAATGTGACCTGCTCCATCGAAATGAGGCTTTTGGGTCAATTTCAAAAGGTGGAGTTCTCTGCATATTCCAATAGCATGTAAAGAAACCTTTCCAAAACTGCAATCTTTTTAAAAATCGGTCAATAAATGGCCAAGAAATCGCATTTTGAAGTTTGGGAAAGGTGCATTATTTCAGACCTCTTTATTTGAGAAAAAGAGAGACAAAAATCTTGCTTAATTTGTGATGTATGTATTTCAAAACTACTTAGCAACCAGCATTATTTATCAAGGTACACCAACAATTTTTTGACAGGGTATTCTATGCATCATAAACTTTTATATATCATTGCATCTTACCATGACCAAACCCAATTTTTTGGGGAAAATCGACTTTTTGTGAGATTCATCAAAATATCGAAAAAACAGCTTTTTAGGTAAAACCTGTGCCTTTTCAAATGAACTGCTTGCCTATAAATTTACATTTTTACAGTAAACCATTGGCAGATTCTTGGTGGCATGAGTGCAGGAGGGTGTGATGCTAACACTTCTGAACTTTATGTGCCCCCCCCCACCCGGGTCCCCTGCCCCCACCCGGGCGGGGTCAGGGGGGCAAAGGTGTTGAGACACACATTTCCTTAAACCAATGTTTTTAACCACATGGTGTACATGAGATGAGCTTTCAAAGTTAAAATCAACCTGTATACATGTATTTACATCTGGATGAAGGAAGAGATACAGAGATTCGTGAAATGGCGGCCATATTGGATTTTTGAAATAATGGGTGAGATTTGAGAATTCCACTTTTTCTCAACAATAACCCTCCGAAACCAACTGATTTCAAATTTGACATTCTATCTGACATTATCATGAACCCAATTCTGCTCCTCTCATTCTCAGCTGTCTCTCCCCCCCCCGGCTGAAAGTCAAGTGAGGCCAAACATTATCATCACAAACAGTCCAATGATCCTAGACTTTCTTCTTCCTTTTCGGCTGCTTGCCCTTTCGCCTGGCAGGTTCATTTGTCACAACAGTTGCTGTTTCCTCTGCAACATGGACTGGAGCTGCAGGCAATTCATCATCCACTGCTGGACAGACGAGATCCTCAGTACCAGGACGACAGAACTCACGGATCTCATCGAACAAGTATTTCCGTCTTGCAAAATCAAGTCCCTTAGGCTGAACAACTGGCAATGGGGTAGCCGGCAAATCTCCCTTCATGAGGTTGAAGGTCCTCTCCTCTGATCCCGCATACTGCCTGTAGTGAAGAATTCCAGGGGAGTCGGCCTTGAAACTAAAGTGCTGATACGATTTGATCCCCTGGAATGCTCTGAATGATGGCTTTAAGTACTGTGTCCAGTCATAGGTGGGGACAAGAGTGTTATTGTTTTCATCACCAACTAGTTGTGCCCGATTGATGCCCTTTGTTGTAGATACTTCCACAGCCTCAACGCCAATGATGAACAGAACTTCCTTCTGAAGGTGCGCTTAAACAAGCCGAAACACCAATCAGGCGAAAATTTGGTGTGGCCTGCTAACATGAAATGAAGGTGCACCGTGTCATTGTGTCCAGTAAGGGTCCTCCAACACAAGTACTGAATCATTGCATTGTTTTTATTTTGCCCCGAACAGTTATCTGCGCTTAGCTGCAGATGTTTCTCACCAATGCTGTAATTCTCAAGAAAATGATGTACAAGGCTAATCACAGCATTAGCTCCATTTCCACTAGACACAGCTTCGTCGATCGTATAGTTAATCTGTTCAGGTAAACCTTCTGCGTGAACACCGAAGACTTGGCATTTGCGTGGGGTCTTGAAGTAGATAGGACCAGGTTGCTGGGGGTCCGCGGGATAATGCACCTGCTGTGCATAGTCGAATGCGTAATGAAACTCGACTCCTCTTGAGTTTGGAGGTGACTTCTCCAGCGTAGTGATGCCCAAATCCTTTGCTGTTTGTTTGGATGCCTCACACTGTTCCCGGTAGAAGGACCTTTCAGCCGTCGCATTGAACAGGTGATCCTCTTGTTTTCTCAGCAATTGACTCTTTGCTTCTTCATCTGTGTTCACCTGAAAGAAAAACAAATGAAAATAATTATAAACAAAAGCCTTTTTTTGGTAAAGCCTATAGAGTTGTGTAAGGTAAATTGGGGTAATTGTAGCCCCGGTTTAATTGTAGCCACTGTATTTGAATGTACAGTGGAACCCCGGTAACACGACCACTCATGGGACCGTGGTCGGAGTGGTCGTGTTACCGGGGTGGTCGCGTTACCGGGGTTGGGAATCCCAGACGAAATACATGATTATTTTTCCCGCCAAAATTGCCGACTGCATGGCGTGTGTACGCTGTACTACCATAGCAACGCTGCCTGATTGAGATGATGCACGCTCCAAAGTTTTGTTATCATGCCTCGCAAGAACAGTTCGTCGATAAAATTACATGTTACATTCTCAGAATGAGTTAGAAAAGGTAATTTTGTAACTCATTTTATCCACAAAGTTTCATTATCTGCCCGACGTGACGCATTTGCGGGCAATTTGGTGAATCATCCTCCATGTACCCGACTGTTTGTGACGATTGAAGTAAACTTGTCGTATGATTCCACGTGAATGATGAGTTGAGTAATGCTACAGTTTTAATCAAATCTATTTTCAGTCAAAATATTTAAAGAAACGTAAAATGATACTGTAGTAAATCAACCAAGTTCTCCATATCATAAAACATTCAAACGTCTCGCAAGCTTGTTATTGTCATAAGTGTGGTCTTCAAACTACCCGCCGTTTATTATACGTTCATGTGCAAATCACGCAAATCACATGATTTTGCTGCTGCTGAGTGCGCATGTCTGGTACTGAACTGGCTCAGTGATGAAAACAAACCATGAAAACGTTAGAAAAAGAAAGTTTATTTATTCATTTACACTTATACAATTGATCATACCTGCAAAATCACATTGTATTTTTTGTTTTCATATGTATTCCCATGGCCATTGTCCCCGTCTCAACAAAGCTTGGCAGCGAGGTGCTAATTACTATGCCGCGGTCGCGACCGATTACGGCAATTAGTCCTGGTGGTCGGGTTAGCGGGGTTGATTTTCAGTTTGGGACCGGCCAAGCCAGTGGTCGCGGTCGGGGTACCGGGGTGGTCGTCTTAGCGGGGGTCTCTTAATGGTAATTAGAGAGGAAACCATTCGGGACCGGAGAATTGTGGTCGCGTTAGCGGGGTGGTCGCGTTAGCGGGGTGGTCGCCAACCGGGGTTCCACTGTATATTCCCATATTCAAACATACATCTGAAAAAAAGAATACATCCAAAGAAAAGAACTTACATTTTTTAGAATGAGTGTATTATTCATCTGGCAGACCCAACATAGATCTGAAGCTGGTTTGGCGATAACAATGTATGGTACGAGTTGAGCCCAGAGTTTCCGGAAGGTAGAACAACCAACAGCATGATGACTGACCGCCTCTGAAGTAGCTTCCTCTCGGTAGATTCGCCATAGAGAAGACTTCGAGTAATTGCTCGGTAACACTTTCACATCATCCCTTTTGAAGCCTGGGATCCGTCCTGGCAGTATTACAGTGATGGTCTTCCGCAAAGTTTAGTAGAAACCCAACCACTGCTTCGATGTCTTCAAGCTTTTAAGGGCATGCTTGATATTACTTCTCCCACCTGAAAAATTAGTGCAAAATCTTTTTAGAGGAATGTTTCATATTTTATGTGTTTACTTCATGGTCAATGAAAACCCAGAGAGCAAGAACTGGTATAAACACATGTCATTGAGCTGTATCCATACTATTGTATCATTCCTTGATAAGTCATGGAAACCAGAATCTTCATACTGTAATAACAAGCTGAATTATTCTAAAACTAACCTGCATGTTTCTCAGTTGGCATAAGACCTTTCTGTTCATAGTGCTTCTTCAATCGGGTGAGGACATTCTTACAAGTTTCCATGAGGAAGAAGAATGTATCACGGCAGATGCGCTTGTGGCCGACAAAGAACGAGCGAATCCGTGTGTTGGTGCGTACTGTTTGGGAACCAGCTTTCTTCTTTGACTTCTCAGTAGTGGCTGAATCATTAAGGCTCATGCAGATCATACCAAGGAGAATCAAGTCTTTTTCAAATGGCGATAGCTCTCTCATTTTCATTCTAGAAGTAGAAGTGAAAAAGATCGAAACATTAGATCACAGTCATAATAATCATAAGCAAGCATCATAATGTCAAGGACCAACAGACCCCAGTAATTCTTATGAAAAGGTTGGCTAAATTCTAAAAATTAGATTTTCTTTTACCTGAGGGGGTGGCAAACCCCACCAGTGCATGTCAGAATGTACAAAAGAGCCTGAAAGAAAAGCAGCTAACACTGAGAAAAATATTGTCATGTAAGATTGAAGCATACCTGATTTCATTTTGTTCATTTTCTGTGAACTGGTTGATGCAACGATCACCACTGAAGAGCTGACAGCGACAGTGGTTCTTCCTGTCTGGGACTGCAACAAAGTCAAGCTCGTTTTCGGCCAGAGTTGCTGCCGCCTTCACTTTTATTGCGACTTCATCCACTGCTCCAACTGAAATGTCTGGAGCTTCAGCTTCTGTCTCTTGCTCTGGCTCACTTTCAGCACTGAGATCATCGTCTGGTTCGAAGGCCTCTGCAGGTGCTACATCATCATCACTTTCATCAGGGGTGTCGTCAGAGTCTGGTGCTGGATCTGAAAGTAAAAAAGAAACATTGAGTTCATGAAATGAGTGACACGAACACTTCTCTGTATTAAAAATGTGTATGAAGAAAATTTGGGCATGACCTGTAGCCTGATATTAATGAATTAGCCCTTGGGCCTGGGCATGATGGCCAACACTTTACCATGATGATGATACATCTACTTGATATTTAGGTAGCACAAGTACTGTGAAGTAGGCCTATAACCTTAACTTAGTTTAACAGCTAAAAGCCAAAAGCAGTGGATATCTGATTATCACAGATGCAGAAACAGGCAAGCCCATCTCCGGTTCAAAGAGAGGCTAAACTTTAGAATCCCCGATCGGAAATGACGCAGTTTGATCGCATTCAACTATAAATCCATTGAACAGTGGTGCTTGGTTAGTCAACCGATGACCTTTTTTTGGGGTGTGATCGGGGATTCTAAACTCGTTCCCAAAGATATTAGGCCCTGAATTATGACAACAAACAAGAAAGCAGGCTGTTGTGTACAATGTTGACATACAATGCATCATAGGCCATAGGCATAGCTTGATACACTACACTCACCAGTGAAATAATCCTGCAGAACGTCCGCAATATCAGTGCCTCCAAAACCCATTTGGTGGGCATTATTTAGCATCCGAGCGATATCGCCCGCATCAACATCATCTCCACTCATAACTGCACAAGACTCATGAACAAAAACTTGATAATAACGCGATATTTCACAATTAAAAAGGCAAACCATGTACAACTTCTAAACTTGCGTTCCAAACAATGAGAACCGGAACCGCTAAAACAGCTACTGCGCGTGCGCGAAGAGACTTCTGCGCATGCGTGAAAACTTTTCACCAATCAGGTGCTGTGTTACTTCTCGCTTCGGCTCCATCACGGCAACAAGGGGCGGGTTGTTTATGCTTGTTTGATCAACTGTCATTGGTTGAATGTTTAATTGATAAACCCAAGGAAGCAGTGACTGACAGGCTGACGTCACAACCTTTACAGACATATATTATAAGGCCACGTTGGCTACGATCGATAGCCGTGAAAGACGGGAAGTTTGTGGCTCGTTTTCTGCTATTTTTTTAGGAAACCTTAGGCAGTTTTAGCAGGTATCTGTTCATAAACTCAATCTAAAACATCTTTAGAGTTTGTTTTGGGTGAAATGACCGCTGCTAGCTGAAAGTTAAAGGATTAAAGTATTGGAAAAGATGAAAAACGCAAAACTGATAAAATGTACATCAGCTGACTTTAGCATTGTGTAGCACAAAATCTACATGTGCGACTTCCGCCTCATTTCGATGGAGCAGGTCTGACGACCTCTGAGTTACAGCACAAACTTGGCACAGTTAAATGAAAATGCATTAATCTATTGAACTTACTTAAACTTATCTAAAGTGCATGATTTTTTCCCATAAAAAGTAAAAAGTAATCATTAAGAGAACTCTTTCAATAAGCATTGATAAAATCAGAAATAAAAGAATCATGATAAAAATATATGATCATACCTTTATATTACCTAGTTTCTCTTTTTTGTGTACCTATTTTACCCAGTACCTATTTTACCTAGTACCTATTTTACCCATACCTAATTTACCCATACCTAATTTACCTGTACCTACTTTACCGGTACCTAATTTACCTCGTACCTATTTTACCGTACCTGTTTTACCCGTACCAAAGGGTATCCAGTAAAATAGGTACGGGTAAAATAGGTACGGTAAAATAGGTACATAAAATGGCATAAATAGGTAAAAAAGGTACACAATTTTTGTTTTTGAATATTTTTTGAATTCTCTCTTTTATTATTCATAACTTTAACTTTATTTGTAGCGTAGGCATTGCATAGGCCTTAGAAATAGGTATATCAAATTTCCAGTATACCGTTATGGTTTTCAATAGTGAAAACACGGCTATCAAGATCATGATGATTGTAAAGATTATAGGACAATTCCCTCAAGAAAAGGGTCAACTGATAAATGTACCAGTGTTCAAATTAAATTGCAATTATAAATTAACATTCATCATAGAGCTGAACCCAATTAAAAAATATGCCTGGCCAATTAGATCTTAACAGACAAATTATTAGATTTAAGACAAAACACAAGCTATTTATGGAAATTGACGAGAATCTTAATGTGAAATGCCAGGTAGGATGCCAGGTGCCCCCCCCCCCCCCCCCCCCCATTCCCAAGATCCTGGATCCGCCCCTGATAAGAATACTAGTGTTTTAAAATTTAAAAAAAACGTGAATGTAGTTATTACCAAAAAAAAGTCAGCTCCCCTGTTGGGCAACTTCTTCCATGAATTTTCCTCAAATTCATTTCGTAACAAAATTGTCCGCAATGTATTAAACTATTTTAAGGCACCACCTTAGTCACAGAAGAAGAAAAATGGACAAGAAAAGATTAAGACATAGGCCGAGTCTGAACCAGTTGTAGAGAATAATATTCTAAAAAAAATTGTGTACCTTTTTTACCTACTAATGCCATTTTCTGTACCTTTTTTCCGGTACCTTTTTTTCCGGTACCTTTATTTCCAGTACGTTTATTTCCTGTACTTTTATTTCCTGTACCTTTATTTCCGTACCTTTTTTTCCTGTACCTTTTTTACCGTATACCCATCTGCATACGCTAGGGAACCCAGAAATAAATGACCTGGGACCTGTTTCATAAAGCCTAATAAAGTGCCTTTAGTCCTAATGCTAGGATAAAGTCACTCCTTAAAGCGAACTGGAACCGCCGAGCGATTTATTCAACTTTTCGACTTTCACCGCCCGAGAAAGTCGAACTTCCAACTTCATATTCGAGTTCAAATTTGTAGCTCCGCCCCCAGTGCCCGAGCATGCGCAGTTCAATTTGTTATCATTGAGAATCATGTGAGAATCACGTGAGTCATGCGATCTTTCATTCATGAGTTTTCGTAGTAAATTCCATAGTAGTGACGTCACTCAATGATTGACAGCTAGGCGCCATGTTTCATTCATGCCTCGTTCTGATCACCCGATACGCGGGAAATGAAAACGAGGTCATACGAACTGGCTCGGCGGTTCCAGTTCGCTTTAAAGGAAGAACGCGTTTCATAAACGTGCCTTTAAAATATCTAGGTAATGTTATCATTAAGAGTGATTCAGGTTGTGGTTTTATCCTGTCTTTATTTTATTCGGTTCCTTTAAACCTGAAGGTAGTCTAGAGTTCCTTTAGTCGCGAGGACTTCGTCCAGGGTAAACGTGGAATCATGTTGCGCTTGATTCAGGAACAGAATAGGCGAAATCTTCGACGAGAACGGGTATTCAGGGATCGATTCAATCCGCTGGATTCCATGAGAGATGATTTATTCATCAAGAAATATCGTTTCCCGAAGAATATATGTTTCGATTTTTGTCGTCAGCTGTCGGAGGAGTTGGAGCATCCTACTCAGAGAAATGACGCCCTCCCAGTATCATTGCAAGTGTGTATAGCATTACGATATTTCGCAACTTGGCATGAACAATCTAGTATCGGTGATATTCACCATGTGAGCATTGCGACAACATCGAGGTGTATTGGCGCTGTGTCATCCGAGTTTGCAGCACGCATTGACCAACACGTTCACTTCGAGAGGGACCTTCAGAAGGTCAAAACCAAATGTTTTGATAACACGGGTTTTCCAAGAGTAATTGGATCGATCGATGGGACCCATTGTCGTATACGCAAGCCTCACATCAACGAAAACGTGTATATCAATCGGAAAGGACACCTCATGCAAGTTTGTGATTGGGATATGATCATAAATAACTGTGTGGCACGTTTTCCAGGAGGGTCTCATAACGCCTTCGTTCTCCACAGTTCAGCCCTTGGCCAGGCATTTGAAAACAATCCACCGAATGGTTGGATGTTGGGAGACTCGGGGGTAACCTTGCAAGAGGTGGCTTCTGCCACCTCTTGCAACGGTTCAGATGCCTCCGCAAGGAGATTCAATACACACCAGAAAAGGCAAGCATTATTATTCAGTCCTGCTGCCTGCTCCACAACATTGCTGTCCGGGATAGATTGCCCTTAGTGGAAGATTCAGATGATGATGACGATGATGACGAGGACTCTAATGATGACGCAGGGGATGATGACTTTCCTCCTCGAGACATGGATGTGAACGGCAATCATATTCGCCAGCTTGTAATTGAGTTCTGAGTAGAAGTCCACTAAAACATTAAATTCAGTATCAGTCCAATTGCGAGATCGCTGTCTCTTGGCCATGTCCCCGGCACAGAGTTAATGCATTGAAAGGAAGTTTCGTATGTCGAAAGGGCATCCGTATAGTGTATAGAACCAAAGACACTGAAATTGACACATTTTGCCACGGCCCGACCATGTATTACGAATCTCAACACAATAAATCACTCTGCGTTCGGGTTTTTTTTTTTTTCACCAATGAGGTACACCATACAAAGGAACCGAATAAAATAAAGACAGGATAAAACCACTACCTGAAACACTCTTAATGGTAACATTAACCTAGATATTTTAAAGGCACGTTTATGAAACGCGTTCTTCCTTTAAGGAGTGACTTTATCCTAGCATTAGGGCTTAAGGCACTTTATTAGGCTTTATGAAACAGGTCACAAGTCCCTGATGTGCTTCGCGGCATTTAATTCGTACATGCTGACGTGTATACATTTTATAAAATATTTATTTATTCTTTTATGGAAAACTCATGTGGCTTTCCGTATCGTGTTTGAAAATACTAACCCCAACCTGATCGAAGCGGAATTTAAGGTTATTCATCGTTAGTCGCTTGATTATATGTATAACTGCTGGCTGGGGACCAAACTCTCGAACCAGTTGACAAAAAAATGTTGCAGTTATGACTTACCTGTGAGATTTGTCAGTGTACGCACTCAATTGGTCAGTTGACTAAAGCTAGTTTTGCAGGTTCCGCTGAATAGACCTCCGAGCTTGGGCATTTATCCAGGTTGCATATCCAGAGAATATTATTTGCTAAGATCTTATTGTATTCCGTGTACATGTGTATGCAAATTCGAAGATTATTGTATGATTCTGAGTGAAGATCTGGATCTTAACTATGAAACTTACAGGCAACTTTTTACAAAGTACATGTGCCAGCTACACGGAACTGACTAAGATCCTAATCGTTAATATCTGGATTTTCGAACTGGGATTTGCGCATGACTCGACCAACCTGATCAGTCACCGTTGACTTGTGCTGTTTGGTAAGTTTAAGCCCAACCAACCTGATCAGTCACCATCGACCATCATCGCTTCGAAAGTTTTAAAATTTCAATCTTAAAGAATGTTACATATAGGTCCTGAAACGAAGTAAGTTTGTCAAATTGACAAACTTATGTATATGGTGAATATTAGCTGACTGTTGACGTCACTGGCGCTTTCATCATGGATAATAATAAATTATGTTCCAGGTGGAAGTGACAATATCTATTACGGAGATTGCCCCAATGCCGTTAGCTACTCCGCTCCCCAAACGACCCATACTTGCGAGAATACGTACTCATTCAGCAAGACGGAGGAGACAGGAGACAGGTTAGTGAAAAATGAACCATTAATGTCTCTGAAATATTTATATTTCTTTATATCCAATATAATATGAGTGACGCTAAAAGCCAACAATCTAACGTGTTTTTAACGATGTTAAAATGAATAAGCTAAATATATGTACACTAAAAAGGACAATGACTCCATGGTATCCTTGTTTTAACAAACAGATTGATGAGGTAACAGTATTATATTCTAAAACACCCGAGTGAGAATATTTCATTTTCATAGCGGATAATGTATATAGCCTTGTTTTCACCACAGAGGTTTGGGTGAGACAACCATAACCGCTTGGGTTGGTGCGAGTGAATCAATGAATCAGTGCTGCAGTGTACGTGTCTACATAATACATTCTTACTCATATCACACCCGGTGTAACATATGTGGTTGTTCCCCATGTTTCAGTGTTTCCAAACAATAGGCAGCTAGAGAGACCATGACTTTTCAATAGGGGGGATACACAGAAATACTCGTCAATCTATTTTTGAGCGTTCCCAAACAATGAGGGGAAACACTCAAAAACAGAAGCACTCAAAAACATTACACCGGTCTCAATGCATGGGGAATTAATCATATAGAACACGGGATTAATTAGGCAAAAGCATTTGAAGAGGTGGGGAATTCGAGTTTAAGGTGTAATTATGATACGTGCTAATTGCGGGAAGGTGTAAACTGCTGATGAAAATGCTGATCTCTCTGATAGAATATCCGCCATCTTGGATCAACAAAATAGTTGAGAGAGTTGCAAATATTTTGGCCTAAAACTCGATGATATTGTCATTGTCATTCAAATAAAAAGTTATTTGTGACAGAATATGACTTGGACTTGTTAGAAATATCAAACTTGTTAGAAATATCAAATTTGGAACAAATACTTTGATCATCTGCGAGTATTGCGACCTGTAAGCAGAATCTAAAAGCCGATCGTCCCACCTCGAAAACTTTAAAAAATGCGCTCCACTCTTAGATCAAAACACTCATTCATATACAGTTTTTCCCTTTTCCTTTTTACCACCTCATTAACCCTTTGGCTCCCGAGGCCTATGTAACGCTATGTACCGAGATTTTTTCCCAGTTTTATGCAAAATAACGTACAAATACTTTAAGATATTGTAGCTCCTTCATTATGCATCCTTGATTAATAAAACCACACATTTGTGTAAAGCTGATCACCTTGGCTATCAATTGGCATTGTAAGGGAAGCAGTTACAAGCTGTAAATGATCAACGTAACTTGATTGATAACTTTTTGCTATTGTCTATTACTGATTGATCGAATGATACAACATAAAATTAATTTATATGCTAATCAGTTCGTGTACTTTGACGCTTCACAAGCGACAATCAAACTGCAGCGTCCTCTGCAAACTATGAATGAAACTAAATAAAGTATTCTGCAGATCACCAGGGACACGAATACACCGTACAATAGTGTCTAACGTGTACCGCGAGTTCTATACTAATGCATTAGTATAGGGACGATATATCGTCCCTGCAAGGTATACGCGAGACAAAATATAGCGAAGATATATCATCCCCTCTAGGGAGGCAAGGGGTTAAATGGTTGTATTGTAGAACATGCCGCAATTTCATTGATAAATATTTAAAAATAAAGAAATGTCATTTCACCAAACTTAGAAAGCCGCATCAGCATTTTCATCAGCAGTTTACACCTTCCCGCTAAATGCTAAGGGCTACACGACCTCTAATTAATCAGCTCTTTATATATGGTTTAGTAAGATGAGTCGGTCACAGGGCTGGATGAAATACATATGGAAACATATTTCAACAATTACATTGAATTCTTGCTGAAAACGATATATTTTCGCGGCAGAAGATACATTTGCGAGCATAGCCTACTCGCGAAATACGCGAAAATATCCTGCACGCGATTTTTCTATGTTCTACAGTAATCAGAAATAGCAGAACATGGTGTTAAGATACTTCCTATTAAACAAAGCGACTCAAGAGAACGTTCAAGAGTATCAAGTAGATGACACTGACATCTTTTATAGGTTGGTCTTCACCGTGACAACAACAGGAGGAGGTCAGAGCCATTTCTACGATCGTGACAACAACAACGCAATCCTGACAAATACGCACACAGGTGGCACGGTCACAAGTAGACATTCCTACCAATGGGATCTCACGAGACCAGCACATTGTTCAGAGACGGCAACTTGTACGGGTGATCAAATATCATTGGAAGTTGGACCTGACATCACAGAAACGGTACATAAACATCACAGAACTGAATCTTTCATCCTTCGCTATCACAATGCTTTGGCATACTCGTATTAAAAAAAAAATCAATCTGTATAAGCCCTAAGGGCATAAATCCAAGCGATCGGCTGCCCAGTCACCTTTACTCTTCGTTAGTATAGTTCTCATCATCAAATTGTGCGTAAATAAAAAAATGTCACCGTCTGATTAAATTATCATGCAATTCCGATTCGAAATCCGACTTCACTCCAGTGTAGAGATTATTATGTGGGTCGATGCGTTGACGGCGCGCTGCGTTAAGACGAAATGTTTACCGGGACATCACCGAGAAGACCCCGCTTCTACTGTTATATATTGTAATGGAAGTAACGTTGTGTCATGATAGTGGGGGACGTATTCCGACGCCGGGAGACTGATGAAAATGCTTCCAACGTCAGGAAATGTGCGAGCATAAACTTACGAATGTCGCATATTTTCTCAGCTAAGAATTAAAACGAACTTCGAAAAAGCGTCAAAAACAATTCAGTGAAAAAGGCGAAGAAAGAATTCAGTGAGGAAATAATGCATTTAATTTGTTATCAGCGAGCCGAAGGTGAAAGTAATTTTGTTATGTATTTGTTTAGATACAAGGAATTTCAACTAAAGTTCAAGTCAGTTACCAACCTTCTTGTAACATTGCAATAGCCCCCTCCTTCTCCATACATATGGTTTTGTTCCTTCGTTTTACTCATCTGATGAGAGACAATGCCACCACGCGTACATTTTCTCGGGTCTAATGATGCCCGCCAGTATTATCAAATGAAAGCGTGCAAGCAGTATAGTGCAGTGTAGAACCTGACACAATGACGAGAATATATTGCACTTTTATAGGGGAAGTTGAACCAAGAAGAAACAAATGCCGGTTAGGGCGGTATCTTTTTCTTAATGTTTTTCTTTGACATTTAAAACGAGTGCCCATTACCTACAACCGATTCAAACATGGTAGGTGTACCATTTAAACCATAATATTTCATCATTCACCATCACTTCTTTTCAGGCCACTATCAATCTGTCTTGGGACGGATGGTCAGATGCCAATTCTGGTCTAGAGTCATACCACTATCGTGTATACCCCATGGTGGCCACGGACAATATCTATTTGTATGAGGACCTGGTGACAACTGTGCCAAATGATTTCATGGGAACGATTCCTGTCGGGGATGCCTTCCCGTCGGTAAGAGACTTGATTCGGACACTGTAACGTCACATCGCCATCTCAGCTCAACTCAGACGGTAGAAGTCCGAGATTGTCCTCTTTAGCCTCTGACCCTTTGCGTCGATTCATAATTACGATATGTGATGGCTGCCCCCCCCCCCCCGAAAAAAAATGTGAATTTCGAAGAATAAGGGTCAGATGAGTGTGGATGCAGAAGTTGCTACTCTTTTGAACATAACATAAACAGAGCCAGCGAAAGAAGTACATCAGCATTTAGCCTTCAACTTAGAAAGTCTTAAGAGTGAAATGAAATCCAAAGCAGAAGCATAGTTACAAAGATTAAAAAACAAAACGTGGTTATTTTATGTGTTCAGGACATTTAGACAACGCGTTGCAATTTTTGATTGATTTACGGGAATGCTATCAGTACAGCGAATGGCAATTCAGTGATATTTTTTTCTTTGTCTAAAATCGACGATTTACTCTCATGAACAAGTTTTTCCTTTTTTTCAGTTTTCACTCGTGCTGACAGGCATGTATTCTGTGGTCTTAAAACCAGAAGATAGAGCAGAAAACCAGGGTAACGTCCACCGTACCAGGCGGTTCGTTTTCTACGACGCCGGAACCGACATTACACTCACCTCCTCCAACACGTTTAGAGTGGACTCGGCATTCGATGAGACGAGCTTCTTGTGGCAGACAAATCTCGACCAAGCGGTAGGCTGGCTTCTTGCTTGAAGACACAGATTTTGCTCAAATGCTCCTCTTATCATGTAGAAATAGGACTTCATTTCGCACGTCATGTATATCCTTCAGGCTATAGCATGCACCTGTTATGTAAAAACAATATTTGTTTCCTCGAGCCCTCTTGATTATAGATTCGTCTTCTGATGAATAGATGTTCTACTTTTAATGAAGACTGTGGCTATTTTTACGGCAATCTCTAATGCATTTTACATGCGAACAACTTGCGATTCTTACGGCGGTCATTTTCACTTTTGAGTCTTAATCCTACCCCAAGCCTCACGGAAATCATTTCGTCATGCCATTTATTGAGGCGGAAGGCTAAGTATGTTGAATACTATCTCCGTCAGTTTAGAATGTGTCTGCTGTCACTTGAAAGTAAATATTGTGTCGGCTAGCACTATACGTTCCTGACCCATACAAAAGCTTTGTCCATCTTGCTTTAATAAATTGACGTAGATCTTATATCACTCTATTTACCCATCTAGGTTCTTTTGGTGTGGTGGGACCGTTACTGGAACGAGGAATACCACTCTCGGAAGCTACTGAATGAAGTGGCTGATTACAGTGCCGAGAACATCGACATCCCTGCTGTACTTGATGACAATGAGGCCGAGAGACAGAGAGCTGCCATTACAAATATCAGAGGTATGGTTACCGTCTTGATACTGATAGTCATTTTCGTTCCTATATTGTTATCGTTATATATGTATTTAAGTGTCATCCATTGGTACAATAATGGCCAGCCATTTATGGCTTACAGGACACTATTTCAATTTTGGTCCTGTTCGGGGGTTTCCGCAGGAGCCCGCGCCAACGGCTGACGGTGCTGTCGAGACTAGCTATTAGGGTGAGTAACGTACCTTAAGCGATGATACACAAATTTAGTCACCACCCCAGCCATCTCGTGATTGCTCAGCAGCACCGCCAGTCGCTCACGCGCATCCCCGCCGGCAAACCCCGGAACTGCAACAGCGGCATCTATAACATTTGTTCTATAAACGTCATATGCAGGACAGTCTAGTAAAAAGTGCTCCTTTGATTCAACATTCGTATGATTACCACCTATACACATCGGGCATGTTCTTTGTGGTGTGGGTAAACCTCGGTATCTCCCCAGTTCAATATTTGTTGGAAATGTCCCGTTTCTGAGTTTCGCAACATTTGATATATTTAGTTAGTCATTGGTTTCTACACATACGCCTCCGCTTAAGCTCTGTTTTAAACGTCCTATAAGTTCTTAATTGAGGCATTGCATTTAATTCGTTCCGCCACCTTAGTTCATAATTGATAAACAGCTTATTTCGGATGTCTGCAATAGTTCTATCAATCATTTAACTCTGATCAATATTATCATAGAGGTACATCATATCCGCGCTATTCATAATTGCTCTAATTTCCCGGCACCACGTACATGTATTTCGACTTCTTAAGCTAAGTTCATAGCCACAGCGGAATATTTTTTTAACCATACGTGATTCCGGCTGGGTACAGAGTCTAAGCCACAGTCTAACCATTTCCAAGTATTGGCGGATTTGAGTTTGGAGCCAACCCATATTGCCAACTATACTAGGGAGCGCAGAAAACTTTCCGACTCCAAGAAATCTTCTCATCGGTCTGAAGTTCACCCGTTTACATTTTGGGTTCGTCTTAAAACCCTAGATCCCTGACCCATAGTCGAGGATCGGGATAACTGTACTGTTAAGCACTTTCGTATAGACACCGTACGGTAATCCATTCATCAGAAAGTACTTATTACCTATATAGCTGTGGAATACAAGAAGGAAGGAACTTCTCTCTACGAAAAAAACTACCGCTGGTGCTAGGTGATCTGTCATTCTCCGCCGCTTATGGGGAAGGCGTCTTCTTCGAATTCTTTTATTGTTTACAGTTGCTTCATAAATAGGCACGTCAAAAACCATTGATGCAACAAAAATTTCAACTTCATGTTCAGCCCCCTGGTCAGTACAATAGTATTGCAAACGCTGGGTTACAGAAGCATTGCTCAAAATCCGAAATATTTTAAGCATTCTTCTATGTCATATCTTTTTCATTCAAGGTATAATCCAAACTTCGACTGCTCGCGTCCAAGACCATCAAGGAGGCCGCTTTGTTACTCAGCCCGCCGATGCCTCCTTCACCAATGTCACGGACTACCGGACCGAGCAGCAGACCTACGATATTTCCCGAGTTGATGGCGACACCGTCACATTCTGGATCAGACCGATGGACTTCTTCCACACATACACCGAGTCGGTGACTGTTCATTTCGACTCCAGCGTGGCCGAGATATACGATTTATGGTTAATCAGAAATAGCTGGCAACGATTGGCGGTCCATAATGCGATTGAACTGTATTTAATGGAGTAAGTCGATGGTTCTACCCATGATTAAAAACTCACTCTTAACCCACTCCCAAGAAGATGCAGATTAGACTCACTGTATAGCCTCGGCAAATAATAAATGTTTCAATGAAAATATAGATTGATACTCCCAATTAAAAAGTAAACAACAGTTACTGTAGTAATTATGAAATTGATACTACTTTTTTTCTTCGCCCTCTGCGTTCTGCCTGCCTCTATAGTACATCATTTGTCCCCTGGCGGAGATGAAATGGCTCCTCATTGGATGTCCTGCTGCGTTCCCGAAAGTTTTTTGTCGACATCGATGTCTACGAATCAGGGGCTTTATTCATGAAGCCTTCTTAGGGCTTCGTAAGCGTTTACGAACTCGTACACCGCTCGTAGTGTGCTTTTATCGATTTGCGTCATATTCACAAAGCACTCGTTACTTCAATCGACCTCGTAACACGTTACTAGAATTACGTGAGGTGTTTTAGGCTTCGTTGAGTTTTCGTAAATAGTTTGAAACACTTGTACGCTACAAGCATGGCAGCTGCGTTGGTTTTATTGGAAGAGGTTGAGGCCAGACGGGCTTTATGGCGGCAACGTGTGTTTAGATACAGATTACAACCACTCGACGTCTACGATGACGTAGATTTATATCAGCGGTACCGGATGACTCGACCAGTCCTCCTTGAAATCATCGACATGTTAGCAGGTGAGATTGCCCCAGCCACCAATCACCATGCGATCACGTGCAGTACCAGCAACTCTCCAGATCTGTGTTGCACTCAGATTTTTGCTACCGGCAGTTTTCAACTTGCTAATGGGGACATGGCTAGTGGCTTGAGTCAACCTACCATATCAAGGATTGTGACCAGAGTTTCCTCTGCTTAAGAAGCTAAAGCACAGCAGTTTATAGCGTTTTGAAATCGAAGTCGCGGTCCTCGTGGTTGTCATGGTCGCCGGAGACAGGCTCTTCTGTATCTATGCCGCCAGGGATTCCCTCAATCATTTTAGTCCCGATAAGTCCTGCAATCCTTTCCTCCAATTCCGTTAGCTGAGGAATGGCATCTTCCAATGGCACAGCACGTTGCCAGTTTTTGACAACATCTTTTTTTACATAGACGGCCTCTTGTTTGACTTTTGATTTCATATCGTCCCACTTGTGCCGAATGCTTTTGTTTGTTCTAAGTACTGTGTCAACGCTGTTCACTCTTCGCGTTATGTCACTCCACACATCCTGCTTTCGCTTCAATGTAATCACGTCTTAAAACTTGTCATTAATTACCCTCCAATTCTTTTCCACAAGACTAACTAACTTTAGAACTTCGGTGGAGGAAAACTTCGGCTGACGGCTGTTAGAAATGGTGTCATCCTCGTCATCTCGCGGGACGAGAGTTTTCCTCCTCTTCGGTCCCATCACGCTTCTTGCAAATTCCGGGAAATAATGGTGTATAGAGCTTGTGGTGTCCCTGTACATAGGTCTATTACAGTGACGACACGCTCAATTGTATTTCATAACACATCAATGACTCACCCCGGCCAAAGTGCTCAACCGCGCAAAACAACGTGAGCGTTACGAGAGGTGAAGTAAGTAAGGCATTAAGAGAACCATAAGAATGCTTTGTGAATACCACGTAATGACTTACTACACGGTAACAAAAGTCTTACTTAGGGCCTCGTAGATCGTTCGTTACTGACAATTCTACGAAGGCTTCATGAATACACACCCAGAAGTTCTCCCATTTATCCCGATACAGGGAACATCTCTTGCAGAACGTGCGCTGGTGTTTGACATTGGCATTCTGATTATGATATCGACAGTAAAGTGAAAGCATTTTTTTCATGTTGGGTACCAACCAGGTTTTCAAAAGCCAATATCTTGATGTTACATACATGAATTCCTGCAAGGAAAGTGTAATAGGTTTGGCGCCAACTTAACCTTTATACAGACTCTTTTTTTCTAATCTAATTTTCTTGTTTTATTTCAGCATCGAGTTCGACACAATTGATCCCCACAGCGGCATCCACATCGTCCACTGGAGAATCTACGATAACTTTACTGGCGCAGACATTCTCCACGGGGAGCAACATTTGGCCAAACAAAATTTGAATGATATTGTGAGCACACATTCACCAAGTTAGCGACTTGCATTTGGCAAATAGACATATGGTGTATTTCTGAATATGTTTATACTTTATGGCCCCTAATGCGAAGTTTACAATTGCAATATGTCAGTATGTAGCCACACATTCTATGGAATACTCAGATATTATTGCATATATTCCACCATTCTATAATTATCTTGTTCACAAATTCAGTGCAATGATGTACATTCCCATCGTAAATATGTTAAAGGTATCAAAATTAACGAAACGGATCCAATTCTTGCCAAAATCTAAGAATTTAGTCCCTGTATATATTAAGTCATATCTTTCGCAAATACGGTTATGTAGCGTGAACTGACTGTCGCCTACTCGCGTGAGTTGACGCTTACCCAGGTCTAATTCATTCTCTACCCTGCTTATGTTAAAGTTGGAATGATTCATTTCATCTGTTTTCACAGGATCTCTCAACATGTCCAGGAGACTCGCCTCTCTGCTACTGTATCCCGTTGGGGACATGCTTTAACCCGGAGTTCCTTATTGAACCGAATGAGAATGCGGATATGACCAATCCACTTGGATCACACGACCACGACTATCACATTGAGATCGCAATCACCAACCAGGCGATGCTCGTCTCTAATCTAGAGAAAAAGGTAAGAGGTGAAGGGAAAAAGATAGCTCGGCTGTGGGCTGTGAGTCAAACTCATGACCAATATCGTAAAACTGTAGACCACACAATGAATTATCAGGCCTTATGATTACGAAAAGTCATTCTTTTATTTGGGCTGATTATCTTTTGACATCGAAAAAAGGAAACAATTTAACGATTTTTATCTTCGTAAATCAAAGTTAGTCGCGAAATGCACTGAAGAAATAAAATATTGCAGTCTGCAGTATGAACAAATATGTCCCTGCCATTTGAATCAATCGAAGTTGCAATATATGTCATCTTTTCCGCGTGTGTTTACTTCCGTGGTATTGCTAGTTTTAAAAAGTTTTTATAAGCCTTCCTTTTTTATCTCCTCTCTGGAATTTATCTTTCGAACTCCCTAACATCAATCAGTTTGCTGGTTACCAAATCAATCTGGAGAACTGGAGAATAGCGTAACACCATGCAAAGGCCTTAATTAGCTCGTTGAGGATTGTATTTTGTCATAAAGCAGTAACTGCAATGTAAAACGATGTATATACAGTGTTGGGGTGATTTTCAATTTTGTCGCGGAATGCTATTCATTCTAGCGATGATACGGCGCGATGGTACAGACAGTTTAGACCATGATATAGTTTCAAATAATCTGATCAACTGTATACTGACCCTTTTTTACATATTACTAGATCACGATAGACATCAGTGGACCAGAAGGCGGCCATGTGATGGAAGGATTCCCGGGTGACTCTTTCGAGATCGACTACCAGTCAATCTTTGACATCAATGCATGGTGGGATGGCTTCTTCGACAGGGAGAGTGGCATTATGATTTATGTCTACGTCTTTGATACGTCATGTCACGTGGCAAGCGAATTCACGGAACTCCCATATACGGTAAGGATCCTAAAGGAGCACTCAGTTAGACCTACCGAAAAATAAATAAGTTTATAAGCAGCAGCAGCAGCAGCTGCTGACACCATTTTTTTGTCTTGATCAGTTTCTTGGCACAGTGCCATTCCACACTTACTTACAGCATCAATGCTGTCAGCGTGTAACAGAACAAAAACGGCGGAAGAGTGGGTATTAGCACTATTGACAGCATGCTACTAAACGAATGTTATGGGTAAAGGAGATTCTAATCGAAATTTTATCAGGATGTAATTAACTGAAATATAATTATGGCGTAATATTTTAGTTATTCACGAAGCTCACATGTTTCGACTGCTTACCAGATAAAGTTGCTGATAAAGTTTGAGCCTCCATCGTATTATCTTCTTGCAACAGTACCTCAACACAACGGGAACTACCGCGACATATACCGCAAGTGCCGAGGGGAAATACTACCTCACCGTGGTTGCCTACAACACGGCCCTTGAACCCTCTGAACCAATCTGCTCTGACGGTGTCAAGATTGTTGACAGTACTCCGACGATTGAGGAGATCCGAATTTCCAACACCCATCTGCCAGATCAAGGACTGATCACTGTGAATGGGGAAGTATGGGTCATGCATACAAACTACCACCGATATCAAGTCGATACGCCATCTTCAGCTTGTGTGTAAGTGGACAGATCAAAAAGTACCTTTTCCGTCCGTGATATGTCGTTCCATAAAAACACTGCATTTTATGAGAAGAGTAGTAGTCAGGCAAGTTTAATTAGAGGAGATGGCCAAATGTAGATTTGCGCCATGTAAAAGGATCATTTAATATTTGACTAGGATAACCCGCCCGACACCTGAAATTTATAAAAATGACGTCCAAGCATCCATTTGTTCATTTCCCTAACACTTGTTTATGGTCCTCCCGAGCCTTGGAAGGCACCATCATACATGCATTGTTTTTTTCTTCAGGTCCCGAGCGTTGGCAATCACGCAGGACGAGTTGGCCATAATTCCGAGATGGACTTACGACAATGGTACAATGGTGTGGACAGCAACAGATGATGCTTGTTTGAACATGGATGCAATGCCAGCCTTGGGAGGTTACATGATCAGGGACACTTTGGTAAGAAAAGGAAATGTCTAATGGCGCAAAAAGCGTAGCGTTAGAGCCGAAAATGGCATGCATTTTCGCAACCCGCGCTCTTTATCGAGCTTAATTAACGAAACTTGTCTCGGGAACTAGCCAGATATGATTTGGACTTGATTGAGCTAGCAAACCCATTTTTCGCGGTTTGTTTTGCTAAATAGACGATATAAGCCCATTTTGTACGTGTTATTTTTACTGTCTTGCATGACAGCAACTATTTGACATATTGCATAATTGATCGATTTAAAAGGAGAATCAATTCTTGAATCGCACTGGACCATGCGAACGAACAGCATTAAAAACATAATGACAAAAAAAATTTCCAAAAAGGAGTAAAATGAGTTGTTTCTGCAATTGCGAATCGGGTGCGCAAAAGTCATTAAAGGGTTGATGCGCCATAAGATCACTTCTCCGTATGAAAGGGCGGGAAATGTCACATTTTTGTCACTGACGAAGCCTTGCAGAAACGAAGGATAGGTTGAATCTAGTGAACTATTACGCTTGTTTGTTCACCGTTGTATCATCAGGTTCTCGCATCAATGTAATGCCGGTTTCGGGCTAAAAAACTTTGCTTTGTCCTCTTATTTCAAATCTGTTTTGCCTGGACTACGCCTCCACTTTCACTTGGATCATAGTTTTAACCTAGGGATGTATATGGGCCGTGAAAACCGCAAAAAATCTGTACATGTTTTTGTAAGCGGTCGTCGCTCGCGCAAACTTGTCTTGCATGTTTTTGTGAAAGAGGACGTCGAAGAACGAGGTCGTATATCAAAACAGACGTTGGGTGGCGCTCGAGACGGGGCATCCTATTTAGCGTCCAGTGGCGACCAGTGGCGTCCAACGCGAAATAATAGGGTGTATATGGTTAAAAATGTTTTCAAGCTTCTAAAACACTTTCAATAAACAAGATTTAGAAGTTTGGTGGAGTTTGCAAACCTAGTTTTTGAATAATTATCACCAGAAAACGATCTTAGTATGCGTCAAGCAAAAGTACTGGACGCCATGTTTGTTTTAGCTCCGGTTCCTTGGGTTTATAGAAAAGCGGAATCGGGATCTGGCATCAGGTTGGCATACTAAGATCGTTATCTGGTGATAATTATTCGAAAACTAGGTTTGCAAACTCCACCAAACTTCTAAATCTTGTTTATTGAAAGTGTTTTAGGAGCTTGAAAACATTTTTAACCATATACACCCTATTATTTCGCGTTGGACGCCACTGGTCGCCACTGGACGCTAAATAGGATGACCCGTCTCGAGCGCCACCCAACGTCTGTTTTTTTATACGACCGCGTTCTTCGACGTCCTCTTTCACAAAACCATGTGAGGGAAGTTTGCGCGAGCGCCACCCAACGTCTGTTTTGATATACGACCGCGTTCTCCGACGTCCTCTGTCACAAAAACATGCAAGACAAGTTTGCGCGAGCGCCACCCAACGTCTGTTTTGATATACGACCGCGTTCTTCGACGTCCTCTTTCACAAAAAACATGCAAGACAAGTTTGCGCGAGCGACGACCGCTTACAGAAACATGTACAGATTTTTTGCGGTTTTCACGGCCCATAGATGTAAGCAATGGCCTTGGGAAATACAATATGTTATCAGCAAACTTTATAATCACTTCAGATTTCCGTTAACTGGACAGCATACGATAATGAGGCTGGCTTAACTGAGATGGAAATTTGTTTCGGGACTAGCGAGGACAATTGTGATATTCTCGGCTATACAACCACTCACCAGACACCGCATTACATGTCATATCATCCGGGCTTAGCAAATGGTGTACGGTTCTATGTGACCATCAAAGCTACGAATAATGCAAATCTGGAGACAGTGAAGGTAAGTAGTTACTAAATCGTGCATACGCATGGGCGTCAATCGTTTCCCTTGCCTTGTCAAGGTGTAAAAACAGTGCAAATGCGACTTCAAAATCATTACCATTTCAAGTTATTTTCAAATAATCCATATAATGCATGTGCATGTTTTTGTTGAATAGGTTAGTATTATTTCTTTAGGCAAAATGGACATTTTCTTAAATTGATGATGCTGATGTTATAGATCAACATGAAATAACCTCTGACCAATGTAAGCTCATTTTGATAAAAAACCCGTCACGCACGAATGGAACCGGACTGTGTCATTATATACTGCCTTGGTCACGACAAGCATGAGTCAACAGAAGAAGTAATAGTAATATGGAAGTATGACTAACCACGAATAATATCTGCGCAATCGCCTAAGAAAACTTTTTTTGCCCATATCACATAAATTTCAAGTTGCCAAAACGCCATCATATTACTATCACTACACCCTGTAGAGACGAATGGGTTAACCTGTCTCGACTTAACACGACAATTTCAAACCAACGTCTACATTCTCTGAAATGTACATGCAATATCTGGTATTCAAAACAATGACCGTATCTTTAAGCATTGCGTACATTTAACAATGGTAACAACTAGTTTAATAATAATGATAATGTTGGGATTTATATAGCGCAGTATCCAGGCTGTTCGCCCGCTCAAAGCGCTTTACATTATTACCCAGTCTCTCCTGAAACCTTTCAGGGGAACTCAAGGAGCAACTCATACAGCGTTCACTTGATCCTTTCAGACCGGTACCCATTTATACTCCTGGGTGGAGAGAGGCAACTGCAGGGTTAAGTGTCTTGCCCAGGGACACTGAATCAGTTGTGGTTCCAACCGGAGTCGAACCCACGACCTTTCGGTTATGAGTCCGGCGCTCTAACCATTACTCCACTGATTCCCTGTTTAACCAATATGGAGAGGATGTACAAATATGTACCCTTAAAAGAGTACTTTAACAGACGTGAGAAGCAATTGGGTCCTAAGCCTGACTTCGTCGTGAGAGCAAAGCTCGAACAGGGTGTTATTCAACCTAGGGAAGGTTTCCCTGGTACGCCAATCTGGCAACGTCCTGGGCACTGTTTGATGGGCACTGTTTGAAGAGAGATTTAAACTCAACCCATGGTGATACGTTGTTTACAGTGCTGTGGTCTTCAAACACCTTGAGATTAACATTGAGAATAAATTACGCTACTTTGACTTCATAATTAGAAGGCTTGGCCAGAGACGTATGTCAGAAACAGTACTACATTAGTTAAGAGATACTGTTAAAACTTCTTTGCAGGGCTACTTCTCAAGCCAAAGGAAATGGTTATGTAATGCCATATATGAAAAGACAATTCAGTGGGCATTTAAAACTGGTGCCAGCAATCTCCCATCTAAATTGCAACGTCTGGGGTCACCTGGTCATGCACTGCTTTTCGAATTTCACTGCGGTGACTATGACTGGTTTTAAGAGACAGAATTCATTTGACAGGGCACTCGGTAAGCCTCAATTAACTGAAGACAATTTACAGATTTGAGTTTGGTGTACCATGCATATCTCAGATACCTACATTATTGCGGGAGTAAAGTAACCATAAATTACCATGTGTTTTACACCAAGCTTTTGATAAGTTGAAAATAGATTATTTAGTGCTAAATCCTTATTTAGCTAGCAGAGAACGAATGAAGGATTTGGATCAACTATGGTATGATTTCACAAGAAGTATTTTCTTCATGACTTACAGACTTGTGAAGGAAGATGAAGACACATTAACGCAGCAGATTGGCGTTTCGTTTAGTGCCCTGGAAGGACAAGAGAGTCTCTGTCCGTCAGGACGTCGTCCGAGTAAAGAAGACAGGGTCTTACCATGTGGCTTAAAAGCCCAAACAATATATTCGAGCTTTGCTCTCAGGTCACGAGACTGATCGAGCTTTGCTCTCACCACAAAGTTAGATCGAGCTTTGCTCTCAGGTCACACGATCGATTCAGGTTAGATTTCCACACTATTAAATACATGTACAATGAATACATCAACGGTAATTGAGCAGCAAATGAAACAGATGTGCGTGATTAATCCAGTTGACGCTAGTTCAAACCAAGTTAATCCTATTGCAAGTAATTATCAACAGAATGCAGTTAACTTTTAACAGAACAGTGCTAATAACCAACATAACTACACAACAAAGCAACAAGATACTACTAAGTCGTCAAATAGTTCAAATATAGTCAACCCTAGTCAAGGTCTAGTCAATTCTAGTTGTCAAAAAGTTTCACTAGTAATCAACACAGCTCAACTAGCAGTCAAAAAGCCTTAAGTGATAGTGGCCTTAAAGCCAAACAAGACCTGGAAGTGCTTGTAGCTACTGGTAAAAGCAAGGATTTCCTGAATAAACAGATTACACTTAATGACTTAGATAGTATGATAGAGAAGGAAATCTTGAAAAACCATAGAATCTACCTGACAACGATGGCTGCTAGACTTAATGATTCATTCGGTAAGACAGTCTTAAAAGCTTACACTAAAAGTACAAAGTTGTTCTTGCCTATGGTGATGCAGATGTTCTCTATGAAGATTAAGAAATGATTTCATAGTAACCAATGAACTGGACAAATCAGCCCTGCAATGGTAGAAGGCAGTAACTCCATATTTTGGTCAAATCTACCTTTTGGGCATTTCTGGAACTACTGCTAGTGCGTTATCTTCTGAAATGGTTGTTATCCCTGTAGAAGCAATATTTTCTGAGATTTCAGCATGGGGGTGAGAAGTAACTCCGACCTCCAGACACTAATACAATGGTAAAAGGCAGTAACTCCAATTGCAATGGTAAAAGGCAGTAACTCCATGTCCAATGTGGAGTTACTGCCTTCTACCATTGTTTTTTTTAAACCCCTGTGGAGTTACTGCCTTCTACCATTGTTTTTCTCCAAGTGCCTGTGGACCCCCACACCCCACCCCAGTACCCCGCCCCTGATAATTCATTGACTGGGTGCCCTTGATCCTTGACAGCCACTGTTCTCCCACTTCCCTGTTACAGTCAAAAACGCATTGGAGTTACTGCCTTTGATGATTGTACAACCAAAAATAGTGGCGGTGGTTTACAATGGAAGAAGGCAGTAACTCCACTTTGACCTTGAACTTTGACCTTTTGACCTAAATCACAGTACTTTTGATATTTGGAAGATGAAAAGACAAATATCAAATTGTAAGTATTTTGATAAGATTCCTCATGTTTGAGGCATAAGGTTGATCACAAATTGTTGTTTTTCTCAAAACTATGAAAAGTGGAGTTACTGCCTTCTACCATTGCAGGGCTGAAATGGTTAGAGTGGGTGACTCTGAGGGTGGGAGCATTAACTGCTTTGGCATCTTTGGCATTAACTCTGATCACTTTAGGACATTGCCATGATGGGCAAAGCCAGGATCGAGCGAAGCTCTCTGGACATAGTCAGGATGGGCGAAGCCAGGATGGACAAGAAAATTAAATTAAGATAAATGGAAAACTATCAGGAGACCCCTGTAGCACAAGTGTCAGCCAGTGAAAGCCTAAGCAAGCCAGATCAGAAAAGCAATTGGCGTGGTCACGAGAGTTAGGCAAAAAGTCTCAAGAATTCAAGCGGTTAAAAAGGGACAATACAACATTCAAAGAACCAGAATCTGAACCAGAACCAGAGTATGAATAAAATGTCCCTGTTCGAGCTATTCTCGAGCGAAGCTCTTATGACGAAGTCAGGCTCTCTGGACGTAGTCCGGATGAAACTGTCTCTAGGACATCATCTAATATGACATTCTATGTAGTTGGGGCAGGTATTGTTTTGGTTGCTTTCATTTACTTCTTCCCTAAGTTTAAGAGTAAACTTGTGGGGTCAGGAAAGATTGATAAAGTTAAACCTGAAAGGCCAGAAATGGTAAGACCAGAAAAGGCGAAAGTTAACAAAAACAATCTTTGTTTCATGGAGTAATTTGGCATTGTCGAATCTGACTTCGTCATAAGAGCATGACAAAGTCACAGGAGCAGAGCCGAGCAAAGCTTTCTGGACATAGTCCGGGCTCGAATCTAATCAAATACATTAATCTTAGTTTCAAGTGAAAAATGTAAAACAACTGGTGTTCCTCGGAAATTGACCAGTTTGGCATGTTCATCAGTGATTTCAAACTTGAGATGATGTGTACATTTATTTACAACTTTATTACAATTAAGTTCATATCTCTGGTTCTTTACTGGTCACCATCTTCCACTGGTACAATGCAAAAGATGTCAGAGGGTTTATTGTTGTAGAGTGTCTTACTTTGGTCAACCAAATTTGATATAAAAATTAAGTTGTGTTCTGTAAAAGTTAAGTGGTTTGGTAGAGTAGTATTTTCCTTTCTTGGTGAATCTTTGTTGCTTAATGCCAAACCACTTATTTACTATTGTAAAGTACTCATCCCCGAGACAGTAATCATTCAGCATAAACGGTCTGCTTTCAGTAAGTTCAATAATGTGGTTATTGTTGTCATAGTTGAATTGAACATGCCCTGCAAGATTTTTGAGGTGCTCCGTGATAAAGGAACACAGTTCTGCCATACTAAAATGAGAATCAAAATTAATTGTGAAAGAGTTGAATGGTTGCCCTGAGTCTGTTTTCATGTTTACCAATTCAATATCACCTGTTCACCAAGAATTGTAAAAGGATATTGATTTCAAAGTAATAGATTTTATGTTTAATTGATCTGATAAGTAATACTCAAAGTGGCTTCATCACATTCATCTTATTATGAAATCCATTTTTAGCTCACCTCCGGGGAGCTTAATACAATACCGTGGCGTCCATCGTTCGTCGTCGTCGTCCGTTTCTATATTTCTACATTTCGTTTCTATTTGAGCTAGAAGGTTCTAAATTTGTGAGGACATGTATCTAGGGACCCTCTATCCTACCCCGAAAATTTTCCCCGCTCGGATTTCAAATATGGCCGCCAGGCGGCCATCTTGAAAATTAAACAAAGTCGGATTGCAACCGAATTTCATGTGATTGTATATCTATGTACTCTCTACAACATCCCTGATTTTCAGTGGAATCCATCTACCAGTATGACCGTCAGGTGGCCATCTTGAAAATTAAACAAAGTCCTATTACCCCAACACTAATGATCGGATTGCAACTAAACTTCATGTGATTATGTATCTATGTACTCTTATCAATATCCCTCATTTTCAGTCAAATCCCATGACAAATATGGCCACCAGGCCGCCATCTTGAAAATCCAACAAAGTCCTAGTACTCCTAAATTGTTGAACAGATGTCAATCAATTTCCATGTGATATGTACGCTCTTCAATAACCCTGAAATTCAGTCAACTTTATAACCGAAATGCTATCCTTAGATGATACCGGTAATTTTCCTTGGTGCCATTGAGCCGAGAAGAATAATATAATTCAATGGAATCAAAACTGGTGAAAATAGCCAGAAACTGTTCTCCCCATATCCACTGCAAATGACATGCCATACATTACCCGAGGTGAGCACATGGTCCCTGGACCATTTCATCTATTTAATTAACCGTTAAATAACAACCTGAAATGTCAAACACAAGTTCATAAATTTCTTCCTAACGTCTTCCATTTTCTCTTTCCCATTCAAAACAATAACCACACATGGTAAGTCCTGCTTGATTTTTCAATAAATATATTTTCATGAAGTTTGTGAATCTTTTTTAGGTAATCTAAGCTAACCGATTTTTCTTCTGAACGGTTTCTCTTTTTCATTCTTTTGTTACAAACCGTTGGATCAGTTCTGAGATGAATTATGAAATTGGGAGCTATACCAATCTCGTACATGTTTTTGTAGTGCTTGGAATATGTGTCTTTTAGATGATCATATTGCTTACAAGTTAAATTCCCATTTAACCAACTCAAGCATGAAAAGATGTGGTGCTTTGAGAAAATACTTCTCTCCATAATCATTGGCTTCCCTTCGGCTGAGCGTCATCTCTCAATGAATGTTTCCATCACTATCAATTGAAATTCTTCAGAATATCTTTTCGGGTTCTTGTACATGAGTTCAAGCAGATTTTTCCTATGATAATTTCTCACCACCTCTAATGGTTCTGGTACTATTACTAAATCTGAGACAATGACTTCATCAAGAGAGCATGACGAAGTGTCAGGAGCGAAGCTCGACAGTTCGGCCTCTTTCATGCTTTAACTAACTCTATCTTCCCGGAGGCAATATTACCCTCAATTAAAATTCTCACCGTTTATCAAACATTAAAACATTAAACAAAGTTTGGATCAGTTTAATCAATGTATTTTGTGGGGGCAGTCGACCAAAAAATAAGTCTACCTTTGTATATTCAGCTAAAGGCAACAGCAGCAGAAGCAGATTTACTGGAAACAAAAGAACGTACAAATAAATACAAGTATACACAATCGGTACCAAATAACTCAAAAATACAAACAAATCGTAAGAAATACAGTAATAATTGAAAACGCCAAGGAAGCAATTTTAAATGTTGCCAACACTTTCTTGTTGAACAACCCAGTGAAAGAAACCAGTCAAAATACACAAGCCAGAGAAAACCCTGTGTAAATTTAGCAAACCAAAGACCAAAGACCAGAGACAAGAAAACTAGAAAAACGAAACGTCTCCAGGTGGCTTTTACAGTAGCACACAAAATTATTTTACTGAATGACATACATTCCCTACAGCATGTAAATAAATATCACCTGACTGGTATTAACAAAGGGAACTCAAATCTGCATAACAAACAAGGACAATCCTTCAGGGCTCAACCCAGTTGACTTATTACATGATAGCAATATTGCACAAGGAGTACCCACATGTGACAATGAGCAGGCAAGGCACTAGAAAATCCTTCCTACTGAAATAACTATAATACAACCAGTACAACTAAAGGGTTCAATAATATCTATTTCAATAAACCAAAACTTTAGAGGGCCATAACAAGACTGTTCCTCACAGTAATAAAGACTTGAAAACTAAAACTTGAAAACATGCATGAAAAGGAAGAAACTAAAACCAGATAAAACAAGGGCTCAAGTAACCTGGGTCCTAGCAAATATAGGTTAATCCAAACTTGGTACCAGGAAAAGAAAAGTTAAACATTGAGGGAAAATTTAAACTGTGGTAAAAAAGACTTAAGTTCCAAAACATGTAAAATGGCCGTTACATATTTCTCATAATACATCCTGAACGGCATCGTGGAGATTCATTCTTCTAAGAAGTATCTCTTGTCATCAAAGGGACAGAGGCTTTTCTTTTCAACCTCCTCTAAATAATCTGATCCTTTTCTGATCTCAAGTAACGCATTTTGCGGTCATTTGACCTACTGTTTTCAAGACAGTCAACGTAGTCATCGAATGAGATATCTCTCTGAACAACGTTCTTGGTAATTCTCTTCAGTTTGTTTGCTTCTGAATCTTTTTTCGAGCCATGCTCTCTGGACTTAGTCCGAGCCCTGTAAGCATACATCTTACTTCTCAAGGCAATGAATTCTATCATCTCTTCTCCTCCTAGCTCATCCTTAAAGTAACCTGGTACCTTCTTCTTGCTAGTGTCGTAGAGTGGATGATCCTTAGGACAGTTACTTAAGTCGAAATGGTCCTTACGAGTTGTCAGGCCCTTCGTCAAATCGTCAGTCTTTACTGTCAGTGTCAAGATATAGTAGTTCCAGGTTCTTCTCACAAAAGCGAGGTCGAAGAACATCAAAGTAGAACTCATACATTAATAACTTAGACAATTCCAATACTGTAATACCAATGTAACTCGGTTTGTTGAACCTCGTGGATGTTTCATCATGCTAATAGCAGCGTTCTGTTCGTCAAATAAGCAAATTGAGGAAAACCTAGGATTGGCTATAAAGCTCCAGGCTCTTTCTCCGTCTGTGACCAATTCAATTTCCATTATGTTCCTTGTGTTCTCACAAGTTTTACCATAAAACGAATTGTTCATCAGTTTAAAATAATCTTTCTCGAAATTAGTAGTAGAATCCATCCTTCTTTTAGTGTTAAAATCAATGTAGGACATTGACTGCTTGAAACTGATCACAGAATGAACCATTCATTGCTTCAAGTAAAACTGGAGCATCCTGTAATGCTCTATGTAGTTAGTTTTATCCTTTCGTATAAGTAAGTATTAGATTTTCCCATTAGATCTTTTCGCATCACCAAGTAACTTTCTCTGGTAAGGACTTAATTCATCATCATCGATTGAGAGAGATTCAGGACAGAATAGAAGGTTCTTTGATTCGAACTTTATGTTTTCTGGGTAAGTCAAGTCGACAACTAAGAAGTAGCCTACTTCACTGTGCTTAGGAATTCCTAATATCTCTTCTGCAGTAATGGATTCGAGCTTTTTGTCTTCCATCATCTCAAGGTTGAGGTTCCATCATTGCCCAACTGTAAAAACTATTTTCATCGATGTAAAGTAGCTTGTAGTGATCATCGGCCTTGATGTGTCTTGTTCCCATCACTCCTGAAAAACCTCCTCTTATTGCCTTTTCAAAAGTAAGTAAAATGTGACTATTAGAAGTTCTAGGTTAATCTCCGTGTATTTTAAACCAGCTTGCCAGGTTAAGCCAGGTGCTGAGTAACAGTGACAAGGATCGATCTGAAAGTAGTTCAAATTGACATCCCTGAATTTCTCAAATAAATCAGCTAAAAGTAACACTGACATCAGTTTTGAGGTACAAGTCAATGAACTCTCCATGATTTCTGATCTTAAAATAATCCCTCATCTTTTTGGCCTCTTCGTAAGCTGAATCAGGTGCCATTTCATTCTTTAATTCATCAAAGAACATAAACTTCTCTAAGTAAGTTATTTGGTAGCTTTCATGTGATGTGTAAAACAAATAAGGAACTGAACCTTTCTTTCTCAATAGTTTGAAGACCTGAGTATCAGGGAACATCTGTCTTGTAATTCTGAAGTCGGCGTCTACCATTGATTTGGTTATGTTGTCTAAACCGGATTGAAGAAATCTGTACGAATCTAAAAACCTGAAACACCCGAATTGAAATGAAATGTATTCCTCTGCTGTTTTAGCAAGTATTTTAAGTATCTTATGTTCAGAAAGTTTAGTCATAAATTCTTTAATGAATAGGTGAGAATCGTATCTACTAAGATTGTAAAAAATCACTGGAACAAACATGGCTTTCTTTTCATTCAAGTTGAAAGAGTTGTGAGCAGCTCCTCGATATGTACCATTGCAATGATCATGATCCTTGACCTTGTCGTAACCTAGCAACTGGTTGCAGTATTAACAGTGTGTTTCTTCGTGATACCCTGTGCAGTCGGACTTCGTCCCGAGAGCTTTGCTCGAGTCAAATTCTGTCATCATTAAAGGAGCGTTGCAGTTAAGTAGATTCGAGCTTTGCTCTTCCATTCTGATTAACCAGTCACAGAAAACGTCTACAACATCACAACCCCTGTGACTTTTGTATTCACTTTTGTTGAGCATTGGGTAGTCAGAGTGCACATAAACTCCAACTGCTGATGCAATATGTTTGAATAGCTTTTTGGTTCCTTCATTAACATTATTAACTGGGTTAACAACATGAATACTTATGGATCAAATTAGCATAGATCACATAAAATCGTCATCGTTATCGTTCTTTGACAGGTAGAGTGGTTTGAGTTGTGCATAACAGATGCTTTCAACTGATTCATTCTGTAACTTAAACACTGATCATACACCTGGTGGCCCACTGTCAGGTCTTATTAAATGATCCACTCTTTCAGGTCATAAGTCAATGAATAAGAAACTTGCATTTGAAACAGAAGAATTAGTTAACATAAGAAAAGTTAAGGATATCACATCGGTAAAAGAATTCGGTAAGCCTGCTGTCACCATTCGCCTGAACATTGACAAAAAAGCAATACAGGTGTATGAGTACAGAGACAACAGGTCCTATTCAAATTCAATGATTACCATCCCAAAATTAGTATCTCAGTTTTTGCAGAATTTATGACGTCTGGTGAAAACGTCGTCCACCCAATTCAGTCTCCAATGGAAAGCATGGTTTTAAGGAATCACGCAATTCATGCCGTAACAAATCAGTTAAATTACCTTAAGGTTGAGATTGAGTAGAGGTACTTTTAAGGAATTGTTTTGTCTTTAAATGCGATAGAGTCTTGTAACATTACAATCTGTTCCTACAAAAAATGTAAAGATGTGTGATTGTTTTTGAACCCATTGCCCTTAATGCGAAGCTAGCTTAACTTTTCGAATAACCAAGATCATTCACGTTATCAAAGTCACCTTTTCGTCGTTTCGATGCAGCTCTTCAGCTGGGACCTGCTCATGACATTCACACAGTCCACTACTTTTGTGGAAGCCATTCATGCATTATTGTCAAACATGAACTGACTGCCTCTGGCAGAGAGAACTTTTCTATCAGAAAGAAAACACGAAAGAAATTGGCGGTTCTTGCATGAAGCTATGCTATAAATCTGGTATTGTAGTGTAGTGAAAAAAATTCCCTTAGGTTGCTCCTTTCAAAACGGACAAATGCAAGAGAGTTCTGAAAACTCAGCAAAGCATTTTAGACCAGTGACTACTTATGCACGCCCGTTTAAACAGAAAGTGAGTATTGTATTTGGTGACGGAGGTAATTCCCTCATCACAGCAAGTCATATGAACAGTTAATACATTGGAAATTAACTCTCTGAAGCCAAAATACATGCTGGAAATGCCTATTAAAAAACTGATTGAGGCCAGTTCCCTCAAACAAAGTGCCAAATGCTGTGTTCATCAACACGGCGCCAACCAATAGACCATAAAGGACGAATGACATTTTAAAGGGCATTATTACCAATCTGTAGGCTACCTAGTCTATTTCCACTCTGTTTTAGTTATGTCAATTCCGACTAAAGTAGCGATCATTTCGGCGCGTGTCGATGCATTAAAAACGGCGAGAACCTTCACTATAATGTTGCTATGAAGGCAGCGCTTGCGGTGGTTCAAATTTGCGATATTATGATAATCTAATGACTTTTATTTGCAATTTTACAACAAATTCTTTTGCGTCAATATTCCCTCAAGTTTCAACTACTCGTAAACTAAGCAGATAAAAAGTCGTCGCTATTTTTCAGCAGGCCAACTTTATAAAAAGGTGAGCGGCTTCCAGTGAGCAATTGCAGGAAGAAAGTCATTTTTTCTTTGCTGTGCATGATTATGTATGCGGAGTCTACGTTTTCTCTTAGCAGCATTCACCTTTGTCTTGGTATCTTCTTCTATTACATGTACTTGAGAACATTTCTGGCTCATCTATCAAAAATAAAGCATAATCGCCATTCATATAAGATATATTTGCTGGCAGCAGTTCACAAGAAAGCCCCCTAGCTCGGACGGTTAGAGCGTTCGTATTCTGAGCCCGAGTTCCCGGGTTCGAATCCCTGGAGAAGATTCTGATTTTTTTCTCTTCCATAATTCTCCGAGACAGTCCGCATGCTGGTTTGTGAAATCAAGCGCATCGAAGCACTGGAGGTCTATCATGTTTCAGGCCGTATTCAGAAGGACCTTTCGATCGTTTGAATTTCTTACTGTTGCCGCATGACACTCTCTGGTTTTGTGCATGCAGTTCAGCTTTAAGTCACAAAGGTTTTGGAGATTATTAGTCAGTGGCGGTATACACAAACGACACTTGGTGTCATCCATGAAATGCGATTGCCCCACTATCTATACTATAATGCGCGTTGTGGCCACTGTTTAGGAGGTAATTTTTGTTTCAAAATTGGGCCTTGGAAATACGTCGAATTCTTGCAACCTTTGGCTTCGTAGGTCTGGATCATACGTAAGAGTGTCACTGAGGGTGTCATACGTCGAATATCTTCGTGGTTTTAGAATAAATAACAACTTTTCAGAGAGCACGTCGACTGGAGAGCTCCGCTCATTCTCAAAAGCATACACAAACTTCACGCATATTCTCCCTGCCACATCAGTATTAGCTTCCAGCACGTATGTAGTGCTATACAACCTGGTCCATGGTGCAGGGTATTAGCAGGGAGATTAATGATTAGCCTGTTCTATTTTAGTTCTATTCGAGAAACACTGACCTGAGTGATAAGGCAAATTCTGCAGAGTGGCCTACCGGAACATGCAGTCAGGGTATCAATAAACAGTTATGCCAGGATGGACAAAATATGTACAGTGGGCAGCGCTTGCTCTTTGATTTATTCTTTACTGACTGATGTTGTCAGTTTGAATTGCGTTCTGCATCTCTCCATGCGCCTGGCTTTGGTCCGACAGTGGCATTGGGTACGGGAGTGGGTAGGTGATATGCCTAATATGTGAGGGCCTTATTTGGAACAGGACCTGCTGTCACTGGTCTCAATGCATTGTGCAAAATAGCGTACTCCAATCAATCTATTAGGGGTTGCATGTAGATAGCAGCAATAAGTCCCTAAATGCAGTTAATTTCGTGTTTAACCTTTAATAAAACTTCAGTAACGTTAGAAATTTAATGTAACTCAATCATCGTGCCCATTTAACTAATGTATATTACATTTCAACTTTGCCCGCTCCATGGGTATATTCTAGTACATGTAATAGGCCTAGCGCTAGACGATCTATTGAACGCCAGT
This sequence comes from Lineus longissimus, assembly GCF_910592395.1. Taxonomy (NCBI): domain Eukaryota; kingdom Metazoa; phylum Nemertea; class Pilidiophora; order Heteronemertea; family Lineidae; genus Lineus; species Lineus longissimus. Next base: position 10,076,380 of record NC_088313.1, read on the forward strand.
CGCTTACGAATGAACCTCCATTTGCGCGGATTCTGCTCTGTCATTACGTTGACGGCATGTTAACCCTCTCTCATTACTTACTTTTTTGATCTGACTAGTTTTTACGTGCCAATATCTCACGAAAGAGAGGCTTATCTCAAGGAACTTGTCCAGGTCCAACACATTAAAAGGTCGATAACGAATTGAATAACAAAACGATAAATTACCACGGTTATTTTGTCAAATTTAATAACAATTTACATCAGTCTCGCAAACAACTAACAACACGAATAACCGCTACACCACAATTCCGATTCCGATTCACCTGGTCCCACCTATACATGTACGTCATCATCAACATCAACATCGTCCTCAATTCCCGACATGTCCAAAAATCAAATTCCCCTTCATCGTGTCCCACCTCTACGTCACCATACACTTCAATGTCATTTTCAATTTCATCTCCATTAGCCATTCCAATTCCTGCTGCACGAAATCCATTCCGTATCACGTGTGCCGGTGTGACAGCGGATATAGTCCCCCTGGGGTCATAGTCCGGTAGCATTGTATTTGATCAATTAAGCAGCATGATCTATTGTACCGCTAACCCTAACCAAAACATTTGGCAGTGCGGGCTATTGTTACACGGACTATCAGGCCTAGGACTACTATCCCTTGCACACCTGAACCTGATCCCACGCATCACCATTCATTTCGACTACTTGGTGACACGAAATTCCGCCACATTGTCCATTTTCGTCCGTGTTGTCTCGCTTCTAGTTCGACCAAAAACGTCTTGCATGCAGCACTTTTGAACGACACCATCACCGTCAAATCTAATGGCTGGGCCAATGAGGTGCACTTCGCCAAATAAATTCAACCAACGCTCCAGTTTCTGTCGCCCTAATCATAACATCTTCATTCTGATGAAGTCGAAACTGATCCCACGTAAAGATGTAATGGTTGACATCAACAACAAATGAAATCAGAACTCCGTCGATGTATTCATGTATGACGTCATTCCGCATCCAACCGGTGGGCGACTGAGCTACCTGCAAATTCAATATTGGAAATTAGAGGAAGATACATGTAGCAGTAAAGCGGAATGAAATAATGCTGTCGAAATCATTTCTTACTTTTAGCTTGAGTTTGTCAGGAAACAGTTGGCGATGACACTACAATGCTGCATAACAAATCCAAAGTACTTACTATAATTGTATCCTGATCTAGCGCATCTATCACTTGCACAGCATACGCAGGGGGTCTCCAGAAGGTAATAATAATAATAATGATAAAATGGTACTTCTATAGCGCTAAATCCAGGATTAATATTCCTGCTCAAAGCGCTTCACACAAAAAAATTATAATTTGATGGAAAGGCACTCCTGAACAGAAATGTTTTCAAGAGTGCCTTGAATTCCTTGATGTCAGTGCAAGACGTCAGTCTCGGGGGCAACATATTCCATAGCCTGGGTGCCGCGGATGCAAAAGCACGTTCAGCATAACCTGAACCGAGTGGCTTCGGTTGAATCAACCGGGTATGGGATGATGAACGGAGCACCCAAGACTGACCCCTCACACTGATGAGATGTTTCAGGTAAACAGGTGCCAGCCCGTGTATGGCATAAAATGTCAGCACTAGCACCTTAAACTCAATGCGTTGTGAGACAGGAAGCCAGTGCAGATCCCGAAGAATTGGGATGATATGCTCTGACCTCCTGCTCCTTGTAACGAGTCGGGCTGCAGAGTTCTGCACTCGCTGCAATTTCGAGATGGAATTGGCTGGTAGGCCTATTAACAGAGAGAGTTGCAGAAATCCAGGCGAGATGTTATTAGGAGCTGTGTGTACTGCCTGGCAGAAGATTTTGATAGGTATCTCCTGATTCGACTGATGTTGTGGATACCGAGATTCGCATTTCGAACAATGTTTGAAATATGTTGCCTGAAGTTAAGGTACTTGTCGAAAATTACCCCCAGGTTCCTTGCTGAGTCTGCGGGATCCACAACACAATCAACCACTTTGATACCTGAAATGCTAGGCACATATTTCATGTATGGGGATCTGATAACGATGAACTCCGTTTTCTCATTGTTACACAGCAGCCTTTTTCTCTAATAACCATGCACTGACCTTCGAAATGCAGTCAACCATGGATATTGTCACTGCACCAAGTTGGCTCATGTCAAAAACCAAGCAGCACTGTGCATCGTCAGCATATAAATGGAAACCGCAGTGAGGAGTCAGTATTTCACTGAGGGGGTTTGTGATAGTCAAAGTCCAACATTATTCAGTTCAGCTTTTAATAATTGTTCTATGAGCACTATTTAGTTCAGCTTTAAATGTCTTGCAAACACCAATTCCAACATTCAAACAAAGCACAGAATTAACCATCCTTGCTGGATTGTAGTTCTAATAACTAGAAAGTCAAAAGATACTCTTGAAACACAAGGCAAAATTTAAACTAGTCTTGTAGAGCGATCCAATGCGCCAACCAAAACAAACACAAGCAATCTGGCTTGTTTTAGAGAATTACACCACAAAAACATGCTATTATGTTGTCAAAACACACACAAAACAGCAAAAATCAAGAAAAATCAACAAGGCCTGAACTCACAGGGTCATGGTAGACGACAATTCCCTGTAGCACTCAACACGGGTCTGTATTATTGGACCCAACACAGTCTTGATGCATCATCCAAATTAGGCCTAAGAATGTCAATGTCTATTTTGCAACGTAGTCTTTCGACCACACTGGGGGTTAGTCAGCGAAGCTGGCGATATTACTAAGGGAATGGTGTCCGTCCTTCCTTCCGTCCGTGTCACTTTTGGGCATTTTGTAACCGTAAGACCTAGGCACTTTGTTGACGCTGCTAAATTAGGAGTAGCCCAAGGGGAACTCAGAAACCAAAAATCAGCGCGATCCGACCTACATTCGGCGAATGAGTTCATCGGGAAGTTTAAACTTCTTTCCTTTATACCTCGGTCCACAGAGGAAATATTGTTTTCAAATCTGGCCGAATATTTTTTAATAATTTTTCATTTTGACTTGTAATGCAATTAGTTTAGTTTTCAGCGCCAGTTCGCGCTACAGGCACATTTGACTGATTTTTTGACCATTCAAAAGCCCGGGTTATGACGTATAGTTGCACAGTTGTATTCTGCGCATTGAATTGGCCAAGGAACCAGGCTATATTTCAGCAAGGCTACCCACTTTGAAAAGATGGAAGATTGATTTTGCAACAAGTAACCAATTTTCTGCTAAAAAGTAGTCAAATAGGCGATATTATCACTAGTTCCTTTCAGTGGGTAGTCATAAGGTCTTAAGAGAATACTTTCAGAAATTAGTTCTTGAAAATTTGGCCACAATTCTGTGAAAACGATATCGGAAGTGCACGCTCTGTTCGCGATGTATTTTGAAGTGGAGAATTCCCACAGTATGTGCAGTGAAGCGGCATGATTCTGTTTGCATATTAGTTTTTAGTACTAAGATTCTTACATGAGTAAAAAGGAGACATTCCAGCAACACAAAAATGTTACTCCCATAAAAATTGATTCAAAATTGACGGAGCTACGGCATTCTGTTCGGCAATAGGCAGCGCTGTTAAAATACATTGCATGCTAATGCATGCCAAATGGCACACTTTAAAAAGCGCTCATTGGACAACGTAGGGAATCACCAGAAATGACGTCATCGCTGGTCTAAATCTTCTATATAATAATACTGGAAGGGGGACGAATAAAGTCACACTTAGAGGCGTTGGATCGCCTTTTGCATGAATTTTGCATGAATGGTGGTGACACCTGACCCTGATGCAACGTCTTGGTTTTGTTCAAAAATTTACTTCAGCGGAGCGGTAATGAGGGATTTTTAATCGGACACTGTCAATTTTCCTTACCACTCACAGAAGCCAAGCCAAGCCTTTGCTGTTAAGTTATGCAGGGGCTTAATCAATTTACGTGCACGCCCTGTGGGGTGAATAACATTACTTTTTGAAAAGCTGGCTGTAGGGGGATGATTGGAACAGCCGGTATACCTGCTGACCTGCTGAACCCAGGTTAATTGATATTTTCAATCCACGATTGCAGGTCACCTGATTTTTGAGATTTCGGGGGAAATGAAATTGTAAACAAACGCATGTGTGCAGTTCAAATGTAAACAAAAATGTATTTTTGGTACTGTTGGTTGCTGGACTTGGGTTTGCCCGCAGTTAGGAGCTGGGGTCAAATTGCTGGTCTATTGTTTATGTTTTAGTCAGAGCTAGCCCATGATTATGAAGGACTTTTCAAATTAAGGTGACCATGGTCTTTTTATGTGCTCACCACAGCTTTCAATACTTGATGTATCTGAAGAGGCACGCTGAACCTGACATGGCCTTATCAAGGAGCTGCTCACGGTGCTGAACTTCTAGCTTGCCTGTCGACTAAGTGCCTTGCCCGAGACATTGCTAATGCTACATGTAGGAGGAGCACGCATATTAAAGTTATATTAGTGATAGTACAGTTGGTTCGAGCCATTTGGAAGCCGACATGTGAAGGCCTATCTGGGTTCTCCTTCTTCTCCGTAAAAAAGGGGGCATATTGCTGTCAAGGAACGAGGCATATTGACATTGCCTCATCATCTCTATCGGACCAATTGATATACTTTTATATGCACGCATACATCACGCCGATTCTAGGGCATTTGCCCCCCCCGGACATTTGCCCACCGGACATTAGCCCCCCAAGGACTTCTGCCCCCCTAGGACATCTGCCCCCCGGACATTTGCCCCCCGGACATTAGCCCCCCTAGGACTTCTGCCCCCCTAGGACATCTGCCCCCCGGACATTTGCCCCCCGGACATTAGCCCCCCGGACATTAGCCACCCTAGGACAGTCCAAGAGTAGCAGGATAATCAGCTCTGGCCTGTATTAATAGATTTAAGAGCATACTTATGTGCATTACTCCAGGGCAATCCATAGGTCAAATGTAAGAATGGTAAGGACTGCTGTATTTCTTTTAAATGAAAATTACTGAAGGTAGCAGGTAGACCACCCTTCAGTAATTTTCAGCACAAAATAATTTAAATAATCATTCCCTTCTTTGACCTGTACTATAACTTCATTTCTTGATTGGTTGTGAAAATGGAAGGAGACGGAGGTGTCATGTGAAGTTTTCTATTTTAATCAAACAACAAAGAAGTTTCAAAACATCAGATATACATGTACATGTAGTGATGTACATGTGCATAGCAGCACAAAAAAGAAAAAGGCAAGAATCGCCAGAGAAAAACCAAATACAAATTACAGCTTGGTCAATGAACCTCTGACCATTTTAGAATGAAAACAGAATGAAGAAGATCAGAACTCCAACCCTGAGTTAAAATGTACTGTAACACTCGTGAGTACCCCTAACAATTGCTCATCTAGCCCGCTTCAAATGACAGCAAGGTAAAATAAACAAAGTTTCAATGTCAACTTGATTTTCCTCATCGACACTACAAGTTAAAATTATGGGCAACCCCTCTCAAAAATCCAATTATGTCCCTATTGGGGTAGTCTACTACAAGGTTGTGCAACCTCTGTTGCACATTCCTGTACACAGCTCGCTGGACAGGGGGATTTTGGCCTGCTTGATTTTGGACCATTTGAACATGTGTCAGAGCCTCCTCTCGCATTAGGACCTCGAGAAATTTCCAGAAATTAGGGTGGTATGCCCCGACATCAGACTGAAACCGCTGGTGCCAGCCTTCCACGTGGTTGTTGGTTCTCGGTAGGTTGTCAAGTGTGCGCTGATGCATATTCCACATGGGTATAGGAAAGAGGGGATTTCTTCTGCCATTGCCATTATCTCGCTCTTCTCCAATGCATGTAGCTTCGAAATATTGCAGAATAGGAAGAGCATTATCTGGGAGATAATCCTGCAATCCATTGAAACCAGCAATAACATCATATTCAGGGAGGAATGCCAAGGAAGGAATCATACGGAGTTGTAACGCAAACTCTGCATCTGCCTGGTAAGCATTGGCCAATCCTCGGGCTTGAACCTAAAATGAAAAAGACATTTCGTACACAACTATGGCAAGCAATAAGGGCAAGCAAAATATTTTTAGATTATCGCCCATGGCAATTGTCGGGGCCGCCGGTTAAACGTTTAAATTTTTTATTGAATCGTGGTAAATCCGTAAACAATTGCTTTGACTGATAAGTGACGAGTTGAAGAACCTGGAGAATCAAATATACCGGGTACGATTATCAAAAATCAATTAGAAAAAGAATTTGGGAGGTCATATGACAATTTTTGGAATGTTCCAATTTCTTTTGGAACTCCAAGCATACTGAAATTGGTATGTCTGATTTATTTTGAACGAACCAAAATTTCAGGTTTTCCCCCTACTTTGGCATATTTACCTGACGATATACATTTTGAGTCATGTGAAAGAAACATCATTTCACCTCCACTTCGGGGAACACGTCCAGTATGGCATTTATGGCTGCCCGTTCGAAGTCAATGAGCACTTCTGTCGGCTGGAGGCCGTTCATCCCACCTGTGATGTCCGACACTTCTTGAAGAACACGCGCATAGGTATCCTGTCTCTTATTGGTGATGAGAGCGTACACACTAGGGAAAACACTTCCATTAGCTGTTAAACTGTGAATGGTGTACAGTTGGAAAAAGACTTCTGGAACTACTTTAAATGTTCCGTCGGCAAACCAGAAATCAGACGTTGCAAGGCATTGTTGCCCATCTTCACTCATATAAATGAATATTCTGTCAGCTTCTCCTTCACCATTATCAAACCGTAAAAAGATACCATCTCTAGCTGTCATTTGGTACTGTCTGGGGATAATAACATCTGCAGCACTGGCCGGGACAGGAGGTTGGTTTCCAGCACGCTGTCTGTTTCGTCGGATATTTCTGCGGACGTTTGTTATGGGTGTCATAGCTCCAGCGGCTGCATCACTCATGTTTTGCACTCCTGCTGTAATTATCTGTTGTGGGGTTTCTTCTGTTTCTTCCGCTCTCTGTTTCATATTGCTCCTCACTGTCAGCATTTCAACTCGAGCAGCATCTCCAGCATGTGTATGGTCGTTCACCCTCTGCACAACCTGGTTGTTCATGATGTGCAACTTTACTTTGCACTCACATCGTCGTCTTTGCTCACATTCCCAACTTTCCTTCCCCTCGCTTAAATCTTTTTGCTTAACATAACAGAAACCTTCAAAGAGAAGCTTCCTCCCTCAACGACTAGTTGCTATGAACTCCATGACTGATTGACACTGGCAGAACTGTACTAGTACAAGCTCTATGGTCGGTCACATGTACATGTACTAAACATAGATTCACAGAAACATTGTATGACAGAGGCATTTCTCAGAAAAGGAGTATCATTAGGCCACTTTTAAAAAAAGCACTTTGTCGGGTAGGAAGGGGACGGACGTTAACCAACTTTTTTTTTATTCGGGCTTAGCTACGCAAGCCTATCGCGTCACAAGCATCGGAATAGCATTCCGCGACGTTACTATATATAGAATTATCGTTACTATAAATAGAAAAGAAACAATGTATTCAGAAATCCTATGGGGGTAATGTCCGGGGGGCAGATGCCCTAGGGGGGCTAATGTCCGGGGGGGGCAGATGTCCGGGGGAGCAGATGTCCTAGGGGGCAGAAGTCCTGGGGAGCTAATGTCCGGGGAGCAAAAATCCGGGGGGCAGAAGTCCGGGGGGCAAATGTTCAGGGGGGAAGTGTCCTGATACCTATCACACCATTGCAGGGTCCGAGTCTGTGGACAATTGGGTTGATTAATTTGTCTCTTCGATATTGCTCCTTTATTGCATTAGATTTTCATCGCAATTCAATCTATTCAAGATATGGCCAATTTGAACATGTCTGCGCCACGGATAGATTGGTTCCCGATCGACTCACTAGGGATACGCAGTAGAGCACAATGCTGGTAAAAAATAGATTGGTTCCCGATCGACTCTCTAGGGATACGCAGTAGAGCACAATATCATGAAAAAACGACCCTTTGTATTGTAAATTCCAATCACCTGCAGGACAGGTCAATTTCTCTCAATAAAATTAATTTTGTTGACTCCTGTAATCTCTACCTTATTAAAAAAAGACAATGTTGTTAGTCCCAAACTGGTCATTTCTATTTATTTTGACCTCTGTTAAATCAGGATACCTCTCAATTACAGACAGCATTTTGTATCCTTGTGCTGTACAACCCAGCCTGGACATACTACAGTTGTCCATGGAGAAGTCACATCCTCTCTGACACTTCTTGTCTGTAAAGCTACCGATACAACATACTGAACTAGGGATATCTTCTGTTGCCTCCTGTAATATTTACATACAATAGATGATTAGTTCAATCATATTTCATCCAGCTGGCAGCTCTGCATCGGAAATTTTAGTGGTAGAACGTGTTCTCTTGACCTTCAAACAGTAGTATAAAGCCGATATTTACTACTTTACACCCTCAGTCCTGTGTTATTAGGTCATCCAGCTGAGCGCCAGGTCCTTGGGCCTCTTGTTTAATTTTATGATTAGATAATTTCAGAAAAAATAAATAAATATGGCAGAGGGTGGAGTAGATGAGTTTGAAATGAAGGAACCGTACATGTTTCCAGAATCTAATATTCGTGATAAAAGTATACTAGTATTTTAGATAGAAATTGTAATGATGATACATCAACTTTCAACACAAATGTAGGAAATTCAAGTAGTTTAACTACAGAGACTTCATTTAGTAACACACCTGAACCAGTAAAAAGTACTGTAATAGAACTGGAGAAATTAGAATCATATAACACAAATATTGAGGATAAACTGCATACAGCATTGAGTCAATCAAAATTTAGTTATGATGGTAAGAAACTGAGTAATCTAGCACTAAATGTATGTATCAAAAATGGTGTTCTGGTTTACTCTCCATCAAATGATGAAGTTAAAAATTTGACACCAACCCAATATGCAAATGTTATCAAGTATTCTGACAATTATGATATAGCATTACCTCTAACTAAAATGAAACGGCCAGGGGCCATTGTGCTCACCGTATACATCTTTTAGTAGGCAGGATCATGCTTAGTTTAGAGGTGAATATGGTGAACACAATCAGGCATGAAGACCTTTTTTAGATGTGTATTGATGTCAAGTAATAAGACAGGGCAGTATATATAAGTTTATGATCCAACCAATAATTGTCTATGACATCAACAAGATCAATATCGTGTGATTGCTAAGAGTCCCTGCAATAAAAAATTCATCGAAAAAAAGTCATTAATAAGCGAGATATTGCACGTCCTACTTTTTCAGTTTTGACCCCCTGGTGGCCAAATCAAGAATCAGATCAGGCCAAAATTCGGTGTCAGAGATTATCTGATGTAGGGGGTTACATGTACCAACTTTCAAGTTCATAGCTTCAGCAGTTAAGAAACGTGCCATAGTTACACTCTAATGGCCAATTTACGCCATTTGACCTCTGTGACCTAGAAAAGGAGGTCAAAATTCGGCATCAAAGGTTATCTGATGTAGGGGGTTATATGCACCAAGTTTCAAGTTCATAGCTTTACTGGTTAAGAAACGTGCCATAGTTTACACTCTAACGGCCAATTTACGCCATATGACCTCTGTGAACTTGGAAGTAGGTCAAATTAAAAACCCGTATGATATAAGATGTTTATTTGCTATGGGTACCTACAACACAAGTTTCATCGAAAACAAGTCACTAATAAGCGAGATATCACACTTTTTAGATATCGACATTTGGCCCCCTGGTGGCCAAGTTGAGAAACAGATCGGACCATTATTCAGTGTCAGAGGTCACCTGACCTAGGGGGTGCTGTGTACAAATTTTTAAGTTCATAGCCCTAGCGGTTAAGAAACGTGCCACTGTTTTTGAAATAGGATACGACGACGGACGACGACGACGGACGACGGACACTGCGGTATTACATAGACTCCCCTACGGTGAGCCAAAAATCAAGAAAATGTAAGATACAAGTCAGAAAAGACAAAAGGGAAAAGATAAAAAATAATAAAATAAAAAAAATATTCTTGGCCGTCCCTGACCGGGGTTTGAACTCACGACCTTTGGATTGCCACAACACCAAAAACACAAAACATGCAATTTCGGCCACATCTGTGTCTGCGTTGTGACCTCTGTGACCTCGACAAGTAGGTCAAATTAAAAACCCATATGATATATGATGTATCCTTGCTATGAGTACCTACCACAAAAGTTTTATCCAAAACAAGTCATCAATAAGCGAGATATCACACTTTTTAGATATCCACATTCGACCCCCTGGTGGCCAAATTGAGAATCAGATCGGACCGATATTCAGCACAAGAGGTTATCTGATATAGGGGGTTATATGTACCAAGTTTCAAGTTCATAGCTGTGGCGTTGAGAAACGTGCCATAGTTACACTGAAACAGCCAATTTAAGCCATTTGACCTCTGCAACCTTGAAGAGTAGGTCAAATTAAAAACCCGTACGATATATGATGTATCCTTGCTATGAGTACCCACCACTAAAGTTTTATTGAAAACAAGTTATTTATAAGCGAATTATCACACTTTTTAGGTATCCACATTCGGCCCCCTTGTGGCCAAGTTGAGAATCAGATCAGACCGAAATTGAGCACCAGATGTTATCTGGTATAGGGGGTTATATGTACTAAGTTTCAAGTTCATAGCTGTGGAGGTTGAAAAACGTGCCATAGTTACACTGAAACAGCCCATTTACGCCATTTGACCTCTGTGACCTTGAAAAGTAGGTCAAATTAAAAACCCGTATGATATATGATGTATCCTTGCTATGAGTACCTACCACAAAAATTTCATTCCAAACAAGTCATTAATAAGCGAGATATCACACTTTTTAGATATCTACATTCGGCCCCCTGGTGGCCAAATTAGGAATCAGATCGGACCGAAATTAACTGTCACAGGTCATCTGACCAAGGGAGTCCTGTGTACAAAGTTACAAGTTCATAGGCTTAGCGGTTAAGAAACGTGCCACTGTTTTTGAAACAGGATACGACGACGACGAACGACGACGACGACAGACGACGACGGACGACGGACACTGCGGTATTGTATAGACTCCCCTACGGTGAGCCAAAGAATGATGAATTCTATTCTGAAAGTACATTAAAAGATAAGTTTGGTACAAAATTTGTTGAGAAGATTAAAGATCTTATTGGAAGTAATACACCAGAAGCTACGGTAGGAGGTGAACCAAAATCTAGTACATCAACAACATTGCCTATGGAAGGACCAGAAACTTTAAGACAATCTCAGTTAGTACAAGAACCTGAGGTTAGAGCTCAATTAGAACTAGTTGAAAAAATTACTCAAAGAGATAAACCAATAATAAAAAAAATGGTTAGATGCAAATGAAGAAGAACTTAGGGCATTCGGTTTTAATAATCAAGATATTAGAGAAATTAATGGGATAACAAATCAAAGTCAAATTATTGCTCAAACAAAAGTAGAAAAAGACATGCATATATTTGAACAACAAAGATAAATAAAAGAATTAGAAAAAGAACTAGAAGAATATGATGCAGAAAAAGAAGAAGAAATAGAAGTGTTAAGAAATAGAATAAAAGAAGTAGAAGAGAAATTAGAAGAAGAAAAGGAAAACGTAATTATGATAGAAAATGAAAGAGAGAGACAAATTGAAAGATTCAAACGTTTAACACTTAATGTTTTGAGGAAACCAGATTCAAGGATTCATTTATTTGATAGAATTAGGTAACTTTTTTAAATGGAAGGTGTTACCATAGGTGCCATAGAAACAGCTGTAGGTATGATAATATCAACTCTAGCTCTAGCTATCAGTAACTACTTTACTCAGAGAAGAGTAAAGTAGTTTAAAACCCAAAACCTATTAGTAAAACAACAAAACCTAAACCTAAACCTTAACCTAAACCTAAACCAGAACCTAAACCTGAACCAGAACAGAAACCTGAACCAGAACAGAAACCTGAACCTGAACCAGACCCAGAACCTAAACCTTAACCAGAACCAGATCCAAAAATATCAGACAGAGTAAAAGAAGGACTAAAGAAGTTTGCTGATTGGCTTGAGGAACTGGGTTGGAATAAATAAACAAGCACCACAATGTAATATAATCTGTCCGACGTTTCGGTGTATTGAACCTTCTACTGGGAATGAACAGCGCGTACCAGCGAATTGCTTTAAGTACGATCATAACAATAGTGCTCAGTCCGCGGTTACGCCGCGTGGCTTTGTTTTCAAAACATTACTTCTGATTGGCTGGAGAAAAGGTCGTGACCTATTGATATTTACAATATTAGTTCTTGAGATTAACGATAGATGGCGCGCATTGTGTACACGGCATCTGAAAATATGGCGGATCAAGCGAATGATTCACGGATACAGCATTAAAAATGTATGATTTCTGCATTATTCCGTAATATTGCTGTATCCCACGCTATGAATAATGGCTTGGAAACTGGCTAAGAAATCGGCAGCTGCTTTACCGTGGATAATCGGGTCTATTGTGTCATTCCTATTGAAATCAGAGGCCGGTGTTGTCGGTTTTATGGCTGAACACATGATCATAGTATTTTTTATTATCACTACCTCAATAATCTATGGAATGATACAGGGAGTTAAAGCAACAAAGAAACGAACTATTAAGAAGTAACATTGAATTTTACATTAATAATAAATAGAATGGCAACAGGACATTTATTAAACACTGATAGAGTACATAAGATTCCAGTTGGTTTGAAGGCTGATAGACAACATCACATTATCACTCATAACCCATCTTCTGCTAATCTCAAAGAAACACTGTATGTTAGAATACTGGCATTCTTTGTACCAAAATCTCTTTATCTTTCTGCTGATGTCACCATTTCCGGGGATTCCAAAAACAGTGTGGTTAATAACATTGGTAGAAACTTGATATCAAAGATAGTAATAAAGTTGGGAGCAGAACAGATATTTGATCTAAACGAATACAGTCATCATTTAACATTTAAAGATTTGTGGTTAACAGAAGAGGAAAGAAACGATAGGGTGTTTCAAGGTATTCAATCAAACAATCTAAGGAAGTTAAGATCTGGTGTATCTGAAGCTAATGTCACTGGTGAAACCAGTGATGAAAAGACACTTAAGAAAGTGTTCGGTACTAAATACAAGATACCATTAGATTTTGAACTGTTTTACACCCATGCTCCATTTTACAAGTTTCCAATTTCCGAGGAAGTGATTTTTGAGATTACATTAGCACCCAAGGAGGAAATAAGAGTAACAGACACAACTGTAGCCATGAACTACAAACTTAAACATATCTGTTTTGAGTACAACACAGTATCTAACAAGATGATTGCAAGTCAACTGAGTATCAGATACAAATCTGAATTTTCAATCTTTTACAATTGGGTAGACCATTTCAAGACAGTCAATGTTACTTCAAATGAAACGTTAATGAGAACATTAATTTTCCAAGGATGTAAATTAAAGGAATATTGCTTCTATTCGTGTCTGATTATGCCGATGGATCTAAAGCTTCTGAGATGTTCGAAAACCCAAATATCACTAAAGTACAAATTACAATAGAGGGTGTTTCTAATCAGGTGTTTCCAGAAGGAATGAGAATGATGGATCAATGGGATGAGATAAAAAAACACTTCATGTCTGAGGATTTGAAGAAAACTCATGACAATGGAGAAGTATTATGGTGACACAAATCACTACGGGTTGTGGTTGGACTTGAGAACCACAGAGGGCAATCGTCTCCACGGTTCTGGTAAGAGACCTCAGAACACAAAGGATGGAATCCAGTTGTCTCTTACGAAGAAAGCTGGTAAGGGACCATACAAAATGCACATATTTGTGGTTTCTGATGCTCAGGTAAAAATACAAGTAACTATCAAATAGCATCTTTACAGCATTATGACTTCGTCCTTAACATTAGAGTTACACTCTTAGCAACAAAGATACTATTTGATAATTTCATTTTAATAAATGAAAGAAGAAGATATTGATAAAATAATGAAATCAATATTAAATCATTTAATATATGTTTTTTCTTTAACATTTCCAACAGTGATTTTATCTTACTTAATAAAAAGGATTTTTAATGCCAAGATAGAATCACCAAGTGATGGTAAATTAAAGACTATAATCAAGCTAACTTTAATGTTTTCTCTACTTTCTCCTATTCCTGATAATTCTGTTATTCTTAAAAAATCTAAGAATAACAAATGAAAGATTATGAATCATTAATTCATTCTAATGTTTGCTCTTAATCTTAATGAACTTAAATATCTTAATAATTTTAATAATTTCAAATTAATAAATGGAAAAAAAAGATTATCAAGAATACAAACCATTAATTTATTCTTTAGAACTAGGTTTAGGTTTGTCAATGCCAGCAGTGGGTTACTCTTACTTATTCAATTTTTTTTTAACGTCGAGATAGACTCACCAAGTGATGGTACAGGAAAGGATGTAATTAAACTAGCTTTAATTTTAGCTCCCACTACTTAACTTTTTATTGCATAAAACGGAAATTAATAAATATCGCTTTAAATGATCAGGAGTAACTCTAGTCATAGTTTTCTAGTCACAGTTTTCTAGTCATAGTTTTCTAGTCATAGTTTTATTTAGTAATAATAAATGGAATACAGAAAGAAAGATGCCGCCAATACAGTGTATCAAAGTTTACTATTATCTATATTAACAATTGCTTACTCTATGTTGCTTAAAAGATTATTAAGAGTTTACATTGGTACCCCTAGTAATTCTAGAATAGAAGATGTACTTAAACTGACTGGAATTGTAGCTGTTAGTAATGGAACATTACAATACCTTTACGATCAAGACATATTACCTGGAAAAGTAATGAAAAATGGTGATTAAAACTAAACATAATTAAGTTAATTAAATGAAAACTGTGTTAAACATTAATTCTAGAGACTACCCAGAACATAGTTCAAGTGATTTAGTTATTAATTTCAACAAAGAAAGTTCAGAATGCATCTTTTATTAGTTTAACTTATGCAGGAATACCTTGTTCCTTTCACAACATAATTGAAGCTAGGAAGAACAACAAAATTAAGATAAGAGAAAAATACATGACACTTACTGATACCTGATGGTCTTTATGACCTAAACAAATTTTCAAAAGCATTTTCATATCAATTGAAAGAAAACATCTTCAGCAGAAATTCTGTTAGATTTGGTTTAGAAGAACCCACTGGTAAGGCTATGTTACGCTTAAGAGAAGAAATGAGAATAGCTATCAAATTATGTTTATGGATAAAAGCAATGAATTGTTTGGTTTTAAAAGTTCCGAATGGCCTCATTCTTCTCAAGATGGGTCGGTCGTAAGTGATTATCCAATGAATTTCAGACCAATAAATTATTTTGTTTTACACTGTGACATAATTAACAATAATAAAGTATTTGATAACGGAGAACCGTCAGATGTTCTAGCCATTAGACCGATTAAGGAAGCTGATATTGGAGATACTATTACATTCACATTTGCTAAACCAATACAAATACCATGTAAATCAAGATTCAATAAAATAGAGATTAAATTAACAGATGAATACGCTGACATTATCGACCTTAATGGTTTTGATGTAAGATATCAATTGTTGATAAAAGGAAATCAACCTAATTAAATGGCAGGTATTGCTATGATGGTTGGAGGTGCTGTAGTCAACGCAATAGCTTTCACAGGATCCAGTGCACTTTTTAATGCACTAGACAAGAACGGTTATGAAGCTGAAAATAGAAGACATAATAGGGCTATGGAAGAGTTAAATAAATCATCAGAGGAAAATGAAGAACATAGAAAGAAGATAATTGACTTCGTTAACCTTGAAATGAAGAGAGAGAACCAGTCTGCTATTGATTTTAATAACACTGACGCCGCTCTTGCTATTTACAACCACCTTCACCCTGATAAACAAGTATCATAACTAGCTATTACAAACCAAGTGATGAAATATGTGTACCTATGGATTGTCCTAGGTATGAGTGCTGTAGGATTAGGTAGTCTATTACTTTTTTAATCGAAAGAGGAAGAGAGAGTAAACCCGAATGGATGTTGCAATATGATTAATTTTCATCCCTTTTTAACTTTAAGTTCTTCTATGTAATACTGTCGTTTGTCTTTAGGAATAACGCTATTTTCTTCTAAGGCATCTTTCATGGCTGATTCATCCTTGTTAAAAAACAGGACTAAGAGTTTGATGTTCTCTCTGACTGAATTGTACTTTTGAACTTTTGAACTAGTAACCAAACAGCTAAATTGTAGTGTCTACCGGAAAATGCAAGATTACATAACTCAGTCACCTTCCTCTTTGTGTCTCTCAAGTTAGCACAGTTATCAATTAAAAATAATGCGTTTGTTCCTTTGAAGGTTAGATTAGCAAATTTGAGCACAAGGTCCAAATTACTAGCTACTGCTTCAGGATTAATTATGTGGACGTTGTTGTCTTGGTAAATCCATTTCCTTTCATATGTCTTATTATTGAAATATGTTGGACAGAAAATTACTATGCTCTGGAACTTGCTATGATACTCCTTTTCTAAGAGATCAAGAACAAAAATGTGTCTTACCACAATTGGTGACACCAGAGATGAGCATGTTATGTGGCTCGTAAATAAATACTTCATCCATTTAAATGAATGTAAATCAAAAAATTGAAAATCAAGGCAATAAAAAAGATGATACTAAAGAACAGTATCTAAGGGATTTGTACTACAACTCCGAGAGTCATGTGGCTTTCAGTTCTTTGAGTAAAATTTGGAAACAAGTAAAGGAAGATTTTGTTAGTAGTAAAAATGGTAAAAGAAATTGAAGTACAAAGAAGTTAAAACATTTCTAGACACACTACCGACACACCATCTACATAAACCAGCCATTAAGAAATTTACCTTCAGAAAGACAATGGTATCTTATTCTTACATCGATCAACAGTGGGAAGCTGACTTGGTGGATATGCAGAAATTTCAGAGTAAGAATAAAGGATTCAGATTTATTTTAACAGTCATAGATCTATTCAGTCGTTACGCTTGGGTCGTAGCAGTGAAGAGTGGAGAAGAAATCAGAGATGCATTTAAAGTGATTTTTAAAGAGGTAAAACCGGTGGCTGCGATACCCGAAAAGATTCAATTCGATGACGGTACAGAATTCACAACAAACACTTCAAGCAACTTTTAACAGAAAATGACATAGAATGGTTCTTCTCAAAATCTGACAGGAAGGCAGCAGTCATAGAGAGATTAAACAGGACTTTGAAGGAAAAGATGTTGAGGTATATCACTGCTAAGGAGACTGACAAGTGGATCGATGTTCTGGATGTCTTGGTCAGCGGCTACAATAATACATTTCACTCATCAATAGGTATGAAACCAATAGACGCCAGAAAGATGGAAAACGAAGGAGCAGTATAGTCCATGGGCCAGACCAAATGTCGGTACTATCTCTGGTGGCAAAGTCTCATAGTGATTTTTTTAGCTCAGCTGACAAAGTCAGCGGAGCTAGTCAAATAGCTATTCGATTGGTGTCCGTCCTTCCATCCTGCCATCCTTCCATCCAGCCATCTGTAGACAAAGTTGGGCATTTTGTAATCATACAACCGAGGCACTTCAAATCTAGTCTTGCTTATAAACACCGCAGAAAATGTTGCTTACGGAAAAAAATTTGGGCGATTCGACTCAAATTCAGCTCCCCAGGGGGCAAAATGCGTAAATGAAAAAACAATTTTTTGACGCTCTATTCCAGCAGATAAAAGCTTGAAATAAAGTTGAAAAGGTCTTCATGATACAGAAGTTTTGATATAAAATAGATTAGTGTCGATTTATATCACCAGTTGGCGGTAGTGAGCAAAACTGTTGTTTGACCCCGGATGATTCCGCTTTGAATTTCCCGCCGAGGTTACCTGGAGTACTATCGTCAAGAAAATGGTGGTGACATTTTTATTTCTACCGGAGCGATGATTTTGTAAGTGACAACTTTTCTTATTTTAGCCTTTACGGAAATATATTTTGGTACGAAACTTCACACGTTTATAGAAAAGATCAACGAGAATGTGTCAAATGCCCTCATAACGATGAGTTCAACGGAATTTGGTCAAAACAACCTTCGAATGGAGTCAACTTTCTTTGCGAAATTGAAGCGACGACCTCATTATTTATCGTAATTTATGCAGATCTGAGTCCAGCTGATGGGTGATGTTCTGATTTGTGTTCAAACTATTGGAAACTTCGGAAATTAGTTCTATTAGTTCTACTATTCTGCCATTGATGTTGACAGCTAAAAGCAAAAAAAACTTTGTTTATTTATCAAACTTTATCGAGTGTTATCGAATCGAATGGATGTGTCGATCGTCGGGGCGGATTGATATGTGGTTGTGCGTCCAAGGCGATTAGGTCATTCAGTTAGAGTTAGTTTGAGAAAGATCATGATCATGAAGATGCGTGTTGTGTTATCATAACCGGAAAATAAGTTGAAGTTATTATTAGTACTACGATTCTTACATGAGTAAAAAGTAGACGTTTTAAGCAACACAATAATGTTACTCCCATAAAAAAAGCTGTCAATTCTCCTTACCACTCACAGAAGCCACGCCATTGCTGTTAAGTTATGCAGGGGGTTAATCAATTACCTGCGCTCCCTGTGGGGTGAATAACATCACCTTTTGAACAGCTGGCTGTAGGGGGATGATTGGAACAGCCAGTATACCTGCTGACCTGCTGAACCCAGGTTAATTTTATTTTCAATCCACGATTGCAGGTCACCTGATTTTCGAGATTTCGCGGGAAATGAAATTGTAAACAAACGCATGTGTGCAGTTCAAATGTAAACACAAATGTATTTTTGGTACTTTTGGTTGCTGGACTTGGGTTTTCCCGCAGTTAGGAGCTGGGGTCAAATTGGTGGTCTATTGTTTGGGTGCTGTTTTAGTCAGAGGTAACCCTTGATTATGAAGGGATTTTCAAATTAAGGTGACCATGGACATGGTCTTTTTATGTGCTCACCACAGCTTTCAATACTTGGAGTATCTGAAGAGGCGCGCGGAACCTGACATGGCCTTACCAAGGAGCTGCTCACGGTGCT
Source organism: Lineus longissimus (assembly GCF_910592395.1). NCBI lineage: Eukaryota > Metazoa > Nemertea > Pilidiophora > Heteronemertea > Lineidae > Lineus > Lineus longissimus. The sequence continues at coordinate 10,095,470 of NC_088313.1, forward strand.
GAACTTCTAGCTTGCCTGTCGACTAAGTGCCTTTTTGGCCGAGACATTGCTACATGTAGGAGGAGCACGCATTTTCAATTTATAATAGTGATAGTACAGTTGGTTCGAGCCATTTGGAAGCTGACATGTGAAGACCCAGCTGGGTTCTCCTTCTTCTCCGTATAAAAAGGGGCATATTGCTGACTAAGGAACAAGGCATATTGACATTGCCTCATCATCTCTATCGGACCAATTGATATACTTTTATATGCAAACATACTTCACGCCATTTCAGGGTCCGAGTCTGTGGACAATTGGTTTGATTAATTTGTCTCTTCGATATTGCTCCTTTATTGCATTAGATTTTCATCGAAATTCAATCTATTCAAGATATAGCCAATTTGAACCTGTCTGCGCCAAGGATAGATTGGTTCCCGATTGACTCACTAGGGATACGCAGTAGAGCACAATGTCATGAAAAACGACCCTTTGTATTGTAAATTCCAATCACCTGCAGGACAGGTCATTTTCTCTCAATAAAATTAATTTTGTTGACTCCTGTAATTTCTACCTTATTAAAAAAAAGACAGTGGTATTAGTCCCAAACTGGTCATTTCTATTTATTTTGACCTCTGTTAAATCAGGCTACCTCTCAATTACAGACAGCATTTTGTATCCTTGTGCTGTACAACCCAGCCTGGACATACCACAGTTGTCCATAGAGAAGTCTCATCCTCTCTGACACTTCTTTTCTGTAAAGCTACCGATACAACATACTGAACTCGGGATATCTTCCGTTGCCTCCTGTAATATTTACATACCATGGCTGATTAGTTCAATCATATTTCATCCAGCTGGCAGCTCTGCATTGGAAATTTTAGTGATATAACGTGTTCTCTTGACCTTCAAACAGTAGTATAAAGCCGATATTTACTACTTTACACCCTCAGTCCTATGTTATTAGGTCATCCAGCTGAGCGCCAGGCCCTTGGGCCTCTTGTTGTTCCTTTGTATCTTTAGTTTATGAATTCAAATGATAGCCCTGCTCAATGAGTAGGTTTTTGGTAGTTTTCAGCCGGTTTTCGTTATAGGGCATGGTCAATTTCGGTGGCCCTGAATAATGGGGTAGGGGAAACAAAAGAAGCTGCCATTTGGTAACGGATGGACTAAATCATTATTATTATACCTCAAAATGTTCAGCTGGGATGCGTCTAACAGATTCTAATAATTGTTTTAATGTAATGCATGTAATTAGGTCAGCAGAGGTCAATAGGTCACGAATTTTGAGGGTTGCTCAAAATCTGTGACAGTCGAACACGTGACGAAAAAGTAATGCTGAGGGTCAATTATTCAAACATTTTACACTTGAAATCTGTTTTTTAGTGTTTTCTAATGCTCTAAATATAATTTCAGAGGGGCTATAGGAAATTATTTTGATAGATTTGGAATCCACAACTGTACGGAGTGCTTACAATCTGAAATTATGAAATTTCAGAATATGTGGTAAGGGAAACATAACCGACTGTCAAATCGCAATGGGTGGACCCAATTAATAGTTTAAGACCTCAAAATGTTAAGCATAGCTGCCTCTTATAAAACCGTAAGGTGTTTTCTAATATAAAGCATGTAACTAGGTCAACTGAGGTCAACAGAGTTCAACTGAGGTGAAAAAGGTCAACAAAATTGGGATCCTGATTAAGTTAATACTGATTATCAAAAGGATAAAGAAAAGCCAATGGTTCCCTCGATCAAAAACATCGCCAGAGAATTATTTTCAGACTTTTTACAGGTTAAATATGCTTAAAACAATCATTTGGATGACTTGATAGTCAAGGATTTGGTTGATAGTCAAGGATTTGGTTGTTACTCTCAGGGGCAGAAAAAAAGGGATGCTCCCAGCAGTCTGTATTTGGACAGGGTTCAATATCCAATGTCGGGACAACATTGCTGTTACACATGACACGGTAGCTTATCTCCCAACAGTCAATGCACCAGCTACACAGCTGTCTACGGTAAATGAAGTCTTGAACCAAACCCTCAGAATCATGGAGTCATTGGAACTGTCATAAATAGTTTGTGTTTTCGACCCAGCGCTGTATGCAAAAGCACTAGAAGTTGCATGGAAACACCAAAACAAGTTTGGTTGTATCATATTCAGAATGGGTGTTTTCCATACGTTATGCACATTGCTGGCAGTTCTAGGCAAACGCTTTGGAGATGCTGGCTTAAAAGATCTGAATGAATGAATTGAAAAACTTATATTGGGCGCCTTTCCGTGGTCCACCACGCTCAAGGCGCCACCCCCCCTAAATAGTCCTCAAACAAGGTAGTTTTGAGTTGCCTCTTAAATGATGTTTCTGGTAGAGCCCTGACGGAAACAGGAAGTTTGTTCCACAGGTATGGGCCACAGCATGAGAAGCTGCGGTCACCATACCTGGACTTACTTCTTTTGATTTTAAGCGCCTTGAACGTGGTGGACCTCGTACAGCCGCTTGTCGCCACCAGCAAATCTGACAGGTACATCGGACCCCCACTGCTCACTACTGTCTTGTGTACAAGAGTCAGAATTTTGTAAACGACTCTTGCCTTGACAGGAAGCCAATGGAGCTCGCGGAGCAGTGGGGTGATGCTGTCAAATTTCCTGCGGCGACAAACAAGCCTAGCAGCGGAATTTAGCACACGTTGCAAAGGAGCCAGGGTCTTATCTGGTAGACCATAGAGTATGGCATTGTTAGTGTCTAGTCGGGAGACAACCAATGCGTGCACAAGCCTTACTACTGAGTGACGATCTAGGTATTTCCTTATCCTCCCAATTTTGTAGAGGCTGGCATAGGCAGCTTTGCATGTCATTTTCACTTGAGTCTGCATAGTCATTCCCTCATCGAGCCACACTCCCAGGTCCTTAACGCATTCAGATTTTGGAATCTGAACTCCGCTGATACTGATACTGGGAATGGATCCCTGTCGACGCGTTGACACAAAATTGACCATGTCCGTTTTTGGGGCATTAAGACAGAGCCAATTTGTTGACAGCCAAGACTGGATATGGCCTATTCCACCCTCCGTGGAGGCAACCATGGCGCTACACTGGGCGTTGTCACCACATCGAGCAGAAGTCAACAACTGATTATCATCAGCGTACAATTGATATGGAATGCATGCTCTATTCATGACGTCTCCCAATGGAATTGTATATATCGTGAAAAGTACTGGGCCCAACACAGACCCTTGCGGCACTCCATACTCCACTGACACAGCAGCTGACGTAAAACCCTGTATACACACAGAAAGTTGTCTGTCCTCGAGATATGAGCTGAACCAGTGCAGGGCAGTGTCCGAGAGTCCTATCCTCTCCTGGAGTCTGCCAAGCAGAATGGTGTGGTCAACCGTATCAAAGGCCGCAGAAAGATCGAGTAACACCAAGAGACCCTCATGTCCTACATCCAAGGATGTGAGTATGTCATTGGTAACTTTAAGAAGTGTAGTCTCGGTGCTGTGGCCTTTTCGATAGGCCGACTGATTCGGGTCATACAACTCGTTCACTGTCATATGCTCTCGTAGACGAACAGCTACAACCCTTTCGATTAGCTTGGATAAATAGGTCAGGTTTGAAACTGGCCTATAGTTGGCAAGTTCATCACAGTCCAAGGTTGGCTTTTTCAACAAAGGCTTCACTAAGGCAAATTTGAGGTCTTTAGGTACATGCCCTTGCTGCATTGATTTGTTGACTATAGATGTGAGCACTGGCACAAGGGGAGTGACACATTTTTTCAGTAGGACAGTCGAGATCGGATCCAGAGTGCAACTCTTGGCGGGTATTGACAACACCAGCTTCCTTATTTCATCCTCAGTTGCATGGGTGAAACTGGACAGGCCTGGAACACAGCCTTCAACAGAGTCCTCTGAAATTGGTGTCGACACAGCATTGCTCGAAACGAGTTTTTCCCGTATCTTACTGATCTTACTTGTGAAAAAACTACAGAACTTCTCAGCCAACTCCTTTGGGTCATCGTGGTCTGGTAAGGGAGATGTTTTCCTCTTACCCAGGAGCTCATTTACTGCGGAAAATAGGTCTTTACAGTTAGATAGATAGATAGATAGATAGAATTAGCATTTCTATAGCGCCCCATATCACTGTCGCAATGTTCTGTGGCGCTCCCCACCTAGTTTGAATCACACCCCGAAATAGTCTCGAAATAGAAATGTCTTTAGAGAACTTTTGAATGTGGCCAATGAGGTCTCTTGTCGCAGTGTGGCGTCCAAAGTGTTCCACATTTGGGGAGCAAGAATCTCGAATGCTCTCCCACCAATCGTTTTGAGTCTATATGTTGGCTGAGTTATAATATCCTGCGACCCTGATCTTAGTGGCCGGGTTGGCACGTAGGGAGTGATGAGGCTGCAAAGGTACCCGGGGGCTGTGCCATGTATCGCTCCGTAGACCAGGACCAACAACTTGTAAATCATTCTTTGCTCCACCGGCAGCCAGTGCAATTCCTTCAGGACAGGCGTGATGTGATCAGAGCGCCTAGTTCTGGTAACAAGTCTGGCTGCACGGTTTTGGACAAGTTGAAGTCTGGCCACGGATGACTGACTGCAGCCAGCAAGGCTGCTATTACAGTAGTCGAGGCGAGAAAGGACCATCGCCCGAGTCAGGCACCCAGCAGCTTCATCAGTCAACTCTTTTCTTACTCTGCCAATGTTGCGCAGGTGATAAGAACACACACGGACGATGTTGCTCACATGGGCGTCCATAGAGAGGGATGAGTCAAAAAGCACACCTAGATTCCTAATAGGAACATTTGACACACTAATCCCAGTTCCCGCGACATCGATTGAATGCATGTCCAGTGACCTGAGCGACTGCAGGGTGCCAAACAGGAGGACTTCAGTCTTATCTGGATTTTCTTTCAGCTTGTTATCGGCAAGCCACTGGTGAATGATTGCCAGTTTCTCACTCAGCTCCTTCACCTGATGAGGGATAGCAGATCTGTCGCGCAAGGCAGTAATGGCCCTGTAGACCTGTGTGTCATCCGCAAATCCATGCCTTTGAATGTCACATCCTCTAAGCAGTTCTCAACAGTTGCTAGATTCAATCCTCGACTTATGGTACTGTAACTTGGCATTGTCAATGAGATCAGTCACAAGTTGACTCTGCGCACGAAAAAGCTGTCGACTGATTTCCGTGCGCTCCTTTCGCCACTTGCGCTCCAGCTTTCGCCTGTTTGAACGGGCTTCACGAATCTCTGCACTGAACCATGGTGCCTTTGGCCTCACAATAACCGATCTAGTGATCACAGGCGCATGTTTATCAAGAGTATCCCGGAGATCGTTGTTATACTGGTCCACAAGTGCATCAAGATCATGCGAAGGATTCAAGACCAAACTTGATTGTTCAATGTCTCTGCAGAAGGCTTCGATGTCGATGTCCTTGATTCGCCTGAAAGTAGACGACTTTTTCAGCTGGGGTGGTTTTGCCATCTGAAGTCCACCATGCACGGCAAAGTGGTCTGGTGGGGTCCACAATGAGGGGTCTACGATGAGGTCCCTGACCAAAGCATCGTCCTTTCGAGTGATAACGAGGTCGAGCCAATGACCTTTTATGTGCGTTGGTTCTGTGCGTCGATCTGTGCGTCGAATCGGGCATTGTTGCTGATGGTTCAATAGGCGGTGTTCTGGATGGAAGGAAGTACAGTCGTGCTATTCGAATGCACAAGATAATGTACGAATCATTGATGAGAATAGCATGGGACGGATTCTTTCAGTGGCTGGGAACGAGAGAAGCAGACTCCCTGAATCAAGCCTTGTCAGTGCTAAAATCGCTGGTGGACAATGCTTCAGGAGTCGTCCTACAGGATGTGATGTCCAATCCGTCTTACTTGCGCATAGTTCACCTTTTCCAACAGTATCTTGATTTCCTCAGGAGCGACAATGGCAGTCTTTCAGCATTTTGGATGTCATATATAGATATGGTGAGATTGTCTTTGGATTTGTAGCAGCCACTGAGACAATTAGTATTTTCACGATCTGCTATATTATAGCAAGTACCTTTTTTGGGCCTTCTTTTTTTCTCCCTTACAAAAGGTAGTTCCTTGCTAAGAGGTTAAAAGCTTTACCTATAATTCTCCGTTTCGTCAGTAAAATGTAGTTATTAGTATGTTTTAGATAATTGGAGGTTTATTTAGAGTTTATAGACTTTATGAACAGTCTTTCTAACATTTTATCATGTAAACATGAACCTTTTATATCCTTACGCCGAAGAAGCTCATACTCCAGACAAGAAAGATCATTTTATTTTCTCAATGTAAAATCCGGTCAAATCCATAAGTTCACAGGATCTCTATCAAGTGAGACAATGGTATGTACAAGTATACTAGTCATAGCACCTACTGAATATGTTATTTTGATATGAGATACAAAAATGCAGACTTTATTAAGGGTTAAAACTTTGTACCCTCACACATGTGGGCCATTTCTTTGTTCAATCCAGTCATATGTTTAGTGTCAGATGAAACTGCTGTATATGCAAACTGTCTGTACTTTCTATAAAGGAGTTGTGCCTCCTGTACTTATATTTGATCCTGAAAGACTGGTGTGTAGTTCATGTATGTTTTGTAGGAGTATTTCTGCCCAAGCTGCAGTATTAGAACATGCCATAAACATGCATATAGAATGCATGTGTACATGTAATTTGTATAGCATACTTAAATATCCAGAAAGGATGTGATTAGTATTAATTACTGTGTTGTTATATGCGTGTGCACTGAACCTTAACAAAACATTGTTACTTAGAAATTGTATTTTTGTATTTTACAGTCTTTTACGGTGTATTGACGGTGTATTGACAGTAACTGCTGAAGAAAAAGAAGAAAAGTGACGCACCCGTATAATTAAAGACATATTCGTTATTGATCCTTCCTGATGGACTTAACAGATTGGTACGCGCAACAAGAGAAGGTGATTGGCTGTTACATCTTTCCTCGATCAAGGCGATGATTCCGTGGTGTTTTGCATACAATAGGCTGAACTACGCACGTTACTTGACATTATACTATGCACAAATGTCAGGCTGCACATCGATCACCCTGATACGTTTTCTCATTTCATGAGTGGGGGGGGGGGGGGGGGGGGGGGGGGGGGGGGGGGTTCTCAGTTCAATTAGGGCCAGACAACCCTTTTGGAAAGATTCCAGTCGACCAGACCATTGAAGAAACGGTCAACAAGGATACCCAAACACCTGGGGGCACGCGTGGATTTAGCCTAAATCCTGGAGCAGTTCGGCATTATTACCTGAACGCAGAGTACCGGAGCATGTTCCTCCGCCAACTGAGAGCCGTGATAGGAATGAGTTCGTCATCTTTGAACCATCCGGACCTGCATAGCACACGAATCACCAAGGATGAAACAGATGTCAAGGCCGGGATGGAAATGATCCAGGAGGCAATGATAAACCCATTCAAGTCGGAAGATGAATCCCTTGTCAGTATTTCAAACGGCACTCTCGCTCCAGGTAAGGTAACCAAGGATCTCCTCAACGCTCGCACAATTGGGGAGAAGGCTTACATAGATTTCCGATCTGAGCGCCTTGAAAAGGAAGAACCAGATGCAAACGACTTTTTCGCAACAGTTAAGAAACAGAAACTGAAAACCTTCACTGATGTATGTACGAAGAAAGTGAAGTGCAATGGTAAAGAAATAATCCTTCGGGCTGACCGGGATCTATTTGCTCGCATGATTATCAATGCACAAGGAAGAGCGTTGTACATGGAGATCGTCTTATCATATCCACTGGGACTGATACCCTGGGCTCTAGCAAATGAAAGTGGTTTACTAAGGAAAACGGATAAGGCCAAACTCATGAACAGTATCGGGGACACCATACCCCCTGCAGAAAATCTTCCAAGTCATTCCGCATGCATTGTCCATGGCATGAGCCTGGTGAAGAAACTGAATGTCAAAAACAATACATTCTTGGAGGTCTCCAACTCTCTTCTGAAATGGGTATTGAAGGAAGGAGGTACAAGGCAGAGAATTGATGTAGTCTTCGATGTCTACAGAGAAACATCTATCAAGTATGCGGAACGGCAGAAACGTGGCTCAGGCACTGGTATCAAATTCAGTACAATTATACCTGGACACAAGATCAAGAAGTGGAGGAACTTTCTTTCAGAGGTGGACAATAAGACACGACTTGTTGAGTTTTTCGTTTCTGACTGGAAGTCAACTAGCAAGAGGGGATTGATCAAAGAAAAGGTACTGCTTGTCACTTGTGGTACTAAATGCTTCAAGGTTACTGACAGCTGTTGCAGTGAGGTCGAGGAACTTGAGTCATCACAAGAAGAGGCGGAAACATGAATGATTTTGCATGCAAAACATGCCGCAGAAAGCGGGTACAAAAGTGTTATATTTAGTGTCTGAGGACACAGACGTCTCCGTGCTTCTTCTCTCGTTCGCAAAGGATATTCCTGCCACCTTGTACCAAAAGCGGGGAACAAAGACTAGAACGCAGTTAGTTGAAGTCTCTCAGTTACGGGTGTCTCTTGGAGATGATGTTTGTGACGCACTCATCGGCTTTCACAGCTTTTCCGAATGCGATACAGTTAGTGCATTTGTTGGACGCGGCAAGATAGGGCCTTTGACAAGATGCGATCTGGCGAATTGTTCCTGCAAGCATTCGCAAAACTTGGAAACACGTGGGAGCTGTCAGCTGATTTATTGGGAACATTCCATTACATCACTTTACGTGTGTCATGTACACTCTGACCACGAAGACTGTGTTGGTGAATAAAATGCGGCACGATCTGTTCATGGCAAAGAGAGGAGAGGTAGAATCAAGTATGCTTCCTCCATGCGAGGACACCCTAAACAAGCATGCCCAGCGCGCAAATTATCAAGCTCGTGTTTGGAAACTAAGCCTTGAGAATAAACCAGTGGTTCCAGACCCAGATGGGTATGGATGGGTACGGGATGAGAAAGGAAACCTCATCATTGACTGGATGGCGGGAAAGACTGCTCCAGATGCTGTCATTGAACTGATGGCCTGCCGATGCAAACGCATTTGTCAGGAAGGGGAATGCATATGTCATGATAAAGGACTAAAGTACACACCAATGTGCAAATTGCAAACATGGGGAAATATGAGAGATGATGATGATGTCGTGGTTGAGGCCGATGTAGATATGGAATCATGTAGTGATGACGAGGATGATTGACTTTTTTGGAGAAGGGACCGTTGGCATTTGCATCTTTTCCAGTGGTTCATCTTTGAAAGACGTTAGGTCCTACTTAGAAGAAAAGTTCACTCAACTTTACTTTTTGGTTTGATAGGATATTTGACAGTAAGTTTTAACATTTATTACATAAAATATCGGTGTAGTGGGCCTACACAGCATTGCCTTTGTCGTATGTGGCCAAAGTTTTAAGCAGCCCCCGCAATTCATGACCTTTTGACCTCAGTTGACCTAGTTACATGCACTATATTAGAACATACCTTACGGTTTTATAAGAGGCAGCTATGCTTAACATGTTGAGGTCTTAAACTATTAATTAGGTCCACCCATTGCGATTTAACAGTCCGTTATGTTTCCCTTACCACATTTTCTGAAATTTCATAATTTCAGATTTTAAGCACTCCGCACAGTTGTTGTGGATTCCAAATCTATCAAAATAATTTCCTATAGCCCCTCTGAAATTATATTAAGAGCATTAGAAAACACTAAAAAACAGATTTCAAGTGTAAAATGTTTGAATAATTGACCCTCAGTATTACTTTTTTGTCACGTGTTTGACTGTCACAGATTTTGAGCAACCCTCAAAATTCGTTACCTTTTGACCTCTGTTGACCTAATTACATGCATTACATCAAAACAATTATTAGAATCTGTTAGAGGCATCCTAGTTGAACATTTTGAGGTATAATAATAAAGATTTGGTCAATCCGGTACTAAATGGCAGCTTCTTTTGTTTCCCCTACCCCATTATTCAGGGCCACCGAAATTGACCATACCCTATCATGAAAACTGGCTGAAAACTACCAAAAAGCTACTCATTGTGCAGGGCTATCATTTGAATTCATAATCAAGAGATACCAAGGAACAAAGAAATCACTATGAGACTTTGCCACCAGAGATGGTACCCATTGGTCCAATTTTGGGACTTGGCCCATGGACTTTATGGTACAACCTTTACGGTATTCACCTCAAAGAGACATTTGGTGATCCAAAGTACAAAGTAGGTGACAGTGTAAGAATTTCAAAGTACAAGTCCATTTTCGATAATGGCTACCTACCAAACTTCACTGAGGAAGTATTCCAAATCAAACAGATCATCTTTACTCATCCTATCATCTACAAGCTTGAAGATTACCTCAAGGAGGAAATTCAAGGATATTTCTATGAAGAGGAATTGAGCTATAATCCTAATCCTAGATTACAAGATAGAGAAGATATTAAGATACAAGACCAGTAAAGGCAAAAAATACAGATTAGTGAAGTGGAAGGGTTACAGTGATAAATTCAATGCATGGATACCAGTTTCAGAAATTAAGTCCCTAAAGTAAAAGCTTTAGTGAGTAAAGTAAAAGCTTTAGAGAGTAAAGTAAAAGCTTTAGGGAGTAAATTAAAAGGTTAATAAAACTTTTTTCTATTAAATCAAGCAAGAAATGGAAGGACAAATATTTAATAATAATTATGGTACGGTCAATGTTAATCAGTGTCAACCAGTAGTTTCAGAACCTACATTTCAATGTGTTAAATGCTATGTAAAAAAACCTGAAAGTGACTTTGAAAAGAATAAACGTAATAAATTTCTGGATTATGTAAAGCATGTGGTATGTTAACCAAGAAATGCAATAAATGTTATGAAGTTAAATTACTAAGTGATGGTGAGTTCGCTAAAGATGGATATAGAGGTAGCTGTAGATCATGTTGGAACTCTGGCTACAAATGTTATCTTAATAAGAGTAGTAATAGAGACAGTCATAAAATAAGGGCAGGTTTAAACCGTATTTCTAAAGGAGAGTTAACTTGTGACGACTTGAAATCATCATACCTGAAATCATCAGACAGTTTCTTCAGAAAATGGTTAGAGTACCATAGGAGTCTATCTCAGATAGTGGATGAGGAGTTAGATTATGTTTTACCAATCAAGGAATTCAAATATTATCCTGAACCGTGTTTCGCTTGGTTTAACATAACACCCATGGATAAGACAGAAAACAGACAGAAGAGTGCTAAAATAGACTGGTACCTATTTAAAGAACAATTTGACAGATCAATTAATTTTATGAACAAAATAATGAATGAACAAGAGGCCCAAGGGCCTGGCGCTCAGCTGAGTTAATATCATTAATATCTTCCCGGTGTTTAGTTCATTATGCATGAAAATGGCATGCTCCATGGTATTTGATATCCTTTTGCGTTCACTACGGTACCAATGTTTTTGGTTGACATAATTATGCCACTGTTGGAACATTCTCATGGTTTTTGGTATGCACCTGTTGATGGGCCATATGAATAAAAACTAGCATAAGCTTTTACTCCAGATTTTGAAGTATTTAGTATGCTTCAAAAATTGGAATAGTTTAGTACTTGTGAAAGCAAAGGATTTTTAGAAATCAGTATTTGCTACCAAGTCAAGTAAATGCTAGACTACATATGAACGAAAATGTAGGATGAACCTTTTACTCGGTAGTATAAATGTATTTTCTTGGAACCATGTAGCCTTTAAAAGTCGAAGTGAATGGTTGGTTGTTCCTCTTTGCCGGACTGCATTCACATTTTGTTTGGTGGACATGTCATGCAAGAATTGGTCAAACCATACATCCATTTATGGAGAATCAGAGTGCATGGATTCCGAGTCATTAAAAATGTCTAAAGAATTATTATTGGGTCATGAAGGGAAACCTGCGTTGTTTAGTATGAAAGTGAAAAATATGACAGAGTTAAGAAAATTATGTTTCATTGAACAATAGTAAGTTTTGATTGTCTGCTTGGCCCCTTGCCAGTTAAATAACATGTGACTATACACAAAATAGAAAACTTTGATGGAAATTGTAAATCATTTTTTTATCTATCAGGGGAAAACAAGCTGATGATGATCAAGTAAATCATTCATGAGAAATCGTTTTGTTGCTGAAGCTTGCTAAACCTTTTCTTGTGCTCTACTGCGCCACCGTAGTTTTCTATTTAGACCAGCGATGACGTCATTTCTGGTGATTCCCTACGTTGTCAAATGAGTGCTTTTTAAAATGTGCCATTTGGTATGCAATGTATTTTTTCAGCGCTGTCAGTTGCCGAAGAGAATGCCGTAGCTCCTTCAATTTCCAATCAATTTTTATGGGAGTGACATTATTGTATTGCTTAGCATGTCTACTTTTTACTCATGAAAGAATCGTAGAACTAAAACTTAATAGGCGAACAGAATCATGCCGATTCACTGCACATACTGTGGGAATTCTCCACTTCAAAATACATCGGCGATGTCATCGCGAACAGACCATGCACTTCCGATATCGTTTTCACAGAAATGTGGCCAAATTTTCAAGAACTAATTTCTGAAAGTAGTCCCTAAAGACCTTATGACTACCACTGAAACGAACTAGTGATAATATCGCCTACCAGATTACCGGTATACCGTAGTACTAGCCCGGAGCAAGTCATCGAGCTGAGTGTCAAGATTATTGCACATGGAGTAAACAACATGCCGCCATTTTGTCTCCGCTTCGGTATTCGTAGGCCGCTTATAATGCACCTTCTCAATTAAAACCAACATAATAAGGCCTTACATCGTTGATTGAATAGGAACACCACACAAAACACAATAAAGTGGGGGTACAATCGATTACGAAGCTGAAGTAAACAGTGATTTATTCCTGGAGCTACTGCTGCTTTTTTGTGTAGCTGCCATGTTTTGAGAACTGGCAAATAGGAGACTTCATTGATGGCTGACGTCATCGGGCGGGAATTTGATTCAGCAGAAATAATTAAAAGGCAGGTAGCGCCCTCTCCTGTTAAAATTTTGAACTTTTTCTCAATAAAATAGTTTTTCAAGAATTTTATCTTAATATTAAAGCATATTTCGACTAATTCTGCTGCTCCTAGGCCGATATAGGCCAGTTTCCTTCATGCGCTCTCGCTCACAGGAAGTAGGTCGAATGGCGACAAATTTTGTTTTGAAAGTAGAGTTTGACCAGAAGTATCCAGAAATGTAAAATTGAAGTCTCTAGGTCTTACGGTTACAAAATGTGCACCATGGGTTTAACGGACGGACGGACGGACAGACCGACTGACAGACGGACACCACTGAGCTTATTTGACAAGCTCAGTTGACTTTGTCAGCTGAGCTAAAAATTGTTCGAGCAAAGTTATCACGATCAAAATGGGGTATCAGAGTGAAAAAAAATTATTCATCAGTATTTTGGGGATTACATGTACATTGCATTTGAAAATGCTTCTCTACTTAATGATATATGGCTTTTAAACAACAAATTGTGTCTAAATGGCATAAACATTGAAAGTGTTAATTTAATGGTTGAATTAAGTAATAGGTATCGATGATATCGATGATATGATCGATGAACAGAATAATCAGCCTATCATGACGAAGTCCGACTTAAACCCTCAAGGTTTCAGACTTAATCAAATGAGTGAAGTTAAAAAGTTATTTGAATCTGAGATTGAATGCAGACGAAAAACATTTATGAAATACAAGAAAGCTTTTGATGTAATTACTGGGTTTAACCATGCCCTAAATTTAACAAGTGTGGCTAATGGCTCTGCTGGTATTTGAGCAGTAGCACGAGTCATCACTGCTCCAATATGTTTTGCTTTGGGTGGTGTTACAATAGCAAATAAGCAAGTAAATAATAAATACAGAATCTAATGTTGAAATATGTCGTAATTGTAAGAGATGGACATTGGGTGATATGAATAAAGACTAGTAAATGCTTTTACTTCAATTTTGTACAGAAAGGCCTAGTGTAAATGTACATGGAGTTTTAGATAAAAGCATTTGCTAGTCTTTCTTCATATCACCCATTGTATGAGTATGCTAAAAACTTGAACCCAACAAGGTACACAACTAAAACTATTAAGTACAGGTTTTGTACCTATTGTAATGCTGTTGCTTATGATGATGACTTCAAAAAGTCTAGAGATTAGTATTGAGAATAAAACATGTTACTTTGATACCATACTTAGAAGGCTTGGACAGAGACGTCTATCAGAAAAAGTAGTAAATTATCTAAAAGAGTACATTGAGTACAATTTAAAAGGATACTTCTCTAGTCCTAGAAATGGCTTAGTAAGGAAAGGTATGAAAAGACAGTTCAGTCATCATTAAGAAAAGGTATTAATACTCTACATTTTAAGTTAATTTCAGATATTGAGTCAATGGTATTTCAATTTCACTGCGGAGAGTATGATTGGTATTTAGAGACAGAATTCATTAGCCATGCTATTGGTAACACTTACCTTACAGATGAGAACTTTAATGATCTAAGGTTAGTTTTCTTTGCTTTCCTAAGATACCTACATTACTGTGGGGTTAAGGTATCAATTAACTACAGGCTGTTCTTACATCAAGCCTTTAAAAAGATGGATATCGATTATATTGTACTTAACCCTTATTTAACATCCAAGGATAGAATTAGTGATTTGAATGATTTATGGTATGATTTCATTAAAAGTATTTTCTTCCAGAATTACAGGTCAGATAAGGAAGATGACGATGAATTAACTCTAGCTAGTGAACCCATACTTGCTGCTATGGCAGACAAAGAGTTACCATTCATGGGTAGAACTAATACTATTCCATGTAACATAGAAGACCAAAAACGTCTTAGAGCCAAAAACGTCTCAGAAATTTACTGTTAACAGAATACTAAAAAGTTTGTTGTTTTTTTTCAAAGTTAAAAAGTTAAAAGAACAAGCCCTTCGGCGACATACGCTCACTGGTTTAATGATGATTTAGGTGGCGCATTGATCACTTTCTCGATGTGCGCTTGTTTTCAATGCGTGGATTTCATTTGAGGTGAGGGAGTTCAAATGTTGGGGTGTGGTAGGGATAGGCGCCTGTCAGCATTAGGAGGTGTGAGGGCCAATATGAGAACTGTGCAGTTTGGTTGTGGGCGAGGGAAACTCGAAACTGCTATTGTAAGGTAACCCACTCAAGCCTAAGGCCCTATTGACAAAGTTGACTGCCAGGTTATAAAGTACCGTGCCGGGGGGGGGGGGGCAATCACTGTCAATTACAGTTATATTACATCTTTATTACGTACCGGTAATTATTACTTACATTAGGACTTAGAGTTATAGGGCAAGTAACTTCACTGACTTTTTATTAACCGGCACAGGGGTAATTAGTGAAGGTTAGGGGGGGGGGCATGTTTATGCAAGAATGGAAATTGTCCAAATAACCTCCTGTTCATTCTAGTGAGTGAAGAGTTCGGAGATAAATGTCTATGGCAAGCCCGTTTCTTCATATTTCAAATAAAGCAGGTTCTTTTAATGGTTTCTTTTCAAAGAAACGTAGTGTCTTCATGGACCTAAAAATTAAACTTTAGTTCATAAGGTCCAAGTGTTTTTTCAAATAGGTTTCTTTTAAAAAACTTTTCAAAAACCTAGTGTCGTTTCAAAAACCAGGTTTCTTTACAAATAAACTTGTTTTTTATAAACATGATCAAAGAAACGAAGTTTCGTTGTTAAAAGAAACCTGGTTTATTTGAAACTGATGAACAACGGTTTGCCATAACAGCCGAGCAATCGATAATCTGTAAGTCAAGATGATAAGGCCCACCCAATCACACGACACTGTGAAGGCATCAGATGCGTAGGAACTTGACGCAAAAGAAGAAAAAAAAGAAATATGTAATCATATAAGAGATTCTCTTATGATTACTGTTTTTTTGCATCAAGTTCCTGTGATCAGATGCATCCTGCATCATCTTTTTACATATATACTGAAACATGAGCATCTGTAAAAGTTTTCAATTGACAAGCCCAAGGCTTCTCAAGAACGATCCAAAACGTAAACAACAATACATGGTTATGATCTTTATAAAGATACGGACACGGAATTCTATGTGAAGTCATTCGCGCCACGATCTTGTCTGATTTCCCACAAAATGAGGTTGAAAATCTGACATAAAAATGATGGTCACTATGCTCCCAGTGATTCACAAACAACCAATTGACACCTCTATAAGTATTTCCATCACTTTGAAATGTGAAACTTACCAACTTTGTACGAAAAACAAGCGTATACGATGTAAACATAAAAAAGGGGATATATCACATATCATGAGATGCCGAAAGCGTGGTTACCTCGTTCTGAATGCTCACAACAACCTTCTTTTCATACAGTCATACATGTGCAATACTTCATCGATCCCAGGTTGATCGGATAAATCGTCCCCACATCATGACGTTCCAATTTAATTTTGCTACATTTGATTTGCAATATCGTCTATTTCTGTGGAAATAAGACGTATTGTAAGCGCGCAGCAGAAGCGCTACTATGGTTAACGTGCATACGACGTATCCAATGTAAACAATGTTTCTCAAGTCCATGGATTCGTTTCAAATGGCTTAAATTTGACTTAAAATGGCCGCCAAAAGAGATAAACGCGCGAATGAAGCAACTCGACTATTCTGAGCTCCGAGAGAGAACCACACGATTATTCTCACTGTTTTTTAATCAAACTTCAATTTCTGGGGGTTTGCCCCCCGACATATGTGTTTTGATTTTTGATACTTTAGTGATAAATATCCAAAAGATGCTTAAAATGGATATAATCCCGAAATAATGAAGCAAAAGACGGGCAGGCGTTCGAGAAAAAAAAATTATTTTGAGATTTCAATAAACCTTTTGAACGAATTCCACATGGGCCGTGGTGGAATCCGAAGACACCTTAAGGAGGAATGTATGTTTTTATGGGGTACCATTGGTTTTGCAGATCTTCTGGTTTTTTCTAAAGAATAATCAATATTCGCTAGCAGGCTTTTTATGCTCCCAGGTATGAAGAGGGTTCTATGTTCTTCAGGTTCTTTGTTCATCAGTCTGGTGTTCCTCAAGATTCAAGTGTCTTCAAGTCTCTTGGCCTGCAAAAACCCTTTCCAACCAATTTTTTATGCATTAACCATTCGGCAACATGTTGGTGGGGGAAAAACCTGATCCCTGACCCCTTGAATTGGTTGCCCAGGTACGACCGGCCACAAGCAATTGTCTCAAGGAAGCCACCAGTACGACCTCTTGGGAGTCTTGCCAATATCATGCCAGTGAAAAGGACGGGTAATGATGGTTGAGGGTTGCAGTTAGGGTACCATCAAAGGAGTACCTCTTCCTCGCTCTGGGTTAAACGTGTCAAAGGACTGCACCATCATGAAGATTTGGGGGTTCCACTCGAACGCCCCAGGGTAAGCAGCTCAGAAGGACTTATTGAGAGGCCAATAGGGGGTTTGAGGGGCCTTCCCCCCAATGCACTGGCTAAAACATGTCAGAAGGACGGGGGTTGGGGGGGGGGGGGGGGCTCTCCATGGCGACAGTTGCGCGAGTTCAATAGAGCTTGCACTTTACATTAGAATCTGCCAGAGTCCCAGACTACGATAGTCTGGACACCTTTCGGGGGGGGGACATTTTCCATTTCTTTGCCGGCTATTATGACGATGGAGTTGAGTTACTGCTAATGCGATACACGAAGAAAACTGTCTATCAAAACAAAAAATTGGCGGAAGGAACTATAGCAGGGTCCCAACCAGGGGGTTTGGGGGGTTTCCCCCAACCTAAAGGCGCTGCGCGCTTACTAGGGCACTGCACTGATAATATTATATGTTCTAAACACCTTAAACCCACATAAAACCGCATTGAAACAGCCAATTTTGAGCACAGAAACATTACACCAATTTAAAGCATGGCCGAGGGGACGAACTGTCAAGGGGTCGATTTGTACCAAGGACGATTTGACCGCTTTGCTCGTGCCATGCATAAACTCGCACGAAATTCATTCCTTTCTCTGCACATGTTTGTCGGCCGTTTGTCGATCGATTCGATATAAATACACAATATATAGATATGAAATAGATAGTTTGTGGTGATGACGCCAACACTCGTGGGTTTGCACTGCTCAGGTCTTCCAAAAAATATTCGAAATTGCGAAGGTAATGGATTCGTTGAAACATAGAACGCTCGTCCCCACGCACGAGCTTACGTACATAAGACCATAATAAATCCATATGACTCACCCCCTGGTCAAAGGGCGTTCCTAAATTACATGGCAAATCGACAAAAACGGATATTTTCGGTGGTTTATGGTCCAAAATCACTTCACGAGACACAACTACGACGCTGAACGCAGACACTGATACCAATTGCGCCCACATCGGTCATCGCATATAGACAAACGGTGTAAACGCAAAATGCGGTTGAAAATCTGACATAAAAATAATGGTTACTATGGGACAGTGAGCCAATAAGTAACATTATTTCTCTCTACAAATAAATGGAGTCAAGTGTTATTGAGCAACAGATGAAACAGATTGGCGTTCTTAGTCAACCTTCTAGTTACCAACTAGGACAACAAAAAACAACTAGGTTTCAACTAGGTTCTTACAAGAATTTAACTACTCAAGGTCTAGTTAACACTGGTAGTAATGTAGTTAACACTGGTAGTCAAGGTCTAGTTAATTCTAGTCAAGGTCTAGTTAATTCTAGTTGTCAAGTAGATTCAACTAGCCCTCAACTTAAATCTTTAATGAATAGGTGAGAATCATGATTGCTTAGATTGTGAAAAAACACTGAAATGAACATTGCTTTCTGTTCATTCAGATTGCAAGAGCTGCGAGCAGCACCTCTAAAACTACCACTGTAGTGATCATGGCCCTTGACCGTATCATACCCTAGCATTTGATTGCAGTAGTAACAGTGTGTTTCTTTGTGATATCTCTCACAGTCTTCATCTGTCATTGTTAGAGGAAAGTAACGGTTCAATAGATTAGAGAATTGTTCTTCCATTTTGATAAGCCAATTACAGAACACATCTGCAACATCAGAACCTCTATGACTTAAATACCGATTATTGTAAAGATATTGATAATCAGAGTCAACGTAAACTCCAACTGCTGATGCGTTCTGTTTAAAAAGTTTTTTACTACTCTCTACTGATACTACAGGTATGTTCATTGATTCAAAATCTTCATAGATAACAAAAGGAACTCGATTCTTTGTTTAATGTTTTTCAAACTTAAGTGGAGACAATTTACTATTTGGTTCTGATTATCTTACAATATTCATGTTCATTACATTTTTTCTTATGTTGTAAAATATGCGATAAGCGAACGGCCCACAAAACTGGTCGAGAGGAAATCATTGCGTATACATGTGCAGGTCCTTTGAAATAGGCCTACATGACGCCAATGACACGATTTATTGAGCATGTACAGTCCTTCAAAAAAGTAAATGGACACACAAAAATCAAATTTTCTTGAGAACGGCTGGTGATAAATCGATGCGGTTCGCTGCATTTGATAGGGCATTTAGTTGTGCATCATGATATCTACCACTTGGAAATTTGCTATTTTACCTATAAGTCAATTTTTTCGATTTATGAAAGGTCCCAAAATCAACTTTTTTATCACGCATTTTTTGGGGGCAAATTTTATATTGACTGGAAGCTTCTGTTGAGTTATGAGTGAATATCTAAGAAATTCCACAGTTTTCACTTGAATCTGCAACTTATTAACCCATTTGTGCAAAAGGGTTTTGTTACCCGGTCTTCTACTGCGGAGATGCCCCCTTGATATTATTCACCTGGCCCAGACAACCGGAATCATGTCACCATTTCAATGGCCTTGTTTAATATGCCTATGAATAGCTCTCCCAGGCCTGGATTTGGCAGCTGGACAATGGGTTCACCAATATTACTTTACCCTCGCGTTTACAATACATCAATGTTAACAACATTTCCACCCCCATTCAAAACCTCAGCCAATAAGGAATTAACACTCGGGCTGCATGTTGAAACTGACATAATTGGCTATGGTCGACTTCTCCAAAGTAATTCCAAAGTCAATAAACAAGGTGCAAAATTTTGACATAAAATGCTGTTTTCCCACCAATTAACACAAGATATTTTCATCACCTTGATGGGGACGTGGGTTTTTCATCATGGTGATTCATCCTATCAAGAAAAGGTACGATAAAAATCGGAAACGAAAAAGTTGATTTTGGGGCCTTTTTTAAATCAATAAAAGTCGGTATTAGATAAAATGGCTAATTTTTATGTGGTAGATACCATGATGCACAACTAAATGTCCTATCAAATGCAGCAAACCGAATCGATTTATCACCAGCCATTTTCAAGAAAATTTGATTTTTGTGTGTCCATTTACTTTTTTGAAGGACTGTACATGTACCACAAAATCCATGTCTGATATCCCTTTGAATTTAGATGACATTGAATAACCGATTTAACGCTGGCCTGCTCGTGCATTTAAGATTGTCAATCACAAGCGTCAGCAAGAAACCAAAATGATGTGCACTGTCATTTTTTGCATTTTGATAATGTTTTCTGATTTCGTTCATCCAATGGATAATGGCGACATCAATAATGTTGATGAAAATGTCGATGCCTTACAACCTCCTGCTCGGCGTCACCGATCGTATTCACTGGCGGAGAAAATCCGTCTGCTCGATGACTATGAAAACGAAAACATCAGGCAGCCTCATGGGATTTCATCGGCCCAGTTTGCCAGGGAGCATAACATCCCCTCCGGGACAATGCGCCGATGGCTCCGCGAAGAGGATGACCTCCGAGAGAGACATCGCGAAACTACGAGCAGGCAGGTCAACAGGCGCAGACAAAGACAAAGAGGCATTGGTGAGTGCTGTATTGTACTTTTAACAGAAAATTAACGCCATCTTCCATGCCATTTTCTTTTCAAATTTGATGTCCGTGAGAACCTGGAACATTAAATTTGATAATGTTCTTTTCTAAAGTCCACATTTTTTTCAGCCTTATGGCCAGAGGTTGACAGGTCAGTTCGTGAATGGATGGCAACAAGGCGACAACATGGGGTACCTGTCTCGGGCGACGACATGATGATTAAAGCTGAACAGTCTTTCCGAACATGGTGGGCAGTGCTTCCCGAACAGCAGCAACAGGAATACCGGCAGCATCGGCCACAATTAACAGACTTCAGGGCGTCCAGAGGGTGGCTAACTGGTTTTCTCTCCAGGAACGGGATTAGATTTAGGAAACAATGCAAAAATGTTACGGCTATTCCCGAAAACGCGGATGAACTTGTGGCCAATTTTCAGCAAAATGTTGCCCAGACGGTTGATGAAAATGGGATTGAACTTGTGATAAACATGAATGAAACGTTTGCACTTTTTGACATGGCGCCACAATACACCTACAATGAAAAGGGGGCAAAACAAATTGATCTTCGCACGTCCCGAGGGAATCCGAAACTAGGATGTACCGTAACTTTAGGGATTACAAGGGAGGGGAGAAATCTGCCTGCGAGTGTGATACTCCGAGGACTGAGGGCTGACGGGGAAGTAATCCAGGATTTGAGGGAGAATGCACCGGACAATGTCCGAGTAACCGGGTCTGAAACGGGTTGGGCAAACTGGCAGACACTACTATCGTAGGTTAATGACAGTCTTCTCCCTTTTGTAGGTGATGCCTTTTCATTTTTGTTGATATGGGACATGTTCCCAGCCCATAGAAATGACAAGGTTCAGCATCACATTGAAGATGCGCCTGGTTTTATCCAGTTGATTCCAGGAAGATGTACTTCTTTGGTCCAGCCGTTTGATAAAACTGTCATCCGTTCCTTCAAAATTAGCATGCGTAAAATGTGGAAGGCCTGGAAGATCCAAAGTAATGATGAACATGGTCGTTGTGAGCCAATTACTAGGGATACGCTTTTGCGCATTATCAGCGACTCCTTGGCCCCTACAACGGAAGAGGCAATCCATACGGCCTGGCGTGCGTGCGGACTGCTTCAAGGAGATGAGCCAGTGCCAGATCACGTTGATCAAGACATTATTGATTTTGATAACATTGAAATCGAAGACAAGTCTAGACTGGTCTAGAATTTGTAGATTTGGACGAAGAATTGACTTAAACCCAGTATTAATCATCACATCCTGTTTGTCTTTCTTTTCATCCAATTCAACTCAATGAGCCCAAGTGCTTTTGCACGAACGCGGTAGAAGTCTACCACCAATAACCCCGAGGCTGTACACCTAACCACAAGAAAACGACACTTGTCATCAGCGTCATCTAGGCCTATTTCAAAGGACCTGAACATGTATACGCAATGATTTCCTCACGACCAGTTTTGTGGGCCGTTCGCTTATCACATATTTTACAGTAATTCTCAAGTGTAGATTTACGATGATAAAAGTAATTCATGCATCTCCTGCAGAGATACACAGTATGAGTGTCATTCCTGAAGAACATATTGATGTCAGTTATGTACATGAAATTACCCTTGAAATAAAGAATATCAATTATGTCATCATAATTCTTACCATTACCGGACAGGTAGAGAGATACTAATTTTGCTTCACGTATGTTTTTAGCAGCTTCATTCTGTAACTTGAACACATTGATCTTGAGATTATTGTCACTCTCGATCTTAGGGATATCCTTTCGAATGCATACAAGAAATGAGTCGATCTTAATCTCATTTTCATACATCTTGTAGGGGTTAATTTCTGTTGCATGAAAACTTGTTCGCCTCTCACACGAAATGATGTTGTGGTATTTAGTGGCAGGTAGACTCCAGAGCAAACACTTCTGATCATTTGTTTCCACATTTATTACATCTTTAGTGTTAAAAGGTAATCTAATGTAATGACCACCTTTGCACCTCTTGTAGGAACAGATTGTCATGTCACATGACTCTATTATGTTAAGAGACAAGCCACTTCCTTGAAAATATCTCTCCTCAATCTGTGCTTTAATGTAATTAAGCTGGTTTGTTACTGCATAGATTGCCTGATTCCTTGAAATTATGCTTTCCATTGGAGATTGAATTGGGTGGGTAACTGTATCACCTTGCTGATCCAAGCTCTGCTCTACGGTCTTAGGTCTGTTGAACTGGGCGAAAACTGATATGCTTATTTTATGGTGGTAATCATTGAGCTTAAAAAGTACTTCCTCTAATTTCGCTTCTCTATCAATATTCACCCTAATGGTAACAACAGGCTTGCCAAACTCCTTTGCCAACTCAATTCCTTTAACTTTATTTATGTCATGAAGCTCCTCAGTCTCAAAGGAAAGCTTCTTATTTACTGTAGGGATTAGTGATGGAATAGAAGGTACTTGTACCATTAATTTATTTAAATGCCCCTTCGTCTTCCTATGAGCTGCCATATTGCTGTATGCAATAGATTTATTGCACGTTGGGCAATTAACATTTTGGTTTTTATCACTCATAATTTGGATTAAATTTTTTTATCAAATATCACTTACATGTACAGTTGACATACTAGAAAGTTAATAGATTAAACATTTTTATTAAATTTCACTCACTCAAATGTACAGCTGGCATACCAGGAAGTTCAGACAATCAATACCACATTATGCTCGTTCTTGAATAGGTTTCTCTTTGAAACTAGTCCAAAGGTTAGTTTTAATCTAAAGTAATAGGAAAATGCATGCCAGGTTATTTCGGTTTTTTATTGGAAATAAGGCAACTTCAATTAGGGTATGCATCGTATGCATACCCTAATTCATAGGTTTTGGCCTTATTTTTCAACTACAAAAGTCGTAGATTCGTGGATCGCATTTTCCTATTACTCTCAGGCCAACTATCACCTGGCAATTCAAATTATGTCAAGCAGGAACGTGACCTCGTAGCTACTGAAAAACTAGTTGTACGTCATTGCCCACAAAGATGAATAGGAAGATTGGAATAGCCGAGATAGGTAATCTGTTTGTATATAAGTTCAGAGCACTCTATAACTCTGTCTCATATCGTGATGATGATTTGAAATTTGCAGGGTAAAATAGAAAAAGATATCATAACAGTTGTTGTGTCGGTAAATGCAAAACCTCCCACAATGATGATGTAGACAATGTAGCAGCCACTATTAATCGCCTGAAGAAGGGTAAAAAGGACAGTATTAATAACGTATCCTCTAATAATTTTATACATGCACACTGGAAGCTGCATATTTACCTGCCCTTCTTGTTAAACACAATGCTATCTCATGGTTTCTACCCTAGTAATTTCTCTAGGTCTACTGTTGTCCCTATTCCTAAGAATACGAGAAAATCATTGATTGTTTCTGAGAATTACCGTGGTATTGCACTAAGTAGTATAATTTGTAAGATTTTAGATTATGTTATTCTAGATAAATAAAATGAGTTTTTGTTAACAAAAGACAGTCAATTTGGTTTCATTACATTTCTCTGCCCTTGATGATTTTTCCGATTTTTTGTCGATCTCGGCTGGTTCTCAGCGTGGCTTTGCCGATCAGTGAGCGTACCCCGCCTCGAACAAGTCGCAGTGTCATGTGGGCGGGCGGGCGGGCGTCTGCTACTTGGTTTCCGTCAATTTTTGGTATGTACATTGGGGGTGACTAGAGGAAGGTTCCTTTCGAAAACGGGCTTGTTCCGATTATCAATATGGCCACCAGGGCGGCGTGTTTGAAATTGGTTTCCGTCAACTTCAAGGAGAACCGTTCGTCCGATCAAATTCATTTTTTACCCCCCAGCCCAATTTCATTTTTGGTATGTAAGTTGGGGGTGACTAGAGGAAGATTCCTTTCGAAAACCGGCTCGTTGTGATTCTCAATATGGTCACCAGGGCAACCTGCTTGAAATCAGTTTCCGTCAATTTCGAGGAGAACGGCTTGGAGGATGGAATCAATTTTTAGTGGGTGAAGGCCTAATGCAGTTTTGTATTAAAGGGGAAGGTTCCTTTCCTTTCCTCAAAATAGGTTTCCACAATTTTAATTTCCATATGCAAACTAGCCACTCCACTAAGCCAACTTCACCATTATCTCACCTTCAACCTTAATAGGCTGAGGGGTTATGCTCGCTTTGCGATGCTATTTTTGAGATTTCTTTGTAAAAGTGGGGTTTATAAAACCATTTTTTCTACAAAGATAAATGATCTCTATGCAAAATAGCATATATATTCTTTTTCAAGCATCAAAGTAATCAATCTGGCCGTGGTTTCAATACAATTTAGGCAAGACTTCGACCAATATTGAAACACTATATTTTGTAGATTAATGCAAAGAGAGTGCTTACAAATACCCTCGTTTGTAAGATGAGACATTTCACTGCAAAAACTGCTCATATATTCATGTTGTCACATACCTAATAATCAGTCTGTTAAAGTTCTAACAAAATTGGCCCAAACACAAAGCGTCCCAAGAACAAATTAACTTTTATAATCATTGTAAAATGTATGTTCACCAAAGTCACTTTGTTTCAAAATCAACCATGCTTCCAGTCAGAGTTGTCCTAGCTATACTAAACAATTATATTTGGGCACTTGGCTCCTCCTTTGCCGGCACCTCCTCTGGTCTTCGATGGCTCCGCGCTATAATGGATATCATTTCTTGTGATAACAACTTTGTCTCATGGGCTTCTCGGTTAAAAAAAAAACCCAAAGAGATCGCTGATGATATTATTTAGAGCATTCTCGTTCTTTTTTTATTTCAGGCAGCTGGTCCCTTTATTGTCGAGGTAACGCCTCCCCAGGTTACTGGCTCCATGGCGGTGGATTTTTCATCAAGTGACTACATCGTGGTATCGTGGTCACCCGGGATGTTCTATGATGACCAGGACAGTACTTCTCTAAAATATGAATATGCTGTTAGTGAGTATGCGGAGATTAATAAATAAGTTCTAACAACAACATAGTCTTTGCCATCGTTTAAGCTGTTTATTGTATGGCACACACAACATTGAATTGTTTACCGGCCCCTGCAGCATTGTCCTGAATCATATTTGCTTATTCTTCTGCTATTTTTGCAACTTTATCAATTTAGTAATTCAGGGAAAAATCAAAGCGACGCTATCCCTTCTTACACCAGACACGGCTCTTCTTAAAACTAGTTACATTTCAAGTTGATAGAGGTTCTAGTTAGCATTTGCATGTGTACTGCTACATGTACAGTACTCAGCACATAGAGACTTACAAATTTGCTTCTAAATTGTGAAGTAGCAATGATCATTACACCAAGTCTTATAAATTGTATCCTTCACTCGTCGTACAAATGCCCTTCGCTGTTTCCCTCAGGTTCAACGGCGAATAAGGCCAACACTCAACCCTGGCGCACACTAACTTTTGGAGGCTCTTGCCTCGAGGCAACCCCACCGACTTGCCTGTCCTTCAACACAACAAATTTGCAATGGCAGATCACTGATTCTCATTACTACTGGGTATCTGTGAAGTGTGAGAACATGGCTGGACTTTACACAACTAGCACGGTGGAGTTTCTTTACGACATCCTCCCTCCATCCCAAGGAGTTGTTTTAGACATTGCCCCAACGAGTGAGGTGCCCGAGAATCCATTTGGGGTAAGTGATAATGGCGATAGGGAAAACAGTGTGGGCATTCGGACAGTGTTAGCAAATCACTGCCGACTATTATGGTTACCTAAGCGGCTGGCAGACGACCGCCAAAAAATTGAAAGCAGATTCAACCACGAGTCAGTTGCTGGTTGGTATTTCTAAATGATAGCTCAAGCACATCTGTTAACAGGTTTCTATTGATGAAGCTGTGCTGAATAAGCAGTGACATCTTCTAGAACACTTTGAGCCAAGCGCTTGTTACCACATTTTCCTATTTCGATGTACATGCTTCACAACACAGTCGGTGCAATAATCTCCAAAACATAGGCAATTATGGTAGAAATAAGCGCAAATTGTGCCATTAATTTGGCATAGAGCTAAAAAAAACCTGATTAATCTACATGTTCAGGACAGCTTCATCACAGAATTTGTTTAAGCTATCATCTATAAATACCAACCAGCAAATCCACGTCGAGTGCCATAGAACAGTAAATATTCGTGGTTGAATCTGCCTGTGGTATCAGTTGCTTTCCTGTTGTCTGCTAGTGCTTTGGTAACAATAGTGGAGAGTGTCTTTCTGACACTGTTCGAATCCTCATACTGGAAAAGTGGTCTTATCGAATTGACGAAAAGGACTGGACTGGAATAGACTGGGCCGTCATACCCCTAGCTCGGTTATGAGACATCGTCACTATGACAAACTTATTCGAATGCTGAATGTGACAGATCTGCGTGTTGTGCATTGGTGTTGATGGACTTGTTTTACCTCTTTAGTGACGGCGTTAAACGATTCTATAATGGGTTTGATTAAGTTGGATTTCTTATAGGGAGGTTGTGAGGTCATGGTAGTGAGCCTTTTTGATATTTATTGTTGGTGTTCCCGTGGAATGACAAACCAAGGGCTCATGATCAAAGGTGATTGCAGGTGATTGAGGTGTCCGATCGGTTCAGGTAGTTGCCGGTGTGAATCGGCCACAGCTGAAAAAGAAGAATCCCTCACTCAGTCACGAGTAGATTATCTGCAAAAAACTCAGAACAAACCAAAGCAACAAAGGCACCCTACACATTCTCTATCAAATAAAACAAATAAGTCGTATTAGCACAACTTTCTTTTGGTAGCGTTATAATGTTTAGTCTGGGTCTTGATTCTACTAATTACTTTTACAGAACAACGACGACATTGACTTCCAAGTTGGTACAAACACTATCTCTGCGAGATGGTACGGGTTCGAACACACTTATCTCACAGTGACCTACATGATAGCCATCGGGACTATATCCGGAGGTAACGATGTCGTGGATTACAAAGCGACAAGTTCTAGTTCTGAGCACACGGAGACCGGACTTAGTCTTAGTATTTTCACGGTATGCCTTATCATAAGTTTTGTTACTTTTGCTCCCTAACACAAGCATATGAAATGGTTCTTAATGTTATATTTCAGATTTTATGGATAGTTCTCTTTTTTGTTTACAACGTAAATGTTTCCTCCTGGCTTCTTAGGTCGTTCTCAATACAATGATCAAAGTTCTAGGCACACACATACAATATACACTCATCAAAGAAAGTTAAGGACCACTTCTTATTTTTAACATATTTTTTTACAGCACATATTAAGGACCAGAAAATGCTTAAATATGAATGTCCTGTATGACCTCTAAGACACAGTAATCAATTTCACATGTGGTTTGTTCCAGTTGTTGCATAACTTCTTTCTAAACTTGTCACAACCTGAAAATGGGTGTTTTGGTGTGTCAACTTTTTCACAATTTTAGCCTAAATGTCTTGTCATCAATGTCAGCATGGTCAGTAGGGAGTATGGCCTCCCCTGCTGCAATAACAGCCTGACACCGCTGTCTCATTGAGTTTATCAGACGATTAACATCCCTGACATCAATTGCATCCCATGCAGCCTCCAAGGCCACACCAAGCTGCTGCAACCCATTTGGCTGCACCTCAAGCGCTCCAATACTCCTTCCCATCATGTCCCAGACATGTTCTATCGGATTCAAGTCCGGTGATTTCGCTGGCCAGTCCATACGCTCAATTCCATGATCCGCCAGGTACTGTGTCACCACCCTCGCTGTGTGGGGACGGGCGTTGTCGTCCATGAAAATGAAATTTTCCCCAGCGTTTTCTGCAAACGGAACCACAAAAGGTTCCACGATTTCACCTCTGTACCTCACACCTGTAATTGCTCCCCCTGGGACCACATAGAGGCGAGTGCGTTGACCGTAGCTGATTCCGCCCCACACCATGATGCTGCCTCCACCATAGCGGTCATGTTCAGCGATGCAGCCATCTGCAATATATCTCTCCCTGTTGTCTCCAGACTCTAACACGTCCATCATTGTGGTCCAGGCTGAATCTGCTCTCATCTGAGAACAGAACACGGCGCCATTGCTGGTGGGTCCATTCCACATGATCACGAGCCCAATTGAGACGAATTCTTCTGTGAGCAGGGGTTAATGGGATGCATTGCAGTGGCCTCCTGGCATGGGTGTCGGCTCTGTGAAGTCGGTTACGGATGGTTTGATTTGAAACAGTCACCCCAGTTGCAGCAGTGAATTGGTTATTGAGTCTGCAAGCACTACTGAAGCGGTTGCGACGACAAATAGTCACTAAGTAGCGGTCATCCCTCGCAGTTGTTGCTGATGGGCGGCCAGTATGGGGTTTCTCTGAGTATCGCCCTGTCTCCCGGTGTCGTTGGTTAGCACGACTGATGACACTGTGAGACACACCCATCATCTCAGCTACTCGTCGCTGACTGAAGCCAGCTTCCAGCATCCCTATGGCTCGTGCAACCTCTACTTCACTCAAGTGGCACCTACGCATCTCTCTTGTCAGAATGCTGCTTGAGCTTGGTGGGAAATGCAAGGAAAAGCACTTGCATGGACTTTTGTACCACTTTATGTGGTCAGCTGACACACCAAAAACACCCATTTTCAGGTTGTGACAAGTTTAGAAAGAAGTTATGCAACAACTGGAACAAACCACATGTGAAATTGATTACTGTGTCTTGGAGGTCATACAGGACATTCATATTTAGGAATTTTCTGGTTCTTAATATGTGCTGTAAAAAAAATATGTTAAAAATAAAAAGTGGTCCTTAACTTTCTTTGATGAGTATAAGTCTGGATGAAATGTGACTACTCAAATTAGTTGGTCATATGCTGAGGGGATCATTTATCCCTGGACTCTATTCAAGCTCGGTTTCTCTAGGGGGCATGACAATCCGTTATTGCTATATTCTATATGATGTATGCCTGAAAGCCATTTTGTATGGCCACTTTTCCTTATCGGATAGAGTTGTTGAGTTAACGTTTTTGCTGTAGTCAGTTTCTTAACCGACCATTCAAACTGACTTTTGCGTTGCGTCTTCAAACATCTCTTATTTTTCCACTTTCTATTCCACTGTTTAACATTTCCTTTTTTGAAAGAAATGATGCAGTCAAAAGGACTAAGTACTAATGTCCCTTTACTGTGCCTTTAGTACTCCAGTGCTGACAACGCCATTTTGACCGTCAATGTATTGACATTGCACCAACACGCGTCCAATACAGCCTGCATTTGACGTATGAAATCTATTTCAAGCTGAGGTAGATCGGCTATTTCTCACTCATCAATGGCTTCGCTGTACACACAATGGTAACAAGTAAGCGTGCTGCCACTGACCATCGCTAATGCATGATCAGCAGTCTGAGATATCTCGGCAAGTGTAGTGTATTTGGGTATCATTCACAAACAACAACAAGAAGACATTGTGAATGTCATATGGTTCCCACGTAGTTATATTCAGTAACAAAAATTTTGAGTTTGACCTTGACCTTGACCTTTAACCTTCAAGGTCATTGCATAATTGAAATGAGCAACCTTAATAACATATGTAGGTGAAGTTTCCGTGACTCTCACTATACCATGGACCCAGAAGTATTAAGGTAGCAGGAAGGGTTGGGCGTTTGTGGTTTCTGAGTCTGAGGGGGTTGGTGTCTGTTGACTGTGCTTTAAGAGAGACTAGGCATGGCGCCAGTCTCTCTTAAAGCACAGTCAACAGGCATTTGGTCTCAGTATTTGGGTTTTGATTGCCATGACTGTACCCCTGTAAAAGTCAGAGGAGGAGAAGTTTGGAATGATGAAAGCATTGAAGAAGAAGAAATGTTATTATTGAGGGAAGCAAAATTTATTATGAGACGAGAAGGCAGTGTCCTGACTTGATTATTTTGAAAATGGAAGTCTGAACACATTAAAAGGTGGAACATGGCATTTTATCGACTTTGAAGTGTTCTGCAGTTAAAGGGAGACTATAGGCAGCAGCTAGGTAGGCAAGATAAAGTCATACAAATTTGCCAATAGGGGTCAGTCATATCTCTAGGCATGGCGCCAGTCTCTCTTAAAGCACAGTCAAGAGGCATTTGGTCTTAGTATTTGGGTAAGTACAGAATCAAGGCAGCTCAGAGAGCAATGATTGAACGATGCTGTGGACAAGTCCAAGGATACTGCATCAGTCACGACCAACTTCTCATCAGAAAGCGTCACCACCAGCATATTCAATGTTCAGTTCCAACCTGTACCAGTCCAATGCACGCCTGTCATGGTCAGCAGTGGTCAGCTTAGCGCGATATGGAACATTCTTCCGAAACTCAAGCGAGGGAAGTCTGCTCATTAGCCTATCTCGCGCACTGCTCCTTCTTGTCAAACATCGTAGTGAAAAGCGTGGTACAGTGGGGCGTCCTCGAGGATTGCAGCTGGTCGGACAGACGTGAGGTGGAATGTGGGCGGCTGCACTTCTTCGTTGATGTGCGATGGCAGATAGCACAGTTGTTGCGTTGCATGACAGCTGAAAGTGAATGTGATATCATAGAACTGAGGCGTTTGCAATGAGACTATAGGTGAAGTAGAAGCAAGGAGTGAAATGGGCCATCTTCCAGTGACTAATATACAGAGTAAGGGCACTGGGTGTTGTTAGATTCAGCATTGAATGTATTCCTCGTACAAGCGTGAATAGTGTGGACATACAGTGAGAGGTGAGAGACCCCTATTGACTACTTCTTGTAACTTTATCTTGGATATTATATTGGTATTGAACTTCTAGCCATGGAATATGAAGAAATTGAAGTTGTAGGCATGGAATATGAAAAATTATTCAACGGTGAAAGACATTATTCCATGAGGCTTTGCCGTGATCGCAAAGGACGCGACGCGATTGGTTCACATGCTAATGAGGTATGATAATGATAATTACCTCTATAATGCTACTTGGATAGCGACTGTGTTGTTGATTGCAACAGTGGTCTATGTCAATGTGTGCCTGTAATGTCAATGAAGTATGATGAGGTGATGACGATAGTGCAATTATTAAATATTGGCAAGAGATCATACTACAACATAGGTCTTGTTTTTGACAGATGACTGTGCGACATTCCCATTGGGTCTTGTTAGAGTCAGCGCTGCATGTATTCCTTGTACAAGCTTGAATAGTTGTGACGACTTTGAGGGGTGAGAGACCCCTATCGGCTACTTCGGCTAACTTTATCTTGCCTACCTAGCTGCTAGCAATAGTGCCCCTTTATCAAGACTGAAACCCACTGTGCGGGGCTAAGAAATTACCTTTATAATCCTAGTTGGATAACCACTAGATGATTTGAAGAGTGCTCTGTGGATGTGTGCCTGTAATGTCAATGAAAGTATGATGAGGTGATGACGATAGTGGAATGACGAAATACTGGAAAGAGATCTATTCCTAGAAGAACATATGTCCTGTTTTGACTAGGTGGCGCATTTTAGAATCAGCAGTGAGCACTGTGTGTAACATGGTGGAGGCAGCGGAGATAATAACTGTGTCGAAAGTATTGTTATAGGGCCTTCCCTAGGCCCATGGGGTTAAATTTACAATCCACGATTGAAAAGACGTAGTTTGATCGCATTCAACTATAAATCCATTGAACAGTTGTGTTCCTTTAGTCAACCGATGACCTTTTGTTGGGCCATGATCGGGGATTGTAAACTGTAAATGTATTATGGACTGGGAGACGGGGAAACACAAGTGAAATAGACAAGTGATTTTGGGGCTTTGGTTTAGACGCATGCCCCACATGCGCCATGCGGGATTATACGGTTCATGTGAACTTGTTGACATCTACATGATCTAGTGCTGTTATTGGTCATGGTACATGGTAGGCCTAATCATCATGGCTATATGTTTCAGGAAAAGCTCGGAGTAAAATGAACTGCCGATGAATAATGATGTTGTTCATGTTTACCATGTTTACCATGTTTACTAGTACATAGCCATAGGGTATGCACTGGCCAGTGCACTTTCCGCACGTCGTCATGGTCATGTACGTGATACCTTGCATATTTTGTTTTTTGAATGCGCATGCTTTTTGGGCAAAATCACTTGTACCAACACTAATGAATAATGTCTTCTTATCCCTATGACTCCATACACAGTGAGGGCATTGTCCCATTCCCATCAAGTGGTAACTTATTGTACCGTATTAGGGTGGAAGTTGGGGAGCAGATACCTACCGTTGCACGCCTGTCATAATCAGCAGTGATGAGCTTAGCGCGATATGGAACATTCTTCAGAAACTCAAGCGAGGGAAGTCTGCTCATTAGCATATCTCGCGCACTGCTCCTTCTTGTCAAACATCGTAGTGAAATCGTAATGGAAAACGTCTGGCTTTGCGCCAGACGTTGAGACTAATAAGTGAAGAACTAATAGGTAAAGAACTTCTACTTGCGCGAGACTGCTCTGATAAAATCATCATTGCAGAGACTACGGTGACGTACACATATATTTTTTACAATCAAAAATGCCCTCAAAAGACGACATGGAATGATTATTTTATTGATATTTCCTACTATATACCTTCCAATTATCACTTTATACAAATAGATCGGCGTTAGGTCGCATGCTTTTCTTTCCTGGTGACACTATAAAGCAAAATAGTTGCAACCCCGTAAATGCGCTATAAGTCCAATAATAAGTGACGGTGACCCGTTATAAATGTTTCGCCAGCTTCGCTTTTTTTGCCGCTACGCGGCGCGTTGGGCCCTTGCGTCAAGATATTTCAAAATATCAAAGTTCATATATCAAAATCTCATGATAACTCGACAACCTGACACCTGTAATTGAACATTTTGACTTCATTGAAACCCTACAATGAACACAGATGACCTAGGTTTTGTTGCATGTTGCCAAACTATCCTAGCATCAAAATATTGCAAAATATCAAATTTGAGATATCAATATCACCATGACCCCACCATCCTATATCAAATGTGAGTTGCCCATTCGATTCCCAAGGTTGGAAAACCTAGGGGTAGAACTCATTTCCATTGCTGTACACCTCAAAATGGCCGAGTTATGCCATCTGGAAAAAAGCGTGACGGACAAAATATCAAATCTGATATGTCAATTACATCATGATCCAGGCATCCCAGGATGAAAATGATTAGCTCATTGGATTGGCAGGGTTGACAAACCTGGGGGTACGACATGTTTCCAGAGCTGTAGCTGTTGAGGGAGATAAGATATGAAGGTGTGACGGACGGACACACACACACGCGCACACACGCACGCACACACACACACAGACACCATGACCAGAAACAATATGGTTCCCGATCTTACTGGATCGGGAACCATAATAATATGCTCTGCATTGAAATCTAGCTCATATTTAACGTGCCGGGTCATGTTAGCCAAATTTGTGGACCATGTCGACTTTAAAATTGACTTGCTCCTAGACATGACGGAGTACCGACTCCTAATGAAGAAATCTGGATTGCGTATGATAAAAGCAAAAAAATAATTAAATGGCTTTTAATTAGAACAATTACTGATACAATGGCATCGATATTTTTCAGCATAAACAGGCTAATCACGCCGAGCTCCGTTGTCCGATACACCAATTAATACTTGAAATCAACGCAGAATAACTCTTTTCATCTCGTAACAGAGCCCTTTTTGCAATTTAGGTCACGCTTAAGAAATTAATTGCTATTTAGTCGTCTAAAACGCGCAAATTTCTAAGTTACCTTTTGAAAATTGAAAAAAACTCCCTGTTTCGTGAAAACCAACGTGTATCCGATGTGAATGCAACTTTCAACTTCCGAATGCAATGTTCCAAAAAAGGGCAGTAGGAAGTTGAATGTCGTCAGCAATACATTGTATTAGTAATTAGCCAAATTTTGAGGCATCTTTTAAAATCTTGTGTGTTTCTTACTTATCAGAGAGAGATGCAAAAACCTTTGTGGTGAACATGCACTTGCAAGTAGCCTTTGTATGATCTTCGGCCCTCAGTCACTGAATGAAGAAGTCGACACTGGACCAGAAACGGTGATTGCCATGGTCAAGGGAAGTAACAAATCATTGGGTTTCATCGCGTTTTCTCATCTCGCGGTATATAATAAGTGTCTTCAGTGGTATGGGCGGAGGCAACGGAGACAGTACCGCTGGAATTTGAGTATGTGATAACGCATGTGCTTTGCATCGGTCATGAAAATGCATGTTATATGAAGTCGTTTTGCATCCTTGTGCGTTCATAAAAAAATCATATTCACGACTGTGTGGAAAATGCGTCAAAGGCATGCCCTTAACAAACCCGAAGAAGAGTTCCGTGGGACTTATCTAGGATGAACAAGTGCATATTCGCTTGCCACCGGTGGTGTACAACCAATATGAAAACGTGCCCGAGTGGTGTTAAAATAACCTGAGTGGCAAAGCATATGCTATGCAGACTCTTTTCATTGGGGGTATAGCCCGGTACGCTTATACACAGAGTTCACTATAGCTGTTAACATGGTTAATTAAAGATTAAAGGGGATTTCGCACGTCCAACCCTTCAGCCTACATTTTCTCGGGCTGTGGAAATTAACCGTTTTCTCCTAACGCCCGTGGACACCCGCGATTTAGGTGACATCTGACGTGAAAGTGCTGAATCAAAACATCGTTCTACTTGAGCCGATGTTTGGAGCCGAACTTCCAATTCAGTCTGTATTACTGACGAGTAAGACTACAAATTTCGTGCTGAAATTGCTCATTTTTAGGCATTTTCCTGGAGGAACAGATGGAAAAGAAAATAATCATGCTGATGTGCTAAAGGGTTATAAGTCCAGTGCTGATCAGTTAGTTAAATACGGCCTGATGTATAGTCTTGTTTAAAAGTAAAAATACACCAAAGACACAAGAATATCTCCCAAACCACAAGGGCTACGGATTTCATGTTTTTACCACTTATCGATAATTGGAAACAAGGAAATGGTTAAAAAATCAAAATTTAAAGATGATTTTTTCCTTTTTTTTAAAAAATCACCTAATTTCAATTATTTATGTTGATTCATATTCTTGAGATTTATTTAGCAACTTATCCAAATTTGTTTATCTGAAAAACACAATTTAAGCCAGTTTCCATTGCTTTTTCTGTATAATTTTGTGTCTGAATATCTCTGAATTCTTCAGCTCATAAATTATTTCTTAAATGGCCCCTTGCCTATTGAATGGGACATCACTTGCGGGTTATTAGTAGTGGCTTAGTCATAGGCCAATACCAAAGGGGACTGTGTCAATAGTATGATTTATCAGTCCAAAACTGAGGTGGGAAATTTAGGAAGAAAATGCAAAAAACTATAAAAAATTTAAATGAAATAAATTATTTCTTGATTTTTGTAATGGAATGAGATTAAAAATGTTTTGGGATTGTGATGATGCAAGAAATTTTGAAATCGGGTCAATTTTCAGTATATAATATATACTGAAAAATATAACAAATATTATTTGTTTTCAATTATTTTTATTTTTCCTGTTTTTCAGAAATTTATCTAACGGACATTGTTCTATGACCAACATATTTATTTACAAGCTATTCTTGTGTCGTTGGTGTCTGTTTACCTTTAAACAAGACTGTATATGCGGGCAGTATAATAGGGCATATACAGGTTGTTTCAAAAAAAAGGAAACAGAAACTATTGTGTTAATTGCCTGGACGTGGCTCAATATTTTGGAAATTGGCAACCACCATTTATTATCCGATGCTGTCCTATTTCTTATGACACCAAGAAATCCAATTTACTGTCACAGATGACTGAACACGAAGCAGTACAATCAACCATGGCAGAACTGGTTTCCTTGTTGATTTTTTTTGGAAACAGCCTCTAGTATGGTTCAATTCAGAAACTCGCTTATGGCTTGATAATACAACTGCTTTGATACTGAATAAGGGCATCATATTGACTGTACGAAGTTCGCTTTGAAAGTCTTACTTAATACCATAGTGTTTATACAATTCCTAGCGTTACTACGTGACTATCAAGGCAACAAGCACAGCTGGGGACACGATCGTCTCTTCTGACGGAATCCTAGTTATGGAAGGAGACACGGCGCTTGCCATCAGTGTCTATGATGGCTTGGCATGCGTTGAAGGTAAGTTGAAGAATAACTGTGATGTCATTTAACTCTTAACATTTCTGTGATATATGAACATGTGGACTATCAGGGCGGATTGCTATTTGAATTGATTTAATCTGATGTGGCATCATCATCAACTACAACGTAAATTGTTAAACTGTTTGAAGTTTGAATTGATTCCAATACCAATATATGTTATATTATTCTATGTTCAGCCTTGGTTACACAGAACGATGCGCATCATTCGGAAGTAAGTACCACGCTATATTTTGCGGATACATGCGCGGTTCCCTAATTGAAAAAGTATCGAAACTTTCCCACCCTATCATGCCTAATGCGCGATCCAGAAATATGACCGTATTCCATAGCAGATATCACCAGGCACTTAAATTTCCGTCTTCTTAAAACTCTTTTTAAAATTTATTCAGAGGCACTGAATTAATTGCTCCTCCTCTGCACAGTAAATTCAGCCATGTGGCCAGTGATCGGATGTCCCTTTTGAGAGCTGTGTCATGGGACAGAGACTTACAAAATACAGGATGTTTTAGCTATTTGAGATATTTTTGTTCTGCTATTATAGGACGCCCGTATTGAATGCGTTGAAGACCAAACTTACCAGTCATCCTGTTCGTCCTACTCTGCCCACTGGGATGTACCCAGTGCGGTGCTGCCTTACATCACGCATGTATACTGGACAGTGGAGGAGAGGTATCATCAGACAGGTAAGTATTATTGGCGTTAGCAATGGTAGCGTTTTCTTTTAATAATTCTTAAAATCCGGAGAAACGTTTGTCAATGCATGTGTCTTGGGTGCAGCATGTGAACAGATTGATATGTAGGCCATGCGAAAAAAAAAGTCGCTGAACATATAGACAACCATGTCATCGTCGAAATTGTTTCACAAGAAGACCATTTCTCGGGAAATATTTTATTTAAAGTTTTTATGGACAAAGTTTAAGAGTATAAACACCCCGCCCTCTACAAAGTTTCTTGGGCAACACTCGCTCTTGCACCTATATTTTGCCTGGTTTCTTTAGTACCAAATCCAGCGACGATGCATGCCAATTATTTACCACCTTATTTTTCATGATTCCCAATTACTCATACCTCACTTCCATTTTTTTGGCAGATTCTTGGTCTATTCTTCAAGATTACACACTGGTCAGTACGGGCATGATATATCAGGCGACATATGTAAGAAGCCTGCTGACCCCGGGCTATACATACCGGACAACTGTCAAGTTTTGCTTCGAGACCGTCTGTCACATTCCTGTTTCAAGTGATGGTGTTACCATACTTCCGAGTCCGCCTGTATATGGAGCCGTTGAGGTGGTGTATACTGACCCTCAAACGGTAAGAAACGAAGACCTGGCAACGTTTTTACATGGCTAATGCCCCCTGTCTTCTGAAAACACGAATAAAAAACAAGTTTGGTACAAATTCGACGAAGTCATTGATTATGTCAGGATCTACTAAATTTGCAATCAACATTACAACACATTTTAGATTAAACCGGATGAAGCAAAAGACTTCTTGATGTTGCTTAACCTTACGAAATCATTCCGAAATCGTTCTCTCTAGTCAAGCTGCTGAAGCCAAAAAAATAAGGGAATCAGCTTCCCGAAAAGCCCGTTAGAGTAACTGCAAGGGATATCTATTCACGTGACCATGGGCATTTCCCTCTGATTCTCCTAGTGTCGTGAGCGGAGAGCACACTGCGTCTCAATTTGAAAGAAAATCCTCCTTGATTAAAATTAAGCAATGTTTTGTTTTCAAAAATATCCTATTGATAATCTATTGATTGCCTATAATCCGTCAATGCAAGGGAAAAGAGCCCATTAATATAAAATTAACAGGAACTATTATATAATGGAACACTAAGTACACCTGTTGTTCTGAATCGCGACAGTATACACTGTGGAAAGCAATGTAGTCTAGATTCGTTTTTCAGGTTACTGTTGAATTTGAAGCTTTCCTCGACCCGGATGTCCCATCCAATATCAATCTACAGATGATGGACCACTATGAATGGGCCATTACGGCGAACGGTGATGGCTCGAGGACAATCAGCCAATGGAACACCGTTGCCGCCTTAGAAATCGGTAGCAATCAGTCACTCGTGAGTTCACAAGCAATAAGAATATTGTCTCATGTACTTTTGTTAGTCTTCGTACAGGAGAACCTCTCTATTAATTATGGACACCCTTGGAACTGACAAAACCTGGGTGCTTGGTTCGACCAACACATGGACATGAACGTCCATGTGAGAAAGATTTGTCAAAGCGCATTCTCTAATTTGCACAATATTGGCCGAATTAGAAAGTACCTCGACACCGCCAGTACACAGCGACTTGTCCAAGCGCTTGTGATCTCCCGCCTTGACTATAATAATTGTCTCATCCACGGTCTTCCCAAGAAGACTATTGCCCCATTGCAAAAAGTGCAAAACTCTGCGGCCAGGTAAATAACAAAGACACGGAAACGCCACTATGTGACTCCAGTATTGAAGCGGTTACACTGGCTTCCAGTGCACCTGCGATCGCAGTTTAAGATCATCTGCATTGCGCATAAGGCCGTCTATGGGAACAGTTCACCTCTCTATCTCAGGGAGCTGGTCAGTCCATTTGTTCATTCCCGCACTACGCGTGCTACATCATCCGGATGCAGTCTTGCAGTGCGACGCACCAGAAGCAATTATGGGGACAGGAGTTTCTCTGTCTGCGCTGCAAGGCTGTGGAATGGCCTGCCCGGCACTCTGAGATCAGCTGAGGACTATGTGTCATTCAGAGGCCAGCTAAAGACTTGGCTCTTTGGGAAATTTTAATTATAAATCCAGGTGGCGCTTTTAACAGCTTTTTCCGTTCTGAGAAGCGCCCTAGAAATGATCTATTGTATTGTGTATTGTATAAGTGCTGTCCTTAATGGAGAGGTGTCCTGATTAAAGAGGTGAGATTGAATGGAAACAACCGATTTGGGACTAAAACTAGTGACCTAGAAAGCAAGGTGTCCGCTAAGAGAGGTTCCATGGTAGTTTGTCATAGTTTTCTTTTGAGCCACAGGGCTCATCCCTGTTGTTGAGAGAGCTTCATAGCCATGTGGTTAACACAGTCTTTAAAACAGAGGTTCCTTGTATCTGATGTCTATGTCAGGCAGTTAAAGACCCCGCCAAGTGAGAAATATGAGAAGCTTGTGTGGACTCCCTCCGAATTCGGATTCACTAGGCCATTAAACCCAATTGGCATATAACCTTCGTGTCACGCATAAAAGCTCATCCCGCCTTGGAGGAGGAATACCCCTGGAGAAAACCACTTCCAAGTGCAGAGTGAACGCTGAAGATGAAGAAGAATCCCTGTTGTTCCGATCAGACAGCACCACCGAGCATTCTACTTCTTTTCTTGACTCATCTTATGTTTTAAGGTATTTTGCTTGGTTCATACTGACCAAATTCGGCTCGACATGCGAGGGAAATAGCATACAAACATCCCAGGATGCGATATGCGATGATGCCCTTCGAAAAATCCAGGAACGTTTAAACAAAATGTCTCTTTTTTACATTCGAAATCAAAGAAATTGTTTTATTTTGCTATTATTGAATATAAATCTTATAGATCCAAATGCTTTTTTCCCTTTTCAGCGCTACTTCAGCGTTGATTTAAACAACCCCCTGTCCTTCACAGAGTGTACTGGAATATCTCTGCGCGGTTACAACGTGGCTGGTCTCTACAGTGTAGTATCACATGAGATCAAAGATTGTGATGCTTATGATCCACTTGACTATGAACCTAGAGTTGTCATAGACGCTTATGGTAGCCCTACTGCTGGTAAGGATTACATATTGGCAATGATATCCTCATTTTTGTTTGTTTTGGTGGAAGCTCTTGGTTGTATGATCAAAACCGCTCGGGTAGACCGAAAATGTAGACCGAAATCGGAGGTGAACCAAGGACGGACAGTGAGGTATTAATCTCTATTCTAAAAGGTTTCAAAATTAAACAAATTGATAAGTTTTGAAAAGTATATTGGTCCTGCTTTCATCAAAGAGAATAATCCAGCCTGGTGCCCGGATCTCTGCAAAGTCACTTGTGACTTAGCAAAGGAATTCCCAGTGAAGTGCGCGTGATTTGCCGAGGCTCCTGTGTGATGAAGGACACGTTTTCCAGGAATTCGAGAAACTGACTTGAGATTTAGCAATAAAAATGGTGTAATTGATCGATTTGAGTTACAACAAATACTGATAACTACATTCGAATATCGTAAGAATAATAACAACAGTAGACAAATTGGTAGAACACAAACAACATTATATGTGTACATACAATGACTAGAAAGTTATTGAATATAATAAATTGAATTGAAGCTATTACAACTCCCTGTTAAAACAAGTTTAGCAGCATCAGACGATATTAGTAACGCATGTTTAATTGAACTTATTGCAATGGATGGACCAAGGAGAGGGGGCTAATGCTTCCTGGTTGGGGAGGCAGATGGCTTGTACACACTAAGGCAGATGGCTTGTACACACTAATGGACTGGTGCCTCTCATTCAATAGCTTGGACATTTCTTGGCGCTGCGCTGTTCATCCGAAGGCCCCCTTACTTATGATATAATGACTATGATATAATGACTGTTGGTTCCTATGGCCAGTTATGGCCATGATACTCTATTTGGGAACGTCTGCATGGTGTAACCTAGTCGCTACCGTATCCGTTTTTATACCGCGTCTGATCATCTAGAGAATGGCCAACTTTGGCATACTGAAATAGTGTGTCACACTTTGGATTCAGCCTTGACAGGTGGTCTTGTCGGTTTCAATAAATGACAACGTGTAATAGTCTTTTCCTAGAGTGTTCTTTTTTACTACAAATGAGGCCTTTTTTGGGAATCGTTGTACCTCACGTCCGTTTCTCCCAAACTGTACCACGATGTTTACACCCACACCTGGTGTAAAAGAAGTGCAAGTCCCCCCGGAATCTAAGTCCGGTCCTTTTGTTAAAGTGAATAGAGTCGCCGAATTTCTTTGTTGAAGATTATGTAGCTAACCCTAACCAAACCATTAACCATATTCGTTGACAATACACATCTATTGTATGGGGTCCTGCATTCCTAGGACGTCCGTTCTTTTAAACCTGTGTCAAGTTGCTGTGTTTGGGTTCAATACCTCAGACCTAATAAGTTCATCGAAATCAAGCTCACACATTGCGGTCATGCAAGTTGTGGTATCCAACCCCACGCTCTCTTTTGCTTCTTGATGAGTCCGCGAAAGGTACTTAAATTATTCGTCTGTGTTTGTTATGAAACGATTCTCAGTGCCATAGGTATGGCGAGCGGGTGCTGGGCTACTGCTGCTTGCTCGATTTCTACCATTTCTTCGTCTTTTACCTCTTCTGAAGAATGAACGGCCACTGGCAAATGCTTCACATGTGTGTTTATTTTAATACTCAGATTCGGTCTTAAGATTGTTTCACAAGTGGCCATAGTTTTGAAATAGGGTGCATTCATTTTTTTCAGGTGTTGAGAACAGCGGTCAGTCAATCAGTCTGATACAGAACGAGCACTGGCTGATAGAAGACCGCGACTACACTCCCTACACTAACATCATATCCGCAACATGGCCGACGCTACGTCACCGGAACTACACATGGGCCGTCATAGAGGACTCCACCCTCAGCGCCAATACTCACTATCTTCACCCTGATGAGCAGACACTGGTCGCACCGTGTGACCATCCCAATGCCCTTGCCTGTGGCGAAACATGTAAGTTGCGCAGTCTTAGGTGCATGCTTTTAATGTATTCTCCTTCAAATATGCCAAACAGTCATTAGTAATTAGTAAAAAATCTCGATATGAGTCTTATATCATTTCGTTAACTAACTACTCTATGTACTGAATAGTCTATATCCACACGTGAATGCACGTGCAGGCACAATCTTTACAATATTCTTAGTTATCATATAAACTATCAGGGGAGCTTCATAGCCTAGTGGTTTACACTGCTAGCTACCACGCAAAAGGGCCCGGGTTCGATCTGCAGTAGAAC
Source organism: Lineus longissimus (assembly GCF_910592395.1). NCBI lineage: Eukaryota > Metazoa > Nemertea > Pilidiophora > Heteronemertea > Lineidae > Lineus > Lineus longissimus. Next base: position 10,138,435 of record NC_088313.1, read on the forward strand.
CCAGGATTGTATTTCTGGATGAACCGGCATTGCTTTCAAGGAACTAACTCCTGGCTCTGCACAGTCCTTCGAATGGTGTCTGGTGTCTATGCCAGGGCAGGATAAAGACCCCGTCAAGAGAGAAACACTAGTAGCCTACGTGGACTCTCCCCGAAGTCGGATTCACAAGGCCAATAAACCCAATTTGCACATAACCTTAGTGTCACGCATAAAAGCTCATCCCGCCTTGGAGGATGAATACTACCTGGAAAAAAACACCTCCAAATTCAGAGCGAACGCTGAATAAGAGGATTAAGAAGAAATCTAAACTATGCATATTACAAGACTCACCCCATGTAAACAATTTACATATTTCATACAAAATGGACGATTTTAACTAAGAACTAGTAAAGTTACCCGTGGTATGGCTTAAGCCACAACCACATTAACAATTTTTCTTCAGCAAGATATGATAACACCAGATGTCGGGTGGAGCTACTTGGAGAACTAAACTTGCCGTGTCGTCCAGACTAAACATGAATTCTCCACAACACTTCCTAAAGATTCAGTTGGAAAGAGAGTCCAGATCAAAATTACTCGTTTACTGGCCTCTCTTTAGCAAGGAGGGCGCTAACGGTTGGGTTACAGCATGTGCCTGTTTTATACACCAAACCTAAAATGCAAACGCCATAAAAATTTCCAACTTGTACAAAAATACGCCCCAAATTAATTTACAATATAGACCTAGGTCAAGTTTTTACATTACAACCCACCCAGAATGTAAAAATGCTTGTTTTCCCCTCAATGCTGTTGAAAACACTGGTCAGAAAGTGGATGGTGCTGCACCTGGAGTGACAACATGTTGCTTGAAAATAGAACAGGCAGCTCAGACAACAACACTGGTGGAAAGTATCAAATTACTTGAATAAGAAAAGTTGTTGAGTTGACCAAAAACAGGTGTAAAACTCGCCGGACAACATGGACAACTCGCCATTGACACTTTGCAAATTGACTGTTCTTCACTGGTCTGTCACTTTGTTCGCTGATGACGTCATCAACACATTTTGGTTCCCTGAGCAGGGCGAAAGTAGCCTGGTACCACTGGCCATCGTCAGACGACGCTGTTGTGTTTGACCTATTTTGACTTTTGTATTGACGGGACGGACGGAGGCCAGGTTCCAGCCACCGTCTATAAATATATAATGACGTCATTGCGGGGAAGCCTGTCAACAAATCCGAAAGCGAGGTAAGTGCGAACACGTGTGTATTAGCTGTCATACATTCACCCTTCCTAAGGCAAGTTTGGATTTCAATGAGAAATCCAGTACTTCTTTGTACTTTTCCATTGGTTAAATAAAGGCAGATTTTATCGAAATGATGCTAGAAAATGGATGCGGAAATGAATTGTTGACAAAATGAAGCTTTAAGCGTCTATTGATAATGAGCCGTCGGTTCACAATTATACGTCCAACCCGTAATCTCACAAAGTATTCTACGAAAAAAACTTTTGTGAACATGATTACACTTAATACACAATATTTGAGTATTTCAAGCAAGCACTACTAACTCATGTTTATTAAACACGATTTCAATATAATATAAAAAGACGTTGGAAATCAACGACTTTCGTGATTCAGAATTCCGAGTCGTGCAAAGATTGGCTGGAACCTGGCCTCTGTCCGTCCCGTCAATACAAAAGTCAAAATAGGTCAAACACAACAGCGTCGTCTGACGGTGGCCAGTGGTACCAGGCTAGGGCGAAAGTTGCAAATTGACTGCTCTTCACTGGTCTGTCACTTTGTTCGCTACTGATGACGTCATCAACACGAAACGGTCAACTTTGGCAATGTCCGGCAATTTCCGTGAGTTTCAGATCAGACAAAATTCCTGAATAAAATCGCTAAAAAGTCCACATTCCCGGCAAATGTTTAGACTGAGAATCGATCATTTTGTGAACGGAAAGGTAGTGAAAGGTTAGGTGAAGTTTCAAAGAGACAGTGCGCACGGTTGCCGTGATTTCCTTGGAAGTCTATAGATTTTAAGACTCATCCCATGTAAAAAATGTACATATTTCATACAAAGTTGAAGATTTTAACTAAGAATCTGCCAGAATATCATCTTCATTTTCGACCTGGGCATGCACCTCAAATACTTTCAAGGATGCTTGTACATTTCTGTCGTGCGACATGAGATTATAATCGCTGCAATGTCCACCAAAAATATTTGTCATCTGGAGAGGTAAGGGGGGGGGGGGTTTCCAGCTCATACGATGGCGATGGCGTCAAGGTGGATGGCGTGGCAAGAGACATGTTACCCACATAGTCTACTTATACTTGTAGGCTGACACATCCTCAAATACTATATTTATACTTCTACTGCAAAATCTAGCATTCTATGTGCATTTCTTTACCGAAACTGATGGTCACAATATTACTGCCACGTTTTATTATAAAGGCCACTGGTAGACCATGTAGAAAAGAGCAAAAACTCATTTTTTTCAAGGAAAATGCAATTTGAAATAAACGTCACCACGTAAAATTTGCGCCTGGCCACCAACTAACTCTAAGGTAGGTACAGAAGGTGCTTGGCAAGTCTTCATCATATCAAGTTTTGATTGGCATATAAGTGTCCTTATTTCAGGAACACTATATCTATTGCTAGCAGAAATTGTTTCTTTTTAAAATGGCCATTTGTACTGCATGTCCTCGACACTTTTTCAATGATCCGAATTCCATTGAAAATACACCAAAAACAATTTACACTAAAGAGCAAAATCGGTTATGAAAAAACACACAAATGTCTTCAATTGGCCGAGCTAAAATGATTTTGACAATGGAATTCAGTACATCAGGGTCAGATCTTCATTCATCTTTTTTGTCGCGAATCCGTTTCTGTAATCGGCTTAATGAGAAGCGTATCATCGGGTTGGGTAGCGTTTTATATCATCATACAGACAGTCACCTTTTTACCGCCCAACTGTACACCCAAATTAAACTGCAGTGATTATATTTGCGTGTTTGTCGGGCGCTAAAAGCCCTCGCCCTTTCCTGCTCGAATTTAAAGATGCAACTCATTTTTATAAAACGTAGAACTAGGCAAGTTGTCCTAATATATTGCATTTTCTGACTTGCATTTCCGTATTGAGAAGTTTCCGCTGGATTTATATCAGATTGCTTTGATATTATTAGAGCTCACTCACAATTTCCTCAAATTGGTTCCTGCGAATTTTCAGGGACTTTGACAATAAAACCAGTTTGATATAACAAGTCGGGTGTGACCTTGGGACACACAAAAAAGCGTCCCTTTTTTTCAACTTACCCTCAGTTTAAATAGATCTGCTTTTTTGATTGATGGATTGATTGATATATTGAAGACAACTAATTAAATTATGTTTCTTCTCATGATTTTGACCGAGGATCTTTAGAACTGTGAAATAGTATGTTTATATACTTGTATATCGGTAGAAAAATGCTGAACTTTTTGCTCTCTGATACGCTATTATCATTTCTTTTATGTTAGAAAAGTGTTTAAACTAAGCCATTGATCACCCTTAAATTGATAGTCATTACCAAATATAGCCACTGAAGAAAACACATCAAAATACATGTCGAAACTTTAAAAGACAGGTCGAAGGGTCATGAGAGGAACTCAAACAATTTCAAAAGCATAAAAAATACTCTTCGAAATCACCACTATTTCAGCTCATGAGTTTATGAATGCCGACTTCAGCAGTTTTGCACTGGTGCACGGCAAGCGGTATTACGTATGCATTTTTGCGCCAAACACCACCATCCCCCAGGAAAAGTGGGACATGGTTCTTAGGAGCGTAGCTGTATGTAGTGACGGTATTACGGTCGACCTGACTCCACCAACTGCTGGCTCTGTATGGGTACGGAACCAAGAGGGCTACCAGAATTCATTGACGGAATTAGAGATTCACTGGGACAGTTTCGTTGACGTGGAGGAACATAACTTTGCCCCTTTTCATAGCGGCGTTCAATACTACGAGTATGCTATTGGTACGTATTTTCAAATTTTGATTGAAGTAAATTCTCGCTGTAGCTTATTACTTTTGTGTTTTCACCGCCCTAGAAAATGTAACTTTTCATATTTCCTGTTTAAAAAACCGGGGGACTGGAATACATGTTTTATAAAATTTGGTCAGCTGGACGCGGTCAGGTAAAGTTTCCATTAAAAAAACACTCCTTGTGGAATTCCATCAATGACTCTTTAATGAATGTGATGATTAGTGGTAGTACTTTGTGCCTGCGGGGGATAAATTGTATATATCACAAAACTCCCAATTCTTTTATTTTGCCATTAAATTATCGTATTGACAAAGCGCAGCATATCCCGACCACGTAAATTTCGGTTACCATGGTTACAATTTGGGTATCTCGGGGTCACAATATCTACATTTGAGTGCGATCTAATGGTCGGATTCTGTAAAATGTTATTTACATTTAGGGTTGGTTCAATACTTAGCAATGGAACGCTGGCACTGGCACTAACATGTTTTGCCAGAAAATGCAAATTTAAAATTATGGTAAGCATTGAGTTGAATCAATTCAAAGTTTAAAAAAATAAAATATAAAGAATATATAAACATATGCAGCCTCACAACAGCCAGTGGGCAGCAGCCTACAGCTAATGCTGGACACTCCTAGACTTCCAGCATGTCAGTTACATGCCAACACATTACAGTAGCCTGTGCAGGTCAAGACATATGCAGCCTATGGAGACTATACCATAGATCATGAGATTGCATATATATGGACCTGGTAAAATCATTATTTCTGTGGAGAAATAGTTTAGTTTTTGATGACACAAATAACAATACATTGTAATAGCTACACTGTATCACATTGTACTGCTGCATGAATGGCTTGCTTCCCCTGCCCACTGCATGACTGGCCCCTGGGTCATTATTTCTCATCAAATAATTATTTTTTACTGGAGTTACCTAATTCTACCAATGAGGGAATGTTATATTTAGAACATGCAGTCATCAAGCTGACCAATCAGAGGCTCTGAAGCAGATCTGCAATTTCCCTATAATGATGTTATCCTGGGATTTCCTTGGATCATTGACATAAAACACTACTTTAGAGGTCTTGGTAAAAGACTGTCAGTGAACTGCAGACCATTTTCAGATGCTTCCTTGTGCCAGTGCCAGTGCTAGTGTGCCAGAGCCAGGTATTGAACCTATCCTTCCATTCATCTGAACTGCGCGTCCAAACATATTCTCTCATTTCAGTAACCAATGTATCATTCAAAACTCCACATTTTTATAAGCGTTTCCTTTAAAGGTTCCCTTTAAAGTATTTTTTAATATAACATTATAGCGCATATAATTTTGACATTTCTGCACTGTGCGGGGTTTATTTCTTGACCAATCTCTATGAAATAATGAATAAATTCAGTATGAACACTGAAAGCATTTTCATAATACCTGCTCTACATATCAAGATGTTCATCGTTAAGCCAAAGTAACTAATATGGGGATGGGGGACTAGTTTTGGGCTGCTGAAAGGTTCAAGGAATAAAGTGAAGTCCAAATGTCGTCTTAGGCAGTTGCTTATAATGGTCAAAGTAATCTAGAGTGACTTCTTCAGCTGAAGCGCTGGGTCTTATAGCGTGCCCAGAGGAATACTTTGGCCAATAAGAAACAACGTAAGACGCATTTAGAACTTCCAGCCTTGGGTGACCCGAACCAATCAGAAACGTGTACCAGGTTTGAGGCTAGCTATCTGCGTCCTTGGAAACCCTACATGGTAACCAAACATACAGAGTGTGAATTGTTACATATAATGATAATCTTAATGGCGATCCATTCGAAACACCAATAAGCTAGTTCTGGCCCAAGCCTGTTCTAGCTTAAAACAATGACTAAAGGAAATATGCACTCTAGACTTTCTATGGAAATTGAGATATAATTAAACCAACTAACTTGCTTTCACCTGAACATGAGAATGATAGACAAAGAGATAATCAATATGACTTGGCGATTTTGTTTTAACAAACCCTTCGAACATGCTTGTTACCTGACCTAATGGTCCCACACCTAAGTAGGATATTGTTTCAGGCTATTCCTGGCTTTGCTCATGGCTAAGACACAAAGACTTGTTGGTAATTGAGATTTAGAATGGGACTTGTGTTAGAACCTGCCCTAGAACAAGGCCAAGTTGTGTGGGAAGGAATCATACAATTGGGAAAATATAAATTCATAAAGTAATTTTGATTTGTAAAATTTAACATAACTTTTGCACCATAAAATAACCCTTGGTCGCGACGCTGGGCAGTATATCTATATACATTTTTTTACTCCCCATTTTAGGTACCACATATGGTGGAGAGGACATCAGGTCATATACAAACATCGGTGTTACTAACAACTACATTGCTCATGGCATGTTGCTGCAGAGCGGTGGGGTGTACTATGTTTCAATTCAGGGTAAGGATTTAAACCACAGATCGGATGTTTTACGTACTGTACAGATCAACCCCTGGTCACCTTTCTTTATCGACCCACTCATGCAGCGTGATCGATACAATGTCGTGGTGATTTAGTGATGATGTGTTTAGTGGTTTAGGGTGTCATACGTCCACACTCACACGACCCAGTACGAAATTGGACAAGCAGTATTTAAGTTGAAAATTCTGATTTTATGACCGTCTGAATTACACTATTGATTGGTAAAAAAAAAAAATTTCTGCTGTTTAAAACACAAATTTGATATCATCCAGGAAAATGGTTGCAGCCCAGGCTGGGAGGTCGTATCATACAATATCATACCACCAAAACGGGCCACTTTCAATGGCTGCATGGGTTGAGGTGGACTAGTTAAGGACTGCGAGCCCGATTTTCCTGGTCAATTTCTGACCAGATACACCATTTCTTGTAGATAGCACACTAAAGATGGAACAACCATCGCTTTAGAGCACCCCGGTGTTCAATGTGTTAGCCTCCCTGCCGTTAGAGACAAAAACACCGCTCTCAAGAGCGAGAGCAGGAGAAAAAGAAGAAGAAGGAGCGTTTATATAACATTACCCCAAATCATGTCTGGGCTCGAAAGTGTACCGCGGTATATACTACATGTATACTCTAATAAAATATACCCTATTGTGTCGTTTCTCTAGAATTGATATTGAGGTTTTAGAATCCCTCCTCCATTGTAATGGGGGCGGAGACAAATTCCTTGTGTTCGAGGTTTTAGAGTCTATATAAAAGGTACCCGATTTAGTTCTCAGGACTGGTTTTCATGTATATAGCCTGCATGGCATGAATCTACAGCGAGAGAGCATTTTGATTCGCGCCTACAACATTGATGATAAATTTCCCTGTTCAAGCGACGGACTTTGTGAACAAGACATCTATCTCGACCAGTCCAGCGATTCTCGTTGATACGACACCGCCAGTCAAGAGCGACTCAGAGATCACATTCGGTTGGAAAGGCTACCTTCCATCAACGGACTCTCTCGCAATCAGGTTGGTTCATCGTGGTTCACTTTTAACAAAATCCCATGGTGCCTACACTAGATTTAGCACCATTCCGACTCCCATTGAAACCCCGAGACTCTAGTAGCCGCCTGTGAGTACCTATAATTTAGATGATGTGATGAGCGTTTCCCACTGATGAAACACTGTCTTATGCGATGGAATGATATGGCGTCCTAAATCAAATGCGCGCATCAATCGAGAATATTGAAGTCGTGTTCCTATTCGCTACGCCTCGAAACACAACTTCAATATTCACGATTGGTGAGCATAATAGATTAGAAAGACGCCGAATATTTCTACCAAGTGATTGAGTTTCACGAGTGGATGGGGTCCATCAAATCATTTCATCACGGCTGTCCATATGCGCCTACTATCGGTCTCAAAGTTTCAGTCGGAGTTGGAGTCGGAATGTTGCAAAACCTCGCTATTCAATAGTTTAACTGGTCGATTGTTTCCTGATGTGGAGATATGATTATGTGATGATCGGCCTACGTTTATCATGCTTATCAGTTAACTTGAACATTCCTCGAATACTGGATCCCTTAGCGTTGTGTCGTTTTTTGGTTGCTCCGCATATTTCAGTGTTTCCGTAAAACTAGACTAGCAAGTGAGGCCATGATTTTCAAGAAAATTTAAAAGTCTGAGAGAAAACTGTCAATATGTCTTACAGTGTTCCAAAATAATGAGTTTAAACACTCAGAAACCGAATTGAAACTTCCTCATGCTTTCCTCATGTCGATATAGGTTTGACATTAAAAGCTGTTCTGACCACCGACCAACTGCACATATTTTTCACACCGGTCAGCATCAGACTAGAATGGAAATTATCTTAGATTGTAATGCTTACGATATCAATCTCTCATGTTTCAGTTGGGACGGTGTATTCAGTGACCCAGAGAGTGGTATCGCCTTCCATGAATGGGGTATAGGGTCACAACCTGGGCGGTCTGACGTAGTATATATGTCACAAGTAACGGACTCCATGGTTGACACAGATCCAGCATCACCTTTAAATCTTCTAGAGGGCCACACGTACTACATCACCGTCAGGGTGGGTACCATTAGGCACGACGAGTCTTTTTGAATGGATTGAGCCGGTGCATTTTGTAAGGCTTCAGGGGAACTTACTTACAAAATTTCATTTTTTAAAAGTTGAAATGATAACAACGTCGCGCGTGATAAGAACAGATAAGGAGTTTTTCCTGGATGTAAAATTTATTTAACAAAAGTGATACCCGTAACGTCAGTGTTAAAACACATTGTCCAAACTACTGTGTACGAGATTCTGCAATACGAACAGGAAGAACATTCAAATGGCCCAATTGTTTGTTTTATGGATCGGACAAGTGCTAATTTTAATGCCAACGGAGTATAGCTGATTTAAAAAGATCCGATTTTTATTGAAACACCCTGCATAACAACATAATACTGTCTTTTCATCGACAAACCACCGGTTCCTAATAGTCAGGCCAAACCCACCTTATGATGGTACGTAGTAGAGGATCACAATACACGCATGGTAACGACCAATAGCAGTAGACTGTCAACTTGGAAGGCAGGCCTAGGTTTTAGAGGGGCTGCTGTATGTTTCGCAGGTGACCTAATAGGGTTGCGTCATTTGTACGGACGAGTGCCGCGGCGGAATACTACGGGGTGTCCCACAAAATACTCCACCGGTTTTTACGGGGTGTTTAATTTCAAAATTTGAGTACCTTAAAAAGGGTAAAAAAGGCATATCAAGGCTTGTTTGCTAAGTGTAATGGATGATTGAAAGAAAGGAACTTCGAACAACAATGTCTGGTCCATAGTTCGGAATCCGGGAGAATTACCTTAGCATTTTAGTTGGGACACCACGTAGGCCTAAAAGGGCAAAAACTATTGAGTAATCAGTGAGGTTTCAGGCGTATATAAAGTTTGGGTACTGTCGGAAACCTCTTCTTGCCTTGCCTACAACTTGTAGAAATATGGATGAGCCATTGCCTAAAAGAAAGCGTAGTTATTCTGTGTCGGAGAAGCTGCGATACCTGCGAGACTTTGAGATTGCCATTGGAAATGGCACTGTGCGAACGATGACAGAATTTGCCAACCACCACAACATACCTTTTGAGATGTTTCGCAGGTGGAACCGTCATGACCTGGAATTGAAGGAGGAGCAGAACCGGGGCAAAGACCGAAAGGTGAAGCAGAGGTTGATTGCTTACTGGCCTGAGGTCGAAGACCAACTAGAAATTTGGTTCCGGGATGTTCGGCGAAGACGTCTACCTGTTGTGATCCAGGATGTCCAGGAGAAGGCCGTGCAACTATTTCAGAGCGCCGACAACTCGCCACAGAGGCAAAACCACTAATGCATGATTTCCATGCATCCAACGGCTGGGTGGAACTTTTTATGAAGAGGAAGGACATCAGCCTGCGAAAAGTCACGAAGAACACTACCACCATTCCAGAAAACGCCGTTGTCCTGGTTCGAAACTTTCGCGATGAAATAACCAACACCATCGAAAATTTTGGTATACCAATGCGCCTGTTTTTCAACATGGACCAGACTTTCCTCCTTTTTGACCTACGCCTAATGTACACCCTCAATGAGAAAGGCGGCAAGGCTGTTGATGTACGAACCTCCAGGAAGAATCCAAAGCTGGGATGTTCTGTTACACTTTGCGTGGCGGCGAATGGCGATAAGATGCGAGCCCACATCACCTTTCCGAGAAGAGGATTTGTTCGCGCGCTTCGAGCTCTGGAAGAGGCCGAGTTGCCCGAAAACGTTGTGGTCACATCGTCCGCCACGGGATGGGTCAGACAGGAGACGATTCACCATTGGCTTGACGAAATCTTCATCCCATACGTCCATGAGGCCCATGCTGAACAGTTCATACTTTTGGTGGATCAGTTCAGAGTACATGTACATCGAACGGAGAACTTCAGGAATCGTCTCACTGCAGAAGGGGGCAGACTCAACTTTGTACCGGCCAGATGCACATCTTTGGCACAACCCCTGGATGTGGCTGTCATGAGATCTTTCAAATGTCACGCCAGACAAGCATGGAAGTCATGGAAGACCAAAAACACCAACGAAGCAGGCCAGTGTGATCCAATTGGACTCAGAGATGTTGTCAACATCGTCAGCCGCACCTTGGAAGCGATCAGCCCAGAGGTCGTCGAGCATGGATTTGAGAAAGCGTTACGCCCACAGAACATAGACGCAGGGCCACACCCAGTTCCAGATGACGACGATGACGACGAACAGGGGGTATAATTCCTCAATCTGCCTGATGAGTTTGAACCTGAGATAGCAGGGCAGTAAGCAATCGGGTCAACAGAGACAATCGGCAACCGGACCAGAATAAAAATCCAAAATAATGAATACAAAAATTAAAAAAACAGAAATGAGAAATAAAAAAACCCCAAAAAACATTGAATAAAGGCAAAAAGAGATGAATAAAGATTGGATGAAAGCCAATCTGAATAAACCTGAATGCACGAAGCGTCGCTGTCTTGAAGCGATGCTGGTAGAGCCCCCAAAAGGCCTGTGATGCCCACTCCAACGCGTTTTATGTGAGAAAGGGTTAACGTTGATCTATCAAACAGACCCAAACCGCAAAACCGCACTGAAACCGCACTGAAACCGCAAACTCAGACCGCAAACCACAATAAACGCGAGCGCTTTGCATATCCTATGTGTCTCGTTAGGCCAATCTGTCCTTCTACTAGTAATACACCTACTTCATTCAACTTTCGACCAATGAGTGAAATGGTATTGTGCCCTGTGCTCGCGGTAGGCGTCTGCATTAAGCCTAATGAACCGGTCTTACATCGATGAAAAGACAGTATAATCAGTGGACTCTGCTGCCGGGAAATATAGTTTTGGTCGTTTGTACACACATGTAGTGATAACACCTCTTGATCGGACATAAGACGTTGACCGGGCGGCTTGATCACGTTTGTTGCCAGAAAATTGATTGCAGTGTTTATATTTACTATGATATCTCTGTTGAAATTTGGTCAGCTCCTCCTTGAACACTTTAAACGAATACGATCTCTAATATGATTGTTGAGTCGATCAGTCCTAAAGTTAATAAACAAGAGAGCAGAGCTTAGCAGTGAAACTGACGCAGGTTTTAAGTCAACATGTTTAAAAAGCTCGATTTTTTTAATCTGTTTTTTTACTTGGTCGTTCGTCTCAGTCACTTTCATCCATTCTTCCCAGGCGACTAACAATGTTGGATTAATAAGCGACTCTACCTCATGGCCAACGGTGGTCGAAAAGACAGCGCCATCAGTCGGATTCGTATACGATGGTCCTGGTGACTTGGCCACCAATGAGAAACACGTCGACATTGACTACCAGACGAGCACCACCACGATGAATGCTCACTGGAGAGGCTTTCATGACGCTGAGACTAATCTAATCGAGTACTACTGGAGGATTGGGTCTTGTTATGGATGTGGGGATGTCCTGCCCGAACAAGGAGTTGGAATGAATTCTGGTAAGTTTTGAGGAGAAACATTTTGTAAGTAAAATAAAAACCTCGTGACAGCTCATGCTGTTATACAAATTTTTATTTTTGCCATTTTCAAAAGTAAGCAGTCGTACAGATTTACTGGGAGCGTTAATTAGATAATACATACCTGATCCAGCAATGCCTATACTGACCTAACCCTGGTAGTAACATCACATATGAATCGTTCATCACTACCTACGTTTTTATCTAAAACTGGAAAGAGACCGTGCCTTTATCTCTTCGAGTTCATAGCCAAATGAGATATCAATTTGTTCTTAAAGATAATACAAAATATCTTTCTTGGTTCAGCAAAGCCTTTTTACCAAAAAGACTGTATGTCTAAAATCGTCATTCTTGTTAAAATTAAAGTATAGTGGTCATTCTTTCTCGGAGATATCAAATATGAATTCTTTTCCTGAGCCAGCTGATATCTCGGGACAGCTACGGGAAGGATGAATAGTCCTAAAAGTTGTATTTAAAAATACATTGTAACTTGCTTTCTCTTCGTTTTCAGATGCCCTGGCTCATGACCTAAACCTGAAAAATGGTTTCACCTATTATGTCACCGTTAAAGTGTGTAATGCAGCCGAACTCTGTTCAGAGGCGACATCTGACGGCGTACTGGTTGATGAATCGTCCCCCATTCCAGGTGTGGTATTTGACGGCATACATGGATTTGAAATTGATTATCAGGGAGAGAAGTAAGTTCAAAAACCTTACTTACGATCATATTCTTTTAAGGAGAAATGATGCTGACGTGGCAATTTGGTGTCCACTGCGCCTGCATGACCGCAACTGAATGAAGAGATCATTCAGGGACTGTCTGACAGCTGTGATTGTTGACCCGACGTCATGACATCATTATGACGTCATGGCATCCTTGTGACGTCATCAGTGACATCGTAGCCTGAGCCTGCATGCTCTGTTGCTCATAGCAACAAGAGAGGACCAAAATGAAGGATTTTGGCTACTGGGCACCGTGCACTGACAGTATGAAGCAACCGCGTGTGCCTGATAGGTCATGAAGGTGCAGGAAATGCGGTTTCGTCAAGAGACTCATCAGATGCGTGTGGCGACAAAGAAATACGGTTGGATATACAAAGGTATCCTGATAGCGGGACCGCAATGAGTAAATTTCTCCCCTTGATTGACCTAGAGTAGATCTTGGTCAGTCCATCCAGGCAATATTTAAATATTCTTTTAAGGAGACGTGGCCTGTCACCGTGCTGCCTGGACGCAGTGAAGCAAGGATCACCAAACAAAGGACACAAAGTAATTGATTGACGGCCTGGATTGACATTGGCAACCTCGCTTTATGATCCCTTCTTCTTTATAACACGCACAGTGCACTTGTGTCCGGTTAGCATGCATTGAACCGCCTAATCAATAACCGTTATTACTCATTGAATATCTGGACCATGATATCTACTCCTTTGACCCAGACAATAGATTTGAGGAGTCGAGTTGATTGCACTCATGCGTGAAAAGGCTACTGATACGATATTGCTAACCATATATCTTTAGTCTATAATTAGCTCGTTTGTCATTCACTCTAGCAATCACATCCATTGCCCTCGTTGAGATACAATATGTATCTTCTTCTTCCAGTGATAAGATCGGAGCAGTATGGTACGGCTTCAACGACCCACATTCCGGTATCGAATACTTCGAGTGGCGGGCAGGGACGTCAGCAGGGGGTGATGACATCGTCAGTGCAACCATCCATCATACACAGAAGGTTTTCAACTACAACAACATCAATTTGCCGGTCAATACGATGATTTATGTGACAGTCAGAGCTTATAATCATGTCGGTAAGTTCACGGTGTCATCCCACTAATGGAATGGGAGCATCGAATTCATTAACAGAAAGATTTAAAACATTCAAACATTTAATATCTTCACTGTGACACAACAAACAATAAAACCCAACATTTTTACATTTTAGACAAACTGCATGTAGCTACAATGCTTGTAAAATTTTACATGATAATTTGATATAACAAAGTATTTAAATCTTGAATTTAGAGATGCTTTTAATAGCGGGGGGGGGGGGGGTGCACCTGGTATAGAATATGATGAGTTACTTGCAGATGCAACATTATAAGTGATCGTTTTTGGGATCAGTGGTCCTCCATAGATCCGCAATTCCGCAATAGCGAGTTTCACCAAATCAAAAAGAGCTCTCCCGTATGACGTGAACCCCTCCCTGCAATCGAGTACTCGGACCATAACGTTGTAATGTACGACATGTCCATCACGAGCACACCGCCTAAGTCCCAGCGCCGACTGATCAGACTCTGGAGTAAAGCGAACCTAAAATGCATCAGGTCAAGCATCAGAAAGTTCAACTTCGCGATACACAGTGATGTGGACTCCTTCTGGAACGCACTCAAACGGACAATCCATAAAGCAGTTGAAGACCACGTACCCCAAAAGCTGACATAGGCCATGACGAGCAAACCCTGGATGGACACAACCCTGAGACGCCTGAGCAAGCGCAAACAGAAGAAAGCCAGAAAATCAGCCATCCGAGCATTATAACATCTGCAAAGTAAAGTCCAGAGAGAAAGAAAACCAGAACATATATTGAGGAAGTTCTTGCAGCACATCAAAAGCACAAGACAAGACGCTGTGGACGTACCATCCCTGGATGAAGAACAAAGGTGTTAGGCAAAAGCAGAGATCCTGAATGACCAGTTGTCATCCGTCTTCACAGAAGAGGAAATAGCCAACACCCCACCCATAGGCCCCTCCGACATTCCGGCCATGAATAACATCACAGTCAACCCAAAATGAGTTATCCAACTACTCATCGGTCTGAATCAACACAAAGCAGCTGGACCTGACGTTATTCCACCCTTCATCTTAAAAGCGGCCGCCGATGAACTCGCCCCAATCCTAACCTCACTCCTCTTCGAACTATCGATAGACTCCGGCCACACCCTAATAGATTGGAGAGACGCCAGAGTAGTACCAATATTCAAGAAAGGCGATTAAAATCAACCTGCCAATTATAGACCAGTGTCACTGACGTCAATCATCTGAAAAATACTGGAACATATCGTGCACACTACCATGATGGCACACTTGGACCACCACGGGATCCTCCACGGTAGCATGGCTTCACGAAGCGTCGATCTTGCGAGACCCAACTCCTAGTCACCATACAAGAGATAGCCAGCGAGATGACCTAGGGCAACCAGGTAGACGTCATCCTCATCCATTTTGCCGAGGCTTTGGACAAGGTCCCACACCAGCGCCTACTCTGTAAGCTAGAGCACTATGAAATCAGAAGGACAACCAAGCAATTGATCGAGTCTTTTCTCTTAAACAGGCAGCAGAGAGAGGTCCTTTGAGGCACAACATCAGGCCAGGCGGACGTTATTACGAGAGTAACCCAAGAAACAGTATTAGGACCCCAAACCTTTCTACTGTTTATCAACAATCTCCAAGAAAATGTCAACTTCTCAGACACCTTAATAAATCCACATTGGTCATTTCCTTATTGGCCAATTTCATACTGGCCATTTGCAGATTCGCCATTTCTATATTTACCATTTCCATACTCACCTTTTTCCACATTGGCCATTTTCCTTATTCGCCAAAACCAGCTCATCTCTATGAAAACACCTATTAATATATAGATAAACTCTTCCTGTCTCGGCGATGAAGGGACTGATCTAGGCCCCTACATGTACAATGTACTTGTAACTGGTGACTGTCGTACAATGCTGTTTCCAAATCAATCAAATCAAAACATCAACATGAAATTTCATTCCACCTTTGATGTTTATTTTAAAGACCTGAGGAAAAAGCACCATGAACTAAATGAATTTAAACAAATAATCATTCAAATGATCGCAATTTGAAAATACACGTCACACATATATATATACATGTATCGTATATCCATGCGGAAAAATACTTCTGGTGATCGAGTGCATAACATTTGAGATGCCTTTTTGATGCAAGGACATGCTGATGGCATATTATTAAGGACTTTTTTCCTGCCTGTTCATGATACCTGGACGATATATTTTTGTGAACACAACCCTTTATACTCCATTTTGGTCCAGCACAATACAATACAATAGGCAACAGGAAGGGGTTTCATTTTCCAGATGGCAGTAGGGTACATGCCTGCAATGAGCAATCACCATACTCAGACTGTGCTGTCACATGGAAAGTCACCATTGCTCTGGAACCAGTTACAAGAAAATAGCTGCATTTGGTATGCAGCATAATTGAACACAGAAATCACAATGTCATAAAGATCAGCAAAAATTACTCTGCCGTTACACAGTTCATCACGAAGTATTACAAATAAAAGTTCACAAAGCGAGATTGGTCTGTTCTTGCACAGTTCAGCACGGCGAGTGCATCAAAATCAACAAAGTTCAAACAGTCAACACGGGCAATTACTTTACTCTATTTCGTTCCTTTGGAAGAGTTCTTCGTTTTTCAAAAACATGATTAGTTCGAATATGTACGGATGTGCCTTTCCAACGTATCGGTTGAGTTTGTTGTGCCATCCTTCATCAGCCTCGTTGATGCGGTCATAGTAATTCCACATGCCTCTGTCGAATCTTGTTTGCATCCATGTCGTCCATCCATGTTGACGTCAAATAATCATGGAATGCACGGGCCTGTGGAACATTTGGAGCCTCATTCATTATGACCAGCCATAACTCGTCCACGTGATCAAACGGAATAAGCAGAAGTGCCAGTGTCCTCCTTAACCATCTGCATAGGACATCGTCAGGGCCAGTATTCTGATACTGAGCAGTGAGTCCAAGTCTTTTGGCGGTACGGTACGGTCGATTGATTGGCCATAGTGAAAGCGGCATCCTTTAACTTGTGTTAGAGGCAGGGTCCTCCTTATGGCCTGGTAAGCCCCCATCTCATAGTGGGTTCGAAATTCATACCACCATGCCTCCGAATTGCGTTTGCCACCAAGTTGATATATCTCAGGCACGTCTCGCGGCGTTTGTCTGGCAAAAGTCCATAGACCAACGGAAACATTTGTCCGTATATTTTGGCGTGAATAGTGTACAACTGACGGAAGATGTTCGGATACCCGTAAAAGATTCCATCAATGAATATCGTGTCTGCCTACGCGACCCCGGAGCAACCCCTCGGTACCTCCGAATATAACTAATCGATCGACGTCTCCCTCGTTGGCAACGATGAAGTTATGTTCATCTCTCTCGCCGTCCGTCCCTCTAGTACAAGATTCTCACGAGCAGCTTGCAAAAGTGGCATTCGTCTATGGCGTTCGTTGTAAAGAGCAGATGAGCAACTTTGAAAGTTCAGGAGATGTGCTGCTACTTCTTGGTTAAATCCATCGTTCATTGTTCCATTCGCCACTTCATCATGGTAGATTCGAGGAATTGGGACGACTTCGTCTGATGACTTGCGTTTAACAGTTCGTATGATTTTCTCGGCATCTGGTTTCGTCTTCATGTTGGGGTGGTTGTGTTCAGTTGAATGGGTTAATCTGAAATCCAACAAGGCAGAATTATCAGGCAGAAATGACTTTAACAGCATTATCATTTGAGCACCAAGGAAGAATGAAAGATGCCTTTGAACGGTCTTTTTCTAATTACATCTTCTAATCATATTGTAATTAATAATTAAGCTTGTCCTTGCACAAAATACTCGTTAATACAATCATAGTAATTATGAAGATAATGACCGCACGGGTAAGTGCACCTTGAATCCCGATAAGGTCCTCTATCATATTTACCTATTGTTCCTATCTGTAGTGGCTTTAGTCCTGCAGGTCTTGACAACGCATTTCCAAAAGCGGCCACCATCGCGTGTCTTGTTGTTAACATGAAACTTGTAATTCTGATGAATTAAATGCTCGCGGGTCCGTGAGGTTGGTAAAAACTCAATGTGCCCTTGGTTAGCCATTGGAAGTGTCGTAGTTGGTTCAGCAGTTAAAAGGGGAATGAATATGCCTTGGATGGACCCAAAAGTTTGAGGACCAGGAAACCATCTCCCTAAAGCATACAACAGAGCACATGAAACCCACGAAACCATATTTAAAATCAAGCTATAGGCCCTTTATAAGCACAATAGGGTTTAGGCCTATTGTTGCAATGAATAAATCATGAAGCTGGAAGCCATAGCTTGAAACCATGCAGTATAACCAACCATTTTGATACTTAGAATATCGCATGACTCAATATCTTGGGCCCAGAAAATAATGACTTTAAGGAATGGTCCATTTCAAATATGCAGGGGGAAAAGGCTGTATAAGTAAATGGCGAATGTGGAAATGGTGAATGTGGAATTTGGCGAATATAAAATTGGCGAATGTGGAAACTGGCGAAAAGGAGAACGAAGATAATCACCTTCCCGGATGCCCGACACAAATATACCCTGGACGACGAAGAAGCGAGTAAATAACTTGGTGTGACGTTCTCAAACGACCTATCATGGACGAGACACACCGAAGTAACAGCAGCAAAGGGAAACCGAGCTTTTGGATTCATAAAGCACAATTTTAGTCGATACACTCCTGCGGTGAAGGAAGCAATGTAGACCACCCTTGTAAGACCAGTATTAGAGTACTCGTCCACAGCTTTTATTGGGCATGTTACAACTGATGATGTAGTCATTTCCCGATAATGTAGAAATCGTTAATGTAGTAACAAATCTACCAATAATGTAGGAACGTCTGATAACGTAGTAACAAATTTACTGATAATGTAGTAATGTCCGATAATATAGTAACATTTTACCGATAACGCAGTAATCCGTCAAACCGATAACGTAGTAAGAAGTTTACCATTAATGTAATAAAACTCTAAACTGATAACGTAGTAAAAAAAAATCCGTTTAAATGTAGTAACACTGCATATTCCCAATTTTACAGTCCATGACTTTCTGGATTGCTAAAGATCTCAAATGCCAGGAAAATGCATAACACCGCAGATTAATATTTTTCTTTTCTGAGGGAGAGCCACAGACTTACCAGAAGCTTTAAAAATCTGATATCCTGTCGAGGGCCTGGGGAGAGTAGTGCAAGATGAGGTTTTGACAACATAACATCGACAACAATTGACTGCAGATCAGAGCTCTCTAAGGTCGATCATCCGGTTCCAGTGCGGGCAATCGTGCCGAACTTTGACTTACGATTTCACTTTTCTGATGTGAAGGACGCACGTTTAAGTTGATGTTATATCGGTTTCATATGATGTGACAAGAGTTTCTAAAGGAAAATCAGCATTTAGAATATTGCATATAATACTGAGTAACATGAGTTTTGGCCTAAAAAACACTAAAACATTTTTTTGCGATTTTGGCCACCTGAAATGTTTGAAATAAACCGGCATCTTATGCCTCCCATGTCTGCACATGGAACGGTTTAACTTTTGTTTTTCGAAATTATTATTTCTCGCCGAAACAGTCTTTTAATCAGGTGAAAAATTGCAGTTTTTGATTTTCACCTGATAGCCAATCACCTGATACATGTGAAAAACGAGTAGCGCTACGCTGTCTGCTACGCAAAACGCAGTGGTAGAAACAAGTTTTAACTTAGGACGTCAGCTTCTTTGTTTTCTATTAGGGGTATTCGTTTTATAGTTGGGAGGGAGGGGCTTCGTTTTATAGTAAGGTAATCGTTTTATAGTTGGGTGAATCTTCGTTTTATAGATCTTCTATCTTGGTTTCATAGACACCCGAAGCTTGACACCCCAAAATATGGCCAATTCTAAAAGATGGACTCCACTGATTCCGCGGATTCCACGGACTTCATGAAAATTATGTTCTGAATATGTGCGGTACACTAGTGGCTAATACTGATGTAGAGGGGAACAAGCCCGAGGTTATTCGTTGCTTTCGATCAGCAATCAAGAAATTATTCGTGTATTACGGGATAATGGGTACACTAACACGACTAATGGGTGTTTCGCGGTATATTCAAGGTTACTACATTATCGGTTTTTTTTACTACTAGGCGGTGCACAGTAGCAGAGCTTTTCAAATAAATTTTATTTGAAAGTACGCTAAATAGACAGTACATGTATTTACATTTTTTCGGCAATATTGGAGCCGACCAGGTTTAATTCGGTAGCTACATTCTAATTAAACCCTTATAACCCGTATAATTAAACTCTTAATAATTATCATTATGTTATTATAGGCAGTGCAGCAGAACTTTGGTTTATGTAAGACTACACTTTAATTTAGGGAGAATCAAAATCATAATCAGAAGTATGCAATGTTTAACCTTTGTGTCCCTTGGTTTTTATTGACAACAATGATCTTAATAATTCAAGGTCTTTACTCGGAGGCCATATCCGACGGTTTTACAGTGGATACCAGCGCACCGGTCCTTAGCTCAATCAGTCACTTGGCCTCCCAAGGTAACCTGGTAGCCAGCACCCAGGTGTTCCGCACGTCAATCAAGGCTGAGTGGCTCTTTACGGACTTAGAGTCTCACATTGAGACACAATGGATCAGTATATCTTCTGACCTGGGAGGAGACCTAGATGCACCGGCTGTTGAGGTGAGTATAGGTGACGCTTACATCGATCCCTTTATCACCCGAATGGTTCCAGGCAACTTCACGATTGGCCCAATTAAAAACGTAAGGGGGGGGGGGGCCCGGGCTCTGAAACCGATGATCAGCGGTTGGACTCTCGAAAGAATCACAGCTGTTTCCCCTCAAGCAAGTCACTCAACCTTAGTTACTTATTTTCATCCAGGATGAGTAAATGGGCAGAAAATGCAGCAGATAAACAATATGATTGGTTTGAAACTTCAAGGAAAGAAAAATCGTTTTTTAAAACTACAGCCAGAGTCGGACCAAGCATGGCCGACGCGTTATAATGACTTTTTCAAGCCATGTCTTCTTGCGTGCAGTGACATTTTGCTCGACGAAAGGCCTACTAAACTGGCGGCACACAGAAGAAAAATTATGATGATAACAACAACGAGACGAAAAACAAAAATTACACCAATAATGATGATGCGCTAAATCCAATGCAGTTTCATAGCTCAAAACGATTCACATTTTTACCTCCGCTATGCAGTCACGTACTATTATCAGCATGAATGTTCTGGCTTGTCCGAGCTGCATGTATATATTCAGCGCTCAGTACTGACATTTATAATTGGCCTTTTCGGGTAGCTAGACGATGTGTCTCAGATTTTTCATGAATTTATAATCATTAAGCTAGCAGTCCTTGGCCAGACTATATAGTCCCGCTCTTTTGGGCATATTCCTTCGAATGCCCGTTGTATAAGCAATATCAAGAACGTTTATACGATATGATTAAGAAAAATCTTAATCATAAGCTATCAAATAGTCAAGTTTAAGTCAGCAACAGCAAAATTCAAACGACTGACATGCAGAAATAATCAAGTGTCATATAGGCATATGTGGAGACCACATTTTATGCTTGAACCTCCAAACACGTCCGGAGCATACAGTTAGTTGCTGAATTTGTTCCAGCTTCACGGTGCTGCCACTGACTACACCTTCACCGACATGGACCTCCATGATGGCCAGAACTACGTAATCAAGGTGAAGGCATGCAACATGGCTAAGCACTGCACACGGGCAGAAACAAGTCCCATCCTTGTAGATTCTACGCCACCTACTACCGGAATGTTCGCTATTGAGACGATCCATGCAGCTGAGTTGACAAGACACACAGATGGTAAGTGGGTATAGCGGGTAGGCCGCATTAAAAATGAGTACACTACCGAGTATGGCAGTAAGGAGTTTTTTAAGCACTGTACTTATTACATTCCAGATGGCCCAAATGAATCATTGCCACGCATCCAGTAATACCCTTAGGGTCATAGGACTAACATTAAAAGAATTTATGAAACGCCTTGATTTGTAATGAATAAAACCACAGTTTACAGTGTATGACACGCTATGTGGAGCCTCGTTTCAAATTCAGGGGTTATTATTAGGCAACCATAGCCGTTGGGCCAATAGAGAGGGTTGGGCCAATAGAGAGTTTTCGCACCTACACGTTTAGGCGACCGACTCTTGACGAGTACACATATGGTTTAGAGAGAAAGCTATTTGTAGCTAGTCAGCTACACGTTTGTGAAAAAAAGTTTGACAAAACAGCATATTTTTCCGAAATCAAGTCTTCCCACATTGATCGTTTTTCTATTAAAATAATTTATGAACAATTATCTTTTTAGTGTGTGTGAAAAATTATGTTCCTGGTATTTGTGTCCATTTCACCTTTGAATTCGTTGTTATTCTCGTATATACGTATATGCCCTTTCCATTGATCGCAAGGTAGTCAGAGGGGGCCTTTTGCGATTTAACTGATTATAGATTGAACACTGTTAGGTCATCGACTTATGAGTGGTCATCACGTGTACGGCACGTATAAGAGGCCTGTTGACTAGCCGTCTGCACTTCACAGGTAACAAGCTGGATATCCGTAAGTTAAATGGCATTTAGTAAAATCCACGACGGGGAGCTTGATTTTCTCCAGTAGTAGATCTAGGTGACAGAAGTAGCTTCTAGTATTTAATGGCAAATGTTTATTAACCCCTGTTTGGAAAGTCATTTGGCGTACTTGAATTGATGGTCGTGTACTGGATTTAGGACTTGAAAATAGGCCTACAGATGACCGCATGCATAAAATTTGCTGTTTCTCTTTCGGCATGGCAGCCAAAGCTGCCTACTCGATTCTTTTCAGCTCTGGATATTCTCCTACTAAGAGACGTGGTTGCAACACAACCCACGTCCAAGGCAAATTTGGATATAGTCCACAAAAATGTGAACATAGCGTTGAAGGAGGTGAAGCCTGACAGCTTCTTTACCCTGCAAGTTTGTAAGGATCGCGTGTTTATGATCGACAAGCTGTTCGTCCAATAACTAAAAAAAATTGAATCTTTCACTGTATTCATCACTTGTAGGGCTATTCGCACATGACCCGGGCCAAGTGCAGAAAAGAATTAGCTAACCTTTTGAAAGGCATTGACCAACTTAACGTAACATGCCTACAACACGGGAAACTTATATAAGCCTAGTCTATTCACTACATGTATCCGTAAAGGCCTAACCGGTCCCACTTGTGAAATCACAATAATTTAAACGTTGACTGTTTTACTGTTACGGATAACGAAATGTAGTCGGCCGCCTAAACGAACAGGTGCGAAAACTCTCTAGTATTTCAGCCCCATTGTTGCTGTTTTTGTGAGACAACCGATACCGCCAGTTCGGTATGAATTTCTTCTGAAATTTCATGTCAGAATAATGCCAGACAGGAACAAAACTCGGAAGAGATTATGGAAGTTATTGAAGATTTACAGTGATGTGACTAACAGTGCATAATTTTCAGCAGAACAGGATGTCTCCAATACGAGCATGATAACCTTAAGGTAGCATTAGGGTAAACAGTGTTTACTTGTGCTTTGTGCCTGTACCAGGGCAAGCAAATATCCAATCAAAAAGTTGAGAGTAGTTTGTGATGGCCTTTCATATACTGGGCCGAAGACTTAGGAACTCTGTCTAACCGTAGTAAGGCACCAGAAAATGCTCATCGAGCCATGGAGGAGAAATTCTCGATGGCAAATATCTCTTTTCTGTGCAGGAACGCTGATGATGAAGATGGTATGCAAATCGTGGGTTGAGGATTAACTTGTTCTTTGTCCAATTTTTTTTAAAAACCAGTACTCGCCGCAAAGAAACAAGAATTTCACCTTGAAATTATTATTGATGATCATTGTATGAAATAAAGACATTTTCCACCCCATTACCAAACCCAACAACTAGAATCACTTGTAAGATTCTATGTCCAGCTTTTCCTATCGAAATAGGTGGATGAAGTCATGTGAGGATTTTTTTTATGCGGATGGACATAAAACCACTTAATCCTCCGAGCCCATGAAATGTATAATGGCTGATAATCTAAATTAGAGACTCCATACTGTTCATACGATTCATCAGACAGGAAACATAAAGGACTGGACGGCTTTTTACTGCAATAAGTTTATTCTTCCCGTTTCCTGGGAAACAAACAGATTAAACCCTAAATGGAGATGTAAAATCGTAAATATACAATATTTTTTAGTAATTAGTAAAGCATGAAGTGTGGGTGTTATTTTAAAACGTTTCTTAAAATTTTTGATGTTTGTGAAAACAATATTTTATAACATCTCAATCCCGCCCCTCCTGGTGAATGTTATTTTCAACCCACGATTGCAGAGCACCTGATCGTTGAGATTTCGCGAAAAAATGAAATTGTAAACAATCGCACGTGCGCAGTTCGAATGTCAACAAATATGTACGTGAGTGGTTGCTGGACTTGCTGGGTATTCCCGGTGTTTTGAAAAGGGTTTCTTAAAGGGGGACTATAGGTAGGATCTTGGGGGTCAAATTGGTGGGGTTTTTTTTACTAATATATACAGGTAGGGGACGGGGACTGTGTTGACCGTGTACTTACATACGCATGCATCTGAGAGGGAATTACATTGAGGGCGGACAATTTTGAATACACTGTAAATTTTTGGCTCACCGTTAGGGGAGTCTATAAGATAGCCCTGTGTCCGTCGTCGTCGTCCGTCGTCGTCCGTCGTCGTCCGTATCCTGTGTGGCACGTTTCTTAACCGCTTGTGCTATGAACTTGAAACTTTGTACACATGACCCCCTAGGTCAGAGGTACTCTGACACTGAATATGGTCCGGTCTGGTTCATAACTTGGCCACCAGGGGGCTAAAACGTAAAACATAAAAAGTGTGATATGTCTCTTATTAATGATCCGTTTTCAATAAAAGTTTTATGGTAGGTTATCCTAGCAAGGATACATCACATATCATACGGGTTTTTGATTTGACCTACTTTTCAAGGTCACAGAGGTCAAATGGTGTAAATTGGCCGTTAGAATGTAAGATGGCACGTTTCTAAACTGCAGTGACTATTGATCCCAAATTTGGTACACATTTACCCCTTAGTCAGGTGATCTTAGGGACCGAAGTTTGGTCCAATATGATTCACCACTTGACCACCAGGGGGCAAAATCCAAAAACCTTAAAAATGTGATTATTCCTTAACCTCTTGCCCGATTGCCACCAATTTGATATCATGGGTACATCTAACCACCATACAGTATATGTCACACAGGTTTTTAATTTGACTTTCTTGTCAAGGTCACAGAGGTCAAATGGCGTAAATTGGCCGTCAGGCCGTAACTATGGCACGTTTCTTAACTGCAATGACTATTGATCACAAATTAAGTACACATGTACCCCTTGGTCAGGTGATCTCAGGTACCGAAGTTTGGTGCGATCTGATTTGCCGTTTGGCCTCCAGGGAGGGGGCCAAATCCTAAATTCTTCAAAATGCCATTATTCCTAGTAATTACTTGCCCGATTGGCACCAATTTTATATCATAGGTACATCTATTTCTAACAACCATTCAGTGTGTCACCCGGGTCTTTGATTTGACCTACTTTTCAAGGTCACAGAGGTCGAATGTACTGTAAATTGGCCATTTTGGGGAAATTGTAATTGCTTAGACCTACATCAAACCTGACACTACATGACACAATACCATGCTCTTTATCCATCTTTCCTCCACATGAGGTGAGCACAATGGCCCTGGCCATTTCATTACGATTATTTGCATGAGGGGCGAGGGGTCTGTGGGTACGAACTTAAAAACGTATGGAAGAACAGCCCCTTAGTGATAAACATAGGATAACCAAGAGGCAAAGACATAGCCGGTGCATGGCTGAGACATGTCAAGGTGTCAAATGTATACAACCTGTCGAATTCCTGCAATAAATTCCCGGAAAGATCCATCCGTATTGGGAGGTCTGCCGTGTGCCAAATCGTCGGGCGGGTATTGCATGACGTATGTATTGTAATCATGTTAAACCCTAAGTATTGAAATGCGAAGTGTGGACCACGTGCGCTTATTTACATCATGTGACCTGCAATCGTGGATAGAATATAACATTTGAAAGGGAATAAATCTGCAGACCGGGGTCGGTGGGTGTCGGGTGTCGAGTGTGATCAGGCATCTGTGTGTTTTTGGCTTGCCGGTACGGTGAGTCTATACAATAGCGCAATGTCCGTTGTCCGTCGTCGTCCGTCGTATCATATTTCAAAAACAGTGGCACGTTTCTTAACTGCTAGGACTCAAAACATTTTATGCATGACCCCCTAAATCAGATGACCTTTGCCGTTTGAGTGTAACTGTGGCACGTTTCTTAACTGGTAGGGCCATGAGATTGGAAGTTTTCATGCATGACCCCCTAGGTCAGATAATCTCTGACCACCAATTTTGGTCTGATCTGATTCTTGACTAGGCCACAAGGGGGCCAAAACTGAAAACACAACAAGTGTGATGTCTCACTCACTTATTGGTGATTTGTTTTTGATAAAATTGCTATGTGACGTACTCCCACGAGCCAGGATACATCATATAATATAGAGGTTTTTGATTTGACCTATTTTTCAAGGTCATAGAGGTCAAAAGGCGTAAATTGGCCGCTTGAGCGTACTGTGGCACGTTTCGTAACTGCTAGGGCTATGGGCTTGAAACTTTGTACACAAGACCCCCTAGGTCAGGTTACTTCTGACACTGAATTTTGGTCTGATCTGTTTCTTGACTTGAACACCAGGGGGCAAAAAGTGAAAACCTAGAAAGTGTGATATCTCGCTCATTAGTAATTCGTATTCGATAAAGTTTTTATGGTTGGTAGTCCCAGCAAGGATACTTTACATATTATACAGGTTTTTGATTTGACCTACTTTTCAAGGTCATAGAGGTCAAATGCCGTGAATTTGCTGTTTGGCGGCCTAACTACGGCATGTTTCTTAACTGCAATGACAATTAAGTTCATATTTGTTGCACATTATCCCAAAGGTATGGTTGGCCTAAGTTCATTCTGATTTGATTCACCATTTGGCCACCAGAGGCAATATCTGAAAACATAGTTAGCCTAATACGACTATCATATCAACTCAAAGGGAAACATTTCATTAGACATTGTAGGATCTGATGATTTCTTCTTTGATTCAGGCTGTACAGATTTTTAAAACTGAAAAAAATGCCATAAATTTGGTGCACAAAAGGCGCCCCATAAACGTAAGTAGACCCAGGTGAAAAAAAGGGAAAAATCATGTATCAGTACTATTATCTGAAGTCAATTGGATTGAGGCTGTACAGATCTTTTGAAACTGAAAAATATATTTATTTGAAAAATGTCACATAGAATTTTTGTACTGAAGGCGCTCCATAATTGGTCCATAATCTAAGTCCAATTGAAGATAAGAGACATTTCCTTCTCAAGTATCCATTAAATAATGAACACAGGATAAACATTTTTTTATGAAATTATTTCGTTCTCATCATTCAATACCCTTTCAGAAGATGATCAGCTGATTTTCCTATTAAATTATAACAACGAAGACAGTGAATTGTGTAAACCTATTTCTAAATGTATTTCCCTGTGTTTTCAAAACCGGAAAACGTCATCTTATTTCTAAATCCAAAGACGTTTTCTTTCGTATTTTTAAAGACATCTATTAGCTTCGCTAGCAATTTTTAATTGCCAGCGAAGCTTATGGCTTACCGTCTTTCTATCGTTGAAACCATTAGGAAAGTAGTACGCCGAAAATCATGTAGGATAACCTGATCACCCCGAAGGCGGAGTTTATATACAGCTGCATGTACATAGAATAGATGACACGTAGTATCTTTTTCTCTACCAACGTACGAACCTTCAATAAAATTTGTTCATGCGCACGGATATGTAGTGCTTGATCCCGCGTAAGCTAAAACTTAATGATTACAAAGTTAAATACTTCTAATATGCAGGTCTAAAGTCTCGAATCGATTATCCTAACCTGTCCAATTTGGTAATAAAATCCCGAGCGAAAAAATGAAATCGAGGAAAAATGGCGGATGCCGGAAAAGTGCATTGGTGGTTCATCCGCTTATCACCGGAAAGCCCTCGATCTTTACTTTTAGGGCGCTAAATTTCAAAATACATGACGTCATTCGAGGTATTTCCCAAAAAACATGCGTGCATGAATGAAACTTCTGCCGCGTTCACCCCTGCTGCTGGCCTTTCCACTACACGCTTTGCACTATATCGTTGTATAGAAGGCAACGTACAGAAAATAGAAGAGCTGTTGTAGTCTCCGTTTATTCCGTTCCTTCCCACGTGTATACACTAATGTTAGTCTCATGGGTTACGCACGAGACTAACACTGCACGCCCGGCTCATTTGATTATAAATGACCTAAATAACCTGCATGTGACATGGCTTATTCCAGACCATGCTGACCTGAGACAAGTGCACTTGTTGCGTATGGTATTATGTATCAAAGAACCACAACCTGATCATGAAGTCAAATCAGGACGTCAATTAAATAAGTTTGTATGTAGCAAGCAATCTGATTGACATGTCTGACACACTGTTACTGTCCACCAAGCGAAGCTATCATAGCCGCCAGGCTCTAGTTTACTATTATGTTCACACAACTACATTAATGCTTTTCTTTAAATTTCTGTATAATGATAAAAGGAAAGACCAAAACCAGAAAAGTAAACTAAGAACATTTAGAACTTTCAAAAACACTTACATGTTTTAACCTTATCTTGACACTGTTAGAAATAGAACAATCACCTCCAAGTTAGCCAAATTTAGACTGAGCAATCATGACCTCGTGATTGAACAAGGTAGACATTTTTGCAAAAAAACTAGATAATCAATTATGTCCTTTTGATTGTAAATTGGTGGAAGATGAGTTTCATTTCTTCACTGAGTGTCCAAACAATGCAACCTTAAGAAAAGACCTCATTTCAAGTCTAAAATTAAATATTTGATATTTGAAATTCTCAATCAGATTTTATTTCATTAATGTCAAGTTCCGACAAGCAAACTGGTATCCAAACTGCCCTCTTTATTAAAAATTCATTTACTATAAGAAAAGAAGCTCTTCAGAAATCTATTTAAAATATTTCATAAATTATTTTTTTTTTGTATTGTATATCTGTGTATAGTTGTACCTATATGTTTTTGTACTGTCGATTTTTTAACTTGACCTACTTTTCAAGGCCATAGAGGTTAAACGGCGTAACTTGGTGGTTAGAGTGCGACTCGGGCATATTTCTTAACCACTAATGTTGTGAGGTTGAAACTGTGTATGCAATACTCCCAGATGACCTCTGACAAGAAATTTTGGTCCGATCTTTTTCTCAGCCGAAACTGAAAACACAAAAAGGCCCATATGTCCTGAACTATTGACTGTATCATCTCCAAATTGTATTACACGTACTTCCAATTGGGATCCATGACTTACCCGGGTTTTCTATTTGACCTTATTTCAAGGTCATGAAGACAGTGCAAATGTTGTAAATTTTACATTTTGGTGTAACAAAGGCACATTCCTCAACCAAAGTGCCATTGTGCCACGGGCCATTTTCATTCATCATAAGCCAGGAAAAATTGATATTCTACAAGATCCGTGGCTCCAGGCAGCGCCTTACTAGTTAATCGGTATACATGGAGAGGATCGATTTTGGAGGTCTAGCAGTGGTCAAATCGGAGTCGACATTGGAATAGCCCGATATTTCAGTCAATTTTTGAATGTTCCCTTTTTGGCTCACCGTAGGGTAGTATATACAATACCGCAGAGTCCGCCATCCGTCGTCTGTATCCTGTTTCAAAAACAGTGGCACGTTTCTTAACTGCTAGAGTTGTACACATAATTCCCCAGGTCAGGTGACCTCTGTCGCTGACTTTCTGTCCGATCTGATTCTCGACTTAACCACCAGGAGGCGATACCTCGCTTATAAGCGACTCGTTTTAGCTAAATTTGTTATGGTAGGTACCCTTGGCAAGGATACATTTCATAACATCCGGGTTTTTGACTAACTATGGCGCGTTTCTTAACCACTTAAGCTATGAACTTGAAACTTGGTACACATGATCCCTCTGTCAGATAACATCCGGCACTGAAATTCGGTTAGGAGACAAGACCACTAATGAATATTCATAGGTTGGAGGGTCGAGGCCTATCTATTAGACGAGTGCATGTTTTTTACTCTCAAGTACATATTTGGAGAGGTATTGAAAAAATATTTGTTGTGGCAAGTCTACAGATATAAAGAAATTATTTGATGAAAAAATTAATTTCGAATTTTGCTAATTGGGTAATAGGGGGCGTGTTTTGAGTTTTTTCTGCCAGTTGGCTGAAAAGAGTGGAAATATCAAAGTCTGTCTAATTTGTCGATTAAAAAAAAATTTCCGTGGTCAATCACCATTTTATTTTTCACCATTTACTTGCCCGACTGTCCGGAATAACATAATCTAAATTTCAGATTCACAACACCACGCGTTCTTTGATGCGTCGCGGTCAAACATTGACAATTTAACTGCTAAAAGGCTTAAAAAATCAATTGTGGTCTTGTCTCTATTTACACTACATTTTGGGTCAATATAGTGAAAAATTTGAATGTGCTCAAATCACTCTAATTCATTTAGAATATTGTATTGCTGATGATTTAAGGTCAAAACAAGCCTAAATAATGAGAAAAAAACTTAATTTGACCCAAATAAGAGTCAACCTAACCCCGGTCTAAGTTCGGTTTCATTTTTACAAGTCTTGTTGTGTTGCCATTCATTTTGTAATTTCTTTGAAACTACTTAGGCCTTGATTCTGAAAGTTGTGCCCTAAGCAGCAAAGATATTCCTAAATCACATCCTAAAGTTTCAGCTCCATAGCTTGCTTATTCTGGCCAGGGCAGGTCTTTGAATTTGGTGCTGTTGGGTGCAAAATCATGACTTTTTGTCGATTTTGTCCTCTTTCGTCGCTTTGGCACAGTTGTACCACTCTTTGAAATGTCTCTCATTTCTCCAAAAATGTCCAGATATGACTTTCCTTTGTTGGAGAGTTGTGGGATGTCATGTACATTAGTTTGAAAAAAATCTCAAAATGTTAACCCCTGAAATGTACCTTCATTGAGACAAGACCACTAATGAATATTCATAGGTTGGAGGGTCGAGGCCTATCTATTAGACGAGTGCATGTTTTTTACTCTCAAGTACATATTTGGAGAGGTATTGAAAAAATATTTGTTGTGGCAAGTCTACAGATATAAAGAAATTATTTGATGAAAAAATTAATTTCGAATTTTGCTAATTGGGTAATAGGGGGCGTGTTTTGAGTTTTTTCTGCCAGTTGGCTGAAAAGAGTGGAAATATCAAAGTCTGTCTAATTTGTCGATTAAAAAAAAATTTCCGTGGTCAATCACCATTTTATTTTTCACCATTTACTTGCCCGACTGTCCGGAATAACATAATCTAAATTTCAGATTCACAACACCACGCGTTCTTTGATGCGTCGCGGTCAAACATTGACAATTTAACTGCTAAAAGGCTTAAAAAATCAATTGTGGTCTTGTCTCTTAGATCTGATTGTCGACTTGGCCACCAGGGGTGCCGAAACTGAAAATGAAGAAAGAGCGATATCTTGCTTAAGTAACATTGTACTTGTTTTCGATAATATTTTGATTGTGGGTACTCCAAGCAAGGATACATCATATGTCATACCCACTTTGATTTGACCTACATACTATACATATAGCATGTTTCGTAACCAAGATGAATTCCTAACCACCAACTATCTATACGGTGAGCACAATGGCCCCTGGCCTTTTCATTTGTGCAATATGCTGATGGAAACTACATTATTTACAGAGAATAAGAGGTGACACGGCAGCCAACTGCCCAATGGTCCTTTAATAATTATTGTGGTTTGTTTTCATTTCAGGTTTCATGACATGGACTGCAAACAGCATCAATGTTGCTTGGGTTGGCTTCCTTGATGCCCATTCCGGAATCACAAAGTACCATGTCTCAGTCGGATCAGGATTTTTTGACCATGATCTAACAGTAAGGTCAATGTTAAATGACGCTTTTAGTGCATTCATGATCGACTGATTGTTTAAACGTTATGGGGTGTAACGTTGAAAGTAACAAATACCTCTAACGTTATTAAGCCAAAAAGCAAAAAAAAAAAATTTGTTATAGCTGACTTGGCGAACTTAAGCTTACCAAAGTCTTGCTTAATAATCTAAAACACCTTGATTCAGATTGAACCGCACTTCACATTGTGAATTCACTGTGCACCAACGAAGCCTCGTTTTGAATTCAGCGGTCTGGTTAGACAGTAAAAAAACGCTTTGGCTGGTGCAAAATATGGAAGCTGTCATATGGTATTTTTTTAAATCACATTATTCATTGTTTGATTTGTGATGTTTTAGAATAGAAATTGTGCGCCTCAGTTTTGATCTACATTTTAGCTCCCGATCCCTGTCGCGGTTTTGGTGAAACAACCAATACCTCTAGTTCGGTATCAATTCCTAAAATTGAACTGAGCTCAAAGAGGTGGTCAGAACTTTAATGCGTTTTTCGAATGGTAACTACATCTTCCGTTCCTCACATCTTCCTTCAAAAGTGGTGCACTGTGTATTCCGAAATATGCCTGGACAATTACCATGGGTACTATGATTATTTCACGTTTTGTCCTGGTGTCTTGCATTTTATTTGGAAGTTTTCTCTGGTGTAGAAATTGTAGATGCAACCATAATTTTGGATTTGGCTTCTCCTCGTGACAAAGAATATTGTTTTTCAGTTCAACACGCGACATGTAGTCGCACACTCCACCAATGGGAAAAATATGGTTGATGAGGGAATAGTGCAGTCAACTACAGTCAACACTGTGTCTCTTTCGAGCTACAGCCAAGTCTATATCTCAGTCTGGGCTGAGAATGGGGTAGGTACTTCAACATTCTATTGCTTGAACCCAGAACTCTGCCGTCTTACTCTACTTCACCGAACCTCGTCCTGGCCAGTTTTCAAACCTGTGGATTTAAGAGGGGAACCTGTAACTTGAACTGACGAGTTGGGTGTTGTATATCAAGTCTTATAACGACAGGTTATAACTTAAACAGGACTGTGTACTTCTGAGGTCACAAGTTGGCTTATCCTCAATCCTTACCGGACAACCGCTTTTCACAGTTGATTCTGTTAGGCTTACTAACCCTTCTTGGCATGCTTAAGAATGTCCCTATTGTAGAACATTGGTTTCTTCTTCAGGCTGGCCTTCTCAGCACTCCATCTCACTCCCTGTTCGAGCTGCTCCCTGGAGGGATGGTGTCCATTGTCCGCCGGTGTACCGCACACAGCTGCCTTGGCCATTGTATCTGTGCCCCTCACGACCAGGTCTGCCATTATGCAGATAGAACATGCAGCGTACAGACGTCAGGTATTTAGGTCCAGCAACTTTGTCATCGGAATTCCGATTTAACTTCCCATGCATGATACTGTGGTGAACTTTTGATCATTGTAGTCAGTTACATATTCTCGGTCTGCTTGCATACAAGATCTTAGCTGAGAATCATGAAAATACCTTATGTGAATTATTTCGACCTCTTCCGATATATTCAAGATTCTCAGTTAAGATCTCGTGTGCATGCACCAGTTTATTCATTACAACGTTATTGTAGGATCCTTAACTACGAATCTTACACCAATCTTATAAGGGATGTAAATGTTCATGTACACGAAACTAAATAAGAACTTAACCAAGAATCATATTCGAATATTATCTGATTGTTGTCTCGGTGATTATTGTTACTTATTCCTGATTCTCAGACTGTTATGATGGGGATAGCATAACGCTACTTGACACCAATATAATAATTGACCTTAGCCCCCAGTCATGTATGACTTGATCACTTGACTGACTCTCACATTCAGATTTAAAAAAAATATTCGGCGTAGATTCGGAAATAAGTTGTTAACATCAGCTCACTTTAGAAAAAGCGCTTACTTTTTGATGTGACTTAATGCCCTCTATATCGGTTATTGGGTTCCGATGCACAGGCGGGAGCTAGGCCTATTACAGGCTACCGTACAAGGAATGAAATGGTGTTTCATTGTTTCATCCTCCCCACGCCCCTCCCACCTATCACATATGGGGATATCCAGAGCAAAATGTTGAATGACTTATTACTAACTAGTTGACATCAAAGGTGTTATCATATGCAGCTTGGCTGTGGCCAAAATTGTCAGTTTCAAACAATATCCCTCAAACTCAGCCAAATCTTCGCTCGGGTGTAGATTAGAACTGTTTCGAAGTACAGCTGATGATCAAGAATACCGAAACGCCACTGATTGGATGTTCAAAGACAAAAATCAACGGGGTAATCCGACTCAAGCAGGGACCAATCTAGCCATAAGATGAAAATGCTTGATAGCACATGACTGAGAGAATCTGAACTTTCATTGCTGAGACTGACTTGCAGCCGAAACCGGTCTACTTTGCCTCTATTGGCGCTATCAAATGATGGAACTAAGTTTACACGCTTGAAACATAATTCCGACGCGACGGTATTAGGTGAGAGACACCCTTTTTTCTTCCTTTATATTAAGCCGGATGATATTGACACATGCGATCTTGGGGGGTTTCCAAGCCAAAGACCATCATTTGGGCGTCGTCTCATACTTCAGAAATCCCACGCTTGCGGATTTGTATATGATTGTGATGCTAAGCATTTTTAATTTTGATGATTTTAGCTCCAACAGACAACACGCTAGCTGTCTATGATGTGATTGACCTCAACTTCCCTGCTAGCCCGACAGAAGCTGATGATGTTGACTATTCCCCCTCCCGCTGCACGCTAGCTGCTGTCTGGAAGATAGACAATACGCAAGGAAGGGCACCCATAAGGTAATGCTAATGTGTTTGTGATGTTAATTTAGAAGTAATGTAAGCAACTGTTGACAGGGAGAAAATTATACTTCTTGGTCCAAGGATACGATCTCCAAGCCCTTGACATCATTGTTGCCTCATAAGAAAGACAAATTATTATTATCTTAACTCTTAATAGCAACTAGTCGTTAAGAGTTTGTAACCACAATTTGTCTTTGGGTGTTGTAGGTATGAATACAGTGTAGGAATAGCATCTAGCCCAAGTTCACCCAACGGAATCTTCAGTGTTGCGTTTGATCGATTTTGGTTTGATGCAGGGCAGAATACCCATGCTATCGTCACGCTGCCAAGAGGTATGTATCATGAGCTTAAGCCAAGACCTGTATAGCTATGTGGCCGTTTACTCGACCCTGAACGGTTGGCGATGCGTCAGACGGTCGTGTCATCAGCAAGGCCGGTCAGATCAATGGTATAAGTGCACTCGGCTTGGTGGACTTTGCGCAAAGCAAGCAACGCAACGCAAAGAGCGCAACTTGGTGTATTTTCCTATATACAATACACAGACTGGTCATCCTAGGATCGTAGTTAAAGGATAGCTCCTGGAATAAATCGTTGGCAGCCTTTTTGAACGAAACCAATGGAAATATATTAAATGAGTATTCCTCTTTACCACAAACCTTTTGAAAGTGGAAGAAATATTATAGTTCAGGAAGAAAAATTGATATTAATAGTGCCTATTTTACTGACATGAACGACGCCATTTTGAGTCAAATTTCCCTCGATGATGACGCGGTGTGTGCAATGGCAGTGATTGGCTGAAATTCCGAAGCACCGATCGTGCATATTATGGGCTTGTCACCGCTTTTCGCGCGTGCGCAGTGTGTGAATCCATGTCAATATACGTTTCTTCGCAATTCACATCTCTCTGGCATGTCTCAAGATTTCACGCAATTAAATCATTCTAATTTCGTTTTATTTGGACATTCGCGTAATATATTGATTGCTTGAATGCAAAATGCCTCGGTGCATGGTCCTCATTTTGGCCATCAACATCGGGTCCAGCTGCATCTTCAATAGCTTGAGCCATAGCGGCAAGCTCCCCCTCTTCATATTCCGGCTCAAACTGGTAGCCCTGTACACCAACATTTCCCCCTACATTCAAATCTTCATAACTCCCGCTGCTCATCGAAGTGTCACTGCTGTCAACGTAGCTTTTATCATCCGAAGCCGCCATGATAACAATACAATCACGATCTCAAAATATCAATCAGCTGACTGCTATTGTGACAATACTGACATGCGGTGAATTGCACACGTGACGTCACGACTCTCCAGTTTTGGAGGAGAGATCGCGAAAAAAGTGAGAAAATGGCGCCCTCCATAAACTATGTGTTCACTGAAAACACCTTTATTGGTACAAACGCAAATTTTTGTGCGATATACAGTCCTATATTGGAATAATAATGATATACGGAATATGCAGGTGCGTTAGTTTTCCCGATTATCGCTATAGCGATTTATTCCAGGAGCTATTGTCATTGCAAAAGTAGGCCAAACGCAAGCTGGAGTCGATCAAGCTAGCACACATAACTCTAGCACATACAAGCCATGACATTGAACTCCAGTACACATAAGGTTACACAATAATTTTAATTTTATAATATGGACTGGCGGCCGAGGCAATGGAATACCATTTTTAGTCACAGGTGATTCACTGGCAATAAAAAGGAACAATTATCTTGTCATATTAGGTTAATTTGGAATATGAGTTTGGCTAAGTTCATGGTGATAGATAGGTAGCACCAGCATCTAACCGAGCATATATTTGACCTTATGGTCAGAGAGGGCGCTACCAGTGCAACTCACTTGATGTTAAAGGAGCTTGTGACATTATGGTAGTTTGGAATGTCAATTTTGGCTGGTTCATGGGATTGATAGGTGGCGCTAGCATCTAACTGTCCATATATTGCTGCTATGGTCATACATAGAGGGGCTACAAATGCAAATCACTGGGACTATTATATTGTGACATGATATGGATAGGTGCCACAGCACGACGAATGGAAGGTATCATATATATATTGAGGTGAACAGGGGGCTGAGACCCGCACCACACCAGAGAGTAAATCTCAAAATCGAATCCATGACCGATGTACTACACCGCCACATTGAAGAGAATATCTCAAGAATCGAACCCATGACGGAAGCACTACATCACCCCATTGAGGAGTAACTATCAAGAATTGTACCTATACTTGAAGAGTTTATCCAAAGAACCGAACCCATGACCAACAATTACACCATCTACAATATGGAGGTACGGCTATTCTATGGCCGTATTCGCCTTCTGTGTATGCAACAATAATTTTACTGTTACATACACATCATGCTATGTACACATCCTCTTCTATAAATAATAGTTCTTATTTTAGAATGTTTGGTGATTAGACTGAGAAAATTAACGAACTTGAAACCTACATGTATATGGTGAAGGAAATCGTGGGATAAAATACAAACGGTTTCCGATTCTGTTTTCTCTTGTTTGTCTGATCAATAATAACATGATGCTCGACAATCATTCTTATTTTTATTTTTTGTAGGAAAGAAGCTTTCGGTCATGACAAAATATATCTTCTTCGTACGAGCCTGGTATGATGCAGACACATACGCGGAATTCACATCAGACGGCGTGTATCCTGATGTCACTGCGCCCGAAATAAGTACAGTCAGAGGAGTGAGGGTGAGTAAGCAATGAACCATCTCTCACAATTCTATTTTGTGCCTGCAAAATTTGACTGCATACAATGTTTATACTTGCATTAGTCTTTATAGAACTTTCATGGAGGCTATTTAGCCGGTTGAGGGTCACCTGTCCAAAAAGCCTGTCTAACGATTAAACAGGCGCGCCTTAACCGGCTGTAAGAATAGCCTCGACACAGTATTAGCTAGGTTCATATTCTAGAGGGTAAAATATTTTGGGGAAAAGATCTGAAAGAACTAACGGACAACTCTTGTTCCTTTAATATTTTTAGCTCAGGTGACAAAGTCCGCAAAGCTGGTAATATTACTAAGGGAATGGTGTCTGTCCTTCCTTCCATCCGTGTCACTTTTGGGCATTTTGTAACCGCAAAGCCTAGGCACTTCGTTGATGCTGCTAAATTAGGCGTAACCCAAGATGAACTCAGAAACCAAAAATCAGCGCGATCCGACCTAAATTAAGCGAATGAGGTCATCGGGAAGTTAAAACTTCATTCCTTTATACCTCGGTCCACAGAAGAAATATTGTTTTCACATCTGACCGATAATCTTTCATTTTTACCTGTAATGGAATTAGTTTAGTTTTCACCGCCAGTTGGCGCTACAGGCACATTTAACTGAATTTTTGACGATTCAAAAGCCCGGGCTATGACGTATAGTTGCGCAGTTGTATTCTGCGCATGGAATTGGCCAAGCAACCAGGCTGTATTTCAGCATACCCACTGTGACCAGTCTAAAGATTGAAGATTGATTCTGCAACACGGTGACCAATTTTCTGCTAAAAAGAAGACAAGCAGGCGACATTATCACTAGTTCCTTTCAGTGGGTAGTCATAAGGTATTTAGGGACTACTTTCAGAAATTAGTTCTTGAAAATTTGACCACAATTCTGTGAAAACGATATTAGAAGTGCACGCTCTGTTCGCGAATTATTTTGAAATAGAGAATTCCCACAGTATGTGCAGTGAATCGGCATGATTCTGTTTGCATTTTAGTTTTTATTACTACGATTCTTACATGAGTAAAAAGTAGACATTCCAAGCAACACAATAATGTTACTCCCATAAAAATTGATTCAAAATTGACGGAGCTACGGCATTCTGTTCGGCAATTGGCAGCGCTGATAAAATACATTGCATGCTAATGCATGCCAAATGGCACACTTGTTATCCATCAGGATTGCACCACGACATTCCTGATCCTTGGCTTTGCCTCAGTTTGCCCAAAACCTGACCACACCTCAAGAAAAGCTGTTCGTTTCGGACTTATCGGTTCCTTCGTGTAGGACGATATCGTATTCCGCTGCCGGTACTTGATTCTTGCGTCGAAGTAAGTTGTGAGTCTTTATCAGGAGTGCGTCCCAAAGTAACGGTGTCTCAGTTTTGGTAAGATTAGCGAATTTTGATAAAATTTTATTGGAGCTTTTTTCCCTTTAGGTAAAGGACACAAGAACACTGGAGGCCACTATTGATGTAGACTATAGCACCAGCCCATCCCAAAACTTTTTCAATTGGAACGAGCGGTTTAGAGACTTTAGTACTGAAGCCATTGGTTATTACAAGCTCATGTTGGGCACGTTTCCAGGAGGTAAGCGAATCTTTCATAAATTTGACAGCCCTCTTTTACCAATCAACAATATAGAATATTATACGCAAAAAGGAATATATTATAGTCAGAGAAAGTACTTATTGGAACCGCAGCTCCCTTCCATCCACCAGCTTAGCTTAACACATCACATTCTTGTCATTCAGGCCAGAATACGCTAAGTCTTCAAGATGTTGGAAGTTTGACGAATCAATCTGTCTCGGCTACCCTTCCTGTCGGAAAGAGACACTTCTGCTCTATCATGGCATACAATTACGCAAATCTCCATTACTGGGATTACTCTGATGGTTTCATTGTTGACACGGAAAACCCACTTCCAGGATATGTCATTGATGGTCTCGGTAAGAATCGTGTGGGTCACATACTCTGATAAAAGCAGGCCAGTTATAATGGTTCGATAAAAGCAACCAAATTCGATATTATTGATCGTTTTCGGATCTTAAAGCTGAACTGCATGCACAAAACCAGAGCACCCCATGTGGCAATAGTAAGAATCCCTGGAGAAGATTTAGATTTTTTTCTCTTCCATAATTCTCCGAGACTGTCCGCATCGTCCCACGGCTTGCTGGTTTGTGAAATCAAGCGCACCGAAGCATTGGAGGTCTACCATGTTTCAGGCCGTATTCAGAAGGGTCTTTCGGTCGTTTGGATTTCTTACTATTGCCGCATGGGGTGCTCCGGTTTTGTGCATGCAGTTCAGCTTTAATCAATAAGGTCACTGGAGAAGCCAATCATGGTCATACCGGACTGCATCATATTGACAATAGTTGTTTTTTTCAATAGTGATTGTTCAGAGTAGATTCAAATCAACGCGTTTACAGGAAGACAAAGGCACACACTTCAACTAAAAGGAATTGTGTCGCTTTGGTCATGTTGGTTGTTGTCTTTTATGTTTCAAGCCGTCCTTATTTTTAGGCTCTCATGATGTCGAGTACCAGAATTTCACAACAGAAGTATCAGCGAACTGGCACGGGTTCTTAGACCGGCATTCCTTCGTTGATCACTATATATGGTGTGTTGGAAGTAGCAAGGATTCTGGGGAATGTACAATTCTGAGTGAGACAAATGTAGGCCTTACGACGAAAGGACAAGCTGCAGTGTCAGTCATGGCAACTGGTAGGTCACGGATTCATCTCTTTGAAAAGAATAACCTGCATGACATGTGGCTCATGCTGTCGGTTATATCTAATTATAATGTAATTATATCTCCTAAAGAAAGATTATCAAACTTTATATTGTGTTTACAAATTCTATCCTTGCATGATTAGTGAAAGGATGCATTACCTACCAGTAAGGTGCGATATGCTTATACCAGGTTCCAGGAGTTAGTTAGATCTAATTTGAATCGTTGAGAATTTGGAGGCTGTCCGTGGAGGGTTAATATACGTCATAGATCAGGTTCTATTGTTGGACACTAAACAAAGGTAAACATGTGGTGAGTGAAGTAAAGTCAAATGGAAGAAAACACACGCTGAAGGGTGTCCCCCGTTAGTAAGTCCGACATCCTAATAGTCCGAAGTATCATGAGTCCGACGATGAAAAAATCATTTTGAAAACGTACCACAATTCCGACATTCCACAAGTCCGACATTCAGAGCAAGGTATCATAAGTCCGAAGTACCACAAGAACGACCCCACAAGTCGGTCGTTTACAGAAAGGTGTCATATGTCCGATATCTCATAAGTCGGACAATAATGAGTTATCACTGGGATTTATTTGAAATTAAAGTTCTCAGCATCATTAAATCTCATTAAAATAAAAGGCGGGAAATTGGTAGTGCTGTGGGTGACTGCCCTTCCACTGACTTAAAATGAATGGGAAGTTGTTGGTCAATACAATACCAATGTCAACTCCTTTGGTGGTTGCCATTATCTCTGATTTTAGAGCACATTCTGATTGCCTCATCAGAGCAGTAAACATTTATGGCATGTTCATTTCATATCTTAGGCCGAGTGAATTGATTATGCAACCCAGGACACGAATCTTGTTCATGTCCATTTCATTCGTATCCAGCCCTGATTGCAGTGATGATGATAAGTTAGAGCAAGTTAGATTTCATTGGAGCCCTTTAACAGGCACTTGTGCAGACATGCATAAACCTAAAGAAGTGCAACTGGTGCCATGATAAGAAGGAAGAGTTGCTACCAACGTACATGTGAAAAAATATTGTGTATATCGTTGCACCATAAAACAAAAGGATTTAAAAAGTGTATAGTTTTTATTGACTCACTCTGTATAGTATTTGTATGTCTGTCTACACAATAGCAATGCTGAACTCAATGGCGTGTATGTAATGTATTCACGCAATTAGAAAATTTTATAGTCCATTACAAATTTCAAGTATTTAACAAATGACGCAGGCCTTTAAGCATGATATTCGACTCGGTCTTGAATAACTTTTCGACCAATTGGTGAACTAGACATATCAGTTTTTATTTTTTAAAGTTTAAAAAACGTTTTTTTATACAATACACATCTTTCGGACTTATGGTGGTTCGGACTTAAGGTGCTCGGACTTGTTGGGTGTCGGACTTGTGGAGCAGCGAGGGGAATCCACTGAAGTGGCCTCCAGTTGTCATAGTACTGGCCTCCATCAGTAACTGTATGTACACATCGCAGACACTGGAATGAACACTACATTTCTTGCGTGTCGAGGCATTATATTATTCCGAATTACCTTGTACCCTGTATGAAGTTGTCCTCAGAAATTCACCTAACTGTGGAGCTTTTTTTCTGTTGCCGTGAAATATAGCTGGGGACATGTTCTGATGGTACTGTAAAAGGGGTTTCATTTTCATCTCGGGTATATGGCAGCACCGTCCTTCGGATGGTAAAATCCCGAAAACTATATTTTGCGCTGAAAATATAGATTCGACACATTGCTGAAGTTGATTTACTTTGCCAATCTACTTCAGACTTCGAAAAATGAGCAAATTCCACCAAGCGGTTAATGCGGAGCTAGAGCAATTACGTGTCAAGTAATAATATATAGACTGGCAATCACACGAGCTCTGAGAGGAGTTTTGGGCAAGGACACATCAGAGTCTTTCAAATAAAGAGTTTGGTCATCACGGCAAGTTTCCTTTGATCCCACAGCTCTCTCATGCAATTAACTAAAAGCCATGATGAAGCCCTTTTTCATTAAGCTACAAACTGAGCTGAGGAGCAAAACAATGATGGAACGACCAATATTCAACGAAAAATATTTACTCTGTACATGAGGTGCACATTATGATTTTTCGGGTTACTAATACGTACAATATAGATGATATTGATGAGAACGATCTAAGAATTTTGGCAGATCTGTTGATTAGCTGCTAATTGCCAAACATCAGTTCGGCAAACGTCAAAATTCGGCAGCGATGCCGTTCGAGGAATCCCCCGTTGCTGTTAACGGCAACGGTTGCTTTATACAGCATCGCTCGGATGCCTCATGCGGCATCCCTCAGCTTCGGGATAACTTCGGGGCCGAGCGCTGCCGATCGGGGGTTCCATTATAGATTAATAGGGGGCAGCTGGTATTGATCTAAATATTTACCCAAGGAAATGTAAGTCTATCCACGCATTTTTGAAAATTCTCAATTTTCAGAATGGCCTCCACTGAAATGTGGCGTCAGACCAACTGATGGAGGTTCAATTCTAAAACACTTCCTCAAATACAGCTAATTAATACGACCTGTCTCATGTCCCCGTCTTGTAAGCTCTGGCTCAGCAGACGACATGTACTGCAGAATATTCTGGCGCAAATTTGTGTGTAAAATATGTGTTTTTTTAAATTTCAGCAGTAACAAAAAAAACCCGGAATTAATCGAACGATGCTCACATGATTTTCAATGCTGTGGTGTCAATTTTCACCGAAAGTGTCACTTTACGCAACGGTTGCCTCAGACGGCATCGCTGCCGAATTTTGACGTTTGCCGAACTGACATAACAATAATCAAACCACAATTAAACTGCATTCTCTCATCTGTTTGCAATTTGTTACAGAAAAATCCATAATAAGGTTGTAATTAATGGCAACATATACTGTAAATTATTACTTATGAGGTGACTCAAAAATTACCTTGTACCCTGTATGAAATTGACATCAGAAATTCACCGAACTGTGGTTGATGTACACATCATGAATATTTGTAAGGTTTAAGCCTATTTTCGTGTTCAACAATATTGGAACGATATACCTCACACCACTTTGCGCTTGTGTGCCAAAACAGCTCATCGATTGGAAAATGATCCGCTTTCTAATCTAAATTAGCTACGAACTGGGCTTCAAAATCACAAAACTATCAAATATGCCATTAAATAACAGTTATAATAAATTAAAAAGAGGCCCATGGGCCTGGCGCTCAGCTGGATGACCTAATAGTAATAACATAGGACTGAGGGTGTAAAGTAGTAAATGTCGGCTTTATACTACTATTTGAAGGTCAAGAGAACACGTTTTCCCACTAAAATTTCAAATGCAAAGCTGCCAGCTGGATGAAATATGACTGAACTAATCATCCATGGCATGTAAATATTACAGGACGCAACAGAAGATATCCCTAGTTAAGTATGTTGTATCGGTAGCTTTACAGACAAGAAGTGTCAGAGAGGATGTGACTTCTCCATGGACAACTGTAGTATGTCCAGGCTGGGTTGTACGTGCTGTATCCAAGGATACAAAATGCTGTCTGTAATTGAGAGGTATCCTGATAACAGAGGTCAAAATAAATAGAAATGAGCAGTTTGGGACTAACACAACTGTCTTTTTTTTTGATAAGGTAGAGATTACAGGAGTCAACAAAATTAACTTTATTGAGAGAAATTGACCTGTCCTGCAGGTGATTGGAATTTACAAAGGGTCGTTTTTCATGACATTGTGCTCTA
Source organism: Lineus longissimus (assembly GCF_910592395.1). Taxonomy (NCBI): domain Eukaryota; kingdom Metazoa; phylum Nemertea; class Pilidiophora; order Heteronemertea; family Lineidae; genus Lineus; species Lineus longissimus. The sequence continues at coordinate 10,182,371 of NC_088313.1, forward strand.
CTGCGTATTCCTAGTGAGTCGATCGGGAACCAATTCTTTTTTACTAGCATTATACCCGTGGCACAGGCAGGTTTAAATGGGCTATATCTTGAATAGATTGAATTGCGATGAAAATCTGATGCAATATCAAAGGAGCAATATCGAAGAGACAAATTAAACAAACCATTTGTCCAAAGACTCGGACCTAGCTGTGGCGTGCTGTATGCGTGCATAAAAAGTATATCAATTGGTCCGATAGAGATGATGAGGTAATGTCAATATGCCTCGTTCCTTAGTCAGCAATATGCACCTTTTTATACAGAGAAGAAGAAGGAGAACTCAGATAGGCCTTCACATGTCGGCTTCCAAATGGCTCGAACCAACTGTACTATCACTGCTATAACTTTAAAATGCGTGCTCCTCCTACATGTAGCAATGTCTCGGGCAAGGCAATTAGTTGACAGGCAAGCTAGAAGTTCAGCACCGTGAGCAGCTCCTTGATAAGGCTGTCTCACCTGATAGATACCAAAAGTCCATCTGGTGGTTTCTAATCCTGGTAAAGACGTCGTTACCACCGTATGGACCATTTGGTTGATTGGTGAGAACTTCATCAAGTCTTGGAGGCAACGGAGGCGGACGCACTTCTAAATTATGAAATGCTGGTGCAAGCAAAACTGGTGGCGGTGGTATGGGCGGCGGAGCAGCGAACAAAAACATCCTAATTCTCTCCATGGTGAAAGTAGCCTGAGGCCAAGCGACTGCTGGCCAACACAAACCATGGCAATTAAATGTTATCAATAATCAATTCAATTTCGGACAAAGGAATGATATTTTATTGACCATTTTTAATGGGTGTCTAATCATGTCACCGCAGGGATAAGGCTAGACGCATAAAAAAGGAAAATTACATGAACCTTCCAATATGGGCGGTCTATTGCCATTGAATGCAATTATTCAGTGCAAAGATCATTGTTATATGGCCGGCCTCCATTCAGAACTTGGAACGCAAACGTGCTCCACGTGACATGTGAAGGCCTATTAGATTAATCCTACTACGCGTCCATGGACGTTGGTTTTGGTTCCCGTCCGTCCCTTACGTTCTGTTATGAGACAGACCTATTAATGGGGCACGTCATCATCACGTACAAAGACGTAATGACGACATTTTCATGAGCTCAGAAACTATTAATTTCAACTTAGCCATGTAGCCATGAATAATTTGAATAATTTCCAACAGAAATCTATATGAAATATGCAATATTGGTGAACAGTGTGCCGTTTGAAACAACAGAGCGTCATCGTTTTCTTCCAACGCATTTCCTGTAGGCCCGAAGTGAAACTCGGCCCTTTTCATCAAATTTGGTATCTTATGACAGGGTAGTTGTAAAACAAGAAACACAGAAACGAAACAGAAACACAGAAACACAGAAACGAAACGCAGAAACCAGTCTTGTGGCGAATTCTGGTCTGCAGACTCCATCTTGTTGCCACCCGCGAACGCGGGTGTAACTAAAACTGGTATTCAGTCGGAATGGAAGGAGGAATGCTCATTTCCCAATACCCCTTTTAGCCTCATCAACGTGTGCGCAGATTGGCAGCATCCGGCCTTGATCGTGCCAATACACTACATGTATGTACTACACAGCGTAAATAGAAAATAGTCCTTCGAATAGCGAGTCCTGTTCTTTTGTACATTCCATGGCCTGTGCACGACACTAGGCTGAACTTCCCTACTGCAACCTCATTAACATAAACAGATATTTAAAGGGACTATTTAAAGGCAGCAGCTGGGCAGGCAAGATTGAGTTACTCCAAGTCCAAGTCTAGTCCCCCCCCCCCCCCCACTTTACTCTATTCTAGTCGCCAAAATTGGTCTCTCACGTCTCACATAACGTCGAAATGATTCACCCATGTACTGGTACCGTACCTTGCATTTAGTGCTGCATCAGACGGGATTTGTAGGATGATCCTGGTACTTCATGTAAATTGAACACTACAAGGCAAGATGTTGCACTGCACCTTCATTTAAAATAACATGCTGTAGGAATCGAATCGAACCTACCAAAGTACTACACCACCACCTCAAAAGACTTCACCCATATCGTGCCCCCCCTCCCCCCCCCCCCCAAGTTGCTCCATGTATCCCCTCAACAACTCTATTGCATTCCGGCTGGCCGCAACCCACCAACCTCAGATTTTACTTTTAAACGACAATAACAACGGATTGGGCAAGGAAAGTATCGGCGTGCCGCTTGATTCCAACTTTTATGAAAACCCGTTTGATTTTCGTTTCTGTGTTTCGTTTCTGCGTTTTTGTGTTTCTGTTTCGTTTCTGTGTTTCTTGTTTTACAACTACCCCTTATAACAACGGAGGTGTCCTCTTAGAGAATCCAGTCAGACCTTTTGCACATATTACAAAGAAATGCCTTGACTACCTGAAAATACAATCTATTCGGCATTCCCAAGGTCAGTTTTGCTTGCAGCACGAATGCAAAATGACCAGTTGCTCTTAAAGGGGTACCTGTTTTAAGTGCAGTTTCCGCCAAATGTGAACACTGCAGTGGCACAAGGCATGAATTGCCTTGCCCAAGAACTAAACAAATATGCTTCTATATGATATGTGTTGAATATGAATAACTTGATTCTTTCAGGATAAGAATATGCATGATTTGCAGTATGTGATTGACGCTGAACATGATTATTTTGCACAATTGAGGCGTTCTATATATTTCGACGTATGGGATGCTAAGTATGACACAATTTGAGCAGATTGTCATAGTACCTATGATATTTCTAGATGGTCGTTCAAGCCTTTCCTTTTGAGGAAACCTGTGTTGTCGGGTATCAGGAGACGTGTAGGAGGCTGCAGTTTTATCATATGTTAAAAAAAAGCTGTCAGGGTAATGTCAACCTTACCTTAAGGTCTCATTAGGAAGGGTTTTTTTGTATTCATGCGCGGCCAAGCCCTAACCGTAGTTCCTAAAATCATTGATTACTCGGTCCTCACAGTATGTCAGTGTTGATTCAGCAGTTGTTTTGGCAAAGACATGTTTTTTTGGAGTTTCTGAAACCTAGAGCGCTACTCAATAGGCGGCTAACAAGAAACTACGCATTTACTATTGCTGCCGACGTATGTGTACACTGAACTTTGGATGTGCGTCGGCCCCGTGTTGAAATGCCGTCCAGTGCCAGTTGGTGCGTTTTTCGCTGATTTGTGCGAAATTCAACATATCTCAAAAGTTCAATGGTTGACCCTCGATTTTTTTTGATTTTTGTGTAGTGTAAGCAACTGTCTTTCATTGGGGAATGGTCACTGTAAGAATTATTCAGGAAGAAATGTATAATATTTGGGGTTTTTCGTGATTGTCCGACCCAATTGACAATAATGCCATTTGGGATGGTGAACAGAGCTAGGAGCAAATGCCATGCTTATGATTTATTTAAAGAAATAAAATGCCCGATTTAACATCCTGCAGAATCAGGGGAATCGGGCGTTTTCAGTGACATACGACACAAATGGGTTGTCCTCGTGCAATCACTTTGGAAACGCATTTTAAAATAGATGTTACGTCATGTTAATGGGGCGCGTCATCGTCGCGTACATTTGGGAAAAACTCCCTAACGAGACCTTAGCATGCAATGTATTTTATCAGCGCTGCCAATTGCCGAACAGAATGCCGTAGCTCCGTCAATTTCGAATCAATTTTTATGGGAGTAACATTATTGTGTTGCTTGGAATGTCTACTTTTTACTCATGTAAGAATCGTAGTACTAAAAACTAAAATGCAAACAAAATCATGCCGATTCACTGCACATACTGTGGGAATTCTCCACTTCAAAATAATTCGCGAACAGAGCGTGCACTTCTAATATCGTTTTCACAGAATTGTGGCCAAATGTTCAAGAACTAATTTCTGAAAGTAGTCCCTAAAGACCTTATGACTACCCACTGAAAGGAACTAGTGATAATATTGCCCACTTGACTTCTTTTTAGCAGAAAATTGGTTACCATGTTGCAAAATCAATCTTCCATCTTTAGACTGGTCACAGTGGGTATGCTGAAATATAGCCTGGTTCCTTGGCCAATTCCATGCGCAGAATACAACTGCGCAACTATATGTCATAGCCCGGGCTTTTGAATCGTCAAAAATTCAGATAAATGTGCCTGTAGCGCCAACTGGCAGTGAAAACTAAACTAATTCCATTCCAAGTAAAAATGAAAAATTATCAAAAAATATTAGGCCAGGTGTGAAAACAATATTTCCTCTGTGGACCAAGGTATAAAGGAATGAAGTTTTAAACTTCCTGATGACCTCATTCGCTTAATGTAGGTCGGATTGCGCTGATTTTTGGTTTCTGAGTTCATCTTTGGTTACGCCTAATTTAGCAGCGTCAACGAAGTGCCTAGGCCTTGCGGTTACAAAATGCCCAAAAGTGACACGGAAGGAAGGACAGACACCATTCCCTTAGTAATATTACCAGCTTTGCTGACTTTGTCAGCTGAGCTAAAAACATTATAATAGGCATGGAATATGACTTCTAAACAAGTGAACATCTAACCACAAAAAACTAGACATTTTGCAGTTTTCATGTTTTTTTTTCGTTTTTTTACCGCGAACGCGAAATTAAACCTGCTATAACACTAGTTGTGGTCGGTCAAATTTAATAAGATATAGATATCCCATTAGAAGACAATCAATGGAACCATGTGATAACTTTAGATGGTCCGTTAAGCATCGACAACATACTAAACTGCTAACCACAAAAATATGTGATGATGTGGAGTAAAAAACCCTTTTCAAAAATTATTTTCGAACCAGTGCCATCACTTCTCCTCAAAACTGTCGAAAAGCAAAATGCCAGACATATCTCTTTTCATATAATTGCTATCTTTTACATTACATCCAAATAGTTTTATAGAGATCAGTGACTTTGAAGCAGGCGTTTGCTTTAAAACGGGTTGTTTGTGACAGCCATGTTCAGTGGATGGAAGAATTGTTCAAAGTCCAGTTTTGTGGAATTGGCTTGGGTGTAGCACGTGACCCGAGAGAGCTCTGTACCGACGCGCGTCTTCCGAAACAGGCGGCAGCTTTGATGCTGAAGCAAAATACGTTCTCTAGTTGCCCGACTCTTTATTTAAAAGACTCTGGTACGTATAAAGTGAAAAATCTGCACGATCAGAGCATATTTTGCAAGTTTCGCTTCTTACAGACTGGAGACATAGCTGAAGTTCTTCGAATGGCCAACCTCAGACTTAAAAAAATTACAATATTCCACCAAGCGGTTAATGAGGAGAATACAGGTCTATTAATAACTAGAGATAGTGAATATAGTAAATAATTTGACAAACAACACATACTGTTTCCGAATGATAATACTTGGTTGATATCAAACATTAATAATAAGAGGTATGCATGTAGTCCTATGGTCGTAATAACGATTAAAGGGGATGTTCGGCTAAGGGACCTGATTACCAAAATTTTTTTAGGGTATTTATAGTAGGAATTAAAAGATGAAATTTGCATGGATGGTACAAAAGACCGAACTCTAGATGATGAAAAAAGAAAATCTCGGCATATCTGTAATTAAGGATGGAAAACAATGAGGTTTCTAAAAAGTGGCAAAAAAGGTAGAAAACAGTAAGAAATTAAAAATATTAATATGAATATCTTTAGAATTCATTATAATCTGTACCCTGACAAAAAATTATTTTGATCCGAGATTGCCTTCATGCAGAAAATCGAGAAAAATCAAGAAAAAACGTCATATTGCTGGGTGTGTGTATTGCATGGAATAGCCATATTGAACTTAACTAACAATAGAAAACCACAACACCGTGAGGCATTATTTGCCAGACATGAATCTATTTCAATAAGCTTTATAAATGCTGTAATTGAGTAGTTCAATTGTTAAGTGACTGTCAACTTTACCAACTGGAAGAAGTTAACCCATTCTGTCCCAGCAAGATAATAATATTAGACATTTGTTAAAATCATTTGATTTTTACGATCTACATGTAATTTGTAATTGAAGTACAGAGAAATTCCTTAATAAATGGTGATATTTTGATCCTGCTCCCAATCTTTATCTTCTTTGTAATGAAATAACATACTATAATATAACATGTTAATCTCACCTTTCTTTGCCCCAACAATGAATAATTGGGCATTTTAAACCCATTCTAACCATGAGTATGTTTTTGTGTTAAAAGAATGCCTTTTTTTGTCCCATATACAAGGGGTCATAAATATGATGGCCTTGGCCGCTGTGGAAATATTTCTTAAAGCTTATAAAGAAGTTGAAATCGTATTTAACCCTGTGACCGCCATACACGATATACTATTTTCCTTTAAAATATTTCCTATGATTTTCCATGAGAATCGGTTGGATGTAAAATATATATCAATATTTTTTTAGGAAATATTTTGAACAATCAAGTAATGTATCGTGTATGGTGGGGTCATAATTTTTTTTAGTATTGTTAACCCTTTACAAACCAGATACCGGGTACCTATAAAGCATTGTAGTCGATGATCGCCGGCCCGAAAGGTCAATTTGACATAAAAATGTAGCCCCAGCTTAAACGGTCAAATTAATTATTTCGCATAGCATTTTTTGAACGAAATGAATAGGACAGAACCTATTTGTGGAGTTTTTTTTCCTTTACGATAAAAATTGAACAATGTTTCCTGACAGACACGTTGCCAGTTTTTCCTATCCAATTCCTATACGATGAAAATGTACCGTGTGTGGCATACATATTACGATTGTCCTTCAACTCTTTTTCTTCTCCGGTAATCTCGTCAACTTGTTGATACCAGCAATCGCCATTTCACGACTAACTCGTTCATGACACAGGTGAACAATACATATTACGATTGTCCTTCAACTCTTTCCCTTCTCGGGTAATCTCGTCAACTGGTTGATACCGGCGTTTGCCATTTCATGACATCCATGCTTTAACTGTTTCTCTTCACGGGGAAGTCACTTCATCTCTGAGCATTTACGTATTTACAAAATGTTAGCCTATTGTCCTGAGACCAGAGTTGTTCTAGGCTAAATTGTTTGAAACATTTCAAAGTATGTACAAATTTAAGCTTGGTTCTAATGCTGCCTATTCTAGCGAAAGAATATCGCATTTATTGTAAGTAGATTGCCCTGGGTCTCCCAGGGTGAAACTTTAACTGGCCGCTGGCTATCATCTAGCTTCCACCAATCCTGTCTCGTGTCTTTTAGGAAACATAACCAGTGACCGATGTCACAGGACTTTCCTGAATGGCATAGCACTGCCATTGCTGTTTGGTTAGTGAAAACTTCTGAAGTTGGAGCAGAGATACTAGTAGTACACTTTGTGTTGGATAACAGATCGAGGCGTCTGTTTAGTTCTATAATTGACACCTGTCCTTGCCTGCATACTTGTAATCCGATGCCACTTTGAGCGCATAATCTATTTCTAACTGGTGTCTCACATATCAGTGGAACTGGTGCTGCCTCTTCAAAATAATGTTCATACATATGTTGCAGCGAAGCACGATTTCCTTGTGGAACATTAAGTCGGATGCTGAAATTATCTGCACCGACCATTTTCTGTGACACATGCCCGGAAGGACACACCAGTTCTGCAGGCCAAGAGGTGAGGAAACCCTCGTTTATGTGCAGTTTCTGCAGAAGTTCCATTAGAAATTCTCCGGCGTCATTATACAGTGGGATTCTGAATCCTGCTCCTTGCATTGTTGCATTGACTGCACGGATTAGAGGAATGAGCGAGAACTCCTCACCCCCAATTCTCTGGCAGGTGTTCATAAAAATATTATCAAGTGCACTTGTTCCTCGAATGTTGTCATGTAAGCCCACATGCTTTAAACATTGACTAACAGCAATGCTGTAGCATATGTTACCGTCATTTGTTAGGCCAAGAAATCCAGAAGTAGATGCAGCTGAGGAAGTACCAGGTGACACTGTTGGTATCCTGGTTGTGATTGGTGGTGATTGGGTCTGTGCACTGCAAGATCGACTGGCTGAGGAAGTACCAGGTGACACTGTTGGTATCCTGGTTGTGATTGGTGGTGATTGGGTCTGTGCACTGCAAGATCGACTGTCTGCTACTGAAGTGCTCGCCCCAAGTTGCACTGTGGACTGATGTTGACTATTTGCAGAATTTACGCTGACTTGTCTACAAATCTGTGGCCCAGCATAACTTGGCTGTAGTGAGAGAGGCAACTTCGGATCACTCATGTGACATAGTCTGATCACTGGCCTGTGTGGTAGATTTCCACATATTATGATCAGTAAGGCTAGTACATGGGCGTCAGATACAAGGATGCGTGATCCTAGATCGCTTCCAGCTGCCGAGCTGCAATTCCAGCCCACAAGTTTCATTAGAGGTCCTGTGAAACCCAGGTAATTGTTTGGAACATCAGCGAAGACCAACAGTGGGCGTTTGAGATTTGTAGTGTTACGGTTTGATCGATTTGCTGATGGCATCTTTGCTGTAATGATTTTAATTCCACCAGAGACTGGCCATTGGAAATAGCGCTGTTCATCCCATCCCTGGGGTTCATTTGCCAGTGTTCTGTAGTAAACAACAGTTGTAGAAGGAGGCTCGCGCATTGCATCCCAGAGGTCACTGATGTCTTCAAAACTGTCAAGAATCGGAGGGATGTCTAGCTCCAGCTGCCGCAGGTGTGTGATATAGGACAGAGCTCTTTTGAACAGGAATGGACCCAATGGCAATTCATAAAAGCTATCCCGTTCCTGCGCATCGACTGTGGGGAGATTCAGCTGATTTCTGAGAGTCCCAGTTCCACTCATTGTTATCGTACTCCAGCCGCTGGAAGCAGCATTTGACCTCGGAATGTCAGTGATATTTACTGGCCACTGAATGTCAAGATCGTGCAAGAAACTTGTTTGATTCAGCCGAAGTTTCACCAATTGCGCTAGTCGTATCTGTTCCTGGTTGCTGACGAATTTCAAGCTGAATTTCCTATGGAATTGGTTGTACACGTTCACACTGGCTAGCCATATTAAAGACAAGCGAGGGCTGTTCGCATAAGCCAAGGGAATGTGATACTTCTGGCAAAATGATTCTCCAAGGGGTAGCAGAAACTGATATGGCACTGTGGTAAAGATCTTCTCCTGCCTCATGGCCCCATGAAATTGCTCAACACCTGCACGCAGCTTTCCAACAATGGCTCGACTATTCTTTGTCAGAATGGGATCCCCAGGACAGTCCACGAATTGAATGTTATTATTTCGTACTTGCAGGATTTGTTCATCTCCATCACTGGGCCATATTACAAAGCATCCATTTGTCTTACACCACTCTTGGAAGTTCTGAATGTTGTTCAGGTTGACATTATGAGGAACGAAGATGTACCCTTTATCTACAGCAAGGACAACAAAGTAACGATCTGTGCCTTTCAAGAGGGACGTCATCCCATGATCCCCTGTATTCTGGTGTGACTCACGGGCAATTTCGAGGCCTGCCAATTGGCTGTCACCACATCTTGGAGTTGCTGCTGCAGCTATTGGCGTTGTCAACAAAACATGCCCTGTTGTGCTGACTAATGAGGTAAATGTGACACAATGACCACCCTTCTTTGGGTAATAAGAAGCTTTCTGATTATCGTAATCCATGGAATTTGGCACCCGCACCTTCTTGGAATCAAGGGAAATTCCTACTGGGCTACGGTGTCGTCCTGTTGGGTCATCCATATACGATAGCAACTCCCTGTGGTATGGCGACTCTGCTTGTTGAACACTTTGAAAAAACTTATCTTTTTCGGTTGTTGTGGTTGATGGAGACCAGAAGAGATTTGGTATATGACTATTTTGGAAAAGATGATAGGTCAATTGTGACCAGAAGATGTCGTGCGCAGTTGATGCAGCGACTTGGAAGGTGGCCGAAATGTCAATGAAGTCAACGTTTGACCTCATTCTATACCTATACAGCAACACACGTGCAGAAATATCTAATCCCGAGTCTCTGTGAACGGTATCTCTCTGTAGCCATACAAGATTCCAGAAATCTCTGACCCTTAGTCCTGAACAGTTCTGAAGTTGGCCTTCCTGCAACATCCATGGATGACGGAAACAGTTTTTACTTTCCCGTCTTTCTTTTGGCCACTGATGCCTCTCATACACTTCATCATAATGACTATCAGTTTGTTTATATGTATATCCACTCTGTCCATTTTGTCCTGCACTGCTCTGAACATTCGATTCAGAACACCCCTGAATATCATCTTCTTCATCTGAAAAATCCAGATAACCGTATTCCTCATCGCTTGAGTCTCCATGTGAACTTGTACTATCCTCAGCTGAAATATCCTGGCTATGCTGTGATGCTCCAAGATGTCCGGGTTGTGAGTGTGGCTGTATCTTGTTTAAAATAGAAAGAAGCATACTACAGGGTGGGTAAATAAAAGGTTAATACATCCAGGATAATTATTTTTGGCTAAATAATTGTATAATGAGTTATTGTCTTCAAACAATATCAGTTCGGCAAAAGTGAATATTCAACAGCGCTGTCAAATATGACAACCCTTGGTCTCATAGTAATGGAAATGCTATAGACAGGGTTGTCATATTCAACAACTCTAGGGGTAAATATTTCCAATCATTATTGGGGGGACGTGTGAAGGATTAGTGATTTCTCTTTCTGTTCATGGTAGACAGTGCTGAATTTACTAAAAATCTGCCCTGGGACATTTGCTCTTTCCCTTGCATTCCCGCCAAAATCAGATGTTTACCCTCCTTCAATACAAGAAATTGGCCAAGAAATCGACCTTATTTCCAAACGCAGTGAAAGGTTCAAATGTCACAGGGCAGATTTTTAGTAAAAATGGCCAATTAACGCTATTTGACCTCTGTGACCTTGTAAAGTAGGTCAAATGAAATAGAAATGGTATTTCTCATTCAAATTGCAAATCACTTCGTCTATATCCAAAAGCCAAAAGTACATTTTTCACAAAGCGCCACCTATCCGGCTGAGCATGTCAAAAATGACTGAAACCGCCAAAAGGCACAATGCAACATCATCCCAGGTGGTGAGAACCATGATGACGCGAACCTGGTCCTATAGGCTATGGGTTTAAGTATCTACCCAGTAAACATCACACAATGTCGGAGTGAAGACTAGGATGAGTATTTGTAATAGATCATGCAGTAAAACTGCTGTGGCAAAGTAACCTAGTTTTCGCAAAACCTGCATACTCACCGAGCTTTGCACAATTGTTACCATATTTCCACTAATACTAGACGAATATTGACATCCTCCTGGTGGTAGAGTCCATGGCGGACATATAGTATAATCAGTATTAGAGGAAATGTCATGAATTTTCAGGTATGCATTATAAGTTATGGTGCCATTGTTTTTGAGAATTGTGTGCAACTCCTGATGGGGATTGATAGCTGCTAGCTCCTTTAGCTTCAGATAAGCTGTTGCATTTATTCTGCCGGGTATAAACACAAATGGCCACACTCCTGGTACGGCAAGTTTGCCGGCCTGACAAATAATAAGTCGCTCACAAATTGAATTGGCTCCCAAAGCATCCTTAACACTATTTACGTTGCTTGGTCTTTCAAGAGTTTGAAAGGTAGCTGCATCCACTGCACTCACTCTAAATGGACACGAATGTGTCAACAAATGACTCCATCGGGTGAATACATGGGTACAGTGTTCACATTGGTTTTCAGGCATCTTTGAAGAACAACTGTGCACTACTGAAATACACAGGTAAAATTCCCCAACACTATTACAAGGACTATTACATAACAAGAAATGAACCCACTGCCTAAAAACGGCATTTAGTCATGGACAGCCAATGTCATTAGAGTGGAAAACAACTATAGAAATTGCTTATGAACCATGACCAACACAAAAGGGGTGGGTGGGGGGAGGTATTGTGATGACATCATGATCAAGTTGAGGGATTTATATAATTTGGTTTTGCCACTGGGCATCATGTTCAGAGTATGGCTTGATGATGTAATTACTTTGATCTTGTCACACACATAAAAATCACATTGTAGATGGCCTATTCTATACTCAATAATAAGACAATACCACTAAAAAAGCAAGAACACCAACATAAATGAAATGGCCAGGGCCATTGTGCTCACCTCATGTGGAGGAAAGATGGATAAAGAGCATGGTATTGTGTCATGTAGTGTTAGGTTTGATGTAGGTCCAAGCAGTTACAATTTCCCCAAAATGGCCAATTTACAGTACATTCGACCTCTGTGACCTTGAAAAGTAGGTCAAATCAAAGAAGACCCGGGTGACACATTGAATGGTTGTTAGAATTAGATGTACCTATGATATAAAATTGGTGCCAATCGGGCAAGTCATTACTAGGAATAATAGCATTTTGAAGAATTTAGGATTTGGCCCCCTCCCTGGAGGCCAAACAGCAAATCAGATCGCACCAAACTTCAGTACCTGAGATCACCTGACCAAGGGGTACATGTGTACTTAATTTGTGATCAATAGTCATTGCAGTTAAGAAACGTGCCATAGTTACGGCCTGACGGCGAATTTACGCCATTTGACCTCTGTGACCTTGACAAGAAGGTCAAATTAAAAACCTGTGTGACATATACTGTATGGTGGTTAGATATACCCATGATATCAAATTGGTGGCAATCGGGCAAGAAGTTAAGGAATAATCACATTTTTAAGGTTTTTGGATTTTGCCCCCTGGTGGTCAAGTGGTGAATCATATTGGACCAAACTTCAGTCCCTGAGATCACCTGACTAAGGGGTAAATGTGTACCAAATTTGGTATCAATAGTCATTGCAGTTTAGAAACGTGCCATCGTTACATCCTAACGGCCAATTTACACACCATTTGACCTCTGTGACCTTGAAAAGGAGGTCAAATCAAAAACCCGGAGGATATATGATGCACCTTTGCTAGAAGTACCTACCATATTTTTTTCAAAATTTCCCGACTACTATTAAGGGAGATATTGCATATTTTCACTTTTAACGTTTGGCCCCCTGGTGGCGAAACCATGAAACGAATCGGACCGAAACTTGGTCTCCAAGGTGTCATTACATAAGGGTACATGTGTACCAAGTTTCAACTCAATAGCTCTAACAGTTACGAAACGTGCCCTGCTAACGGACGACGGACGACGACGACGACGACGACGACGACGACGACGACGACGACGACGACGACGACGACGACGACGACGACGACGACGACGGACGACGGACGCCACGGTATGGGATAAGCTCACCTCTGCTAAGAGGTGAGCTAAAAAGAACCAAATATTGAGTACTGATAACTGATGTACATTTTGACATGTTTAAAAAAAACACAAGTTAATAATATAAGTACCAATTGCCTGCACATAAAGTCGATATGAATGGGAAACACCCTTGCCAATCCAATTCTTGCACAAACGCTATATGCATGTAGTTTTTCTTCGCTGAACATACAGTATATACTCAAATTAGGGTGAATAAATTCTGACCAGCGCTGGAGACACACATGAGCAAAAAGGGTTAACCGCCTGGTCATCAAGAGGTTATGGAATGCATGCATACAGAGCCAAATCAATCTTCAACCAAACTAGTCAATTAATGAAACAGACACAGGGCCACAGGACTGTGTTATCAAAGTTATTACTGGTTCATTTATTCTTTTGTGCTGGTCATTTTAAATGGCTATTCCATGCAATACACACACCCAGCAATATGACGTTTTTTCTTGATTTTTCTCGATTTTCTGCATGAAGGCAATCTCGGATCAAAATAATTTTTTGTCAGGGTACAGATTATAATGAATTCTAAAGATATTCATATTAATATTTTTAATTTCTTACTGTTTTCTACCTTTTTTGCCACTTTTTAGAAACCTCATTGTTTTCCATCCTTAATTACAGATATGCCGAGATTTTCTTTTTTCATCATCTAGAGTTCGGTCTTTTGTACCATCCATGCAAATTTCATCTTTTAATTCCTACTATAAATACCCTAAAAAAATTTTGGTAATCAGGTCCCTTAGCCGAACATCCCCTTTGCGAAATTTCAAGAAGGTTTAAGTTGCTCGCTGATCGAATAATCCCATTCGATAACCTAGCCTCGTTTCTTCTGATATGGCAATGTACCTGTATCAAAAATGTAAAAACAGGTCATTCATCATTTGCAGAATGAATCAGTTGTTGCAAGTAGTCCATACGTATTTGTAGGTAATAATGTAAAATAAAAGTGAATTTGATATTCCAGGATCCATTTTCTACAACAAAGTTCGTGCCGTTGATGCTGCGGGGCTGTCATCAGATGTCGTCGTGAGTGACGGTGTTGTTGTTGACGATACACCCCCAGTGGTCGCGTCGAAGCTTGCCTGCGATTCTACAAATCTCATAGGTAACCCATCATTCGAGTACGACTCTGATGCTTTAGATTTCGATGCAGCCGTGGCGGAGCCAAGCCAAGTCGGCGACCGTATCTCGGTTGGCTCTTGGACCAAAGGCAGCGTGACGGAATGGGAGCTGTTGGGCTCGCAACAAGTGTTGGCAAAAGACGGACAACAATTCTTATTGTTTTACGGGGATGTCTCACAGACTCTAACTGGACTTGCAGCGTATGAGAAGTACCGATTATCGTTCGAGGCAAGCCATGTCGCACCAGGAAGCTTACCTTTACTTGCCCAAGAAGGCAGACTTGAAGTTCCTGGAGTCAGCCATGTGTTCAGCCTGTACAGTAGGCCATCTAGGTATGACCACATGCAAGACGACTTGAAAAAACACATAGACTGGCAAAGGCACGTGTACTACTTTACTACAGAAACCACATCCGCTCTTATTAAGTTTTCATCATTGGGAGAGAAGACTGGTATTGCCTTGGACTCTGTGTCGGTCGTGCATTGTCAGGATGGATCACGTCCACAACCGCACAGGGTGTCCCCATTCAACAATCATACCCAACCTCTGCAGGTTCACACAGGTTTCCTTCACGACTGGTCAATACTACGGGCGACTTGGGACATGGTCGATTTGGAATCGCCAATTGTGGACTACCGCTGGGCAATTGGGACCGTTCCTGGTGGGACTCAACTTCAGGGCTGGGAGTCGGTCGGCCGTGCTAATACTGCTATGAACAGTGGCCTGCAGATGTATCATAATTCGAACGTGCATGTGACAGTGATCGGGACCAACAGGGCAGGCCTGGATACTAAGATTGCGTCTGACCCCATATTGGTCGACCTAACTGCACCTGTGATTTACTACATACGAGATGGATTAGGAAGTGGTAAGTACTCACATAGTCAGTAAATGCAATTATTAATTTATCAACTTATCTCATTGCAGCACAGTTAAGTGTGCGTCCAACCTGCAATGCATGACTGAGCACCATGGCCTTGAAAAAGGTCTGGAGAAATCACCTGGTTCCATGTAGGGAAATTCAAGCTTGACATTAAGTCACATTACGCGGCTGAGAATGAAAGCATGTTTAATGATAAACAACACATCACTTTCTTTCAGATAAATTTTATTCCACATGACTCCAACATTTTTAGCTCAGCTGACAAGCTGAGCTATTCATATGAGTAAATGGTAGAATGAATGTCCGTCTGTCTGTCTGTCTGTCTGTCTGTCTGTCTGTCTGTCTGTCTGTCTGTCTGGCTGTCCGTTAAACAGGCACGTTTCAAAACAATGGCGGATAGGCGATAGATTTTCCCTCTGAGGCGTTGAGACCCTTCAGGACTCCTGAATAGACCAAATGTGGGTCCGGCAGGATGAGCGGTTTGGCCACTAGGTGGCACCGAGCGAAATTTTCCAAAAACTTTTCCAGCAGCTGATTTCTCCTAATTCTTTAAGTTGGGGATCATGCATCAAATCTAATCTTATAGAGCAAAGCTTGCTCTTTCATTATCAATAGGCGTGGTTCATGAATTTCTCACCAGGTGGTGTTACTGGCGCAATTTAGTGAGCACCCCCCCCCCCCCAAGAAGAGCATTTTAAATTTCGCGCGAGTTATCCCACGTGCAGCGAACGTCACGTCTCGGAGTCTGCGCAGTTCAGTCGTAAGGAGACCATGCTATGGAATAGATCGCGTTCTGTCAATTCGGAGGTAAGTTCTCATTAAATGCACAATTTCATAGGCGATAATATTTGGCTGCTTGTGTTTTTGCATGTTGATGACATTAGGGAAGGCTTGGATTGTTTAATTGGATGTGATTAATTTGAAATAGTTCGTCGACGATCGTTGAAAAACGATCTGCGAAATGCAGCTTGGTCTGAGAAACGATGTCAAAGTCCGGCTTTAAATCATGGATTACTCAACAAATAACTATTGTCACATAGCAGAACTAATGTGAATAAACAAGACAATAATAAACATCGTTCTGGTATCATCGGGTAAGGTTGCCAATGTACATAAACAGTGTAATTGAGGATCGACTCCGGCGATTTGAAATGTCAACAAACAATAAATGCGATAGCTGATACACACTGACACATGCACACTGTACATAGCACAATGCTTCAAACGGGGCCGATTCATCACTCTTATCACAATTCATTCTCAATGAAATTCCTTGATTATTCGGCCCTAGCGCCTTAAGCCTGCACCACACGGTGAAAATTTGCGTGATGCAAGTGACACGCGTGCATGTTGCGACAAGCAAATTCTCACTGTGTGGGGTCGTTTTTTGCTGCGTATCTTCCCTCGCGAGTCGATACGCAGCCGATCTAGCATGTTTGATATTTTCTCGACACGCGAGGAAGTTAATCACCGTGTGGGATCTACCTGCAGCAATGTTGCGCGAGTTCGACGAATCACAACAAGCAGATCGGTCACATGATCAAGTCTCTGGCCAGGATCGATACTGCGTCGCATTACTGTATCCTGCCTTTGTATCTGCGGCCCCACCATCTCGAGCAATTCCTGAAATTCCTCGACCCGCACTCTCACTCTGTGGAACTGGCGATACTTCATGGGGTCCTCCTCCCGCAATTCAGCAATTAGATTTGCATAGGCCCCCTTATCCTCTCTTCTCTGAATCCATGGCCTTGTCCAAAGACTACGGTCCACGCGGCGCCGCCTCCGCCCCCGCCTCCGACGGAGTAACAGCAGGAGAATAAGGGCAATTTGGTCTTCTTGGTCCATAATACTTCTAATAGGATTTGACAGTTCCCGGGCGCTGCCATTTTGGTATCATGTGACTGACCTATAAATCATGTGACCGATCTGCTTGTTGTGATTCGTCGAACTCGCGCAACATTGCTGCAGGTAGCCCCCACACGGTGATTAACTTCCTCGCGTGTCGAGAAAATATCAAACATGCTAGATCGGCTGCGTCTCGACACGCGAGGAAGATACGCAGCAAAATACGACCCCACACAGTGAGAATTTGCCTGTCGCAACGTGCACGCGTGTCACTTGCATCACGCAAATTTCACCGTGTGGTGCGGGCTTTATCAGTTGTTGTTGGCCTTGTATTTGATATAAAACTTGGCTAGCTTAGCTATCTATCAAAATTAAAATGTTATCTCCTCATCATGTTTTGCAGGAATGATCTGCACTACTGCAGCTGCATTTGAACATATTTGGTGACCACATCACAGATGACCAAGAGAGAGGATCGAGCTATGACCTTGCACATCCCATCGACTTCGGTGTTCACCAGTGCAATCATCAGAAGAGCCAGTCAATTTTAGTATTCAAGTATTTCATTCTGTAATACTTACCTCAAAATTGACTAAATAAAGAAAACCGCATGTGGCAGTTGGTTAAAAAAATCAAGTCTATCTGTTTAACGTTTTTACTTGCTATCAACATTTCAATGGTGGCATTCTGCTAAGGTTTGTAAGAGTTTCACTTGACTTAAGCAGGGTGTACATTAGTAAAATATTAGCAACATTTTACCAACATTTTACCAACATTTTTACAACAATTTTGCAACAAGCCCTTCAAGGCCCTGTGTACACTAGCAACAAAATTGCAACAAATTAGCAACATTTTTACAACATGTTGGTAAATTGTTGCAAACTTTTTAGTGGGAACAAAGGGAAATAGGTATTTTGGAGGGAAAATGGATGATTCCAAGGAGAGAAGATGTGTTTTGAGTGCTTCAATCTGCAGCAATTTTAGCTGTCATTGTTGAGAGACGGAAGAGGCGGCGAAATAACCAAAGAGAATATGGACCAGGCCCTGGATCAAAATGAGGGTGGATCATGGGGCATAAAACTGCCTGTTAAAGGAGTTGCGGCTGACTGACAAGCCGTCATACAAAAACTTCCTGCGAATGGATGAAACTTCTAGAAAAGGTTTCATCACCCTACGAAGCAAGACACTCACTTGAGAGTTGCTATACCTGCTTCTTGTTCAAGTCACATGACCTCAGGTAGATCACATGACGCAAATCCTATTTCTGATTGGCTGAAGAGTTTGCAACATTTTTACAACATGCAACAAAGAATTGCATTGCATTTAATTTGCAACAATTTTACAACAATTTTACAACATGTTGTAAATGTAAGACGCGTTTTGCTCTGTACACACTACGCATCATTTTTGCAACATTTGTTGCAACTGGAAATGTTGTAAAAATGTTGCTGATATTTTACTAGTGTACACAGGCCTTTAGGCAATAATAGAGTTGGGTAGAGCATTTTGTTAATGTTACCCTTTTAGTTAGGGAAACTGGTGCCTTCTGCATTAGGTGGACCCTACTTGCTCATCTGTCAGACCGGCCTCACACGTCGGCAGTAGAGTTTAAGGTCCAGTCTGCGACATTTACCCATTTCTACCCAGCCAAAAGCGGGTGATTGGGCTAGTCTCTCCATGTGATTCAATTCGCATGGATTCTTGTGTCCTGTGCTGAAAGGCTCCCTCCACAAGGGCAGACTACATCCGGTGGCACTAAAGTATGGAAGAAAGACAGAAGACGACCAATTTGCGAAAAGGATCATCATCATCATCATCATGGCAACAGCTGAGGATGAATCATGTTGCTGTGTGTAGAATTGATGGTCCAATATAGGTTAGGTTATCTGTTTGCGCACACATTGCAAGGGTGGAGCTTGCTTGAAGTAGATTGCGCCAGTCTACCGTAATTCACTGTTACACATCCAGAAGCTAATATCCTTAGGCTTTGAGTCCTTAGTTTAGTAGAGTTTGACGAGTAATGTAATATATACGAACAACGCAGCAACAACTCAGCTGAGCGCCAGGCCCTTGGGCCTCTAGTTACAATTTAAACTCCGACACCCTCCACGTGTACCCTCCTCTTTGGATGCATTTGACAATGTCCACACATATCCTGAACACCCCATGCCACCATCTCTGGATTGTCCCTCGACTCATTGACCTCCCGAATTATGCGAGCTCTTACTTCTGCTAGACCTTGAACTGGAGTCTCATAAACCTTGTTCTTCAGGTACTCTCAAAGAAAATAATCACTGGTAGTCAAATCTGGTGACCTTGTTCATGGCCACTGGGCGGTTCAGTGCGATTACTCGTTCTTTGAACAAAGCAGTGGCCGTCAATGTTTCCTCAACTGTGTGAGAGCGATGTGCTGAAGCACCATCATGTGCCCACCATAAGAGCCTCAAAATACCCCTCCCAGTTATGACATAAAATGATTAATGAACCATTGACAATGAACCATGTGAGACGACAACTGCATGGAGTTTCCCAACTTGGAACATGTTCACTTCTGCCTGTCATTTTAAAGACCATGGTGCTCAATCATGCATGACTGCATGGACGTCATAATGGTATCAATACAAAGCTCATAGCTTATTCTTTACTGTGCTGGAATGTCAGAAGCTGTATAATTAATGGTTTTAAAATATTAACCCATTTCGCCCGGATTACCTTTTTTATGAGACACCCTGTATAATACACAC
This sequence comes from Lineus longissimus, assembly GCF_910592395.1. Taxonomy (NCBI): domain Eukaryota; kingdom Metazoa; phylum Nemertea; class Pilidiophora; order Heteronemertea; family Lineidae; genus Lineus; species Lineus longissimus. Next base: position 10,202,219 of record NC_088313.1, read on the forward strand.
ATTCCGCCCAACACCACAGACTGTGCATAGAGGGATGTGAATTAACTGAGGAATTATTTTTTGGTGGTTCGATTGCGAACCACCATCTGTGCTTGGTTATTCGTTTTTACTCATCTATAGTCCCATGTATGCATCTGCGTGAACAAATTAGTTCTCATGTTTGTAACGTCCAAAAAGACAATGCTATTCTGCCTAGATCCCTCAGATTAATCTCAGCTTGATTCGCACACTTGAATTTACTAATAGCTGCTATAACCTGCTGAACAAATGATTTATTTAATACCCATTTTGTTTCATACATCGCCGATGTATAGCGTAGTAATCTTATATTGAGTCGGCTGTCTGCTTGTGGAGGTCAAGCTGTCAATACGCAATGTGAATGTACACATTTTAGCTTGCTGGCGCCATCAAATGCTACACTTTTCACAGCAGCATCGCATTAACAGTGATATTCGCCTTTCACCCTGATTTGGTGGATTAGCAACTTGATTTTGCAGATATTCAACATTTAGTCGCCAAAAAATCTGCGCCGTCTAAATTGTTGGTGCTGCCGCCTATCGATAGCCAGTTGAGTTCGCGAGAAAGCGTGGCGGGAATTTCGAATCACCTAATTTGGTGTGCCACACAGTTGAATTACGGTAAATACAGTACTGTATGCATTTAGCTGGCCAACACCAGGAGATCAAAATAGGGCTATATTTATCATTCTAAAATACCTTGGTACCGTAAAGTCAACTTTTAAACGGAAAATGCATGAGCCTCGTTCTGAGAGTGGAGTGTTTTGGACACGCAACCAAGATGCTCTACCAAAGTTCCCTCGGGTTGCACTAAAATGTGGAACCATGCACACAGCTCACTTCAGAAGTTTGAGGCTCTCAAAACACTGCTTCAAACACAAATCAGCCAAGGAAGCATCAACCACCCTAAGTTTTTTAATGAGCACTACACATATTTGCTGAGAAAAACGCTCCAAATAGCCCATTTGCGCGGATTTTAGCGTCACTTGAGCGAGCCGATCCGGACTTCCTGTACGCGCTGCCGTGACATAATGTAAACAACGGCGCTACCGGCGCTCCGGGCAGGCGATGGATGGAATTTGCCAAATTCGCACATATTCAAGTTATTTCGTGGCCTATCTTTTTAAGTTTGAGGTATTTTAGAATAGAAATTGAACCCTCGGCTTCGGACCTTGGTTGAGTTACCAAGACACTCTCGGGTGGAGCTAAAATTTCGTCCAAACCCTCGCCTGTCGGCTCGGGTTTGGACTGTATTTTAGCTCCACCCTCGAGTGTCTTGGTAACTCAACCAAGGTCCTCCGCCTCGGGTTCAATTCCTTAATTATACATGTTCTAGCAATAAGCCATCATAGATCAATTCGCAATTGCATTCCTAAGCTTCATAGGCCTACTGAATGCGGACAAATTCCTATGGGACTGATCATGCGTCTATTTCCCCAGTCATCCTAGAACATTTTTAATGATTTACAATTAAAACATCTATGACAGGTTCCTCTGATGATACCACATCACATTTCAACAACTCCTGCCCAGATTGCCCCCATCACATGCGCAAAAACCTCAGTCCCTGCCCTGCCCACAATTCGAACCACCCCTTCAGTCTTTTTTAAAGACAGCTTGTTAAAACTGTTTCTTTTCATGACAACAGGAGATCGGAATTGAAGGCGTTGTTCCACAATGTTTTCTTGAATAATTTTGATTAAGATGTCCCTTGAGATCACTGCCTTAACACGATTCCATTAAACCAGGGAAAATGCTAAAGAATGATTCAAGGTTGTAATGAAAAACATATGCAATAGGGCCATTTTGACGGTAAGCGAAAAAAACACATTCGGATCAGATCCGAATGCGATCCGATTGAGTCACATTCAGGTCTAAAAAACTGCGCGCGTTTAACCTTTCAGCGTAATCCGGTCTCATCTGGAACCATTTCTGTGGAAATTGATGTGGAAATCTCCAATACCTTTGCTTTTGAAGGTGTAAAAAATACGTTAGTGCACATGCATCCATGTAAAATGAATCCCGATTCGGTATCCATTTGGGTTTAGACAACGCTTTTGATTCGGATGCATCCGGATGCACCTGGATTAAAACTACCTCGATCGATGTTTTTTATAATCCAGATGGAACCGCATTGATCCGGATCATTTTGCATTTAGACGAGAAAAAGTTAAACCAGATTCAGATTCAATCGGATCGCATGTGGCTTTTTCCTGTTGTCTGAACGGCCCTAATATTCCTGCCATGTATGATTATAAACAAGATTTCGGGCAATTGTAAACACGGCAATTTTCTGTCAGGCATTTTCCATCTTTTTTTAGATGACCTCAAACTACAGTCCAGCGCTGACATTAGCATCAATTTTGACGTTGCCGATAATGAGAGTTGGATTGATTATTGTGAATGGGGCCTAGGTAAGTCTGATTCAATTCTCAGCCGTATGACCTCTCAATGAAATAAAACTTGTATCTTTCAGTACCATGTGCATCTAGAAGTTTAAGTTGAAGGACAGCATTAATGTATCATTTGTAATTATTACCAAAGTATTAACTAAATACAAAATATAAATTGCTGGGAAACGATTAATTATACATCTTGGAAACAAAAGAAAATAAACTACCACATTATAGTTGTCTATTTGAGGTATAGGTACCTTGTGTGCTTACTGTGCTCCTATCGAGGGCAGAGGAAATTGCCCCATGGTATCAATTAGGCAAGTAATTTGATATCCAGTCGGTGACAATACTGCTCATGAGGGCCGACTTACAAACTCTTACAGTCATGACGACTTTGCTCTACACGTTTTTGATGATTAGTTTTAATTATTTCTTCAAAATTCAAAATTAATTATTCTGTTTGTAATGATTCCAGGTTACATCTCGGGTTCCTTGGGCCTGATGAATTTCACGAACATCGGCGACAATCACACCGCCACAGCTTTCCTCAATGGCTCCAGCATCCCAAATGGCGCAACAGTCTATGGCACGGTGCGTTGCTTCAACCTGGCTGGTTGGTCTTCAATTATGTCCTCAGATGGTGTGATCATCGTTAAGGAAGCGCCATCTACGTCAGGGGCGATCGTACAGATCAGGCCATGGGGGGCGTCGCGGTACGCAACGGCTAATCTTTACCAGTCGAGTAACGATACCCTACATGTCATGTGGGATGGGTTCGATGATGCCAGTGGCATACTTTACTATGAGGTGAGAACACAATGAAAAATATCCCGCATGTCTTGAATCATTCTTAATGGAAAACAACTGAATATACACGATTTAGGACATACGGCCATGTACTATGTGTGACAACAATTTTGTAATTTTTTAACCCTTCTCCTTATTGTAAGACATGGTGAAGACCTTCCGTGCAGTTCCCGAGGGAACCTGGCTTCCAGCATTTTGTTATATGCTAACATTTTCTTTTCTTTTTCAAAATCGCCCTCGTCGTCAAGCGTTCCTGGAAACTGTATGGAGTTGACTTAATGTTGTGATGGCATGCGGGTAACCGACCCTAAAAGTGGAGAAAAAACAACGGTCAAAAATGCATTAGTGGAATAAATCCATACGAGTGGCATCATTTAGAAATAGTACTAAGCACATTAATTTCCTGTTTCAGGTTGCGCTAAAAGGCTATTACTATCTTAAGAGTTTCAAGACTCTCGCAACTAATAAGGAAAAGTTTGCGATTCTACCTGACTTGACATTACGACCAGGAGAGACATATGAAGTGTCCATCAGAGCTACCAACGTGATGGGGCTGACCAGTGGAGAGATTACCACCAGTGTCACCGTTTTGACGGAGCCGCCAGCTTTGGTGGATCTCGGCGGATTCGATTTAAGCAAGTACAATTGTGAATGAATCATACGAACAATAAAACTGCTTTTCGCTTAAGGAATCGATACTGGGGGTATTGGGTGTGTCCACGAAACCGCAAAGCGGAGCTTAAATTTCAACCAAAACCGAGGCGAAGCCAAGGTTTTGGCAAATATTATAGCTTCACCCGAGCAGTTTTTGGAAGGCAGTCAATACTAACTTATTACAGTGAAACGCATTATTGTCTTCACTATATAATCAACCATTTAAAAAGGTCGAAAAAAACTTTTTTATTAAGGAAAAATTCCACCAAAAAATCACTAGTGTTATAGTTCAGCAATAACTAATACTTTCATGGGTGTTTTCATGTTGATATCTTATCTTGGTTTCGAGCAATAATCATGCTTTTCCTGCAAAAATATCAACATGCAAAATAAACAAATTTTCTATTGAACTTTGAAATCTGCCCCCAAACTTCCACCACCTCAACATGCAGTGTGTCATGTTATAGCACAAGTACAAGCAAAGACAATTTATAGTAAGTTATTTCTTTTTGTATTCCAATTAATGCACAACAATTATTCAAACTTCATTCAATGAAGGAGGGACAACATCATTGGCATACGTTTATTAGGGTTATTGACACCGTGATGTAACTGGACATGTCACTTATTACACTCCTATGGCTATTGAATAGATGTGCTTTAGCTTTTGCAGTTTGGATGCATCGACAAAACGGGAGGTTCTTCCCGTCAGGTCGTCAGCATTTTCCCAAAGCTTCATTTGGAGTGTTGTCTCAACGGGCCAGAACTTCCTGAATGCCAGCTCTAGTAATGGGCAGGTGTTTACGATGTGCTCTGGTGTCTGTTCTCCATTGCCGCACTCGCAGTTGTATTAGAGCTACGCTCCTGGCAACAGAGTTGTATTAGAGCAGGACTTCGTCCTTTGCAACAAAGTTGTGCTACGCCACAAATATGCTATTTGATAATTTCATTTAATAAATGAAAGAAGAAGATATTAAAAAGAATTGGTAATATTATTAAAAACATTTAAATATTGTTTTAGATTATCATAATATGCAGTGAGTCTATCTTACTTATTTAATTTTTTTTTAAAGTCAAGATAGACTCACCAAGTGATGGTACAGTAAGGGCTGTACTTAAACTATCTTTAATTTTTACTCCTTTTGTTTGATAATTTAATTTATTTTAATTGAAAGAAGAAGATTATGAAAAAATATTTGAAATATTTTTAAGAATAATATTGAAATATTATTTAAATATTTCAAATATTCTTTTAGATTAACATTATTAACAGTGTTCAATCTTAATTATTAAAACATATTTTTAAAGTCAAGATAGACACACCAAGTGATGGTACAGTAAAGGCTGTACTTAAACTATCTTTAATTTTTACTCCTTTTGTTTGATAATTTAATTTATTTTAATTGAAAGAAGAAGATTATGAAAAAATATTTGAAATATTTTAAGAATAACATTGAAATATTATTCAAATATTTCCAATATTCTTTTAGATTAACATTATCAACAGTGGTTCAATCTTACTTATAAAAACGTATTTTTAAAGTCAAGATAGACTCACCAAGTGATGGTACAGTAAATGCTGTATCCTAACTAGCTTTAATGTTCACTCTTAATCTTAAAAATTAAAATAATTAAATGGAAGATGAAAATATTATTAAGTTAATTAAATGAAAACTGAGTTAAACATTGATTCTAGCAAATACCCAGAACAGAGTTCAAGTGATTTAGTTATTAATCTCAACAAAGAAATTCAGAATGCATCTAATATTAGTTTAACTGATGCAGGAATACCTTGTTCCTTTCACAACATAAGTGGAGCTAGGAAGAATGTCAAAATCAAGTTAAGGGATATATACATGACACTTATTACGATACCTGATGGTCTTTATGACCTAGACAAATTTTCAAAAGCATTTTCATATCAATTGAAAGAAAACGTCTTAAGTAGAAATGTTGTTAGCTTTGATTTAGAAGAACCCACTGGTACGACATACATACACTTACTTTTAGAGAAGAAATGAGAAGAGATATCAAATTATGTTTATGGATAAAACCAATGAACTGTTTGGTTTAATTTAAACGTTCTGAATGGCCTTATTCTTCTGAAGATGGTTTGGTCGTAAGTGATTATCCAATGAATTTCAGACCAATAAACTATTTTGTTTTTCACTGTGACATAATTAACACTAATAAAGTACTTGATAACGGGGAACCGTCAGATGTTCTAGCCATTAGACCGATTAAAGAAGCTGATATTGGAGATACTATTACATACAGATTTTGTTAAACCAATACAAATACCATGCAAGTCAAGATTCAATAAAATAGAGATTAAATTAACAGATGAACACCGTGACATTATCGACCTTAATGGTTTTGATGTAATATATCAATTGTTGATAAAAGGAAATCCACCGAATTAAATGGCAAGTATTGTTATTATGATTGGAGGCGCTGTTGTCAAAGCATTAGCATTCTCAGGATCTGGTAACCTTTTTAAAGCACTAGACAAGAACAGTTATGAAGCTGAAAATAAAAGACATAATAGGGCTATGGAAGAGTTAAATAAAACATCAGCGGAATATGAAGAACATAGAAAGAAGATAATTGACTTCGTTAACCTTGAAATGAAGAGAGAAAACCAGTCTGCTATTGATTTTAATAATACTGACACCGCTCTTGCTGTTTACAACCACTTTCACCCTGAGAAACAAGTATCATCACTAGCTAAACGACCTAAATTAAGTGACTATTACAACCTAGTGATAAAATGAAGGAATACGAGTACCTATGGATTGTCCTAGGTATGAGTGCTGTAGGATAAGGGGTCTACTACTTTTTGGCTCACCGTAGGGGTGTCTATACGATAGCTCTGTGTCCGTTGTCGTCGTCGTCTCGTCGTCGTCGTCGTCGTCGTCCGTTGTATCCTCTAGCACGTTTCTTAACCGCTTGTGCTATGAACCTGAAACTTTGTATACATCATGCTCAAGGTCATATGTACCCTGACACTGAATTTTGTTTCGGTCTGATTCTTGCCTTTGCCACCAGGGGGCTAAAACCGAAAAGTTAAAGTTAAAGTTACGTAGCTCTACATGTTGACAAAAAATCAGGTCGATGTGGCGTACTTTTCAAGGTCACAGAGGTCAAATGGTGTGAATTGGCCGTTTGTGTGTAAATATGGCACGTTTCCTAACCGCTCAAGCTATGAACTTTAAACTTGGTACACATGACCCTCTAGGTCAGATGACCTGTGACACTGATTTTCGGTCCGGTCTGATTCTTAACTTGGCCACCAAGGGCCCAAAACAAAAAATTTGAATAAAGCCATATCTTGCTTATTACTGATTAGTTTTTGGTAAAAATTTTATGGTAGATAGTCTTCGCAAGGATACATCACATATGGTACGGTTTTTTGATTTGACGTACTTGTCAAGGTCACAGAGGTCAAATGGCATAAATTGGCCATTTGAGCGTAACTGTGGAACGTTTGTTAACCCCTAAGGCTATGAACTTGAGACTTTGTACAAAGGACCCCCTAGGTCAGCTGACTTCCGACCCTGAATTTCAGTCCGGTCTGATTCTCGACTTGGCCAGGAGGGGGCCAAAAGTGAAAACCTAGAGAGTGTGATATCTCGCTTATTAGTGATTCGTTTTCAATAACATTTTTATGGTAGGTTCTCCTAGCAAGGATACATCACATATCACATGAGTTTTTGATCTGTCCTGCTTTTCAAGGTCACAGAGGTCAAATGGCATAAATTGGTCGTTTGATTGTAACTATGGCACGTTTCTTAACCACTAAAGCTATGAACTTGAAATTTGGTACACATGACTCCCTACGTCATGTAACCTCGGACACCAAATTTCAATCTGATCTGGTGCTCAACTTGGCCACCAGGAGGCCAAAACTAAAATAGGTAAAAAGTGCAATATCTCGTTTATTAGTGACTTGTTTTTGATGATATTCTTATGGTACTTACTCCAAGCAACGATACATCACATGTCATACCGACTTTGGTTTGACCTATATACTATACATGCATAATGTTTCTTAACCTGGATGAATTCCAAAGCACCAAATATCTATACGGTCAGCACAATGGCCCTTGGCCGTTTCATTTGTAAGAAAGAGGAAGAGAGAGTAAACCCGAAAGGATGTTGCAACCTGATGATTAATTCTAATCTCCTATTCACTTTAAGTTCTTCTATGTAATACTGTCTTTTGTCCTTAGGAATAACACTGTTTTCTTCTAAGGCATGTTCCATGGCTGATTCATCCTTGTTAAAAAACAGGACTAAGAGTCTGATGTTCTCTCTGAAGTCCTTAACTACTGAATTGTACCTTTGAACTAGTAACCAAACAGTCAGACTGTAGTGTCTACTGGAAAATGCAAGATTACATAACTCGGACACCTTCTTCTGTGTGTCTCTCAAAATAGCACAATCACCAATTAATAATAATGTGTCTGACCCTGCAAAGGTTAGAGTAGCAAATTTAAGCACAAGGTCCAACTTACTGGCCACTGCTTCAGGATTAATAATGTAGACGTTGTTGTCTTGGTAAATCCATTTCCTTTCATATGTCTTATTATTGAAATATGTTGGACAGAAAATGACTATGCTCTGGAACTTCTTACAATACTCCTTTTCTAAGAGGTCAAGAACAAAATGTGTCTTACCATAATTGCTGACACCAGAGATTAGCATGTTATGCTGCTCGTGAATAAATACTTCACCCATGTAAATGAATGTAAATCAAAGTAATGAAAATCAAAGCAATGAAAATCAAAGTTATGAAAATCAAAGTTATGGTACTCAAAGCAAAGAACAGTATCTGAGAGATTTGTACTACAACCCCGAGAGTCCTGCGGCTTACAGTTCTTTGAGTAAAATGTGGAAACAGGTAAAGGAAGATAGACAAGAGCATAGCTCTGCTAAAGGTATTAAGTACAAAGAGGTGAATGAATTTCTAGACACACTACCAACACACCAACTACACAAACCAGCCTTTAAGAAATTCACCTTCAGAAAGACATTGGTATCATACATCGATCAACAGTGGCAAGCTGACTTGGTTGACATGCAGAAGTTTTAACGGTCATAGATCTATTCAGTCGTTACTCTTGGGCTCTACCATTGAAGAGTAAGAGGGGAGAAGAAATCAGAGATGCATTTAAAGTGATTTTTGAAGATGCAGTGCCAGAAAAGATCCAGTTTGATGACGGTACTGAATTCTACAACAAACACGTCAAGCAACTTTTTACAGAAAATGACATAGAATGGTTCTCCTCAAAATCTAACAAGAAGGCAGCAGTCGTAGAGAGATTCAACAGGACTTTGAAGAATAAAATGTGGAGGTATTTCACGGCTAAGGAGACCGACAAGTGGATATATGTTCTAGGTGACTTGGTCAGTGGTTACAATAATACATTTCACTCATCAATAGATATGAAACCAATAGACGCCAGAAAGATGGAAAACGAAGGAGCAGTATGGTACAACATTTACGGCCTTCACCTCAAAGAGACATTTGGTGATCCAAAGTACAAGCTACAATTGAGCTACGTTCCTAATCCTGAGCAACTAGAGTACAAGATAGAGAAGATATTAAGAAACAAGACCAGTCAAGGCAAGAAATACGGATTAGTGAAGTGGAAGGGTTACAGTGACAAATTCAATGATTCGTTACCAGTTTCAGAGATTAAGTCTCTAAAGTAATAATTCGAGCCTGACTTCGTCATGAAAGTTTCACTCGGCCACGCTCTTTTTTCCATTAAATCAAGCTAGAAATGGAAGGACAAATATTTAACAATAATTATGGTACGGTCAATGTTTATCAGTATCCTGTTAATCAGTATCTACCAAATGTTTCAGTACCTACATTTAAATGTGTTAAATGCTATGTAACAAAGCCTGAAAGTGAATTTGAAAAAAAACAGATGTAATAAATTCCTGGATTATTTTAAGCATGAAAGCAAGAACTGCAATAAATGTGATGAAGTTAAATTACTAAGTCTAACTCGACATCCTCCATTTTCTCAACAAAGGAAAACATCAGTACATCCTCGATGGGAAATATCGAACCCCTAAAGCCTTGGTTGCTATCTCTTCCCCAACAATGTTCTCGGTTAACTCTGATGCGATGTTCTCTGTGGCTAGATTCAACACAACGCCTGGTACATTGGAGAGAAACTTTCTCAGATTCCATTCTGGGCTCAGAATACTCTTGAGGCCTACTGCTAACTCTGCTACCTCCGCGTCCACGTCATCTCCACTCAAAATGTCATCCACAAAAATGTGCTCCTCGATCTCTGCAGCAGCTTTGGGATACTCCTCACGATGCGACGCGACGTGATCGAGCACAGTCTTGATGTTAGAAAATGGTGAAGAAGTTAGCCCAAAAGTGACCGTGGTCAATCTGAAAACTTCTGGCTCCTTGTCTGTGTCCAGGTATCTCCATAGAGATCTCTGACAATCACTGTCTACTGGATTCATACTTACCTGCAGGAACATCTTTTCAATATCGGCAATCAATGCGATTCTGTGACGCCTGAATGGCATCAAGACTCCAGGAAGGTCGGGTTGCAAAGCAGGACCTGCTAACAATGTGGCATTCAAGGATACTCCATCAGGGCCTCTCATCGATCCATCAAAGACAATTCTGACCTTGGTTGTCGTCTTGTCTTCTCTCACTATGGGATGATGGGGTAAGTACCACACGCTAGGATCCTCAGGCTCCTTTTCCTCAATCACTCGTTCTGCTCGACTTGTCTTGATCAACTCCTGGATTTGCTCCTGGTATCTCGCTGTCAATGTTGGGACTTTTTTTAGTCTCTGCTCTAGACTACTAAGTCTCCTGATGGCTTGTTGCTTGTTGGACTTTTCCCCGTCCACTCCGGATATTCCCGTCTTATAATGATCGGTCTTCTTGACAGTTTTCTCCTCTTGTTGTCTCAGGGCTTCAGTCTCTAGTTCTGATAGTTGCTTGTTCTTCTGGAGATTGGAAACCTCTCCATCAACTAAGGATATCACGATATGCGTTTTCTCAACTTCACTGCACCCTGGTTTCTCCAATTCGTCCCTACCAGCTTCTTCCATTGATCAAATAGCTCGGTGTCCTCTTTGAACTTTGGAATCTGGCGCTTTTTATGAGCAAGAGTCCCCAATATCCTTTCCAACTGATCTGCCGAAATGCCAGTTTGAACGGATTGCAGTGTCTCCTTCAAAGTGTCTCCGGCAAAGTGTTCTGGTGTGAAGGTATCACTCGACTTCTCTGACGGGGTGCGCCTCTCCTTGTCTGCATCTGCTTGCAGTTATTGAACTTTGGCAGAGATGTCATAGTACTGGGTGCGGTACTTCTCTTCCGACTCAGTCTCGACTCTCAAGGCTTCTTCAGTAAGCTTCCCAAAATCAGGAATGAAGTCCACCTCGGTCTGCACATCCTTCAATTCACCGTAGATGGCATTGAGCTCCTCCATTGCGTTAGCAGTCTTTTTCACTGCTGTTTGAAACTGCCTAACATTATCTGCCCTTTCCAACAACGTAGCAGCTTCCCTGTAAAATCTAATCTCAGTATTCTCTTGCCGAGTATACTTCGCGCGACATATTCTGCGTTTCTCTTGTAGAGATTGCAAAGTTGGTGGATCACCCATGTTTGCAGTGTTGACTAAAAACACCCAGTTTTAACAATAGGTGTTATGAACTCGTGAAGTTAGATTTAAAGTTTTACCAAGGCCTACTTGTAAGCACAACAATGTAGCAACAACTCTTGTGTCTACTCATGAAAGACGTAAATTTTACTTACAGTCACACTGATGTAGTAAACTTGCTACACTGTAAGGTCACTCAAAACCCAAAGTGATACTCTCAACTCAACTCAGTATGCTGGTTGTTGCACAGCAAGGTCTAATTACAACCCTACAGCACAAACTCACTCAACTTGGTAGTAGGCATGCAGCAAGGTCAAATTACAACTGTAAACTGCAGCGCAAATTTTCAAACTCAACTCAAAGTGGTTGTTGACATGTAGCAAGGTCATATTACAACCTGTACTACAGCGAAGATTCTCAAACTCAACTCCAAATGGTATGCAGCAAGATCAAATTACAACCTGTACTACCGCGAAGAGTCTCAAGACTAAAGTCAGTTTAAAGTCAGGAGAAAGATTTCCGTCATCCAATAATAAGCAAAGTTCTCAAACTCAATGTATGGTGACTTAGTATAAGCATTCGCAATCTTGACCAAGATACTCAAACTCGAACTCAGACTCATGTGGTGATTCAACTACATGCACAAACAATGTATGTTAACTTAGTACAAAGGCCTAAACAAACCTAGACTAAGATGCTCGAACTCAATACATACAACAAGTGTACAATGTAATACCATAGTAAAAGGCCAACTTCTATACCAAATACTTGGCAAAGATCTCAAAATTACTCAATATCTGAAAGGGAATTAAAATAGTATTGCTGAAAGAAAGTTATATTAATTCATGCACATGACAACAATACACTAAACTGGAAAGTCACAGTCCTTGGGAGATGATGACTCGCTAACTCAGAAGTGTTCTTGAATCTCAAGGCGCACATTTGAAAACAGTTCAGTTCATCAATGCAGCACGGGATACGACCCTGGACATGGGATGAAGTATGAACAGCTTCTCTCTCACACACAAGATGACCTTGAAGATACTCTGATACACTGCTGGTACTCGGATGTTGAGCACATGAATGACGATGCTCAATCGACGACGATAATGTAGGCTATAGCTCTCGACGATGCTCAAATGACGACACTCAGCGTTAGCGGGAACACATTAGCATCGAACTTGACAATGATGAGCACACAAATGACGATGGTCAATGTTGAGAACACACCAGTTCTCAGCTCAGGGACCACATCAATCAGCAACGATACGAATTCGACAAATCAGACTGACGACGTCCAACGAACGTTGATATCACGGTTCACTGTAAATGTCTCTTCTCAGAATTGATTGACATTTTTCCTCAGAATATTCACACAAAGAATATTCTATACCCGATGGAGGCACAGTACAGTGTTCTAAGTTCTCAAAACCGCATCCAAAGTCCAGCAGAGTCCTTCTTGTGGACAGCAGCATGCATTGGCTTCATCTGCACTTAGCAACAACTAACACAGGCCGAATGCACAGGCCAACTGTACACAAAATGTACATAGATAGCACATGGTCACAGAGTTCAGACAGTTCTCACAAGAAGAAGAAAAGTCACTTTTACTGCTTCTCAATCCGGTCGGAGAGACCTAATGGGACTGTATCAATGAATCAACTCAAACTCTTGATGTTAATCAACAACTTCATAACTTGTAATATATCTCTTTTCTCATCATCAAATTAAACTCTGGTCTTGAACCATGTGTTCTGTCCTCCATCCATCTTGCAAGTCCCCACCTAGTGCTGCCACCTATGATAATTATATGGGACTACAGGGTGTCAAAAAACATAAACTAACTATAGGGTGTCACAACACGACAACATCACATCGATCCAGTGATATCTGGTGCATGATATTTTCCGTTATGCGTGGGTGCCCGATTTGGCAAGCCATCGAGGCTTGCATCCTCCGGCTTCGGTGATGGCTTCGGAGTGCCCGTCTCCTAGACTGGCTGCACTGGGATGACGCATCCGGTCTACTCGGGTTTTATGTCAGAGTTTTCCATCTCCCAGATAAATTGCATTTGCCGGCTGATGAGCTTCACCTACCCAGAGCTTTCTGGTTTTGAGGCGCCAGGACTCGCCTTTCGCACCACCACTGTTGGTGATAACGACGCCGCCACGGGAAGGCTAGGATTGGAGCTTTGCTGTCAGAGGCTTTGTCTTCGCTTGCTATTGGAGCATTTTAGAGACAGGGATTCTTGTCACCCCGTCATTAACAGTCCTTTTTAAAGCTGATATTAATATAAACACATATGATCTTCCCCCAAACATCCACCTTTGCCATGTCATAGGGCCCTGTATTAACGAGCAAAGACAAATTATTATAGGTTATTCCTTTTAGTATTCCAATTATTGCACAGCAATTACTCAAAACTCATTCAATGAAGGAGGTACATAATTCATGGGCATATCTTTATCAGAATTATTAACACCGGGTTGTAACTGGACATGTGACTAATTACACTCCTGCAGCTGTTGAGTAGATGTATTTTAGCAAGAAATGTAATGAAACGGCCAGGGGCCATTGTGCTCACCGTATACATCTTTTAGTAGGCAGGATCATGCTTAGTTTGGAGGTGAATATGGTGAACACAATCAGGCATGAAGACTTTTTTTAGATGTGTATTGATGTCAAGTAATAAGACAGGGCAGTATATATAAGTTTATGATCCAACCAATAATTGTCTATGACATCAACAAGATCAATATCGTGTGATTGCTAAGAGTCCCTGCAATAAAAAATTCATCGAAAAAAAGTCATTAATAAGCGAGATATTGCACGTCCTACTTTTTCAGTTTTGACCCCCTGGTGGCCAAATCAAGAATCAGATCAGGCCAAAATTCGGTGTCAGAGATTATCTGATGTAGGGGGTTACATGTACCAACTTTCAAGTTCATAGCTTCAGTAGTTAAGAAACGTGCCAGCCCATAGTTACACTCTAATGGCCAATTTACGCCATTTGACCTCTGTGACCTAGAAAAGGAGGTCAAATCCAAAAATCGTGGTGTGGTGTATCCTTGCTAGAAGTCCCTGCCATAAAAATTTTATCGAAAACAATTCACTCAAATAAGCAAGATATTGCACTTCTTCCTTTTTCCATTATGGCCCCCTGGAGGCCGAATAAAGAATCAGATCAGGCCAAAATTCGGCATCAATGGTTATCTGATGTAGGGTGTTATATGCACCAAGTTTCAAGTTCATAGCTTAACTGGTTAAGAAACGTGCCATAGTTTACACTCTAACGGCCAATTTACGCCATATGACCTCTGTGACCTTGAAAAGTAGGTCAAATTGAAAACCCGTAAGACATGTGATGTATTCTTCCTAAGAGTACCTACCACAAATGTTTTATCGAAAAAAAGTCATCAATAAGCGAGACATCACACTTTTTAGATATCCACATTCGACCCCCTGGTGGCCAAATTGAGAATCAGATCGGACCGATATTCAGCACAAGAGGTTATCTGATATATGGGGTTATATGTACCAAGTTTCAAGTTCATAGCTGTAGCGGTTGAGAAACGTGCCATAGTTACACTGAAACAGCCAATTTATGCCATTTGACCTCTGCAACCTTGAAAAGTAGATCAAGTTAAAAACCCGTACGATATATGATGTATCCTTGCTATGAGTACCCACCACGAAAGTTTTATTGAAAACAAGTTATTGATAAGCGAATTATCACACTTTTTAGGTATCCACATTCAGCCCCCTGGTGGCCAAGTTGAGAATCAGATCAGACCGAAATTCAGCACCAGAGGTTATCTGGTATAGGGGGTTATATGTACTAAGTTTCAAGTTCATAGCTGTGGAGGTTGAAAAACGTGCCATAGTTACACTGAAACAGCCCATTTACGCCATTTGACCTCTGTGACCTTGAAAAGTAGGTCAAATTAAAAACCCGTATGATATATGATGTATCCTTGCTATGAGTACCTACCACAAAAATTTCATTCCAAACAAGTCATTAATAAGCGAGATATCACACTTTTTAGATATCTACATTCGGCCCCCTGGTGGCCAAATTAAGAATCAGATCGGACCGAAATTTAGTCTCACAGGTCATCTGACCAAGGGAGTCCTGTGTACACAGTTACAAGTTCATAGGCTTAGCAGTTAAGAAACGTGCCACTGTTTTTGAAATAGGATACGACGACGACGGACGACGACGACGACAGACGACGACGGACACTGCGGTATTGTATAGACTCCCCTACGGTGAGCCAAAAATGTGATCCTAATTTCTGTCCCTAAATTTGTGTTTTCCGTCGATTTTCTCCTTGAAATCTATCACTTCAGGTTTTTTTATTCTTCATAGCCTAGCTGAACTTGTATGAAGATTTGTCTCTCATCAGATTTATTTCGTATAAATTGCTGGGTTTTTTTGAGAAAATGTGTTTTTGTAGTCATTTTTCCGTTTTTTTCCTGGATATTTTGGGTGTTGTCCATACTCGATAACTGCTTTTAAAATCCAATAAAAGGTTTTTAAGGTATGAATTAATATTACCATTTGTCGAGTGGGATTGTCGTTGGACGTTGACTGTTGAACAGTTATGCGAGAATGACGAAAATATGTCCACAATGTTTACCTTTTGTAAATTGAGGATTACATGATAAAGACAATAATGCACTTCTTCGTAATCATAATGATCATACAGACAACAAAATTTGCGACAACCTTGTACAAACCGCATTGAAAACGGTTGAATTGTTTATAGGAAATATTATATGTTGTTGAATTACATGAATTTGGACGTTTTATTGTTTAAAAAAACCCTCAGGTTTGAAAATTGACGACCATACTCTCTGTGCCTACGTCACCTACAACGTATGATATTCTTATAAACTATTCAACCGTTTTCAATGCGGTTTGCACAAGGTTGTCGCAAATGTTGTTGTCTGTATATCAATATGAGCTAGGCTGTACATGATTCAACCACTCAACTTCCGGCAAGTCAGTTTATGATAATTATGATTTTAGCGTAAATAACAAATTGTATATCTTTCAGTGTGGAACTACACGTTACTGAACAGCACATGGCTAACGAGCACAACGTTCCGCGTAAACTGGGGTAATCTCTTCACATCTGCTCACGAATTGAGATACGAGGTTTCGGTAGGTACAGTGGTTGGTGCAAAGGACGTGATACAGTGGCAAGAGACGCAACAGACCTGGTTAGAGATGCAGATACCTTCGGAAGTGGATCTCGCGAGCCAGGATAGATACTACATCGCGGTTACGGCGTATAATCCAGCAGGAATCCACAGTACACGGACATTTGTCATCGGTGTTTAGTTTTGCTTCATCAACTAAACTGGTTAAAAGAGACTACTTTAAAATCCACTTGTGTTTAGAATAGATTAAAGCTTTTTACGCGTGCCAAAGACAAGGAAAAGAGATAATGTTAATGTAGACTGTGTTTATGGTGTTGAGAATCAAAAAGGAAACAATTTAAAATTCAGAAAAATGGCCTGTTTATCCCTCCTCTTCAGTTATCCTTAACGGTTACATTAAGTATCATTATGGACGTTATCACTTTCAGTTAATCCCATTAGAATGTTCATGTTAAGACGGCGCTGCTAAAGCAAACGTGGTTGTGAACAACCCAACCTGTTGATGTTCTAAAACATGTCATTTAATTGTACTGGAGGTGCTAGTAGAAGAGTTTTAAGTTTTTATAAATCCCATTGAAAACTTTGGATTTTGAAGAACTATTTCAGTTTTCCTCTTACATATATATGTAATTTAAGATGTTTTCTGATATTCAAAAATCTTTTTTACTCGATCTCTTTGAACTAATAAGTCGTTGTTCGTAGTCAGATTTCTACTACGAAATCAAGCATATTTCTGCAAAATCACAGTTGAGCACTCAATATATTTTGTATTAGCTTTTATATGACGCATGTAAGATCCCTTTTCTATGAAATACACGTATTATTCGTTCTCTATCAATTATGGTCGAATCAATCCACCATGATTTATCCAGTAAGCATTAGGAGGAAATTGACATCGAGTAATGAGTCGCTCACTGATGGGCTTTTCTTTGTGTATGCCGACAACAATATTGTGGATTATGAAATCGAATTTCGATAAGAACTCAAGTTCCCACGACATTTACTATGATCTGTGATGTACTACAAGACATAATACTTCCGGATTCTTTTTGTTTCCAGACATTGCCATGTATTGCACTTCCTCAACGCGCTTTAGAGGCAGCAGATCGATGCGAATTTCACTTGTGCGAACTATCGGGAGCTAAAACGTTGGGACAGAGTATGGTCGTCGATTTTCAAACTTGAGGGTGTTTTTACAACAAAACGTTCAAATTTGTGTAATTCAAATATTAATGAAACGGACAACTCGTATGAAAAAATTGTTTCGCATAGTAAAGAAAGGGGCAGTAAAAAAAGCGCGACTTTTCCCTTTGAGGAGTGGCGCCCAACTGCCTTCGCAATTGCCAACTTTGGTTGCATAGAATTTAAAACATTGCATAATATTACATGTAAAAAGTGTTTCTGCGACGTGCGGAACAACAAGCCTTTTGGTAAATAAATTAAAGCTGGCATGTCTTGCTAATACTAGACAAAATTAATAGTTAACAAATGTTTTCGCGTCGAATAGAACATTTACAATTGTCACTATATTCCGACAGATTCCTTTTGCGAATAAAACAAATAAATCGTTTAGAAGTAGGCTAACGGCAGTGGCCGCTTAGCACCACCCGTGCTACTCAATATTATTGGGCTGTGAGTACACTTGTGCTCAAATTCCGCAAACAGGAACAAATTTTAGTTTCCGCTATTTCTCGTGAAACACTATATTTCCTTATAACATTGTCGTTCATTGCAGTGAGCTGAATGGGAGGGTTTTTTCCATTAATCTAAATGCGATTTTGATACAAAGGTTGAGCATTTTCAGTTGGTAAGCAAGATGACTACGGTAGAGAGGTTGACATCTCAAGGAACAGAGCAATATTCTCTGAAATTGTGTTGCTAATACTCCAGGGTTGTAGACATCAGACCCAACGCATCCTTCAAAAAGCTGCATAAAATTCTGTCGATCCTAAATACACCCAATGTGGGTGTAGGTTAGAAAATATCAACACCTGCAATGGGAGGACGGAGTGATATCCCATAACCAGTTGTTTCACCTCATCATCTAGCAGCAAACGAAAGAAAACAGACTGAGGCTCTTATCGAACACCAGGATGACGTTATTGAAATTACGAAGGTATGTCGGTATGATATGTCAAAAACCAATCTGTGCTCACTGACATAATCGGCCCACCACGATGCTGTTGACGTATGATAAAACTACCGACTACTCAGTCGGTAGTTTATTGGTTTTGCTGAATTCTCTCTTTCTTTCTCCGACTACCTGCCACGTGCCACCTAATGCCCGACCTCCCGCGTATAGTCCGATCGAGTAACTGGTGTTGACCTTGGCGGAGCCCACTACTTGGAAAAGGGAGTGCGCCCGTTGACTGAAAGAACCGTCAGCTCCGTCGGGTGGAAATTATAATATAACAATTATTATGGGATGTAATACGGTTTGGGTGTGCTGTTAACTGATTTGTACGGCTGAGTTTCTCAGCTTCGGCCTCTTCAATCACAAGCTCCTGTGAATCGTGGGCTTGGGGCCACCGGGCCACCCGGTATACCCTCGATTGCCCTCACCCTGGGCTGCAGCAGGGAGAGCAGTGGTCCCAATCACCGGGCCACATTGTGAGTGAGACTACACCACTTTCCAAATAGATGCTTAAAATCGCTAATGCTAAAGGTAGATTCTCTTTCAGAGGACCAATTCCTTAGCTTTCAATTCGACGTCCTGCATGTCTTGAAAATCAATCAATCAGATGGAACTATCCCAGCGTGCTTCGTACCTAGAAATGTTCCCTAAGCTTCCACTTTCGTTCGGTGTCGATTAAGAGCAACCTCGCCAATATTTTGTCCTCGGAGGAGTCCAAAGTCGTCGCGAGAAACTCAAAGTGACAAATGAACGAGATAAACGTGATCCCTAAGTAACACCCCAGCAAAAAGGACGGGTGAATCGAGACGTGTGAAGAGGGAACGGGTCACGCATGGAGAGTGAAAAGTGAATCATTCATTCCTATAATGTAACGTCTGCCTCGGTAACCGCTACTCAGTGACCGACTCGCCACCAGATAACATTCCTTGTTTGCCAGCAGGGGCGTTATGCGAAAAGTGAAAAAATTACCTCTTACTACTAAACCTCTTACTTTCCAGAGTGCAGTCTTCAAATTGACTGGCAGTTCAATTTCTAGTCATGATAATGCTAATGGAATCCTCTTACGTGCTAGTCGGTAGTTTTCAAATTGACTCCCAAGTCAATTTTA